>NW_026138098.1:11188333-12589166 GCF_025592945.1 Manacus candei | reverse complement strand
CACATTTGCTACTGAAAATATTCTTTCTAAATCAATTTCACTGACAGATAAAATCTTATACAAGGAGTGACCTAAGAGCCTCAGGTTCTCAGATTTCCCAAAACAACTTGGTCTAGATGGGCTTTGAATGTTTTGATACGTTTTACTGCAGGAGAGTAAAAGGTTGCTATCATCCCTATCAAATCCTACTTGAAGTGAGTGAATCTATGTATGCTTGTGGTCAAAAGCACAGCAACTGCTAATGTGTTACACCTACATTTGGTGCTTACTCACCACACAGTTCAAGATTGTCTCTGATCTCAATACAGATGAGAGTTACACAAGGTGAAGAGAAAATTGAGCATCCTCATCTGTAGCTGTGAGGAGGAACCAGGCAGGAAATTAATGCATTTCTGATACACAAGCCAAGGGCATGATCCAGTGAGGGCATGTGGGTGCCTGTACCCCATGTGCAGCTCCCAGCACAGCTGCGTGAGGTGTCCATGGGCAGCTTGGGCCAGTCTGGCTGTGGGCAGTGCTGGAGGAACCACTGGTACCTCATCCCTGTGGGCTGGGAGCTGTCCCTGTTATGGCTTCCACAGCTCCTTTTGTCAGTCCTGACAGTCATATTGGAAAAACGTTGTGTACAAACCAGTTTAAAGAAACATAAATCCACATGGGGAAGCCAGGTGTGCAGCATGGAAGGGATGTTTGCTGATAAAGACAGGAAAATCATGTTTGATTCAGCAGTGCCTTCGAGCGCCAGGGCACTCTGCAATCCTGAACTGCAGGATGCAGCCACAGCTGGGGCTGCTCCTTGTCACTGTCCCAATCTCCTTGCCTGTTTCTCCGGTCAAGTTTCTTCATTTTCACTTGTCCTTCCTCACAACCAAGACAGCACTGCTCAGGTCCTGCTCCTCAGGTACAGATTTTCCCCTTCTGTGAGGAGACAGTGCCTGTGACAAAGGCAATGGCAGCTTGAGGTGGAGAGTTGTGGTTCCCTTGGCTGTGCCAAAGGCTGGGCCTGCCATGCCATCCATGGTGGGGCGTGCTCCATGCTGGGGCAGGAGCACCTCTCCCCGGCCCAGGGCCACTCCAGGAACACTGTCTTAGAGTCTTAAATTGTACCAGGGCAGGATTCAGTTGGACATCAGCAAGAATTTCTTCACAGAAAGAACGATTAGACATTGGAGTGGGCTGCCGAGGGAGGTGCTGGAGTCACCATCCCTCGAGGTGTTTAAGGAAAGACTGGTCGTGGCACTTAGTGCCCTGGTCTGATTTACACGGTGTTGTCGGGTCATAAGTTGCACTCGATGATCTCAGAGGTCTTTTCCGACGCAACTCATTCTGTAATTCTGTGAGACGGCACCTGGTCCAGACACCAGGCATGGGGTGGGAGGCCCTTACATGCCCAGATGCAACAGTGTACGCGGTCCCCAGGGATGCCACACGCCAGGGGCGGCGCCAACCCCGCGTTTGCTGCCCGCCCTCAGGATCGGGATCGGGACCGACACCGCGAGCAGGCCCGTGCCCCTCCTGCCCCTCAGCGCCTCCCACCGCGCGCAGGCGCAGACAGCCCGCGCCGCCGGGCGCGCACGGGGCGCAGGCGCGGTACCGCTCCGGGCCGGGCGGCGGGAGGTTGGAGCGAGCGCGGGCAGCGGGAGCTGCTCCCGCCGGGCTGGGCCGGGCCCGCCGGGCTTCTCCTCGCTTCACCCGCGCCCCGGGGCCGCGGGGTCCCCGAGGGGCCTCCCCTCGCTCTGCAGCCGCTGCGGGTCTGTGCAGTGGCACCGTTTCTGGGGTGCCTCAGGGCCCCCCGGGGTGCATCCTCTCAGAACGGGCTCCTCCGGCCTGTGTCTTTGTCTCTGGGTTGCCCAGCCTTCGTCCCGCTTCTCTGGGGGTGGAAAGCTGGCTGGGAAAAGTTTTATTGAGTGTTAGTAAAGCCTTCAGTTGAGAAAGTGAAAGGAGTGCGTGTTGTTGTGTAACGTACTTATAAGCAGGAAAACTGAGGACGTAGCTTCATAGACTTGCCCAGAGTGAAAAATCAAGTAAATAGTGAAGTGGAAAATTGTCTCTTCCCCTTTTAACCCAAGTTTTCTTTACTTGATGGACAGAATTATTTTTTCTGTCTGGTGAAAAGCATCACTGCTTGAAAATGCCAAGGGTTCTTAGGCTATGATGCTGGGAAGGATTTTAAGAGTGCAGGAGATCTGTGTGAAAGTGCTGTCAAGGAAGAGCATTAGCGAAGTATTTGTTGTACTTATGGTCACTGGAAGATGAATCTGCATTAGAAAGTAAGGGCAGAGAGGCATAGGTTTTGAGGGTTTTTTTAAAGCTGTCTATTTAAGATAGCTCTTAGGTTTGAAATTACTTTGCTATTTACTGAATTACGTGTTTGTGATATACTGTATACGTAAGCATGATGTAGCTTTTTTTAGGCTCTTGCTTACATTAAGAAATAATATTGATAAACTTCCATTATATTTAATGGATGATGTGAGCTTTTTGTTTAATTGATGGATTGCTAAAATACCCAATTAACTGGACTCTTTCCTGAGGTCTGAGGCTTTTTAATGGAGCTCCGTATGTTCGGTTTAGAACAGCTGGGGGAGAACGTTGACTTGTAAGATAAATGAGGACCTGCATCCTTTGGTAGAGAGCCAGGAAGCCCAGGGTTGCTGGGTTATTAAGGCGTTGGCATACTGAAGCTTTGGCATTTTTCACCTCTGAAGAGGGAGCCCCCCTCGTGCCGGTCTCGTGTTGCCCAGTCGCTTGTTTGCAGGATTTTATTCCTGAGAGGCTTCTGTTCCAAAACTCCTAATTGCAATTTGCAGGTGACCAGAGGTGTAGCTGTCGATTTTCCAGCTGCATTCTGGCCACTAGCAGGTGCTTCACAAGTGCTAAACTAAGTTAAACATTGCCAAATCGACTTGCAGTTGATTCGTGCTGGGAGGGGTGACTTACCATTTAATTAAAGCGCCTTTCTAAGCGAAAGGGGGATGTTTCCTGTTAGTCAAAAGTTCTACTTGGGTGAGTAATTACTTTTTTAAGCAGCATTCCCCAGACAGATCAAATGATAAAGTGGATTATTTTCACAGACCTGGATACCCAATTATTTTGTTCTACAGAAAAGATTAATTGTTTATACATGTGGACAACAAAAATCGTCCTGGCTCCCAACAATCCTTTTATTGCTATTTGGGATGCAGTTAAATGAAAGGACTGTTTCTTAACAACTGACTTAGGAAGCACTATTCCTTTGAGTTAGACAAGCAGTAAGGGTCATTCAGGTTAAGAAAATACACTTTGTTTGGAGTGACCTTTTTTTGATGAGTTCAACGCTTCAGGGTCTGACCTTGGATTTATAGGCAGACACTTAAAAGAAGATGTCAAATAGGAAAAAAATTACAATGGATAATACCTGTAAGGCTTTTTATAAATATTTTTCATCTTTTAAAGAAAAAAATCCGTAGAGCTTTAGGAGCGAGGGAAAAATAATATATAAAATCCATGGTAAGATACTTTGTGGCAGTTAGTAGTGTCTTGTATCCTCTTGAAGAAAAGCCGTTCGCAAAGGAAGATGCTCCTTAGCACATGGAACAGTTGTGAAACTGATGCAGACACCTTTTTGGAACATGCTAATTAGAAAATAAGCCTTAGAATTTCCTGTTGGAGCTTTTTACTCATTTCTGCAGCCACATGGCTCATTATAATCAGGTGAAAATGACACCATAATTCATTCTGTTGTTTAACAGAGACTGCTATCCATCTCGAGATGGAAGAACCAGTGCTAGATAAAGTGCCATCTCTGTGTGATACTCCAAAGGATTCTGGAGCAGCACCTCCACGGGGGACTAGTTCAGGGAAACAGGTATGGAAACTTTGTTTTGCCAGTAATGTGATTCTTCGTAGTTAAAGAATGCTTGTGAAATAACCAAGGAGTGAGAGGTCACTGAGATAGTGCTGGAAGGCTAAAGACAGGTACCTTATAACCATAGCTACAAGGCTGTCCAGGTAAGGAATGTGCTCGGTACACTTTGCTCTGAATATGCAGATGTTTGCTGTGAATACAAAGTGATGGAGCAACACCAAATGCCATACTAATACACTTAAATACTGTTTAGGGTTTTTGGTGGGGTTTTTTGTTTGTTTTAACCTGTCATCTTCAGCTTCCTCAGATCCTAGTTTTCTGTGTTGCTGTGCATGCAGGATGACTTTCTGTAACTTCTGCCTGCACTGGAACAAAGTAGACTGCTTTCAGTTTGTATGTTCTCCATAGTGCCAAGCTCTGCTTTGGTCTTGATCCTGGCATTTGTTATGGTGATGCTGTCCTGCTCAGCATCCAGCTCTGTGCAGGACAGGCCTAGTTTGCAAGTATTCCTTAACTAATCCCATGCTCCTGTATTTTAGTGTATTTATGGACGTAAAAATGTTAGACACGTTATAAAAAATAATTGTTAACTTATTTCAAAGGAAAAAAAATTTTTTAAATGCTTATCAGTGAAGTATCTCAAAGCATGAACAAGTAAAAATTATACAGATATTTGTAATATGCTCAAGTAGAATACAGATGTTTTACACTACTGCTAATACAGATGTATATGTGTAATAAAATGGAATAGCAGAAAAAAAACATTAAACTAGAAGGGGAAATTGAACTTGATAGAATAGATTCAGCCAAGTTGAAATATGCCATATTTCTTCTACACAAAGACTAGATAAGTAGGTTTGGCTCAATAGAATACAGGATTTGGTCCTAGAAAATGTGGAGCTACATCTTTCCTTATCTTGCAGTTGTGTGTGCAGATAAATGTGGAAAGAAGAAGTTAGCTTTGTTCCAGTTTGTCAAGGCTGTAGAGAGAATCACGAAGTCTGGCTTTACAATGATTGTTAAATATATTACATATTCTGTATAAATACTAACCAGGTAAACAATTATTTGAGATTTGATCAAGATTTAAGATTATGCTGACCACCTGTTTTTGTTTGTTTGTTTTTTAGCAAATGAGTGCAGCTCTGAGGGAGCGGTTACGGAAAACAAGACGTTCCTTTAATGCCAATTTTACAGCGGCAAAGCGACTCAAAATAGACACTGAAGAAAAAGACTGTGCTGATGCTGACACAGGGTGCCTGCCAATGACAAGTAAAGATTGTTCCAGATTACAAGATGGTCCTGAAGACCTTGAAAGAAACAGCACTGCACATACATGTTTCAGAAGTCCCTCACGAGAGAGTGATCCCAGTGGATCAGCAGAGAATTCAGATGTGCTACCAGTTGATCTTGGTCAGCAACTGTCCCTGGAAGAAAAAGTAAGGCTGGTGAAACAAGTGCAAGAGAAGGAAGAATTACTTCGTAGGCTCAAACTGGTGAAGATGTATCGATCCAAGGTGAGGCAATACTGACTCACTGGTCTTTTGGGGTGTGTGGTGTTTGCGTATTGTGTCAGTTTAAGGCATTTTATAAAAATATCTGCATGGTATCAAAACCCCCCACATGTCAGCAAAGGACAATTTTTTTGTTTTCTTTTGTCCCAACTGCAGAACAACCTGTGTGAACTGCAGGCTTTGATAGTGAAATGGAGAAGCAGCACCCAGCTGATGCTTTATGAACTACAGTCGGCCTTTTCTGCAGATGGCAAGAAAGTGAGTCTCACTCAGCTGATCGATACTTTTGGATTAGAAGACCAGTTATTGCACTACAGCAGAACAGAAGAAGATTTTATAGATGCATAATCTACAATTGCAAAGCTTTTATTAGACACAAAAGCAGAAAAGACCAAGTGAATTCTGATCATGTCAGAAGTGTTGATCAGGCAGTGGACTTGATGCTTTGGGGTTAGGAGGTTTTCTCCAGAGAAACTTGTAAAGCTTTGTACTTAGATACAGTAGGCACTGTAAAAGGCATTACTTATTGGAAAAGATCAAACTTTTAGTGTTTTGGAGAACCTGGCTTAATGACTTAGTCAGTTAATTTTTATTTAATAAAAATAAAATGAGATCGTACTTTAACAGGTAGAAAGCAGTCCATTCTTTGGTCAGTCTTTGTATGGTTCCTTCTGTTGAAATAACTCAAATGGTCATTTCTGTTTGTGTTCAGATGGGGAAGAGTTCAGTTTTTTATTCATAAATACATCCCCATTTTACAAATGTCTTCCTGCTACCAGTCAGCTAATGAAGGCCAATGACAGGATTTTGTGAGTTAAGTAAAGATAACTAGTTTTCATGATGTTAATATTCTGAGGCTGTGATAAGATGTTCTCACTGGCTTTAATTGTTACTGAGGGATATGTGCCACAATGCAATTGCTTTTGGGTACTAGTCCAGAGAGTCATCTTCAGGGCCACTGTCTCATAATCAATTTGCCCCAGCCTGAGGTAATAGAAGGGAAGGCAAGAAAATTGCAACCAACTTTCTACTCTACTACTATGCCTGAGAGCCAAGGTGTTTTCTCTCTTCAAATAAATAAGAAAAATAAGGCCTTGTCTAATGGGATTGCTTCAAACACAGCATCATAAAGCTGAATAAAACTTTACCATTTAATTTATTCTCCAATAAATGTATTTTTCAAAAGCTTTTTTATCTTAAGTTGAAATTGCTTATTTTCTCATCATGGCCTGAGCACAGAGCATGGTGACTTCTGCCTGCTTTTATATTCCTTAAAATCACTGCTTTTCAAGTGTAACAATACATAAATCTTAACTACTCTACAACTCTCCCTGCTATGAATCTTGTTTTCTATGTGATCACATTCTTTATCGATTATACCTTAACTGTTTTGTTTACAAGTGGCATATCCTGTTTCCTTAATAAGGAAATAATTCCTTAGACATCTGAAGGGAAATAAAATCAAAGATCATACAGACCCTTTTGACATTGATATGGCTCATTAGACTTAAATCTGTACCTAGAACTTGCTCTTAAGAATACTGACTGTTGCTGTCCACAGAGAGTTAATGCAGAACAACCTTTATTGCCAATCACATTTTGAGTATTGAAGCACTATTTCTTCTGCTTCTTTAGGTTTGTGAAGAAAGATGATGGTGCCTGGTGCAGGGGCCAGTTATCTTCCCTGAGATCCTTGGCAGATTCAGAACTCTGCTGCTTCTAGGGAAGTTTCAGGAGGAAGAAAAAGTCTTGCAAGAAGCAAGATGTAATTAGCATCCTTACAGATCCCAGTTAGAGACGGTAAAACAAAAAAGGAGGTGCTGTACAGGATCACAACAGAAGTAGTTTTTTCTTACAAGTGTAGAATTTTATTAAGCTAAGGTATCAAAACTATTTCTCTCTCAAAATGGAATGAGCTTAGATATGTGAATTTATGAAAGAAGAATTATTTCACACCATGGGAAACAGGGAAATAAAAGGCAGTGAGAATGACTGAGTAAGTAGATCAGGCTCTAGCAGTAGTTAATTTTATCACAGGTTCTTTATTTTTATTAGGTGTCTTTGAGGGATCTGGCAGGAGAATAGACTGCATCAGTGCAAAGGCGTGGGAGATGCCAGAAACTATTTCAGGAGGCCAGATGCTTCCAAACCTGGTTTTCCTGTGATTCTGCCAGTGGCAGCAGCCACAGCTACTGCTGGCTGTGGGTAATTATGCTGTGAAGGCACAGCAGCTTTTGGGACTGGGCCAAGTAGCACACATGGCCCTGACGAAGCGCATCTCCATCTTCTCAGCAACCTACACCTGTGCCATCACAGGTGTAAATATATTAAGTCAAAGCCACAGACATGAATTTTAGCAGATGGAAATTCAGAGATTGCTTGCAGTACTTTAAAATGTTCTACAATTGCAGACAGTGGACATACAAATACACCTGTTCTTCTCAGTCTACAATTTCTTGTACCCTTTGTTTCCTATAATGAGCTATATGGTTTATATAATGAAACCAGCAGAAATAAATCTCATCAACTGAAGTATAATGGGGATAAGACCAGGTGTAAAATACGCAAACCAGACAAACATCCATCTTTCAAAGTGCAGTTATTTTTAAGGAAATTACAGAAGAAATCTTTTGTGGAAAGAAAAGTTCAGGGAGAGAAATTAGCTGTCAAAGCTCTTTTACTTAGACAAGACTGTGGTATTATAGATCTACCTGGACTCTGTTCTTTATATATGAGGGGGTGTTCTTGTTCTCAGTATTTCAAGTTCTGATTGAAGACTTGCAAACTCTTCTTTCTGTTCCTTTATAAGATCCCGTAGGTTTTTCTGCTTCAAAATCTCTTGGTAACGCTGCTTTGTAATCTTTTCAGAAATATCCCGTGTGTCTGCATAAAACAAAATATAAGGATTAGCCTGTGCTCATAGGGGATGTGTAGTCTATATTTATATTGTACCTGTCCTGAGGTTATTCCAAATTCTGTATAAAATAGGCAAGCATTTTAAAGAAGGCTCCCAGTTGGGCTTAAAAGCCTTTATAGTACTGAATAAAGGAAAATATTTCAAAAAGGCACTGAGCATGCTTGCTTTAGTTTCTAGCAAGTACCCACTGTTTTGAAAATCTGTAACTTTTCCTCTAGTGGAAAGATCTCTACAGTTTTTCTAATAGCGAATGCCATTCTCAGCTCCACACTACTTCCTCTATTCCCTTGGAAGGGTGGAAAGAAGTGTGTTGAACAGCTCTGTGAAAGAATGAAAGCATGTTGTATAATGAAGTTACTAATGACTATAATATTTTTACTTGAATAGTTTCAGGAATTTAGTCAACTAGCTTTGGTTACAAGAGGCACGATCTCCAGGTACACTCTTCAGTGAGCAGTGTTAGGTTTTGGTAGGAAGGACTCTGCTAATTGCACTCATACAGGAATACACAGCCACTCCCTGTCCTTTAGCTGATGGTGGGGAACAGGACTGCACAGCCTTGGAGTTATTTTCTGAATGTTTTTCTTTGCTTGTGACTTTAAGTGCTTTACTGGACTCACCAGCTGCCTCAAAGATATGCCTCCTTTCTGAAACAGAGACAAGCATTTCCTTCAGCTGCAGGCTCAGCTCATAGTTCGCTTCCTCTTTTAAACGGATGCTCTTCTTCAGCTCTCTAATTTTTTTCTGATGGTTCTTCACATTCTTCTCGTGCAACTGTCCATTTTGAAATCAATAAAGCAAATATATGAGGTGATAAAAAAGCTGTTCAGACAAACGTGATGGAAACTTACAATTTTAAGCACTGCATTGTAGCTCAATAAACTTTCATGTATTTGGATTTGACTGGTAGCACATTCTAAGCTTGACTTTGCATAGTGTCTTTCACATGCTGTATCTCAGTATGTTTATGGAGATCTAATATAAGGACCAGCCAAGGAACCAAGAGGTATGGGTCAGGGAGAGAGATATTAAAGATAAAACTTGAAAGGAAAAGAGAGGAAAGGAAGTCAATGGAATCAGTGAGTTAAGGACATGCTCTTGGCTGCTGGGAGCTGCTGAAGAAAGGGTTGTGCTGAAGCTGATGGATGGGCTGTAAAGGGACAAGATAAATACTAAAGCTTGAAGAGGAAGAGGAGGCTGCTGTCAGCTAGTGCAACTTGGAGAAAATTTAGTGGAAACTCTTAAAAACAAGGATAATCATAATTTGAGGGATGAAATAGATGAGGGAGCCAGCAAATCAGATTGTCGTGTGTGTTATTTTGAATACAGGGGGGTAGGGATATTATGAATAGGCTGGTGCTCCTGGAGAGAAACATTTAGCAGTAAGGACTGAAAGAATGCTTCATTAGAAATGGAAGAGTGACTTTTATAAGCAGTGCTGTGTAAGAAATGATTAGCAGATCTGCATTCAGATGTTCAGGACAGGAAAGCATTTAACTCCAGTAGCAGAGCAAGTAGATGTCTCTCCATAGGGTTGATCTCTGCAGCAATTCAGGTATGATGACTGCTTCCAAAGACTTTAGAGAACTGCTGCTGTAGCCAGCACAGCTCAAGTTGAAGAAACTATTGAAAGCCAGATGGACAAACACATGACTATATATATATATTCATCTGTGTCTGCTGTTGTGGCTGTACTCCAACAGTCCTTGAGTTAGCACGCCTATATCAATTGCACTTACTTCTTATTCCTTACAAACACCTCTTGCTAATGAAGGCAAGGAGTTGCATTTAAACTAAGGATGTGTCTCTCAAATGTGGTGGTTCCCTTAAGATTTACCTTATCCATGAAACGAAGAGTCTCCTCCAACCCTGCAATGTGCTGGGCGATGTGGCTGCCATAGTTCTGCACAGTTAGGAACTGAAGAAATAAAACCAGAAAGAAATGATCTTATTATGCCAGTTCATTCTTAACAATTCCACACTTCTATAAAGGCAATCATACTATGTGAAATGCAAAAAACCTAGAATTCTGCAGTGGAAAGGCTTACTAGTGATCATAAATGGACATCATAAAGATACTCCTGGACACTCTGTGAATACTAGACTGTGCAGCTGTTAAAAAGAATGTTATCTGTCATGTGTTAATGGAAACAAAGACCAAACAAATTTGTTGAGATTGTCAAAAACCCCAAGCTGTACTTTTGCTTATAATGCAATCTAAGCTTACACAGCTGGAGGCCAAAGTGCTATACAGTGTGTCTTTAGGCTAGAGAGGAAAAGAATTATTTTCTGTCTCTCAGCTTCCTAGTAATTCTTACTTCTTTTATTGTTCTATCTGCATAGTAATTGATATTTCAGAGAATTTATTGGTTTTTTTTTCCTTGAGCACACTGCTACTAAAATACCTCTTTATCAAATGACAAATGGTAAACCCCATAATGTTTTATGGACCTGTAATGGGCAGTAGACAGGTTTCTGTATTTGTAGATTCATCCTTCCTGAGTACTGCCCCACCAAAGTTGACAGGTAGAATTTTGTGGACTATTCTTGTTAGGGGAGAGGAAGCAGGAAAGACCCAGCAGGCTCCTTTGCCTACAGTATTAAACTTCTTTCACTCACCCCTTCATTAACAGCCCTCACTCCAGATGTTCTCAGGTCCTTGCCCACACACATTTATCTTAGCCATCTTTCTTTCTGTTCCTATTGTTGGTGTCTCTGTTGCCTTGTCTTTCCCAATAACACTATATTTCTACTCAAAACTGAAGTAAAGTCAAGCCTCTCAGAGCATACAAATTCTGATTAAACTAGTAAATGCGTTTGCTATGGACAGCTTAACTCTCTCTGAAAGGCGACAGTTTAAATGCTCATCAGTTTAAATGAGCTAACAGCAACACTGGTGATGAATTTGCCACAAGAACTTTTCGGTGTGTTGTCACATCACCTCTTTGGAAAGCTGTTCTGTTGTGCTAGTTGTGGAAGTCCCTTGGTTGTATTCAGAACCAGCATTGTGGAGAGCAGCAAAACAAATGAAGACTGAGCAAAACATGTGGTTTGGATTTTCTTTTAATCTTTTGATTGCATTACAGTCTCCTTACCTGCTGTCCAACACTTCCTTTTCTCCGTGTTTTATAGCTCTCCCCACTGCAACATCTCCAGCCTTCCCAGCCTCCAGCATCCCTTACTTCAAACCTTTATGCCCCTCACCTCGTCACCTCAAGACCCTCAGATTTCCCTGCAGTCCTCTACATCCCATACTGTGATACCCTCAGGCTTTCCCTACAACCTTGCTTCTTCCTCCCTTCTTCTCCCAGTGTTATCCTTGGCTCGCTCCCACAGTCTTTATCCATGTTTCCTGGCCTGCCAGCTGGGCGTGCTCAAAGTTGTGTGGGTGCTGCCTTGCCGGCCGGCTGCTCTCTCCTGCCTGCCAGGGATGGCAAACAATTCCCTGTCATTCTGCTGCTGGGCCAGCGAATGGAAGTGAGTGGGTGGGACTCAGTGAGGCTCCTGAAGGAACGCTCAATCTGTTTACTGAGCAAAAGTTACGGTATTTCTGTGCGATACCAGATGGGGGCACCTCAGACCTTTCATTTAAAAAGGATGCTGATCGATTTTAAAACATCTGTGCCTTGTGGCTGCAAAATCCTAAATCCTTACTCTTGCCAATTTTGAAACACTAAGAGTTAAGGCTAATTTTGCCTTAATTTACACCTCAACATCCCAAAGAATTTCATCACTGATCAATTCAATGTGTAAAGCTTCCCTTTGAAAGCGGAATTGTTGACCTATTAGGCATCACATTTCTTTGTTGTAGTAAGAGACTTACGAGATACAAATGATCTTTCTTACCAGTACAGGCAGCATAATTTTCTGCAGTCAAAATATAAATTAGAGAAAGCAACTCACTAGCTGGCAGTCTTTTGAAATAGGTAGTATTACAATGTCCCGAGCCTTCTCTTTCAGATCTTCTATCTGCATTCTCATTTTCTTGTGCTCCCATTCCAGCCGACGTATCCCTCTAGAGAAGTCTTTGAATTCTATTATAGCAGCAATTTTTTTTTCTCCTTGAGTCTGAAAAAGTAGATCAATCTTAATTAACACATTTTACAGATTATGGAATAATTGTTTGCAACAAGATGGGCAAGCTTCCAAAGTTATAATTTTAGTCAGTTAAACAGGCTATACTGCAGTCTCTTTCCAGACTTTGCTCCAGATGGTTATCTTTCATGGAAATCTGTTCCCTTTTATGTCCTGTGTCACAGCCTTGGATCATAGAAGTAAATGAAGAAAATGACAACTAACCTCTCTCTCCATCTTTCTATCTCCATCTTTCTACCTTATATAAGAATGGGAAGGCATTTTAGATCTACAAAATATAGGTATTTTGCTGTTGTTACTGAAGGCTTTGTGCAGAAGCAGCAAAAGGCAATTTTTGTACAGCTGGAATGTCTAAAAAAATAATGTCTAAAAAAGACTGTTTTAAATATCATCAGCAATTTCACCTTACATAAAAAAACTGTATTAATTTTTTAAATCTTAATGTAAGCTACTGTTCAAATGCTTCTTAACATGACTATAAGTTTGCCTTGAGGGAATTTTCGGACTGGTAACTAGGATATTAGAAGTTTCTATTTACAATATATGTGTGATGGTGTGTCCAGAAACTGTTGCCATTTCATTGATTTGAAGCGTATTGATCAAACATCAAGAAAGCAGTTTGTATTGCAATCTTTACATCATGATAAGAGACATTAGAGAATTCTTAATAGCTTCTAGATTACAATTGAGCCTGCTGGTGTGTTGTAATGAAATGAAAGTAGACATCAAACTGGAAAAAAAGCAGAGCCCCTGAAGGACATGCATTGGTTTAAAAAGTTTAAATTTCCTTCAGATAATTACCGAGATAGAGCAATTCAGTTCTTCAACAACACTCTTTTTAATGAGAATAGCATCAGAGTAGTCTGGGATCTCAGTATTTTCCAATTCCACCTGTCCTTGTTTTAGCACAAACTGGACAGTCAAATTCTGCTGAAGTTTCATCTTCTTCTCCTGCAACCTAAAATGGCAGAAAACAAAAACAGTGTTTAGTGATTTCAACAGGATTATATAACTATTTATATTAATTACTGGTAAGTGGTATGTTCATATAGGGGTTAGTCCTTGACAGCTTGTCTTCTGATTGCTCCCAAAGTAACTACAAATATGGAAATTCTGGTATATATATGTATATATATATATACATAGATACACATGAAGTTTTCAACCACTGGATTCAGTTTACCGTACTCCAGCAGATGTTCTGAGAGAAAGTGTTGTTACTGAAAAAAAACCTTAACACCAATTGAAAAGAAAACAGAAGAGACTTCCAGCCAGCACCACTTTTCTTGTATAATTTATTCTGGGGGTTGTTCTTGAATGATAATAAATGTGAAAAATATGGTATGTACATGAAAAATGGAATATTGCAGGTCCAAGCAGCAATGAAACCCCCATAAAAGAGTGTTAAGAACACAGATGTGTAATTCTGTTTGTAACTTTTGGTTCTGTGTTGGTGGAGCACTAAAGTGTAGCTGAACTTAAGAAAAGATGCAAAATTACCAAGTGAGTTCATTGAAAATGTTCTCTATTTGTGACTTCATCTTCTCATTTTCATCCATTCTTCTCTGCAAAAAGGCCTGCATGTCTGCCAGTGTAAGGGCCTTCCTTTTCACCTAAGCAAGCAACATTGTGACAGTCTGAACTTTTTCAGCTTTGTCAGTACGTCAGGACAAGCTTCTTCAAGAACAGAGAAGACAAGTTCTTTAGAAAATATATGTATATATAAATATGCAGCCTGGTACTTTGAGAATCCCAGAATGAGACATAGAGGTTACAATCCTTACACTCTGCTCAGAAAATTAGTTGTTCTTATATGCATAGTTTATTCCCATGAAGGGAAATCATATTTCCTTCTCTTTTGGTAAAATTTCACATATCTCTTTCTCTGGATAATTCAGATTTACACCTTCATGTTTTTATACTGAACAAACAGATTGCTAGAAATTTCCAGAAACACCCTTCATTAAGAATTGCTCTTTATATTTTAGAAAAACATGAGAATGCATTGGTATAAATGTAGAATGCTAATGGGAGAGAATGACTCCAACAGATGATGGGAATCAAATACCTTATAATTTTTTTGGTACAAATAGAGAAAAGGAAAATTATCTTTTTATTTGTAATGAAACAAAATCAGGGTCACAATTATTCTGATCAAATATGTCCATATTAATATCCTAATTCTTCCTCTGAAGAACAACTACAGCTAGAACTAGACTACAGGTTTCCCTGTTATTCTGAATTGAATATGGCCAGAAGAAACTTTCAAAGTCAAATGGAGTTAATATATTCTGCATTGTTATTTCATCACTAGCTTGACCGTACATGAAAACTCCACTAAAGTTTAAGAATCAAAACTATCAAGAAGTATACTGGCAAATTAAAGAATTTTACATACCAGCTCCTCACTCTCCATTTTCTTTCGTCTAGCTACACAAAAATTTTTCCATACAGACTGCTCTAAGCCTTCAGGCATGTGCTCAGGACTATCCAGTTCATCCATGGCTTTCATTAAAAGGGTAAGTGCATCTTTGTAATCCTCAGAGCCTGAACAATTCCCATATGGATTAGGTGTGTCAAGGAGCATTTCTATCCTTGGGCTCCTAGTGCACACACAGAGCACAGACAGGATTTACTTTTTATTTTCTCTTGCATAAATGAAGGTCACAAACAACAAAGAATGTTTCATACTCTCAGTCTCTTGCAAAAAGCAAATAGGTAATACTATATCTTACACAAAATAAGAATATATGGTCTTGAGACCTGATGATTATTTAGATTGCATTTGAAATAGATTTTGTGGAGTGAACACGGAAATGTAAATACTCAAAATAGCAATCGTTAGTGTGATGGGAAATCAACCATTGTTAACTATACAGTAAAAAGCAGGAAAAATAATTTAGACTTGAAATAAATAGCATTCTCATTCTTGGCTCACAAGAGATATCAGCCTTTAAGCAATGGAATCAGAGGGGATCTTACTTCGGTCGATGCGTGTAAAGTCGGTGAAGTTCATCAAGGACATCGTCAGGTGTGTCAGCAAACTGCTTTCTAAAACGACGTTCCAGATTCTGGGGTGGGGCAGAGGGAAGAAAGCTTTCTTGTTACCACAATATTATTTTTTAAAAAAAGCATCAACCTGCCCATATCTTAGAAATACAGAATATGGTGATCTTCCAAGCACTCCCAAGCATCATGGGAATCTGGACTATTCCATACATTATTCTGTGCACACACTGTCCTCCACTGCTTTATTTCAGCATTATTAACTTTAATAATCAGCAAGCTGACCAGAACTCCTGCTTACAGAGAAGTATGTTCTTCTCATTATCAAGACAACATTAACTTTGAACTTCTGTACCTCCTTATCTTTCTCGAGAGTCTCACCTTCTCTTCACCTACTGCATCTTTATAGGGGCCTGTGTAAGCATCAACTTTACTTTTTGCAGTCAGGACTGTTTTTGCCTTCTTGACCTATAGCAAAACCAAAAGATTTCAGGAATGAAATTCAGCCAGCAGAAGCACTGAATGGCTATTCCTATACAGTGATGAAGCTGACACTTTCTTATTTCTAGAGAAAATCTTGTGAGCTATTTTTACTAACAATATAATGCCTTCTTCAGGGGTCACTTATAGACACTGCTAAAAGATGATCAGGTGTGAAATTAAACCAGACCACTGCTTAAGAATGTAAGAAATTTGTGTTAGAAATACTTCCAAGTCTTTTTAAACACTGAATGTAAAGACATATGATGACATTTTTTTATCACTTGCCACAGAGATTTCCTTTCATGTCAACCCAGGTAAGACCAGTCAAAAAATCTCCAGTGGAGAGTTCTTCATTTTAGAATGCTATCTCCCCATTGTCATGCCACAGTTCTGCTCTGTGTCAGGACTAAGGTCATCTGTTTTATTGAGGCTGTTAAATGCTAATACTCTGCTGGGGAGACCATTTTGTTGTATTTGACAGTTTGCAGGGAACAAAAGATATATAAATGGAACCATTTAGTAAATTTAAAAAAAATGTATTTTGAAAAATGTAAGCTGTATAGACTTTGCTTGGATAATTTTAAAACTAGGTCAGCCTATTCACTGGTAGGGGCTAAATGCCTGCTTTGGAATCCCTTCCTGTAGCTCACAGAAAAAAAGGCTGCCTGCAGCTCCATGCACAGTGCTCTGTGCAGGTTGAGTAGGAGATCTGACATGGGGAGGCATTAGTGTATTATCTGTGGACTCATCAACAGCTCCATGAAGACAAAGTAGGCACGGCCTTGGCAGGCACTGGACGCCTCAGTGAAAAATGTGATGGCATTACATATCGTTTTGTGCATCTTCCTATCATAAATACACCATAATTGGTACTTCCAGCTTGATACTGGACACTAAAAAACATTCTACATAGCAAGCAAATAGCAGTATGTCCTTCTGAATGTATGGAATTTTACCAAGGAACTCCAGATGAACCAAGTCAAGTATTTATTGAAAAAAACAGATCTACTTATAATGTATGTCACCTGTACAAGTTGTAAAAAAATCAGTGACCCTGTAAATTGTCAGAAAATCCTTTATGGCAAGATTTTGATTTGGAAACAGCAGACTTCACAAGCAACTGTACTGCCAATGTTATACTTCTCCTAAGAACAGCATTCTAAACAGTAACTTACTTTTTCTTTCTTCTTTTTTATAAGGCAATTATGAAGTCCAGCTTCTCTACTGTCCAACTCTTCATCCAACAGTAAAGCACAAGTGAGATTGACTATTTTGAGCTCTTCCTGTGAAATTATTGTAACAGAAATGTTTAACATTCCTGCTGCACAGAGGCAGAGATGAAAAATTATTATTTTTTGCAATACCTGGTAGATGACCATCTCTGATTTCACTTTCCTTTCAGAGAGTTTGCAGACAGTCTCATCAAAATGTTGTGTTGTTTCCTGGATGGAAGCTTCAAGTTTCTTCCATTCATTTTCCAGTGTCTGGGGAAGGAAAGGACAAGACCAGCAATATTACATCTGAAGGAACAAAAAATCTCTAATATATCTATATTTATATCTACATATATATATATATGAGATGCTGGAGAATGCACAATATGGAACTGTATACTTCAGCCAAAAGGCTCCAGAAATTATTTGCTTAGAAAGAGAATGCCAGGCTACCAAGTTATGTAGTTCAAATACCACTTTGAAGAATACGTATAATTGTATTATTTGTGTATGGCATCAGCAACTTTGGGAATGGAACCTGAAAAACACATTTTAGGAATATAAGTATTCCATTTGTGAAGAAAAGTTACCTTTTTCAGATACCCCAAATTTTGGCACATATGAATTGGTATAAGTGGAGATCAACTTATTCTATTGTCTAAGATAGGATTTATTTAATATGCCACATGATCTTTGATCTTCATTTCTTCTTTGTTTATCCTATATATTAGTATTCATTTTTAGAACTTGCTCCTGAGAAAGATCAGAAGCTTAGCTCATGAGCACTGTGAACAAAACCACTCCTTTCCTCATTTTAATTTACTTTTTTATACTCTTCTTTTTCTTCATTCAGTTCCTTGACTTTTTTCTCATATTCTCCAAATATTTTCTTTTCTTCATCACTCCAAAGATCTTCAGGCTTGGATATAAAAGGAGGTGGAGGAATATTCTGGAAGTATTAAAGAAAAATAGACTTAAAAAGCAATATTAAGTCTATTCAGCACACTAGCGAACTATAGAATGCATCAAATTTAATGAAAGGTATTTCTTAGAAAGGTATAAGCCTTAAGTCAAAATAACATATACATTCTATTGCTTCGATCTGTTACTTGCACCAGTAGTTTTGCTGTATATATATTGTGCTATTCTCACTTATTTGCTTACAGGTATTCACTACTGAATTTTGTAAAGTACAAGTATTTTGTACTCAAATATACTACTGTCCATACAGGATATATCATATTTTCTGTTTCAGAACCCCAAATCTAACTCCATGCTAACTTCTAAGTGGAGTCCTAATTTTCCAAAACAGAGCTGTTCCAGGGGTAGTGCTTGGATCTGCCCTCACCTTTTTCTGTGACACTTCTTCCCATTCTTTTCTTCCTCTACTACTGTACTATCTATATTTGCTGAGTTAAATGGAACACAGTGTTTTTCTGTAAGACCAAAGACATGGATAATAGACCCTTCCCCGAGGCATATAGTTGTTGTAATGCTAATAGTAGATTATGTTCCTACAGTATTCCACTGTGATAGGGACAGGTGTTGATGGGTAAATCATATACAGGCAGTAGAATCTTGTGGTCTCCTTTGAATCCAATGTACAGTCTCTTATGGAGTCTATCTAGTCATAATGCAATTCTACAATTCTCCAGCTTTCTTCTGTCACTTAGGTTGGAAATATTCGCTTGTTGAATTTCACATTACCATAAGAACACACAGGCTCCCAAACCACGTGACAGAAACACATCTCACCATTTTCAGGATGTCTTCCTTTCTGACTTCCAGCACTCCACCCATCATGTCATCAAGAGCACGCAGTCTGTCATCATCCTGGCAATGACCACAAAGAAATATTTTCAGGTACAAAAGGAAGTGTAGTAATTGCAAGTTATGGGGATGATCGTAGTGTTCACCTCTAGATCCCCGCTATGATTATTCAGCGTGTCACTAGGAGATCACAGAGTCACGGGATCAACTAGGTTGGAAAAGTCCTCTGAGATCATCCAGTCCAACCTATGACCTAATACCACCTTGTCAACTAATAATGCAATAATGCTCTTTGGTGATGTGTGTGAAATATGCCAAAAGTCTCACAGTGAGCCTAACACTCTGTCTTTTCTTCCCTCAGCTGGTCTATGTAGTTCTGATTGTAAATAATAACAAGAGGGAAAAGGTAAACATCATAATTACCTGCCATTTCAAATTTATTTTCCCATGCTACATTACTGGAATATTCCAGTGTGACATTAATTAAATAAGCCTACCCAGAGACAAAGGCCTATTCAGTAAAAGGACACTACTTTAATTACCGTAGCTGCAAGGCGTTTTTCCATTTCAAGCTTAGCCAGCATTTCTGCTTTTTCTTTCTCCTCTTGAGTCAAGTATTTCTCAGCTTTAATCTGAAGGAAGAAAATGAGGTTTGTATCAGGGTACTTTTCTTCAAATTTGATCACATGTGGACTAGGAATCTTTGGAAATATGGTGGTCCTGGTTTTGGCTGAGATAGAGTTAATTTACTTCCAAGTAGCTGGTACAGCACATCCCTGGCATCAGGGTATTGGTGGTGAGCAATTGTTTTTCATCTGCATCAGTTGTTTTTCCTGGGTTTTCTGTCTTTCTCTTTTAATTACATTTATTATGATGATTTCATTACATTTATTATTACAATTTTGATTATTATATTTTATTTAAATTATTAAACTATTATAATCCCAACCTATGAGTTTTCTCACTTTTACCCTTTCAATTCTCTCCCCCACCCTGGTGGGTTAGGAAGTGAGTAAGCATCTGTGTGGTGCTTAGTTGCTGGCTGGGGTTAAACCATGACAATGGTGTAACACTAATTCTTAATTCTTTTTGTATCTCTGCTCTATGATAATATTTCTCAAGATGAAAATTCTCCTTTTGAACAGATCCAAAACCTATATTTAAATATCCTAAAAATACAAACAATACCATCCTTTTTGTTTATGTTGTTCTTTATGCATGCCTTTTCTGACAGTGGAATAACATGGACTGGTGAGAGAGCAGAGAGAAGTTGGAAAAGACTGACCAAAAAAGCAGACAAGATGAGTGGAATGTATTGTATTAGAAATACAGTATTTCTTTATAAATTATCAATTGGATGTATAAGTACAGCATAAAGTATGCTTTAGTACTTAGATACTTAGTTTCAAAATGATGCTCAGAGAAAACACAGAAACCCTTATCTATGGAAGCAATTCCTGAAAGCCTGGTTTGAATCTCAGGAACAGGGATATTTTCTACCTAATTTATGGGCATTTATAAACTTTTAACAGCAGTAAATTAAGTTTGTATACATTTAATTCATTTCAGATTGACTTACTAAGAGTTTTCTCCCTAAAAAGAAAAGGGAAGGAAATGAGCCAAAAAGACGATCTTAAGTACACAGACACATCTGTTTTAAGGGTTTTCAGTACTGACACAATGTCTGGAAATGAGAAGAATTAGAGAACTGTAATTGAGTGGGTGAAATAGAAAGATGTGTTTTTCAGACACCTCTGAATCTTGAACAGTAAGTGCTCGCTCTGGCAACTCATCATCTGTAAGAGCTGGCTCCCACACTTCCACTTGGAGGTCAAGTTGTTCCAAGATTTCTCGGATCCTCAGGTTTCTTTCTTTCACTCGTGCTATCTCCTGCTCCTTTTGTTGTGCAACTATGTCAAATTCCTTATTAAAAGCAGTTTTCACTTTGTAAATGATGTCCTGAAACACCAAAAAAGGAAGCAGCAGTACGGCACAGGTCACATCCATCCATGTTTATGTACTAGTCCACAAGCCAACAGAAGCATAAATGTGTGTATTTGTACATGTGACAGGGAGACAAACTGGTAAAGCCTTTTTGTGAAAATCATAAGGGCAGAGCTCAAACTTTGTTAAACGGAGTTGGACAAATTATCTTTTTTTTCCCCCTGGAAATTTTTATTAATTTTCTTCTACGTATTTGCCATTTGACAAAGATTCTGAAAGAAATATACTGCTGCCAAAGCTAGATAAAAAAATAGGCTGCCCTTTATTTGTGGTTTTTGCCCTCTTCAGCTGGAAGAAGAAGGTGGTTCAATGAAAAAAAACCTGGGACCTGTAAATCTAGAGATTGTAAATTCCAGGTGCAGGGAGTCAGAGTAAAGGACATACTTTCCTGATGCAACCTGCAGTTTCAATATGCTTTCATGTAATTTCTCTGACATATGTAAGTAAAATGTGCCCATTAAACAAACAAACACTGGAAACTGTTTTTTTTTAAACACCTGAGACCTTATAATGATTTTAAAAAGTACATATTCTTATTGGATAAATTCTTCTTTTAGTATAAATAACTGATCTCAACAAAGAAAATTAGAACATTAAGAGAGAAAACAATGTGCCTCTTACTGTGTCAACTTACTAAAATGCATCATGAGAATGATTTCAGTTCTATCATTAAACTTCGTATTTTAAGATGCTTATCTGTTTGTAATTTGTATTACAATAAATATTTGTGTCTGATGATTATTTCATTGATTTATAATGTAATATTAAGTTAGGATGTGGTCAGGCAGGATGGCAGATAAGGTACCATCTTGCTGGGAGGAAAAAGGCTGTATTTAATGTCTAGACAACCATCTAGCCCTTAGGAAGCTCACTGCATTGGCCAAGAGCACTGAGGATATATCTACACCTTCTTATACAATATGAGTCTTTAAAGCCATACAGTAAAAAGATCTTGTTATATCCAAGTGAAAAGTGTTCCTTGTGTTTCTTTACCATCTACTTTAAACACTAGTGTATCAATTAGATTTTATGTATAACAATGGTTAACCATTTTGCTCTGCTACCATTTACAGGCATAGAGAGCTCTGAGAAGGCAATGCCTTATACTAATTTAACCACTTGCAGCTCATCTTCCTAAGAAGCCTGTTCTGTAGCGTGTTTATGACTTAATAAACTGGTCAGGGTAAGAAAAGTAAGAGAGTGTGATACTAATGAATAATAAATAACAGAAACATTAAGGACTCCAAATAAAAGGTTGGTGAGACTGTAGGGTAAGGAAATAGTGTGAGGATCCAGCTGATCTTTCATTCAGTAGCAAATAACAGGGAAAGAGGTAACAGGGAAAGAGGTCATGTTGTTACAGGGCATGCTGAGATGTGCAAGCTATCTTTGGCTCTGAAAACTCAAACTGAAGCACCAGTGGGCAAACACAGATACCCTCAAACTGGGTAACCAATCTCACAAAAATGTTGTTCTTCCACCCCCGAGGTGGCAAATCCACGTGGTACTCTACTGCACTATGTGCATTTGTTGGCTTTTGTCTCAATTACTCAGTGACCTGTGCAACTCTCCATTGTTTAGTGAACAAATCTAACCATGCCCAAAATCTAACAGTGGCTGTGACTGCTGTGAAAACAGATATGACAGTGTTGCTGCAGTAAGAGAAATTTCAGATGTCACCTTCAACAATACTATCTGATTGACTCTCTGCTCCTTGGTGTGCAAATCACACTGGTGATATAGAATAGATGTGTCTCCACCATACTGAGAGCTCAGACTTCCAATCAGGCAGAAAGATTCACCATCATCAGCCACAGCTTTTGCTTCCTTCTTTCCTTCTTCCTCAGATAATACAGTCTCAGACTCAGTCTCAAGATCTTCCTTCTGAACCTGCATTTCACAAACATGATCACTGTGTCACATGTTTCACTGAATCATGTACAAACGTATGAGGTTTTGGAATCTTTCATCCTTGGAGATATTCCAAACCTGACTGGACATGGCCCTGAGTAAATTACTCTGGGAGTGTTGGACAAGACAACTTCCAAAGGGCTTTTCTAAACTCAGCTATTCTATGGTTATTTAACACTAATACATTTTTTTCTGTGTAAACCCACAATGTTTCATCTTTATTTATATTTTTAAAATTTCTTGACAATTTCTACAGCAAGAGAATGGACCTTAGGAATGTAACTAGATAAAGAACTGTTAAGATGCCATCCCAGAACATCCTGATCTGAAATGCTTTTATGCAGTACTTCAAACAGGTTGTACCTTAAGATTAGCTGTCTCGGTATCCTTTAACCGGAGAACTTTCTCCAAAGTTTCCAGCTCTTCTTTACTGCGTTCCTCCAGGGGATAATTCTTCACTTCACAGTCCATATGGAAGCACTGTTCAAATTTAAAAACCAAAAAGCCCAAAGTAAAAAGTTCTTCAGAATGCCTCTATTAGTTTATTTGTTCAATACCTGAATGCTAAACGGTTTCTAAGACTTCTTAAAATCAGGAATAAAATTGAGGATTAATTAATACAGACAACGTAGTATAAATAGATTTTTTTTCCAAATTATCTATGGATATGGCCTCTTTATTCACAGAATTAAATCAAAACTAGATTTTTTGTAAAATGACTTGGTCTTTCCCCACCTTCGAGATAATCCAGTATCATCATTTTGACTCATCTCCCTCTGTTTAAAATAGGAAAAATCAGGTTTAATTTTGCCTTTATGTTCTGTGTAGCAGAAGTCATACTGACTGCACACAGAAAAAGAGGATTTACCTCTCCTTTTAGCAATACTGTAAATAGTAAATACATTGTCTGAGATCAAGAAATTAGAGAGTTGCTTATTTGCTTATCAGCACTCTTTTCCAGCTTGGAAGGTAAAATCCACCAGGCTCAGAGAAAATGAGCAGAATGAAAGATCTGCACAAGCCCCAAGAAGAAGTAAAGTTTTTCCCATACCATAAGCAAATCAGAAATATGTTACTTTGTACCTTAAGGAATAAATGCTGCAGAAAATTACTTAGAAAGCAGGGGTTACCTTAACTGCACGTCCTTTTACACACAAAGCATCCCAGCACTCATACTTGATGAAATCCTGCAAATAGCAGTTGGATAAATTCTCCATCTCAATCTCCTTCCTTGCCTTTCAAGATACAGAAAAAAAAATAACAAGATGTGGTTCGAAATAACAAGATATGGACAATTTGTGTGGAGTTATTGAAAGAAAACTAACAGATTAAATGAATTACCAATATTTAATCATCCTAGACAATCACAGCTATCTTCTCCAAAAACTATATTGCATAGTACTGAAAGGCATAATTTTATATGTGAAAAAATGCATTCTAGAACTTAAGCAATGTGCCCAAGGCCACAGTGTCAGATTTATAGTTGTTGGCATAGATCATATTCCAGTTTGCAATGTCTGCATCAGCACTTTCACCTGCTTCAAAAAGTGACTTTAAATACTTTTTGGTTTTCCTGCTTCTCAGCAGTGAACAGCAACTTTAAGACAATCCTCTGTTCTTCAATCATTTTTCTCCTTTCCACTGATGGTTTTAAAGTGTTCCCCCATTCTATCATACCCTGGCCACTTCTTGTTCAGCCTCTGCTTGCAGTCTTTCCTGTTCTTCCATATCCAGGTTGAACTCCTGATGCTCCAGTTTCTCAATGTCTGGCACCTGCTCATTTTCATGCATCATTTGCTGAATCTGTTTTTTAAAAAATAAGCATAAGGAGTAAAAAGTAATTTGAATGTGAATAGAAGAAATGCTATTTTTAACACTACAGAACTTGTTATCAGAGAAAATTATTTTAATTACTTGCACTTTTAACTGCTTCATGGTAATTAGTAGAATGTGCTGCCTGTACCTAGTGACAGACAGCACTGTGTGAGTATATTTAATCTTTCTTAAAGTTGATTTGAACATTATATGTGAACTTGTGTATACTCTCTAAGAACCTGTAGTACACATTGCTTTGTTCTTTGATTTGAGAACTTTAATAAAGTGTTATCACTTTATTTATCTTGTGCAGTTCAACAAAGGGCAATGTAAAATCCTGCACCTGGGTAGGAGCAGTGCCATGCACCAGGACATGCTGGGTGCTGGGCAACTGGAAAACAACTTTGAAGAAAAGTAGCTGGGGGTCCTGGTGGACCAAGGTGACCAGGAGCCAGCAACGTGCCCTTGTGGCAAAGAAGTCTCACAGTATCCTGGGCTGTACTGAGTGTTGCTAGCAGGATGAGAGAGGTGAGAGGCATGGACACGCTGGAGAGAGTCCAATGGGATATGGGACTGGAGCACATCTCATATGAGAAAAGGCTGAGAGAACTGGGACTGTTCAGCCTAAAAAAAAGAAATGGCTTGGGGAGAATGTAACCAGTGTATATAAATACCAAAAGGGAGGCAGGTGCTAAGAGAGCAGAGACAGGCTCTTCAGTGGTGCCCAGTGATGGGACCAGAGGCAATGGGTACAAATGGAAACACAAGAGATTCTGCACAAATATTGGGAGACATTTTTTTACTGTGAAGGTGACTGAGTACTTGAATGGGTTGTCCAGAGAGGTCATGGAATCTCCATTTCTGGAGATAATCAAAACCCATCTGGACATGGTCCTCAGCAGACTGCTTTAGGTGACCCTCTGCCTTATCCTCTTGCAGATTGAAGTTTTTAAGGAAAGAAACAGAAGAAAGAGGAGAGGACAGTATTTTCTATCAGGTTGTTAGGCCTGCTGAGGGGACAGGTTGCTCAAAGTATAAGGGTGGCACAAAATATTTATTTGGAGCAAAGGAAACTGAGAACCAGACAGGCAGTTTCAGCCTACAGTTCCTGAAGAAGCACACCTCTCTATTACCTGTCTGCTCAGGGTTTATGACAAAAATGTAACTGAGAATTAGAGCTAGCAGCCATAAAGGAAAGTGCCCTTGTAAACAAAACTGGGAAGCTGAGCCATTACCCTTGTAAGAAACTCACAGTTTGACGCAGCTTTTTAATTCCCATTTGCAGCTCTTGCTTCTGGTTAGCAAACCTCTGAGTCTCTTCTCTAATGACCTGACATATAAGAAATGTGTTATTGAAAGACAAAAAGATACAAGAGAAAAAAATATTGAAATAATCTAAAGGAACATTATTTGTACAGAAAGTAAAACTCCAAAGGTATTAATAACTGAAACAGACATAATCCTAAGTCAATAGGACGATTCTTAGGATTGCCACAGGAGAAAAAAAGATTGTACAACCAGGTCACATTGTAAACTGTACAGCAATAGAGCATAAAAGAAAGAAAATATTAAAGAAAGAAATAATTACAAGTGTAATGATTACAGACACATTGAACTGCATAAAGCCCACTGTCAGATTTTTTAATCCTTATATTTTTCATTTTCCTAAGCATTTTCAGTGGAATAAACTGACATCTTTTACTCATTCTGGAAGCTGTGATATTTTCTTTGCCCCTACAGACTTCTAAAAGTCTAGATCACAATGCCTTAAAGAAAAGTCCAAACCTGATAAAAGCTTTAGAAATAAGATTCTTTTTACAGCATATAATTTAGCACCCCAAATCACTAATGACTCTTGAAAACTCTGGCTTTGATTAATACTTGTTCTGTGAAAGTACCTTCTGTATTTTCTGACCTATCCATGTCATGTCATTGGTATTTGTGACATTTCCATCTTCTTCTATCACATCTACACTGGAAGATTTCAGTGGTGCCTCCTGAAATTAAGGATAGAAGCATCTACCTCAGGTACTTAAGGAGAATGAGAGAGAGGCAGAAATGAAATAAAAAATGGACTCACATTAGAAACACCAGCACCAAATTACAATGTGACAATTTGTCCCTAACCAGTCTTCATATTTGATCCTGCAAATCCTTGCCATTATGCAAAGTCTTTTGACTCAAATAGGCTGACTGTACTAATCTCTGTAATAATTTTATTTATTTCAATAGAAAAATATACAGGTAGTAACACATAATGTCACAGTAACATCACACTGGGAACAAGAGTAACTTCACATGAGGAGAAACTGACTCTCACAGAGTTTTCTGTGGCTGAGGAAACCAAGTGAAATTAAGGATGTGAATGTCATCTTCACAAAATTATTTCATTTCTTTGATAGTACTCTTCCACAAATTACTAATTAAGCATATACAGCCTATCCTCAGGAGTATTATTCCACTTTAACAAAAGGATCAGTGTTCATTTTGAGGACAATTTTTATTATGTGCAATTTTATGATAACTATCAAACACTTTTCCCCCATAAAAATAAAGAGAACACCTTAAATTTCTCTTCTGGAAGTGATTTTGATGTGGATCCTGGGTCAAACTGCCATTCTGCCATAGATTTTAAAACAGCATTTTCATTTGAAGTAGACTTGTTCAGTATATCAAGAAGAGATTGCCAGTAAAAAGCAGATTTCTCAACTTCAGTTTTCTTTATCTTCCTAGAGAACAAAAAGGGAACTGATGTATTCTTTGTGTATTATGGAGGCCGAAATATTAAATATTCTTTATAATACAATTACTAAGTTGTTTAAAAATGCCTACTTAATATTTTTACATATGATTCATTATTGTTTGAGTTCTAGAATTGCACAATTAAGTGAAGTCTCCACAGAAGTAAAAATTCTGAAAGGTGGATTACCCAGATTCGAAATATTGCTCTGATGGAGTCATCTTTAATCTATGAATTTACCTGAACATTTGTTACACCACAGAAAAACTGTGGTTCAAGTGTCTCTTATTCCTGATGTCTGCTAAGAGCTCTCTATAGCCACAGCTGAATTCCCATTAAAGCTGTGATATCTCCTTATGGCTGAGTTACTATCTCAGAAGATTATATTCCTTTTATCCCTGGAGAGCCCCTTCCAGATGGTTTGAGAGTGATAAATTTCACTGTGGGTGAAACTTCTCAGAAGATACTCCTACATCTTGTGCTGCAACCATACCCAAAGTGCAAGGCTTCTCCTGAGCTAGGAAGACCAGACCACCTCTAAAGATGAGAGGAGTGATTTTATTTCTATCCAGTTCTTCTCCTTACTTGGAGATAAGAAAAAGGAAGTCTGGAACACAAATGGATGCAGAAATTTGTCTGTCAGGATACAGGAATAGACACCGTCAACATTGATCTGCCTCTTTATACATACTTCCATCTCAGACACACCAGAGCACCATCATTTTCATCATTAACGAGGATGAAATTGCCATCCAGTGAAAACATCACGGATCTGATTCCCCCTCCTTGATATGAGTGACAAGGCTTTCGAGCAAGTATATCCTAGAAAAGTCATATGAGCAGTATCAGCAAATCGGTTTTTATAGTGGGATATGTCTGTAAATTACTTTTAATATTTAATTTTAAAAAAATATTTTAATGTTTCTTTATTTTTAGATAAAAGTCAGTCCAAAATGGCAATACAAAGTACATAAGTTCAAAGGCTTTGATTACAGATGTGGCTAGTTTGTATATATTGATTTTGCAGGAGATGAGGAGTAGCAAAATTATCTCCTCTAAGATTTGCTGAAGAAGAAAGTAAGTAGTTTGTATGAATGTACACATGTTCATTATAAAAACAATTGTCCTGTATAATGCTATGTCAGTTCACGTTCAACATGATTTTTTCTGGACCACCTTATATTCAAGGAAAGAAAAGTTTACAATGAAGGAAAGTAATTTTGACACCTCTTTGTCTCTGTAAACCAAACAAAGCGTGTGCCCAGACACCCACCTACCATAGTAGAAATATTGTAGATAAACAAAACACCATCTTTTGCTGCTGCTGCCAGCCACTGGCTGTTGGGTGATACACAGAGGAAACCTGATCCAAACTGATTGCTAGGAATCCTCTTTTCTGATGAAAATACTGGTGGATCTTCCAACATATTCTGCCAAACAAACAAAATGTTAGCAGCAGTTTAGATGATGGAAATCTCTCTGCCATTTTGAGAAGACTAACGAGGGCTTTGTGGATTAGCACATGCATTGCAATTTAAGATGCTGCTGGATTTCCGAGCTCAGGGAGCAGTGCTATTGCTATGCTGCTGATTTGCTTCTCATCTCTTTCAGAAGGGTCTATATTCAGTATGTTTGGGCCTGGAGTTTCTTGGCTCAGAAAGGATGAGACACGTCAGGGAGGAAAGCTGACCTTTGGAATTCACCTTCTTACTTGACTTGACTCTTAAACTGGAGGAGACCTGAGCTGCAGAGAGCTGCAGTTCAGCTGCAGGCAGTGACAGTGGCTTCCTGAAGCCTCCACTGCTTCACTGTGAGGCAGGGCTGGGCTGGGTTTGCAGTTGCATCTGCGAGTCCTGGGCTCACATTGACTCAGTTCCTTCACTACCTGGATATCCTGGCTACTCAGCAGATGCAGAAATGCCCAGCTCCAGCACAGAAGCCACATGTGAAGTGCCTACAAGCTGTACGAGTTTTAAGAACCAATATAGTAGAACAAGGAGATGGCTTTTGCCAGGTTTCTGAGCAGGTGGTAGGAGACTGAAAGTTGATGAGTATAGATGGAGTAGGTATTTTTAGTGGAGAGGATTTCATTAAGATAAGATTCTGCTATATTCACTTCATCTACATCCTTTGTTTGCTGGTATTTAACCACCACTCAAAATAAAGCAACTCTAGAGAATTACCTCTTCAGAGAGATGGTATTTACAGATGAAAGGTGCACAGGTACAGTAGCCATACACAATGTTATCCTTCAATTTAACTGCTGAGCTCAAAGGGTAATCCAGCTCATACTGCTTCTTTTTAAAGGCACTAGCATTAAACATTCCTTGGTCATTCACACACTTATCATTATCTAAAAGATCGAAAAAAGAAAGAGGGAGGAAGAGGCATCACTACCACTAACGCAGGTGCTTTGCCTATCACATAATTATGAAAATGATTCCCAGCAAGAAATGAGCATGATGTGAGTTTTCAGGGAAGTGATTGGGAATTAAGATACTTAGATTTAACACTAACACTATGTGTTGTGCTGATGAAGCACACTGAAGTGAAGCAGAGCAATAGCTCTAGTGGCTCTAAAGAAGTACTAGAAACAGTTTATCCACAGTGATGTGACAATTTGCATACAGTAATTTACTCTGCATCATGAGCATTACGCCAGCAGTGCTAATTAGTTTGCATGCAGGTTCATGCCATTGTTGCCTTCATCTAGAACTCGTTTTAGGCATCTCTGCCATGTGGAACAAACAGCCTGGGTGATATAGGTTAAAACAGTGACATTCACATCTTCAAAGGGGCATTTTATTCTTTTTGGTTCTTTAATTTGAGCTTTAAAGGGACACCTGAAATTAAGGCTGATAAAACACCTGATATTAAGACTGAAATTAATACAAAACTTGTTGATTTTCAGCAACTTTGAAAATCAAGCCCCATTTTATAAGTCTAAAAATAGGCACAAGAAGAAGCCCAACAACAGTGAATATTTAAAGAAAATACTAACTTTGTTGAAAACTACTTTTTAAAAAGTTTGTAAGCTGGAAGGTCTTTTAAAAATCAAATAACTAGAAAATCTGACACTAGGCTTTTTGCCTTAGAAAAAGATCACAGTTTTTATTTCAATTCTTACCTGTTGTGATTGCTGAAGAGAGACAAAAAATTTCCAGTCTTGCTCCTTGGACCTCTGCTCCATTAAGAAGTACCATTACTTCAACTAAGTCATTCTTAAGGTCAGAAACTACAGAAAGATCGAGCACTTCATCTGCTAACACTGAAGCAGGTAAGGAACATCAATGGAAATTGTTACTGAAGCATGGTAACATTATTTTACTAAGATTTCAAGTGAAACAAAACCAGATGCCTGTTCTGAATAAACCCCTGCCCAACCACCTCAACCTGGTTTCAGGAAGTGCTGCATGCACACAACTACACCTGAGGCATTGGGTGCTGAGAATCCCTAAGCACCAGAGTGTTATTATTACATTAAACATTCAAATCTGAGTTTACATCCAGTTTGAATTATAGCAATTTGGAGGCTGTCTGCTGATAACTGCCAGATAAAGCACAGACAAATCCTCCTCTAAGAAGCCAGACAGACAATGAGAACACGATCAGGAAAATTATGAAAATTATTTAAGGAGATATAATTCCGTTTGTTAAACCTATTATAATATAATGTCTTTTATACCTAAAATTATGCTAAAGATCTATAAACACAGCTGAGATCTGTAAGAATAATGTTACTGGAATTAAAACAGACATGTTCTGTAAGAATAAAGTTATTTGAAAAATAAATTTACAAATTTCACATTTTTTTTCTGAGTTAAAATTCCATCATATTTTATTCTACACTATCAACAAGCAAAGCTGACAATTTCAGCAGTGCCCACGTTAAAGATGTCTGCAGTGGAAATTTGTAACAGGAGGTTGCACACAGCTACCTCAACCTACAGTTTTTTAGTCTAAATTCTCACAAAGGTCTTTAGTTCTTTGCCACCACTATTACTTTTGTGCTGGAGCTGTCATCAGCTGGTCAGCCAATCCATTCTTTTCCTTGTGACTCATAAAAGCTCTGGAAGAAGGGTAGTATTGGTACATTTGCTATCTAAAATTACAGAGGAAAAGAAAAAATAACAAAAAAAAGACTGGCCTGGACAAAATAGGTGGAAAGAATATCTTTGATCCTCCAAGAAAATAAGTATAATGAAGGAGAATGCCTTAATCTGATCAGCAAGTATACTTAAATTACAGGTAATAGTGAAAAGAAAATTAATGCTGTTACATATATTACCTATATACCCCAGAACTTGGAATAATTTTGATGGCCGAGCATCTAGAATAAAGACATGTCCTTCTGTAGTTCTTGCAATGAGGAACTGGCCACTCTGATCATAACTAGGTAAAATACAAACCCAAATAGAAATCAGTTCAAAACAGTCAATAAAGAGTCAAATAATTTTACTTCCATAACTTCCTAACTTCATTGAGAGCATAAACACAGCTGAAGTCCATAACTTTAAGCAAATGAATAAATAACAAGGGTAACAAAAATCCACCATATAAGAAGAGATTACCATAAGGCTTAAACTTAACTTCACAAACCCTCAAATTTATATTCAGTGAGAAATAACCCTCTAAAGTCAGATACATGGGATTGTCCATAATTACTGTGTATGGTGATCTTTCAGAAAAATATCTTATACATCAGTATCTTCAGTACTCAGTTAAACCTTCTTAAAATACAGATTTCTTATATTTCTCTCATATAAATCCCGCTACTACTCCTCTTGCAAGCAGTTCAGATGTTAGAAAAAAATAGAAGCTGTTAAAATATTTTAATTTGTTATTCTTAGAACAAAGACTTCAATTTTCAACTAATATCATTACTCAAGCAATAAACCCACAATATTCCTACCCTTGTAACTCCATACTTACTGCAAAGACAGCACTGGAAAGTTGGAAAGAAAAATTCTGTGAATAACTCGTGGAGCTTCAGCTTTGGTAACATCAAGGAAATAGATTTGACCTCTTTTGGTCCCTACAGCAACACTGTTGGAGGAGGGACAGCAAGCCAAAGCAGTTGCCTAGTCAAGAAGAAAAAGACATTTAACAGTTCCACATATTTTTATATGTTATGCTATGTGTTAGTATGCAATTTCTTTTGCTATTTGAAGGTACCTAAAATTTGAAGCAGAAAACCCAAATGGTTTATCTAAAACCCAATTTTTTTTAACAAAGAAAGTATTTTAGAGACATCATAGGAATTCTACTTATGCTCTGTAGCTACACATCAAAAGCTAATTCTGTTCTTTTCAGGAAAAAGAACCCCACCATTATATCCACTATCCAGATTTTAAGTGAAAGAAGTTTCACCTAAATAAAATAGTGAGTGCACTGTTATATGTACAGCTGTTACAGAAAGTGATTTTTTTTCTTACTATGTCAGATTTCAGGGTTTAAATGTATCTTTCATGAGGACAAAGCATTAATAGTTTGAAATACTATTATCAACTCATTTCTTAAAACCTCTTTTTCATATCAGTCAAGGCATTTAGTTTTTATACTCTTGAAACTTTTCTGTTACTCATTAAAATAAAAAAAAAATAAAACATATCATAAAAAAAAGCATAAGAATTTAGACGTTATTTACAAATTTGTGCCTAAAGACACATCACTAGAACATTTGGTTGAAATGTTTCCTCTGCTTTATGGTCAAGTTAAACACATGATTAGTTCAAGGAAACATTCTGAAATATAATATTTTTTAAATCTCATTCATGGGTTGTTCAAAGACATTACTGAGCTTTCACCAATTATTGATCCAAATCTGTGGCATATTATGCTATCAATTGAAAAATATTTTAAAAAAATTAAATATCAGTCACTATATAAGCTCCTGGTTATGTGTACCTCAATATCAAGGTTTAGCTTGCCGAGGCAAGTTCCATCTTCCAGGAGCCAAACTTGTACTTCACCTGAAATTGTTACAGACTGTTGAACAGAGAAAAACATAGTCAAAAGAGGATGAAATAACCAAATAGTTTGGAAGTGACTAGTGATCTTCTATAGAATATAAATTCAACTGATCCCTGAGCATAGCAGATCAAGGGTTACTAGTTTCACTTGAGATTATCTAGTTTTTCCTCTAAGTCCAGTTGCTGAAAGGTACACCTACCTAAGGAAAACATTTAGTAATTTTTGTAAATTGTTGCAACTACAGGAATGGTCTTTAGCAGAATGAGACAATTTAGGACAAAACATATAAGCTGGATCAATATCAGCATTTCTACCTTTCTGCCAGCAATAGAACAATCTGCTTACAATTTTCTTTGCATAGTAAATAAAGGGCTTGAGGAGAGGTCTTGTTTTCTCACATGAAAAATGATGCATATAATGGTACTTGAGTTCTTCTTATATCCAGGAAATTTTTTAATTCCACAGTAAAGTAAGGCTAGAGATCACTCAACCCTCACATGACTCACACAGAATCAGGTAAAATTTACTGTTCCCATGCTAATGGCAACAAAGAGATTCAGCCAACTCAGTTGACTAAGACCTCAGGTTTCCTAGGCTGGCCACTTGAAGGATTCCTGGCCTGAAAATGAATTGCTGGATAAAATATATGTCTTGCAGGAGTAAAAGACATAGGAGGAAAGCAAAGTATTTCTTAGAATGGACAGATCCATGAGTAAGGCCTTCTTTGTCCCTGGACCCAGGATAGAGGTATCTCTCAGGATGTTCCAATTTGTGCAAAAGGCTGAAAAGATCAGTAGAAATTTCTTTTTCCAACATCAGTTCTCTGAATTGAATCCACCTTTTGCTCAGCTATCTTCCCAAACAATAGTAAATCACACAAATCAGCAGCAGAACATATACAACATTTTAGCAATCCATAAATTATCCAACCTGCACTCCAGGGCAAATTCTGACCCTTTTATAGGCTGTACCTGAATTAATGCCATTTACTTCCTTAATAAGAAGTTATACAACTGTAACAAATATCAGAACCATCCCAATTCTGCAAGGCCTGTACTTTTGTGCCTTTCCACATATTGGTTACCTGGAAAGAGCCACTTTTCTATAGAAAACAACACAGTTTCTTACCACACAGTACTTGTTCCCTGGAGTAAGAAAATCAGCTGCCAGAAAACAACTGCTGCATGTGTCCAAAAGTTTGACAGCTTCTCCACTGTGGGCAGGTTTGTAACTATAGACTGGTCCCTGACAAATAAAGAGAAATGGTCCATCACTGGGCTACGAAATTTTTCATTAAAAGCTTTCAAAGACTTCAACAAAAAGCACCCATCTTTATGAGCTTCACTCTTTGAAGTTTTATATTTGACTCTAAATTGAGGTAAAAAGTGCCCAGTAGGATTCTTCTGAATTTAGTGAATTATATTAATTTATGCTAGCTGAAGATGAGATTAGTTCATTTTCGAGTGATCCAGCTAGTCACATTTTCAAGTTTTGTTTCTCAAAACTGCTTTAATAAAATAATGTAAACCCACTCAATTTCATGTTACTCCAGAAATCAATAAATCTTCTAAACCAACACAAAACAAAAATCATAAATCTTTAGCTTTAAAAGATGTTTTTATCTAAATATCTTAAAGACTCTTAGAAACAATTTGTAACTAATATTGACAAAGATTTTAGAACTTCTCTACTCATTTTACAAAAGGAGAATGAAATCAGAGAGTGTGAGCAGTTACCATTGCACTGCTGTTCTGTACACAAAACCTCACACACACAACTACAAAAACAGTTAAAGAGTTTTAAAAATGACAATTTAAGTTATTTACAGTCTGGGAAAACAGGTAGAATTTGAGTATTTGGGACCCTTGTGTAAGATTTCTGGACATCAGGCTGGTTAAAGAAGGATCTTGGACTGGGTTGCCAGACAACTTTATGCACATGTGGAGAACAACTACTGCAGAGTCACAGTAGGTCTGATATACCCCAGCTACACTTTTCTTCCTGTGCAGGCACACATCAACCCTACAGTTCATGCCCAGTAGGTCCTCTATGACCTGGACACACGGGAGATTCTGACCATGTACTCCACTGTGCACACAAGGATTTCTTTCTGTTGGGAAATCTCAACGTTAGGCACTTTATATTCAACCATCTGTAGGAGGCAATTGTTCTGTGCTTCGTTAAAAGTCTTCCCAATTTTCAGTAAAAACACAGAATGGACTATGTCCATCTCTCATATAATTTGTTGACTTGTGTGATTACATTAGACATTTCATACTAATAGTATCAGTATACACATAGAGAATCACAGGAACATCCCAGTACGTAGAGCTATTATCTCAAATGCTATACCTGGTCAGTGACAAGCAGAAGACTGACGTAATCAGGAGAGAATATGAGGCTAGATATGGATTCTGAGATATCAGCACAGACTTTCATCTCATACTGCAGATCTTTGATGTGATAAAACAATAAAATGCCATCCTGTACAGAAAGGTACAAATCCACATGAGGTCTATGTCACTTATACTATCTGGCAAACTGAAGTGCAAGGATTTCTGAAAATCTCTAAAGTAGCAATGTTTAAGTGAATCCCATCACTAACGCTCCCATTTGCCTTTAGCATCTCTAAATCCGAAGGACTCTTACCCTGGATAATAAATCTATTGAAAACAAAGGTGTTTTTTATTACAATTCTTAGTAACAGCCCATGTTTGATAACAACAGACTCTCTCATCAGCTAATAGTTAAGATTTCATATTGTTCTTTTTGAGACAGTATAAGAATTTGTACCACTCTTAAGCAGGAATGTACAATGACATTGTCACATTGGTTAGATATTGAGTTAGATTTTGCACAAAACAATTTGGCAGTTCTCTTGGCCATTTTCTCTCCTTTTCTATATTTTGTTCCTCTACAGTATTCTCAGTCTTTTGTTAAAAACAGGATTGTCCTCTTTTGTTGCTTCTTTGACTACAAAACTGGAATCTTTTCACACGCTACTCCCCTGTCTCAAGTCTTAACAAAGAAAATATAGACAACACCAGACCTTTATAGTCCTGCAGCCCTTCACTTTTTCTATCTCCTGTTTTTGTGGTGAACTCTGCAAATATGCTCCATTTCAATGTTCTTTGATCTTCACACAATAAGAGTAAGTTAAAAGCATAAAGGATGCCTCACCCTTCCAGCTGCATATAGTCCCTCATTACAAAATGCCATGGAAAATACTGGGTTTTGCCGATCACTTAGTTCGCCACCTGAAGGCACAAAACCAACAAAAAATACCAAATTTAATTTTTTTTTTGTACTGGGAGCTCAAAACAAAGTGTTTGAAACAAACCCTAAATCCTACCTCCAATAAATTACAAGTGATTGCAGTTCTAAAAAAAAGTTGCTAAAACAAAGCAGTAGGGAACCTATTCTAGCATCACTTATTCCAATTTAAATGAGAAAGAACAGAAATTATTCCACTGCCACTGTTTCTCCTGAGGTTTTAATTTGGCTGCCTATTAGCACAAAAGCTATTAATCTTTTGTCATGTAAACACACATAAGATTGCCAACAGTGTGTCTTACAGAAACCAGTGTGAGATGAGTTTTTCTAACCAGCTGTACTCACATATTATTACTCCCAGACATCAGTGGTGCTGCCCAAAAATCTATTAGCTTGATTTGAACATGGAAATACCTTTCTTTTTCTGTACTTCTCTACGAACATATGACACCACATCCGATATTTTCTGCATGTACTCTACACAAAAGAAAACAATTTATAATGTCAAACTTGCTTGTATGTCAATATTGCAATCAAAGTCAGTTGTATTCCACTCTACTGAACAAAGGTCAGGTTCAGTATACTATATTAAAAATGTGCATTCTTTCCCAATATCTATCATTTCTGCCATCTATGCAACTGAGCAAGCACAGTTCTGTGATTCAGCTTACAGCTGTAAAAGGGAGATAGCAACACTTGCCATGGAGAGTGATACAGATGCAGATTTATCTTTCTTCTAGTGTTAAGTTATGGTATTGCTATTTCTAACAATGATTTCTTAAAAAAAATTTGATATACTTACAAAGGAGACTTCAGCCAGTCTGAAAAAAATGCCCAAGTGAAATGTTGGGGCTGCTTATGAATCTGTTTGCAACATCATAATAGGAATTAGGCATGTGCTTAAAGATGGACATGCACTTTAGCATTCTGCTAAATAGATACAGATTGCAGTATGTTTTAAATTAAGCAGAAGCTTCAGTATAATATAAATACAGACCATCTTTTTATACAGTTTTAGGACAGGTCTTAAAGAAGAATATCCTCATGGCTAGGCTTCGGGAACGAAGATTAAGGGAAAGAAGAATATACAGGCCAAGAAAAAGCCCAAATGGCAAATATTCCTGTTGCCTTCTACTCAAGTGGCAAAAACCAGTTCTGGTCATACCTCAGTTTTTTATTTTTTGCTGATTTTCAACTCTTGATTTGCTAAATTTAACACTGATAGTTTCGAAAAGAGAAATAATGCTGGTTTGTTGTTTGGGTTTTTTTTAAAAGCAGCCTTCCATTTTGGTGATAACTATCAAAAGTGAAAGCCAGGGATACTTGCTACAGCTCAAAAAATTATGAAAAAAATTACATGAAAAAAAGAAGAAAATATGATGGGGAATACATATAAGGCAGACAAATTGCCTTGGCAGGTTGCAGTCAATCACAGGTCCTCCCATTCTAGAATAAATTAAAAGCAGATTTCTTTGTTTGAAGCCAAAGACATCTTCTGTTCACTCTCTATGTTCATATGTTCTCCAGTAAAGTCTTAGTAAGAGCTGACATTAAGGAATGCTATTAAGCAACACTACTTCAGTTTTGTTGTTTGAAGACTCATTATGAGTCCTCAGAGATCACTTCTAGCAACACCTAACATAGCAAATGAAGATTATCCAATATTTCATGAAAAGTAAAATAAATTATTGGTATTTAACTAATAGTAAAAAGACTGTGTCTAGCTGCTATACAAATAGTTTAATGTTAATCTAGTATGGCTGGTTAATACAATCTGGGCTCCTGGAAATACAGTTACTTTTATCAATTTTGATGTACTTAGAGGGATTTTTTCTTTTCTCTCTCTCTTTTCTTTTTTTTTTTTTCCAAAGAAAAACAGAAGTCAATTATTGGGGAAGAATTGACTAAAGAAAAGCACACAGAAGCTCAAAAGACATTCTCAAATGTTTACTATACTAAGAAAAGAGAAGGGTTCTGCAATATAGCTTTATAATTTCCGTAAGGTACACAAAAGGACAACAGAAGAAAGCACAAAGAGCTTTTATCTATCCACTTTCCTCCCTACTTGAATAAAACACACATAGCTATTTCTTACCAGGTGGGGGTTTTGGTTGAAGAACAGAAACTCTGTGTTTGTCAGCATCAATTGCCAAAATATATCCTTCTTTACAGCCCATATATATTTCTGAGGTTGCAGTCCAGCAGTGGGCAGTGGGATGCACAGAAGTTTTAATACTATTTCTAGGCTTCAGCATGAAAATAGACAAGTTCAATCAACAGTTGACAAATACCTTTGCAAGCAGTTACATTCATTTCAAGGCAAAAGAAAACAAGATCATTACCTCATAAAGTCTGACCACATAACCATGTGGTTCTTGCATACTTGGCACTACTAAAACACACTTTGTTTGAATAGCTTATTTTATTGTATAATCCAACTTGCTCTGTAAAACAGCTCTTTCATCCTTTGTGTCATCTGCAAATTAATGCTAGAAATATCCCTGACCCAGACTTCCTATGTGCCTTGAGCTTCATTTTGCTAAAAAACTCTCATAAATCTGTCAACCATAAAACAGGAAGAACAGAACTTCTCCACCAAATATTATTAAAGACAGAGAGTGACCTGTTCAGATACAACAGTAACAGGGGTCATAAAAATACCATGATAGAAAGAACCAAATTAAAGAGAATTTGGAGAGAGGAAGAGGGGAACAAAACACAGGAAAACCTTGGGAGAACATTTAAAAGAGATGATTCAAAGCACCATACACGTGTGCCAAACTGGTGAGGAACACTAAACAATAGGATGGATGAAAAAAAGATGATTCTATAATTCTATAAAACACCTGCTGGGTCACTAAAGGTTCTATAAAAAAGAAAATATGGATGGACTTGTGATGAAAACATAGGATAGAGATTCACAAGTACCTAGACTGGAATAGCAATATATGCCAAGGATTTGCTATATGATTCTGGGTAAGTAACTTACTCTTTATGCTTACAAAGCATTTTTAATTTCTCAGGGGAAAAATGTTACAGAAACAAAGTATATTAATATTTACTTTATAAATCAAATAGGACTAACAGTAATAAATCTGTAGCAAATAAGGCTTTACATCACCCAGAGAAACATTTAATATAGGCATTTTCACTGATTTTATGAGGCTTGAACATCACAAATCTTTGGGAAGGTTGTAACTGAACTTCTGCAAAACAGAAGCTCCCTGTGTAAACACAATTTCTGTAATGTTCTTTTGTACCTGTTGTCTTTACACATTAACTAGGTAAAATATGCTAATCCTAGGATGAGATTATGTAAATCCCAAACCAGGTTGCTTCTTGAACTGTGCATTGGTACAGTGGTGCATAATAATAATAATCATAATGCTGTCTTTTTTTGAACTTCTCTCCCTTTTGAGTAGCACCTCTTCAGGGAAAAAAAAATCCATGATGGTTCCTTGCCATCAAAAAGTTTTATAAAAAGACAGTGGAATAAAATTGGTGGTAGAGATGAAGTGGATTCAAGTGGGCTTGTCATGGAAAAGCATATTAAGAAAACTGAGGTGCCAGCTTTAAGAAATACAGAAACAAAACTAAATCAATCTAATGCAAGAAAGAAAAGCTGTAGGATATTTCAATTTCTTTCCTTCTGCTGCCCCACTGTGGTTACACTTGGGTACATATCCAACCCCAGTATGTGGTTCTAGACTATGGAACACTGACACATTTCCAAGAAGCAAACAATCACACCAGCAATGGGCTTCCTTTTCTTGCTTGCCTCTCACACATTCCTTAAGAGCAGGATACAGCCTCCAAGGGCCAGGGAATACAGCTTACTCCTTTCAGTAACAGTCTGAACACACCTCATTCACCACCACAGGAGAAGTAGGTTGTCTTCTACTAACTGAAGTAGCATTGACGATAGTAGAGAGGAAAATAACTCCAAGGTATTTCCAAAAGCGGAGGAACAGATTTTAGGCCAGAGCCAGATAACTGCTCATGGACATTTGTACTGGTATACAAACCATCAGTGACAGTAACCATTGACAGATCTGCCATAGCAGCCTGTCACTTTATAAAGACAGTGAAGAACAGTGGTTATAGCACCTCTATTTTGGACAGCCTGGTCCATTACAGCAACTGTAGTCTGAAGATATCTGGCTATCAGAGGAACTCAGCAATCAATGGTCTTAATCTTAGAAGAGAATTCCAAATTTGCAAGTTAAATGTTTTCACACTTCTAGTTGGTAGCCAGGTGAAAGTAGATTTCAAACAAAATGAGAACACTTTTGAAGCCTCTCAAAAGAGGCATTTCAAGGGAGGCTAAAAAGTAAATGATCTAATACAAGTGAGACAAATGGCCATGTCCAACACTGACAGTGGTATGGAAAGCTATTTCAGAAGCAGGGGTTGCTGTCTGGAATAAAGCCTTCAATGTTTCCATATCTTGAGACATTTTGAAAGTAAAAAGAAAGCAACCCCAAAGGGAATTAAGGATACCTGAGGGTTACTAATAGTTTAGCATAAGAATAGGTTTTCAAGGTTTCAGCAGGTTATGTTATCTTGGGAATAGTTAAATGCTGACACACTTCATGTTTCTTCTGGGATACAGATTCGTACCTCCACTGCAGATACGTTACTGTGCTAGGGCCTGTGTCAGAAATCTCAACATTGCACTGCACTATGCAGCAGCATTGTGCCTTCTCCATCTCCTGTCAAAATGGATTTCAAAAATATTGCTGAGATAACAGATCTATTTACTGGGTTGCACCTATTTAACAAACATTAAAATTATTAATTTATTAACACCTATTTGCATAGAAAGTATAATGACTTGGAACAGTAAAAAGGAAAAATTTCAATAAGTACCACGAATGTTTCTGCTTCATCTCCTACCAGTCCAGCAATGGCTGAAACTGGCAAGTCAGGGCCATGGTATGGATCATCACTACGAGAAACGGGGAAAAACAAATCCTCATGAGGACTTATGGACCCTTGTTCATCAGGGAGTTCCACAGGGCTGTGAAAAAGTAAAAGACACTGTCTGAGGAGCAGAAATATGTATAATAAATGCTGATACAAAATAGAGAAATATGTTTTCAAAATGGGCTTTCTTTCTGCAAAAGTAATGGAGAAAAAGTGAATATGTATATATATATAAATATTTACACATGTATTCTGTAATGAGAAAAGGCACAGAACCCTTCAGTGTTCTTTTCAGATTGCAAATTAAGGCCTTGTCTATACTTTCATTAGTATAACTGTGTCAGTGGCAATATGTTGCTCATATTAATAGTTAACAAGATTAAACACAGTTGGGAATGGCAGAGTATGAGAATGCCACTGAAAAAGCGAAATACTTTGAGGACTTCAACTTGAATGATACACACTACTTTTATACCAACCTCAAAAAACATTTTAGCATACAGAAATACTAGTTTAGTGTGCTCAGTGAATTGCATTGACAGAGCCACCCTCTCTGGACCTGTAAATTAGCCACACAAGTTGGAAATTACATGGAAAACTGATACTGCTTTTGGTACAATTTGTGATTACAACAACATGTTGTTTAACTATACTTAGAAAGAAGACACGGATCCAAATTTGATGTTGTCATAGCCACAAAAGCAATGCTCAACATAGCTACTTACAGAAGAGCAGAGCAGGCACTACACCTTGATTCAGCCACGCAGCGTTTCATGGAGGCTGCCAAAGCAGCTGATTAGTATCAGCTTCATGGTGTGCATAATCCAGTCATGTGAGTGGTAAGAAATGAAATCATAAATTCAATTCATTCGATTGACTAGACAGATTCATAGTGCTTGTGATTTAGCAATTACTAGATGAACTGTATTGGACTAAATCCTTTGCAAATAGATGTGTTGCTAGTCTTAGTTATTAAAATATACTTCTATATTTCACTCTCAACCTAAAGGGTGTTTCACTTACTTTCGCTTAAGGTGATGCTCGTCCTCAATCCTTTCAATGTGCCAGATGGTAACGGAGCTCTCCCCAACAAAACACAGTTGTTGCCAATTCATAGGGTTAAAACTTAAAGAGGTCGCTGTTATCCCTGGCTGAGACTCACTGCACAGCAGGATATTTTCTTGCCAGTTCCTTCATTAAGGAGAGTAAAAGAAAATAAAATCCATTAAACAAGTAAAAACATTCAAGCCAAAGATTTGGATGTGATTATGACTGACGTTCAAGATTCAGTTTGGAAAACAAATACCTCGTCACTGACAAAAAATTGCTGCTGCCAAACAAGTTGAGTCCTCTTGAAAATGAAAAGGATGTGGTTAATTATCCACACATAAAATTATTACTGCTAGAAAATTAATAACTAACATTTTAGAAACATTATCATGCACTTCCTCTTCTGAAAAAACCAAGAGTCAAGAGAAATGGATTTTTTTTTCAACAGTTCCATCAGTGACTACTCAAATGGGCCTAAACAATTAACACTTCAGCACCCCAGCCTTGCTTAACACCTCCATAACATAATGACTGAAATGCTTGCAGCGGGAATAATTAGGAAATAAAACACAGCCTGTGATTACCCAAGGATTAATTACTTAGTTAATGCAGTAATTTTGTTGTGAACACAGACATACAAGCTATGGCTGCATTAACTAACTTGGGCACAAACCAGGGTAGAATTTGTGTGGAGCTGTTACGTATAGCTGACAGAGGCCTGGGAATCTGCTTTCCACTGACTTCTCCTTTGTCCAGTATATTTTATGTTTTGTCCACAGCTATTTTATGTTCTCCTCATGTAATTTGCATATTTTTCCATTATCCAGATTCATTCTTGATTGTGTTTGCATTTTTAGGTGCTGTCCAAGAACTGATTAATGTCACTTGAAGAAAACAGTTGAAACTGTTTCTTAATTTCTTGGACAATATATCTGACTGTTAATCTAAATAACATTTATAACTTCAGTATTAGTCATTATTGGTGAGAGGAAAAAGCCTAAAATGCATACTCTGCTGTAAATGGATTTAGTATAATCTCATTATTCTGGCCTGCAATAAATTCACTCACAGAAATAGATTAGGATGTAAGACAATTGTTAACATTGACAGCATGTGCAAAAAAATGAGAAGTAGTCCCACGTATACAATAACCCTCATTAAAATTACAGGAATCTATAAGCTGCAATTCTGAATTTTAAAGATATCAATGTAGATTTCTTTCTAAAACTCTGTCAGCATGTACTCATCTCATACCTAACAGATAATGCCATCCCTCTTTTATAGTAGATAATTTACTAAGATCTGAAACTACATGGTACATGTATCTGAAAAAGAATCTGGCATTAAGGCTCTCCTTTGTACAGAAAATAATAAAGATCTAGGGATAAAATATCTCAGATGAAAGGCAGCTTTTAGTTATCCATACACTTTCTATATTTTGAGACCGACATAACTTTCAAAACATCTCTTATATCTCTGATTCCAAACTAGCTCCTTAAAATGCAGGAGCTGTGCTATCATCATACTGTAATGACACCTTAATGATGCTAAACACTGAGGTTTCTATCATCTGTATACACACATTTCTACAATGAATGCACAATATAATCCAATTACAAAAATGAAGGTCATGATTTCAAAGTAAATTCACACATCTCTAAGTTATAAATTCTAAGGTTAATATTGTAAAGTAATTGTATTTTGTTACTAAATTCTTTCTGACTGGAATGTAGGGTGGTTTTTTATGACAATTAGTTGCTGATAGTTGTAACAAACTAACTCAAACTGGTTAAAATTGTTTTGCCTTGGAAATTGCCACTATTTTAAAGCATTTAAACATTTCTAGGCATTTCTGTTTTTAAGAATAATCTAGAGAAGTCTGTCAAGATGGTGGAATTTAGTTTAAGTGCACACAATGAACACATTGGACCAGGTGTGTTATTCCTGCTGTAAGTGACAAATGTGTCAGCTCTTGAGGCCAGCAAGGCTGTCTGGCTGGTTTCCAGTGTGATATACACACAGACATCCTCCCTGAACAGCAAACATTATTCTTCTTCATAAGGGATAAAGAAGAGGCATCTGCAATAGTACCTACTATCATTACTAAAATTCTGAAGTTACAGGAGCAGCTTCACTGATCATTGTAGAAGAGAAGATCATTAATTTGGGAGTATACAAACTATTACTTACATGTCCTTGCTCGTCTTCCTTCTACTCCACCCTCCCACTCCACAATCAATGGGAGCTTGCTGGCAATGGAGGCAAGAGCAGGACTGTATTTTCACAGTACAATTAAAATATTAAATATTCCAACTTTCTGTATCTGCACAACATTACATATTTTCAATGACAATAAGCAGAGAATTATGTTCTAATCCAGTAATCCACGTTACTGTAATCACTGAGCAAAATTATAAACCAGAATTAAGATCAAGCAAAAGTAATTAAGAGGACCACTGAACAGTCCAGGGGGACAAACCAGCAGAACTCAGCTTTAGAATCCTTTTCCTCTTTTCAGCAGGCAACTTTCTTCCACAAACAGCATGGTGCTCAACTTCCAACAGTGAACAGATAGTTATGATGCTGAAGACTTTGGAAGTACTCCAAAACACAAAATTTGGAAGAAGGTAGAAGATAGCTCTGGTAAAATTAACAGCCATTTTGACTAATGCTAGAAAATAAACAGCAATTTTGGTTACAGAAAGTTTGCAGACAACAATCAATCAGGAAAAAAAAGAAAGAGATGAAGGCAACCAGTATGTGTTCTACATTTATTAATATATGCTAAAAAAGCACACACACAAAAATATGAATTAAATGCAAATGGTATTAGAGATTTTTTTTAAAGCTCTTACCATACTGAAAGAACAAATTCTGGGATGGAGGAGTAACTGGCTAAATACGGGCCTGTGAAACTAAACGCAAGTAAGGTGTAGTCCAGCTGAGCACTACCTGAAATGTAAAAATAAAGCACACGGTCTTTTATTGCCCCAGACTTTATTGTACATTATCACAAATACTCTTCTCACTTCCCTTATATCCACTTTAATTCTTCAAAGATATCCTTTAGGCCCTTGATTTCTCTGCTTCACTCCAGACTATTCTTTGGATTGGATCGTAAAAATGTTCCCTATGTATCACTTCTTGGATTTTTTTCAATTTTTTCTTTCGATAATACTTGAATTTGAAAGTATTTTTCCTCAAGTATCCTGAAATCCTTTGCAGTCATAATATCACTCATATACATGAAAAAAACAAGTAGTATGATCTTTATTTAAATGACAAGGGAACTGAAACATGGATAGGGTAAGCAACTTAACTAAGGAGAGAAATGTTATGAAGCAGGCAAAAATCTACACTAGATCCCAGACTTCAAAGTTTAACTGCAAGAACCCTCACTGCTTTCACATCTCGGGTTTCTCATGTGGTTTTCAGCAGTCTGCTTTCGAGCCTACTGCAGTATGATTTTTTTTGCTTATTATAACTATATTTTCCTAAAACTAATTCCACTTAATTCCTTTTGTTTTCCTTTTAGATCAGCTTCGTTATGTATTGTCATATTCCTCCCCAGCTTGAACCTAAGTAAAAGCAGTGCAGTGGAAATCACCTTCCACTGCTTTCCATGAATCGTCCTGAGACAGTTCCCTGTCACACTGTTTTTTAAGTCTTATAAAAAAACATAACTTCAGAAACTGGATTATTAAAGTATTGTTTTAATGAAATGGTGATGAGGAAGGTTACCACATCACTACCTTTTAATTCTGTCAGTTTATTCAGTTCTGGAAAATGGTGGATATATATGATGGGGTTCAGCTTCTGGTCAGAAAAGGCCACCACTTCACTGCTGGCATTTGCTGCAGAGGCTCCCACTGGGCCCGTTTGACACTGTAGTGCTGTTGTCTTCTTTGTTTCAAGGTCCAGGAAGAGGATGTAATTACCACAGGGGTAGCAGACAGTTTGATTGTTGATAAAGCCAAAGCTCTTGTTTGAGAATCCCTGAACCCAGCTGGAAATAGAGCAACTGAACATTAAAACATTAATCAATGACACATATTTCTCAAAATGCTGTGCTAAAGGGAATGTTGTAGCCTAAGTTACATTGAACTCATGCTTGGGATTTGTAAGACTCATCCTCACAGCAATGTCGCAAAACCACAATAACTTCAAGATCTTGCATTATGAGTCACCAATTCAGTGTTTTCAAAAACATAGGGTCAATCTTACCCTCATGGAGCACAACAGACTGGTGTAAGAATATGGAGAAATGCTTGTATATCTTCCAGTTTTCACTAAAAATAAAATTAGTTCAAAGACTCTGGTCTTGTACTTATATATCACAGTAAAGCATATACCCCTATTCTGAAAGAACTGCAGAGCTACAATTTGTACTTGGGACCCTGTTGTGTTTGCTTAACCTTTTTACACTTTCATAGTTCATCTCATCCCCATAAAATAAAAAAAATACGAAGGCACAGCTTGTGTTTATATGAACCCAACCAGAAGGACTGTTCTGCTTTAAAGACACCAGTATTTTAACATGGCAAAACTCTGGAATGTAAACAGGATGTGTTACACAAGGACTGAAATAAATTACTGAAGCGGAGTCAGCTTATGAACTTATAACATGTCAACAAATTCATAACTACCTGCAGATGTTTTTACCTTTCAGAAATCCTGTGGATAAACATCAAGGTCCTCTTATCAAAGGGATTTATCACTAAGTGAGGATGTCAGTGTAGCCTGCTAGTACCACGGCAGGAAAGTTCCAGCAGTGTAACAGGCACCCTCTGTGCACAACACTGCTGTTACCACTTTCTCTTCTAATTTCCATCTCTGCTCTTCTTCCAAATAAGAGCATTTGACTGGGAGAGACCTTTGTTCTCTGCAATTGCTAGAAGCACTTTTATGCTCCTTTCATGAACATAAGTCAGCCATAAGATCAGCTCAGCTGCTGATCCTTTGTACTCAGATGGTACTACAGCCTGGGCACTCTCATACTTACAAACATATTAAAATTACTAGTCTTGAGATATTTATGTCCAGCAATAACTTCTTGTTATCTTTTCTGAGGACCTTCTGCTCTTGGATTCTTTTGCTACACGCAAGGGGGAAATGGGAGCACGTGTTTTCTTCCCCTCTCCACCCGCGCTGCCCTGACAGATCCCACCACCGCGGGGCCCCTGTGGAGGCTGTGCCGGCCGCCCCCACCTCACTTCCAGCGCGGGCTCTTCGGCCGGGAGCTCCCGGCCGGGGCCCGACCCCGCCGCCATCGCCCCCGACGCCGCTGCCGCCCGTGCCTTGGCAACAGCAACGGCGTCTGCCATTGGCCAGGCTCGGAGCGCACACCTGATTGGCCCACGCTCGTGCACCACCCAATCACTGAGCGCGGGCGGGTATTTAAAGGGCCAGCAAGACAGCAGAAGGTACTTCTGATCCAGGCCTAGTGACTGTGGGTTCCTTCTCTCGGTCACCCTGCGTATCCCTGCTCCTGGGCCGGTGTCATCTGCCCTTCTGTTAGTGGGACAGTTGAACTGTTCTGTCACCTCTTATGCCTCTCCTGGTGGACTTGTTTATGAGGAACACCTCCTTCCTTGGAGGTATTTACAAGTTATCTGGATCTAGTGCTGGATTTAGAGGCTATGGGGCTACAGTGGTCATCATCATGGCTAGGCTTCGCAAATAAAGATTTGAGAAGGACTCTACCCACACTTGCTGCAAATGCGCTGATGGCTAAAAAGGCCAATGCGAGATAGACAAGTCTGGTTGCAAAAGGCACAGTGGAAAGTCTCCTTAGGCGGTATTGGCAAGACACGATTCTTTCTGCATTGTCTTTTCTCCTCAAGAATGATTCTGCGTGTGTTCTCAAAAGAAGCGCAGCGTTATGTATAGTGTATCTCCACGTCTCCTAATTGGAGGCCAGAATAGACCAATGATGATGATCAATAATGGCCAAGGCTGAGATATTGTTTCAGGGAGTCCTTGTATCTCCTCTTTGGGGCTCCTCTCTTGCAGCAGCCAGTGGCAAGTTCACCATAGAGCACAAGCTTAGGGAAGCGGTGGTCCTTCATCCTGGAGATGTGCCCCGCCCAACGCAGCTGTGTTCTCAGCAACGTAGCCTCAATACTCAACTGCTGCCTGTTCAAGGACAGATGCATTAGTCACGTAATCAGTCCAGTGGACATTCAGGATTGTACAGAGGCAGCAAGTGGTGGTGGTAGATGATTCAGATCCATATAAAAGAGTAGACAATACAATGGCTCTGTAAACACTAACCTTTGTACTTTTCTGCAGGTGTTTATTACACCAAACTCTTTTATGGAATTTTCCAAAAGCACTATATGCCTTTGCTAACCTGTTGTCTACCTCTTTGTCAATCTTACCATCTGAGGAGATGATGCTTCCCAGATAATTAAACTGCTGGACTGACTTGAGCTCTGATTTGCCAATGGTGATATGGGGATGATGGAAGACTTCCTGAGGTGCAGGTTGGTAGAAAACTTGTCCTCTTCAAGCTGACTTCCAGCCCAAAAAGCTCAGCAGCCTCTGCAAAGCAGGATGTTAAACGCTGCAGAGCTGCTTCTGTGTGGGCAACGAGGGCGGCATCAGCAAAAAGCAGCTCATGGACAAGATGATTTAAAGTCTTAGTATGAGCCTTCAGTAGCCTTAGGTTGAATAGGCTTCCACTGGTATGATATCAGATACCATTTTCTACTACAGTGGTAGTGCTGGGTGAACAGTTGGATTTGATGATATTAGATGTTTCTTCCAACCTTAATGATTCTATAAGGTACTACAGTTCTTGGACTCTGTAAGATGGGGCTCCTGAAGCTTCAGAGAGCTGAGAAGTCTGCTGGAAAAAAAAGAGGAAGTACAGCTGTGGTCTTTCCCTGTGTACTTGTGGCTTCTAGCCTGGTAATACTGTAAGAACCTTCAAACATTTAAAAAGCAGATTTAACAGAATCTTCTTTTCTCTTTCCTAAGGGAGGAATGTAATTTATAGTGCCTTGCTTGCTTGTGTTAGCTTGCTGTTACTTAGCTGTACAGTGGCAGCATGCAGTTTTGTAATACTGCTGTGTACTCAGTGCTGTAGAGCAACAGTGGAGCATGACATTCCTGTCCAGAGGCAGCAGGACAAGCCTATTCCTTACCTTTTGTCTCCACAGCTGCTTTGTGTGCCCCACAGAACCAGGAGAGAATGAGGAAGTAGGTTTATTTTCTCTGGTGCCTCTGAGGGCCTGTTGTAGCATGTGGGTGTTGTAATGCTACTCTGGTTTCCCATGTGCCTGTGTCCAGGTTGTGAGTCAACAGACTGCTTGTGTATTTCTTAATTGCTATGAGAAATTTCAAATCAATTTTCTCTTTTTTTTCCCCAAAAATTTTGCTGAATCTTTCTTAAGGGTAGGTACTCAGAGGAACCAAAAGTCACTAACAGGCAAAACTTCCCCACTGTACAAGTACGGATCCACTGATGAGACTGGAGAATCCCCAGTCCCTCTATTAGCCTTGGGGGTTTGACAGGGATGTGTACATTGCCAGGAAGGCCAGGACTCTCTCTCCCTTTGGCAAGGGCTGCCCCAGCCCTCTGGTCCCTACAAATGTGCTGTTTCCTAATAACAAAGAGCTCTGACCTGAAGATTAGGTGGAAGTGTGTGGAGCCCCAGGAAGGGAATCACTTTACTTCTCTGGTTATATATCAACTTGGACACTGCGTGTAAAACACATTAAGAGGAAAGCTCCTCAACTTCCACTGTTGTACCCCAGGAAAAGATGGTGTAAGGAAGGCCCTGGTGTACTCATCTCAACCGAAAAGGGAGCAAAAAGGATGATGAGCACTCCAGTCTGCGCTTTGGTTCTTTTTTTGCTCTATGCACACACTGATGCTCCCAACAGGCCCCGTTTGCAGAACAAGCATGAATCCCTCTATGACTGCAAGGTAGTAACGAAGGTAAATCTAACTTTCGCTGTGCCCCCTTGTCCGTTGGGTTATCTACTGTCTCCTCTTGTGTTTTCACCATGAAGCAGAATAGCTGCAGGAAAGAGAAATCCTCCTTGTTACTGTGGGTTTTGCAGGGCAGAAGGTGATGGAGCACTGCCGTAGCAGGAGGAGGCAACGAGGAGAGCCTGGTGCCTGTCAGCTGCTGAGGGCACTGCTTATAAACAAACACCTGGCCTGCGGGGTGGAGTTCGGCCGTGGGTGTCCCACTTACACGGGGGCGCCAGCGGGGTGGTTGTGCTGAGGGTATAAGCACAGAGAGGGAGCACGGAGAGCAGCTGGACAGTGCCTGTCCCAGCTGGGTGGGGAGAGCGGTCAGATCAAGGAGAGACCACTGGGCAAGTGTGGGCTTGGCCGGACCCCCGGGGTGAGAGGGAAGGAGGGAGGCGGGCCCTGACCCCCGCCCCGCTGAAGGCGGTGGCTCCGGCCCGCCCCGGGGCCGCCCTCCGCGGGCGGGGCCGGCGGCGCTGGGGCGAGAGAGGCACGGTGGGAGGAGGCGGATCGCGACACATCGCTTGGTATCGAGATGGCGAACGATCGCTCCCGCAGCCTGGGCAAGGGTGAGCGGCGCGGTGCCGGGGCTGTGGGGGGCGCGGGGGGAGTGCCGGCGCTAACACCCCTCTCCCCGCAGGTAGCGCGGCGCCGGGGCCCGTGCCCGAGGGGCTGCTGCGGCTGTACGGCATGAGGTTCTGCCCCTTCGCGCAGAGGACGCGCCTGGTTCTCCGCGCCAAGGGCATCAGGTGAGCTCTGAGCGGCCCCTGCACCCCACGGGGAGGGGGCGGCCCAACCTTCTCTCCTAAATGGCTCTTGGTTAAAACAGTCCTGGAAGAACTGATTGAAAAGAGGTCTCTGTGAGTGGTTTTGCTCTAAAGCTTTTTTTGGGGAGTGGGGAGAGGGCTGTTCTGAAGCACATGTATTAAATTAACTATGTAAAGGCCCAAAGTAAACTACAGAATATGCTGAGTTGGAAGGGACCCACAAGGATGAAGTCCAACTCTTAGCCCTGCACAGGACATCCCTAAAAGCACACCCTGTGCCTGCAAGCATTGCCCAAATCCATAGGGAAATTGCCCAGATCTATAGGGAAAAACCCCAAGCTGATTTTTTTTTTTTTCTTCTCGCTGAGTAAACATCCCGAATGTTTACAGTAATAGCATTGGAGCTTATCCTGGGTAAATGTGATTAGAGACATAACATACGCTTTTGTTTGTTTTTGATGAGAGCAGCAGTGGAAGTTCTGGGAGCTACGAATATTCAGTATTTCTGTTGTGTTACTGCCCAGCAAAACACAATAGTTAGTGAGTGGCCTTTTTGAAAGAGGAAATACACTGTGTTCTATAACATGGTTGCATTCCTGTGCTGTAGTGAGTTAATGGAATTCAGTACTTGTGTTTGTTTCTTTTTCAAGATAGCCATATCATTTCAGTGTTCTTAAATGGGGTCCAATGTTTCCCTCAGTCTACAACTTAAAAGTAACAGGTTTTTACATCTTTTTCTGATTCCACCAAGTTGCAGGCCTGCCAGTGGTTTGTTAACCAACGTAGGTCTGGGAGTTCATGTAATGTAGGGAATGCTTACCATTCAGTACTCCTGACAGCAAGGTGAGAGTTGAGTTCGTTTTATTTTTAACATGGGTCTTTTTTTTGAAAGAGTAGATGCAGTAAAACTTCCAGGCCAGTATAATTGTGTCTTTATTTAGTGCTGGGAGGTTTGTTGTAGTGATTCTGGAAGTGATTTATGGCTAGATGTCGTAGTTGCCTTCTGGTAACCTTTCAGTGGTTTTGAAGGTTCAGCTGTGTTTAGCAGACCTTTGGGTTTACTGGGAATTTTGTGGGGTCACACATATAGCACAGCATTTAACCTATGGTTTGTTAATCTTTTTTTATCAGTATCTTTTTGCCTTTACCCTAAACACCTGTTCTAGGTTGGGAAGATAAGTAGGTAGGATGCTCTCCTGATTTGCTCTTTGGTGTAAGGACAGGTTAAAGTTCAACTGCATTTCTTAATTGAGGTGTAGCTTATTGGCAATAAAGTGTTACTTCTTTAGAATGCCCTTGAACCCACATGTGATAAGTGTGCTGAGTTATGACCTGTGTTTTTAGCATGACAATAAGGACTGCCTCTGTTGTGTGCTTGCAGACTGTGCGTGTCTTTTATTAGTTCAACAAACAACTCATTTTAAGTCAGTCCTGACTTTCTCCAGCAAATTATGGCAGTATTTCTGTATCAAAGGATTAGTCCTGCAAAAGTCTTCAGGGAAAATGGGGGGAGTGCAGGGGAATGAGGATTCAGCCTCTCAGTACTGAACTTTTGAGGTGTAATGGCTTGTGTTTCACCACTGTATGGAGTGGACTGTAGCAGAACTGAGCCTGTCTGGGTCTTGTTTGTTTACCTGTTTTAGCCATGAAGTAGTCAACATCAATCTGAAGAACAAACCTGACTGGTTCTTTGAGAAGAACCCCTCTGGGCTGGTCCCTGTTCTGGAGACCAGCAAGGGCCAACTGATCTGGGAGTCCCCAATCACTTGTGAATATTTGGATGAGGCATTTCCAGAGAAGAAGCTGATGCCTTCAGACCCATATGAGCGAGCCCGTCAGAAGATGATCTTGGAAGACTTCTCAAAGGTAGTGCCTGATCAGTGTAGGATTATGTTGACATGTAAAAGGAGGCTGGGTTTGGCTCTCTTTTTGGTTTGGAGGTGGTTGGCTGCAGTTAACCTCTCTGTACAAGCATATCCTTTGAGGAGTCTAGGAAGTGAAAGAAGTCAGCTTGGATATGAGACAGGAGAGGAAGCAACAAAAGATGCAAAGAGATGTGGACAAAGAACGGGGATAGAAGGGAGGATATATTTGCAATAGGCCTTTCTGGATAGACCTGATGGGAAGAGGGTTACAGGGAATCATGTTGAAAGAAAGAAAATGTGCAGATGGGAAATGTACCCTTCTTTTCACTATTCTCCTCTTATTACAATACTAAAATTCATTACTATTTGTATTAATTTTTCCTGTAAGCCTTTGCTTCTATACTTTTCTGAAGTATAGAAGTTTTTTATTAATGGACTTTATTTAGCTCTTTAAAGTCAAATCTTTAAAATTTAACTTGCATTTAATATCTTAACATCTAAGTTAACATTTTAAGTTCTGAGTGACTGACTTGTATTATTGTAATAGGAACATTACAAACTTCATACTTTCCTTTTATAGATAACACCCTTACTTTTCAAGCATGTTTTGGCAGTCAAAGATGGACAAGACACCACAGCACTGAAAGCAGAGATTGCTGAAAAGTTTGGCAAATTTGAAGAGGTAAGAGTTTTTCATGATAATGAGTAGGTTGTCAACCTTTGTGTGATTTTTTTTTCCTTTCATGCTGTGGCCTTTGGAGATAGGCCTCTTCTCATTTAGTTGGTAGCTACAACAAGGAACAATCTTTCAGTTTACTACTCCCAGCCTAGAATCCACAACCAGCACCATTAGAGTAAATGTCAAGTAGCTAAACTAAACTTTATCTCATGAGGAAGACTATGTGGACTTGTGGAGATTTTTGAATTCTAGTTGACTGCTGTTGCCTTGGCTGTCTTTGTTCTGCTTTAAATGTAAGGACACCTTGCAGGATGTGCTAAGAGCAAGGGCTGAGGAGCCAGAGCTTCTGAAGAGCATCTGTTCTGTAGCTCTGCTGAAATCAGTGCAGACATGCTGGTGATGATATAAAGTCTTTTTCATTTTACAGATTACCTTTGCTGGGGGGGGGGGGAAAGAAGCAGAATGTAACCTGTGCCTTGTAGAAATCCAGCCCTGGACCATGTTCTGCCACTCGAGGTGTAAGGCAACTTCAGCAGAGCTCCAGCAGGTGTCAGGTGGCTTTGGTGCTGTATTAATCACTTGACAGTCCATGTCATTAGTGGTTCTTGGCTAGTCTGAACAGCTGTTGGACTTGCCTTTGTCATGAACCCATTCCTTCTGCTTCTTTAGCAGCTACAACTAATGCCTGGCTGGATCAATTAAGAAGAGTTCATAGAGTCATAGAACATGCTGAGTCATTTTCAGGGTAGTCTTGTTTGTCTTATCAGCCTAAGCTTGGAGTAGTGCAGATGACAAATGAGTTCTTGAGGGAAGTCATGTGTGTTTCACTTTCCTTAATGTTTAATAGAGTTGTATTTCAGGGAAGATTAATCTTCCTTTTGATCAATGCAGTGAAATACTTGCTGTTCCTTCAGTGTCTCTATTTTACTATGCCCTGAAGGATTTTGCAGCAGCAGCTGACAGTCAGCTGAGGATGGGAGGCGGGAACAGAGCCGTGCAAAGTTCCCTCAGCCTATTGCAAGTGATATTCCAGAGGGGAAATGTTTCTAAACAGTTCTGTATTTCGATTTCTGCTGCCCAACAGAGGGGGCTGTGCTCCCATCTCTGCACCTGTGCAGTGGCTGGTTGTGCTTTGCTAGACACCTGGAAGCTCAAACAGCTCGATGCTTCCTGAAGGGCTGCTGTGACATTTCTACCAGATCATGGGGGTTAAGGCACAGGGAATAAATGCCATACAAGTATAGAATAGTGGTGAGTGTCCAAAAAGACAAAGATTTTTAAGGTCTCTTGAGTTCCACCTTTAAAATGCCTGAAAACAGAGGGACTAGTCTAATGAAAGAGGAGACCAAGCTCTGGAGGGTCCTTAAAGCATGTTAAACTTGGATGACCATGGCACTTAAAAATGCATTGGAACTGCCAATGTAACGGGAGAACTTGCTGGATTCTTTGTGACCCTGCTTTCTGTGCTGAGCTGTGAGGATCTCTTTCTGGTGTAACTTACACTTGCTTCCTGTTCCCTTTGCACCTGGAATGAAATGCACTTCAATATGTAATGTTAGAAATGTTTCCCTAACACCACTTGGCCTCAACTGCCATGGGAAAAGAGTCCCTTCTAAAATAGTACTCTTACTTACCTGGATGTTAAATTTAGCTGGATTTATTGCTCAAGAAATGCGTGTGTGTTATGTTTGATCAGTCTGTACCATTAATGACTTTTGAAAAGTAAGAAATCACAAACTGACAGATTCTGAGAGCTAAGTTCCTCTGTTTGTGCACATGCTGCAGATTGCTAGTGATTCATATTTTGTGACAGTTTTTGAATCTATGGAAAAGAGTTGGACTGACTATGAAATAGCAGCCGTAGTATTAAGCTTAACTGTACTCTGCCAATATTGCATGCACAAGAGAAATACAGTGTATCCTTTATTTGCTGTCTGATCCCTACAGTCTCCCTGCATCCCCCTATGAAGTGGGCTTTTTGATATTGTTCTGTTGTACTTTTTCTTCTGGGGACAACTGACATTTCTGGCCTTTCACAGATTCTGTCCAAACGCAACACTGTGTTTTTTGGTGGGAACTCCATCTCTATGCTTGACTACATGATCTGGCCGTGGTTTGAACGCCTGGAAGCATTCCAGCTGAAAGAGTGAGTACCTTGCCTAGCTTCTAGTGAGTTCTGAAGTGCCTCAGTATACATATTCTTTGCATACATGCAGCAATGAGACACTCATGGGGGCTGTTGAAGAGGGCTTGTATTATGTTGCAGTTAGGGGGAAACATCTTACAAAAAAAAAAGATGAGTTGTTCAAGGATCTTCTATAAATAGGCTTTCTTTCACCAGCTGTGCTTTCCTACCAAATAATTGTGACAGACCTGGAAGAAGTGGTTGAAATACAAGACTTTATCTCCATCCCTAGTATCATAGATGAAAATAGTCTTTATTTGAAGGGGATGGAGATATGGCAGCCTAAGTACAAATTTCTTTATCCAAAACCTCAGACTATGCACATGAGGTGGGTTTTTTTTGTTGTTGTTGGTTATAGTTTGTTTTTAATATCTGTGGGTTTGTGGATTTAATCTGTTAGTCAGATCCTCAATTTCTTCAATAGACTGTCTGTTTTGAGCTGCTGGGTTGCAGGGTTGTACAAACTGCACAGCTTTTCTTGGTATTCAAGAAGGCTCAGAGGTTCATGGGTTGTGGGGAGGAATTCAACCACTGCACACAGCATTTGCCTCAAGAGGCATTGTGAACAAAGCATTCCAGAGGGAGGCAGTGGAGCACAAGCCTCTGCCCTCAGCTCAGGGCAGATGATATACAAGAGCTGTGTGTTTTGCAGCAGGGATAACAGGAAGCAAAAACATGGTGATACCTTGCACAATAAGTGCTCTATTGTGTTTTTGCTGGGCTTTGCAGAGCCCACAAGCTCCATAAGAACTCTTGCATATTCCAGATGCTAGTTTGTCTTCTATGGCCTGATATTTATTCCTGTCACCTGCTCTAAGCTGAATATTGTACTGGGAGGGAGAAAGTAGTAAAATGGAATTGTTGAAGCTGTTTTCTTTCCTTTATGCCCTCCAAGTTTTCCATTTGTGTAACTCAGTCTCTTCCCTTTTCCTGTAGCACTTTGAATCACGCACCAAAGCTCCAACGCTGGATGGAAGCCATGAAGGAGGACCCTGCTGTCAAGGCTACAATGACTGACACACAGACATTCAAGAACTACCTCCAGCTGTATTTGGTGAACAGCCCTGAGGCATGTGATTATGGGCTCTGAGGTGCCAGTAGGCATGAGCTTGCTGAAGTGTCAGTGCTGTTTTTCAGTGTGGGGACTTAGTGTAATTTGATGTGGGCTCTTCTGTGGTTGCATTTCATGACTGGGAATAAATCTGTGCTGAAAAACTGAGAAACCTGCTGTGAACTCCACTTCTTCCTGTCATGAGGAGGATGTGCTGGCTTGAAGCAGGAAATGGAAAGTCATTGCCAGCCATATATATTGCATAAGGGAAGATGTTGTTACTCAGAGATGATGGTCTGTAATCTCTGGCCTCTTTGTAGGCATTGCTGGTGGGCAGTCCCCGAACTGATGCTGTTAACGTGATTTAAAAATTGTAATACTGGTGTCCTGAAAATGAATAAAAAGCAAACAATGTCTTTAAAGAGTTTTTCCTTCCACTTTCTGGGCAGCTGTTGGTCACTGGTCATGCAGAGAGAGAGGAGCAGTGCACTGTAAAGGCTAAAACAGATAGTGTGGCTTGTGAAGTTGTTACCTAGTACAAACTGTCTCTTTAGACAGAGCTACTGCCAAACCACTGACCTTGCAGCCCTGTTCACTTATCCCTGCTGAAGTCATGTTCACAGGGACCATCTAATAAAATTCCAGTTTGGGGTAGATATGCTAAGGGAGAGTGTATGGTTGTAATCCTTCTCTGTCCTTCTGAAGTTGGGTAGTGTTTATTCTAGGTTCTAATCTAAGGGCTGGAGTAGGGAGTAAAGCCAACAGAAACCATATCCTGAGCAGAAGGACATTTATTTTTTTGTTCTGCTCCAGAACTCAAAGCATTGCTGTATTTGCCAAGGTGTAGATGAAATCAGAGAACAGAAGTAGAAGGAGTTCAGTCAGAGCATTATGTACTGGTGGAGTCTTGCTGCTTGATGAAGAAATGAATACATTCTGTTCCATCAGGTAAATTGCAGGATCAGAGCTTTTCAGTTGAACATCTTTTGAAGGTATCCTCTGTACTAACATAGCTGTGTGGGGACAAGATTGTTTGAATCAGAAGTAATCACAGGAAAAACTTCTGTTCCTTTTTTTGCCTTTTATCCTTTTTTTCCTGTCCACATAGGGGATTAAAAGATCTATTACGCCTTCTGATGTTGCTCAGTTGTGTATGTCCGTCAGACTACTAGCAACCCAAACTAGCCAAAATTCCAGAGAATAAGCATGCAGATAAATATAAGGCAAAGCAGCGTGTCCAGGGGCAGGGCTGTGGTTCCTGTGGTGCTGAGATACCCAAGACTGCTCCTATCTGTCTCCCATTGCAGTGAGGTAAGGTAGCATAACAGAAGGTAGTGGTTCATGGATTTCATGGTAATTGAGGCACTGGGAGTCTTGGAGCTTTTCTGGAGAAAAGGTGGAGTAATCTTTTTTTTTTCCATTAACATGTTCTAGCCCAGCACACTAAGGAGGTGCATGCTTGTGTAACTTCAAGTAGGAAAGCAGATATGAAAGGCAGATTTGATGAGGTAAAAGAATCAGTAGGAGCTTGGTTTGTCAGCCTGCAGCTGTTGGAGGGGCTTGTTTATGCTCTTATTAGCTTTAATTCAAACTATGTGACTTTTTCTCTCCTGTTTATCTTTGTGACTTTTAAGCACATCTGGCACTACTTAGAGAAATAATTATCACTCTGCTATTCCTTCCAGAATGCCAATGTCTTCTAAAAAGTTTCCCAGTTGGAATGTGATGGTATTACGTGTTCTGTGGATTGTCATTAGAGAACCCAGAGGAAGCATAAAGCTGTGAAGTGTGTTGTCAGGATGTGGATCTGGGCCTTTTCATTAGATGAAAGCAGGGTCTGAGCTTTATAAAACCACTGTCTCTGAAGTAGTGGTGGTGGGATCTCAGTGGCAAACTTCCAAGGATTAACTGCAGAACATTTTGGTTTTATTAGCTGCTCTGTTTTGTGTAGGGCTTAAGAGCTGTTAGTATTGTGCTAGAAATATGTAACAGTTTGCTCCAGTGTGTAATTGGACTAGCGGGAGATGTGACATTAGGGAGATCCAATAATAGGTTAAGAGCAGAGACTGGCATCCAAAACCTGAACTGACTAGGGCCAGACCATGGTAACCCGGAGACTGTGTTGTCCAAACAGAAAGATGTGCTCTTCCCATCTTTATTTAGTGGCTAAAGGGTACCATTATAAATGTGCTACCTCAGCAAAAAAAGTTAAAATGAAATATTCTGCCTTATAATTTGCTATTAAATATCTGTGTTCTAAACCCTCAGGCAGACAGCTGGGGTCTTGAACTCATTACAGCACAGCAAGAAATGCAGGCCTCAGGCAAAGTGTTTTTAATGTGGTAATGAATATGCAACAGTTTGGCCCAGTTTTCAAAGGAAAACACAAGTTATGTGGAATGGACTGGCTCTCTCCTTTCAGTGGATGGGTGTAAAGGAGACACTGTATTAATTTGAAGAGGCCAAGAAAAGAAAACACAAATCTTCAGTTTTGGTCAACAGAAGAGAAAGATGGAAGTCAATAAGGGAAGGGTCAAGCAGATGAACAGCTCTGCCCTTTGCTCAGACCTCTCCTTAAAATCTGTGGATCAGATTATACAGCAAGTACAGTCTTTACTCACCATCTACTCCATATTTTGCCCTTAAAAATTGTTACTGGTGCTACTGCTTTTGAAAAGAGTTTTGGTTTTGTTTGGTTGGGGGTTTTTGTTTGTTTGGTTTTGTCGGGTTTTTGTTTATTTGTTTTTTGTTCCCTCTTATTGAGTCACCAAATATAACTGCTCTCAGCACAGGTTAAAGGAGATAAATTCACTGTGAAGCAAAAAGGACAGAGTTTGTCTTGTAAAAATAGTGAGTTTAGTACCATGATGGATAATAGATACTTCAGATTAGCAAAGCATTGAGCCTTGTTCTGTTCTGCATTTATAACATCTCTGTATCTTTACTGATGTCCCTGAGATGGTTTTTGGTGCCGTAATGGAAGACATGGTCCAACCTTTCTTTTTTCATTATAATTTTAGGAGCCCTTATATTGAAGCTGAGAGCAAGATAGAAGGCAACCAAGATGAAGGGAGGGAGGAATGGGGATCCCAGGCTCTCAAATCTGGGAAGTTTTGCAGTTTAGGGTAAACTGAGTGGGGACTTGGGTGAATAGGACTGTGGCAATTTCCTCTTGCTTGGGGAAATTGTTGAGAAGCTTCTGTCCAGGGAGGTGTTAGAAACCTCTGTGGTTCTTGTACTTAAAGTGGTAGTAAGTGGAGATGGTGGTAGGAAACAAATGTCACATACTAGGGACACCTGAAGCACTTGTGTGAATTCTATACAGATGCCTGTAGATTTGTTGCTTTTTCTAATCAATTAAAAAAGAAGAGAAAAGGAAATCTCAGCTTCTTGCTGTGCCTCATTTAACAGCTGTCTGTCCAGCTCACCAGAGGTGCCTGGCTGTGTGTGAGCACATGCGTTGGGCATGTGGTGTTGGCACAGTGTTAGATGTCCTGGGCCTGCTCTCCCAAGTTTTCCTCTGTCATGGCATCTGTAATGTTTCCCCTGCATTAGCATGTTTGGAGAACTGTCTGTTTCTTATCCTCTTTTCTTTACTAGTAGCTCAATTATTTCAGCACTCTGTTCCTTGGACATGGATTTCATGTGGGAATGGCTGATGCAAATCCAGTCTCTTTACAGTTGTGAGGTCAAGTGCAATTTTTACTAAATCATCCTCGATTTCTATAAGATGGAAACAGTCTTTTCTACTGCTGGTCCAAAGCCAACAGGGACGGCAGCTTCTGCTTTATCTGAGTAAATTAGTGATGCCATGTGATGTTGTTAGATACTAAACCACTTTGACTTACTAAAACATGAGTTTTAAAACTTGTCAGTGAGATGCAGCTGTGTTTGGGGTGGTGTGTGACATCTGTTCAGCAGTCTGCAATAGCACTGTATCTGAGTCCAGGAGGGAGAGAGAATGCAGCTGGTATTAAGGGACAGATGTACTGAGCCTGTTTTGTGCCTCTCACAGCATCTTGTGATGCACAGGAGGCATATTGTGAGAATTACAGCACGTGCTGCAGGTTTGCATCTTAGAAACGCCACTCTTGGCAAAGATGATGGAAAAAGCCATCTCTCCAGGGGAAAGGGAGCCAAGAATAGGGGCACTGAACAGCCACAAGCTGGGTAGGGAGCAGACAGTGTTTCCTGTAAGCTGCAAACCATTTGCATGAGTCACCTATGTGGCTGCACAGCAAATGCACAGGAAGGCTGAGGAAAATGGAGGAGAAAAGCTGTCAGCTTCAGACTGCCTGAAGAATCAGTGAGGACCAACAGCAATGTTATGGCTTAATGCTGTCCTTCCCACAGGTCTCTGCAGCATTCCCATTACCTCAAAAGGTGCTTTTGTGCCTTTCCTCCTGTCACTCAAACCATCCTCAGAAGGGAGCTCTCAACAATAAGTGCTCTGGGCCACTTCACAGGTTGGAGTTTGGCTGTTTTTTCCCCCTCTACGTTCATCACACAGCTCTTTTCTGTGCCTGTTTAGGCTTGGAAGCAGAGCTTGTCCCCTCTTCCTTCTAATAATAAAGCCATGGTGATTAATTAGCTGTTCTTTGTGGGAAGACAGCTCTGATGTAACCTGTGTATTCAAACCCACAGATTTGGTGCCTCTCAATTCCTCTCAATTTGCTTTATGCATCTTGGCTGTTCTCTGCTGGTGTATCTCTGCTCTGTATCTCTTTCCAAGCCCTAAAGCTTTGCCAGGTGTGGCTTTGGCAGGACAGTCAGTGTGGGACCATTGGTAGAAAGCTGCATGTTGGACAAGCCTTGCTTTTTCCTCTAGTTTTGCATACAGGAGCTTCATAGCACTGACATGATGTGATACCCCTGAAGGTGAACTGAACTGGCAGGAATATCCTGCTCACAGGCAGAACACCTCTGTTCTGTGGGAACGCCCGTGTGACAGAGGCCAGGCAGGGCTCTGTGCTTACAGGCACAAGAACCGCCCAGGGCTGCCCTGCTCTGCCCTGCCTGGTGTAGGCTGGCAGGGATGAGACCTGGAACATGCTAGCAAGCAAAATACCACCTCCCTGACGATCTGGGAAATCCCTGTGTGCTGTTTGATTCCCAGCAGAGGGCTAGAGAGCAAGATGGAAGGTCAGGAGCCATAGAATGAATTTCTGCCTTGGTGCACCTGGGGAGGTGAAGTGACTGATAAGTCAGCCTGTGAATAGTGTGATTACTGTTCCCAGTTCTGCCTAGCTCTGCCCCTTGGGCCTGTATTGCACTGTGTGGGATCCTGAATGATAGATTGTCTGCAAAAAGATGCCTAATTGGATTTCCAATGGCATTATAAGTGTCATCTTGGCACCTTACACACGATTAAGTTTTGTTGAGTTGAGACTATTAGTGGCTGTGAGTCCAGTCGTGGATTTGAAGAGAGTTTCACATTTAAAATAGACTCCTTTTCCTGCAGAGCACTTAAGACACTTTTAAGAACTTCAGTGGGGTTTTATTTTTGAGCACCATTTTTAAAACAGTGCCACAGTCAGACATTTTACAAGTGCTCAAATGCCTGAACAGTGAGGGATGTATTTAAATGTTTTACCTCAGCACCCTCTGCACTTTCCCTTCAGAGCAGACCAATAAGATACCCACCTCCAAAGCAGAAATTGCTAATCCTTTCTTTTTTCCTCCTCTAACACTGAGCTCTGGTTTTAGCTAGACAGATTTATACTCAGTGCCTTTATTGAAAGGCAGCACCTTTGCAAACAGTGACTGAGAAGCTTTGCTTGGCAGGAGATGGAGGGATAAACTCTCCCTCCCCTCGCTCCATATATGTGAACACACTGACTGCATAGGAAACTGGCTAAAAATAACCTAGTTTATGTTTCCATAAGGAATTTATCATTTTAGAAAAAGATAGGACTGCCTGGAATTTTACCTGGAAGGGATAAACAGCTCATGTGTTTGGTTGGACACACTGAGCCAATACCTTGACAAGTCTTTTTCCCAAACAAATACAATCCAGTTAAATACAAGGCACATATTTCATCCTGTGCCAGTGACACTTGGGGACAGACCTGAGCTACCTTTCAGTCCTGCAAACAACAAACCACAATGCAGACTTGATCAGAGAGGATGGAACATGCTCAAGACGTGGGCAAATCCTGAGCAGTACCCCGTTCTGAGACCAGTGTAACCAGTTTGGTTGCTAGTGGTACCTGACCAAATTAATGTTATCATGCTTGTGAGTCACCATATCATCTGAGCTTCGTTTTGCTTTTTTATAGCACAGATATTTCTGCCTACTTGAAATAAAGGAGATTTTGTCTTTGTTTGCAGCTATGAGTGGTAAAAAGTCACTGGATAAATTTTGAAGCTACAAATTATTTTCCTGGCTTTACTGTCCTGCCTGCCTCCTGGATGACTTAACACTTGACAAGTGCTAATTTTTATCAACATAAACATCCTGATTTGCATAGTAGCAAAATAACATTGTGCAGTTAGGAAAAAGCAATGCATTCCTGTGTGGAGAAACCCCACAATTTTTCAAAGTCTGAAGCTCTTTAGTATTAGCCACACATCAGAATTATGTATCTGACTACCATAAAGGATGTGTGATACAGGGGTATTTCATGCCAAATCTGTGAGAACTACCCAATATGACAATTACAGGGCCAGGCAGCACATGAAAGGAGATCTTTTTCTTGTGCTTGTGGAAAAGACTGCTTATTGCATTTGGAAGTGTTACCTGTCCAGTGAAATTTGTTACTGTGCTGGGAAACCAGGGAGGCAGACTGGATCTGCATCACCAGCTTTTCATCACCTTTTGGTACCACACAGGGGTAACTTGTTTTCAGCCTTAAATGTCACGGGGAAACTTGTGTAGAGTGAGGAGGACCAGGCTGTAGCAAGTTCAGCAGCTCATCACTGGAGAGATGTGCTACAGACATCTGTGTTAGTAGTTTCATCTACATGCTGATGTGACTCAGCTTGGCCTTACTGGCAGGACAGGCTACCTTAGAGAGGAAGCAACCCCGGCCTGAAGGAACTAATCTGAGAGAAGTGTGTACCTCTCAGGGAGTTTGGAGAGGGTTGTAATGATGGATGTCATCAAACTCATGATTTGGGAATTTTGGGACACTGAAAGAATGCTGAACTGTGTTTAAAAAAGCTTCATTAAAATGAAAAGTTTCACAGTTGACACTATACCTGCCATTTTTGTATTATTTGATCTATTTCCAAATTTGCAGCATTTAATATGCTGTTTTGAAGTTTTCAAATGAAGTGGCAGTCAATGCCCAATGTCAACTTCACAAGGACAGTCTGGAGATAGAACACGGAATAATAGACAGTTACTGTGATTTCTGAGTTTATGGCTTGGATACACAGATGCAGACCAAGGAATTATATAAGTGTTACAAGGAAACTTTATATGAAGCTTTTAATGATCAAAGAGGAGTTTTACTGGAAAATAAGGGAGAAGGAGGTAAATGTTACTTGTATTCTTGACCCTAAATAAATATTGTAAATGACAGAGACCTCTCCCTGTAGTTATTGAGTCAGCTCCTGCCATCTAAAACATTTAAACAACATATGGGTTTGGAAAGCAAAAATGGCCAGGTCTTTAAGGTCTGATCATCTACTGAACTAGGGCAACAGAAATATTCACTCTGCTGTGCGTTATTTGTTGTAACCTTGCACTTGCCCTCCTACACAGGCCTGGCAACATCAGAAACCAAGAGCTACTAGATGTTTTCTGCATGTGGCAGACTTGATTTGCTTTGTGTAACATCTTTGTGGTCAGCTATTGATTCTCAATGTGCTGAAAAAATGCCAAATCCACCATCACAAACATCACATCATCTCTCTTCTCAGGGGTCTTTTTTAAGTGGTAATAAAAACTGAGATTAGAGATGCCTCTAGCTGGAATAGCAAGTGCTGTTTTCCTAAAGCTAAGTGAAAATCAGCCTTTTTTTTCTGAAATTTCTCCTTGCAGTTTTGATTTTAGATGAAATGGAATGTTGAAGGAGACAGGCAGACACCTAGAATGGGTCATAGAGCAATTAGCTATGCAGCAGCTGGAGGGAACGGCTGGTACACACAGTTTCCAGGCCCATAACACAGAGTGATCAGTGCAAAAACCCTATACTGTGCTGGTGGTGTACAATCATTAATAAAAGGCAGCTCTTTTTTTTTTGTTTGTTTTGTTTTGTTTGTTTGTTTGTTTGTTTTTTATGAGAAACAGTTGCAAGTGAAAGGTGATCACATATTGAAGAGACCGAGAGGACAAGAATGAGAGGTTTGCTCTCAGTTGAAGTTCATGTGCTCATTAGCCAAGCTTGGGATGATCTGTCCCTTTGCTCAAGGAGTGAAGGACATCCCAGGACAGTGACTTTACACACCAACCAAGCATGTCTGAGTGTGTGATGCACGCATTTAAGGTTTGAGCTGCAGGGTGGTTGTTACCTCAGGAGCTTTTGTCCATCTCTAAGAATATTGTCTACAGGTGCAGGAAGCACATTTCCACATTTCTGGACTGTAGTATAGACATAATTGTATGACAAAGCTCTAGGCTGCTAGACTTCTGATGAAAGCCAACACATTGCAAAGAGGGCTTTTAAAAAAGCCTGAAAAGAAGGAAAACACAAGAAGCCTAGAGTAAAACTGTTTCACTCCTAGGAGGCCTAAAAACAATCTCTAGTGGCTGGCTCTCTCTGCTCTGCCTACTCTATGACAGATAATACTGTAATAATTGTCATGGCATGGACCAAAAATCTGCTAGTTGTCCTTCTGAAAATGGATTTTATAGTGATGTTACCTCTTCTGTTAGCAACAAGGAAGCAGTAAATGAGACAAAGAAAAAAAAATGCTGTAGGAAATGGACAGCTTAGTGGAGAAAATGTTGCTGAGCTTGTCAGACAGCTTTGAAGCATGGTAGGTTTATTTTTGTTTTGTCTTTTTCAATAACAAAGTTGCACTAAAACAACCAAGACTGCTTATGATCCTGTACTACAGAATTCCCTTTACCTCAGTGTGTGTGGTTGACCCTGGGAAATTTTAACTCCTGTCTAGGTAGATTTGTGCTGCAGTTTTTAAGCCAGCTGCTTCTCAGTGCTGATTCAGCCTCAGTGGTCACTGGCAGGCAGAGTTATTAAAGGTATGCAGAGCATTCTGTGGGGCTGGAAGGCATGTCGCCAAGGAAATAGTGGTGTTTTTATTATATGAATTAATAACTAGCTTTGGGTTTGCTTCCAGAGCCAGAGCACAATGGAATATTAACAAGGATGTGCCGTTCCTTTAAGCAGGCAAAGGTTTTAAGCAGGAGATTAAATGGTGGTGGGTGGTTGCTGCAACTTGGCTCTGGATACCCATAAAACAAAAAGATAAAGAGGATTCCTCTAGCTAAACTGGAAACTCAGGAGATTTCTGGTTCAGCCAAAAAGGGCAACATCTACCAGTGTTATTTAGAACTTGCCATGAAAGGGTATTTTTGTGCAGATGTATTCAGAATAATTATTTTGAATTCTTGTGGATTCATATTCTCAAGAAGACTGACAACCCTGGCATTATTTTGGAATAGCTATTCCACTTTATATTCACATTGCAATTTATTCTGGAGCTATTTCTACAGTTGGTCAGGAATCGCAGGGATTCTTGATGCTGGGCTTACTGTGCTAGTATCACACTGGAAATACCCCCACTCTATCCTTCTGCTCTGTTAGAAGCATTTTTGAGGGAGCTGGAAACAAAAGAGACTTCACACTAATTTAGATTTTGTACAAGACTTTATTATAAATAAAGCTGCATGAGAAGACCTATACAAATCCAACAGTGTCCTGCTATAAAAGCAGCAGTTTAAGTACAGCATTGTCAATCAAGGAAGACCTTAATTTGGAGAGTTCTGGTGTTATTGCCCATCTCAGCTGCATTGCCATACTACAGTTTTGCTTCTGAGCTAACGTATTACACACAGACCCCCCCATCCTAAAAAAAGACAAGTAATAAATAAAGCTGTTTACTCAGTAGGCTCCTATGAGAGCCAACCCCTCAATGGTCAGCAGCAAAGTTGCTACAGGTGCATAAAGTCTTATTTCTTCACCACAGAGAAAACATTGCAAAGGCTTTGCATTAAAAATGTCTGGTGAACAAGCACCAAATCCTGCTGCTTGAATACTGGATAAACCTTTGGATCCTTTTGCTAAAATACATCTTTATACCCCTCTAAGACCTGTATATAGAGCAACTTGGAGAGAGAAAAGCCGTATTCTGTGGCTGCCACATAGCAAAGAGTGAACACACAACAGCTCCCCTTAGAAGACATTCAGCTCCTGAACAGCAATAACCTTAGCCCATTTCTTAAAGGCAAATGGCTCCTGAGGCTATGTTGTAGATCAGTGGCTGCTATCAAGCCACCACTAATTCCATTACTTTGACAGAGCCTATAATAAAATATTAAAACCACAAGTTGAGGGTGGAGGGAGTGGTTGGAAAGCAGCAGAAGGCACTAGGAGTTCATCTGTTGAATTCACCCAGTTAGCAAATAGCAAGAACAGTACTGAGACACAAGGAAGGGGTGCAGGACAGGCCATTTACCCTTCCCTAGAATGTCTTACAGAGATGAAGGCATTGCCAAAGACATGTTGTGTGTTTATGTCATATGCAGTTTGGTTTTAAAAGAACATTTTCCACTTTAAACCACAAACTCTCATTTCTACCTCCATCCTTTAAAGCTGCTTCCTATGAATGCCCACCCAGATTTCAGTCAAGGCAGAACTACACATGGGCAACATTAAAATGTTTTAGGGCATTTTTACTGCCTGACAGCTGATGGAGCCGAACTGTTTTATAAACCTTTTTTGTGAAATGTGGGCTTTTACTGATAGGGCTAGTACTTGATGGGCAAAGATTTAATACAGGACAGACAAGGAAGTCCAAGGAATGATGTGCTTCACATCACAGCCTCCTTGTACCACTGCAGAGGTCTGATCCAAAGAAACGCTGTGTACCCACATCTCCTCTGATGGGACACTTCTATACCTCTGGTATATGGCTGACAAGGAAGATCTCAGCCCTGAGGCTCCTTGGAGCACAGCTTATAATCACAAACCACTTTTTCCCCCCAGACAGGTATGTGTGGGTTTCCTCACAGCTCAAATGCACAGAACAGACCTCTTAAAAGGTGCTCAGGGCAAAATGAGCATATTTATGTAGGAAAATTAAGCCAAGTAATTTCTTTCAGTGGAATCAAATCCACAAATTCATTGGTTCAGCTCCAGCTTGGGTTCAACTAAACCCCATGAGAACACTTCAGGGTCAGTTTGGGCGTAAGAGAGAACAGGCACCCAAGTACAGAAAACAAAGAACAAAAGACTTAATCCACTTATCAGTTTAGGTTCCCTTTGAGTCTGAGCAGCAGTGCTTCGAGCTGTGTAAAGACAAGTCTGGGCTCGTTTACAGGCCCGTAGGACTGGCATTGCAAAGCTTTGTTCTGACATTTTAATAGGGGAGTTACCTTATTCTGTTCAACAGCCTTTTCTTCTCATGCTCCCCCTGCTCAACCTTATATAAAAGTTATTTTTCAACCCTGAATGTCATTTCCTGAGAGACCTGGGTCACAAATTTGTTTCTGTTCTTTGGACAGTCTAAATTTAGACTCCTGACAGGAAACAGCAGAGAAATTTTTATTTCTCTCTGGCTGGGCTAGGAACACATTTAGAAGCAACTCCAACCACAACTTCTTCAGCATGACCTGCCTGCCACCAGCCCATGCAAAGCTGGATCTGCTACAGGCACTGTGCAGTAAACCAGGGCAGGTAAAAATGGCAAATTGCTTGGGTTTGCAAACAACTTACACAGCTTCCAATGCAGCCTCCAGCCTCCAGTATTAGGACCTACCCTCCCTGTACCTCTGCTTGTCACTACCTGCTTATCGTGTCCCCTGAGACTGCTCCTGCTCTCTTTCCAACTGGGGAAGGCTTGCTTGGCTCTACTAGTGAAAGCCAGGGGCTTACAGCACTCGTTAGCGTTAGCAATTAGTCCAGCCCTCTCTGCCAGCCCTGGCAGTCTCCCATCCCAGGCACTCATCTCCAAGGTTCTGATGATCCAAGACTCTTTCCTATTGGCACTACTCACCAGACTCTCCTCTCTCATTTTACTTCCTACCTACCCCTTACTTTCTGCTCAGAGGTATCACTTGACTACCCAATAGCCATGATAATAAAAGCCAAGAGAGGCAGCGATTTGAGCAAAGAGTTCCCTGTCCCCACCTGTGCTTCCTTACAAACCAGGTGTGGAGACAGGAAAAGCTTTCTCTGCCTTTGTGATAAAGTGTCCGTCACTGGTGGTGGGACAGAGAAGAGCAGACATCAATGAAGTGGTGAAATGTTTTTTAGCAGGAAAAGGGGGAGAAGGCACGACTATGGAGAGTTTGCTTATCAACAGGCTGGATAATAAGCTTCATGCTGTATGCTGTCTCCAGTAGTGATACAGGATTAAATCTTATATCTGATATGATAAGAGAGGATTGATAAAAAGGGACCTGTGGAATGTGGTAAGATCATCCCTTGTAAGACAGGATTCGGAGAAACCCTAGTGTAAAACTTTGCAGGAAATTCTAGTGTAAGAAAATGACAGCAAAGGCCCCTTAGCACTGGAACCCAGGCTTCTGTGACCAGCACAAAGCAAATCTGCACTGAGGCCCTGGTTTGGACCCTGCACAAAGCACACTGAAGAGGGTGAGGGTCTCCTGAGCCCTCTCCTCTAGCAAAGCCACCTTGCTGGGGTTGGGCAGCCCACTGGCACAGCAAACATACTGATTCCTGAGGGATTTCAGTCACCTCCATTTCTATGTTGTTTGGGGTTTTTTTAGCATATGCCACAAGACTCTCCCCTGGCTTGAAAGCCTGCAGCAGCTCACTAATCCTTCACACTCCCAGCTCAGCAAATTACAGTCTGCAAGCAGCAGCTCCTCAGAGCCTCATCAGAGCAGCAGTCTTTAAAAAGATTGAGGAGACCCTATATGCCTGTGTATGTGGAGCAGAAGGCATACAACACTGATCACAAGGGAGTTGCAGAGACAGCACTGCCAAGCTCTGGTACATGTGCACCTTTTTCATCCCTTCCTTCTCCTCCTCCTGACTCAGAGTGATCCTGCTGGCCTTGGCCTCATTAAAACCATGCAGGGAGATGCCCTCTCATTTGGAGGGTGGTTGTTCACTCCTGCTACCAGATTGCTGAGATTGGCTTCATTACAGGATAATTTTGGAGAACTGCTTCTTTTATGAAAGCAAAACCTACAGCAGTCATAGAATTAGAATAGTTTGGGTAGGAAGGGACCTCAAAAGATCATGTAGTTCAACCCCCATTTTCCTTTCTTGGCTGTTCTCAGCCTTACTGCACCAAGGTAAGGAAAACAAACCAATAAACCAAAATAAACATCAACAGTGATGTTTCTTTTATCTAAGGTAAAAAAGATTCCTGTCCATTTATCCATAGAAAATGGCCAGGAATATAAACCACTAGCTATGTTACCATGGAAGACTCGAATGAAATAGTCTGAAGACACAGACCCTGCACCCTGCTACATCCTTCCACTGGAGATGAAACGTGCAGCACGCAGGGTGTTTTTGAAGGACAGGACAAGCCATTTAAACTACCGCTGCAAGTCCCTTTGAAGCTGTGGTTGATTTAGGGATCTCCATCCAGTCCAGATCTTGTGCATGACCCTCCTCCTCTCCACACAAGCATGAAGTCTTATGTTGCACTTCCCTTGGTCGGTCGCAGAGCTCCTCTTGTCTGTGAGCAGACAGGCTCCTTTGATCCCGAGATCCTGTCTCTGATTCCTCCACCCTTTTCTTATCTCCTCCTTCCAAAAGAAATGAAGTACTTGGCCACCATCGCCCACCACCACTGTCTGCATTGCAGGTATCTGAATAAATTAGTTGTATTTGTTCCTCAACCACCACTGCAGCATAACTGAGGCACAATAGAAAAATATATTCCTAGCTGCGTAAAACTGAGCCAGCACAGCAGTGGAGCAGAAACCTACTTCAATACCACATCTTCCAGTTTCTACCTATTCTCCTTGCCTTGCCTCTCCCTCTCTGCAGGAACCATGGCCCAGGACTGGTTCAGCTGCAGAGAAGAAGCTGTACTGGCAAAGTCAGTTCTCTCCTGGAGGCTTCAGAAAGTTGCCCTCTGGATTTGTGCTTAGAGTTTGGCTTTGGTTAAAGGGATTCCTTACGGATCCCATTGGTGTGTGCAAGGGGAATGTGCACTGTGTACTCATTTATTAGTGCAGACATGTTCCTGAGCATCTCGTGGAATGTGTCCACTGTCTTCCTGTAAACGTCCCTGCGTAGCACAAAGGGACGGAAAAGGTTGAGAGGCTCAGCCCTCTGAAACACGATGGGGAAACCCAGCTCTGCTGGTACCTTCCCATTGCCAATGAAGAAGTGGTAGAGCTTCTTTTCATGCAAACATTTCTCCAGGAATTTCAGCATGTCCTGTAGACGAGCCTCCAACTTCTCTGGGGCCCAGTCCTGACTGGGACGTGCCTGCAGGAGATGCAGCATCACTGTCTTCAGGTGGTAGTTGGTGAGCCCGCTTGGACCTGTGAGGCTGCATTGCTTCCCATGGAGGAAGGAGAGGATCTGCAGGCAGCTGACATGGCAGGCATTGGCAGGCAGTGTTTTGGAGACCAGATGGATGAATCTCCTCTCATAGACTGCGAAGGTGAGAAACCAGTGAGTGCTGGAGGGGACATCTCCTGCCAGGCTGCTCCGAGGGAAATGGGAGATGAAGTAAACATCGGAGTTTTCATACTGCACCACAGGGGTGAGGTTGAAGGCAATTGATTTCCCTGATCTAAATTTTATCTTCAGGGCTCCTGGCGAGTCCAGGAGGCTGAAGGAAAGGTCAAATTCGTACTTGTGGGAGATTCTGTTCCAGGCCTTGGTGACAGCAATCTGGAACCACTTCATGACTTGATCGGCATCCAGATATTGAGTATTTTTGAAGCACAGGAGGTCTTCCATCTCACTGCTGGGCCTGGTAGTACTGACTTGGCTATGGAGGAGGCACAGCATATCTTCCCCTAGTTTAGTCTTGTCACAGATGCAACCTGTCACATCCTCATCTGCCCTGCACACCTTGATAGTGCCATAACCTTGTTCATCTGGGGGAAAAGAGTCCCCAGAGCACCAGGTCTGGCAGCGGAAGCAGTATGGCTCCGGAGGGGCAAAAGGCACTATCAGATCACAGACGAAAGGTTTACGCACTCTCCAGTTCTCATACATGCTCCCCACACCCATGCAATCCTCCACTTCCATGTCAGCATCCCGGTTACAAACACTCCTCAAGGCCTCCAGCAGGTCATCTGCAAAGCCTTCCACCATCTCCCGCATCCTGGCCATGTCTCCGGTGGTGCCCAGGATGCGCCTCTCATAAAAGCTGGCCAAGACGGCCTTGTTAGGGAAGGCTACTCCTTTAAATGCTTTCCCCAGGACAGCCATGTCATCCTCTTCTCCTCCTATGTCCTGCCAATTCCCTTCCTGGAAATCCTGCCTCCAGAGCTCGATCAGCAGGAAGATGATCATGGAAAGGGCAGTCCACATATCCCATCGGACCTTTTCCTCTTTGGTTTCCTCCACTACCAATGCAGCCTTTTCCAGAGCCTTCTGTGTGGCTTCCTGGTCTGCAATCTCCTGCTCCAAGCGCAACTGTTCCAGCCGAAGGCTCTCCTCCCGCTCCTTCATCTTCTGGATGATTTCTTCCGTGTTCTCGGGGACGGTGCCATTCTCCTTAGGGAAGAAGAGCGGGTGGTTGACGATAGCTGTAATCACCAGTAGGCACACCCGGAAGATTCCCACAGGCATGGCAGTTCCTTCCCTGGAAGAGAAAGAAAGGTAGAATGACCCATTATTCAGAGCATATTCCCTTAAGTAAGAAAAAAAAGAAAGAAACTTCTCACTGGAATAAAAACTTTGACATCCTTTCTAGCCCTGAAAAAAAATGCTTGAGTCTAGAAGCTCCTGAGTGCACGGTGTTTCTGCAAGTTATCAACCAACTTCCTGAAGAGGCTTTAGGTGAGCTTTTGGTGAGAATGAAAGTGGCTCTTATCAAGTGATCTTCGCAGAACAGAACTGTGAAGGCACTAGCTCCTGTCAACCAACTGTGATGCTGCTGGGGCAATGTGGGAGGGCATGTCCATCCTCCTTCCCCCCCTTTAAAATTCCTGGGACAGAAAGGGAAAGAAGCAGGAAGGACCTCGCCAGGTAAGCAAGCAGGACTGGAGATGAGCACTGCTTTTCCTCAATATAAGGCTGATGTTGCAGATGTGGCAATGGCATAGGCAGGGCTGTCCTGACTACCTTCCATGTTAAGCATGTCTGGGAACCCACACAGCCTGCTTGGATCACAGCTAACCTTCACTGCCAGTGCTGGTGATGTGCACCTGCGTGGGAACAAGCCTGCATGGTTTTGTGCTTCTAAAAAGGCACTACAAGCAAAGCTTTTCCTGCCTTTCAACACCATCAGGATCAGGCTGTGGCAAACCCTTCTGCCCCCCGGGATGCTTCATGATCATGGTCCCAAGAGAAAGGGCAGAGACAGAGACACTGTTAAACTGGAAAGGGTTTCCTTTAGCCAAGTGGTTTTAAAAGCATCAGGTTGTTTATTTTTGGTGCTTACTACACTACTGTGGAAGACATTAGTAAACACCACGGCTTTGATGTAAGCCATCTCCCCCAAACACTCCCTTAACAGCTGTGCTTGCAGCCAGCTCACTCCCATTGGAAGTGCCCTCAGCATTGCTGTGAGGAACACACCAGCCATGTGCCAGCAGCCTTGCACAGGCCCTTGGCATGACTGAGCCCACTACTGTGTTTTGGAGTGGTTTTGTGTGGTTATTTGGCTCTGCTGCTCAAACCTCACATTTATTAAACCTTTCTGTGCCATGGGACTCATGATGAAAGAATTTAATTCTCAACTTTCTAGAACATGGTCCCATTGCTGGGGTATCTGTCTGGTCCTGACAAGACCTCACAGAAGGCTGGGCCAGATGGTGCTTGGGCTGTTTCCTCCCAGGTGGTATTTCTGTTTCTGGAGGGCTGGCATCGCTATCAAGAGCCCAAGTGCCTGCCCAGGGCAGTACAACCTGAAGTTGTCACCCACTGCTGTGATGTAGAGAGCTCACCAGTCCCTCCTTCTGGCAACATCACTCCTCAGTCCCAGCACAGGAAGACCAGAAGAACAAAGCTGACAAGCAGGGATATTTCTTCTTTCAGCAGAAAGAAGAAATTTTAACAGTTGCTTTAATCCCTCAAAAGTGTGTTTGAGAGAGAAGGGTTTTTACAGAAATAAGGCTATCAATAAAATACCTAATCAATCAGACCAGAAATAGTAATCTCATTCCTAACAAATGTGGGAATGAGGCTCTCTCACAGAAAGCCAAGAGATGGTGAGGTGCTCTGTGCTCCGGGAGCTGAGGGTTGTAATTCTTTCCCCCTGCAATAGCTCCTTGCAGGCCTGAACTCCGCATATTTTGGTTCACAGCAATCCTGCTGTCCCAGCATCTGGGCAAGGAGAACATCTCTGGCAATCTCATTTATGCCTCCACAGGGCACACAATAAAGATAGATCCATCCCAGTGGACCTTGTTATCGTAACTACGCAACAAACTGTTGGCTTCTGATTGCAGGAACCCAGATTTCCTCCATGTGAGTATTTACTGTATATGGGAACTGTATGCAATTATCTCTGCTTATGAGAGGGCTGGGACTGGAATAACAAGGGAAGGGAACAGGATTGAGATGCATTGTCCAAGCATCAAGAAAATTCACACGGTGCTCAGGATAATGCTACGTGCCCCTCCCTGTGCAACATCTACCAACTCCCTTTCTTTAGAACCCATGCACATGCACAGATAAAATGTTTTTATGCAGTCATTTCTCTGGAGATGGTTTGTGGGCCTGTCTTGTCCTTTTTACATTTACATTAACTCTTTAATTCATCAGGCAATGAATTAAAGCTGAATTAATGCCCAAATCTGGGTGTTCCAGTTATTCTGTGAGCTCAACGCCTGGGCACATTTTAAAAATAAACTGTGGTCACCCTGCATTGGAAAGGGCTTTATCAGTTTGCCGGGGCAGGGCAGGAAGTGCTGGTGAGTTCCTTTCCTTAGTGCTACGCTCTCGCAGACCACATGTGCTTTCCAAGCTTAAAAATAACATGGCCAGGGGCCAGGTGCCTCCTTCTTGTAGTCTTGACCAGGATGACATTGCTGCATTGCCCTGCTAGACCTCTGTCCCTGTGGATGGAATGTTTTACTGTTACCAGGTTACTTCTTAGATGCATAAGGCTAAAAGAAGTCAGCTTCCCTGGGATCTTGTAGCCTTCAAGACTTTCTCATGCCCAGCTGCCCATGGGCACACCACTTCCACAAGTTACCTGTCCCTTCTGGTAGCAGAAGGAGTTAGACCTGGCATCCTCAAGTCCATCACTGGCTGGCTCAGCTGAATTCACTCCATGTCACTGACATTCTAAGCTACCCCAGCTGATTTTGCAGGAGAGTACGTTAGGAAGCACACACACATCTCTTGCCCCAGCAAATTCTACAGGCATCAAACTCTGGAAGAGAGCCACTATGAAAACTGGAAGTGACAAAATCTTCAGATCACATGAATTTGCAAGAGGCACGTCTGTTTTCAGCCTGAACACAGGAAGTTCTCCTGGTCAAAACTGCCCTTTTGCTACTGTAGCTATTCTTACCAGAAAATGAAGCCAAACATTAACCTCGGTTAAGGCTTAAGATTAATGATACTCAGTGACCAAGGTCAGTGGAGCCTGGCCTTGGCAGCAGTAAGGGTGGTATGGGCAGAGCGTTCCCACATCTCATCACATCCAGCTTTCCTGGCTAATATGGAAAGACTCAATAATACAGGTGAAACCAGTAGCACTGCCTGCTACAGGGCTCCAGCTTTCCCCATAACAAAGGTCGCTCTTTTCCATTGCTTTTAACTTCAGCCCAAGCTATTTAAGCCTGATAAAAATATTTATGCCTGCTCTGGCTGAGACAGCTTTTGTGTGGGGAAGAGGGAGTGAGTCCAAATGTTTCCAAGCTGGAGACTAAGGTTGAGAAACAGCATTTTTTTAATCTACGCATCAAATTTAGCAACACTTCAAGTATGGGGGAAAAAAAAAGGTATTCATAAGTTTTTAAACAGCAAGTTCTCAAAGCACTCTTCAGCCTTTTCCAAATTTCTCACCCTGCTATTTTTTTCCCCGTTTAAAGTACGGACAACGTCCAAACTCAGTAACAGACTTATGTCCACCTACCTGCTGCAGACCCTCTTGTGGCAGTCCCAGGGCTCCAAAGACCCCCTGAGGGAGGGTGCTGTGGTCCTTGCTGCATCACAGGCAGGCCAGCCCTGCCAGCAGCCAAACTAGCCCTCCCTGAAGCAGTTGAGAATGCAGAAACCCCACCTGTTGTGCTCCTGTGGGCACAAAACAGAGAAAGGAGCAGCAAGACCAAGGAAAGCTGCTTGAGAAAGTGAGAAGGGCTAGGATATGTGAAGCCTTGCTGTCTTGATGCAAAGCTCTGTCTCTGCTCACTGTCCAGTATGTGATGGTACTTGTTCAAACCTGCCTCTGGCACCAGAACTAGTTTTCTTCCAGACTTTTCTATGGCGCTCACTGTTTCAATGGCTAGGGGCTTCACCAATTTTAAGGTTAATGACCGCTCTGAACAAGCCTGGGAAGTGAGGGGGCAGACACCATGCCACTCTCCAGCTGGGGAGTGAGGGCTCAGGGAGATAAAAGCAGCTGATCTCTCTGCTGTCCGATTAGAAACAACAATCAGCTACATCCTACAGCACTTGGTATGTTCAAAGGCTCCACCAAGAGCACCTGCAGCCCTCCACCTGCAGCTCCCAGGTAGGTTAGGCCTCATCCTTTCAAGCCTGAAGCAGTCTTCCCACTTGGAGAATTGTGACCAGCCCTACAGGAGGTCCTGGATGATGCAGAGAGCCTCAAGAGAGGAAGGGGAAAGATGGCACTGGTATCATGCAGTTCAGGTTGGTGCCATGAAGCCACAAGCAGAAGGAGGCCAGCTCTCTCACTAGCTGATCTGAAAGCTCTTTGCTGCACCACTTGGTGATGTTTGGCTCACCTGCTCGCCTGGAGCACAGTTACAGACAGTGTGGTGTAAGGAAAGGGAAGCAGCACATGAAGAAGCCTTCACACAACCAGGCAGCAGCTCTACCTGCAGTTTCTGCCTTGAAGACATCCTCCTCACCTGGGTACATCACAGAGTTCATATGGGGTTTGTGTGGAGCAACCTGAGATAGCTGCTGCCTTGTGGCAATGTGTGCTCCCCCTTCCCACCAGCCACCCTGCCACAGGGGATTTCCCTGCATGAGCAACAAAGTCCTTCACAGAGATGATGATACTTAAAGTCATAACACTGTCCTGTCCATTCCAGCTAAAATGTGCTCAATATCTGATGTACCCAAGCCTTCCTCACACTCTTGGACCTTCAGACCCTTTTACCTCCTGCTCAGGGGATTTAAATGGCAGCTTGCAACTTGCCTCTGTAGGCTGCTCATATGCTCTGAGCTCAGATAACCCTCCATGTCCTCTGAAGACATGGGAGAACATTTTCATAAGCTACTCCTTTCTTTACTCGAGAGTTCCCATACAGATTTTTTTCAGGGTTTTTATTCCCTTACATTTTGCATCCTGGGAAGCAAAACATGCTCTGGCCAGTGTTCAGCAATAAACCAGATAGGAGTGGGCTGAAGCTTTGATTCTTAAATTAGAAAACCCTAAGTCAAGCCACTGAATGTGGTTCAGTAATGCACTGGAACACGCCAAGACATCATTTACGACACACTCGATTGCTTCCTGCGATTGGGCTGACACAAAAGGCAGTGAATAGGTGGCTGCCACATTGTGTTTTGCTTTGGTAGGCTGCAAGAAAAGAGGCATTTCAAAGAGATGATAGAAACTACAGCTGGTTGGGAGGTTTTCTTTATTGAAAGCTGCCAAATTTTTGAAACCAGAAATTTCATGGGAACAAATACAATTTCTGACACTCTCACTGGAAAGGTCCTTGAGGCTTGGAAAGGACTCTGATACTTGTTTTGCCTGGAGAGATTAATAGCTCAAACCAGCCACTAACCTGCAACTGGGACTTTCTAACTGGGAAGGTGTGAACCTCAGTCTGAGGGGTTTCATCCAGCCCAGACATACTCCCTCATGGCTCAGCTTCTGGGAGCTCCACGATTCCTCCTCTTGCTATAAAACAGTAAAAAAACTTGCCTTTTGGCCTTTGAGTGTATAGTCTGAAAATGTTCCTGCTGCATTTTTGAAGATCTAGTCAAGAATAAAAGTGTGCTGAAAGCTCTTAGTAACACACTATGTCCTTCTCCAATCTGCAGATACTGTTCCCACCTCTGCAGGTATTCAGAGCTATGTCCAGCTGCCACTGAAAGAAATGTTTTTTCTTAGTGGGGACTACAAGCTCTGATTTGTAAGACACATGCACAATGGTAGAGAATTGGGAACTCCAGAGATATATGTCAGTATTATGGTTCCTGCCAAAAACTTAGAAAGATGCACTTAGACATCCTCATAGCATACTGCTTGCTGTTTTTCCACCATCTCCCTATCAACATTTACAGAGCAGTCAAAAGGCCTTTTCTGGCTCAGGACAGGTGGTCAGTGCAGTTTTCCTTCCAGCTGCTGCATGTAAAGCCTCAGGAATAGATATGTGCTGGTTGGCTGTTCAAAGAAAAAGACAAAGGTACCACTAGAGAAAGCAATACCCTTGTAAAGATACCAGACTGGTCCTTCCCATTAGTTGTTGGAAATTTGTTGTTCAAATTTTGCCTCTTTTGCACTGAAAAGAATGAGAAAATTTTCATGTTTTAATTTATATGCAAATATTTTAAAAAGAGAGCTCATGTCTATGCTCTTGTAGTCTGATCACTTACTTGGGATACCAGAAACTTCTGCTGAAGGCTCTCCTCCAAATTCAGGAGAGACTAAAGTAATCTAAGCTTTGGTCTCCTTCCCAGCCCCTGAGGTTCCTGCCCTCATCACTTTCAGGTCAACGCTCTGCTCTCCCGGTTTGACCTGAGCTTTCACAGGATTCGAGGAATTGATTTTGGCAGGACTTCACTGAAACCTGTCTTGCTCTCAGACCATTTTTACTGCAGAAGTATTATCTGGGGAGGCTCGGGATCCTCGGGCAGCTGGAGGGCCCTGAGAGCCAAGATGAGCACTTCCACATACTGAAACACACCCCAGGATGACTAAGGGTCTATTGCAGCGGTCTATCCCTCCCACACCACAGCATACACACCAGCACATGTCACCCTGCCCAGCTTTCACCTGGCACAGGCAGCAAGAGCCCAGGCACTTAGATGAGGTTCCTCAGCTGGCTTCTATCCTCCAGGACAAAGACCCCACTGCTGCAGTGAGGAAGTGTCCCAGACCTATAGAGAGCCATAAAGACACCCCCACACACACTTCCCACTCTGCCCTCAGCTGTGACAGCACCCAGCACAGCCCACCCAGAGATCATACAGCACAGGGTAGCCAGGAGAGGCTCCTGCTCTCCCATCTCTTGAGCACACAGTCAGCTGCAGCACACACAGCCCAGCCAAGACAATCAGGCAGTAAAGAATCCAGTATGGAGCCTGAGCAGCACCAACTTGTGCTGTTCTTTCCCCTGCTATGAATTAAGCTGTGTGCAGGATGTTGGTGTGATGAGCTGCCGGATGGGACAGAGCAGTGCCAGCCACAGCAGCAATAACTCATGTTCTGATTTGTTTTTTGAGCATTAAATTAGTACTACAGACAAAGTACCGAATTCCAGTTGCCAGCACAATTGCAGCTGGTTCAGCACAGACAGGTGGGATTGGGCTCTGTCTTTGGCTCTCTACCAAAGCTGCAAGTGGGGAAGGACCAAATACACCAATACATGAAGTGCAGAGGCCTGGGTGTTGAGACTGGTAACACAACCACGTCTGAAACCAGAACAAGCCAGCTGGCCTGCCCAGGACTACAAAAGTCAGGTATGGCCAAGCAACTGCCTTCCAAACCATGCCTGGAAGCCCCACCCCAGATTAGCTGCTGGCCACAGCATAGCAGTTGGACAAGGCCACTTGCCTGATAGCTATTGTTTTGCAGTTTGATTGAGAACATGTTAGCCTTTTGTGACACCCGTGGACATCCTGTCCCAGGCCTGCTGCAATGCCAACAGGGTCAGTCGCACAGCCAGAGTCGGACATCCTGCCCAACAGGTCTGCTGTGGACTGTCGGAAGCAATATTTTCCTCCTGGGGGTCACCGGATCAGGTATTTCCAAGGAAATGCTGATGCTCATCCTGTGTGCAGGACTAGATAGCCCTTCCTTCCCATGGACAGGCGGATTCAGGGAATAGATAAGCAGTCAGTGGCACTGACAGTGCTCTGGAAGCAGACACTGCCATGCAGCCCCAGGTCCAAACGAGGAGTGATTTTGTCAGCATCTCTTCAGGCAGAGCACTGCTTGACTTGCCTTAGGAAAGACAGGGATTCTTTCTCCTGTCTTTCAGTTATTCATTACCTTTACCATCAAGAAGCTATTTCTCAGGCCTCATTAATTCTCCCTTGCTGCAGTTTGAAGCCCTAACATTCCAGTGACCACTGTGGGTAAAAGCACAGATTGTTTCTTTTCTTCTTGAAGTACCCCTCAGGATGTTCAGAGGTCCTCCCCTCCTGCGTCAGTTTTCGCTGCACACAGATGCATTTATGAGATATTGCCATAAAATCCCATGGTCTCCCTTACTCCAAAGCCTACACAGTACAAAGTTTTCTTTCTGGTTCAGGGGGAGCTATTTGCCTTCTAGGTCTCTTTTCCAAAACCCACAGATGTGGCACATGTTAAAATTTCAGTTTCATCAGCAAGTGGAGATTTATGTGGCCATTTCTAAGTCATTATTTCTCAGTGCATACAGATATCATGCCAGTAAAGCAAACATGATTCTGGCTCCCTCTTCCAGCCCCAAAGCCAGCAGCCATCATTAAAGGCAGCTGTAACAACTAATAAACAAACACAGAGCCAGGTCATGCCCCCAGATCACTCACTGTTTACTCACTGCAAAGGTGGACCCAAGAGGAGGTGCCCATGGAGACCAGGAGACAAAGCTAAGAGCATGAGGAGTGTGTTACTCAGCATCCTGACCATTGCCTGCATGTATTTTTTTGCTTTTTGACTGTGCAAGCCAGATCAGCTCTTGTCAGCAAGAAGCACATGGGCCATCTGTGTAGTGCCTTGGGTTCCCCCTCGTAGGACTAAGAAGGGATTTCACAAATTGGAACATAGTGTTGGCAGCAGGGGAGGCAGGAGAGGAAAGGTAGGAAGTGTGTATATGGCTCCCACCCACGTACTGAGCTGTTGTAGTAGGATCATGGCCAGGAACAGCTTGGCTTTTTAAGCCAAATAAATTTTGTTTGTTAACTGTGAGGAAAACAACTGGAGCAGACAGAACTTTTGTGGGTTTTGCTGGTTTTGGGTTTGATTTTTTTAATTTTTTTTTTTTTAGGAGGAGAAAAGACACACACAAAGAAAAAAAAGTTAACTTACCACCCTTACCTCCCCCTCAAACGTAACCTGATGGGAGCCCAGGCAATAGTTGGTCATTCCCTTGCACAATCTTTCATCAGCACAGATGGACACAACACCCCTAGTGCTTTACCAAAAGCCTGATAGTGTCAACCACGAGGTATGGAGCAATGTCACTGCACAGATGCTCTCTGGCCTCCACCTGATGCTCACGCTGGGACCCACTCTGGCTGTCCCCCCCTCAGCCACACAACATCTCCCTGCACGTGCAGGCAGCCATGGCTCACTGAGCCGTCTGGCAGTCACCGCAGGGAAAGGTGATGAGAACACAAAAGGGTTCAATTGCCAAGATGTTTCTTCAAATCTGCCCTCCTTTCCCCCACTTAATTCTCACCAAGGAGGAAAGAACCCACATCAGTGTTGCCAAATCAGGCAGTGGCTACTCTGGCTCTCCTATCCCTAAGGTAAGCACATGCTCTGCATCCTTACACATCCAGCTTAACTGTACATTGCACATCCACTGAGACACTTTGGTATTATAATAGTTGGTGAAAACATCAGAAAGTTGATTTCCCAGCAGAGATATGCCACTCCAGCACATCTAGGAAAAGCACATGTGGATATTGGCATGGCTCAGACATGACTTGCAGAATGATTACATTTTACATGTGAAACTACGAAGTTCCATTTCAGTCATGGAACAAGGAACACTTATATATTACAGACAGTAGAAAGCACAGTAGTTGCCAGACAATTCCACACTGAGACGCTGAACAAAAACACGGCAAAAAGAAATGGTCATTGCAGGCTGGGAATTTGGCTGATCTGAGATCTTCTACTCCATCACAGTTTTGACTTGGTGACAGTCAGGAGACCTGCAGGCCCAAGGACCTGCTTAAACAGGACTCAAAAACACTGACTGGGATTGAAGATTTGTGTGATACTGCACTATTGTTTTGCTAACTAGTTACTGCTGTTTGTATTCAAACAACTGGAGAGGAACTGTATTTAAAAGCTGGCTATTGTAGCCAAAATGTCACCACAGAAATGAAAAGCAATGCTTTATTCCATTGCCTAACATCCCAGCTTTTTTTGTAAAACACAATATAGTTCCTTAAATAAAATTAAAATAATAATAAAAAACCCCCATCCCAAAAGACTGTGAAAGCCCCTGCAGGGATGGGTAGAGGGTGTGGAAGGAAGAGAGAACAAGAAACAGCACTTTTACTGCATTGCCCCATTTCTTTGACTTCCACTAGGATGACTCCCTGATCTAAGCGGAGGCATTTTGCATTGCAGGCAGCCTCTGCAGGAAGAATTTTATTACCTGGTGACTCTAGAAAAGATCAGGAGAAACAAGACAAATGCTTTGGGAAGCAGTAATCCCAGTCCTGGCTCACTACTCATAAACTTAAAAACTGCCAAGACAGACGCACACACACAAATATGTTGGCTGCAGAGTACTGCTGGCTAACCCTGCTTTTCAAAATGAGTTTGAATAAATAAAAAGCAGCAGAAGAAAGCAAAGTCATACAAGAAAACAAACTGCCCCACTTCCGTGCAATATTTACATGAAGCTCATCCTTTCAACACCCATGGCCACCAACTCAGAGCCATTTTCACCCCAGGGAATGACTCAGACACCAGCCTATTGCCACATGTACCCATATTTAATAATTTTCATGTGCTCTTTGCTCAGTCCCCTTTTCTTACCAGCAAAAGGAAACATCTCTAAGCTCTTTCTTTCCTTGAAGAATTTGTAAACTGAATTTTGGGAAGAAAAACTCTGAAAACGCTCAACAGGGTAAGAGCAATGCAACTTGCACTGCTGTAACAGAATTATCGAACACACATACTAAGGCTGTGAAGCCACGTGGTTTTCATTTGGGATGTGGGGTGAACACATAGCTTGCTTCCTTTATAACATAAGCACAACAAAGGAAGGCTTTGTTTGAAAGCCAAGGAACAGCCTCTCTGCACACTTAAAGGCTAAGTTACCACGTAATGGGAACTGTGAGTCATAGCTGTGGGGCCCCTGCTCATAGGCACAAAAATCCCCTCTGCTGCAGCAGGCAGGGAGCTTAGCAAGGAGTAAAGACAGCTTCCAGCTTCACATGGGAGACTGAAAGTATCCAGGACTAGCAGCAAATACAAGGCTGAGCTGAGAGCACGTGTTGTGGATGACTTACTACACAAACATGTTCCTCTCAATTGACATTTTTTCCTGTAACTCCTTCAGAGCATGAGATCATAACCCTGCACCTAATCCAAGAGCACGATGCAGCTATGGGTCAACAGGGAGGTGGGACACATCATCCAAGCACCTTTAGACCATCTTTTGACTTTGGCAGCAGAAGAGAGTGGCCATGATACTTAGACTGAGCATAGCCAGCTCACTAGGTAGGACTGCAGTACAGCTCTATGTCCTTATGTCACCTAGTGTGCTGATAACTTATGTCACTGTGTGTCACAGTAGGGGAGGCTCAGCTGGTGGATTTCAGCTACCCAAAATAAAGATGAAGACATCCCTGTCATCCTTGCCCCCACTTGACTGGAAGAAAAAGATAAGAGTCATCTTCACTTACCACGAATGACTTGCAATCTGCAGTGCAGAAATGTCTGTGCTGCTGAAATTCAAGTATTTTCCCTCACATTTTCAAGTATTTGGATGCTAAATCCCCAGAGGCCTTTAAGAATCAAACTCTCCTCTGAAACCAGCAGCAGTAAGGTACCTGAACATCCAGGAGGAAATAAACTATGATCTAAGCATTCTGGACAAAGATACACAAGACCAAGCCCCTCTGGGAAGCACTACAGTGTGTATATCAAGCACCACTTTTTAAGCTTGAGAACATCTCCGTAGCTCTGCCTCTGGTACGTGTTAACAGAAAAGAACTTAAAAAATAGGGAAAAAAGAGGTCTGGAAAAGCAATACAGTTTCTTCCCTCTGCCTACGCATGGCCTACACTGTGCCTGGATGGTTTCTGGCAAGTCTCTATCTACTTTGTTCTGAAAAACTTCCAGTGAATCTCTGCCTCCCAAGGCAGTTTAGACTACTGCTTAACTGCCCCTACCTGTAGGAAAGTCTCCTTATCACTGCATGTGCTTTCTCCAAAACAAGTTGTTTTGGATCCCTGCTGGGATTCTGGCACAGGCAGGCGGTATCTTGTCTTAGGGAACTACTCACCTCCCTGCAGACATCGTGGGAGCCATTTGCTCCCACTCCTCATCAGGTGCTCATCATAAGTCACCAAATCCTCTGCAATTTGGAAGAACTGAAAGCAAGGCGCTCTGAAGCCAATTTACATTGTTTTCATTTGGGTTTGGCCACAAACTCTGTCTTTTCAACTGACGGTGCCCACCATCCCTTGAGGCAATCCAGAGAAAGATGAGTTGGTTACACAGGTGGCTCAGCTGACACCTTACAACTGATCAGACACAAGAACCTTCTCTACGTGCTCTTCCCCCTGGTTTTGAAAGTGAAGGAACAGTAACAGTTTTCCTTTGCCAGGCAACCAGAATAACCATATGAGTCAGAGGCTGTACCTAACAGGGCTTAAATTCTGCAACAGTTGGCTGCAATGGTCCTCATCCCTGCCAACACCATGCCTGGTTTTTCTAAGCATGGCAGTGGGATGGATCAGATGCTTTCCCTACAAATGCTGAAAAAGCATCTCTGCCTTGAGGCAAATATCGCTGATACAAATAATGTGCTAGATCAGCCAGAAAAACCTGCCTCTGGAAGAGGGATAATAATGAAAGATGGTGAAGGGAAAGGAGAAAGAGAAAGAGCTTCATTTACACACAGGAGAATGGCAATGGGCCAGCTCTCACAGCTTTGATCAGGGCTGGAGGAGCATGCCAGGGAACGCTGTGAGTTGAGCTTTGCTAGAGCAGAGCAGCCGTTTGAACTCTGCGATGGGAAAAAAGGGACAGACACCACCCAACACCGATCCAGAATAAATAAAAGAAAAAAATCATGGGGAGAACATGAACTAACAGGTACTTGGAGCCAAAGCAGGACATTGTGGCAGCCAGGACTGCTGCTCTGGCGGCTCCCTCTGTCATCAGCTCCAGTTCTTTCCTTCCCACCACTGGTACCTGCAGAGCCTCCTGTCACACACTCGCAGAGCAGCAGTACCAGACATCTTGGTTTCACCCAGCAGTTCTCCTTTCAGCATGTTTTCAGGTGTTTTGATACAAACAGGAAAACTCTACACATTGCTGGCTTGTGGCTTATTTCCCTTCAATCTGGCTGCCTCTGCTGTCACCCAGGATCACCAGGAGGCAGTCCACACACTTCCATGCCTTTGCTCTCTCTCTAACACCTGGAAGAGTGGGGATCTAGTACTTGCCCAGTCTGGGTGAGGTACCTCTGGCAAGTTCTCCTGCACAACAGAAAATGCAGCAGTAACTGATGTCGGCAAAGTTTTGGACCTGTTGGTTCTCTTTTGCCATCACTCTCTGACTAGATCCCAACCGTACCAAGCAGTGAGATAAAAACAATTTTATACTGAAAGTCCAAAAGAGAGAGGCTTTTAACACTGATCTTCTACACCGAAGCCATTTCCAAACTAAACTTTCATAACACTGCTACTTTTTCTTTGCAAGAAGCTGTCTGAACCCCGCTGTTGGGAACATTTACTAAAATATGAGCCACACCAATCTCCTTTCAGCATTTCTGCTGCAAGGCTCAAGATCTCCTAGTGAGAGCCCATCAAGATGCTTTCTTAAATCACATCAAATCTGGAAGGAAGAATGACTCCTGGAGCACTTACCTGCTACACAGCTTTGCAGGTGCTCATTAGGCTTCACATTACTACTACTGCCGTGATGCAGAGAAGACTATATTCAGTCACCCACTGCTGAAGCACAGCCAGGAAGTCTGCAAAACACAAAGTGAATGAATGAGGAAGTTCAGGCAGCAGTTGGGTATATAATGCAGTTATCTAAACTAGGAACTGATTAAAAAAGAGATTAACTCACCCCCTTACCTAATAAAATTATCATAAAAGCTCAAGAGACCAGAAATAATCAGTTTGAAGTGATCAGGGGAGAGTTAAAATGCTGCTTCTCCCATGGGAAAGTGTGCAGATCACACTGTAGGTCTGTCAGCCTTGCAGACATGTTGGTAAGTAAGGACCTCCCTCCTCTGACTCCACCATCACCCACCAACCCTCTCCTTTTAAAATGGATTAGGGTCAAATTAGCAACTGCATAAGTGCAAGGGCTGGGACAGTTTTGTCTGGGATTGGTTTGTCTAGAAAAGGCATCTGGCTGCTGTAAGCAGCTTGTAAGGTAGAAATACTTGCTCGGGGAGCTGGGTTTAGAGAGCTAATGGGAGAAACAGAAAATACAGAAGAGACAGGAAATAAGTCTAAGAGCAGACAGGAAGATGTGAAACACTGAACCACAAAAGACAAACTACCATATTTTAGGAGAGAGAAGTGAAGAAATTTTACATGCAACAGGAAAAAAACAAAGTCCCCCAACCAAAGGGAGGAGAGGACCTGACAAGTTGGTTGCAGGTAGATAAAAGAGATATTACCCAGGTGCACAATGGGCTGGGGAGCAGGTATCCACCACCCTCATTTCCAGCTGCTACCACCACTTCAAACCTTCCAACTGTCATCCAAAGCCTGATGAAATCATGATCAGTGTGGGCTGAGCTGGGCTTTGGAGCTGGGTACTTTAAGGGTTCGATATTAGGTTGATGCAACCTTGTTCTTTGGAGCCCCTTCACTTAGCCTCCCTCCTCCCACGTACCTGCTTTGACCAGACCGTGTGTACAGTTTCACTTCTCTCTGTCTTCTTAGAGGCCAGATTGAGCAAATGGGCTCTGTTCTGCCCTGCCCTGCCCTCCCAGCTTGCAGGGCTGCAGGTGCCTCTACTCAACCAGTGCCATGACACTACCAGCAGCAGCACAGACTGCCAAACACAGGAGCAAGACACCCCAAACCCCAAAGGTCTGGATTTGCACTGTACCTTCACAATATCCTAGTGGATGTTTGTAAGCCCTCAGGGCCAGCAACGCCTGGTCTCATGGTGGCTCAGGGTCAGTAAGGTGCAGCAGGTGCTTCTGCTTGGAGAAAAGAAACTATGAAGTGCTGTGTGGGTACTGCTGCTATGGGAATTGCACAACCTCACTTGTTAAAATAATTTTTAAATCTCAAAAGAGAGAGTTTAAGTCAGGGTCTCCCTCAACTATAAGTGTATAGATGTTGGAGAGACCTTGACTGAACCTTAGGGGGTGGTCTAAGGCCAGTTACAAGCAGGTCCTTCTCAGCAGTGGGTGTGCCTGTTGTGCACCCTCACATACCAGCACAAACCTTGTCTCACTCTCTTTGAGGCAGTCACAGAGTCACAGAATGGTTTCAGCTGGAAGGGACCTTAGAGAGTGTGAAGTTCCAACTCCCCTGCCATAAGCAGGGATGCCACCCACTGGACCATGTAGCTCAAAGTCCCATCCAGCCTGGCCTTGGACACTTTCAGGGGTGGGGCAATCACAGTTTTGTTGGGCAACCTGTTCCAGTGCCTCACCATCTTCTAAGCAAAAAATTTCCTAACATCTAATCTAAGTCTCTCCTCTTTTAGTTTAAAACTGTTCCCCCTTGTCCTATGACTTTTTGTCCATGTGAAAAGTTGCTCTACCTTTTTGTAAGCCCCTTTTAAGTACTAGAACACTGCAATGAAGTCTCTCTGGAACCTCCAGGCTGAACAGCCTCAACTCTCTCAGTCTGACTTCATTGGAGAGGTGCTCCAGCCCCATGATCATCTTTGTGACCTCCTTTGGACCTGTTCCAACAGTTTGATGTACCTTCCTGTACTGAGGACCCCAGAACTGGATGTGGCAGGTGGAGTCTCATAAGAGTAGAGTAGAGGGGAACAAGCCCTCCCTCAACCTGCTGGCCATGCTGCTCTGGATGCAGATCAGGACACATTTGGCTTTCTGGGCTTCAAGTGCGCATTGCTGAGTCATGTACAGCCTTTCATTCATGAGAACCCCCAAGTCCTCCTCTGCAGGGTTGCTCTCAATGAGTTCTTCTCCCAGTCTGTCCTCATATCTGGGATTGCCCTGACCTAGGTACAGCACCTTGCACTTGGTAGAAGTGCAGTTGCACGAAATTATTGTGGGCCCACCTCCCAGACTTGTCCAGGTCCCTCTGGATGACATCCCTTCTCTCTGTTGTGTCAACTGCACTGCTCAGCTTTGTGTCATCTGCAAACTTGCTGAGGGTGCATTTGATCTCACTATGTCACTGATAAAGACATAAAAGAGCACCAGTCCCAAGACAGAGCCCTGAAAGACATCACCAGCCTCCACCTGGACAGAGAGCCATTAACAACAACTCCCTGGTTGCATCTACCCAGCTAAATCCTTATCCACCAAACAGTCAACATTTCCAATCCACATCTCTCCACTCTGGAGATCAGGATATCATGTGGAACCATGCCAAAGGTCTTACACAATTTTAGGTAGATGACTGGTCAGTCTTCCCTTGCCAAATGTTGCAGCCACTCCATCACAGAAGGCCACCAGACCTGTCAGGTATGATTTGCCCCTAGTGAAGCCATATTGTCTTGGATCACCTCCTTGTCTTGCGTGTGCCTTAACACTGCTTCCATGAGGAAGATGGAGCAACACAGCAGAGTGTTTGTTTTGAGTCAGCCCTATATGAGAGCCTCCTCTCCATGACAGAAATCAAAGCTGCCCCTGCTCTAGTGAAGCTCAGCAGCTACTCTGGCCTTCAGGTCATGGCAGTAAAACCTGTTTGTTTTGCTGAACTGCTGGTCAAGGTTGGCTCAGCCAACTTCTTATGGCCCACACGTGTGTGTAAGTACAAACAAGTTAAAAAAAGAGTCCTGCTGCAGCTGCACCCCAGGCCAGCTCTCCGTTCCTGAGGCTGCTTAAAGCTTGGCTACCTGCCTCCCTGCCTATTGCCCACGCTGAGGAGTGAACAGGCAGGAGGTTTTGCTTACACAGCTGAGCTCACATCCCTGTAAAACCTGGAATTCATGGTTGGGCACACGACAATGCTGCCCACTGCACACCCTGGTCACGCTCCCTCCAGCCTGAAAACCAGAGTCTCTACCTCTCTCCACCACCCAGCAATTACATGTGCTGATGGAAAGTATGCCGCCTGGCAGCAAACCTGCTTTTTCCCCGGTATAAATGGATTGTAATTACACTTGGGAGAGAAAGAGCTGGCCCACCCAACAGTCCATTTTAAAGGGGACCTAAATGGACAAGCCAGAAGCTTTTTTTCAGCTTCCTTTTCCATCACACCATTGCTATGGATTGCAATTGCAATTCTGCAGAGCAGAGTGTGCTGGACAGGACAGCTGGGAGACTCACGCAGACTCTTCATGGGGTTCATATACTGCTTCTTAATGTTCATCTTGTCAACAGAGGCTAAATTTAGCTTAAATTTTGCCAGGATATTTGTTTTAGAGGGGATGCAGATGTGTCAGAAGAAAACAATGCAACTGAGAAAAATAAACCACCCCTTTTGCTGTGTACCTATTGCACTCAGGGAACTAATTTAAGCTATGAGCCAAAAAAAAAAAAAAAAAGAAAGTACACCACAATACAACCCATTAAGTGTGTTTCCTGATATCATGGTGTGTTAATTACTTTGCAAGCAAGTTCCAAGACACTGAAACAAGAGAACAACAGTCAGCAGGTAGATAGTTGCAAATGGCAGCCTGAAACCGTCCCTTTGAAAAACATACAGCTTTTCTTAAACAAAAAAGCAGAAATCAGTTAGATCAGCTTGTGGAACACCAGTGTTAGGTTTCTGCACATCAGATTCCCTTCTCCTGTTACTCACTGCCATGTAAAAAGAATCACAAGCACTGGCATCCTTCTGAGACACCATGCAGAAACACACAAAAACCCTTAATGCCATGCATAGAACCAATAAAAAACCAAAAGGGGAGCAGACATGCAGCTTTTGGTGGCCCTAGTCATCAGATGGCCTGAAACAATTACTCAGAACAACGAAGTTCCCCAACCCCTGACCAGGGCTATTTAGTCTGACTTGAGACAGAGAGGGTAGTGTGAAAAAAAAGAAAGGTTGTTCTTAGTAGATTGTAATGCTTCAAGCAACAAAAAGAGGAAGACAGTTAGGTGGGGAGGGGCCACTGCCCGAGCTCTTGATAAACAGGTACAACGCCTTTGGTGTGCACAGGTCTCTTCTTCCTTGCAGATGCCACTGGTGTAAACACAGACCACTGAGTCCTGTACACCCAAGTCATCAAAACAAAGAATGTCATCTACCAGCTGAGAGCCAAGAAATCCTCGGGCTGATCCAGTACTGACACTGGCTCTCTGACCTTTGGCACATCAATTCACCTCCCTCCACATCTGTGGCAATCACACTTAATGCACGTGTGTGCATTTCCCACGTGGGAGCAGCACGAAGCGTCTATTGTGGAAGAGAAGAGAAGGCTTGAAGTTTCCACTCCTAATTTCTATGCTCTGCTTTTCCTTAAGGACTGAGAGAGCACCTTTCACATATATTAAGAAGAAACGGTTCTTAAAAGCAGATACCTATGAAGGTAGATAGAATCACTTTAGTCAGAGCTGCAGAGGAGAATTATCATCACCAAACCGAACCAAAAAACCTTGCAAACCAAGGCATCCTACACTACAGTGGCTCTCCTGTCCAAGTGCTGCTTTCATGGCAGCTCACGTCCTTGCCTGGCAGCTCATGGCAAACACTGGTGCCTGAAGGAGATGTGCTGAGTATGGGTTAGGCTTACAGTACTCATTAAAAACATGTTAATAGTAATGTTCGCCTAGAGAGACGGCTGCTGCTCATCTTGCCCAACCACATAACAGATACCAATAGCAACGTGTCCTGTTTTCCTGAAGGATTTCAGTATGCCATTTCCCAAGAGAACTGCTTCAGTGGCAGATTGCCAAGTTGGAGATGCAAGGGCCATTAAGGCTCTGTTTCTGCATGTCAGTTTTACAGCCCATGACTTCTAGTATCCCAGTCCTGGCTCACTCTGGTTTGAGCTACAAACACATGCTGGCCACTTTCAAAAACATGCCCACACAAAAGAAGAGCAGTTCTACTGAAAATATCCCTCCTTCGGCTTACTGAAAACATCAGTCCTTCTCTCTGTGCTCGTTAGTGAGACGTAGTGTAACTCAGAAGAACGACAAGGAAGTTTTAAGCCCACGCCGTGTAACACTGAACACGCAGCAAAGCTCAGCGATGCGTTCTGCACGGACTGCACATGCCCGAGGTCAGCGCTGGCCCGAGGACCCCACGGGCTGTGTCCCCAGCCAAGAGAGGTGGCCGAGGGGTCCCTCGGGCTCGGTCCCGCAGAGGGTCCCCCCGCGCTCCTCCCAAGGGCTTTGGCCGCTCTCCCGCCGCTCCCGGGGCCCTGGGAGCGGGCACCTCCTGCCCCCCGCGCTCGGCTCCCGCCTGGGCTGCAGGGACAGAGATGCCGAAAGCTCTGCAGAAACTTTGGTGGGCGCAGCAAGCTGCCTCAGGGGCCCGATCCTGCCGGTGTCCCGGTACCCACCGAGAGGAGCCGCTTAGGCGCGCAAAACGAGCTAAAGGCAAAAGTTACTCCGTAAGGAGAAGCCGGGGGGCGATCACAGCAGCGCGACCCGCTGCGGGCAGCCCGGCACGGCCCTTCCCCACCCCCTGGCACCCCTCGTCCCCCCGGGCTGCACCCCCCGGACCCCCGGGTCCCCGCACGACACTCACCGGGCCGGGCGGGCTCGGCCGCCGCTCCCGGGGCGGTCCCCGCACACCGGCGCTGTCGGGGCGGCGGCGGCTCCGCTCGGAGAGGGGCAGGAGCCCGCCCAGCCCAGCCCGGCCCGAGCGGGCGCCCTCCGCTCTTTGGTTTGTTGTCTCTCTCCTCCTTCAAACCACCCCCGCCAGCCCTAGGAGCCCAGCCATCCTCCGGCGGGAGGCAGCGAGCAGTCTGAGCTACCCCTCGGCTCCCCCCATCAGCTTCCCAGATGGTTTCGTACCGAGGGCACGGAGGACGGAGAGGAAATGCGCTCATCTTGCTTCTCGGATGTATTCTGACCTCCTGGTGGTCGTGCCTGAGAGTCAGGAAAGCAGCTGGAACACGTAACCTCGCGTACAGCTCTTATCAAAGCAAAGGAGCAGATCCCAGGGATGCCGAACTATTTTCCTGCTCGAAGGTGGCACAAGTAGAAACTTGTGGAGCTGCCTAACATCCTTCCGAGGCACAGAAGTCACAGAAGTCATGCTCGTTTCCTTAGAATCATAGCATATCCTGAGTTGGAAGGGACCCATGGGGATCATTGAGTTCAACTCCTGGCCCTGCACAGGACAACCCCAGGAATCACACCATGTGCCTGAGAGTGTTGATCAAATGCTTTTTGAACTCGGACAGGCTTGGGCCTTGTAGAGGTGGGGGAGCTGCAGCACAGCAGTATTAGCAAATGATAAAGGCCACAATAAAGGTTTTTCAAAAGTGTTTTCCAACACTGCCCTCATTCTAAAGGCCATCTTCTTACATTTTTCACATAAATAAGTTTGCTCAACAAGTATCACTTTCATAAGGAAGATTAAGGGCATCAAGTCTGAGCAACAGCATAGTGACATCTGTCTGATTTAGGGAAATTATAGATCCCTCTATGGCACCCTTCCTCTTTCCACAGCATTGCAACAACTGGCTTATATTACCACTGGTCTGGCATGTTGCACGTTCTTCACCACTGCTGCTTTGATTTTTTTTTTTTTAAGCTCGGATGGTGGACATATGCGGTGGTAGGAGACAATCTGTGTGTTATGCTGCACTAAGACTTTGCAATATCAAGAGGGCACCAGGCAAATGTGGTGGCACAGCTTTGTTTTGTAGCTGGCTAGTTCATGAGTAATAGCTGGGACTGTTAAGTCAGCCGGTTCTTTGTATTTCCTGAAGTGGTTATTGAATTAAGTAACAGTTTTAATGTTACTCAAAGGCTTTGTGTTTTTAAATTTGTGTGTATAGGTATTATTTCCTTAGTGTCCGAATCAAGTTTAATCAGGTTGATTAGCAACCTGGGTGTTGTTAGTACATTTCTTCGTCATATGCCCTAATCTATGGAAATCATCTCCAGCAAGAGCAATACTGAAATCTCCCCACTTCTATGCTGCAGGACTCAGCCTGTCTTGTGCATTATTTATTTCCCCTGGGAACTTCACAGCAGCAGGAAGAGAGAAAACAGCTTCTTCACCAGGATCTCAGCTATTCATCACCTAAGCCAAGGGAAAATGCCTATTAAATATCACCTGTATAAAGCCCAACAAGGTAGTAATTACTGATGTATATGTATAGAAATACACACTGGACAATACAAATCACTATGGGTTACAGTGACTATCATTTACATGCATCTGCAAAATTTCTCTGGGATACAGGGGAAAGACCTGAACATTTTTCAAAGGAAGACTCACATCCCAATAGATTATATTACATATCCACCACCTCATTCAGGATCTACTTTCTGTGCCACCTAAGATGGTATAAAATTATGATAACAATACAATACATGTAAATGGAAAAGTCAAACCAAGACAAATTAATTTGATTTGTATTAGTTTATTTTTTATGCAGTTCATCAATCTGAAAGAGGCGAGAAAGCTCGAAACACATATCCTGACAACTCTAGAACATGATTCATTGGTTGAGTATTGCTGCACTGCAGAAGGTTTGAGATCATTATCTTGCTAAAGGTAGTAATTTATTTGATAATGAGCCAAGCTCCGCTAACCTTACTCACATGCTGGGCAGGACCTGAAGCTGTGAGCACTGGAGTAACAGTATCATGGTTCTTTGCACACTGGGACTTAACGTGTGGCTCTGTGATGTGGCTGCTACTGCAGCAGAAATTAGATATAATAATATTATTTCTAAAATGAACTCTAAGATCCCATCAGCAGGTGCAGGACAAGAGCAAGATTTGGGCTGAGAGTTAATTTCTAGGTATCTTTCTCAGCTGCTTTCAGACATGTTAGAAGATTGAGGAATTATTTTATTCTTTCCAGTAGTATTTCTAATTCATTACAAAACTAGCAATATTTCCTTAAACCATTATGAGCACTAAATAAAAAAAACAGGAGACAGCTGCTAGTTTGGAGCACACGGAGGGATTATGTTAACACTCAAACACAAAGAAAGCAGGGATGATAATCTTGCTCTTGTCAGGCCTTGCTGACGCCCCACCTCGTGTAAACCGAAAGGAATCTGCAGCAGCACAGCTCAGCATGACTCAGCAGAGCAGAAGCATGAGCAGATCAAGAAGGGGTAGGGGGACTCTCTTCCACCATTTCACACTTCCTAGCTATCATGCACGGAAATATGCAGGGAGACAGGATCCCCTTCTCACAGCTCACCATATGGTGTCCTCATCTACCCCCTACACTTGACCTTATAAACATCTTTTATTGCTGTGATTTCTACAGACTTCTCTGAGTATTAAAGAGTTTTTTCTAATAGCCTCTTCCTCCCAGAGGAGTCAAGTGTCAAATAGTGAAAAATCCCAGACCAGTTTTTCATCTATGGGAACATATGGTGGCTGAGAATTAAAAGGCTGAAGAATAAAATGTGAGAGGAATAGGAATAAGAGATTCTGCTGCTGGAACCGAAAGGCTGTTAGAAAGCATGGGGTGGAAGTTGTTTCTGCTAATGAATACATGATGATTCTAGACATATTTGAAACTAATTTTTAAATAGATCCAGATGTTCATGATTGGGAAGACAGCCATGGATAAGAACTGGTAAGCAGGTAATGGAAATTGAGGACTGAAGAAACCTGTGCAGGGTGCAGGGCCAAGTATGTTTATGTTACCTTGTAGGCTTTCCTTTATAGCCTCTCCAGGGATTAATGCTGCTGGGCAACCAGGATGGGTGGGGGTCACTTCTGCCACACCATTTCTCCAAATATGTAGGAAGAAGGCCAGATTGGTAGCATAAACCATACTACTGGTGGTGGTAAGACCCCACAGTGGGCAGTGATGGTGATCTGCAGAGCACTGCTTTCCTCCAGCGATCTGAGAATCCCTGTGTTTGGTTTGGAGAAGGGTAGAAGAGAGGAATTTTCTAATAAGCATGGCAGGCCATAGTAATCCCAGTTTCAGAACTGGGAGGAAAAACAGGGATGGAAAACTGTTCTGCAGTTTCAAACCATAATGGAGAACAGCAAGTTCATCTTAGTTTCAGAATTATTGAAATAATTTTATTTACTTTCCATAACTGTCATCTATTTAATTTTTTATGTAGAGCATGTATTTGTACATTATACACAGACCACTTGTCAGCTTTAGCTTCTGTCTCCGAACTAATGAACCTCTTTACTTGGGTGTTTCTGTTAATTGAAACGTTCATGTGATTTAACTTTTTACGGAAATGGAAGCGTTTCCTTCTCTTGAGATCAGTGGCTCAACTCTAGTGCCAAGTGTGATCAAAGGTTTCTGTTATTTGAGATCTGTTGCATCATCTTTATGAACAAAGCAGAAAGTCTCAATCCAATTTAAACTGAACAACTGTTCACATTATAAAACTATGATTAAGTTTGAAAATAACAGGTGGAGAGGACATTCAAAAAGAATATAGTAAAAATATCAGCTAGATAAGTAAGTAATCGAGGACCACAAGTGTTTCCTTGTCACTGGAGAAAAAGAAGTTTGTTCCTTTTAATGCTGCAAAACTGATGTAACTCTGAGAAGGCAATCTGGCTCCCAGGGTATGTCCCAGGATGTCAGCCCACAGACTGTGTCTGCAGTGTCACTGAGGCCACGAGGTTCTGATGGATTTCCATATCGCTGGGAAAATTACAAGACTTGCAGTTAGATTAAGTGATATTTATGTAACGTATTTGTAATATATATAAAACAATATTTTAATTAGTAAATCGGTAGATAATTTTTCCTTTCCTTAGAGGTAATCTCCCATTAATAATATTATCTGAGTAAACTGAGCAAAACTGTATTCAAATGCAGAACCTGATCCATGAGCACATGTTCACCCCACCGTTGTATCTCCATGTAATAATTAAGGTTTGTAAGGCGTCTCTCGGCCGGGGTTGGGAGCAGCTGTGCGGGGCAGTTCAGCGATCACGGCGGTGGTGCGGTGCTGCCGCCTCCTGACGTCTCCTCACAGCAGCGGATGTGGGAGGAAACACTCCAAATCCTGCTGCCGGGCTTTCCTTATCAATTCTTCTTATCCTTACCTTCCAGTGCCCATAAGGTTCCTTTTATGCTTTCCACAAGACATGTACTGTCATGGTCCCTGCCCCAAATGGCTTACATTCTCCTGGGTCATCTTATGATGAGATTTTACTCTATTTATTTATATCTCTGCAGTAGCTCATAAATCCTTACATTCAGGAAGTGATGGCTTATCATTTTCATGCCACTACAGTTTGAAACATGCATTAAATTAACTGCATGAGGGTTGTGACCTCAAATAAATCAGTGAGAAAACATTTCTTCTCTAGTAACCCTTTCTGCATGCACACCAACACACCCCACTGATGCAAAACTCTCTTTTATGCAGCTGGTGAAACAGGTGATTCTGCTTATTTACCAGCATAAGAATATGGAGATATATAATTTATACTTAGTTATAAAGTATGTGTGTCTCTTGAACAAAGTCAGATAGGGAAATAAATAACAATCTTGTCAATGAACTGAAACTTGCGAGGTCTGGCTTGTCCCTGCTATTACCGGAGATTTATTTGTTTTTATTTAAGTTTATTTGTTTTTATTTAAGTTGATTTTTTTTTTATTTTTTCTGTGGCAGTCTGAGGTTTTTGCTCTTACTGGCAAAAAGGTTTTTGCAGAGCTGGGAACATAGGCTCAGCTTAAAAGGGAGTGTTAAAAAGCGATCCCACTTGAAGAGCTCCACTCTGTCTAGAGATTCTCTCTATGACACCAGGGCATCATTTATAACCATGACAGTCCAGCACCATTGCAGGATGGCAGATGTGGTTATTTCCACCTCAATAAGGAATTTAATTTTAAGTGGCTGGTCCCAAGTTACAGTAAATTCTTGCTAAGGTCAGAAACCCCAGTGTCCTCTTGAGTGTCAGTGCAGCTCTTTGGTCACGAAGCTGTTAAGGCATTCTGTTGTTAATATTAATTGTTGTGGAATGAATTCAATATGACCATTTGAGTCTTGTCCTGGTTCCAACTTAATGGTTCCACTATGTGCTACGAGTTGTCATGTTTTAAGGCACGATGACTGGCTTATCAAAAATGGGCTTTAGCACAAGTTACCACAGACTCCTAACACAGTCACCCTACTGTGTCTGCACTGCAGTTAGAGTTGCAGCTACCATGAGGGTGAACTTGTAGAGTTTGAATTAATTTAGCTCAAATGGAAGTTATCATGAAGACCAGCCTAAACAGTCACCCTTACAGAGTCTAACAGGACACAAATCACCAGGAGTTTGAAAAACGTAGAGTAGAATCACAGAATAGTTTGGATTGGAAAGGGTCTTTAAAGGTCTTCTAGTCCAACCCCTCTGGAATGAACAGGGACATCTCCAACTGGACCAGGAAGCTCGTGGGAATGCCTCAATAAATGGATATAATTTTTGGACACACACTGGATGTGTTCTGAGTAACCTGGTCTAGTGGAATTCTCTGCCCATGGCAGGGAGGTTGGAGCGAGATGACTTTAAAGGTCCCTTCCAACTTAAACCATTTTGTGGTTCTATGATTTGTCCTCCCAAAACTGCACAAATCTCTGTTTATCACCTTTCACAGGACCCTGTGTCAAGCATACTCAGTACAAGAAAGATAATGAGATACTGGAAAGGGTCCAGCGGAAGCCACAAAGATGATGAGGGGTCTGGAGATCTCTCATACGAGGAAAGACTGTGGGAGCTGCGTCTGTTTAGTGTGGAGAAGACACAGAGGGGATCTCATCAGTGCATCTAAATCTCAAAGTCAGGTGCCAAGAGGATGGTGACAGACTCTTTTTGGTGGTGTCCAGTGACAGTACGAGGAGCAATGGCCATAAACTAAAACACAAGAAGTTCCACCTCAATATGAGGAAGAACTTCTGCACACTGAGGGTGGCAGAGCAATGGGACACGCTGCCCAGGCAGGGCGTGGAGCCTCCCTCTCTGGAGACATTCAAAACCCACCTGGACACGTTCCTGTGTCACCTGCTCCAGGTGACCCTGTCACGGCAGGGAGGTTGGACGGGATGATCTCCAAAGGTCCCTTCCAGCCCCAACAATTCTGTAATTCTCTGACTGAGCTGCTCCATCCTGCTGCCTCGGGGAGCAGCTCCGAGCCTTTCGAGTAGGAGGGCAAACAGTGCTCGGTGTCCTTGGTTAAAAAACCCCGACTGAACTCCAACAGCAAGATGGCCAGCCCTGGGAGGAAAATGCACGCTTCGGGCGCGGGGTGACGGGGCCATGGCCGGGGAGCAGCCCCGGGGGCCGGCCCGGCCCCGCCCGCAGCCGCCGCCGTTGCTACGAAACGACGCGAGGTTCGCTGCTCAGCCGCGGCCTCGGCACCGCCGGGCCCCGGGCCGGCATCGGCACCGCCACAACCACCGGCACCGCCACAGCCACCGGCACCGCCACAACCACCGGCACCGCCACAACCACCGGCACCGCCACAGCCACCGGCACCGCCGGGCCCCGGGCCGGCATCGCCACCGCCACCGCCACAGCCACAGCCATCGGCACCGACCCTCAGCCCCGAGCCTCGCTGTCCCCGCCCGCCGGCAGCATGGCTGAGGTAACCTGTAACCTCTGCCTCCTCCCTTCCCCGCCCCTTGTTTGGATAGGATGAAGGCTGTAGCTCAGGATAAGCCCAACAACATCACCTGTGCATCATCTGTATCCATAAGCCATGTTTATGTGTAGGGGTTACCCGTGTGAGCAGAGCTCAGTTATGTCCTGCGTTGAAAGCAAGAGCAATTAGCCTACTTGTACGTAGGCAGTAACAGCACTTGTATCTTAGGAACAGCTGCTACATTTAAGATCGTAGGTGTTATTTCGCCCCCTGCCGCCCCGTTTATTGCCACTCAACTCTATTTACGATCACAAACGTAAACAGGATCAAAACTGAAGTAGCTGAAGGGAGCCTACAAGAAAGCTGGAGAGGGACTTTACACAAGAGCATAGAGTGACAGGACAAGGGGGAATGGATTCAAACTGAAAGTGAGTGGGTTTAGATAGATATTAGATTAGATTATTGGATTAGATATTAAGAGAAAATTCTTTATTGTGAGGGCGGTGAGGCACTGGAATAGGTTGCCCAGAGAAGATGTGGATGCCCCATCCCTGGAAGTGTTCAGCTCCAGGCTGGATGGAGCTCTGAGCGACCTGGTCTAGTGAAAGGTGTCCCTGCCCATGGCGTGGGGGTTGAAATGAGATGATCTTCGAGGTCCCTTCCAAACCAAACCATTCTGTGATTCTATGATTCTGTGGTTTGGAGAGGAGGATGAAATAAGAAGAAACCTGTGAGTCCCAGAGCAGGCTTGAGGGGAGGAGGCACTAAATTTCAGCCTCACACTGCAGACTGCCCTTCTGTGCTAGCTGTGGTTTTCCCACTAAAGTTTCTGACAGAAGAAGACACCCCAAGCCAGAGTCTTGGCGAGGAGGAGCACATGGAACTGGTCTCTCTACCTCAATGTGTTGCATGGCCTGACCTTTATTTCAAGTCATAAGGGGCAATTTTTATGGTTGTGGGAACTGTGTATTTCATTACCTGTCTTTTGGGAGGGGGACTCACCATGGCTGTGCTAACAGGAGAGCTGCTTTCCTGTCCAAGTGAGACCACCTCTGAGATATGTCTCTGTGAAAGATTTAACAGTAGTATTTCCTGCAGAGGAAGGACTGGCTTGCATTGTCATTACTGAAGCTTTCAGATACACTTGTTGACAAGTGATTTACTGGCGCTATTTACATGGAAAGCATAAACTAATCAAACTTTAGAGGGAAGAGAACTGGGCAGACCTGAGACTAAAATACTAAAATTCCTCAATGGTTGATGCATTATTCAAATGCTATCACAGTGATGGTGTTTTGTAGACTTATCTTTAAAGCAGTTGTGGGACTCAATTACAAGAAGTCTGACTGTTAAAGCACAGGTTATTTCAGTAAAATCAGGGGAGATGTGTTTGAAAAATAGCCTGCAACATGCATATCATGTTAGCAAAAGAACTGTTATTACAGAAAATTTTGTCCTGATTTCTTAGTAGCTGTTACCCACTCAGTATATTACTTTTTTATATTCTGGGGTCATAAGTGAGATGTTGAATTCCTCCGATTTGTTGATTACCTTATTTCACTCAGGAAAAGTCTGACAAACCATATCTAGAAGAAAGTGCCTTCGAAGCACTGGAAAAAGACTCCCAAGAATTCATCAGTCTGCTTAAGAGAGATGAAGCTCTGGAACAGTTCCGTTTGGAATATGAGAAGCTCCTTGCTGTTATGAAGAAGTCTCGTGAAAATGAAAAGCATCTCATGGGCAAATGCAGGAAGCTGAGTGCTGAGCTTGTGGAGAAGTCATCTAAAGTAGCTGTGCTCACAAAGCTCTCTAAAGATGATGAGGAAACTATATCATCACTGAAGACGGTAAAGTTTTGAATAAAATGAAATATGTTCTGAAATTGTTAATGAAAAACATGATAATGTGAAAAGCACCTACAAGAACACTTTTGTTTTATGTGGAGAACTAGCTGAAGAATGAAAAATAGAGCTGGCATCTCCAGGTGTTTAACCTCTGCTTTGCTACAAACTGCTTTGTTTTCTCATCCTGGTGTTTTTACAGGTCTCAGTCTAATTCTGCATTTATTTGCGCTAAACCAACTCCATCAGCTTTCAAATACTCACAAATAGATTTTGTTTAAGCTTTCCCTCTGTAAAATAGCACATTTTCAACTTAATACACAGTTTTTTAATTCATTAATACTTTTGAAGGGCTTCTTGCATGTTAACTATTGCCAGAACAGAAAAAATCTACTTCTTGCTTAAATATGGATTTTAGGCCAGGGAAGTGACAACTCATATAAATTAATGTTTCACAGTGTTTTTGAAAAGGAGTCCTATGTAGCATTTCAGTGTTATTTTATTAATTTACTTGGATGTGTTCTTTATTATTACTGATTTGAACTCTGTCAAATCAAAGTGCTTGGCTCACTGAAAATATATGATGGTTTTTTTAGGCTTACAGTGAGTTTTGACCATCAGAAACCTAAAGCTACCAAATGATCAGAAGTCTGTATTTGGAACTTCTCACATTCTGATGGTTTAAAAACTTAGCCTGTGATACCTAGACAGCATTTAATTTAGCATTTACTTGAGAAGCCTCCGTGCCTTACACTAAAGTGTTTTGTTCCAGTAAAATAAATTCAGTGTAGCAATCCAGAGTGATTTATGAGCACTACAGAAATAGAAGTTCTTTGAAATGAAGTTTCTTGTCCTTAGAATTAGGAAGAAAATACACTTAGAGTAAACAGAAATAGCAGCGCTGTCATCCTATGGCTGCAGCTTGCAAACCCATGGTACTGCTCAGAGCCTCCTCAAGGAGGAGGAAACGTGTAGAAAATTTTGTTGATGTTAACTGCTTCTGATCAAAACCTGGTAGATGAGTGTCAGGAACCACAATGATCCTTCTAATTTTCTTTCTGCTATTACGTGGCAATACTCGGCACGTGAACAGTAGCAGAGGTGATCCTTCAAGATGTTCCCAAGCTGAGACATTGTCTTAGTAACATCATAAAACTGAGGAGCAGAAGTGTTGGGAAAATAAGAGCCTTTCCAACTTCAGCAGCTAATTTGAAGCTCAGGCAGGGTATGGCTTCACCATGCTGCCTACTCTTGGACCCATTAAGAGATATTCTAATGAAAAAGCTGCTTGACAATATGATCCTGTTAGAAATTATTTGCAATGCACATGTGACATTTCAATTCTAGTGGCTTGCTGTGAGCCTAGTATACAGCTCTGATACTTTTTCAGTTTGGTTATGAGAATTAGTCTTTCTCTTAAATGTTCAGAAATTGTTTGGATATAATTTAAAATGTTCTTGGTATACCCTTCATATTCCATGTTATTCTCCTTTCTGAAGGGAATTTCTATTACAGCTCTAGAATTTCACTGCAATCTTACTAATATTCAAAAAAAGTGTTTCACAAGATACATGTTGAGAGAAGTTGAAGTGCTAAAGTAGCCAAGATGATATTCTTCAGTGCTAAATTAAACAATCTGTCCCACAATTTAATTATTTATAAATGATAAAATAATCCTGATGGTACTGTTCCTGTAAAAATGGCATAGTTTCTTCAAATTAAGGCCCTAAATCTCAGTGACTTGATGGGTCATTAGGGTAACAGGAGCACAGCCTTCCTCTTCCAGATCACTGTTTCATATATGAATAAAAGTTACAGAAGCAAAATTTTTCTCCATGTGAAAGCCTGGTTTTAATCAGTGGGGTTTGTTTGGGGCAGGGGTTAACCACACAGATCAGTGGCTGGTGGGACTCAGGTCAGTAATAATCAATAGCTGTTAACTATTGTCTGGTGGTTGTTCAGGGCTCTGTTTTGTAGTTTTAATAAACTGGACATAACAGTCTGCTGTTTAAAGTCCTATCAAAGGAGCAAAGGGCCAAGCTAATCAAGAAGGAACTACAATTCTGTTTTTCATGGGTAGGGATACTGATCTGTGAGTCTGCACTGGAAGAATGCTAGAAGGGGAATTTATAGAAGCTTGTACTGCCCTACTTGGAATTACCAACTTTTCAATTTCCAGGCATATCAATCCAATATACTAAGAAAGCATTTCATTAATTCTCAGTTTCTGAGCAATGAAACTGATGTTTGGGGTATTTAATGAAAATAAAGTAAGGCAAGTTCCAGAGTTCAGTACTTCTCCAAAAATTTTTGAATGATTCTAATGGCAGATATTCAGTGTACTTCATTCTTTAATTATGCAGCAGACTGCCAAGCATGTTACCCAACAGAGTACTGCAGTTACTCAGTGTTACTGATACACTTGCAGTCTTTCAGTTCCCCTCTCCACTGAGTAACAATGGGAATATTTTTTCAGTGAAGGCTTCCTTCATCAAATTTCCTCCTCTTTACTTTTGGAGTTAAAGGATCTGTTGATCCGCTTTTCACAGTAAAAGACACAACGAAGAAGCAACTACAACAAAACCCAATTTTGCTGATGCTGAAGTCTGTAGCAAATTTGTATTTAGATTTTGATTAATAATGGGGCCATCACCTGTGCTTCCTAAATTTACTGATAAATATTGGTATTATCAATACAAATTCAATAGAATTGGTTTTGCACATCAAAAGTAAGATGAAGTTCAAAAGGCACACCTTAGGGAGACCTGAAATCACTGCTTATCTGAATGGCCTTATTGACTTCAGGGGATCACTTTTGCAAATTCCAGAACAAAATACTCACTGAAGCCAGTAGAGCCTCTCAGAGAGCATATTGATTTTATTCCCCAGTTCTATCCCCCATAACTCCCATCGTAATGATTTAATTCACCAATTTTAATCACAGTCTAATCAGCCAGCAGGAAGCTTTGATTTAAGTAATCAGCTTTAATTTTACTTTCAATTTGCGTTTTTATAGGGAAAGGATGGTTGCCTCTTATTGGTTGAAAAATCTGAAACATATTTATTTACAGTTATATTTTATGCTTCTCTGCTATACAACATGATGCACTATGTCTTCATGCCATTATTTCAGTCTAGCATGCATTTATTTAAATTTCATAATTGACCATTTTTATGTAAGATAATAATCAATGAAAAATGTATTATTTACTAGATTATACTTAATCCTTTATGTGTGATCATTTCTGCATTTGAATGCAAATTAGAACTCAAAATGTATAAGACAAATTGAGTTTAGTATTTAAAACTATTTAAATATGCTTGATACTTAAGTGAAAAAGCACATTTTTCAAGCTAAATTTTGAACTAAGTAATTTATTAAGTAATGAAAATACTGCTTGTAGATAGTGAATTTAATTGACTAAAATTTCTTTCAGAATTTCTGAACAAGTAAAGCCCACCATTTAACTCTTATTAATAGATTGGGGGGGGAAAAAAAAGAAGAGCAAACATTTCTGATCATTAAGTTCCAGATGGTTTCCCAAATTTGGATATGCTGAACTAGTTGAATAAATAAAATGAAAATATATTCCCTCTGCAGTTTGAAGAGGCTGCAGATGTTTTATTTTGTATAATCTTTTCAGAAAAATCTGGTAGCCTGTTACTTCTGCTGGTTTGATAACTTGAATTTTTAATTTAGGCAGTAAACAGCTAAATATTACATTTATTTGGTCTTTAACAGTCCAATAAATATATTAACAACATACCATAATATAGGTGTCATAATTTAGAGTTTCATGTTATATGGAGGTTTTTGTAGGATCAGAGATGTTCAGTACAATAAATAATTCTGTAAACAATTTGATATAAATTAAATTATTTTATTTTCTTCATTGTGGAGGTGGTTTTAAAAATATTTTTTCCCTGCCTCAACTTCATATGATGCAAGCAGGAGTTGAAAGGGATATCATGGCCTGATGTAATGCTGTTTCTGTTTAGCTCTCCCTGGGGAGACCCTGGAGCTAATGGTGAACTGCACAGCCACACTTGGGGTCTAAATCTGTACAAATCTGTCAAGTCCAGAACTCCACTAGGAGCCAGCTGACAAAAGAGTGTGAAAGAGGGAACATCGTGCTGTGATTTGCAGCTCAGGGACAAAAGTGGTGTCTTCATTATTTACTGAGTCTTCGGGAACTTTCCTTCCAGTCCAGTCGCTTTCTAAATCTACGCTCTTTTTTTAGCACAGGATTCCAGAAGTGGTGGGAGCTTGGTTTGAACCTGGCAAGGAGTAAGCCTTGTTTTTGATTCATAAGGATCTGATCCAAGGGAGAGAAATGCAGGGGAAGTTAAAAAATTAAGTGAACCCTCCTCCCCTATGCTGTTTGCGGATATCAAACCGTAGACTTGTGAGAGGCACAGAAATCTGTCATTCAAGTAACTCCATGTGCTGAAATTTGGCATAGGAGTTGTGGCTTGTCTAAATATGTAGTTAAAATCAAAATACGCTACGTCTTCACAGATGAAGATGAACAAAGAGACAGAAAAGTCAAGTAACATCTTTTTCTCATCCAAATCAAATTAGATGTTCACTGTCCTAACAGCTAATAAGACTTTTACAGACATGAGCTATTTAAGTAGGTGGTACCTTTGTGGGCACTGAATTTTCAGTAAATTTTTAGATATTAGCGGTACTTACATGATCAAAGCCTCCTAGAGTGAGATTTGATAATGCTCAGATCTGTGTGTTAAATAAAATGTATTAGAGCTTTTGTGATGTAAATTGACATAGCCTGAATGGCTCAAAATGTTTGCTATGCCCTCACCCCCAAAAAAGATAACCAATTAAGGGAACTATTGGGAACCTAAGCATGAAAAGACACAAACCCCTATTTTCTCAGCTAACCAAAATGCAAGGCAATTAATTTTTAGTTTGTGGTTAATTTTAAACACAAATTAATTTATGTAATTGTTTTCCGTTTTGTTCCTAGGAGCTTGAAAAGTCCTGGAAAATGGTGGATACAGCCTATGAGAAGGAACAGAAAACAAAGGAAACAATTCATTCACTGCAAAAGGAAATTGCACGCCTAAATAATTTAATGAAGGAAAGAGCTGGACAGGAGTACAAGTAAGTTTTCCTCAGGAAGAGGGAAAACCTAATTTGATTTTCTATCATTCTACACCTTATTAAGCCATTTAAACCCTCCAAAGATACTAAAAAAGAGAGAGATCTTTTCTGCCTTTTACTTTTCTCATGAATACACATTTATTTGTCCATGTGTTTATGCAGTGAGCAAGTACAGAATCAGGCTCTGAGTGAGTTCATTCAGCATTGGATTAAACTGAGAGATCAAATAAAAATCAATATTATGCACTTTCTCAGTATGTGTGATATTGTTTTATCTGACTAGCATTTCAGCATACTTTGTCTTAGAGAATAGGATACTGTCAACATTTTCACATTTTACAGCAGCAAGGTCAAGTCAAGGAAGCGGGAGAGTTGATTTCTTCTCTGTTCCTAACTTTGTTATAAGGCATTAGCACTGTCTGTGTTCTTGTTTGTATACACTTTGAAGATTATGTTTGGGTTTTTTTAAACGAAATACTTTTGCATAGAGAGGCATAGTCTGAGGTGGAGACTCTAACCACTACAGTGTGCAAATAGTAATCATCCTCGAGCTGCTCAGAAGCCCTCCAAATTCTACTGTTTGTAGTATCAGGTCCTCAGACTCTTCTTATTGCTGTAAGATTAATGTAAACTCAAATATGAGATTAAGTGTATTGACCCTGTGACCTGTGCACTTTCTGTTGAAATTACTGATGGTTGGCCCTGCTGGTTATGGCTTGACACAGGTAAAGGTATTTATTTGTATTATACATATGGCATATATATGGGGCATGCTCATCTCTTCATGCACTGTATATCCAGGCTGCAGAAAAGCAACTTGTATCTGTGAGCAAGGTCTTCAGTGGGCTCAAACACTTCCCCTCCAAGGAACATGCCAGCAGTAGACCACCTGGGTCCGTGAGAAGTCCATTCTTTCACCATTTGTCCCTGAAATGTTCTGAACCTCTTTAACACATTTCTTTGGACCTAAAGGCTTGGTCATTCAGTCTTCCCTTGTGTAACTTTCCCTAAAGGCATCTCTCTGTGGCTGCTGTTTGCATTTTCTTGCAAGAGGCAGGAGCCATTACTTTGCCAACACCTCACTCCTGTTTCCAGCTCTGCTCAGGCTGCTGAGACCTGCCTACTTACAATTTCTTCTTGAAGTTCTTTCTGTATTGCCCTCAGTTCCATGCTTAAATACCCTGCCCAGGGACAAGGCCAAGAGATGAGGTAAGTCCTTTGCAGGATTTCAGCCCTGAAAACCCTATTGTCTTTTAGAACTATAAGGCTGCTTTTTACGTTGAGCTTGAACCCACAGGGCTTAGACTTTCTTTCATATTGTAAATGTGTCAAAAAAGAGAGTCAGTTTTATTCTTATGTTATGTGACTGTAAGACATAATCTCGTTAGGTGTCCAGTCAGGTGAACTGCAGAGGCACTGGTATTTTTGGTCCCTAAGTAATTTTGTAGTGAGCAGACAAGAGGGAATTTTGTTTCCTGCTACCTTTTTGGGAAACTGAAGGTTTATTGATACCCGTGAGAATGTGATATAACAAGAAAGAGTGATTTATTGGACTTGGTTGATGGTGATGAGTATCACAGTAGATAAAGCATATAATTCACTTGACCACCAGAGTCTCAATACAAGAGGAGTTTAAAATGAAACAAATGACTTTTAATCTCTTGTTTCTCGCAAGGGTCTTGCTCTGGCATAGGAGGAAGAACAGGAATGGCCTGTGACACTGCTTGATTATTATTTTCTTCCTTCCAGTGTCGAGGAACTGCTAGAACTTCAAGAAGAGGTAACAAAGGAGCGAGATGAACTGTTGTCAGAAGTTGTGAAGTTACGTCAAAGTCTTGCTGAAGTCACAGAGCAGCAGCAGGAAACAGAGAAGGCAAAAAATGAGGCAGAGCAATCTGTTCTGCAGGTCTGTACCAATCACTGGGTAGTGATTTTTAGGCTTTGTCCTGAGCCTTTCTCCACACCTGTATTTATCTCCATTGACTAGTATGGTCCCTGTTTTTTCACATCTCAAAGATGAGGAGTGCTCAGAAAGGAGTCTGTTGTGAATGATTTTTCTGTACTTCCACACTGTGTCCTTTACAAAGTGTATTGTCATGTACCAGCTGCTTCTGTAGTTTCCCAGTACCCTGAATGAGGCCAAGGTTGCTTTTCCTGAATCAGAGTCATCTTTCTTACTGGGGATGTGCAGTGGTTTTTGGATTGTAGATCCTTATGCCTCTTGGCACATAGACTGGAATGGAGACCCTTGCTGTTGGCAGTGATTGCCATATGATGCAATACCATAATTTTTAAGATCGTTTCAAATTCTGACTTAATATTAGGTTATTTTCTCTACTACTCCATTTGGGAAACTTTTCCAGAACCTCACTTTTCTAATGGTTAGAGAGCTCCTCCTTTCTTCTTTACACTGATTCTGGCCTACTGTTCTTCAGCTGAAATTTTTCACCCCGCCTGTGTCTCTGGAGAGCAGTCTTATTCCATCTTGACTTTAAGTTAGGCTTTCTGTTTTTCTGACCATCTGAGTAGACCGTTGTTCTTTAGTGATCAATATGTATAGCTTCCTTTAAATGTGTATAGCAGCTAGAGATACAGAAGGATGAGGATCTGTAAAATAGCCATTGAATGGAGAGAAAGTAGAAAAGGGTGGAAGATGGTATACAGAACTCTGATACATCAAATATAAAAATATAATAATGAGGAATGAAAGAATTTAAAACAGAATATAAGCAAGGGCTGGAGCAAGACGTCAGAAGAAAGGAGGAGCAGAAAAGAATCAAAGATCAAAGAAGAGATAGAAAAACATTTGGCTAACAGTTTTTTATTAATCACAAATAAGAAAGTAATGATCAGTCTAGGTTTCATGCCCAGAACTTGTTTCTGTTTCTAAAGTGGATGAATGGGGATGTATTAGAAAAGAATATAAAATCTGTGTTTTCTTGATAGCATTTTGGACATGGGAGAAAAGAGAGAGGATTGAAACTCCTGTGACAACCTGTTGAATCTTGTCAGCCTTAATCTTCTGATACTCACTTCATCAGCCCTTAAATTTACAGGATTGTTGCAGCATTTGTAATCACCTCCCATTCTCCCAGTATGGAATTATTCTCCCCTTCAGACTGCTTAAATGACAATGTCCTTTTGAAGATCCTGTTGAAGACCCTGTCAGTTCTGGTAACTTTTCCTCTGTGAGCTCAGAGGGGAGGAATCCTTAAGCAAAGAACATATTTCAATTGCTGGTCCTTGCTGAACTTGAGTATTTCCATGTGGATCAGCCCCCTATGTTTCTTCTCTGCTGATTCTGCTCCATCACATTTTTAGGGAGGGAGAGAGCAGAAGTCACAAGACAGTCTATTAAATGTGAGAAAAAGCTCCTCTTTTGAAGTTCCCACAGAGGAACTTTGAGAGCAGAAACATTGAGATCAATTGTGAAAATGAGCACTGGTCTGACATGTCTCTCTTTCCTTTAATATCAGTGTAATAAATGTTTCTGCTGGTGAGATAGAAAAGTAAAAATCCTTGCAATACAACATCAAGCCCTCATTAATTTTAATGCTGCATTCAGAAAGTAGCACCTATAACAGAAAAGACATTAGTGCCACTGAATCTCCAGAGGAATACTTTTATGTCTGAACTGTATCAGACCCTGCCGTGTGGGTGAACTGACTGGTGCTTAACAAATTCTTGTCATCAATAAATAGGTTCCCTCATGCAGGATTTTTTGTTCAACCATTAGAGAACATAATTATTTCTGAGGAGATCCGGCATATTCCATGTAGTAGTGGGTACAGTAATACAGAAGCTGTTGTTTCCAAAATCAAGCATAGTAAGAGTGGTGAGAGGACTTGTTTTCCTGAGTCACAGGCAGAAGAACTTAAAATGGTTTTCTCTATTATTATATAGCTTCAGCAAGACATCCAGCTGCGTCAGAATGAGGAACTACGAGAGGCTCGAAAGAAGGAAAAGATGGAGATTGAGCTGACAAATCTTCTAGCTGAAATGGATAAAAAGCAAGATGAGATCCAGAATTTACAGCAGCAAATAGAGAGAAACAAAGAGGAACAACTGAAAATGGAGGTTCATCTTAGAGAGCAGAAGGTAGGGTACATGGCACACTGTATTCATCAGATCTAAGAATAGAGTCAGATGTTTAATTAAGTAGAAAATGGATTTTCCTGAAGGGAGAGGGAGGGAGATTATTTTAAGTTATTAAATTTTAATAAATATTTGTTTTTATATAAGTACTAATTTACTAATAAATAAGTATGTAAAGCTTGCTGACAAATTTCAGATAGATTTCCTCACAGAAATCAGTAGTGGATTGCAATGGTATTGTTAGAGATCATCTTGAAAAAAATCACAGCAAATGAGACGTGAAGAGCATGAATGATCTAGTGATAGTAACAGAAGACTGCCAGGCTGGACTTCTGACTGTATTGCCAGTTTTGCCATTGATTGTCTCTAGTGGCATTGGTAAAAAATTTTACCTCCATCCCCTTCTCTCTTCTTTTTCTCAATATTTTTTATCTACCTTTCAAGCCTGCGGTAGAGTTTTGTGAAAGGGCAGAGAACTGTCTTCATAAACCTTTTTGATTGATTTTCCTCATTCTGTTTCTAAAAACTTTATCTGGAAATGTCCTGACATAGTGTTCTGCAAGTGTGTGAATTTTCAGGTTTTCAGTCCATTTCCCCATTTCCCCCAGACTTTGAGAAACTCTCAGAGAAGCAATTTAAGTAAATGGCAGGGTAGGTCTCATCCCTGTAAACCAGTCCTACCTCAAGGGAAACTTCCTTGTGAGTTTGTATATCTTGTAAATTTATGACTTTTATGGCTTTTTCTTCCCTTCTAGTCCCTGAAATTGTGAAGAGGTCTGTGCCAATTTTTTGTCAACACAGAGTCTTAGTAAAATACTTCACATAAAGAGATACAGAGAAGACTTGATTATTTCTCTGAATATCACTGATTTGATGCAGCTTTTGAGGGCAGCTCCATGATCTGCCATGACAATCACATTGTATATACAATTCCTCGTTCTGTTCCATTCTTCCCCCTTTTTATAGTCCCTTTCAACCACTCAAAGCACAGATTTTAGGGGCATTCAGTTGTCCAAACTGTCCTGGAAACCAGCAGTTCACATAAAGTGCTGTGCCTGGGCTAATTAACCAGACTTCTGCATTTGCCTGTGCTGGCTTGAAGGTGTCTGTGGAGGCCCTGCATTGTCTTTTCCTAGAAGTCTGTCCAAACTACAGGCTACCCAACTATGCAAGAGTCAGGATAGAGATCTGCAAAAGAAAGGGACACAGCTATTGCAATGTCATGGGGTTATTGTTTGTCAGCTGAACTGTAGTTGTCTGTGATGCCTGCTCTTATTCCCATGAAGTTTCTAATAAAATATCTGTTCTTGCATGACAGCGATAGTGGTTTGATACAGCTGCTATAAGCTTCATTCCAGCCCTGTCCAAGTCTCAAAAAAGGATTGACTGAAACAGTGTTATCCTGACATTTACAATACAAGAAACAGTATTCATTGCTTTTACACTAGATTCTCCTTCTCCTCCTTTATTGTTTTTTTAAGGGCATAATACATACCGGCTTCATCAGTTTATCACGCATTAATGATTGGAGTGAAAAATATGATGGTTGTTCTTTCCTCACTTGTATCTGTACTATCTGCAAGTGATGTTCCATCAAGCAGAAGAAAAGACTGGTATCTCCAGTATTGAAGAATATGTTCTCTATAGAAACCACAAAACCGCTGTTCCAGACGTTTGACTGAAGACAAATTAAAGAGGAAAATACTTGTGTCCTGGTCTCAGCAAACCATGTAGCCAGAGAAATGTTATCAGCATATAAATGTAGGATGCTTGCTCATAAAACAGAGCTCCCCTGCCCTCTGATGATTGAAGTAATTTGAATCTCATACTCTTTTGCAGTAATTATATGTAGCAAGTTGTGTTACGTGATGGCTGCCAAATGCCTAATAAGAAGTAAAATATTTATCTATCGCTTGCAATAGAGACCTGCTAAGCTTCCAGAAAAAAAAAAAGATACTGAATGTGTTATTCATTAAAAATGATAATTTCCCCTAGTCAATGTGAACATGTATCATATTTCACATTAGTAATTTCATCAGCAGTGAAGAATGGTTTTTAAGCAGACAACAATCTGTAACAGCTTTTATCTCCAGGGAAGATGGAAGGTTCTGTCTTCATGTATATGCAGATATTGTAATGAGATTTAAAAGAATTAATAGGATTGTTCTTTAATCTAACAGAACTTGAATGAAAAAGCTAGTAAGGAACTTGAGCAACTTAAGATGAAAAATCAGAAGCTCATGCAAGAAAATGAACAGCACAGTGCGATGTTTGATGAGGTGATGAAGGATGTCAGCCAGAAGACAACACAACTAAAGGTAAGTACCAGAAGGTACATCCATCCTATCAGCTGCATCACTTCCATGACAGTCTTACCATGGATGGGGACAGGGATGACTTCAGTTCTTGTCCTTATGGGCAGTTTTGGAGGAAATCTGAGGAGTTTTTAGGAGTAGATGTGCCTGACAATTAGTGCCATTCTTTCTATGGCGGTACCATGGTCATGGTAGTTTCCAGGCATCTCACCTGACAGTGTAGGGCCAGTAATGCTGGAGGCACTGTGTTTCTTAAAACACATAAACCAAAATGCTCAACACACTGTGTTCATAAAGGGCATGTCACCCTTTTGACAAATATAAGGTTCGACTGTGAGATTTTCAAATAAGAACAGTGACTTTCTTACAATGATTAACCTAATCTGAATTTTGCCAAAACCCATTGAAAAATGTCAATATATTATAATGAAGGTGTTCTGGATGGCTTCCACTGAAGGGAATTGCTTTCAACACTAAAATTTTCCCTTCCCACAGTAGAGGAAATTAAATATAAGTAACCAAGATGGTGTTTACTTTCAGATCTAAATGGTTTTCTTCCCTTACTTCCCATTATTTAACAGTCATTTCATAGAACTCAGAAACAGGTGAGTTTCAGTTGAAAAAGGATTAAATGATTCCTGCATGTGCTTTTTAGGGTACTTTGAGAGCTCTTGTGATAAAAGGAAATGTATCTATCTACCATATCTTGCATTATGTATCATCACTGTGGTTAAAACACTAAACATGAGAAAAGCCAGGTAGAAAATAATTTCTTATTGAGTCTTAGTCAAGTATAACGAATTCACCTACATAAAAAGTTTGTTTGCCAATAGAGCTTTTTAGTCAGAATGATAAACTAACCACTGACAGATTAAAAGCTCAGTTCATAACTAATATAACACAGATGATTCTGATTTGGATCTTAAATGGAGGATGGCTTGTTTTCTCTTGTATTTTATTAGGCAAACTGAAGGATATTTTTCTTACCTATTTGAAAAAAAAATTACTGTCTTTTCTGGGCTATGCAGTTTTATCATTACTTCTACCAATACCATAATTGTTTAAAACTTTACAAACAATGTGCTCAAATGAGACTTACATTTGGGGCTCTAGAATGTCAAAGGATTTTGATTCTATGATCTTATCCTGATTTCAAGAAAAGTTGATGGAACTTTTTAAGTCATGCACGTGGACTTCTGGGAACAAAAAAATAGAAGCTACTGCCCAGTTAGTAGCTAAGCCAATTGCTAAAGCTTCTGAGAGCCCTAGTCCTGATGTGAGATGCAGTTTTTGTAGGGACTGTGTTTGCAGTTTCATCCTGCAGTGTGCTGAATGCCTCCACTGTGGTGTTGGGCAACATGAACTGTGAGGGTACTCTTAAATCTCTTGAAGGTTATTGTCAGTAAAAACTGAAGAGATTCACATCCTCCCAGAGGATACTTTCATACCAGGATTCCCCATCTCACAGAATCAGCATCTGAGGCTGTAAGTGGAACACTATAGGCTGTGATGGCTGTAAAACCCAACAGTGGCACTGAATTATACAAGGAAGTTATATTTACTTCTTAAAAGCAAAAAGACTGATTCCTGTTGTGATTATTGGATGTGTTTCCTGGTAACCAGTTATGCAGGGTTTTGATTGATTATTTTTATCTCTGTTGTGTAGCATATGAGATGAACTCTATGTTTTGCTTCTTCTTTAAAGACATAGGTTATAAAGGAGATGGGAATAACGTGCACCTGCTACTTAGGGACATGCAGTCAGACCACACTACAGATATCTTTCTTATCACAGTCACTGTGCCTATTACTTCAAAGGAAATTAGAGCTGCCTGGAGTTAGTCTGCAGGACTAATTGGGTAGTGCTGTGTGAGGTTTGCTGGGGATTAGCTGGGGATTCTTTATTGATCATCTTCAGCCCTTAAGTGTAAGATTGGATTATCATTTTCCTTTCCCTAGCTGGCTTTGTTTAAAATTTTTTTAGTATTGTCCAATTAGCTAATTATCTTCTTGCAGGTGACTCACAGCATTTATATGTTTACTTCCTGAATTTTGTGAAATAAATATATACCAAGTGCAAAAGCATTTTCTTCTTTCTTTCTATGGATGCTTTCTCTCCCCCCTCCTTGTTGCTGTTCTGTAGGAGAGAGAAGATGAAGCAACTCAGATGCGCCTTGAAATTTCAAAGCTGAACAAAACGAGAGATGTTATCCAGAATAAGCTGCGTGCTGCAGAGGAACAAAAAGTTGATGCAGAAAATGAAAAAGGCATGCTAAAAAATCAAATATCCAGACTGGAGAAAGGTAGGTGCCTAACAGATGGGTGGGTCTGTCTTTTGAGTTTTAATAAGTTTTCTAGATACCCAAATATGTATTAACATCATTAGCTGATACCTAGGGTTGTAAAATCTGTTCACAGCTCATAGAGCTGTTCATAGTCAAGGCTTTTAAAGAAGTCCACTGAGTTGTTTCTGCATTTTTAACAGCTGTACACTTTGAACCCAGGATTTATTCTCTTTCCTCTTTTTCTCTAGAGTTAGAATCAGCCAAAAAGCAGTCAGAGATTGACAAGAGAGCTACAGATGGGCTTATGAGGGAAAGGGATATGCTAAACCAGGTGAGTGTGTATTAGTAGCACTGATAAACCTCACAGCTTGATAATAAAATACCTTTAGTTTAAACACTCACAACACCACAGAAATGTTGTGGAAGACATAACGTTAAGTTATTATTCAGATTTCTGTTAGCAGTTGCACATACTGCTTCTTTTCTGTGCATTGAAATAGTAGTGGTATCTGTAAACACACAGAAAATTTCTAAGTTTTAACATATAAACATATAAACCATCGAGTACTTAAAAAATATGACATGTGCTCACCTTTACTGCAAACCCATTATTTGGTATCCAAAGAGTTCATTGCATCCAAAGAGTGTGTTTTTGCACTCTGTAGCATTTGAAGTTTGATATCAATCTAGGCAAACTAAGTCTTTGCTAGTAAAGGAAGAAACCAAAGAAACCAAACTGCTACACCACGTAGCAGTTTGTCAGGGTATGTTGGTACTAGTCCTTGCTTTTAAGTCCATTTCTCACACTGATCATTTCCTATCAGCCCAAGGTTCTTGTACTGCAGGATAGCATCTCATGTTTATGGGCATTCCTGAAGTGTAATCTACTAAATTCAATGCCAAAAGATGATTTCTGAGGTACTTTATTTGGTGTAGGTTCATTGTCCTGTGTCTTGACTATAGCAGAGGCTCAGATTTGGCAGGTAACAAATACTTGTTTTGTATAGGGAAAGAAAGTTTAAAGTCAGACCAGAAGTCTGATTTTGTAAAGATGATATCTTGATGTTTTCTGTTTAATCATTATGCATAATTTTAAGATAAGCTTCGTTATTTTCCGCCTTGACGTTTCTATTTAATACATGAGAAGGAAGAGTATTTGGCTTTATTATTAATTTAATGGCTATTGGCATGCTTTGCATTCAGAATGCCTTAAAACTGGTAAGGTTTTTCTGGTCGTTAGTTATATCCACTTGTAAACAATCCTATCAATTTTTTTTGTAACACAGACACTAGTGTTTTAACTGCAAATCAGAAAAAGCTCTATTTAGCAACTGTGCTAGAGATTTTGTTTTTTAAATCAGATTTGAGGCTCAAGTATTTCAACTGAACAAATTAGATAACGGATAATAACATTGGAAAGTCCATAATCCACTTTGACAATGGCATGCTTTTGTCATAGTGGTGACAGTATTGCCTTTTCAGCTCGAGTCATTATTTTTTGTTCTCTGTAGAACTTGATCAAGGCTACAAATGCCACTCAGAAGCAGATAAATTTGGTGAAGCTCCATGAACAGTCAAAACAGAACTTGGAAGCAGAAATACAAAATTATAAGATTGAAGCTCAGAAACAAAGGAAGATTATTTACCAATTGGAAAAGGAGAGAGATGGCTTCATCAATGAAACCAGTGAGCTCAAAGAGAAGGTAGGAACAGCTATTTGTGCAAGTGTTTTTTTCCTGTCCTACTCTCCAATCTCAATTACTCTTTGATTGTCCTGTCTTATCTGCAAAGGACCTTGTTTTACATACTACCAGTGTCCTAAAATTGAGGCCAGTGCTCAACATCTTTGTAAGAGGCTTAGCATTTTGAAGGATTACTCCAAGTATGTGAAAATATCTCAACATGTTCAAGCTACTCTGCAAAATACAAGTTTTCCAGGAGCAACTGCAGAGAAACACTGCATAAAATTTGTGTGGCCTGCTGCTCATTATTATGTATAAATTTATTCCTGATGGAGTAAACTCAGAAACATGATTTTAACCTCTTCCATCAATTGCTATCACATTGAAGAGCCCTCCAAGAAGCTAATTGATTTACTGGGATTAGCTTTCAAGTGGTTTCAACTCACAAGTTATTTGCTATCTTTCCACTTTAAAGTTATCCTTTCCAGCTTCAGGTGACTAGGGGCTTTTAAATCATTTTTGAATGGTATACGCTCCATTGCCTGGAATACCTCATCATTTCCTTGGAAATAGTATTCCATGAAAGTGAGATTTGTCTTTGTTGCAAAATCATATTTTGCATCTTTCCCTCATGGTGCATTTCTAACAGGATAGATATGAGTTAGGAACGTTGTAAACTAGGGCCAGAGAGTAATTCATAACACTCAGAACTACAAGGCTCTTTCTTGTAGCTCTGGTTAGGGTTGTCCACAATATTTTGAGGGTGAAAATGGCAAATGTTTGCTTATTTACTTTGTCTTTTCTTCCCCTGCCACTTTGGTTGCAAATTTTCTGTCACTTCTTATAAGGCAGAGGCTCAGTAAATGGCTTATGACACTTGAGCTGTTTATATAATGATGCCTGCATTGTGACTGCAAGCTTCCAAAGGACTTGGCTCACTAAATTCCTGACTCAGCTTACAGGTGAGGAGCAGAAGTATGAGCACAGAAGTATGTGAGACAATAGTCTTGTCCTTCAAGCCAAAACACAGGGTAGAAGAAGGACATAGGATCAGGATTATTATATCAACTAGGTAATATTTGAGTTTGCTCTTTGATCTATGCAACTTGAGTGTGGCAAAACTATGAGAGTCATTTCACAGCTGGTGGGGAATGAGCTACTGATGGGCAGTAACTCTGTGGCCAGTCAATGTCCATTCATCACCATTTACCACTAACTTGGCTTTGCAGGAGCTTGCTGCACATCTTTGGAATTGTGTAAGAGCAGTAAAGAGCCAAACCCATCCAAGTCCAAAGATTTACCCATGCTGGCTCTGAAAGTTGTCTGGTTATTTATAGCAGGACAGAATCTATAGAACTGCAGAATTTCTCTTTCAAAATCATCATTTACTAGTAACTGATGAAGAGTCAGCAAAGTTATATCCACAACAGTAAAATATTTCAGGGGTGAGAATTCATCCATAGATTCCTCTTCTATCTATTGCTTTGGCTGACTGCTCACTTGTACTATTTTTAAGTCAGTGTCACTTGTTGAATAGTCTTACTTGTAGATTAGCCAGCACAAGTGAGAAAAAAAATTTGCTCTTTGCTCTTTGTTGTGTAGCCTGTATTACTGAGCTGCAACCATTAGTAGAATATTTCCTTTTTGAATTAAAATTCTTAAATTATGAAATCTTAGTTTCTCTGTGGAAGGTATAGGCTGCTTAAACGGAGGCAATGAAGTATATCTTTTGGTTTCATCTGAAGTGTCCCCGACTGTGTCTTCTGAGGGGTCACAAAACCATTCTCTAATTGTTGTTTCTTCTTCAAATAAAGCCTTTTAAAATGTTAAGTTTACAGTTAACAGCATATCCAGGAAACTGAAAAAAATATATTTCCTTTTTAAAATTAACGTAATCTTTTGGAAAACCTCATGTTCAATGGGCATATCATTAAGGCCATGGCAGCATTTTTCAGAGTGCTTAAAAAAGGGTAAGCAAATAAGTGCAGCACCATTACTGAGGTATTGAGTAGGTTCATTGAACTAAACAGTAACCAGCAGTAAATGATAGTTAAGTGTACAGATAAAAAAGCTATGAGGATACAGGAGAAAACTATGAATACTTAATACTTTCTGTTAGCTTTGGGCCCTCCTTGCCAAATCTGAGGTGTAGTGTGCTGTCAAATAAATAGGAATTGAGGATGCTCAGCCTCCCACGGGGCTGTGTTGTGAAACACTGCATGTATCTTTTCTGTATTTATAAGAAAGAATTATTTGGGTTTAATAATTCCTGAATAAGCAGAGTCAGCATCCAGCCAGTGAGCACAACTCAGAAAACTTTGTCCATAGTCTTATTTCACTTATATCAAACGCAAGTAAAACACTTACAAATGCAGTGACCTACTTTCAAATCTTGCTCCAGCCTATGATCACCATAGTGCAGGTAGAAAACACGCCTTATAGATTTCTTCTCCATGCTATTACTATTGGCAGCTTGTGTCAACAGAAAAGAAAAAGGCAGGAGTAGGTTATAAACTAGGACTGTGTTTTTGTATTGCATTGTAAGCAGTTCCTGGGATCATCTGAAGTCAGCTACAATGTGCTGGAATTGTGTTGCTGCTGCTGTAATAAAATTTTTTGTGTTTGTCTAGCTATCCCCTATCTTCAGAGTCTGTTGGAGGTACCTGATAGAATGTTTAATTATTTAATCCTGCCCCACGGTCAGGCCTCACAGGCTTTACTGCTAAGCAAGAGACAACACTGTCCACTGCAAACTTTGCAGTTATTGACTATTTGATGCAAACCTTTTTTTTTTATTCTTCCCCTTGGATATATAAATGTGAATCTTAGCCCAAACTGCTGCCTTCACAAGCGGAGTCAGGAGAACGGGATATGAACTGCAGCTGGAAATGGACTTCTCTTCTGGATTTTGTCCATGCGGTTCCTCAGCTTTTGCTTTAATGCTTGATATTTTTTTACCTTAAGGGATGGCATTGTTTTCTCCTCCCAATTAGTGAACCCGATAAGTTGTTCTTGATGTGTGTACTCCTTAGTTTTCTTTTTATTTCTTTTAATCTTATTTAATTGTAATGCTGAATTCTGTGTGAATGCTGCTTGCTTGAGCTCCTCAGTTTTCAGCTTGGTACAGCAGGAGAAAGGTTCTTATGTTTCAAAAAAATAATTTAGAAGCCCATCATAATGATTAGCAACTACTTGTATTTTTGTCCCTCTAACATAATAATTATTATGTATTATTATGGTGGTAGCTGTTCAATAAAAGTGTGTATAACATTTTATATTTTTGTTTATTGATACTGCATGTGATCACCTTCTTTCTATAGTCTACAATACTTCATTCTTTTTACATAATCTTTACATAATTATTTCTAATCTGTGATAGAAACAACTAATAGTGGTTACCTTCTTATTTAGACTAGGTTACATTAACTGAGTGTCTTATTACAGTAATTATATATCAACAGTTTATGATCATCAGCAGTTTGTGATCATGTGTTCATTAAAAAAAAGATGGGTTAGAATATAGGAGTACATACAGGGCTTCTTGAAAAAACATACATGTATTTGTCTTATCATACAACTGACATCCAAAACAACATAATTTACAAAATCTAGGTTTGCTTTATAAATAAACTATTAATTTTTTATTGAACCTGCTCAGTGGCAATATTTTCTTTCAGTAGCTTGTTTTTAAATTAAATATGTGCGCATCTGGAAGTTTTAGTCTTGAACAAAACCTAGATATCAGATTAAAATAGAATATTGTCCCACATAAGCAATCCCGAAAAGTTAAACTTGTATTTGGACTGAAGTGATTTTTAACTGTAGCTGAAACTGCTTATCACAGGGATTTGAACTTGTCATCTTAGAAGAAAATCACAAACTTTGCCCTGTCCTTCTAATCTTGTGATGATGGTTTAATCATGTTAATTCCTTTCTTTCTGCACCAGGTCCTCCATCATATGAAAGATCTTGAAATATGTCAAGTACAGATCTGCGACTACGAGAAAGAAGTACAAGTGCAAATGATTAAATTAAAACAGCAGCAAAACATTTGTGAAACTCTGAGAGCAGAGAGGAGCCTGTACAGTAAAAATTTGATTGAAGCTAAGGTAGAAGGATATGTTTGTATTCATGTTTCTCTCTCTGCTCTTGTTGGGCTTTTTTGATGATTTAAGTTTAATTTGTTGAAAGGAAAGCTCAGTGGATCAATGGCAGAAGTGGTTTCCTCATCCCTGTGGGTTTTGGGGAAATGAATGTTTTAGGTCCCTGACATTTTATCTACACCGTCTGTATTTGGACTGGAAATAGAAGTCAGCAGTCATCATGTGGCAATATCCCTACTTCAAACCATGCACGAAATCGTGGTACACTGGAGCTTCAGAATCATGAAACCATTCTGGCTCCACTCTGTTTTATCCCTTTAGGAGTTGTGTGCATGTATGTGAGATAGGGTACAAGGGGAATAAGATTGCCTCCTTAACCCTGAATGTGTATGCACATTATTGTGAATAATGGTTTAGAAAGCAGAAGGAACACTTTCTCCGCTGAAGTTGAATTTTTTGACAAGAACCAAATGCTTCCACCTTGCTTTATCCTCTCAGAGACTGTCATTTTCCTCGGGAAATGATTCTCTCCATTCATGTCTCCTCCTTGGGGATCTCAGTAACAATACTAGAAGAAGGGAACAGACCGGTTAAGGATGTATTCTGTTATTCTGATGTAAAGATCTAAAATATTACACAAATGCTATTGTAATTGGCAGAGATTGGGACCTTGGATAGCTGTGAAATATTTACAGCCCTGGGTTATTTCTGAATAAAGATTTATGACATAAACATATATAGTAAATTAAAAATTTATACTTAGGTTTGAATGGGTAGGTGCTTTGCTTGAAAAGGAGATGGGAGTGAACTGTCCAAGTTCCTATCCAACTGTGTACTGAATTCTATGAGGAATGAACCATTTTGCCACTTATGTGGGAGTTGTTGCTTGATCTTAATCAGCCTCTCATCAGTGGATGCAGTGTTGGAATTCTTGCTGCTCCCAAACAATCTCTCAGAAGAAATAAGGACGAAGAATTGCAATGCTGATTTTTTAAAAATAGTTTTTATTTTAAAACATGGAACATAAATTTGCTTACTTATAAAGAAGGACAACTATGTGCTGAGTTAGAAAATGAAGCAGCTTTTTTTGGTTTTGAGTGTTATATGGTGGTATACACTATGTTGTTCACAGTTCCAGTTGTCAGAGGCCAGTGTTTAGACTTTAATAGCTTACTTGGCATACTGCAAAACGTTTTTAGCAAGTCCTGTGTGAGAAGGCTGACCCCAGAAGATCTTTTGGCCAAGGCAATATGCCAGTATTATGTGTAGCAATGAGAAAAACAGCCATTCAGTGTTCAGTAACAGGTCAGCCAGTCATGAAAGAAAAAAAAGAGGGTTGCTTTAAACATTATGGTAAATTCTTTTTCTTTTTGGGAAGTAAAACAAATTTGCACAGGCTTGTTTATATAAAGCTAGCTGTAAGTATTTTTAGATTGCTTAATTTGAAATGATCCCATTATGCCCACCTTGCTGGTGGTCTGCAAAGTACTATAGCGTTCAACTCAGTAAAATCTCCTGGAAAAAACATGCTGGCAGTCTTTAATATGAGATACACCCAGTGTTTTCATCCTTGGGGTTTCTTTTGGTGTTAGGAGTTCATTTTTTTAAGCAAGCTGACTAGAAGACCATCTTGCAAAATTGTGTGCTCTTACTGTTCTTCATTAAATAACTAATCGAGAATGTATTTGGGTATATGCCTGGGCACTATATGTTAAATCTGTCATCTTTTACAACTGTAAAGATATTTATAGGCTATGTAGCAAAGACAGCTTTTAATAAGCTTTTAATAAGACTTTTGCATTCACAAGAGTGGCTGAACATGCACAGTTGGGCCTAATGACAAATTACTACTAGTCAGCACTTCCTCTGTACTGTTTGCGTGAAGATTGCTGTGACTCAAGATCTTGCTTAGCTATGCTAAACACTTCATGCAAGAAAACATCACTCATTTGTCAAGTGAATCCACACCTATGGTGGACAGTGTTAAGACAGCTTTGAAAACCCTGTTTTGCATTGAAAGAGGATGTATTCACATGAAAGATTATCATGTCTTCTCTGTGAGCTTCTAAAGCTACTTTCATTAGATCCAGAAAAGTATGTCTGTCTAAACATTGAATTTGTTAGCTTCCATTTCATGTCATAACATGTGCTGTCACTGTGATGAAATGAAATGGTTAATTTTCTACAGGCAGGCACCTTTGTGCTGTGAGTAGAAGTATTCCTATTGACCTGATCTCTCTTCACTGCTACCAGCCTTTTTACGCTGTGTTTTGAGCTTAAAATATATGATAAATATTCTCATACCAGGGACTTCTCAAACTCTGAGAACTTTTTTCCCCCTTGCACCTATGTACAAGCCAGAACATAGGCAAAATGGAGGCAAGCATTTTCTGTTCTCCCCTGAAGCCATATAGGTATCTCACTCATGGGTATGTTCATTTGCACAAAAACAGCTTCTCTCCAAAGATTTGTCCCCAACTGCATACAACATCATTGAAAAACACATGACTAGAAGCATGAAAACAGATGGATATGATTGAATGGTAATAATTCAGATTGACTGCTTGTTCTTATAGTATGTCCCGCACTTTAAATTAAAGGGCTTATTAAACTCATAATTGATGGTCATTATTTTTGTCAGTGTATCTTTTAAAGGCTTTTTATTGCAGTGTCATGCTGGCATAATAAAAAAATTGTCATTTAATGAAGCTGTTTTGGTCTGTTGGATTAAAAAGTGATGTCTTGTAGTACGTACAACATGTCTCCTCTCTTGCACTGTGGCTACATTTTCCAACACCTAAACAGCCTGAACTCCCCATCACAAATAAGCTCATTTTTTAACCCTCTCTGTGATCACACTTTCTGTTTATTAGGATGAGATAGCAGATATGAAGATGAAACTGAAAACTTCAACACGTCAGCTGGATCAGCTGAAGGAGGAGCTCAAAGACAAAGATGTAGCCCTTGAGAAAGCACATCTAGATCATCAGCATTCAGAGGAGGAGAAGGAATCATTGAAAGTAAGACCCTTTACACATATACCTTCCTACAAAGGATAGTTGCCATGATTTCACAGAACTGCATTATGTTCTGGTCTGTCGTAGTTTTGTTGTATTTTACTAAACTATTCTGTAATTGAAGCTCAAGACCTCAATACACTTTAGAGATAATAGTTGCACAAATCTTCTGTGTATCTGACAGATTTAATCTCTGCCTATAATTATCAAAAAGTCCTGAACTGTCTGTTGGAAGCTTTAAATCTCTTGGTGACTGAACATTTTTTACTAAAAAGTTCCATTTTGCTTTCAGAAAAGTGGATTTTGAGGATAGCCTGATTCTAGCAAACTTTTTAATATGGATCCTTGTAATTCAACTTCTTATTTTTAAAAACTTCTTTTCTCTCTGCTGTTTTTAAGTGCAACCCCCATTATATTACACTTCACAATGTTGTATTTCTGTGTAACTAGCAAGCATTAGTCTTCTGAGAGTTAGGCAGTGCCTTTTAGTAGGTCCCCCTGCACAGAAAGTTATTTTAATATTGTGATATAAAGCAGGAAGAATCTGTTGTAAATCAAAGGAAATCTGAGCTTGAAGCTCTGGTTCTTCTAAGTGCTGGCTGCAGCCCATCCTTACACAAGCTATTAGATTTGTGGTGATATCTCAACCCAATTTGCTGTGCTCTGGAAAGATTTAAGGAGTTAGTGTCCACAGAAGCTTATTTTTAATCTTCACTAAGCACTAGAGAAAAAAAACAATACCAGGGGAAAAAAATACCCCTCAAAAAACCTGAAAGTCCTCTGTCACTTTTCACAATGTTTTCTTTTGTCACTTTATTGCTTTGCTGCAATGACTTCTTGAGTTTTCAGCCCCTCTCAGCACATTACAGTTATGACAAGATGTCAATGGGGCTTTGTAAAAAGGTGATGAATTTGTGTTCCTGTACCTGATCTGTCTCAGAGTTGTTCTATCAGCGATGGAGAAGTCAAACAACATCTCATTTCCTGTGTGCAGCTTTCTACCTTAACTAGTCCCCAGTTCTGTCTCATCACCTCAGAACTGTCTGCCATTTATTTGACAAATATATGATTGCTACATGGTTTACACACTCAATGACTCACTAGCAAGTTTGTCCATACATTGACATGACATTGCTGACTAGCTGCCGGGCACTGTGGTCTTCTTACCTGAGTGCCGCTGCTGAATACTAAAACAGAAGAGAATTCAGAGGGAGCTGATTGTCACAGGCACAAAAGAACACAATTATTTGTGTTGCAAGCCAGCCTCCCTTCGTCCTGATTGCGCTGATGTGAAGGAAGTAAGCAAGCTGCTCCTGGAAATAAGTTTAAAGAATGTGCTAAATCATTGAGAACTGGGATTCATAGGAATGAGATTATACAGACACTGGATTTATGCTCATCTCAGATGGCATAAAGGTCTTAAAAATCTGTCATCATGGTAAATGAAACAGAGGACACTTGATCCAGGCTCCATTAAAGCCAGCACAAAGCCATCTTTTGGCTTCAGTTGGCCTTCTTACAGGCTTGCAGCTTAGAGTGGTTTGACGGAGCATCTGAATGTTGGAAACAATCTATCTATGGCCCTCCAGATTTGAGCTGCTGGCAAGTCAGGCTTTGTATATTTTTGTAGATGTTTATGTGTATTTTTTTTGTTAGCATTTTCTAGAAGTCTGGATATAAAACCTCTGCCTTTTTATTTCAGCATTCTGTGTTCAGTTATAACTTTTGTAAAACTCATATTTTCTTTTGAGCTCTAATACCAGTAAAAAAACCTCTTCACTTAGAGTAATATTTCAGAATCTAAACAAGAATTTAGTTTGAATTTGGTTTGAGATACTGGTATAGGTCCTATATACATTATTCTTTCTTGCTGACTGTTCTTCAGTTCGTACAAAGTCTCCAAACTGAATTCAAGTGGGCTGTGCTGATTTACAGCCATTTCAGACCTGATCATTTTTCTCCTTGCCAGTAACTGTGTTTATTCATTTACTTTTCTCTTACCTAATGTACACAGACCCTCCTACTGTAGTTTTCAGCATATTTAATCTAACTGAAAATCCTGTTAGCTTGTTGGGCTTTTGTGTGGCTTAAAGTATTTATGTTCTTTACTATACAAGGGAGTTCAGATTTATTTTAACTTAGTGCATTCCAGTGAGGAGATTTGTTTATATAAATGTTTACTGCCAACATCTAATGCCACTTCTTGTTTACAGTTCATATTTTTCTGACATAAGGAGACCACAGAATTTTGATATATTAAAAAAAATACTATCCAGCAGTACCGAACGCATGAGCAGTTTTACATTTGTAGACAGCTTTTGCACAGTGTTGATTGCATTTCAGTGTGAAGTGGCTTGCATTTTCATTCAGCTGGTGGATTCTGATGAATATCTAACACTGACTAAGAGAGCTACGTCTCACACATATGGGAAAATGAGAATTTTATTAAAGAAAATAAGAATGGAACAAGCTATTTTATTATGATGATGGAACTGTTTCTGTCTTAAATTGATGTTTTTGCAGGTGCAGCCTTTATCACAGCCTATATCACAGCCTAATTCTTTCAACATTGAATGATGCTTGTTCCCAAAAGGCAGCTTGAACATCATCCTTTATAAGGGCCAGAGCTGTGGCAAAGTCTTTGAGTCAAGGCTTGAAAGTTTTCATATCTATGGAAATGGACTGTGGTCAGCTAGTTCCACCTTGGCTCTAGTTGCATAGCAATGATAGAAACTTCTGATAATCCAAGAAGACCTTATTAGTTTTTATCTACATGCATGCCTTGAATTTTGTGACAGTGGGATAGAATGACTGGGCAGTGTTAGTTTGTTATTGCTGTGCAGTCACTCTAGCAGTACTTTGCTGCTCCTTCACTTAGGAACAACCTTCTTTTCCCAATCTTCTTCATCTGCACATCCACTAAGAAAAGTGCTATAGCTCTTTAATTTTGCTGTTCCCTGCCTGGTTGCCATCTTCTCCACCAATTCTGTTATTCCAGTCTGAAGCCTTTTCTGAGTTGATGCTGATTTTTATTCTACAGCGTAGATTGTTGCCCTTTTCAGCAAGGTGAACTATCCTTTCTCACATACCAGACTGACTTTAAAATTTGAATAACAACTCCTGAAAAGTTTTCTAAATATGACCTATACACTTTTTAAAAAACTTATTAAATGAGGCATCCCTGAATTACAACTTGAACCACTGTCATAGATAAAAATCCTTTCAAATTTCTATTGTGTATAATACAATCATATTAAAATAGTGTTTACAATATTTCTTTATGGGTCTTCATGCCTGCTTATCTTGGTGATTTGTTCTCAAAAACTAACAAGATATGTACATCTCAGGAAGCTAAAAGAATGTATGAAATATTTTTAAAAATCCTAAGTCTTAATTGTAGGTTTGTGTAATGCAAAATTATTACTAAGCACAGTTTACCTGCATTCTTTCTCTCCATCAGGCTGAAGTGGCTCAGATGACAAGACAGGCTCTGGAAACCAAAACATTCATAGAAAATCAGGAGGCAGAAGAGAGAAAACTCTTAAATATCATTGCTGAAGCTGATGCAGAGAGGCTGAAGCACACGAAGGAATTTGACAAGGTAGGAATCTCTAATTTGAGTTTTCAAACACCCTGCATTTTGTTTCCTCATTTGTCCAGTGTATTTTTAAGATGAAGATCCTCAACTACTGTGAACGTGGTACTACTAAAGCTTTATAGTGCTTTGAAACCAAAATGTTAAAATACTGAAGTGAACGAAATACGTAGTATATACTGTTCAGGTGACTGAACCCATATAGGGGATACTATTAGGTTCTTGCCATATTTCTTTTATTAAAAGCAGTGAAACCTCTTAATGCACATGATTTTGACTGATACAAATGTAGTCATGATCCTTGGGGATGGCGTGAAGGAACTGTAGCTGAGCTCACTGCTCTGCCCTGTGCCCTTACAGGTGCTCAGTGAGAGACATGCCCTGGCGACCCAGCTTATTCGTCGCAATGATGAAGTGGCTCTGCTCTATGAAAAGATAAAAATCCAGCAGGCCATCCTGAACAGGGGGGAGAGCGAGTACCGGCAGAGGGTGGAGGACATCCGAATTCTCAAGCTGGAGATCAAAAAACTTCGGCGTGAGAAGGGAATACTTGGCAAGAGTGCAGCTAATGTGGAGGAGCTCAGGTAGAAAACCTGATGGAATACATTTCCATAGTGGCTGCAGCCATGATTTTATGTTTGAGACAGAAAACATGTTTTATGCATGGTAAGGATTTGTATCAACAAGCATTATACCTTGGAGAAGGAGGTTGTTTGGTTTGACCTCTAACACAAACTGGATTAAATTTATAAAACAACTTATCAGCAATTAAGAAAATTAAAATATAGGAAGGAGGAAAGAAGACCTCTTGGTCAGAGTTGAAATAGTTTCCATATTTCCCTTGGTACTGTGAATTACTGCCTACAGAATAAACCTGACAGAAATCAGCACAAAAGGTGTTCATAGTTCAGTGAGCTACTCAGTGGTACAGTGGTACAAGGCTCAGATGAGTGGAACTCCTTTTTTTTAAGCAATCCACAGGGTATGGGGAACACTTGACATATTTATGACAAACTCCTGCACTTTCAGAGCTCTCTCCTTCCAGATTTATATGCAGGCATGCTCTCTTAGAAAGATTTAGTTAAATTTTCATTGAAGGTTGTGTTTCTTTAAAACACAAGTTTAATAGCCTAAGCTTGATTTATCTCCTCCTTCTCTGGCTTAATGCTTCATTTCTTTTTTTAACCCTCCTCCATTAGAGGTGTATTCTTTCCTGATGGGAAACTAATGTCATTTTCTGTAGAATCAGTTTTGGTTTGTAAAGAGAGGCAGTTATGTTTTTAGCAGATAACCATCATTCCAATTCTATGTAGCTACCACAGTTTTGGGCTAGATCTTTAGCTTATCAGTATAATTCCATGCCTTTCAGCAGAACAAATTAACTTCAGTCCGTGGTCAGTCCCATTGACTCCAGTGGAATTATGCCAGTTTGATTTGGTGAAACAGAAAAGAGAACTGGGCACACAACATTAGCAATTGCAGTTTTCATCGACTGACTGCAGACAGGAATAGGATTTGAACTTGCTGCCCAAATACATTCAGCTGAAAGTCTGTTACTGTATTGAAACTCAGTGATGGTATTGAAGTGTAGTGTGATGCATGCCATGATGGGTAGATCAATTCTTCCTAACTGCAGCAGCAATCACATACTTTAATGAAGTCCAAAACCACCATGAAAACTGCCTGTCGAAAGACTCCATATATCACTTGTGCTGCTAATTAGCTTTCTTGATTTGCCAATTGGAGATGTTTTTTCTTCTTCCATAACCTTTTCCAACCTCACAGTTAAAAAAAAGGAATTTTACTCTCTATTGAGCTAAATGTAACTCTGAGCTTAGCAGGAAAATATTCAGTGGCAGGCACATCGTGATTCCCCACCTCCTTTTGACCTTGGAGGACTTACAGGATCCAATCACTAGAATGATCAGGGTCAGACCATTGCAAAAAGCGCCATTTTCCCCCCTGCTCCTCAACCCCCTATCCCCACCATAAAAGCCTAGTTGTCAAAGAATCTTGGTAGTGCTCAAGTAGTTTCAAATTCAGCAACAAGTCACCCCTGAAATTCCTTGAGGAGAGGTAGTAAGAGTAGAAGAAATCAAACTTCAGTTCTGTAAGGAATGGTGTCCGTCTTACTTAGACCCTAGAGTGTGTTTTATATAACAGATTGTATTAGCCAAGTAGATTTAAAAACTTCTTTCGAACACAAACTGTTAGATTCAATACAGGGGTTACTGGATATGACCCATAACTGTTTTGTAGGTTGATGAGCTAACAGTCCTTCTGGCCTTAATGTAAATGGGAAGATGTGAACAGTGAGATCCAGTAGGCTGTGGAGTAGATTCCCCAAGAGTCCCTTTTCTGAACCATTCTTGATAGAACAAGTGAAGAGGTCTACCTTATGATTCCACCTGTTTAGTGATGTCAATGTTGCAACATTTTTGCCACTACAGTGTTGCTGTAGTGGCAAAGTGACTCTTTGTGTTTTCCATGTAGTGCTTCCTGTGCACTGTAGTGCATGAAAGAATGATTTGTTAATGTTCATATTAGTGCCTTGGTCACACTGATATGGTTTCAGTAGGTTATTTTTCTTTTTGTTTTATACTGGTCTTCAGATTTGAGGTTAATCATATGCAGAAGGAACTGTTAAAGGAACAAACTCGATGCAAAATTTTGGAAGAAGAACTGCAGAAGCCCTTGAAAGTTCACAGATGGAGAAAATTAGAGGTGATGTGTGAGCATTTCATGTTCCCAAAGCCCCTATTACCAAATCAGTGACCCAGCACAAAGCCCATTTCATTTACTGTTAGGCAAATGATGTGGAGGGGCAGGCAGACTGAAATTTCCATGGTGCCAGTGGAATGCTTAACTGCTGAATGGTTTCCTTGCACAATGCAATCAGTGTTATTTTTGTGTCACTTTCTCAATGAAAAATTGCAGAGGCATTTGGAAAGAGACAGTCAAGTGCTAAAGGGAGTAAGAATGCATAAGGTGAATTGAGAAGGGGGTGATTCCTTAACATGGATGATGAGAAAGAGGACGATGGGGGAAAGATACAACCCTACCCTCACCAATTAGGGAGATGTATATGGGAAGAAAGCCAGAATTTGGAAGGGTCATAGAATAGGTAGACTAGAGAATGGACAGACATGAAGTCAGAAGATAAATTACATCTCTGAGAAAAGGAAGAGGCCTGCACATAAACAGCAGTGGGCTCCCAAAGATAGTCATTCCAGGTAATGTGAGTTCAACTGTTCTACATAAACAGCTAATCTAAATTTTCACACAATTTGAACCTGCCAAGTGAAGGGGAAAAATAAAAAATCCATCAAGCATAGACCAAATATATGAACATCAGTTGGCATCACTGGATATTTTTGATGTTAAGTCAGAGCCATCTGAGATTCCACTCTTGCATGGTTTCTGATCTGATGCCAGCCTGGGTTGCTTAGCTGCTCTAATAATGAGTGGTAACATGCTCAGTCCCTACAGAAACAAGGCTGAATATTTTGACTGTGCTTACTAACAGAATAGTCACTCTTTCCATGCTGAGCTTAAGTTGAACAATGTGACTAGCTTTTCACATGGAAGGGAGATGAACTAGGTTAAACATGTGTAGGTACGAACTCCAGCACTACATTGTAACAAAGAAAAATCAGGCCAGTCAAAACATCCAATTTTGGGAAAATGAATGTATGAAGAGAATAGTAATGGGAAATCATGTCTTTCCATTCTAGTTTACTGGTTTGTATTTGGAACACAGAAAGGCCAGCAGATGGCAAGATCCATGTGAAATAATCCTGATGGGGTTTTGGTTCAATTCCTAATGAACAAACACCCTCATATCACTATAGTTGTCACAATTGGCACTATGTTTGGGCAGCACTATAAAAAAATCAAGATCTGAGTGGATCATGGAGACTGATCTACTTTTTAGCCTTGTTTCTCAGGAAGTGATGTTGTGTTGTGAGTGCTGTGTGCATATCTGTGTTAGTGTCCTAGTTACACTTGAATTGATTAGTCAATTTAGATAAAATCAGACAAAAGATTAGGAGCAATGAGATACCAAGTTCCTTATAAACTCAAGCAGATATATAGAGAGCAGGACTTTATTGAAGCCTTTACTGCAGTATGAGTTTAATCCTTATGAGACACCACATGAGAGCAGAGAAACCAGATGGGAGAGAGGTGTTATGAATCCCTGAATGGGGAAAAGCTTCAATCAGAGTTTGCCCTTCAGTAAAAGATCCAACAAGAAGATATGAAGTAGTAGTCAGCTTTGCTGGCTGCTCCTCACAGAATTACTACTTTGCTCCTTAGAGCGTCCTCCAGAATCAATCTGTGACAAAAGAATGAGAAGGGACAGAGAGACAGACATCTACTAGGTCCTGGTCTTTATGGGCTATGTAGATAGAGGGCAGCAGTAAGTGTATACACTGTCACCATTTTTTCCACTTCATTCCATTGAAGAATGAGATTTCACATGTATGGACACTTTAGAGCCTCATAATTCATCAATGTACCCCACAAATTTGTTCCTCTTAACTTCTCAACCTGTTTCGAGACTATATTGCAGTTACTCTTCCTTTTGTTCAAAGCAACTGTTGAGGTTCTTAAACAGTGGAAAGTACTTGCACTGCTCTTCATTTGTCAGTGGGCAGTTCCAGTTGCTGCTAAAATTGATACATTAGGTTTCAGGACTGCTTGTATGCATGCAATTTAAAAAAAAAACCAAACACTCCCACCCCTCCCCTTTTATATTTATTACTTTTGAACACTTAGATATTATGATTTTCATTTGCAAACAAGAAACCCTAACTTGTTATCATGTATAATTTTTGAGAGTTCTTTGCTCTTTTCTAGGCCAGTGACCCCACTGCATATGAGCTGATTCAGAAAGTACAGAGACTACAGAAGAGGCTTATAAGCAAGACAAGTGAAGTGATAGAGAAAGAATTTCTCCTTCAGGTACTGCAGCATCATTATTTTGTTGCATCTTATTAACGTATTTGACTCACCCTGCATTCTCTGTTTACTGACATGCTTCCTGAATGTTATTTAGATGCATGACTTTGAATTTCTTTTGCATGCCCTTTAGACAGCTATAGATGGCAGCACTGACTTACTGAAAGAGAACAAGCAGCATCTGATTAGTTGGTTTTTATATTCTGATTACTGATACCTGGACAACTCTGGAAAATACAATTAAAGGTTGACTTTTGTTTATTCATGTCATAGATTCATCTTCAAGTCAGTCTTAGACTTTTTGAAAGGCTTTTTTTTCATCCTCTTAAACAAGACTCTTATGACCAGACCATGAAGGAAAGTCCCTGTTTGATACAATTTGTGCTTACCTTGGCTTTTGGCAGAAGAAATCCTACAGAGTTTGTGTGATTTAGATATGCTGCTGTCTGGGCCTGTTTGATTTCAGGGTTTCTGTGCTGAACTTTGCCAAGAAATAATTTTTGTGGTAGCTTATCTTTTTTAACTGTATCAGTTGTCCCTTAACCCCAATGATACCAGTAAGATTTATGTTGTAGGATGGAGGAGAGACTGTATTCCTGTATTGCAAACATTGCTATAAAATGTAAAAAAAAGGATTCTTTTGGCTTTAACTATAGGTGTAAAACTGGAAATCTGTCTCCTCCTCTCTGATGACTGTAGGAATAGCTATGGTTTACCAGCTCTAGACATGATTTTAAAATCTTGGTCTTAAATACACTAATAGTCTTGATGCCTGTGTTGGGTATCACTCGTGTAGAGTTGAATGTGACCTGAATCTCCCTCTGTCTTGAGAAAAAGCTCAGCAGATGTTATCAAGGCATGGTTTGTCTCTGTTTTTTGTTTCATAGGAAAAAATAGATCTGCAATTTCCTTTGAAGGTAATGTATGGTGTATTGTGCCTTTGCTTGGAAAAATGTGATCTTTGTTTCATAGCACTGAAACGCTGTCAGTGACATAGTTATCTTAAAATGTAGCAAAAATAGCTGCAAATTTACTGTGCTTTACCCAAGGACAAACCCAATTCTGTTAGATTTTTACATAGTCTCTATTGAGTATCTTGCCTTATCCTTAGTATGTTCCTATTTTGCTATTATCCTTATTTTCAGCTGAAGAACTGAGAAATAGAGGTATTAAGTTGCCTGCCCAAGAAAATCTTTGAAATACTGGGTTTTTGAGCCCACATTGCTGTATTAGCCTTTGATACAATCTTTCTGTCTATACTACAGTCCTTCTTTGGTGACTCTATGTTTTTTTATTATTTTCTGAGATTTGAGACAGGGTTTGGCTATATAAAATTGAATTATTATAGCTAGAATTGTTAATGAGTTCCTTTGCATCCTCAATTCAGGCACCAATTTCCTGTGCAACAATGCTGAAATTAATGCTGTCCCTTGGAGAGACTAACAATAAAGGCCAAAAATATCATGCTCCAAATTGTGTTCAAGGATTTACCATGCACATTTCTGAGCTCTTTTCTGTTTTTCCAGTGTTTTGAGTCCTCCACAATGACTGATGTAGGGCTCTTTCCTAGCAGTGTTTGGGTAATGAGAGGTAACCAGAGATGCAGCAAACCCCCCAGCTCATTTCCTTGGAGGGCTATATGTCCTACTGGATCGGTCACTGGCGTAAGGCTCGACAGTTCAGTGCACTAGCTGAGCTGTTTCTACTAAGTGTCTGGATAACCTCGTACAAGTAATTTGTTGTTCTTTGAACTGGTTTTCCTTGGTATAAGGATAATACCTGTTTTGTGAAATGGTACCCTGTTACTCACTGAAACAATGAGCTGTGTGTCCCTATTCAAAAGATAGCATAAGGTTTGATGCTGACTGAACTTTAGATTTATGGGAAACAGCAGCAATTTAGCTCCCATTTCTGGAATTTTTAATTTTTTCCCCTCAATATAATTTGTTTTGCTTTGTGAGTTCTTCTCTCTTTTTAAAAATCCTGGTAGGTCTCCTCATGCTTAAAGGCATTCAACATCTTCTTTTTATGTGTCTCTTCTGGAGTCAGCTCAGTTCAGTTCAGTTGCTGTTCATCTGTAGGAACGGGGGAATTGCTGATGACTTGTCCAGTGGCTGGTTGGTGTTAGATCCCCCATATTCACAGTCAGAGACTGCAGGAGCTGAGGGATACAAACTTAATTCAGAGAGCTACTGCTTTCCTCATGTTGTGTTTGCTTGCCTAAGTCACACCTCTTCACTCCCGGTTATCTCCATCCACATCTTGCCCTGTGACCAGGGCACAGCCATTGTGTGTATCTGCTTTAAAGTGGTCTTAATCTCTTGCTTGCCATACATAATCTTTTTTCACATGTGTGTGGCCACCATGCTAGAAAATAGGATACCTGTTTAAGGGGAAGCTTGTGAGTGTCTGTGTCCATGATTTCTGTGTGTGCATATTATATAACAAACTCCCTCGCATCAAAGTGTATCAATAAAATAGAGTGCAAAAAAACTTGGTGGATTGAATATTGTGTATTAAAAACATCTTTGGAGTTAGCAATAGCCCATGTCTGGAGATGGTTGAGCCTGGTGTCAGCAACCTGCAGTTTGATTTGTAGAGTATTCACCTTGCTGCATACTCATACAGAGCCATAATGTTTGTGTAAGGGAAAAATAATTCTATTTGTATTGTATGTACTGTAGTTCTGTCTTCTGACTGTTACTTTTTTTTTTTTTTTTTGGTAAATGGTCTTTTAAATAAAAGCTGGTTTATGCAGGGAACAAGGTTTCAGCTGGATATATAAATGGAAATTTTTGCTAAGTAAGTATCACAGTATATAGATGCAGGTAGAAAAGCATCTGCTTACTTTTCCTGCTCTTGATGTGTATTTAATCATATCCTTTTTATTAGCTTTTTCATTATTTCTCACCTGTTAGTTGTTTAAAAATTAGGAAGCTGTAGAAGCAAGCTACAGTCTGTGCTATGTGATTAAAATAATGATTCCCTATGTTTGAGTCAGAATATTTGGATTGCTGACAGTACAGGAAAAACCCAGCTTGACTCTAAATCTCATACTAAAATATCTCTTAGCTGGTCATCAGAGCACATTTTTTGGATCAGATGTGCTGAGAGGTAGTGAATATGCAACATGGTGAATGGTGGGTTTTGCTAGAACAACTTTCATAGTTGAACACTCTAATAGAGGTGTAAAAAGGTATCCTGTGTCATAGAAATTATTAACTCTTTTCTTATTTTTCTTTGAGTTATTGGTGCCCTGTAGGTACAGCATCTTGTGTTATAAGCTATCAGCTCTCGTACACCAAGTAAGTGTGGACATCCCGAGATGCTACTTGGAAGAGTAGCTGCAGATCAGATGGTCATACTTTCTCCTTTAGCTCAGGCATTCTTACAGTTGTGAGCTGCTGTGCTGATGAAAAAGGCTGTCCTAAAAATCAGATCCAAACCCAAGGTCTTGAATACTTATGGTCTATAAAAATCCAGTGGCATTTTTGGAACACATAGGAAATGTTACTTCAGCGTTAGCCAGCTCTCATGTTTGAGTTATTACCTTCCTTCTGAATTTGTGCAGGTGAGATGGAGCATTTTTTGGTTCTTTTCTAAACTGTTGAGGAATATTGCAGGGCATTGTGGAGAAGTATGTTGTGTGTTAACCAAGGGATCTGAGTGATGGGTGAAAGTCTTTGTGAACACATGTAGGATGAACAACACACGTTGTAAGGCCATAAGGTATAATTATTAATAAGCAGGAGTGCTCTGCTGAACAAATCCTGACTGCAAAAAATCAGTTGCTCACTTTGCATGTGGGGCAAATCCCTCATATGACTGAAGCTCTGCAGCTCTGCTGTGTACTGAGCAGTGATGTGGTAAACTCGCAGTGGAATGTATTACCTTGTTAGGATTGTGATTAGTGTGGTTTTAGGAACTTATCCCATTAAAAGTGAATTATGCACTGCCTTATTTGTTTCAAATGTAGTTCTTTCTCTTCAGAGTGAGCTCTTCTAATTTGATTTTATGTCTGACTGAGCAGAATTTTATTCAGCTGCATGTCTTGGAATGGCTAACCGTAAAGATTCACATTATATGTCAGTTACTTCTTTTGTCAGTCATCTCAGAAGATTGTTCATAAATGTAAAAAAGAATTGCAACCTAGATTATTTGTGCAGGGAGGCAGAGGCAAATGTGTCTTATTTAATGCTTGCATGTGATAGTGAAAGCATTGCTTTTCCCTATATATATATATATATATATATATTTATAATCACTGTTGTTTAATTGCCAGCAATCAAAGCCCAGGACTGGGCAGTCAAGATGCGATGCTTCCAGACTGTTAGTGTCTTCAGCTCATAGTTTCTAAAAGTGCCAGGGCAAAAGGCATGATTAGCTCATGTATGTGACTCAGAGATTACAGCACCCACATGTCCTTGTATTGAGCCAAGTTTTGAGCTAAGTTTCAATCCCTCAGAGAACTGACTGTCCCACTGTCAGAGAGTAGGAGGAGTAGAAGGGATGCTGCTATCTGCAGCAGAGGTCCATTTCAGGTATTGTGAGATACAGGGAGGGGAGAGCAAGAGATTATCTGTGACCTTGGGCAAGTTACTTAGCTTTTGCATGCCTCATATCAAGTAAAAAGGGAATAAAATAATTTCCATTCTTATAGTGGTGTGTGAATGAATATATTACATACATGACTCAATTCAGTAGCTAAAAACTCAAAATAGGCAGATGTTTTATTTAATTTGTGCTAACTTGGTAATAGAGCTATTCTGTCCAATTTGAGGTGCTTGTTGCTATAGTGTCTGAACATATACACAACCATCTTTATTTCTCAGATCTGGTACTATAGTTTCATAAAGAAATCTGCTTTTAGAACAGTGTGTTACCACGTGGGTTTATGCAGGCTGGCAGCTACTGAAATCAAAGTTTTCTCCCAAGAAATGAAGGAACTTTGGGATTTGCTTACCTGTATTTGTTATACAGTTCCCCCCCCCATTTATGACGTAAAATACAATTTTTTTCAATCTTGTACAATTTTTTTCAGCCTAATTTATGAGAACCTAGTCCTTCTGAAATTCTCTACCTTGAGAGTTTCATGAGGCATTCTTCTGCTAGGTTCTTCATTGCTCTCATAGTGCTCGAGTAGCTTCCATTGTACAGCACATAATACAGAAATGTGTGCTCAAATGCTGAGTAAGAGAGTTTCTCATCTGCCAGCCTGCTAGGAAAAAAAGAAGAGAATACTCTCCTATCACCTACCCTTATTTTGGTACTCTTAAGGCCCAGATCAGTTTTATCTAAGATTTTATCTTTACATCTTCAACATGGCTGATATTTACTTTACCCTCTCAAATTCTCAAATTTACAAATTTTTGGTGCCCAGTGTAGATTCTGCTTGGATTTGAGAGTATAAGCTACTTGCATGTTACATGTAGGGTAGATAGTCTGAGTTGGAGAGTTTTTTCTCAGAAGTTAGTTTTGTCTATTTTCATAAAAATAACTGCAATTCACTTCGGAAAACTAATGACTGTAGAATCCCTGAAAGTCTCTTTTGACTTGCCCATTATTGTTTCTCTCTCATCTTGCTTTTAGAGAAATTTCAGCAGAGGTAGTTTGGGAGAGTGCTTTGTATGCACTGAAACTTACAGGTGAACTGCAAAATCCACTGCAAAATACAATCCTTTCTTTACTGCTCCTTTATCATTTATATATGAAGTCAGCTTTTTGAAGGGATTTTTCTGTCCAAAAATGAAAAGGGAAATTTTCTTTTTAGCTTTTTATACTGTACTAGGACTTGGCTTTTTTCTATCTCTATTTCCTAGAGGATTTGACTTCCTCTGGAAGCACTGGATTAATGCCCTATCTTGCAGCTCAGGCTAGTGGTTCTCTCAGCCCTCAATTAAAGGGGTGAGTATATTGAGCTTTAGGCCTTTTCTGTGCTTAAAAAGCACCATTCCTACTAGCAAAAAAGTCACTTTTCTGATTTAGCTTATACCACCTCCTGAATGGGAGAAGACTTTCTTGCCAGTAAAATTGCATCTAATTGCATAGCCAGTAGCTGGCATAGCCATGTCAGCACAAAGAAATTGCACCACTAACTGAATGGAAATTGGCCAGAGATGTCAAAAACCACAAGAAAGAGTTTTTCAGGTGTGTAAACAACAAACAGAAACAGAAGGAAAATGTTACCCCACTGTTAGACAGGAGAAGTGAAATAGTCAACAACAACCCTGAAAAGGCGTGAAGTTCCACAAAGGCAAGTGTAAGGTCCTACAGCTGGGAAATGTAATCCAGGAGTGCAGCACGGGCTGGGATCTACCTGGATGGGGAGCAGCTCTGTGGAAAGGGACCTGGTAGCCAACAAGCTCAGTATGAGTGAACAGTTTGCTGCTGCAGCAAAGAAAGGCAGCAGGATGCTGGGTTGCATAAAGAAAGGCATCACCAGCAGAGTTTATCCCACTCTACTCAGCACATTTCAGGCCACACATGGAATACTATGTTCAGTTTTCGTCCCTCTTATGTAAAAAAGATGTGAACAGGCTGGAGGGGTTCCAGAGAAGGTCCACAAAGATGATCAAAGGACAGGGAAGCTTGATATGGGAGAAAAGACAGAGAGAACTGGATTTGTTTGGCCTTGAAAGAAAATGTCTTAGAGGAAACCTTATAACTATGTTCCAGTATTTAAAGGATGGCCAAAAAAAAGATGAAGACTCTCCTTTTACAAGGAGCCACATGGAAAAGACAGTCTTATCTAGATGGTGCTTTTGCCAAGAAAGACTGGACCAGATGATCCTTGAGGTCCCCTTGCAACCTGATGTTCAATGATTCAGAGGTTTAAAAGGTGCCAATTGAAGATCTAATCCCAAAGCCCTTGCATGAGAGGTCCCATTAAAGGGACAACAGATTTACTGTTTGTACTCATATATGTATACTGGCAGCAGTATAAGCAAATGAGAGTGAAAGGAAGGTTGAACTGTATGATCTTTGAGGGTCACTTCCAAACTGCCAAAACTTCTAACTGTTGATGAAATGGTTCCTGACATGAAAAAAAGCAGAAAAATGCTTTTCTATCCTTGTAAAAACCTAAGTATTATCATGTACCTTAAGGAAGCGAGAGAGAGAGCAAGCAGTACCTGGTGGAGTGTGGGTTTTGAGTTTATGGCTCTAGTTCTAAGCTGGATTTCAAGATATTCAAAATAAGAATTTCAAGGGATTTGTATTGAAATATAGAAATAAGAAATACAGTAAGCCCTAACATTTACTTTTTGGCTTTCAGCAGGCTATGAATCATAAAGAAAAAGTTTACTTCCCCAGTGTCATGAAGAACTAGGCACTGCTGTGTCAAAGGCACACTGTAAGAGTTCCCTGGATTTAGAGTTAAGACTAAAGACAGTTTCTGTTTTTTTTTTTTTTAAATGAAAATATAATTCATGCCTATGAACTCTGAATATAACCCAGTTTTAATTAGTGATTAATGAAAAATATCTTACTATCAGCTCAATACTGTGATGCACAGCAGTCTGCTGAGTTCGTGCCATCAAATTGATTTCAGTCTGGTATCTTGAAACTTATTTGAACTTCTTTGAACAGTCTCCAATGCAGTGTAAAGTGACATATGGAGGTATCTAATGCATTGAGTCATCCTTCAGGACTACTTTTCAGATTCTTTCCTTCTTGTGCCATTGTTTTATTTTCCTTTTGTTGTGTTTGAAAGTTTCTCTGCTGAAGTAGGATTTTGACTGGGGATTTTAGCTTTGGCTGTAAGTGAAAATGTTTTCTATTTTAGTATTGGTTTTAAGTTGAAGGATTAATGTCTTTTAGTGATTCTATGCCTGGCATGATGATTTTTCCATACAATTAGAATTTCTCTAGTGCCTTTTTTTTCTGACACTGGTAATTCTTTTTCAATTAACTTAATTATTAATTTTTTTAAAAACAGATTGTGTAGCCAGTAGGGTCCTGTGACTAGGGTAGAACCACTCCCACTGAGCCAGTTGTGGGATCATTGTGTTAATTCTTAGTGCAATTTACCAGGACTCATATGCAATCCTGTGATGATGTAATAAATATTATCATATCTCAAAAACAGGAAAGATATGAGTCACCTGTGTGAAGGTCTATTGAGGGCCTACATATCTACCTGAAAGTTTTGTGAATGCCTTAATAGTTCATAAGGTATTTGAGGGATGTTCTGTTCTTGCCCAGGATCTCCTCAGAAAGGATTTATTTTCTCTTTCTGCATATTTTGAATGCACTTCTTGGCGCATTAGTTTATTTTAGCCCTTCTAATCTCAGTCCATTTTGAATTAGAAGATGTTCTATGCTATAGAAACTTACAGCATGATAAACTACTCTTAAAAACATGCTGACATTTAGATTCTTTCCCTCCTCCCACATATGTTGCAATTCAAAGGGAATAGAATAAAGTCTTCCCAGGAAAACAGACTTTTTTTCTTTTTCTGGGTATGTTTGTTTAAACACGGTTTTTCAAAAACAGGTGGGAAAGATGCTGATTGCATCAATGTCACCAGGTGAAGATAATTGGCCACACTTTAGAGTGAGAAAATAATTTTTCAATAAAAATAGTGCAAATATTTCTGAGACTGAGAAATGGGAAGCAATCATATTACTTAGTGATCAAAAAAAACATTTTTGGGGAATAATTTTCTTAGTGGAAGAGTTTAATTTTTATTGAGTCTTCATGGAACTACACTGAACTATGCTGCCCTCATAAACAAAACAGATTTCCCATGATAAATGGTTTTGGACAGAAACAAGGTGCAAATTTATTTCAGCAATTGGAAGAAAACAGATCAAAATAACTTCTGGGGGTCTGCACCAATTTTAGCTCCTCTAATGACATCTTAGTCAGAAGTATTCAGATGCCATTTAAAAAGATGAGGAACTCACAGGCGGAGTAAAAATCCCTTAGGGTTTATAGGTGGCAAATGTACATGAATGCTTAGTCTGTTTTACAAGTTTTTTAGGAGAATTGATCTATATACTTTACTTTGAGCTTGAAAGAGAACTCTGATGGGTCATCAGATGCCATCCCTCCATGTCATGCAAGATTGATTTAATTACACAAATACTCTCCTTGACAGATAAATGTCAAGTATAGATTTGTTTGCTGCACTCTAATGTATGTGCTCCCAGTCCATGAAGTTAAGTATGTGTGAAGAAATTGTTGGCTTCAAGTACATTGTGGTTTATGGTTGTGAGTTTTCTCCCACACTTCTAACCCGCTGGTGGAGTCAAGCCCTGGTATTTCTGCAAAGCAAGCAGCAGGTGTATTGTCTTATTCAGTTGGTGATCCTGGAGAACTATGTCATTTCTGAGTATCTTCAAGGAGTTTTAGTGAACTTTGGCAATCCATGTAGCAGCTCTTTTTGTCCAGAACTCTTGTAGAATGAGAAGGGGATCACTGCCCTTGCTGGTAGCAACACTTCAGCCTGTGTACATTAAAAAAAAATAGCATTCAGATACTGAAATTAGGAGTTCATATAGTCAGAATTTCACATAGCTTCAACATTAGTTTGCTAGAATAAAGCTTGGGTAAAAAGATCAGGAATTGTTCCAGTAAATAACAAATAACTGAAAACAAACTTGTTTACTCCTCATTCCTGTGTTCAGCATGTAGCTGGGAAGGAAATAAATCTGCTGTGCACCCCAGGGTAAAGTATATTAATCAACCAGTTATCTCATTAAGGGAAAATAAATGAGTCTCTGTGCTGACTGAATACATTGCAGTACACAAACTTTGCAGTGCTCTCAGCAATCCGATACTGACTGTCAGCCATCCAGAAGCTGCTGGAGAAGTTAAAATACTGAAGGAGCGTGACAGCAGTGTAGCAATATGTTCACAAGCCCATGTTATGTAGTGTGGCCCAGAGCCAGGTGTACCTCTTTTTGTTCAGGTGTACCCTTTGGCAGGTGTTCTTCCTTTAAGGCAAGGGTGTACTGCTCTTCCCTCAGCAGCAAAATATGGACAATCTACAGCATCCCATTCAGTGATGGATTATTATTTTGTATGACAGCTGCAATAACAACAACAAAACCCCACAAAAAAAGGGTGATTCCACAGGGAAAGACTAGATTTTGTCTATTCCAGTTCACTTATTTTCATACTTACAGGAGTGTGAATGGTCTTCTTGTTGAGAGAACACATGCAGAAAGATGCTGCAGGCTAAGGCTGTTTTGCAGCAGTTTAGAGGCAGGCAGAGTCAACAGTGTTTGGTTGGGTTTTTTTAGGAAGGGAGCTTAAAATTGGACACATGAGGACACAAATAGGTGTAGAAAGAACCCCATTTGTCCATTCTTCTCTTGAGACATCCAGAGATGTGCTGCCGAGCGCATGGCAGTCATGAACCTCACGTAGGGAGACTCTGCCAAGTAGGGTGCATCAGTCAGCCAGTTGCTCCACATCTTCTAGGCTCAGAGCTGGTCTTCTCATGCCTATCTTAATAGATATACCAGTAATCTTAAACAGGGGATGGCACACTTGGGCACTGCAGTTGTCTTTACATGGACATTAGGATTCACTGTCTTTCCCCTTCCTTTATTCCTCTTTCTGTTTCTTTGAATTTTAAGGAGCAGGCAAAGGGAGCTGAAACAGAACTCCTCAAAGGATAGCAGAGGCTCAGCTCTAATTACAGTGAGTCTGAAGGAAGCCATGCATTAAAACATTCATGATTTCAGAATTGCTGTGTGTGTTTCTTAGATGTACTGTTATTTCTTAATAGGTTCCAAAGTGTAACAGGGGACCGGTCTTTCTTCCCTGAGGTACTTGGCATATGCAGGGAAACTCTGCCACCCTGTCAAAAAGATGTATGTAGGCTTTACTGCCTTGTTAGACAGGTATTTGTAGATTTAAGTGGTAACTTGACTTTGAGACAGCTGTTCAGAAGTAGCAATTGCAGAACACCAAAGGACTTGAAGCAAAGTGCTCTCATCTTTCAGGGAAATCTATGAGTTTAAGTCATGCAGGTGATTAAAGAGATGTAGGTGCCTAACTTACAAATAGGTATTTCTAGAAGGAGCTCTGCAATTTCTCTGACCCTTTGAGGTCATCTGTCAGATCAGTCTGAAGTGAGAGCAGAAGCTGAGTCTGCTGGGAATCCCCATCCCAAGCCTCCACCTGCAGGAACAGCTCATTATTATCAATAGAGCTGTGATAATTCTCCTTTGATTCATCTGATATTTTAAAGATCTAAAGGGCTATTGAATAGCTAAATTACATGCTGTTACACTGACATTATAATACAAAGGTTTTAGGTCAAATAGTCCAGATTTGAAGAAGAGACTTAATTTTCTTTTGCTTGAAACCCTGTATAAAGTCATTATTGTACAGTAAAAGGTTCCCCATTGTTTGCTTTGTAGACTATTCACTTAGAATATTTAAATTGCTGATAAGATTCGTATCAACTTCCGAATCTCCTCCAGGACACTTCAAGACAAACTCCTACTAGAATGTGAAACAAAGGTTTGTTTAGAGCTCTCTTCAACCCAGCTGTCAAGCTGCAGGCACTGTGGAAATAGCTGGAATATTTACATCAATCCATGTCATTGTCAGGGGTAATTCTCACTTTCGAGGAACAGCTCCCTTTTCTTTTGTGTGCATATGTGTGTATGTTTCTGCTCACACATATAGAGCAGGAGATAATTAATTGATCATATTCTGCAATGTAAAGTATATCACTGTGATTAAAAGAGCTACTCTGATTAACGATTTTATAAACTCTTGTGTAATGTCCATAGTGAAAAGAGAAATGCAGCTGTTATTTCAGCAAGACACATCCATGACATTTTCTTCTGATAGATTGGCAGAGTTCAGAAGCTGAACGGAGATGAGTATATGTAACATATTTGTTTGTTCATTGGGGTAAAAACCCTGTTTTCCCACAATCTTCCTAAGAAGGATCCAATAGTAACAGTACCTAGCAATAATAATAATAAAAATAGTAAGAAGTTAGAGTTGCACTTCTGCTGGAAATGTTCATACTTTGTTGTTCCTGGAAGATGGTAATAGAGCAGCATTCAGCTTCTGCTGTTGCAAAAAAAGAGGCAAGGGTGAAGACTTAGAAGATGCTCCAAGGTGTTTTTTCCTGTCTCATTAACATGTTTTGAAAATGCCAGTCAATTTGGTGCAGTTTGGTTTGTGTCAGAGGAGACAGATTTGCTCTGGAGAAGTATTATTATCAGAGGTATGAGTTACAAGACAGATTTATTTTAACTACATCTTGAGTGGTACAGATGTCACCAAAGATGGGATTATCCCAGCCTTTCCTTCAGCTGTGAAGATCTTACATAGTTACAACATTGCTTTCTCCACCTCACTAATTAAAATAAGGATTTTTAGCTGAGCTGAGCGTTTTGAGGTTTGCTACCATACACTACATTGCACACTTTTGCACTACATCTTTGTCTTGTTGGGTTTTTTTCTTTTGCTCAGTTGCTGGAGACAGGAGCTGACATAAATGAGATTTACTCTGAGTCAAAGGCTTTTGGATTTTTGTGTGTGTGTTTGTTTGAATGATTTGTGTGATAGAAAGTTTTTTGTGCAAAATAGGATTTTTGTGGATCTGGTGGAAAAGGCTGTTGAGGTGCTGCTATGCCAGGTAAATTTATTGAATTATCTACTTGGAAAGACAATCTGATAAAAAGGAGGAAGTTGGGACTTCAGGGCCTATTTCTGCTGTGAATACATCTTCATTAAATGTATGGTTGTCCATTGTCTCTGGCTCAGAATGAAACCCTGGTCTAATTAACAAGATGAATCATTTCAGGAGTTTCCTGGTGTCATGGTGAGGGACAGGATGACATAGAGTCACATCTTTAGAGCTAATGCCAAATACCATGGTCTATTCCAGCCTGGAACTGATGACTGCCTCCCACTCCCTGTCTAAGCAGTGAATGCCTTGCTGTCACTTTGGGAAATGTGTCTGATGGTGCTGATGGTTCTTCTCACTGGGAAAAACAAATCAGGCTGTTCTGGTCAGCAGCAATAGCTTCTTCTGAAGTAGGATTTTGCTGGCAAAAGTGATTCTTCTGCTGTAGACTGAGCAAACTTGTGACCACTTGATCCTGGAGAATCAACTGAAATTTGCCAAGCATGAGCCAGTCTTCTGCAGAAGAAAATTATTTTTTCTCAATTTGCTGTAGAGAAAACAGGCCAGGAGAAATACTGAATATGGCTGAGACAACACCTAGTTAAATTTAGGGGAAAGCACCACTCACTTCCACACCTTCCCCCTCCAAATTAGTGGGTGAGAGACTTAGAGATGAAGAAACTTTTTGTCATGGCCGAGCCTACGGTGGATCTGTGAGCTCCTCAGAAATCCCCTGAAAACAAATCTAAGACAGGAAGGACTATTCTAAAAATAATTTGTAGTTTTATTTACACAATTTTTACAACAGGTATTCACTGAGGTGCTGAAATTCTCTTTGGAATGACTGAAATTTGACTGCAACCCTCAATCTGAGTATCCCTGCCTGCCCTACATACACAAAATGCATGTGCCAACATCTCTGCACCATCACCTTGTCTTATTTTATGTCATAAATCAGTGAATCTTATTGACTCAATTATTATGAGCTCAATCCTACAGTCAAACACCTGCTGAATTCCGTGGGAATTTCACTGTGGAAGGATTATGTAAAAAAGCTTTGTTACTGGCCTAGACCTGATCTGAACTCATGTACATTACTCTTACCAGTGAAGGCTTAACACCATGGAGTTACAGAGAGATGTGATGGATCTTCCTTCCCCTCCCCAAGGAGAAGTGTTGTGTCTTGCAGTGTGTTTGTGACTCCAAGTTCCTTTAATCTCAAAACTGCATAACTCTGGCAAGATGTATGTTGTGATTGCAGCCTGGTGTGAGGACAGAGGGAAGTGTGAGGGGAGGCAGTCTGGGACAAGCCAAAGAAAGCCAATCATAATGGATTGACTCTATTATAGAAAACAAAATTTTTCTTTATTAACTTGTGCTGATTTTTTGGGGGGGCATTTCTGATTTCTTATGTGTAGAGATAAAAGTAACTGCTGTGAGTAATGTATTTTTGGTGGTAGAACCACATGTACCATGCGACTCACTTAGATTTACTCTGGTGGTTGCTGTTCTAAAATTAATTGAAATTAATTTATTTTTATTTTTTTTCCATGCTAAGGTTAAATGTTAGAAATTCTAGGAATGCCAACCTGTGAATACAAACTTCTGCTGATGAGGAAAGAAGTATCCAGGATTTTCTTTTAATGTTTTGCTGACATATGGTGCTTCTAACCCAGTGAAAAATTAATTGACTAAATGTAAAAGAGATGGACAGTGCTTAGCAAGGAAGGACAGGATATGCATTATAAGACATCTGGTTGGATTAGGGAGACAATATGCATTGGACAGCTAACGAGTCTCTGTTGCATAAGATAGATTCTCCTTATAATAGAATTGCACACTTTGTCTCTAAATGAGATTATTATACACACCATTGCACAATGTTTGAAGAGCTTATTTGGCCATTGTAGAGGGTTAGGAGAGAAAAAAATTGGAAAACAATTGTACATAAGACCTTCAATCCATCTACTGCTCCATATTTATCCAAATTACCATTACACTCTTCCAAAATACAAATCTATGATACATTCAGGGGTGAAATGTTAATACTGACCAGTCAGATTTTGACAAGATGTATTTTTCTTTTGCTGTTGTTTTTACCTTGCAGTAAAATCTTACTTCCTCAGAAAGAAAAGCTGGTAGTGGAAACCACTTGTTGTGGCATAACAACTGTCTACTCAGAATGAATCATGAATTTAATTTTTGCCACTATGCAAAATTCAGTCTGAGTCTCAGGGGCTTTGATTTTTCCAGAGATAAAGTATGCACAGCTTCATTTATAAGAAACTCTTCCTCAGTAATGTTCAGAGTTTAAGGACAATGCTTGTGAAAGTAATGTATGATTTCAAGTGATTCTGGTTTTGGGTCCCAGCTTGTGGCCATTGTAGTGCATGGTTCTCAGAAAATGATGAGGTTTAAAAACTCCAGACTCCTTATGCTCTTGAAGACTGGGCACCTAAAATTTTACATCTTCAAAATTGCAAGCCACTTCTGAAAATCCTGGCTCAACTATTGAGCAGGAGCAAATGTTGCAGTTCTAGATGACGTGGAGGTACCATTTCCCACGTCAACGGAAGAATTCTGCAGTAAGAGTTGTAGATGGAGCTTAAAAAAAGACAGCTAAAAGGGTTTTTGCCAAATCCAGTGTAAATAATTGCCTATCCTACCTCCTTCTTGGCATTTTTGTCTTCCTTGGTTAAATCTTTTGTCTGCTAGTCTCCTTTTTAATTTTAGCTCTCCAGGTACCAGAAGAGGATGTGATCTTACTAAATAATGTTAAATAATATTGATCTTAGTTTGACAGGGTAGATACTAAAACTATTGCAATGTGCAAATCTATGAAGGTGGCTTTGTTCACAGCTTTATTCCTCAGAGTGAAAATAAGTACATCCTCAAAACACAACTGAAAGCTGCATTTCAGTACAGAGAGCTGTAAGTGGGTCCATGGTGTGGTTTCTGTTCAGGCATGACTATATCCAATTCCCACAAGTATTACTGTTCCAACATAAAGGAAGAGGAGACACATGATGAAATAAAATTACTTGGTGTATTTGTGCTAGTCATAGTTGTTGCTGTTTATACTTTCTTTCCCTTTCCCAGAGCCCCTGCGGTTAAACTGAAAGGTTACCTAAATACATATGTGTGTGTGTGTTTGTGTGTGTGTGCATGTGTACATGTGCCTTGCAGGATTTTCTTTGGAAGAAGTTATTCTTTTGTACAGTCCTTCTGTGACATTTCTATAGTCTGCTCACATCCTGTTGGGTGAAGCTACGATGCTTAATGTAAGGCAGTGTGGCTCATAGGAAGAAAGATTGCAATAAGCACAGTTGCTAGTAATTAATTTCCCAGCCCTGGGTACTCTTCCGGTGACTGTTGTAGGTTCTCTGTGGTGGAATGTGCTCACTGATGACGGTGTTTAAGAGTATTTCATTCGTGGTTCAAAATAGCTGGATGTTTCTCTTAATGAGCTCTCCCATCGCTATCACAACAACTTTAAATACCTTATGGCTAGTGAGGAAAGGCTGACACACAGGCAGATTTGTTTCTCCACGTATCTTCCTGTTTGCATTCCAATTTCCAGTGAGATTGATTTCATCACAGGCTGTGCTGCTGCCTTAGTAGTTTTATAAGAGCTCTTCCTCTTGTCTTTTTGTTAGGAGAAGGAGAAACTGTATGTGGAGCTGAGGCAAGTCCTGGCCCGGCAGCCTGGGCCTGAAGCCACGGAACAGTTGCAGCACTACCGGCACAGTCTCCAGGAGAAGACTAGACAGCTCAAAGTAAGAGATGCCCTCTGCCTCTGGCTGAGGGGCTGCCAGCACTGCAGGGTGACTGCACTGGGGGAATGAGACTTCAGGAAGATTTTCAATGAACAGTGTGCTTGCCCTGGTAAATTAGATCAGGAAAAATAAGGTTAATACTGCACCTCCTCAAGGGAGAACCACTATCAGCAAGAGAACTTTTTTACACATTATGCTAGCTTGTTTCATTAAAATACTGGAAAAGTCTTATTAGGATACGAGTGTGCCGCACAATGCTGTAAATTAGTTTTGTGCATGGGCATTCTGGGACACTGCCAGCTTTTCATTAAGCTTATTCTCCTTCACTTTTCTTAAAATGTTAAAATCTGTAAGAAGCAAATCAAAGCCATTTAGTTTTCTTTTTAACAAAGTAGTGGGAATATATAACCTAGTCTAATATACACATATATTAGATGTGCAGATTTTATGGGGATGACAGGAGGAACCTGTTCTAACCCCTTGTCAGTAGAAGGGAGGATTTCCTGGTTCCGAAAGAATTTTGTAGGAAACTTAAAAAGCATGGTCTTAAAAAGTGATTCTTTGACAGAATTCTGTGATATTCTATGAATAAGCTGATCTTCCCTTGTTCTTGCCTGCATGAGAGATCAGTCTCCCCAGGAGTTCATCTACTTACATGGCTCCTCTCTCCGTTGAAGTCATCATCTCCTGTTCACTGCATCATAATCACGTCTATACTAACCATGAGGAAAAAAAATGCAGGAGCAGATGGGCCCTTAGGAAACAAAAGAGGCTGTTATGAAAATCTTAGCTTTCCATGGAGAAGAAAAACAATGTAGAAAATGTAAAATAGAAACCAAAGTTTAGCTGAACTGAATGTGATTTGAAGTTTTCTATATGGGCCTTATTTGTCCTTAATGCAGTCAACTGCTACTGTGTATTTCAGGTACAGTATGCTGTAACGTGCTGGTGTGCATGACATTTTGGGGTGCCAGGTCAAGCTATTCTCCTTTTGAAAGAAAGAAAACACACTATGCATGCCCCTCTTTTCAAAAATTTAACTGATCTGCGTGGAAGCGGGATTGTATTAATATTTACACTGCCTGGCACTACCTTGCCTGTGTGGATTGAATTACTCCACTTAACAGTGGGTCCCTGTGAATAAACCCCATTATTGTCAAATAATTCCCTGATTTATTGTTTTTTAAGACCTTCATTTTGTGTTTTCACCCAGATTTATGTCTCAGAAACTAAGGGCTAGCGTATATATTATTACCATTCCCAAACCTGAAGCATATTTTACATGTTGTATCATGGCTAAATGGCATAACCTCAGTTTTGTAAGCTGTCCTTAGGTGAACAGAGGACAACAGAAATGAAACATAATAATGGAAAAAGAATTGTGGTAGAAAATGGTGATGTGTTACATCATCATATGTGAAAGGAGCAAGTGTTTGTAAAAATATTCACTTATGAATAAGTGAAACTAACATCTCCTGTTTCTGCTGTTTGTCTTTTGTTTGTTAGGTTTTGTCCTCAGAACTGAATATGTATGAAGCACAGAGCAAAGAATACAAACGTGAAATAGAAAGACTTAACAATGAGCTTAACAATGTGAAAAAGAAATATCTGGCTCAGAAACGCAAGGAGCAACAGAAAAAGTATGGGAAAATAATAATTTTGTCTACACAACTTTCTGCATAAGCTAGATTTTTGTTTTTTAGACCGTGCTTTACCCTTTTGATCAGAATGTGGTCAAATTTGACTGAGGTGATATAGTATTGTTGCCTAATTTTCCTGAATGCTATCCTTCATGTTACTTGAGTCTGGTGTACATTTACCATGATCTATGGCCAGGACAAGAACATCCAGCAGAGATGTTGCTGAACATGTTCTGCAGTCCAGTTGAATTATTCATACTGATGAGATGATACCCAGAGGACACAAATTAATGTCTGGTCTCTCACATCGAAGCATAGAATTATAGAATAGTTTGGGTTGGAAGAGACATTTAAAGGCCATGTAGTCCAAGCCCCCTGCAATTAATAGGGACATCTTCAGCCGGATGAGGTTGCTCAGAGCCCCATCCAACCTGACCTTGAATGTTTCCAGGCATGGGGCATCCACCACCTCTCTGGGCAACATGTTCCAACATTGCACTACCCTCACAAAGGAAAATTTTCTCCTTATAGCTAGTCTAAATCTACCTTCCCTTAGGTTAAAAGCATTACCCCCTGTCCTCCTGCAATGGGCTTTCTGGGCTGCAGGCACACATTGCCAGCTCATGTCCAGCTTTTCATCCACCAGCACCCCCAAGTCCTTCTTGGCAGGGCTGCTCTCAACTTTTTCATCCCCCAGCCTGGGTTGATATGAAGGTTTGCCCTGACTCAGATGCAGCACCTTGCACTTGGCCATGATATGAGATTCCCATGGGCTCACTTCTTGAGCTCGTTCAGGTCCCTCTGGATGGCATTCCATCCCTCAGGTGAGTCAACTGCACCACTCAGCTTTGTGTCACCTAAAAACTTGATGAGGGTGCTGAGGGTGGACTTCACTTTTAAAGAGAAATTTCATAGACTTCTGCAGTCAGATGATGTGATCTGTTACCAAGTTTTTCTGTATACACAGAAAGGCTTTTGTCTTTCCACCCATTTCCATCCTCAGCCTGTGCCTTCCTCACACAGTAAAGCCAACAGTTCTCTGTGTGTCTGAATATAATTCAAAGTTGCCCGTATCTTTTTTTTCCTTAATCCTATTTCAGCCAGCAAATGAATTTGATGACTAAATTAGCAAAATAATCAGTGATAAACAGTGACTTTTGTCCATCTGCAAATTGCATAATGTTACGTTAATGTTTGGATTTAGCAACAATTGTGCCGTGCTAATGGCCTTCCTGGAGCTTTAGGATCAATATGTGAGGCTACCATAATGCCTGATAATCCATTTCCAGCAGCTAAGTGTCCTCTTCACAGTAGTTTCCATTTTGGACCCTGGCATCACGTCTCTTTATGTTCATCAGATGAGGAGAAATTCACCCATGTTTTGTTGTTACATTTCATCTAGAACTAATTCCTGCCATAAAAACTCCACTTGTTAGGGACACAACTGCTTTAAATTAAAAAAAAACCCACATATTATGTGGGCTGATGATGACTCAACAGGGGCATGTTAATCATATACAGTGGATGGAATTTCATGTTGCAGGTCAGTTAGTGCTGGATAGGTTCAGGGTAGATATCTGCCATTAGCACAGCTTGTCAAGTTGTTCTTGTGAGCAAATGTGTCTGTAGTCCCATGCGTATGGTGTCTTTGTGACATCTGTCTTTTGGAAGTACATTCAGATGCTGTTGGTGGTGCTTCTGGAGGATGGTATCATCTTATTGCCCCCACCACAGCTTAGAAGGCACCAGCACTGGCCTGCCAGCCCTGCCTTGCACTTCTCTTGTCTTGTGGCTGCTGAGAGGTGTCTAGATTCTGGACTTTGCTCTCCTCTGTCCCTCACTGTTTTGTTCCCTAGTTAAACCTGGTGGACTACATCCTGCTTTGAAGGACACAAAGGCATAACTGGGAGTATCAGTCCTGGATAATTGCAACTTCTGCAGTCTTTAGGCTGTGCGTTGCCTTGGCCACCAGCAGTGCAGAGAAAACGAGCCCTGTACAGCCTTTCTTCTCCAACCTTGCCAGTTGTGCAAGACACATCGTTTGCTTTCTGAGAGAGAGCCTGTTGTGCAGTCAGGTCCTTCCCCAGGGAGTCCTTCTCCCTGACATACAGCCATCCCACAGCTCAGGCAGGGCTGGACAGGCAGTGCCTGGTGTGTGGATGCCAAAGAGCCAGAGCCATTGGATTTGTACAGTCTGAGATTGCTCTAAATCCCAGCTGACACAAAACCACTGACTTGATCTCTATCTTGTTGGCTAATGTTAACATCATGTCTGAAATAAATGTAGCTGGTTTTGCTAATAGAAAGAGGATCCTGTCAGGACAATAGCATTAACAGCATTATTGACTACCCTGCTATGAAAGAGAATTAATACTCTCAGATAACCTCACAAAAAGTTATCATCTAAAGCTTTTATTGATTTGCACAAGGTAGCTTTGATTTGTGATTTAAAGTCTTGGTACTGAACAAATGCAGCTTTCTGTGTGATGCTGAAGGAATATGAGTGACAGCAGGAATGTAGCTTTGTGTTCATAATGAAAATTCAATGTTTAGGATTTTAGTCGTGAATTTGAAATCCTCTTTTTCTGCTCTCTGATTCTGAATGTTGTCTTACCCAGTTGTCTTAGCCTTCCTTCTTCTATCTCCTCCTATTCTTTCCTTCTGCTTTTTGCACCCCTTCAGCATCACCACTTTTCCTAGTTGCTTCAAGTACCAGGATTCCATTTTGATCTTGATAAGGATCGATGAGAAAATATGAAGCTTAAATCCACACAGAGATGTGATCCAGCAGTCCTGTATATGTAAATAACTGCACTGAGGGATGTCAGTAGTAACTGGGAGCTTTTGCACGTGACTGCTTGCACATTAATTCTGCATAATATATTACAGTATTCAGTTGCATAGAATTTTCCATACTGATGAGCATGTCTGTTGGTTGTCTCCATGGGAGCGTGAAGAAAGAATGAGCATGGATTCTGGATCATTTTCTCTCCCCAAACTTGGAAGCCCAATAGTGAGATAGGATGAGCCATCTAAATACAGCACGTTAGTTTTTAGTGCTGTCAGCTGGCATATCCATTGATACATTGATACAATTAAAACCAGTTATAAATGGTTTTCATGGTTACATTCTTCTATGCCATCTTTTGGCTATTCTCCCACCTCTATATGGGTTGAATTTGGAAAAGGATGCATAACTAATCCTACAGGGTTTCTCTGAACTTTCTCCTCTTCTGACAGTTATTTAGGGACAAAGACAAAAGTATTAATTCCAAGAAGTGTTTTCTTTTCCCTTACTGAGGACTGAAAAAAGGTACTAACAGTGTGGTTGCACTCACATTTGTGTCTCAATCTCAGTGACTGTGAAATAAAAGTAATGGCACTGACCTTCTTTGTAAAGCTTTGATACCTCTGCTGTTATGATAAACTACTACTTCATAAAGCTCCACTTGATTAATCTTAAATATCTTGAGACCTCTCTCTGAAGCATCCAGGTATATCACAGAGAGTTTGAAACACTGCCCTTCGTATTTGTAGTGCTGTGGTTACCTCCCCAAGCACATAAGAGTGGAACCAACTAACTCTTGTTCCCTCCTCTTAAGGCTATCAAATTCAAGACCTCCTGGATCCTCCTGGATGGAGCAACTTCCTGGGGCTATCAGTGCACCTAGAGCATACTGTTAGTTTTCTGCAAATGTCACAGACAGGGTAGTTATCACTGGAACTTTGTTAAAATGTGAAGTCAGATAACACTATATAGTCATTAAAATGCAACAAAGAAAAAATACCTCCCTATTGCATCTTTTGTGAAAGTAGCTATTTGTTTGAAAACAGGTGTATTCTTGCTAGGATGGGATGGTGATTAGAAATCTGAGGTCATGGAGCTCACATACAAGCTTGCTCTAATGAGGTGTTCTGACCATTTTGGGGAGTAGCACAAAGAAAGTTCATTTATTTCTAGTGTTTAATAATTCTAAAACCCATCAGCAGGCTTGTAATTAGATCCAAACAGACACCTAGTCTTGGTGGTTTAGCCTAAAAGGCTTTAATCAACATTTTTTTAATGATCTCTTGAGATGTGGTTGCATCAAAGAAACTCTGGAGGACACAGATTTCCTTAGTTTGTAAACATCTATGGGCTGCAGAATGAAATATGTATTTTCTGTTTCTTTGTTTCTATTTAAAGGGAGAAGGAGAGATCTTGCCCAGATACGAAGAGGAAATTACCCCCCCTCAGGCCTGATGATGAACCTCACTTCAACATAGGGGGCTTTCCTTTAACCAGACCCCTTCCCAAAATTGCAGCCTAAGAATCTACTCATCTAGTCACATTCCCATTCCCAGTGTCTTGCTAAACCTTATTTGTGGGTTATTCGAGAAACTGTAATTTTAAAAGAGATTCAGAATCTACTGAAATCACTGTATCACCTTCAGGAAAATTTTATAAATTGCATATCATAAAATGCATTTGTACATTGGAATTATATTTTATATTGCATTTATATTTTGTACTGCATATTATATTGCAATTAACATAGTTTTCTTTACAAACCATGGACCAAAGCTGCCCATTTGATGCCAGCAGAAGCCTGCAGTGATGTAAGTGAATAGTAGAGATATTTCTTTTTCAATATTATGCTTCTATTTAGCACTGTAACACTACCAAATGCCTTAATATGTAGTTATTTCTCTTTTATCTACCTCTGTTGTAAGCATTCATTCCATTTATCTTCTGACTCAAAGCACCTGAAAAAAAAAAAGAAAACAGAAAAGAAGAAAAATTAATAGGCTGCTGTTTCAAGCCCTGCTGAGCAAATGCAAAATTAACAAGTCTTTACTTAGATGTACACATGTAGCAGTTCTTTGTGTAGCTAGTATATAATAGGGTTTAGGCAGTGTTTGCTGCAGTTGTTAGTAAGATCAAGGAAGTTTGTGGCCACAATGTACATTATTAAGAGCACAAGTGTGTTTACTCTGGTAGATACAAAGTGACATAATTATGTCTCTTCAACTGGCGAGACTGTGCACACTGAGTGGGACATGCTGTTCTCCACTTAAATCCTTCCAAGCGATTCAAACTTGGACTCAAAACATGGCAAACTTTATGCTTTAATTTCTAGACACTCAGGCATTTTTGTAACTTTCAGAAATTGTTTTTGTAATACAGCAGGAGCCCTCCAACCTTTTCAGCCAAAAGAGATTTAATTACCATTCATTAACAAGTGAAATAACAAAGTCACGGCGTGAGGTGCTGAAGTATAGAAAACTTTCAAGCTGTAAAATAAAATGTTTTGAAACTGATTTGTATGAGAAAGTTTTTTTTTCCCCCTGCCTGGGGGATAAAAATACTTGTCCAAAGAGATATACTGATAAATATTTCACATGCACAAAAAAAACCCAAACCAAAACCAAAAAAATCAAAACAAAACCAAACCAAAAAACCCCTTTGCAAAGATTTTGTTCTTTCCTTTGGTGGAATACATAATTAAATATTAAAGCTACTGTGGGAAACTTTAATGGAAGTGTTTAATTCAAAGGAATCAAGTTAAATATGACAGGGATCTACTTTGCTTTTACATTGAGGACTGGAACACTTAGTCATCAGATCCATTGTATTTTTCTTTTGTTCCCAAAATAGCTTTTATTGCTGTTTCACTGTCAAATGCATTATGCTAAAGTTATCATTTTAGGACAGTCATGCTGTCTGAATCCTCTTCTGTGTACCTGACACGTCCTTATAGTTAGAATAACTGACAATAACTGACATGGGCACTTGAGTCTGGTGGAATCCCAAGTAGGTTTTACTGAAGCTTTTAGAAGCTGATATTTGTTAAGGACCCGAGTATCCAACCTGGAGCTGGAGTCTGCTATGCTAACTGACACTGGAGAGTAATTCGTATTGAAATCAGTCATCAAAGCCACGTTTATTAATTCACATGAATGAGAGAGGCACAGGTAGACTCCCAGAATACCATCACTCTGTAGAAAGGCAACTTACATATTACACTTTAAACTGTACAGTGTAGCCCTTAACTTATCCAGAGGTAATCCAAGTCTGTGTACATCTTTCACAGAATCACAGGGTAATTTAGGTTGGAAAAGACCTCCAAGATCATTGAGTCCCACCTTTGACTAAACACCACCATGTCAACTAGACCAGGCAGTTGTCCAGTGCCATGTCCAGTCATTTCTTGAACAGTTCCAGAGATGGTGACTCCACCACTTCCCTGGGCAGCCCATTCCAATGCTGACAACCCTTTCGGTGAAGAAATTCTTTCTGATGTCCAACCTGAACCTCCCCTAGCACAGCTTGAGGCCCTTTCCTCTTGTCCTGTCACTGATTGCCTGGGAGAGGAGGGTCATCCCCATGTTGCTACAATCTCCTTTCAGGTAGTTGTAGAGGGTGATGAGGTCCCCCTGCATCTCATTTTCTCCAGGATAAACACCCCCAACTCCCTCAGGCACTCCTCATATGATTTACTCTCTAGGCCCTTCCCCAGCTCCGTTGCCCTTCTCTGGACTCACTCCAGTGCCTCAATGTCCTTGTAGTGAAGGCCCCAGCACTGGACACAGCACTTGAGGTGTGGCCTCACCAGCATGGCCTCACCAGTGGCCTCACTTTCTCTCTCTTTGTTATCAGGGTTTAGGAGACAAGTTATTACAGTGATCAGAGGCAAGGAGGGGAAGCCAAGCAGATGGAATCTGTTCCCTACTTGCATATATTTTTATGAGTATGCTAAAAAAACAGATTCTTTTCCATCTTTATCTGTACTTAATAGTAGCTTGCATTGCACGAGTAAGAAACTCCATCTGTAATGATTCCTGACCTTAGTTTTTTCAGTCTCTAAAATGTGTGGCATAGTATTTGTCTAAAGACTTGCAAAGGTGAATTCACTTATATTGAAAAAGTGATTAGTCTTCTAGACTGAATAAAAATGCAGGGGAGTGCAAAAAATTGTGATTTTCTCATACGACATGTTCTTCTAGACTAAAGAGCTGGGAAGGGAATACAGTAAATTCCACCTACAAAGTACAGAAGCTTTTACTTATTCATCCACAATTTCAGGCATCAAGATGTGAATGTGTTGGCAACTATTTCCAATTTTATTGCATTATTTACTTACTACCAGGGAAACTAAATTCACAGGTTAAATTTGAAAAGAAGACAAAAAAAAAAGAAAAGGCAAGAAAATACAGTCATCAAATTATTGCCAGTAACTTCCAGCATAATCAGGAATAGAATAACTGCAGCCAGCTTAATTTATAGTGCTAGAGAGTGAAAACCATTTCTGAGTTCATATAATAGAACGGATTAAAGCACACCAAATCCCTTCCCCCTTGGTCTATAAAAGTCAGGGAGCTTGAAAAATTGCTCTGGATGTCTGTGAACCCAGCTGATGCTGGGGTGCTTTTAGTGTTCAAGGATTTGGCTTGCGCAGCAGGGAAAGGCAGAGCGGTAATGAGAATATCATTTGTTCAGTGGCTTCTGCATTGTGAGCAGCAGCTCTGAAGTGCTTCTCCAGGTTTTGTTGCAGAAAAATGTTAATTGAATTCCAGTTTGTGCAAGATGTAAGCCTAGAAGTAGCAAGTATATTTTTAACTTCTTATTCCTGTAAAGATAAGTGAAAAGATGGAGGTGAAGGGCTATGATCCATGGCACTTAAGTTAGGGGAAATCTTTCTTTGCTTTAATTGCTTTGGACTGGAGCTTGCACAGTAAATCCATCCTGGAGTCTTTCAGTGACAAAAGTATGTGATATTTTTCATTTTCAGAGCTCTTGCAATATGTAGATAATATTTTAAATAATTTCACATCTAACTTGAGCTCTGATCTCGTCTGGCAGGTCTGTATTCAGTGTATTACACAAGCAGGACACAAACAAGACGCTGTACACTGAGATATGAAGTTGAAATGTAGAAGCATGGCCCTTCTGTGATCACCTGCCAGCTACTAAAGACACAGCACAAGAATCCAGTCCTTAATTTATACTCGCTTTGTGAATTCTGAACAGCAGGAACACATACCACACACCCACTAACATGTCCTGCTGCTGTGAATGTGGGAACCCTTTGAGTCAACTGCAGTGAAAACCAGGACACGACTCAGGCCTTTTTGTGCTGAGATCTACAGACCCCAGGACTGGGGAGGCAGAGAGAAAGGCTGGGAACTTGGCACACGCAGACATTTCCCAGTACCACAGAGCATAGGCTTTATTGTGAGGGGAACAGCAGGTGCTGGGCCCTGGGGCACTAATGGACCTTAAGGGCCCTGATCAGCTCCCTGCTGGGTGCCATTTAACAAGCTTGGCCCTGCAGCTGAGTTTCTGGTGGTCTCCTGTCCTTTAGGGAGCAGTTGGCTCTTGCTGCACCCTGACAGCAAGACTTAGGAGCAACTTTAGTTCTCTAAGTACTGTCAAAGAGCAAGCGGTCACAGGATGGAGAGGGATGGATTGCACAGGAGAACAGTGAGTTGGTGTTGAAAGCCCAGGTGAAGAAGAGGAATGGTTTTCCTTCCAGCCCTTGTGGACAAAGAACAAGGGCTTTGTCGGAGGTGTACAGAGGTGTACAGAGGTGTCCAGCAGCATGGCCCGGAGCACTGCCTGCAGGAGGGTTGCCAGTAATTGCACAAGTTCACAATGCCAGGTCTGGGGCAGCTATTTTATATCCTTATGTTAGGGTGAAACTGTTGTGTCCTAAAGAAGTTACAAGTTAGAGCAGAGAGAAACAGACCTTTGCCTTGTTCTCTGTCACCCATGCGAGATTAACAGAAAACAAAATTAGCACGGGTGTCAGAAAGAGAAGTTGAGCAGCAAAACCAGTGCCTGCCATCTCTGAAATGTTAATGACTCTTCCTGAAAATTGATCCATCCCAAATCTCTTTACCCACATTAGAGTATCTAAATCATGCATATTTGTATTTCGACACTTTAGCAATTGAGTATTATTTTCCTAGCAGGTGGTTTAGCTGTTGTGCCATCTCTTCTAGCCTAGTGTATTTTTAGTGTGTTTCCAAAAGCAGGCACTTGATTTTGTTGCTCTTTCTGTTCCTTACTTGAGTGCTTTGTAAGCAGCCCCACACAGATCAGCTACTTGTGCTGTTCAGCGCACAGAAAGATGTCAGGATCTCATCTCTCGGGCTTGCTTGAGGAGCTCAGTTTTCCAAAGGGGAGGTGAAACTGTGCCTGTAGCACCTGTGGGTGTGAGTGGGCAGGGCAGGACCTGTAGGATAAACTGCATGTGGCTGAGGTCAAAGCAGCTGCCTGCTCCTCTGCTAAGCCTTAACTTTAGTTTGCTTTCTCCTCAAATTGGAGCAACTATGTAGGTTTATGGAACCCATATACTTTTTAGTATATCCCTCTACTGACCTCAGTGGGTTTATAGACCTCATCACAGGTGTATAGAGCCACTCAGACAAGCAGGAATGAGTGAGGTGTTATTAGCACCAGGTTCAAACCAACTGAGCTAATTTCAGGTTCATGATGCAGCTTGGGGGTGGGTGTCCCCACTGGGTGCCAATTGGGTAGTGATTATAAGCAGGATGCCCAGGAGGGGTAGATGCTTTGATTTTTAGGGTAATGAGAGTATAATTGAAGGGGAGGAATCAAGTTCTGAACTCTGCAGACTGCTCTGAAACGAAGGTGAAGGTAAACTTTGCTCTTGTGTTCTACCTTGGCTAGAAGCAGCATTTTCCTCAGGCTGTAGTATCTAACCGTGGGGCTGTGATGCACACTATTAGTGCTGGCCTTCTGCAGGCTGGCTGCTCTTGGCCAAGGCTTTGACAGTAGGGGGGTGTTTCCACAGAGAGGGTTTTGACTTGGTTTTCAGGAAGAGCTGATATTCTTGGTGCCTTTGTGAGTTCAATAGCCCTTGCTTTAATTGCTGCTGGGGCTCCAAGCTGTTTCTCTTCTGCCTTACTGGCTTTTGCAGTGCTCCTTTCCCCTCTGAGAGGACAACCATAGACCTAAATCTCTAAGTTATGGGCAAATTGTGGAACTGTTTCTTGATCAGGGTGTATCTGTGAATTTTCTGTTTGGGATCCCTCTTATCTTATAGTGTGTGTTCAAGGAGACTTCATGGTTTTCAAGGAGGTACTGCATCCTCCAGGGACAATGAAGTGCTGGCCAGAGCTTTCTCCTAACAGTGAATTTCCTGGTTGCACATCCTATGCTGGCTTTAAGGGCAGTCTTGCTCCCTTTTTTGAGTCCCAGACCAGCCATTTTCTTTTTTTTTACTAGTTTTATTGTCGTTGGAGTTTTTTGTTTGTTTCGGTTTGGTTTTGGTTTTTTGGGTTTTGTTTTTTTTTTTTTTTTGGTAAACTCTTCAGCTTACCTAAGATCCAGAAAGAAAAAGACGTGCAAATGTTGTTTTGAAGGATGTTATTTTTTCAGGCTGGATCTTGACAGATTTCTTTTATTCCAAGGTGGCCAGGAGTCTCCCTTTTTGATGGTGGGCACTTTTAATATGCCCAGGTGTGAAATGGATGTAACAACTCTGCTTTCAGCCAGTCTTGACTATTTAAACTTCACCATTCTTCACAGCAAGAGTCATTTGTCTTTCTTGGCAGAAGACTAAGCAGTAATTTAAAGCCATTTTAATCTGAAATGAGAATCTCTACATGGGGTTTGAATGCATTTCAAGTGAAGTATGTATTTGCAACTTTTGTTGATCCTTCTTAATTTTCCAAGTGTCCCTATAGAAACAAGGCATTTTTGTGTAATGGCAAAACACAGTGATAGCTCAGACTCATTGAGAACTGTAGGTTGATAAAAGCAAAAATACTAAAGGAGTGCTGTATTTGGCATCAGCCCTGGGATGTAGCTGATTAACCATTCTTTCCTACAAAAAATCTAAAGAAAGTAGTCAACATGAGCTCCTGTCTCCTCTCCCCATGAACACTCTGAAATTTTATCCTAAGCACAGAGTGTTTCTGGAGAAAAAACACTGGTTTTGTTTAAAACATAAATTAAAAAAAAAAACTTAGAGTGCTGTGCCCAGCTTCTGCCAGAGAGCACAGTTTTCTAGGACTGCTTTGACATTCATGTGATCATGCCAAAAGCTATTCTGTGGCACCTGAGCTGCAGGAACTGCCCACAGGTACTTAACTGGCCCCAGCTGCAGAGTACAATGTGTTTGCTTAAGACATCTTTGTCACTTCAAATTAAAAGGTGCTCAAACCAGCAGCTTAAATAAGCCTGTTTTAGTTTGTAATCAGGGCAGGCTATGAGCAAACACATGCTTGGTTACTGCACCTCACCTGAAAACCAATTTAGTAACATCCCCTGAAGTGATTGGTTTTGCTCTGCAAAAGCTGTGCCTCTTTGCAGCTCCCTTTGATGAAGGATGTGCAGAGCCTCGTGGTGTGGCTGAATGACAGGACAAACACTGGGGGCTGCCTGGGTAATAAATGTTCTTGCTTCTGAGTCCCCTTTTGAGCTCCCTCATCCTCTGCAATTTCTGTGCTATCGTTCAGAAGTATTCCCTCTTGGCTGGTTAGGAAAACTCATCACTGGAGTTTTATTTTAACTGAGTGTACACAATTCTTCCAGAAATTACCAAGTCCCTTGCTGATTCAGGTGCTGTAGAGGAAAAAGACAAGCAGACCTGAAATGTCTTGGACCAGCCTTCTGTAACAGCCCAGCATTGATTTATTTGCTCAGTGGTGAGCTATTTGCTAACTCCTGATGCTTGCACTAGTCCTGAATTTGCAGCAGCTTTGCTAGTCAGCTTCTCTTGAAAAAGTTACCTTCAAAATTCCTTAAAGCAACCTCTGTTGTGGCTTGGCTTTGGAGTGGATCCTGTTGTCCCTTTTGCAGAAATGCATGTTTCAATTGGTATGCAACACAGCAGAGGAGTTAGTGAGGTGCATTAACTAAAAGAAGTGAGCAATTAAGTAAACTTCGGTTACAGGAGTCAACAGATTTCTGCCTGAATACATGAGCTGAGGGTTTAGCATATTCCATTTGCAATTAAATAGACACTATTTCTACTTAGCTCCTAAAATGGTGTGGGCTTACTGGATCTACATCTCATTTTATGTTATTTTTTTCTCTGAATTTTACCATTGATATTGATTGTTGATAGCATGGAAACCATTCCCATGGCCAGTAATACAGGATAAGCAGCCTGATGATTTGGATGGATACACTGAGGGTCATCCTCAGCCATGAGGTGCTTCTGTCTTACAAGAGTGTTGTGGCTCTGGTGGTGGTGGTGTTTCTGGTGGTTTTAGCTGTTGGTAGACCCCATGCTTGATCCTGCTGTGGGGGGGTGTGAATGGAGACTGTGTGTCCAAAACATTACTTGTTTGGTACTGGGCCAGAGATGGAATACACACTCCCGTCTACTTCTGCAGCTCCTACCCAGCTCTCATGGTTTGGACAGGTGTTAGAAGGATGAGATTCATAACCCTGGGATGTCTTCTACTTCTGGTGGCTAACTTGATTTTTTTACCTAACGTGGGGCAGATGCCTGTCCCCACGGGGCATCAACTGGCCCCATTGTACCCAGCTCTGGGCACAGTGCAAGGGATGAGCTCTGTTCTCCTTCCCCAGATGTGCTGCCTCTCCTTGCAACTCCAGCCAGCACCAGAGCTGGCATGGGGATGCTATGCTCAGGGTTGTGTGCTCTGCTTCTTCTGCACAGGAACAGATGCCTGCAGTTTCCAGAGCTGTCAGTCATGCACCCTTCATAAGCACTAAAATTCAAATCAGGTGATATCAAGGGGAATTACACGCCAGCATCGCTTGTCTGATCAAGAGCTTCACCTCGTGCTCTTGAGGGATGTGTCTCATAATTTACTTCAGCCTGAGGGATAACTGATTTTTTTTTCTTTCCTATCTGCTTCAGTGCAAGCTGGCAGCCAACTCCTGAGCCCTCTGCCACCCGTCACACCTCCCCTGCCTGTTCCCTTTGCTGGCAGCGTGCAGATTTCTGCTGGGCTTTGATCAAGTTTTGCAGCTTGCTTTCTTCACTCTCTCTCCCTCTATGTGCTGCTAGTTCTGGTTTCCCCAGCACCATCCCAGGGCTGCACCTGCTTTGCCCTTGGCTGCCTCCAGTCTCTAGGCTGATGCTTCCAAATAGCCCAGAGTCTGCCTGGGGGAACAGTGATGGTACTTGCTGCTGTACCCCAGGACTGGCCCCTGCTTTCATCCAAGCATCTGCCCTCCCTGGGTGGAAGCTGAATTTGAGGGAAGAAGAGAAACAGGAGGCAGTGGCCACTTGTTGCCTTTAGTGCTCTGCAGACACCGGGGGCAAGATAGGTCACTGAGATTTTCTTTATTTTTTTCTGGAGCTGAGGATGGGAACCTGAGACTTCTAGTGCCAAATTTTGAGATAAAGTTCACCTGAACACAGAACAGAAGACTATTGGGCTCTCTGATACAACCCCGTCTCTGATGTCAGACAAAACAGCTTTCTCCTGCTCTGGTGACACTGTAACCTGCCTGATTCCCTTCTGTCACCTCTCTCCCCAGCCTGGTGCATGCACAGACAAATCCTGCCCCGAAGTGAGCTGGGCAGGTTTACTGGCCCATTTTGCAGAGTTTCCTTCTCCTCCCCTCTTCCCCAGCTCACTGTGAGAGGCCAGGTAACCAGTGGGGTTTACTTAAATCCACCATGAAGTGGAGTGTGGGGAAAGTCTTCCCCTAGGGCTGAGAAAATTGCCTTTGGGATAGCCAGCCTAATGGGAAAGCCAGCAATCAGCAATCCTAGGGGGAAAAATCAACACTTCTGTGACTGTTTTTGGACTCTTGGTAAAACAGTAAGACTGGGATTGTTGAACAATGCTTCCACTAGGAAATGCTTCCATTTAAAGCACAGTCCATATAATTATGTACTGTGGGCAAAATGTTGCTCTGGGAGCAGAGATCCTCAGGGTGGATATGAGGCTGAGTGTTGTCTCCCATTTGAGTGTGTGGTACCTTCATCCCTCTGCTCTCTGAGCACCTGCAAGGCAGAAAAGGGCAAAAGTGTGTTACCATACAAGGCTTACAGACCATGGCTCACATATTCCCTGTTCTTGTGTTGGACTCTGTAGTGCCAGTGCCGAGGGAGAAGGAGTTTGTAACAAAAGTGTCAGGTTAATTGTCTGCTCTGAGAATGGGTCTTGCCCAGGATCACAACATGCCATCACCACCCAGTTGTTTACATGACAACTACAAAGCACTTGACTGTGCTGAGCTTTATCTGTCCCTAGGAAAACTGTCCTCTGTTTCAATGGTGCTGCAGAAGAGGGTGGATTGCACAGAGCACATCTGGATTGTCCAGACACAGTGAGATCTGTAACAACATTTCACCTTTCTCTAGTGTATTCCAGATGAAGAATACAAGAAAAAACCACTTCATAACAATCCTGCTCAGACATCGTGTCACATCTCAGACAGGCATCTGGAAGCACAAGGTGATTTCTTCCCAGTCAAGTCTATGGCAGAGTCACTCAGAGAAGTGTTTCAGGTGCACAGGATCCAAGCATCATCCCAATTATCTCCCATCTTCTCATCCAGCAGTGATGAAGACAGGCCTCCCAGCCCTGGTGCACAGACAGGGCAGTGGAGCAGAGCTGGGGAGAGCAGCTGGGAGATGCTTTGCGGGCAGAACCTGCAGCCAGGTTCCCCATACAAAGTATTCTGGCTCTGGGCATTTTTTCTCTTTGATTTGCTCATGAAAAGAAGGCAGTTTCAAGGCTGAGCCTTGGGCAATCCCTTGCTGGATTAGGATATTACAAGCATAGCTGCAAATCTACCAAGAAGTTTTTCAAGTCACTGCTTTCCCTGTGGAATCATCACAGAAAAAGCCACATCTAGGTGAGATGCTTCATCCCTTTTTTCAATTTTTTTCATTTAATACCTTTGTCAAAGACTTCCAAGCAGCTGCAGCTCAAATCATCCTGCATTTTTCGTGTGATTGCTTTGCCTGATATCGTGGTGAGTATTTGTATCGAGTCAGTGCATGATAGATGGTTAGATTTATGCTGTATGTTGTGATCTGAGGGTATAAATGTATTTAAGTGACTTATTCAGCTTAAACACCAGCACTGTTTGCTGCTCTCTCATCAGCATTGCAGGCAGAGAGAGATAAAATAGCAGTGGTAATTGTGGCGATGGAGTGTCACTGGCAAATAATATGAGCACAAAAACCATTTTTAGAGACAGATGGAGTACAACTCCTCTGTAATTTCTCTTGAATTATTTTTAGAGTGGGACAGACTGAAAGCCCCTTGAGGAAAAGGGCTGCATGGAAGGTAGGAAGGGCTGGGAGCTCGAGCAAGCATCAGGACTTTGAAGAGTTTATTGCTTATTAAAAAATAAAAAGGTAGAGAGACAGAAGAAACCAAAAAGTGAAAGACCTGGCAACTCTAGAAACATGAGCCATTTTCCAGGGAAACTGCTCCCAGAACTGGAGCAGAGTTTAGTGAGTGCTGTGGTGATAAATGCAGCCGTCTGGATCACAGGATTGTAACCACAGCTCAGGGCTGTGCATAAATCACTGTGGTGCATTTATGGCCCTTTTATGCCATCTCCCTCCTTTAAATTTAATTTACTCTGCCATTCAGTTGCCAAAGCCCCTTTGGCCTCAGCTTCCTGGGTTTCCTGCTTTGCTTGCAGGTTTAGGGGTGGCAGAAGCTGCCTCTCCTCTAAAAGGACTTCACCCCTGTGCTCATCTTGTTTCCAGCTAGTGTGTCTGCCAGAGGGATTTGGGCTGTCTGTCTTATGACTGGCTTTAGCAACTTTGCTACTCCTTGCCTTTTACCTGGTGCTTCCTTGAGGGCCAAGTGAGCTCTGCAAACTGAGGGTGTTGGGAAAGGGCCTCACTTGCTGCAGTGACTGTGAAGCTGCCCTGCTCCCATAAGATCTCTGGGTGGGTGGGGGTGCATGTTGGTCACATCTTGCTCCATGGTTTTGTGCCAACCCAGGGCCAAACCTTGCTGCACTGAAGATTTTGAATTACTTCTTTGTTAGTCTAGGATGTTGTTCTCCAAGCTATGCCCATTGCCTTGGATGGTGAGTACCACGTGGGAAAAGTTTCTAGGTGGTTTTGGTGGGAAGCTTCTCTTAAGGACCAGCACCTCCAGGTGCTGAGAGGGTGGAGGGAACACATAGAGCCAGGCTATGCAGAAGCACCAACCCTCTACATCCAAACAGTGCCAATTGGGTAAATTAAAATAAGGAATGAGAAGGACAGGTTTGGTCAGTCTTTCTGGCTCAAAGAATGAGCGCAAAGGAGCAAACGCATTTCCTCTGTAAGATGTGGTAGTTTTTGACAACTGGATGACATTTTTGCTTGCTTGGTGAGCAGGGCATAGAGAAAGATAAATGATGAGCTGAAATAATTTGGGATGCAAAGCCAGGGACTCCTGGGAGACACACAAGGAACATTTGCATGATCTTAACATCTTTCTTTGTCTCATATCTCCAAAGTCTCCTTTCTGGGAACTTCACAAATTCTTCCTCTGAATGCTACTGTAACAACACCCTCCTCACCCCTCCTCTTTGCATTTCCATAGCTCAGGAGCTGTGGGTTTGTGTAAGGGGCTTTGCTTGCTCACTGGTTCTCTGGATCTGCTGGAGGCAGGACTGTGCCTCTGACATAGCCTGATGCCTGCTGTTGATCCAGCTGTGTGTGTCAGGAGGTCAGGCTCTGGACAGGAGTGTGGAGCCAGGCTTAGCTCTGCCTTGGTGTAAGCTGGGATCTGCTGGGGTGCTCTTGGCTGTTGCTGCTCCTTTCTGGAGCTACTCGTGGTGGTGTTGAAAGGGTTCTGCCTGTGTGATAGGTGCCCTCCCTCATCACCATTACACCTGAGCAGCTCTGCTGCAACTATGTGGGTGAGGGCTGACCTTTGCTCGTTGGAAGCTTTGGCCACTGCTGGGTGGGCAGGCACCTGGTACAGTATAATTGTTCCTGATTTACACCTGAGCTTACTGCACTTGGTAAAGCCACACTTAGGTAGGGAGAGCTACACCTGTACCTGTGCAGTAGCTGAATTTGATGGCAGTACTGGCAGGAGGATGTTATAGGGACAGGTGGTGGCAGGTGGAGCACTGAAATGTCTCAAATGTCCTGGGCTGATGCCTGCGAGCACAGAGCCTGCAGCCCTGCTTCATGTAATGCCAGAGTCTTCCCATCATTGCTTGATCCACTGTGCTTTTCTTGTAATAGCTCTTACGGGACTATTATTAAAGATTTGGTGCAAGCTGCCAGTCCCTGACAAATTGGCTAAGAGTGTTTCCAGTACAAAACTGGGTTTCTCTTTTATAGTGTAATCTGAGAGTGTAATGACTGTATTCTGCACAGGAAAATTAATTGGGGATCTTTGGGGGAGAAGAGGAAGGGAGAATGAGGTGTGCAGCAGGTTTAGTGCAGCGTGGAGCATCTTTATTTTGTGCTGGGGCTGCAAAGTCTTATCCCACATGTGATGTACCAGCCAAATGTTCAGACAAGAGGCAGCCTGACTTGCAAGGACCTTACAGTCTCAAAGATTTAAAATGGTGCTCAGGAGAGCATGTGCTGAAGAGAGTGAACGAAGGGTCATGGGACACCATGATGTCACCAAGACAGACTTTACCCGGCCATGAGAAAGTCCAGATGACCTTTAAGAACTCTGCTTTTTGAGTTGGATGAGAGGAGGATCATTGCTGTTTTCTCTGAGAGCACCAGGCTCTGGTGAGTGCTCTGACTTACAGGATTTCTGTGGACATGACATACCTGCATCCTGCATGGTCCTTTATTGAGGTGTCCTGGTTTCCTCTCTGTGCCAGGAGGACCCTGGTCCTGTAGAGGAGTTGTGTGGGTGATGGGACTTTGAGTACTCCTGGATCTGCTCTGTCATCTTGGGGCAGATTCACTGCTTTGGAGGCCTCTGCAGGTAGGAACAAGTTTGCTTTTTTGTACCACTTGTCTGTATTACTAAGCCTCTTGTAGAACATTCTCTCTCCATTGTTCATTCAAGACTGGCCCTACACACAGCCAGATATTATGGGATGGGAAATAACAGGGAAATTGACTCTTGAAGCAAACAGCATCATTCTTTATTAGAGATATAACATTAGTAAGAGTCCTAAACTGTCTTGCATGAGAGCTGCTGTGCCAGGGTAGGCACTTCCCTAGCTCTGGGGTGCATATCTCCCTGGTTCTTGCCTGGGGGTGAGCAGTGGCAACTGGGGACTTCAAGACACCCAGAACCACATTAGTCTCAGATGAGAATTGACTGCACCATGTTGCTGCTGACAGAATTCCTCCTCCCTGACTGCTTGGGCAGGGGGACAGCACACACTTGTTCTGAATGACACTTTTCTTAATTTAACCGAAAGTGGTGGTAAGAACATAGGGAAAACAGCACAGCTATGCCAACATGCTGCTCCTCAGCACTGATGTGTGTTTAGAATGGGAAAGCTCTGATTTAAAAAGGTGGAGGTATATTTTACCATCTTCTTAATTTTATTTTATTCTGTTACATTTTTGCAATTATATCCTCTGGGGCTATAATTTTTGTTTAATATCTTCATTTTTAAAGGCAAAGTCATTACTGTTTTGGAACAAATTTTTTTGTTGTTTTTTTTTTTTTAATACAGCAGTCATAAACAATTTTAAAGCACTGCTTTACTATATCAAATGATCTTCCTTTATGATTTGATGTTGATACTGCCATCTGATTTATTGTGGAGGACTACAGTAAACGACAAATACTTAGAAGATAATGGTGTTTGTGATGGACGTATGGGTAGTGCACACACAGCACACATTTAAAAGACAGGATGGCTTGTGTTGTCTGCTGCCAAGATTTCCTGGTGTATACGGGGTATAGTGGTAACTACATCACCCTGGAGAGGTTGTGAACTTCCAGCCTTGACTTGGATGCTTAACCCAAGGTCAACCTGGCACCAGCTTTACAGCAGATGGCAAAAGTATTTGGATCCTGTCTCAGTAATGGGCTGTGTGGGTGACTGTAAGGGTTTAGCTCAGATCCAGATGTGGAGGATTTAGGGGAAGAGAGGGAAAGGGCAGAGATGTGGGTGCATGGAGGAGCAACAACAGAATGTCAGGGCCTGTAGCAGAAGCCAGGGCTGAATGACCAGGGGCCTTGGGCTTGGTCCCCCACCTTCTCCTCCATTGCCTTCTGTTGCTGTGCTGCCTCCCATGCAGACACCACTCCAGCACATTTTTTGGTGGGCTGAGCTGCTCCATCATCATTAACATCTGATTTGTGGGGAGATAAATGTGGCTGACAGCAGTTATCATCTGTGCTAAAAATAAACACAGATTTTAGCCAATAATATAATTTTTATGCTCTCATGCAATGTAAGTTGTTGGAGAAGCCCTGCTGCTTTGTGGCTTTGTGCACCCCTCTCCTCTCAGTGTGGACAGGAAGACTGGTTTTATTTCTTCCTTTTGAAGCAGGACTCACACCCTTGCTTTCTGGCTCTTCTGTCCTTAATGTACACCAAAATTTACTGTGTGGAAGCTGCCACAAAATAAGGTTCAAGAGGAGGAGAGAAAAAGAGATGGTGTGAAGTGGAGGAGGAGAGGGTGGGGGTAGGAAAGCAGGGGGGAGCAGGAGGGAAAGAGGCAGGATGAAGATGTACTTAAACAGGAAGACTGCTTTGTGCCTTTGCAATCTGACTGGAGAGATGGTGGAGAAGGTCAGTCCTCTGATAGTGCTGCTGTAAGGGGTGAATGTCACTGCCCCTTGCAGGGTGGGGTTGTCCCAGCTCTGCTGGGAGCTGTCTGTGCACTAACTCTTAAGAGTTTCCCTGTGTCGGGTGACCCCTGGACAGGGGAGGTCTCAGTGCTCTGTCATTTGGTCCCTAGTGAAGTAGTTTTTTATGAGGTCTCTGGAAGCCTTTCTTAAGTTGAAATTTATTTTTTTTTTTTTTCCTTCTGGTGGATGTGGTGGTGATGTGTTTGTAGTTTGCATCAAATGTTTTTGCTCTGGAAATCAAAAGTGCAGGCTCCTCTCTGGCCTGCTCTCACTCCTCAAGCTCAGCAGCTTGGAGTGGGGCAAACTGCAATGAGGTAAATTAGAAAGGTATGAGTGACTGCACTCAGCTCAGCATCTCCAGTCTCAGAGTCCTGCTTCTCTGGCATCCCCAGAGAGCCCCAGTGCCTGGAAGGGGCTCACCACTTCCAAGCACTGTAATCCTGCAGCTTTGCTGGCTCTCCCCTCCCATAACCAAGATGGACATTCAGGCACTGCACTGAATATTTGTCAAGCTTTGTCTGCCTCAATCCTGTCTCCTTCAGCTTCTGTGGTGTGATGAATTTAGCAGAGTTAACCTACTCTGCCTCTGCCCCAACCCTAAGCATTCCCTGAATCAAAGATCTGTGCAAGGAATCAGACATGCTGCTGACATAACCCTGGGCAAAATCTGTTTTATAGCCAAAGGTCACAATGTATTCAGGGCTTCTCCACTGGAAACAGTGAATTTGCATAGGGCAGTAATGGACACTTTCCTGTCTTTTTAGAGGATTTTTGTTGTTGTTATAATGTTTCAGACACTTACACTATGATAAGGGGCAGGATTGTTAAAACAGGACAAATCCTTAGCTGTCTCCCTGTGAGGTACTTCAGGTTCAGTACAAACTGTTTAAGTAATGGGATACTTCACAGAGCTGCTTTGTTTTCCTGCCTCCCAATGAGTTGAGACAGCAAATACCTCACCAGCCGTGGAGGCTGTGGCAGTCTCATGCAACATATCTAAGGATGATTAATCCTGAGAAATAGCTTGGCCATTTATCCTAGCTCAGGTTCCAGTTGCTGTATTGGGTTGTCTGGGCTATGCAAAATGCAGTGCAAGGGGACTGCAGGCAGGGCAGGATGCTCAGTGCTGCTGTCAGCTCATCTCTGCTGACTTGCACTGGTGTAAACTCCAGAGCAGAAGGGTGCTGGCCAAAGAGCAGGGAATAAGCATGTCAGGGGTGGGCATCCTGCCCAGTGTCCTGCCTGAGTCAACCCAACTGCAGGAGCAGGGACAAAACATGAGGAGCAGCCTTGTGCAGCTGTGGGGCAACTCTTCTCCATCCTCTAACAAACAGTGTGTCAGCACATCACTGTTCAGCTCTTCCAAATGTGTGATTTAGCTCAAGGGGATTATTTAACCCCTATGAGACTGAAGTAAAACCTGTAGTGCTCTGTTCTGTTCTTTTTTCCTCTCCTGATTTGGTGCAGATGGACTGTCCTTTCTTGTGTCCTGCCCTGTATGTCCACCTGGAAGCAGGATTTGGATAGAGGTGTTGGATAGTGCTTTCTAAACAAAGCATCCTGAGGCCAGGAAGATCATGTTTTATCCTGAAGATGCTGTGCACACATTGGGTTAACTGGTCACTGCAGCCCTGGTTCTTCTTTGCCCAGAATGGCAAAAAAGGTTGAACACAGGAGATGCTCAGTCCCTTGCCATCACTTCTGTGGAGGTGGCACACCCAGGAGAGTGGCTCATGGAGGGTTGCAGGAGCATCCTGAAACCCAGGGCTGCAGCAGTAGTGAGAGACAGACAGGCATAACTTGTGCTGTCCCCAGATGCTCCAGGTTTTTTTCCCTCTGGTGACACCATGCACAAGCAGAGGGGACCGGTGCTGTGGCAGATCTGCCTTTCTCCAGACTCAAGGCAGGTGCTGATCCCTCTGCTCCAACAGGGTCAGAGCCTGTGGTGCTCCTTTTGGTATTAAAGATGTGACAGGAGTCATCACGGGGAGCCTGAGTGCTGCAACCATGGCAGGTGAGGAATGGCTGAGGAAGGCTGGGTGCTGGGAAGGAAAAGACCTGGCCTCTGTGCAGCAGCTGCTCTTCCCTTCACTGTCTAGTTCAGAAGCTGCTCCCCATTGCCAGACAGTGCAGTGAATGTGCTCTGAGCTCCTTACACTGTGTTCAACCCTAAGTGCACTGTGACCTTCTTCACCCTGCTGGGAGGAGATCACACTCCCAGAGGGCTCCCATCTTCTAGCTTTATTCTCTTATGTGCCTTGTAGGGGAGCTGTTGGCAGATTAAGACTGAGCTGCTAAAGCAAATGATTTCATAACTTCTCCGGGACCGTGCTCTTTTCTTTGATTTTTCTCCCCCTAATGTGTCTGTCTGGGTAGAGGCTATTCACGCATTTGAACCCCTGTTTTGATCTGTTGTGCCAATGCCTGCATTGGTAACTGCTGTTTCTGTGCTTTGAGCTCAGAGAGAAAGCAGAACCACTCCTCTGCTTCCCTCTGCAACTGACTGAAGGCAGCAAAACGCCTCCATCTAATTGCTGGAGATTAGTTTATTCTGAGTACTTGGAGCCTTATGAGCTTCTGAACAGCCCCCCAGATGTCTGTGTGCTCATGGAGACTGGGGAAGCTTAAAGGGAGATAAGGGACAGGGAAAACAAAGTATGAAACGGAGCAATCCTCAGAGGTGGGAAAATTTTTGGAGAGGAGGCTGCCACTTGCTGCGTGCTGGAGTAGGAAGGACAAAGCTGCTTTCTCCAACCAGCCTGACTGTGTTGCTTCATCACTGGCTTAGCTGGAAGATCCCACAGGAAGCATTTGGGTGCAGACGGGAGCTAATTGTGCTGTTTTTCTCCCCAGTCTACCTAATCTTCTCCATTGATGTTTCTGAAGCCTTCCTTTTCCCTTTTAAAATTAAGGCTATTGTTTTTCCTGTTGGGGAGCTGCTACTAAAGAATGCAATGTTGGAGGCATATAAACTTTTCTCCATCACTTTCTAACTTAAAAATATAGACAGTCTTTATGAATGAAAAAGACATTTCATAGAAATTTTGAATGCTGTCACAGCTGGCTGGAAGTTTTCTAACTAAATGCATTTTGGCAGAAAATGCCAGCTTATTGAAACTGAAACTCCTCAAATACATGTGCTTATTTTAACAAAACTTGCAATGGTGAGGTGGTCTCAGCTCCATGGCAAAATTTCTGGCTAGAAACGGGTGAGAAGGAGTAGGAGCCGACAACAATGCTCTGGTGCTGGGGTGTTTGCTTCTGATGGGGGATGTTTTGGCCAGATCAACCACTATAATGCTGGCTGCCTTAGGAACTGGCTCGGTGGTGGGAAGGGAATGTCCCCTTCAGTTGTCATTGAGCCTCAGTCCTGTCTCATGACTTGTCTCTTCTGCACAGTGTCTGTGGTATTGTAATATAATGTAATGCTGCACTGGGATACATCAGGGCCCCAAGTCCCCATGGGTCTTGTAGGGGCAGCAATCAATGGGTCACACGCAGCTGCATCACAATGTGCCAGTTTCTATAAAACAAGGATGCTTTTAAAGGACAAACTAGATTCCCTCATGAAGGAGGGATAAAAAGGAGGCAGGGGGCAGCTGCAGAGAGAATGCCACCGGAAAGGCTGTTCTTTGATTTGAGGTTAAAAGCAGATTTCTGTGCATTTCAGCTATAAACCCTGTTAAGTGCAGCTCTAAGCAGTCTGGAGCTCTGTGACAAGCACTAATTTTGAGAGATTGTTCTTTGCTGATGGACAATTACACACCAATCGCAGCAGGAATCTGAGCATGGCTAATGTAAATGGTCTGGTATTTTGCTATTCGGGAATTAATGTTTTTTGATTTGTTAATGTTACAGAGCTTTTACCCTGTACAATAACAGTTCAAATGTTCTCCTCGGGTTTCATTATTTCTCAGATTTACTCAGTAAAGGCAGAACTGAAATACACGGGCACCAGTGTTGTTTACAATTACAGAAAATTGCCATTTCACTGTAGGTAACCACTCCTGTGCATGCCACCTGTAGCACTTAGAAGCAGATGGCTCTTGTCCGAGGCCTGTTCGTGGTGAGTCTTGAATCACTAAAACCTTGTGCTGAGTTCTGCTGAGTCTCACAGACCAACAGGACCTGATGGTTCACAGCCTAAGAACCTGCATCTCGAACAGCAAGCCCTTTGTGAACACAGTGTCCTTGGGACTGTGCATGTGTCTTTCTCAGATGGAAGCTGAAGTGGTGGAAAGATAAATTAATATGTCTGAGACATTTTTTTCCTGGTAGTGTACTGTAGGAACAAGAGGTTCTGGGCAAAGTTCGAACTGAGGTGTTTGGTGTTTGCTGGCCAGAGCTGAGAGCAGTTTTGACAGTCAGATGTTGCTCTGCATGTGGGTAGTACTGCTTCTCTCACTGAGCAGCTCTGCCAAAGGTCAGTACCATCTGCCATGAGTGCAAGGCCTCATACAACTTATGATGTTATGGCTCAGTGCTGTGAATTCAGCTGCACAGACCTCATTGGTATTTGGGAAGTATTTGACTGGACATCCGCTTGGAAATCTCTTCTTCTCTCCCTCTCTCAAGGAATTGGTGCTTGGACCAAATATCTGAAAGTTTGGTTTGAGTGCTCCAGGCTCTGCTTGAGGAAATGATGACACTCAGAGGTGTCCCACTGTAAAACTGGCTCCCTGACATCACAGGTGACAAGTGCAGGAGAAATGTTAGAGGTGTCTGGGGGCAGTCACTGTTGCACAGTCTGATATAGTGCCTTGTTCCTACTGTTGCTGCATCCCAGTACTGGATGAACTGGAATCCAGCATCACCCCACATGATTAAGCGGGCTAGTCAATAAATCCTTGGCTGGTGTGAAACATCTGACTTCAAGTGAATTCCTTGCACCAAGGAATCCGGCCATGAGCATCCAAATTCATCTAAGAGCAGCTTGTTAGTAGCACCTAGATACTACAGTAATTGGTGAGCTATAAATACCAAAGGCAGACATAATATTAAACAGGCTGTGTCATCAATTAGCTAATGACAGAAGCATAGAAACATTGGATAAAAATAACCTGTAATAGCACAATGCTCTCTTCTTACCCCCCTCCTACTCTCCCTCATCCAGAAATGAGCAGCTCTGGGACACCTCATTTTTTACTATTATTAATTCAGGAGCTGTAACGTTCTGTGACGAGCACTGTCTGATCTGCAAAACATTCACTGTTTCAGATTGCCTTACACTTCCAATCATTTACCAGAAGTAAAGTTTGTGAAAACAAGCGGATTTGATGGACAGGATTACTTCAGGTAATGAGGTGGAGCCTGTGGCACAGCTTCTAAATGGAGTTTGCATAGTTCAGTGGCATTTTTGTGATGGCAACAGCTGCCCATCATATCTTAGTGTGGCACAATGAAGAGTGCCCAGGCACAAGGCATGTAGGGGGCTCCCAGAGACTGAGTTTTAAATTAATTCCTGGGCTTGGGTTTGAAACTGTGGATCAGACTCTACAAATGAATCTCAGATCAATACAACCCTGTTAGAGATGATGTGGTGTCAGTCTGCCTTGTGCTTTCATTGCACAGCAGAGCCCCAGTCCACTGCTGGTGCTGTGAGTTGATAAATGCTGTTGTGGGTGGAGAATCCTAACTCCCTGCAGAGCACTGACAGTAGCACCCATATTTCTCCTCGTTCATTCCCCTGGGCAGAGGATGAGGCTGTGTTCCCCACACCAGCCCTGAGCAGCCCCGTGGCAGTTTCTTGGTCCACAGAAATGCAGAGGGGTTGGGAGGACTGACCTGCCCATCACCAAGGAGCCCTTTCCCTCTGGATGTGTCTGTCATAGCTGAGCACAAGCCAGTGAGGGCAGAGAGCAGATTTCCTTCATCACTTTTTTCAAAATGGCCAAGGTTAAGAGATTGTGGAGGAGGATACGGGCAAAGTGGGGTGCAGACAGACTGACCCACAGACAGTGTGAGCATGCAAACCCTCTTTTTGAAATCTATCAGCCCAAGAGAACCCCTTAGCAAATTTCCAGGACATAAAATGGAAACACAAAGAGTTCTCCTGAGTCCGTGTCCCAGCCATTAACACTCTGACCAAGCTTTTTCCTTTTGGGAAAGAGATGTTCTGAATGTGAGAGGCTGACCTGAGAGCTGGAGTCTGGGGACCTTTTCTCCCCTCTAAGTTTCTCTCTGTGATTTAATAATTGCTCAGGATCCTCTATATAAAGCAGCAAGGCAAATGAGCCATGACTTTCTGTGGGTTTTTAAGTGGGTACTGAGTTGACTGGCAGGCTGTTGGGTCACTCGCTGTCTCTGGAGGTCTCGACACTGTTACTTGTCCAGGCAACTGCTGAGCTTATCCCTGAGCTTCAAATGCAGCTCCTGGGCTCTCCTTGCCTGTGGTCCCCAGGCAGGGAACGAAGGCAGCTTTTGGGGGCTGCCTTTAATGATGTTTTAACTCAAACGGTGTGTAACACAAACAAAAGTGGTTCTTGCTACTCTCTGCTCTGGCCCAACTATTTTTGTTTTGTTTGCTTGATAATGCTTGCGGTGACAGTTTAAAATTTGGGCCATGTGGATCAAGCCCTGAAGCAGACTTTGTGAGACACTGGGGATGAGGATTCACAGAGGAAAACTTTTTGCTAATCTTTCCAGTTCCTTTTGTAGTCAGAGAGCAGCTTTCTCCTCTTCATGGTGATTCAGAGAAGCTAAATTAAGCAATTTCTCTGAATCAGCCTCCAGGGCAGCTCACTCTGCAATTCCCACCTCTACAACAGCCCCAAGCATTGCAGTCAGGCCAAGGCTCCAAGCCCAGAGCTGTCCAGAGAGGGCTGTGAGGAACAGGGAGCTTGGGATGCTCAGGGTCCATGGGGCTGGGGCTGGACCAGCCCAAGGGAGGCACCTGCTTCCCAAGGGGGAAAGTCTCTCCAGTGCCATTGTTATTATCACATGCTGGTGATTTGGAGAATCCTTCTTCATATTTGGGAGTAGTTATGAGGTGGGAAACTTCTGCACAGCCAGCTGCATCGTCTGCATGCCCTTGAGCTGAGTGACTCAAGAGCCAATGACGGCAAGAAGGAGAAATGCTGAACCTGAGCTGGAGAAGGGAAGCTGCCTTGATGCAGCTCGCATCTCTGTTGAAATTTTCTGCTGTTTTTTAACAAAGCCAACCCAGTTTGTTTCTATTTAAATAACAAAATTGCATTGCAAATGTTGAAATTCAAACAATTTGAATTTTCCAATTTTTTTCAGGTTCATTTCCTGGTTTTTCATCAACACGTTTTCTTTCTTCCAGGTTCTGGAGATTAGGATAGGGTTTGATGGGCATATTCTGAAATACCTCAGCTTTTGAAAATGGAAAGAAAATGGCTTTATTTTTGTTTGGGAACTTCCATCAGTCTTTAGGGGAAAAAAGAAAACCCCAAACAAAAGAACTTCCAAATATTGCACACTAAGTGCTCTGTTTCTTCTTTTCCCCTTGCTGAAAAACCTACCCGTGTGCAAGAAGCAATGCCCTTGTCTTGTAGTGGGGATCTTGTGCTCACTGATGGGCAGGCTGGAAAAGCTTTTACAGAAAGGCTCTGACTACCTTGTGCTGTTGGGAATACCCAGGCTCACAGCAAATCAAACCAAGACAGTGGAAACAAGGTCGGAATAGTGAGAGAAAAGAGCAGTGATGGGCACAGACAGTGAGGATGAAGGGGATGGAGCTTGCCTGCAGGGAAGGCTGGGAAGGGAGTGAGGGTGCAAGAGTCCCACCAGGACTTCCTGCCTGGCAGCAATGGGAGCTGCAGCTTGTTCCCAAGAGAGCAGGCGGTGACTCCTCTCACTGCTCCTTCTTCCCACTTCTGGCTTTTGTGAAGCTCTAGAAATTGCAAGCGGGGGTGATTTAGCACGTCACTGCTGAACACGGGAGGCTTTGTGGTAATTAGCTTACTGCTAATTAGGAATATTTTTGAGTATTTCTTTGGAAGAAAGCACTGATCCATTTATAACAAGTCACCACTTGTGAAGCAGTTATCTGAAATATGTTTTTCCTTTTCTATAGAAAGAATTATCTTTTTTTTTTTACAATTTTTATATCAAAACATGTTGAATGTGCCTGTCAAAAGTGATAGGTCTTTGTAATTTAAATGTTGCGAATATATCCTGTGAAATGTCTACAGTAAGTCGGGTTTATTAGTTTAAAAAAAACAAACCCCCAGAAAATCCTCTAAACACAGAAGCACGCATGTCTAACTCCTCAGAGTATAAAAGGGACATTTTATTTTTTAGAAACTGTGACAAACTTTTGAAATCCAAAGGCCTCTGTGCATATACATTTCTGTGTAAATACCACAGCACTTGTGGGTTTTTGCCTTGTTCTTTTTCACTGTTGACTTCCATGGCTGGCTGCAAGCACAAGTGATGGAGGTGATGCAGCTCTCTTCCTTGCTTGCGTATGAGAAACAACTTTAACACAGGAGTTGCTCAGGAATGCTACCTGAGACCTTTGGGTGCTCAGCTTGCTGCCTACTATGAATGTTGGCTGTTAAACTGTGCATGTTTTATATGTAGCCAAAAGATGGAAAAAGCTGGTGTCAAAGCTATTTTATGTGCAACTAGTAGAACTGACTTTAGCGAACTCTTACAGTGAAGCAAAAAGCAGTGGTTGAAGAGAGGAACTAAGACAGATTTTAGGCAACAGATTCATGGTAGTGTTGAAAACTATCTCTATGAGCAGTTCCTGAGCGTTATTTATTCTCAGATATATTTATTATAGTACCAATATCCTAACCACAGATGTCTCTGCTCTGCAAGCCAGCATGGTGTGAAGGCAGTGATGGTGCTGTTGGCACTGCTGGTCCCTGCTACCTCCTTTTTTTTGTGTGGTTCTCCAACTTGTTTGCTTGTGGCAGCAGGTTCCTCTTCCTCCTTTTGTTTGTGGGCTGCAGAGCCAGACAGAGCAGGGACTGAGATCTTTGGCACAGCTCCCACCCTCTGTAAACTAAGCAGAGCAGGAGTGGATGGGGTTTGATGGGGTCAGAGAGGTGTCTCATGTGCTTCCAGCTCTGTACTGGAAGCTGCTCTCCATGACTTGAAGGGAGGAAGCTAAATGCCATCTTGTTTTTCAAACCTTTCTAACAGTTATGATGGAGAGTTTGGCTGAAAAAATTAAAAGACTTAAGAGCTCAAAGGGGGATGTAATGTTATTTGTGTTTATTTTAAAAAACATGTACCCCTTTTTACAATATTTTCATGTCTCATTAAGTTCTCTCTAATTTCTTTCCTGGAAACTGTATGATGTACTACTCATTGCTCAAACTCAAAATGGCATTTTTATCATTGGTACTATCTGTTTAAAACGTCTTTGTCAGTAAATTCCTCTTATTTTCCCCTTTCTACACACCCCTGGGCTTAAATAGCTCATAAACAACAACAAAATCAACACAAATTGTTTTGTTATTCAAATGAGACTTCTTTTTCCCACTGCAAATTTCTTTCTCCCCACAAACTGTGCTTTTTAACAATAACAACAGCCTAAAGCTCTCTGATTTTTCTTCATAGACAATCATTCTGGCCAAAACCAAACAAAATAGGGAGCCTATTAAGCTAGAGCCTGTTTTGCATACACCTGCAATAATTATTTAGATATGCACATCAAAATGAATAAGTTGTTGCACAATATAATTGGTCAATTTTGTTTATGCAGGAGCATCACCTTGCTGCACTGGTACAGTAAGCTCTTGCTTGTAGCCTTGGCAGTCAGGTGGGCAGGGCATCTCTGGTCAGATGGGCAGGGTACTTCACAAATACAGGACAGGTACCTGTGAGGTTGAGGAGGCTTTCCCATCTGTCCACAGATACTTTTGGTACTTTCCTATTTGCTAACCCCCTGCCCCTTGCTAGAGACCCCTTGAGGTACTCAATCAAGGGCTGGCACTCACAGAATTACATATGTTTTGCCTATATGTGCATGCAACAAATATCTAGACATCTTCAAATGCATTAAAATGATTAAGCCTCACTGCACCTTAGTGAGATATTATCAACATCATTTGACAGATCATTGAAGGAGACATGGAAAGGTCGAGTGATTTGATCAGTGTTGGTTTGCTCTTGCACCAGACTTGGTGCAGTGAAGTATGAGAGGGGAGATCCCTTCAGGCAGCATTGAGGGGACCAGGCAGATAGACTGGCTGCCCTGCTTGCCTCGAGCGGTAGGAGATAGCACAGAGCTCCCAAAGGGAAGCCCCTACTGATGCCATGCTGCATACCCTGCTTGGGCCCCAGGTTGTCATCAGAAGCTGGGGTACGGTACCAGGTGACATAAGAGGTGACATAAGAGGTGGTAGTTGCGGTGCTGGTGGTGGAGGTGGGGAGTGCATATTGCTGACATAGGTCTACATGGGATGTGGTGATGGGAAGGCTTAGTGCCACAGCCACAGGCAGTGGAGAGAGAATGGGTTTCACTGCAGCCAGTAGCCTGAGGAGGGCCTAAGTCACTATTTTCCACACAGTTTAAGAGTTTAAAGTGTCGGCTTGGTAGGGTAATGCTTTTCCTTTCCTTTACTAGTCTGGATGGCAGATGCTCCCCACCCCGTTATCTGCCCTTCTCAGGAATGTGACCGTCCCAGCCCTGATGGAAGGGCTCACCTGAGCTTCTTCTGATCTGCTGCATGGAATGTGTATCAGTTTAAGCAAATGCAGCTGCAAAATGGGCTTCAAACTCCTCAGGCTGATTTTCTATGAATTGGACTAAGGAAAACTGCAGAGACTTCTCCTCTGGCAGTATTGCACAGGCAGGAGAACTGGGAAGTGGAAACACAGCCACAGGACGGAAACCTTTTTAATCAGTGTGTCTGCCTGCATCTTTCTCCTCTGTATTTCCTATAACCACTGTAACTGATTCCTTGGCAGCTGGAAACTCTTTTGAACTCAAGTTCTTAATGAGCTAAAGGAGAGCACGGCGCCAGGTAAGAGCTCTTAATTGACCAAACTCTCCTCGGGTTGCTCTATGAACAGGAATCATTATGGTCTGGCAATAAAAGAAACGCTATTACCAACGTGCGGGGTGGGAGCAGCCCGAACCCGAACAGAGCTAAGATGGCTGATGAAAATGCAGAAATACTAAAACAGACAATGAAATTGGTGGCTATATCTCACTGTTTTTGGCAAGTCAATAGAGTTTCCCCTCACAGACTTGTTGTCCGATGGTGTTAGCTGCTGGCTGGTCCAAGGGTGTTGTGCTGAGGCCGATCTTTGGGCAAGATTTTGGCTGTTTTAGGACAGAGGAACTGGGGACTCCTTTGTACTCCTGTGCAGGGGATCTGGAGGATTGGATTGAACAGATCCTGAACAGGAAGAGCTGAAGCACATGGTTCATTTTTCCATGCATTTAAACTGGTTTTTCCTGCATTTAAACCCCTTTCTCTTTCCTTGTTCTTTTGTTTGTTTGTTGGTTTGGTTTGGTTTTTGTTTTATGTTTTTGTTTTGGGGGTTTTATTGTTATTGTTGTTGGGGGTTTTTTTTGTTTGTTTGGGCTTTTTGTTTTATTTAATCTTTTTTTTTTTTTTTAGTATGGCAGGTTGTTTGTTCTTTTTTTTTCAGAAGAAAAGGGCTCTCCCTTGCTCTGTGGACAAATGACTTCAGCACCCAGGAACTTTTGGGTGCCCATTGCCAAGGCCTTGCAGAACTGTGCAATGAGGAGACAGGCAAACACACCCAGCCAAGGCACTGATTTAACCAGTACACTGATTTTCCTTCTGTTTTTATATCCCAGCCCCAATGGGTTTTATGAGCTGGGAAACATGAAAAGCATTTTCCCTGGCCCAAAAGGGCAAGTTTTGGCCAAAAAGAATGTAATGGCATTGCTGAAAGGATAAAGGAAGGGAAATCTTGCCTTGACTTCCTGTAAATTTTGTCTCAGCTGTGAGAGAGATGAGGCTCCTTTTGGTTTGGACTAATTGGTGTGAAGAAAGTCATGCTCTGCTTTTCTTTAATGTACTAATTTTACCCTGGTTGGTGGTGGCATGAAGGAGGGGCCTGGTTAATGAGAGAGGAGGGATTTTTGAAGGCAACCCAGAAAGCAACTGCCCGCTCGTGTCATCTTTTGACTTTTAGTTATTAAAGCCACATGTGGCAGTGGGGCAAGTTGTGAAGAGGGTGAAAGTTTCAATCAGCTGCTCTTGAACACACACTGCGAAATTTGGGAAACAAGAACTGGGAGAGGGAACTGAAATTCCCAGTGTGATCTCTGACCTCACGGCATAAGGATTTCAGTGCTTTGAGATTTATCCGCTACTATTAGCACAGGCTTGGACCTCGTTATAACTGTCTTTGAGCTATTCTATGTAAAGTACCTTGATCTATGGCTAAAAATCACTATTTAAGTGATTATATATTAGCATGATGTGGGGTTTTTTTATGTCCTCTAATCTTCTAGTTCTGAAGTGGAAGATTTGATGTGTGATGTGAGAAGTGGTACTGCAGGAATATGCTCAACATGTACTAACATGGTTAATGCAGTGCAGGCAAGTCTTTTCTTACGGTTTTGATCATTGTACTTACTGTGAGTTTTGAGGTTTTTTAGTTTTTCTTTTTTTTTGGGGGGGGGGGGGGAGGTGGGGAGGGGGGGCTTGAGACTCCAAAATTCTATTGTAAAAGAGTATGACAGGAGACAGGCTCTGTGCTGGGAAAGCAGAGCTGGCTCTGAGGCATAAGGGATCACAAATAAATGATCCTTGGGCACTGCTCCTGGGAGTTAGATGGGTTTTGCAGTCTGGCATGGAGAAATGGTTGTTTTCCCTCTACCTCAGCTGATCCTACCACTGACACTGTTCCAGGAGTTGTCCTTATGCTTTTTTGAAAGGGCTGGCTGGTTTCCCTAATTTTCACAGGAGGGAAATGGCATAGCCCATGACTGCTGAAAGAAAAGGTCTCAGCTCAGGCAGTGGAGTTGTGTGGCTTAGGAAATGGAACTCTTCAGCTTTATCCCTGCCAGCTGCCATATTTTCCATTGCTCCTTTTCTCTTTAGTGCCACAAATCCACAAAGCACACCAGCCTGTCCATTGCCCCATAGTCTCTAATGCCTGGCACGAGCACTTCAGTGGTACACAGAGCCAGGTGTGGCTGGAGGATTTGAAGCCACACAGACACTGAAGGGCTTGGATGGAACTGCGAGTCCCAGTGCCAAATTCTTGTCCACTGCTTGGTGGCTCTCTAGATTGACTGTAGCATTCAAGGAGGGTGTGGTGAGAGGACAAACAAGCCCAGTGTTTATTCCAGAATTGTACAGAATAAGGCTGGAAGGGACCTTGAGGGTCATCGAAGTTTCTTGTGCATCATGTTTGGCCTAAAGCACCAGCTATATTTGAGCTGAAACCTAGTCACGTTTACATAGAAAGAAACTTGTTGAGAGCCAGAATTTATTTGTCTGAAAGTATGCAGAGATCCAGATCTACTTTGCTGAAAAAGATAAACTGTTTTAAAAGATGTTCTTGGAAATCTGAGCAATTTTCTCAGTGCCGTGCAATGTCTCAGTGTAACTTCAAAACTCAATTACTTTCTTTTGCACTAAACAATGATTAAGCTGTTCAAACCACTTTGCAAACAAACAGCTGCAGCATCCGTAGAATGAGAACTTCTGGAAGGGACCATAGTGATTGCTTAGATACTTATCTTTGGTGAAATTAGAAATACACACATATTCCCCCCCCTTCTTTCCTCCAGTTCTGAGACTGGTTACGCTGGAAGTTTTGAACTTGTATTTTACATTCTTGTGCCTACCTCTGAACCCATGAAATATAAATAGTTGAAAGTTTGACTTCAACTGCTTCAAGAGGTTTCTAGATTCCCAGATGAAATGCTAAATTGCCTAAAGAGGAGCCTGAAGATGAAACAAACTCTGCAGTAGCGAAGCAGACCTGAAGATTACATATTTCAGTAGTTGATAAAAGCACCACCTTTTCGGGCCCTTCATAAAAGAAAGAATCTGTGTATTAAAGGCCTAGATTATCTGAGCAGACTCCGTAGCCACAGAAATCAAAGGCAAACTGTCGGTTTTCCTTCTGTTTTCCTCTCCAAGGGGTGAACTTCTCTTCAAAAGGATTTATTTTTTTCTGTGGGAACCTAGAAGGAAATCCTGGAAAACAGAGGTTAATATTCTTCGTTTTCAACAGAAAAAGTGGGGGCAGAAAACAAGATATTGAGCTCATGCAAGGCTGAGTAGTCTGCAGGCAGCAAGGTGATGTTTTATCAAAACACTGGGAAAGTAGCTCTTAATTCCTCACTGTTTGGCTTGCTAGTTTGGGAGGGGACATGTGTTGCTTTTCCTTGTGCGGGAACCTTGCCTCCCTGCATAAGCAGCTCCACCCTCTTTGGAGGTCATCGATTTTGCCAGTGCCGTGGTTACATTCCTTTTTAACACGTGACATAGTTTCACCCACAGGCTTAAGCCTTGCTAAGAGGCAGGGTCTGCTTTAGTCAGGGCGTTTCAAAAGCCCTTTTGCTGCATGCAATCTCCCTATAGAAGTGTCTGGGAATGGTTTTCTGTTGTTTTTGTGACCCTGCTGGTCTCTAGCTGCATGGGATGTCCAGGCTGTGTGCAGCAGGGGTTGAATGCAGTGGGTAACAGAACGCTTTGCATCCAAAGGTGCCAGCATCCCTGTGGGGCAGCTGGGGCAGGTACCTACACTCCATACATGACAACCCACCTGCTTCCCGTGCTCACGCTGTTTGTGGGAAGTTTCAGGATGCTTTTGCGCCTTCTTTGCTCTGGGTCTTTCCAAAGGGCTGTCTGTCCTTCCATGCAATTCAGAGCAACCTTTGTAGCAGAGCACAGCTGTGGTGGGGGACTGGGGAGACCCAGACCCTGTACCACAGCTCAGCACAGTGGTGCCAGATGCCTGTAAAAGGCAAACACTGTCTGTTGTGTATCATGTGATGGTGTATAGACCCCAAAAGCTTATTCTTTTTGTCAGCTCTTTTTTCCCTCTGTGTTTTAACTTTCTGCTGCTACTTAACTTTATAAAATAATAAATGACAAAAAATATGTTCTTAGAAATTCATGCCTGGGGCTGGGGCTTTTTCTAAGTAGTTTTGACTCTTCAGAGGGAAGCTACTACTAAGCAAAAATTACCATAATTAACTATAGTAAACTACCTGCCATTTGATGTCTGAGACTTAAAAGCTTCTGTTGGGATCCAGACAGTTTTTGAAAACAAGGCCTCAATGGCCTAATTAAAACAGAAAGGAGAGAGAGATGGGAGCAGGAAAGACTGGTGATAAATCTAAATAAATCACAATAAGCTGACAAGAGGAAAGGTAAATGCAGCCTGGCTTCTTGGTCCAAAATATATAGCCTGGGAAGTCTGGATTTCATCTTGCCCTAACATGCTCTTCCTCTGAAGCATCCTATGAAGGTCCCTTGTTGCTCTGGATCCACTTCAGTGGAAATGGATTTTGGATCAGGGCACAGTGTTTCTCTGAGCAAAAGAGAGACATCCCCTTTAAGATTTCCAATCTTGGGAAAACACATCAGGTTTTGAGTAAGTTCACCCGGAGGCAGCAGCAGCCTTGTGACAAACGTGGGCAACACAAATATTTGTGTAGCAATTAACTGCACAGTGCAATGATAATAATGCAAATACGTTTTTAGTGATAGTGCTTATAGCAGCTTAAATTGGGGCTGTAAATACATTGATTTCCTGGGAAACGGGTACATCAGCAGAACTCCTTTCTCTGAGCTTGTAAGCTGTTACACTGCTACTGCACTGGTGTGGTCAAGCAGGTTTCAAAGAGTCACAGCACATCATAGAAGGGACAGTGCACACAGGCACAGCTGCAGCACGGCAGAGGTTGGGCATATTGCACCAGGGGAGGGTCTTCCCTTGCTCTTCTGCATGCTCAGGCTGCTTCTCTGCTCGGTGAAAGGGGAGGAGGTGAGTCTGCTTTTAAGCATCTTGTGCTGGAAGAAGTCTGGAAAAGGAGTCCATATGGACAGTAGCCTCTAGAAGTGACTGTGGTGGGCTCCTGTTGCTTTCTAGATACTTTCCAGAGGGCTCTGACTGATGCAATCAGTTTGTGTTCTGGTGTTGGAAGGTGTTTTCCTGTAAATAGAGAAGCTTGATCCTCAATCCTGCCTGATCCTCAATCCTGCTGGCTCAGCACCACAGGGCAACACCAGCCACATCCTAGTGAGTATCTGTGCCTGGTGGGAAGGATCCCTTGAGGCCATGAATTCCAATGTCACTACAGCAACATTCTCCACTGCCCCCAAGGATGTGGGCAGCTTTTCCCCTGGAAAACTGTTGCTGCTGGGATATTTTGTGCTGAGATATGGCAGTGCTTGGAGTATGGGTGCATGTCTGGCTGCTTTGCAGGCAAAGTGAATCACAGTGGGAGTTACTACCAAAAATAAGGGTGTTCCATGGCTGAGGACCTCATGGTACCTGCTCATACTGCTGTGAATGGAGGGAGCACATCTACAGACTCTGGCCTCAGGGGAACAGGCTGTATCCAGCCCTACAGGTACAGCCTCACAGCCCAGCTCGGGCTGAGGATGGGGACCTTGCATGGACAAATGGAGCCAGCTGTTGAGGGGCAGCCAGGACATAGCTACTCCTCTCAGCTTCTGCACCTCATACCTGGTCACGATGCACATGCAAGGTTTGCTGTGTCTGTGCCATGTCACACTTGTGAGCTGGAAGCTGACACAGGTGAAACATGTCTCCCAGTCTGAGCTCTACCTAGAACTCTTCTTGCAGCCTTCTTCAGTGCAAGCAGACATTCCAGGAGGCTCATGTGGCCTTTACAACCTCACAACTTCCAGCTGAAACGAAATAAGGAGTAAAGAGAACTGCTTGAAGGAGTTTGCACTTCTAGACAAATAATCACACTTTGCCCTTGAGGAAAAAGGGCACTGCATTGCAGCTGCCTTCCTGCTCTGATGATGGTTGGGTATCTCCCTAAGCCTTTTAATGAAAGTAATTGTGCTCACCTTTCTCAAAGCCCTGATTCAATGTTGGTTTTCCTGACTGTCCCTTTTGGCTTTTTGTGTGGTGGGAGAAGCAGTTAATTTTCCTTCTGATGTTGACTCATCCCCAGTTGCATCTCTCTAATGTAAAAGTGAGCTTTTGAGTTTGGCTCCATGAATCCTGCTCTCCTCCCTAAGCCCACAAATGAGGCTGTAACCATGGCAATTCTGTTGCTGCTCAGACAAACCATCAATGTGGAAGACTCTTGGCCTAGGATCCATAACGGGAAAAGCAAAGCTTTCCTTACTCTGAGAGCTCAAAGCAGAAGAGAAGGAAGGAGCAAAGAAAGGTTACTGGCCACTGTTTGGTTGTGGCTGCAGTGTCTGGGTTAGACCTGGTGGGTCAGAGCGGAGATCTGTGACAACACTGTGCTGTCACCAGCACAAGCACCTGTGCAAGAACAGGGTGAGCAGAGAGCGATCTGCTTTCCTTGCTGCCATGCTGTACTTCTGGTGATCTCAGAGGCTTCCAGAACCAGACATTGTGTCTCCTCCATTTATCTATAGGCTAAAAACCCTGGGCTGTGTTATGGCTTCTGTAAGGCTGCATAAGTCCAGTGTGATTACACTTACTAAAACAGGATCACCTTGGCATTCCTTTCCCATGCTGTTACCATTACAGATGTCATAGCTGCATCCTGCCAAACTTCCTCAAGGCAAATTCCAAGCACAAATGAGAAAAAGCTACTTTTCTGGCCAGTGGAGCTGAGCTATCCAGCAACTAGAATAAACTAGGCCATTGAAAATATAATTTCTTATATCCAGTGGGCTATAGGAGAGAAATTACCTATTTGTTTAATACAAGAAAGTCTAAAATGGGATGTTCCATGTTTAATGGCGGTTCAGTTCAGTAGTACAGATGACCTGATCCAGTGTCTTCCTGATCCTGAATTTTTTTTAACTTTCCATTTGTATGTCTTTAGTTGTACAATTATTGTCAGCTCTGATTTTTGTTTTGCTAGTCAGCTCCTGCTGAGATGATTCAACTCACTAAGTTGGCACAAAAAGAAACTTGCCCAAAAGTTTTCCCCCAGGATAGAATAAAGGAAGCATTTTCTGTCAGATTAGTGAGCTGAACTGGCTCTTTGGAGCCTTGACACAAGGACATGGGAGGACAAGGACATGGGTCTGATAATCAGATTGGGGAAAGAGAGGAGGAGAGGTAGGAAGACTATGACTCACTTTTCTGGTGCAAAAAAACTTTTTAAAATAGTCATGTGTGCAGCTGAAACATACCATGAGCTGTGACACCCAGCATTATGGGAGATTAATCCTGTCCACAGATTTTCAGCTTTTTTCAGCCACAGTGGATGTGTCAGACAGTCTGTGTTAATTGCAGTGCAAAAGCCCAGCATGAGGATAACGTTGCTTCTTTCTGGGGAATGATTGTTCTTGGAGTTATGAATGGTTTTGTCTGAAATTTATCCCAGAAAACCTCTACAAGATTGTTTACATGATTGTGCCTTCTTTAACCTAATTATTCAGCAGAAGCCCCACGTGGAGCTGCAGCGTATGCTGTCAGAAGCAGAGGCACTGCTGTTAGACCTATTTTGCTCCCTAAACAGCATTAGACATGGCAAAGAAAGCAGCTATCTATGCTACAGTTGTTACAAGCTGTTTTCCCACCTCCTACCTACCCTTTGAGATGATAATGTCTGCAAAAGGCAGCAGTATATGTACAGTATTTATGTGCTATAAATTGTAGCACTTACTGTGAAGTGCACTGTGGTGATGGAACTCCCTTTTCTTGTTCTCTGACTATTTGGGACATGTCTTTCCACCACTGCTTGGTGGAAAGGCACAGCAGGAACTTACACCTGCAGCAGAAATTTCTCCCAGGAATCAGACACAGGTCTAAATTCAGATACAAGTGACTTGGTAGCTGGAAAAAGTACCTTAGGGTGGCAGTAGGAACCACTGGAGGTTTGTGATAGCCCTGGATCCTGGAGACCACTCATCTTTTTATTGGGATGGGTCAACTCTCTGGACCTGCCTCTGAGAACTAATACCATGAGAACTAATGTGGTTGTCTTATTGCACTCATGTGTCCCTGTGGTCCAGACCTGCTATCTGGTCAGGAAGGCACTTCCATGGATAGTAAAGTCAATGATTCCTGTTCTGATCCCTCTTGCTGCCTGCAGAAATGAAACAGTGGGCCTGTAGTGTGATGCTGTTGCCTGAGGAAGGATGAAGCAAGGAATATATGCTGGTAAAACAGTGGGCCAGGGAGCTGTAGAGGTAGAAGAGGTTCAGTGTTGTAGGTAATCCTAGGAAGATTTGGGCATTTTTCCCGGATGACCTCCTTGTTGTTGGAGGGAACTTGTTATGAGAGTGAGCACGGCACTTGCTCTCTCCTACCACCTGCTGGGGACTGAATACGTTTCTGTGACTTTTAGTCTTGCAATAACCTCAGGCTGCCCAGCACGTGAGGGGCAGTGTTATGAGCCCTGACGGATGTCTCTTTGTGATCTCGCAGATGAAATCTACTGTAGAGCTGCCCATAAATCCCAAACAGTGCATCCAGAGGTGGAAATGTGGTTACTACAGACTACATACACAGGTAATGGTGGGAAAGGGCCATACCTTCTGCTCCTGGATCGAGTATCTGGACCCAAATTGTGTGACTGCTCAGTACAGCAGTGTCAGATGTTCCTGCAAGTGCAGTGCTTACCTTGTGCCTGACTGTTATGTCCTGCCCACGCCTCGCCTTGGAAGAGGATCTGTCTCATGCTTCATGCCAGCAAATGCCCAATTACAGCACTAACACAACATAAACTGCAGGTTATTGATGTCAACTGGCTGCAATTTCACCAAATTTGAAACTTCTGGAGCCAGGTGCTGGGCTGCCTTCTCCACATCATGCTGCCAAAGCACCTGTTTCTGAGGACCATCTCTTCCCTTCCTGAACATTTCGTGCCAAAGGCCATGCTGTCTGCAACTCCTGCAGCAGCTCCCTAGGGCACAGACTGTGTGTGGATATGTCCTGACACATCCTCTTCCTCCTCTTGTAGCTTTATGCAACTCCCTACTCTCATCTTTTCTCACACTGCTGCTCCTTTCAGCAGCTGAAACAGTGGTTTGTGAACTCTGACTGAACTGATGGGATCTCTTCATAACACTCCACATTTCTGCAATTAGTTGTTGGGGTTTTTTTAATTTAGTTTTATTTATTTTTAACAGGCTCTGTTCCCAGATTTACTGAGCTGAGTGCAGTTGCTTAGCTTCATTATTCTGTTGCAATAGGTCTGCTGGCAAGTTTATTAAGCAATAAGGGATGAAAGGCAGCAAGTTTCTAGGTGGTTATAGCGTGTGTTGGGTAGTGTTGATAAGGCACAAGGTCGAAGGCTCACAACTTTAATCACCAGAAAAAAACACCCTGGAGAGACAGGATCTTATTGGTATAATGGCATGGAAGTGAGTCATAAAAAAGAGACTGCTATAAAAACTACCCATTCCTCTTTGCCTGGAGAAACTGATGCTTAGGAGAGATTGTTTGTAAAATTGCTCTAATGTCACATCTATGGCTGTCTTTCCCCCAGGGGTTATGGGCCAGGTGTGAACTTGAAATGGAAATCCCTCAAACCAGCTCCTTTCTTTATCTGCTAGCCAGAGAGAGCTCCAGTTTCGTTGATGAAATTATTGCTGGGGGTCCTCCTCTCCCTGAAGAAGCCCTGGAGCTTTCTGTGTCTGTAGGGGACTTGTCAGATCTTGCGAAGTCTGGCACACTGCTGCTGGTGGTGGCCCTGCCTTCTGGTGCTACTGCTTCTCGCCTGCCAGCATCCCATAGGTGTCCTGCATGATTGGGAAGAAGCATCATCATCCTTTGGCCTGAAAATAGCTGCAGCCATACCATTTTGTGCATGTGGACTCTGTTTTCCCTAAGCAAGCAGGTCATGGACTGCTGTCTCATTCTTTCACATGTACTCGTGAGAAATCCAACTTTAAAATTTTTGCTCGTGTGTCTACTTTGTCACTGGTCATCATCATGATATTTGGCAAGTCGTCACTGCTATCAGATTCCTGGCCTTACACCCCCCCTGTATATATGGGCTAATAGTACAGCATAACACAATACAGTAATTTCAGAGTGAATTGACAAGTTTTGGAGGATTAGAGACATATCCTTTAGGAATGCTAAGTAATCATAGTGTCTCCCTACAGAGGTTATTAGAAATTGAAAGATGACATCTGAGGGAAAACTACGATTACAACAACATAGACAAGCCAGATGGGCAAGTGATCCACACAGCTTATGTCAAGAAAACAGGAAGCATCTGTCTTTGTGGGGAATGGAAGAAGTAATAAATGGATCACATACAGCCTGGGAGATTGATAGCTGTAATTTGGCAGTGGCTGTTCAGCACTTCTATCAGCAATGACAAAGTGGCCTGCAGCGTTACCTGCTTCTTAATCAGTCTCGGTATGGAAGGGGCTGGAGATCTCTCTGTAGAGAGAGATCTTACGGATCGAAGCAGCAGTGACATAGAACCATATGGAAGACCATATGTGAGGACAACATCTGTAGAGTCATCTTTTCTTTCTTGTATTTTCTCCCCTTCTTATCTTATTTATTTGTAAAGGGTTGTTGTATACATATACATATGTATACATATACATACAGATCAGCTACACAGCTATAGCAGAAGAGCCTGGTAATTGTGAATTAGATTCTTGTGGCAGGGAAACCTGAGCAGCAGAGTCCCATGATGGTGACAGAGAAGTAGCATATTGCTGATTTAGTGCAAAGCCCGGCCCTGTTGTAGGGGATCAAGGCTGGAGGGGAGCTGTGCATTACATTGTTGTGGGTCACCAAAGTTGGTGTAAATTCCTGGCATTACAGGACACTGTAAAGTAAAAGTGCTTGTCCTTATTTAGTAGTTCTACATCAGGTGACTGGATTAGTCTGAGCCTTTTGTAGGTAGAGTGACGTGACAAGGGTTAATATGCTCAAGAGTTTGTCTGTTCCCCAAACCCTACATCCCAGATGACTTAATGGGAGAGATTACCTCTGTCTGCTGATGTTGCCCCATCTATACAACACTTTGCACTGCGCTAAGCTTTTTGCAGCGTGCTGCTCAATCAGACAGCAGAACTCCCAGAAGTTTTCTCCACCTGGGCTGTGGGAAGAAACAGAATATGGCAGAGCTGGACATCAGGAATAAGGAGTTGCAGGTCTGTTCTTGGCCCTGGTTCCTTGTGGCAGAGACCTCAGGGCAGGGGTTTCAGAGATTCAATGAACAGAGGAAGGACAGGAAGATGAGAGAGGTCAGCAGAAGGGAAGCGTCCAATGTCGTGGGCACCAGTCCCTGGACCTCAGCTGAGGATGATTTATCCATAGATATTCCTTGGTGTGAGTGCAAGGTAGTCCTGAAGGCTGACTGGTTCAGACACAGCGTAAAAGCCTTGCTGAGGAATAGCTGTAGTAGAAGCAAGAATGGAGCCTAGGTCTCCAAAGTCCAACACCTGTGCTGCAGTCCTTGGAGCTGGCTTTGCATCTGGAGAAAGTACTTAAGTGATAGTCTAAGGTGACTGAAGGGAAGCTGGACCTGTCAATCTGTAAGCTGTGCTTCCTGATGTGGCAAGTGGGTTATGTCCTTTATTTTGTGTGTGTAAGTCAGCAAATGGAGGGCTTTGCTTTTCACCTGACACGGCCCCAGATTTGAAATACAGTATTGGAGAGAGGCTTACTTTAAGGACAGAAAATTGTGGTTTACTGTTTTATAAGTCTGATTCTGTTTATAGCCCTTTTCCTGTTCTGTTCAACTCAGTAAAACAGATTTTCATCTGGAGTAAAATAATGTAACTGTTCCTTCCAGTGGAACTGTGATGATTCACACCAGCTTGAGTTTGGTTCCACTAACCTTAACTCCTCAGTGCAATTAAGTAACATAATTGTGCTCTCATACCCATGTTTCACATCTTTGAGACTACAGCAATGATTTTATATAACCTGGGATAAATTCAAACCTGAGATAACTTCTTTAAGGTCATACTGCTTCTGTTAGAGGTGGAGATGTTCATGACTGGTCAAGCCTGATTTTTATATGACTCAAAGTGCCTGAGTGTGTAAGATTTTTAGTAGCACAGTGGGTACCTCATGTCTCTTTGCTTCAGGAGCCCTGATGACACTGATATCTCAGTGTGGTGCCCAGGCTTTAGCACTGGCACTCCAGGGAGAAACTTATCAGGAGGTGTTGGCACTCTGGCTGAGCTGTACTGGAGATAGATAAGTGGAAAGCAGTTTGGAAACAGCCTCAGCACCTAAATGTTTTCCTTCGGTGTAACACTTTGCTGCTGTGGTTAAACTGCAAGGATTTCTGGACAGGGGTTATGCAGAACTGTGGACATTCACCCTGTACCAGTTAGAGTAAGATAGCTGGTTAAACAGCAGCTGAACTGCATTGATCACTTCCCTTTCATTTAAAGTCCAGAGTCCCTAGACAAGAAGGATATGAAAGAAAGAGGGAGTGAATTGACATTGTAGCAATGGATTTCCTTGCCCCATCATCTTGTTCCTTCATCCACCTCAAGGTCTAGTTGTTCATCACAAGGCCTTAACTTTGAGCTTTAACTGAAACCTCTCTCTTGCTTTGTTGTACAGTGAAGATGTACAGTGAATCTTCCCATGGCTGCTGCAGTGACTCTGGCCAAGAACCCGTGCCATAGCCCTCTCACCTCCAGGAAAGATTAGAGTGAGCCAGGGAGAGGCAGTGAGCCACAGTAAATTGAGCCTGTGATCTACTACAGAGCTCTCTTCTCTAAAAATTCTCCTGCCACTGAGGAAGGCAAAGTGGTTTCGTGATGGATTTCATGAAATGGGACACCTGAGAGCAACAGCTATTTGAGAAGAGAGGTGTGTTTTATGGAGAGATTATGTTTTTGTTTAAGCTTGCTTGGATGTCAAGATGACAGCTGCGTAGAGGTTGTGTGGACAAATGAAGTGAGAGCTAATGCTCAGCAAGAGCAATGCAAGCTTCCCAGGGGGCATGGGTTTGCAGTACAACACGAAATCAGATTTCAGAGATCAGCCATGCTGAAAAGGTATTGACTGAAGATAAAATGCAAGTACTTACCTGCTTGTTTTCTGCAGTGCTTTATTGCTCACTTTTGTTTGGTTTTGCACTAAGTAAAGGGATCTTTGTATTCTCTCTGTCAGGGCTACCCTTAGCAGGCCCACTGAGGTCATCACTCTTTCCTCATACAGAAAGGCTGAATTACAAGGGATAAGGCAAGGCTTCATTTTCCGAGTATGCCAACAAACAAGATCTTTCATGATTGGCCATATCTGCTGTGGACTGATGTGACCCCCTTCATCTCTTGAAGGATTTTTGGCCTTGTTTCCCATTATGGAGTGAGAGAATAAAAGAGGACAAAAGAAATGATGTGACCAAGTATTGCCCGCTGTGCTATCCTAGGCCTTGCAGGGGGATCATCTGGTCCATCAGCCAAATTTCTGACCACGGACAGGTGCTGCAAAGGGAGCTGTGTGGGTGCAGACTGTTCTGTGCCATGGAAATCATGAATGTTTAAGTTAATTTAAACGAAAATCCAAAGGTCAGGGTTTTTCTGGAGGACTCCAGAGTGATCTGCTGAGGAGTTTTTCCCATATCGTGGATGACGTGTGGAGACGGAGTGAGGCTGTTAGCCATGGATCACCAAGTGGGCAGAGCCTTGGACTATGAGATCTGCTGGCATGATTCCCATCTGGGAGAAGGCAAAGTGGCAGCTGAGAGTAATATCAGCAAAATCCTGCCATTGGTAACAAAGCTGAGAGGTGGCTCAAGGTCTTTTTCCCCTCTCTCCTGTGCTACTTTGTTCTCCTTTCCCAGGGACCAAAAACACATTCATGGGGACTGTGTGACAGGGCGCAGTCTGGCTTTGTGCAGGGAGGGAGGGAAATCTCTGTGGCTGTCTGAACAATAAGATCTCTCATGTCAAGGTTGCTTCACAGAAAGAACTACAGGGTGTTCTAGGTATCCTAGAAGACTGCTAATCCTTGACATTCTCACCTGGGAAGTGCCAGATCCTGCCTATGTTTCTGCATTTGTTGGTACTCTTTTAAATCCCATTGGAGCTGAGAAGAAAAGAGGGTCATGACTCCATTTACCTTGAAGTTGAAGGAAGGCTTCTGCTGACCCTGCTTGTGGTGGATCAGGTACTTCTTTGTTCTGTCCCTGCAATCAGGCCTTCCATTTGCTTTTCCATAAAAATTACCAACCACCTCAGAAAGCCCTATCCCCACTCTTGACAGCCAGGGTCATGCAGGACTCATTAAAGAAAGTAAATAAAGGATGTGGGCATGCCTGGCAGAGACAGCTTTCTTGTGCTGCCAGCAGGCCCTCTGCCAGGTAACACCGAACTCCCGGCGAGAGCTTCTCAGAGCACCTTTGGGATGTGTACAGAAGAGTTCTGTGGTGAGATGAAATATTTAAAACCACTTTGGGTTGAAGCGAGGTGGGAGAGCAGCAGCCTCTTTAATCTGTGCACAGCTTTAAGACTGCATGTGAATCATTGATGAGGAGGGAAGAGTGTTTCTGAAGCTCTGGCAGGTCATTAAACCTGGTGATGGACTCATTAAAGAGGGAGCTGCATGGGAAGCCCTGGACCAAAGTACCAGCAGTATTTCACATGTATTGCCCTGAGGAGTGCCAGCACTTTTTACCTGTGACTTTCAGGGTATTGTTGCCGTTTTGTATTAATAAAGGCAAATGTCTTAGGTCAGTGAATTGTGTTGCATAAGAGAAAATGTGTGAAAAAAGCTCTTTGATCTGTCAGGCAAAAACATAAGAAGATACAATAGCTGGAATTCAGGACTTATGGTGTTTCTAAAGATCTGATTGTCTTGCATATGGGGGTTGGATAAATCACCACTGCAAACTCTTTTAACTGGGACTTAATTGGGCTGGGGAAGGTGGGGGAGTGTTGCAGTGTTAGTATTCCCATGGCTTCAGTGGAAGAGAAGCAGAAAATGCCTCTTTGCCAAGTGGTGTCCTCAAATCCATGTGTGTTCACAGCTTCTGCTGGCCTCAGTGCCCACACCATAGTGCTATTTGACCTCTACTGTACCTGCTGATCTGTGCCTTAGGCTTTCTCTGACCCACCTGCAAAGATTGTACATGCTGTTCAATGGGTTAGATAATTTTCTGGCCATGGCAATGACAGATGCGGTGTCAGATGACCCCTTTGACTGCTTTGAATTTTGTTCTCTTCTGAAAGAATTTTGCTTTTCAGCAAAACTGTGCTGAAGTGTTGGCCATAGACCTAAGTAAACCTGGCCTTATTGCTTACAGTCCCTGTACTTCATCTCTAATTGTTAAGTACACAGACCTAGATACTTGGATGGTGTAAACTGGTATTACCCTCTTGGCTTCAGATAGGTTTACAGGATTTGAACAATATCCCCTGATTACTGTACATTTACATAGCTGTGTTGCAAAGCACTGTGCAAATGTCATGCAGAGGAGATGATATCTGCCTTCCTCAGGGGGCTGGACATTGTCCCTCAGCTGGCAAACAATCAGCAAGTGACCTTTTCTGCAAAAAGCTGCAGCTGTCTGCCCTTGCTTCCCTGGCTCTCAGGAGAGAGTGGGAACAGCTGCAAAGAGAAAGAGCCTTCAAATTTGCAATGTGGAGGAGGAGCAAGGAGTTAACAACGTGGAGGATGCTTCTGGGTTGAGAACTCTGAGCTTCTCTGCCTCTTGGTCTGGAGGAGAACAAAAGCAACTGAAGGCAACTTAAAGTAAGGGCTTGTCCTCAGTGGCAGAGCTGTCAGAATTTTTCACTCAGATGAGGCCTTATGGCTCAGGTAAGTCCATGCGTTGCTTGAAGCCATAGATGGTGGTGGGGTGGTGAAAGAGCTTCATTACCCTTGCTGGGTGTGGTAGCTGTGTCTTGATGTTTATACCTCCTACTTAAACTTTTGCTGGGACATCTTACTTCTAAATGCAATTGCTTCTGGCAGTGTGGAGAGCTGATTGCTACTTAATATTGCTTAGGAATTCAGAACAAGTGGAGAAGAATTAAATACAAAGTTCTGTTCCTTCTGCACATAAAGTTATCAAAGATGCTCTAGTTTTGTCCTCAACTAAACAGTAATTGAGTTTCTGTTTCTTTTGCCTTTTTATTTTTATTTTTTTTTTTTTAGTTCATTGCTTGAAACAAGCTCTGCCTTGAATGAGCTATTTCCAGAAATCCTGTAAGCAGTGTGCTCAGTGGAGGTGGGAAGAGTGGTATGTGCGAGGACTTGGGAATGCACAGTTGGGTATAGGGAGTGCAGTGGGAAAGAACAAATGAATTCTGACACTGTAAGTGAAGATTAAGCAGTGAAGAGAGTGCAGCTTCAGCTGGCAGTCATTGCATGAACAGCTTGGATATTTCAATAATCAGTTTAAAGTTGAGTTTATCAGGCTCTTCAAGGTGTGTGGTTGTAGCTCAGAGCCACTGAAAGTCAAGAGAGATTATGGTGGTGTGGTGTAAAAATGCTTTAATGCAATCTCTTCCATCCGTTGGAATAGGAGATAGAACTGCTGTTGTCAGGAGTAGTTTTCTGTTGCTCATGATCCTAAACTCCCATTCTCAACTAGGAGCAGAGAAGGAGGAAGATGTTATTTATTTGTAGAAAACTCAGTCACTACCTGAAGCTGAACCACCTCTGAATTCTCCTAGTGGACTGTGGCTCTCCAGTCCCATGAAAGTATCTGTTTTCCTTCTCCTCCAGTTGAACAAAGTGATCTGCAGTGGATAGTCAGAGGCAAGAGCTTGTCCTTGCCCAGACATGCTCTGGCTGGTGAATGTCACTCACTCTGAAGTCAGTGGAGCTCTGGGGAATGACCTCTGTGGCTGTGCTCTCCAGGCCACCAGGTAGAAATCTGCACAAGCCTCTTCTTGCAGCGGGGCTAGAGTAGTTTGTAGTGTGTTTTTCATTATTTCTACTTTGGCAAGTCCATAGGCAATTGCTTTGAGGAGAACCAGCTCCCTTAGGAATCTCTGCCTAGGGATACCCAGAGGCTATGCTGTCTGTGACACTCATCTGCCTGTAATTACAGGCAGTAAATCCATTACATGCTGCACTAAGAAATTAATCTTTATATCCCACTTAATCAAAAACATCTTGTTAGAACTGTTTGTTCCATTTTGGGGCTCTCTGGTGTGTGATTTCTCTTTGTGATTTCCGTCCCTCAGACTGGAAGGGACTCTGTTCCCATCAATTTCTCCAGTGTGTAGCCAGCCTTCAGCTGGGATTTTTGGCAGCAAGCAAAGGGCAACCAGGGCCTTGACTACTGTTAGCTGTCCCACAAGCAATTGCTGCAGCTGCTCGCCATTTCAGCACATGGGGAGGTTGAGACTTGACCCAGAGGCAGGAGCAGTGGTTTGAGATCCAAACTTGTGCCATGGCTGGATGTAGTGATGGTGTCAATATGGATTGTACTTGCCTGCAAGTGTTTTTATTGTGTTCTGATGACTGAATAGCCAGAAAATAACTTATTTTTTACTCAGTACCAGAGGTTAGCCTGATCCTTCTGCTGGGCAGTTAAAGGTGCATTCCAAGGACACCTCTTACTGAGAGAGGAATGAACAGCCAATCTCCCATCACATTGTGCCATTAAAGAAGAAAAATGTCTGTGTTATGCTTCCCCTCTGGAAGGAATTTGGTGCACTTGATATCATTCCATAATCTGCTATGTCTTTTCATTCTATTTCTTTCAGCAGAACAATGTGTCAGTCTGAGTGGGACAGCAGAAGACAGAGACAGGTGGGAGGGAAGTTCAGTGGGAAAAAACATCCCAGAAGAAGCTACCACTTCTTCCCAAAGCTGAAAGGCTGGAAGAAAATGCATTTGAAAAGGATGAAAATGCTGAATATAGTTTATGTGGCTAGAGGATAAGGAATGATACATGTGCAGTTGCTGAATGTGTGCTGGGGAATGTCCTACACAGGGTTAGTGAGAGCAGTAACATAAAGTTAAGGAAAGGGGCAACTCTATGCTGGAAAGAATAGAAATTGTCCTGGTGAGAGATCTTTAGGAAGCTGTGGGTAATTCTCTAAAAGGAAGTGATAAACTCTCCATGGCTGGGGTTGTTTGGAAAGTAAACTGGACAAAACAATAAGAAATATTCTCTAAGGACCACTTATCTGTCAATTTGATGGATTAATGACCTAATTGATCCTTTGGTTTCCTTCCGTCTCTCATGCCTACTGTTCGTGAGCAGCAGCTTTTAGTCATTGGGAATAAACTGGGTGAAACGAATAGTGTTACTGGAAATACTCATTTCCTTTCAATGATTTGGTCTTCCAGGCCTCCTGGTCATAATAAAGCTTTGGTGCTGTAGGAGATAGAATGGGTATTGGTCTCAGAGGCTGCTAAACTGAAATGTGCTTTTTGCTTTCCCTATATGGCCTAGAGTTATTTCTGTCTCTCAGGTAGGATACTCTCCTGAGACCTGGCTCAGAGCTGCCTATTCTTACAAAGCTATGGCAGTTCATTGTTGCTTCTACATCTATGGTCTGGTCTGTGCCAACCTATTTGCAGGCTTCTTGGGGCTTTTACAAGGCACAAATAGGCAGATTGTTTGTATTTTGCATCATTTCTCATGAGTTTGGGCTATCTGTTGAGGCAAACCAGATGGGAAGCTTTGTAAACATTCTTTTCCCTCCTCCATGTGTTTTCCATCTACCAAGTTTCCTGTGCTGCCTTACTTCCCACATGTCCCATATAGGAATTGGATACATGATCAAGGAAAGAGAAAGGGCATGATATCTGTATTTTGGTATTCTTGGAGCCTGGAAATTACTTTCTGTGCATTGGAGGAAGCTTCATGATGTTCAAGATACTTTAGAGACCAGAACCTGCTGGTTCACTGAGACAACATCAAAGTGGTTGGGGGTAAGCATAGCTGGGTCTTGTACCTCCCTCATTTCATCCCAGTGATGATGAAGGGCATCCTTTTTTCTCCTCATTCTCCTTGACTGTTTACTCTTGCCTCTGCCTTTCTCTGTACCATTTAGGATATGTGGACCATGGGTACATCTACTGTGCTGCTATACTCAGGATTTCAAGTACTGAGGAAACTATCTTGCTCTAGTTTCCTTGACATCTCTTTCCCTTTGTACATCTGCTGGTAAAGCAGCCTGGCAATAGATGAAACTTTAAATACATTAGACATTCATTTGCATTTGAAGAAGGAAATAAAATATGCATGACTCACCATAATTCAGATTCACAAACTGTTTCCAGATTACCTTTCTGCAATCAAAATTTGACTTTTTAAAACACTTCTAATGACTGTAGGTGGTGGTAACTTTTTTATGTGGTTTAAATGGTGGAGTTCCCAGGGCATTCAATGAAAACTTCCTCATTTGATGGAGGTGATCTCTGGATTTCATGATTTCTTTTCAGAGTCTTCAGATCTGGTAAACTGTGAGCATCATCAGTCCCCCTAACCTGGAGTGGGGTTACACAGACTGAGCCTTAGTTGGAATTGGTCCCAGTATTTTTCATATGCCTGAACTCAGCTCAGTCCTTGTCCTTTTCTTGTCTTGTTTGCAATGGCTTCTTTTCTCAAACTGCTTACAGGTGTCTGTTCCCTTGGAGCTTCTTAGCAGATTGCATTTACTGCTTATATCCTGGCCAACACAACCTTGGCAAATGCTACTTGAAGCTGCAGAGTTCCTATAATCCCCTTATGTCTTATCTTTCATTATTTTTGTACTTACATGTTCTGTTTAGTATTACCCAGTTGTAAAATTACCAGAAGGAAATGGCAGTGGAGCAGAACCAGTGATCATCTATCTATATGTCAGTCTAATCTGAAGTTCATTGGCACACAGAGCACAAACTTTATGCTGAAAGGAGATTCCTGCAGACTGTATCCTTAGCTTGTTCAGTACAATGCAGGATTTCTGCATGTATGAGAAGGGATGTGGTTGCACATGTGAAGAGCAGTTCAGATTTTGGAGTCCTTTGGGAGAAGCAGTGGTGGGCTTTTTAGACGTGGAGACTGATGATGAAGGGGCATGAAACTGGTGAAGGAGTGATCTGTTAATATCAAATGCTGGAAGATTAGAAAAATAAGTGTCTTCCGGAAAAAAACCAGGACTTGAGTCACTTGGAGGGGAGTGGTGTATATAGTCCTGGCAATCCCAGTTTTTGTTATCTCCAAGTAGCTGGAAGGGAAATTGAGGAAAGAGGTCCTTGTGAGGAATGAAAAAAATTATTAAATCTGAAAAGGTCCAGTTATTCAGAGCCCATATGCAGTCATTTCTCCAGCTGCTAAAACTGGAAAAAAGTAGAAAGGCTTTCAACATATATTCATTGGCAGTTGGAGGGGAAATATCCGCTGTGCTCTCTGTTTCCTTTGTCCACTTCCTTTTAATGACTGCCCTTAGAATAGCAGCCCTGCAATTGAACCAAAGTAAATTCTGCACCACGTTGATTAGTTTTGTGTGCCCTGTGGACAGAGAATGAAAAGGCTAATGATGATTTATGTGTGAAACCAGAACAGTTGCATCAACCTGCTGAGCTGTACAATGCACCTGTTGAATAGAGACTGCATCTCCACAGGGTACAATGCTTCTCACTGACACATCTGCTTTACTGAAGTGGTTCTAGCTGATCCCCCTCATCTTTAGAGGTGGGAGCATCCTGTGTGCTATTGCTGTGATGCTTGACAACAGGGAGGAAAACTTTCTGTGCTCAGCTGCTGACCAACAACTAGGATACAGGATTATTAATAACAGGTGTCACTGAGCTGACTGTACCTGCTGAACTGGGAATCCAGGGAGGCGACAGAAATGATCTCTCTAGGCCAGTTTATTGTAGTCAGTTCCTCAATAATGTGAATATTGCAACTTTGGAGTTAATATTTTCTTTTAGAAGCTTATAAGAGGTTTGTGGTTCTCCCTTCTGGATTCTGCTAAGGCCTGATTGAGCAGGAATGGGGAAAGAGGACCTGTAAAGAGACTAAATCAGAACGGTAAGCCTAAGAGAAGTGGACAGTTTGACTGGCAAGTCGGATAATTTTCCTTCTGGCTTTTGTGTTTTGGTGTTGTCAGCAGCAGCCAAAGGCTGATCACTGCATGCTGGAGCTGGACTCTGTTCTGACCTTGTTTACTGCTCCTGGGTCTGTGTGCTGGTACTACCTATTGGAAATGCTCCTGGGGCATGGCAAGCTATAGGCTGAGTCTTCAAGCTGTGCAGGTTTGTGGTGCAGGGGCAATAGTACATGAGATAGAAGCAAATAGTACGAGTACCATTTGGGTAATGGCTGTTTATTAATATTACCTATTCTCTGGCTGCTATTTGGCAAACACATTATAGGGCAGCTAGACTGCCCTATAAAGAAATTCAAATGACTTCTTGAAATGGAGATGTTCACTTGTTCTGTGGAGTTTTTGTAGAGGGCATGTAACCCTCAAGGGTATGCTATTTTCCACAGATCCTTACCTTTTATGATTTTATTTCTAATGTTGATTCATGTGTGAGGCTTGGGAGAGCCATGTATAACCCAGAAGGTGGTTGTCACCTTTAATCCTGCTGCCACACCTTGCCAACAAGATCAAGTCAGAAATTATCTTCTCTATTGATTTAATGTGACCTCTGTTTAGCAGAGAACACAGTTAAATGCAGATATACAGCTCTTCCTGGCTTTGTGGTCCTTCCATCCCTTAACATGGGTGATAGGGAATAGGAATATCAGTCCTAGCTGCCAGGATGCTTCCTCTATTGAACCTGTGCCATTATGTCATGTTCTTGGAAGTATGAAGGTTGTTCTTTAATGCCTCAATTAGAAACAGTGGCTTTGGGAGTTATTCCACCTGTAAATGAAGAGATGGCAGGAGAAGGGAAGAGTTAGAAAATGTCATCTTCTCTTTGTGTCATGAGGATCTCTGCTGTGCTCACTCATCACCCAGAGTTAAGTGTTAGAATTGTTCCCAGCTGAGCTGAAATGGGACAGGACTGTGCAGAGCTTCTTAATCAAGCAGATCTTCTTGGTATCAGTCACTGTTGGGATGTTCTATTTTGAAGCTCCTTGGTTGTATTTACTAATGCCCTTATGATGTCTGTCCCTGCAGAAGTGCTGTGGTGCATTTGGAGCTGGCATGGTACATTTCATGATCTTAAGTGTGCATATTAAAACAAAAAAAGGCCATATTGAAAATCCATTTTCTCCTTGCAGGTCTTGAGCAATTTTGTAAGATATAATAAGATGAGCAATCTGGTTCTGGCAGCGAAATGAACAGATGCCAAGCTATAATTTCCCATACCAGAAAATACTGTAGAGTCACTTTGTGTTGTAGAAAGAAGAATCTGTGTTATTAATAGAGGACAGTTAAAACTTGAAGTCCTGAGAGCACACATTTCATCTTATCTGTGTCCTCTGGAGGAAAATAGGCAGGGACACATCCTGGCCAGCCAGGAGAGAGATTACAAGATCTTGGGGCACAAGAGATTGTCTGTACCTTGACTTAACAGCAGAAACTGCTCGTTAACACATCCCCTAACATCAAGGGGTTGTGTTTCTGACTCTAGGAACTCTTGCTTGTATTTTTTTTTTTTTTTTTTTGCAGGGCCAGCTTCTGTGGGAGATGGCAGAGCAAAGCTGGCATTACCTGTTTGTACTGAGCTGGTAGCTGTGGGGCCCTGACTCTGGTCCTTTGCACACTTCCCAGATGAATACATTAAAGGAATTGGCCAAAAAAAAAAAAATATCTCTTAAGACTGCTGAAATTTACCTTTGTGAATATATATTTTTTCTTATATCTAAAAATTTCATGGGTGTGTTGTCATCCCCACCTCTCTACCAAGGTCAGACACCAACCAGTTTCTGGAACAACAGAGCATCCCTGCTCACTTATTCTGTGTATAGAGATGTGCATCACTTTTAAAGCTGGTGCTGGCTGGTGCAGAGTCACAGGGGTAAATTGACATCTGAATTTACTGCATTTCAATATCCCTGGACTAGCAAGCCCACACTTGTTTAGGCAGTTTGCAACTTGTTCCCTATTCTGACCAGCAATCTCATCTCCGTACTGGAATTGTGTTAAGTGTTGGGTCACAACTAGCCTGTTTTTCTGGAGGCTGTGGCAGAGATAATATTGCATTCTCAGCATCATCACATTTGTTAATCTCCATTAACTGATGGGCTTATGCTTTTCTTTCCTCTCTTATTACTTTTAATGTATTTATAGAGCCTTCTTTGTTGCCTTTATGTCCTTGTTAGTTGTAATTCAACTTGTGCCTTAGCCTTTCTGATTTATCCCTGCATGCTCACAATATTCCTTTTTACTTTGAGTTGCCCGTCCTTGTTCCCACTTTCTTTACAGTTGCTTTTTGATTGTTCAGTCTTTAAAGTGCTCCTAATATAACCATATTGGTTTCAAGCTATGTTCACTATCTTTGCTGTGTACCAGGATAGGCTGCTATTGTGCTTTTGATACAGTCCCTTTCAGCACTACCACATCTCCTGCACTCCTGCATTCCTCTCTGCCTTAGATTATCTTCCCAAGAGACCATCCCTCACAGTTCTGAATGTGTTTAAGTCTGCAGCTTTTTTTTCCTTTTTTTTTTTTTTAAGTCCACTGTCCTCGTTCTCCTGGTCTCTTTTCCTTCCTCTGCTGTCTTATAATCACTTCCACCTGCATTGCCTTCCACTTTTCAGTCCTTAAAAGTTTCTTCTTACTGGAATCAAATCTAAACTCTCACCTACTTACTACAGTTTTCTTCACCTTTTAAAAACAAAGACTCATCACTGTCATAAAGAACTCTGTCTCATACTGTGCTGTTTTGAGTAACCAAAAACCTCCAGAAAAGGTGATATTTCTGCTGTTTACCCAGAAAAGATTCACCCACTTGCTTCTCTCTGGATAATCCTCTTTTCCCCACTTTTCATAGGGCAAGAATAGGGAATAGGGCCTGGCATTTCTCGTGTTTCTGACTTTCAAGCAGGCATTGCTGCCATGAAGTGCAGCACTCCTTCTCTTTTTCTGTGTGGATATTCTCTTGAACATGTGCACTTGTATCTTTCTGCATATTTTTTTCTGTCTCCCTCTTTCTGATAATATCATTTGCAGTATGGAAACGCTCCAATCTTAAGAGACCAAGTAAGTAAAATCAGAATAGAAACCTTTATAATCTAGACCAGAGATTGCTTTTTCCTTAACAGTGAGCTTTGAGCTACTGTGAAACATCTCCACTCATTATTGGGATCCAGTACAAAAACTGGTAACCTGAAGTTGGTCTATTACAGCTTTGCTTTAAATGTTGCCTTCCTCTTGCCTTAACATGCTGTATCCAAGGATATATTTACTGTGTCATTTGAGACCTCTCCCCTGATACTCACAAGTGATAGGATGAGAAGAAGTGGCCTTATGTTGCCCAAGGTGAAGCTAAGATTGGATATTAGGATATTAGGAAAAATTTCTTTGCTGAATGAGTTATGGAGCATTAGAACAGGCTGCCCAGGGAAGTGGTTGATTCACCAGCCTTGGAGGTATTTAGAAGACATGTAAATGTGGGGCTTAGGGATGTGGTTTGGTGGTAGACCTAGCAGTGTTAGTTTTACAGTTGGACTTGATCTTAAAGGTCTTTTCCAATCTAAATGATTCTGTGCTTCTACTCGGTTCTCCAGAGCAGAGTTACCCTGGCAGCTAACTCTGGCAATTAAGAGACCACATCAATTCTCATTTTTCTCTTTCCCTCACAGTGTCTGCAGTCTGACCTATCTTGGTTTTCTTTGAAAATAGTCACTCCCTTTCCAAAGAAGGTATATTTACAGTCTTGGCTGGTCGCAGGTCACATTGGTGCCACTGATTTAGTAGCAGGAAATGTGGATATGAAAGGAAAGAGGCATTTTAAGTAGAACTGATACACAGTTAAATGAATAACACAAATGTAGAACAATAATTTTTATTGGACCTTGAACCCTTTGCACTATTTGATATATCCATAAGTGCTATCCACCATCACTGGACCTATTGGCTTGATCTCATTACTTTTGAAAGCCTTTTTTTTTTTTTTTTTTAATTCTTAAACTGTAAGTATTGACTCATTTTATTAGATGCTGCTTCAGTCTTGCTGACTTAGGATAGTTTCCCAAGAGGTTGTTTGCCTAGAGTGAGAAAGAAATTATTTCATTACAAGAAGCTTAGCAGATCATTTGCCTTTCATATAGGTTGATTGATTCAGCTAGTGCAGATCACAGATGGGCAAATGGTTTGACTACCAGCTGGGATAGGAGAGGTAGGTTCAAGTTCTACTTTGCTCTAGAGTTAATCCATTGCCAAAATCAGAGATGTTCAGTAGCCTAACTCTGAAGAGGGGTTAGAGATACAAGTGTTTATTCTGGATATCACAATCTCTGAAGTTCCCTCTTGTTAAAGACATATGTAAATACCATTTTCTAGTGTCTGGAGGCTGGAAATCTTAAAAGTTCCTTAGTAATAAGTAGCTGTGACATATTTTTTCTACAGAAGTAAACTCATGCGAGGTACAGGTTATCAACTAATGGAATAAATTAGCCTGCAAAGCTCATGTGAATTACTTCATTCAGAAATAAAATGGCCTTAGGTTAGAGGAATGACGGACAGGGTTTGAAAAACTTCCAGGACAATGATGTCCATTTTGCAATTTAAAGAACCCTAATTTACCAGTGCTGCTTCCATGCCACTTGCTAATCCACCTCATCTTTTCTGAGCATTCCCACGATGAAATGAGCCAGAGTTAAGTCTCTTACTCAATTATCTAAGCATAATCCTAAGGCTGAAGCTTCCTTTGCAAACACCGATGGCAACAAATTCAAAACCTATTCTCCACAACTGTAGCTGCTGTCAATTTATCCCATCTCTGGCAGTGTTCCTGCCTGAAGTCTCATTCCCTCCAGCTGTGTTATTCAACTGTCTGTGCCAAGCTACAAAGAATTCTTTGCATCCTGCCATATCTGTGTGTGTCTTCCATGTATTTTGAGGCTCATGCCCTGTCTCACAGTGACATCCTGGTGGTGCTGCATACCAAGGTGGACAACTGCAGCAGTGGGTTGTGTAGGTGTTGAGATGAAATGCAAGACTTATATGTTGGACTGTTCCCAGAGGAAAATTAATAGTTAATTGGTCTTCATATGGCCTTGGGTACCCTTTGTAATTTTTAACCTGGACATGAAAACAAAAGTAGCTTTCACACACACCGGGAACAGACAAGAGATCAGCACTGAGCTCTGAAGGAAATAATTTGTTGCGTTAACAGATAATTATTTGGGAAACCTCTATCATCACATGAAGTATAAGCCTGCCTTCTATGTGCAACAGTGTAACCATCTGTCTGGGGGTCTTTAACCTCTGGAGTTGACAGCACAAACCCCTTCTGCACAGGGAGCAGAGGAGGCCTGGGTAATTACTAGCCATTAAATAAAGTACGCCCCTAAGTCTTCAAATGCCAAGGCACACGTGTAATTAGCTAATAAACTGCAAATGAATAATTAGCCAGCAGCAAAAGCCAGAGGAGCAGAGGGATGCTGTTCACCTTCCCTCTCTTCCTGCAGTGTGGAGCACTATGTGCTTTACTTACTTTAGTGAGCAGTTGCTTATTTGGTTAAATGGCATGACAACTATTAGAATTGGGAGACAGCACTTCCCAGGATGTCTGGCTCCAGGATTTGCTGTTTCATGAACCGCTGGTGATATTTATGTAGTTTGGAGATGAATGATGGTTGTGCCCTCCCTTATTTCATGTGGGTTGTGTTTGCACACAGTCCGAGGGATCTGGAGCAGAAGCTCTGCTGAAGTACCTGGCAGTCATTCTGCCCAGGGACAGCAGCAGCCTGGGGATGTTTGTAGGACTGGAGATTCGGGTCCAGATCTGCAGGATGGAGGTGGGATTTTCAGCTGCTGATGCAATGCTGATGAAATGAGGATTGCTTCATCATCCTGATTTACACCCTCTGTGATGTGATGGCAAGGTATGGACCCTCACTCAGGTCACTGTGCTGAGGTACAGCACATCAGCTGAGCTGCAGTAACTGTTTCTGACTGCTGGAGGAAAAAAAAAGGGAATTCATTTTAATCTCCTTTCATTGCAGTCTAAACTCTGCTAGATAATGTCACCCTTTCTGTGGTATAAGTTTCGATGGATGTTTACAGTACCTCAGAAATGTCACGAATCAGATGCCTCTATGAGCTTCTCCTATCCTCATAATTACTGAATCCCTAAAAATAGTTTCCGTCTAGACATGTCATTGTTTCTAGATTTGACAAAAGTTGGAATGAAACAAGTAGAATCAAACTTAGGAACTGAAATCAGACTTCTTCCAACTAAATTCCCAAACTGGGAATTTTCAAATCAAAGGGTATAGATAGAAAGGTGTATTGATGGTCCTGAGTACTTCCAAACCTCACTATGTTTAATAGTGTAACTCTGTGCCTAGCAATCTGAAGCAGACTTTTCACTTTGTGTTCAAGAGATGGGCTGTTGAATGGAATTACAAGTTTTCTTGTAGTATGTTACTCAGCCTTCAGATGTCTCCTGCTGCTGAAATCAGTTTGGAAAGGGCACTCCACTGTTAACAAGGAAAAGAGAATGTAAGTTTTGCTGAAGCCTCTTTCTGTTACCTTTAACGGGTGACTTTATATGTGGTGGTTTTGGTGTTCTTTGAGAAAATATCTAATTCCATACACCATGGCAGCCAACAAGGGTGGGTAGTGATGCTTATAGTTTCCAAATCAGTTTATGCATTTCTTCCTAAAGCAGCTTTTTTTAACTCCAAAGCTTTTGATTAAGTCTAAATATAACATTTCAAGTAAAGTACATATGTATTTCTAAAGTTTGAACACATAGAAAGTAATTCATGGTGATAGAACAGGAAAGATATTTTTAAACATTAGATTAATATGTGCTCTGGAAGAAATAGTATTTGCATCCTAGATGTGACTTTTGAATTTGCCTCTTTTATAAGTACATACAGAAAAATTATTTCATATGCATAAGCTTTTCCTCTCAAATAATCCCACAGCATTTTGCAGATGGACATACTAACTATAGCCAGAAAAACTCAAAATGCAACCTGGGAAGTGCTAAGATTCAGGAAAATTTGCAGATTTTGAAAATACTAAAGGATTACTTCAGTTGTTTTAAAATGAAGTGAGTTTTATTTTCCTGTCTCTCTGATTTCCTTAAAACTGTTCCCACCAAAAAATACATTTTTTTCCTACAAAAACTTTTTGAGAATCTGTTGTTTTCAATTTTTTTTCCTTTCCCCCTCCCCCCAAAATACATCCAACATGAGTTAATGTAAATCTGATAGTAGTGAATATGGCAGCAGCTGAACATCAAGTGACTCCACCACACAGATTTAACTCTGGGAGGTAAGGGTATGAAATAACAAGTCAAAATCAGAGGAAACTTAGGAGAGCTGTGGTTCAGAGAGTTAAAAACTGTTTGGGACAAATAGGCTTACACCCTGCTTCTTTCAATCAGTGCGCTGCTGTTTTGGTTATCAGGACTAATGAGCTTGACTTTTGGCTCTCAATCAAAGAACTGTGTCTCTAGTGCAAATCATTTCTCCTACTGAATACTTGGTTTAGAAGCCATTAAATCACCTTCAGAATCTCCAGTGTTGACAGAAGCTGCTATGACTGAGAGTGTGGATAGTTTCTGGTTGAAGCTGATTAGGTAGTTTCTTTGTCCCTCTACACTTCTAGAAAATTCACTTTGAGAATTTTCTGGACATATTGGTGACAGAATGACCAGTGAAACCTGGTGGAAGAAGGTGTGTGGAATAGGCAGGCAGGAAAGCTACAGCCTGCAAATCATTGCAGAGTGTGTGACCAGAGCCTGTGAGGCTTTAGGTCAAAACTTCAGCAATCTTAATGATCTTGGCTTCAGTGTCCCCCACATTGATCATTTCCATGTTTCTAATTGTAAGACTCCTATATTTGTATGAAGAACTAGGTGATCCTTATACTGATTCCGCAGGCCAGTAGTTGGAATATTTTCTAGCAACAAAGATTAAAAAGGTCCAGGTCTGGAATGGACCCAGAAGAGACCTCGGTGCAGATTTCCCACATGCTTCCCTACTGGTAGATTATGAGGTGTATGGGGTTACATGTGCATCCATGTCTAGATAATGACCAGAAAACCCAGACTGGTCAGGATAAGTTTATTCTCGGAATTAAAGAAGTTTGAATTTACTATTTCTTGTGAAATGCAGGTCCTAACTCAAACGTTCCTGCCTCACTTTACTTTTAACCCTTCTTATCTTGAGATCTGATTTGATCAATATGTACCAACTGGGTACAATCACAATATAGTCTGTGGCAATCCTTAAAATGTACAAAAGAAAGGGAAAAGAAATTAATTTTCCTCTCAGTAGACTTTCTAGGATGCTTCAGTATGTTAAACACAACATTGTTCGTAGTCATTTCTATGAGTGCCATCTCCTAAATTCCAGAGGCCTTCAGAGACACTGCACAGGAGTGTTTCATAAGAGACACCTCCTTAAAATTTTATCCTGGGCTCCTCCTACTTCTCATTTCCATTATCAAGTGAAATAAAAGGAAGAGGGAAAATCCAAGAATGGAATTCACTGGGATGAGAGGAAGTAATAGGAGAAAACGTTGTTGTGAAGCCATTTGCAGCTCTTTGAACTGTGCCCAATTAGGATGGAGAATACCCATAAGTAGCTAAATTAATTTTCCCCATCATAGCATTCTGTATGGAAGAAACCAGCTGGGTCCTAAAGAGTAAGTGAATAGAAGTAAGACTATAGTACACTGAATGACTTAACAAATTAAGGATTATCTTCTTGGATGGTATGAAATGGCATTGTCCTCTTGATATCCACATTACTGCAGTGAGAACTGGCTGTCTGTTACTTTTCTGTTATTCTTCTTAGTCTTTTGTTCAGAACCAAATATCTCTTTTATGTGGGGAAGCATATGGATGAGCAAAGTTTCTAATGAACCTCAGTGAAAACAAGGAGAAATGTTTGTAATGAATAGAGAAATTATTCACTCTTCCATATGAAGTTTACAACATTGATTAAACTTCCGAGTCTTTATAAACCACTGAAACTATTCCATTAAAGAAAGAGGGTGGAATAAGGGACTTGCTTGAGGTTGTGAACTGAACGCACTAAATTCTGACTCTTAGCTGTGAAGAAAGCTCTTATTTTAGGATGCCAGCCTTCAGTGAAAGTATAAAATGTTTCAGGAGGAACAGTTCTTTAAAGGGCTCTGATTTAACTTTTCACTTCCAAAAGCTTTGGAAGCAGACCTGCTTCTAACCAATTTGAAAGACGTGATTTGTATCAACCTTAAGAAAAATCCTAAATATCTGTTGGAATTGGTTGAGATCAAAGCGGTCATTCCTGAGGGTATAAAAATAGATTAGACAAAGCCTCTTGATAATTGTATCTTCTATAATTCTTTGATTCAATCTCATTTCATACTGTATCCTGCGATGTGAAAGCATTGGAATGTTTGGATCTTGTCCTTGGTGATTGTTTGCTCACTCGTGTTATGGCAATATTAGTACCCAGAGGCTTGGTACTGATTTCTAGACCATGTTACATTGAGGTGTTAATCAGCTGACCTCTACAGAAGACATGATGTGTTACTCACATTACACTGTTGAAGTGTGCCTAATTTTAAATTTGTATGATTTATAAATGTTTAATTTTAGACCAATCTAGGGAGATGTTAAATGCTAATTTTTAATTTCACAGGCAGAGATGAAAATGCTTACATATTTAAAGAGTAGCTGAGTAAACTCATCATATTCCTCACGGATCAAAGTTTGATCTTTTCTGTCAGCCAGTATTGTCTTCCTGGTAGCTTTGACTATACTGGAAACCTGTTATTTCATTTCCTGAAATGGAGAAGAACTTTGCACAGTTCTGAAATATATATGTAGAGAGAGGGAAGACTTCATGCTTGGAAGAGTTCAGTTCAAGAAAATCACACTTTGATTTACTCGTGTTTGAAAGATTTCCGGACCAGCATTCTCATCCCAAGGCTCCTAAGATCATGGAGTGTATGAGATTTTCTGATATTACTCATAATCATGAAAATTTAGGAAGTTAAAAAAGAAGTTGGGACTGTATTGTTCCCTGAAGTCATAAAAATGAAAAGCGTAAGAGGTCTTTTAGGATTTCACTCTGATATCTTGACACCAAATAATTGAATAAATGAAGTGAGAGGACAACCAGGTGCTTGATGGATACTGTGAGCTCCATTAGGTCAATGGGATTGTTTCTTTGGTGTCATGCAGGAGTGAGAATGAGTGTAAATGGTTTTGCCACTGTTTTTTTGTGTGATGCTTGACTAGTCATTTAAGCTTTCCTTCTATAGTCTCCTAGCATGTTGAGAATTGTGTCTCAGATCTTTGAATAGAAAACAGAGGCTCAGATCTTGACCACATCCATAAATACTCTATCCTGCTTCCTATGTAGTTCTCTTGAAACAAAATCTACTGTTTTCTTCCACAAAATTACTTTCCTCCTTCAAAATGGTGGACAGAAAATGACCACAAAACAAGCTCTGTCAGTTCTGTTCTCTTTGAGATCAAATTTTATTCAGGACAATTACAAACTTTGTTTCCTTCAGCTAAAGAGTCAGACTCAAGCTGAATTTTAGCAAGCAATAGGATTGTCTGAGCAGTAAAGAGAGAAGGATGTGGAAGTTTTGGTGTTACCTGTATGTATTGAGTAATGCATTTATTCTGTCCTTAAAAGGGAGCACTTAAGAGTTTGACTTGGGTAAGGTGTAAATAATTACAAGAGAATTATATCCCTCCTGAACTGATTCAAGAATGCCTGGCAGCCACAGACACTTTGAATGGAAGTGCATGCAGTTTATAGAAAAGTGTCAGGGCACTAAGGAGTATTATACATGTGGAGATGTCAACAACAGATTCCAGAATTTGTAGAGGGTCAGAGTCTCTTCTTTTGTAGGTAATGCTCTACAGGTGTTTGTAGATCAAGCAACACTTAAACCAGCAGTGAGAGCAAGACTGTGCTCTAGTTATATATCCTCCTATAGATGCCAAATTTTAAAGATTGGGTGGAAGAGATGGTTTCACCTTGGTCTAATCTCACTCCAGCTTTGTGGCAAAGCTAGCTCCCCTGGTTTCCATAATGTGTCTTGTTGATTTGGTCATACACCATTTCACAGGCTTCAGGTCTTTTAATCTCATTTTCTGGCTGGCAGAAAATCACATATTGTTTTTTTTGCTCTTCTTTCCCTTATCTAGCTGTAGGAATAGTCAGGCAAGCCTTAATTGAGCTCAACCTATAGTTGCAATAAATTATCTTAATATACTGCTTTCCCTTTTCATCCTAGCTTGGGACTAGAATCTCAGAGCTGGCAGTAAATGAAAGATCACAGGTGAGGATGAAAGCTCTTGGAAGACTGAAATGACTTTTTGTCAGTCCACACTAGACTGCCTTTAAGAATTAGATTGCATGAGGAAAGGAGGCCGAGACCTCCAAGGTATTATTCTAAGCCAGTGCCATGCTTAGGGCATATGAATCTCTGCAAATGGTTCTACTGGGGACTGGAAACTAGTTGCAACTGGCATAATGCATCACACATGTACTCTGCTGTTTGCTGACACAGCAGTTCATAGGGGTGGCCCTTCATGGCCTTGACCTCCAGGGAGGCACAAACAGGACAGAAAAGCGCCGCACCAAGCGCTACCAGGCAGAACCCAGAGCTCCAGCTGCCAGAAGGAGGAGGTTGCTCATCTTTGCATTGCAGCAAATCTCATTGCAGAGATTTGCATTACAAGAAAAGCTCTGGGAAAGAGCAAGTCTCAGTGGCTTCAAAAGCCAGGCTTCCATGGAGCTCCTTACAGTATTTTCAAAGCAAGCTGTCTTACGCTGTTTCACGGGTGCTCGTCAGCCCAGAGGAAGGTTCTGGAGAAAGATTTCTGCCCAAATTGCTGCCTTTTTTAGTCTTTTTGCTGCAAAAGTCCTGTAAGAATGTCCTTGGAAGGCCTTTCTGGAGACAAAAGAGTCTGTAAAATCTCCAAGAAAATGTAGACATTTGTAAATGAAAAAATTACCAAAGACTTCAGATAGTTCATGTGATTGGACTCTATAAATACACTTTATAACAAGCCCCTGTTAGGGCAACAATCCATCACATACTTCCCTTCGTGAATTTCTGAGGCTGTCTCTGGAGCTTGGTGGGAACCCATCTGGTGTTTGGATCCCTTCTTAGAGACTGCAGTGATGGGTTTTGTGTTCACAGACTTCTGGCTGCTACTAATGGCCAAACAGCAGGGAGTTAAGAGCAGAGCGGTGAGGAGGGTGCAGGGGAAAAGGTCTTTCACTCTGTGTTCCTGAGGTGGTCTTAATTAAGGCATAAAGGGCAAGCAGGGCTTTTCCCCTCTTATGCACGTTGGAAACAACTGCTCGTATGTGTCAAAAACATTTCATTCCCTTCATGGCCTTCTCTGTATATTGATTTACTCAATTAGTAGTGCATGGCATGTTTTTCTTTTTAACAAAACGGTATGAGACTTTTGACATTTAAAGGATTGGACAATGCACATGAAACACACAAGCTGTTTGAAACAGTCTTTGGTACAGAGATGTCTGAGTCTTTTTTCACAAAATACCTACAGCTCCAACCAAGCACAAAGCACTCTGCCCTTTCTGTTTTTGCAAAGTATTTATGGCAACAGAAACATAGTTTGTTACCTATGCTTGTTGAGACCCTTATAATGCCACTACTGCAAGAAAAATAGTGAATTATATAAAGAAAAAAACAAAACCAAAACCCAAACAACTTATTTTTTTTTTGTTTCTGAAGTGTTGACATCAAACACCAGACATCAAATGGAGCGAAACAAAGTCCCTAATGTCTTGTTTTTTTTGAAAACATAGAATGATCTCTCCCTGTCTAACAGAGAGTTTATTTTTGCTCATATTCAAACCTCTATTTCCTTTGCTCCTGGTAATGAGAGGATGTGCCCCTGAAATGTGTCTGTATGGAACAAAGTTGGAGTTTGAACTGATCATTTTAAGAAGGATAATCAAACGTTTGTGCTGCTGTGTTCTTCCCACTCTGCCAGATGTGAACCAGAGACACTGATCAGAGCACAGAGGCTGAGGTCTGGGCTCCTTGCTGACTTACTGATGGCACAGACATGTTGACTCTACTGTACTATCACTTTGTGCCTCTGTTTTATCTTGTAATGTTGGACTGCAATTTGCCAGTTTTTCAGACAGATTCCAGAGGAGCTTTCCGGGCTCCTGTGTTGCGTTTTCACTGCCTGGAGCTTGAGGTTTTATAGTATTAATACGATTTCAAACTGGAATGGGCAAAACACTTGAAGAAGCTGTAACAAACGTTGATAACTCATTTTGCCTGTTTCCATGCTGTGTAGGTTGAATAGGTCGGAAACTCCTGTTAGTGGAGGAATGGAGTCTGGACATTTCTGCTCTGAAATGAAAGGGTCTCTGTCAGACTAAAGCAAACCTGATACAGCTCTTGGCAATATGTGGGGGCTGCAATATCACTGGCTGTAGGAAACCGTGCTGGCACTTGTCAGCTTGGCATAACTCAATAAGGCTGCCCATGTGCAGTTAAAAGTCTATGTGATTTGCTAAGCAAATTCTGCCTCAAGGTTAAAATGCCGAATTCCAGTAGAATTAAATAACTCTTCATTGGTATCTTTGAAAATCCCATCCTCAGCTACCTGCTTGGTAGCTTCCATTTATTGTACATTGTTTTAGCTGTCCTTCTGCTCTAATTTTTTAGAATGAACTAGGCTAATGCTTATCAGGAATTGCATGTCCTGTTTCTTGACAGAGGTATTATGATCAGTGATTTAAACATTTTCTTTGAAAGAGGGGGAGAAAAAATTCCATTTTAAAGTTTTGTAAACACAAAAATACATGTATTAGAGGGGCTTAGATAGTCCAATTTAAGTCCTATAGATCTCCTGAGGTGTTTTCTTATTTCAGATTGGTCTGTGTGTGGATTGCTAGTTCCTGATTTCCTCAGTGTTTTGTTAGTATTTGAGGTCTTAAAAATTGTTTAGGTTAGGTGAAGGAAATGCCGGTGGGACTAAGCACTTCCTGGTATAATTGCATTCACCCAGTGGCTGTGTGCAAGCCTGCCTTTGAGTTAGTCTGCCCCATAACTCCCTCTTTCTTTTGGCATACATACTCACTTCTAGAACCTCCCATGCATGGATAAACAGTCTAGTTTCAGTCATGATTTCCTTGTCTTTTACTGAAAGAGATGTTTCAATGCTCCCTCATTCTACCCAGATGGTGGAAGAAAACTGCCAAACCAGTCCTCTGACAAGTGATGAGAGCACTTATAGGTCAGAACAAAATAGCAGTGGGACAGAGGATCTCAAATACAGCCCTGTTTGGACCTCGGCATACAGAAAATTAATTTATTTCTAAGGCTCTTTTAGGCAGCATATAACAAATATTCTTTTTCTTCCCACTCAAAATATGCTTTGTCTCATCCATTTTTACTGTACCCCTGATTTTTGTTACAATCTGCTGAATAATATGTGATCCCTAGCAGAAAATGGGACATTGTCATATGAGCTGCGAAGGAGCCCAGAGATTAAATTATACAGTTAGAGCTGCTGCTGACTGCTCATTGATTTCTGACAGCTTGCTCAGGAAAGGAATAAATTTATTGAGATGTATTAAACTCTTCAATCCTTCCTTCCCCCTCTGCTCTTTGGAAGGGTTGGTCTCCTTATGACTACCGAAAGACAGCACTGAAAAGAGGATGTAGAGCATCTGAGGGAGATACTTGGCCCAGCTGCCCGTCTGACAGTAGCAGAGTCACCTGGCTGGGTTTCCCTTGTTCTGCACATCCCACTGCTCAAGGGGGTTCCCTTGGGAAGTTGGTTGCCAGCAGCTATCAGGCTGAAGGGCTGAAATCCCCTCTCTGCTACTGCTGGGGTGCTTATAGCACGACTCTGGTCTGTGTGCATGATTAAGGTGGTCTTGGGCATCTTACAAGGGCCATATCCTAAACAGCTGTAACTTTCTGAGTCACTGGGTCTATCTGATGTGTGATGTGAGGATACAACCCATTTCTGGCCTGGTCAGTGTTCCAAACACAGTGAGTTCATACAGAAGGCTGTGAACTTCTTCACCAGAGTAAGTTCTGTTCTAAAAACAAAACTGTTCCCCTCTTAAACTGGCATATATGATATAACACAATGACCCTGGTGCATTGGGAAGCTTCACTCAATCTTCTGCTAAAGGCAGCTATTCATTCACTCTGCAGCATAACTGCCCTATTTCAAGGCTAGAGCTACCTTCCCTTGGGACAGGTTTCACCTTTGCTCAGCTGAGCATGTGTAGGAGTGATCCACAGGAGCACATGGAAAGCAATTTATAGCAGCAAATTCCCTGCTGCTTTCGGAAGCTGTTAAATCAGGTAGTTCTGGAGCAAAGAGAGGGTACAATGCAAGAAATTCTCCTATTCTGAATAGGCTTTCTGTTGTGAGCTGACATGGCTATTTTCCTCCAGTGCTAAATTCCTCCAGTATAAATTTTTCAACAAGGATTTTCTTTTTTCTTCACAACAGTAGGAAAAAAACCTCCATGATTAACATGGGAATTGTGATGAAAATGCTATGTTTTTGTAATGTGGCATTTCCTCTATGTCAATAGATCTATAATAAAGAAAAAAAATAGGTGTGGATACAGAGGACTAATATTTTTACCACTTGTTTGGCACTGATTAATGGAAAGACTACATCTGACTGTTCTGTCTCAAATGACAGGAACAGGGCATGAAACTGAGTGAAGCTAATAAATGATAAAGGGTAGTGGTCGAAATTCTGTGTGTCTCCTTCCCAGTGAAAGAGTTCTTATTCAGGCAATGAACAGCCCCCTCTGATTTGCCTTTCACTGCAGTGGGCTGTGCTAATGTGTGACCCACAGAATGAGGTAGCTTATGCTATAGAAATGAAGGTCTTTGTTCTGGTGTCTCCAGTAATGTCCAGTGGAAGTGGTCCTTAGGCACTGCTACGGTGAACTCTGTCCATCACTTCAGAGTGATTAAAAATTTCTTCATTAGTTGAAGGCTTCAGCTTCCTTCAGTTTGGGGTGGTTTGTGCAGCTGAGATTCTGCTTGCCCTTAATCCTTCACAATACCAAGTTAAACAGATCTGGCTGAAACGCCTTCAGTTAAAAAAACTTGGCTTCTTGGCCTCTTTTTGCTATTTACTGCACATGCAGTGAAGCCATGGAGCTGATTTTATGTGGGTTTGACTGGTTTGATTTTCTAGGGATATTGAAAAATTTTTACCAACATGAGTTAGCTCTTTCTGATATGCATGACAGTTTCTGTTGTGCTTAGGAGAAATAGCCCAAACAGCCACTCATGGAAGGCCAGTTTTGGGCTGGTTAATGTTGTTCGTTTGTGATTGACAGACAGACATATTTTGCAAGTGAGTACAATCTGTGCTACTTTTAGAGGCCTGTAGAAATAATCTACTGAATTTCTCATTTGATCTGTTTTGCATAAAATTCCCAGGCAATTTAAAAGATATCAAACCAATGAAGTTATGTGCAAATAAAATACCATAAATTCCTTCCAGCTCTAATGGCAAAGAGAACACTCTTTAGATTTTTAATTTTATATTTTGCTAGCTGATAGCACTTACTACAGAGGTCTCTCTGCTCTAAAATTGGACGGGAAGATATTTTCTTTCAATTTAGTCATACTTTAAGTTTCCATTTGTGAACAGTTCATCAGCAATTTCTTTTAGCTAAATGGTTATTAAAATGTTAGCTTTCTCTCCAGCAGATCAATAAGACCTTCTCCAAAGGTGTGTGTAGCCAGCTGTAACAATGTTGGTGTTTATAATAGGCCTGTGCTAATCATGGCTCATCTATGGTTTGCTAGTGGTTAATGCTTGCAGAAAAGTTACAAGATAAAATGTGACTTCTCTTCCTTAACCTGTTGCTGGCCTTCTCTCTATGCTATAATTTTCCCCATCTTCATTTCAGGGTGTCATATAAAAAGGGGGGGTTTCCTTGACCCCCTTGTATTTGCCTGGTCCGTCAACACCGCAGGAAAGACAAGACCCCTGTGTCCAACAAGCCTGTCAGTGTCCCATTAAGGGGACTCTGCTGTATCGGGGGTTGACTCAACTGACTTGTTCAGGGACACGTGCCAATGGCATATCAGAGTCCAATCCTTTATTATAATTTAGGAAGACTCCATCCCAGATCTCCCCACTTTTTAATGAGTATGCTGTCCACTGCTGGCAACTGCTGCCCTTGAAGGACCCATGCTAAAACAGCTTATGAAATAACACACTTTTTATTGATACACATTGATGTTAGAAAATTGTGACAGGCTAAGGTTTGAAGATTGCTGATGAGAGCAACTGACTGCAAAACAAAGCTCTAATTACCAATGAAAGCTAGCTTGAGATAACCATCCAGCACATATGGAACATAGTTCTTACCCAATAGGTATCCCAAGGAGGGGGAAGACAGTTTTCAGCCCTTTGACCAATCACAGAAGTTACTACGGAGTCTTCCTTAACTTCTCCCTGTCCTTAATTTGCCATAATACTGTTTCTTTATGTTTAGGTGGAGCCTGAGTGACTCTATTCATGCATACCTTTGTTAATGATTGATGTAAAATTCTCTTGCTTTGGTCTCAAAGATATAGTCAATAAAATATAGAGTGTGTGCTCAGTGAGGGGTGACTGTACCTCGGAGGCAGGTAGCTGTGGGAAGGAGGTGTGAATGAACCAAGTTCGCCTGAGGAGAGCTCTTTTGTCACAGTAGCTGGTTCAGCAGCAAGACACCTTCTCCTGTCTCCCTTGGTTGACAGCTGCTTGGTTTATCGACTACATGGTACCGTGCAAGGATTACAACAGAGCCTGGCTGACCTGTCTCTGCTATGCTCTAACCTCCATTTCATCCCTCTTAGCATGTACATAAGGTTGCAGGCTTTGTTGTGTGGAGAATAATTGTGGAATAGATTTTGTGCATGCCAACTGCATTCCACTCAGGAAGTAGCAACTGCATTCATCCTGTAATTAATTCTTGTACTGTTATAATTTCTGTTAGAATGTGAACATAACTTCCCAGTTTTCTCTAATTTTACCCACAGTCATCATCCCACACACAGATAATCATATTAATTAATCCCCTTTAATATAAAGAAAACATTAGTTTAGAAGATAGGATTGTTACAATAAATTGCACGTGGAGCATATTAAGAAATTTGTTTCTCACAGAGTCATTTCTCTCTGTAGTCCTCCTTTCCATCATTATATACCAAAGTTGATCAGCATCTTGCAATATGGTGAAAGGCAATAGCTTGAAAATTTCTAACTACCCACCAGTGGAAAGACAGGCACAATACTTAATTTAAGCCCTTCAAAATTTTATCATTGATCATTCTTTTTATTTTAGACACCACAGTAGAACTCCAAGAGTTTCTTTAGTGCCAGGTTGGATAATATGAACTTGGGCCCATGTGACCTGCTTACTGGAAGCCCATGTTACAACAGGGAGATAAAACTTGATCTTTCAAGTCCTTTTCTGATGGGCTGGTACCTGGGAACCTGCACACGTTTGTGTCAACAGCCAGCTTTGGTTCTTCTTTTCTCTCTTACAGATGGGAGAAAGAGAGATTCACAAAGGAGAAGTAATTGCCCCAAAACACTCGAGACATCAGTGGCAGAGCTGGCACCAGCTGTGAGCCACAGAGAGCTTTTGATGCAAGATGTTGCCTTGCTGTTTTTAAACGTGTTCAATTAAAACTTTCTGAGCTTAGTGCACCTTTCTCTTTTGTCTGCATTATGTGCAGCTTTCTGTTGTTAACTGCTATACAAATTGTGAGCCTGGCCTCTCCTAGAAGCTGCTCTATTTGGAGGATGGTGATTTTAAAAAAAACCACAACAGAGCAACCACCACCATCAGCAAAAAAACAACCCCTCCAAAGGACCCCAAAACCCGACCCCAAAACCCGACCCCAAAACCCAACCCCAAAACCCAACCCCAAACTGTAAAGTCATGTCTGCAATGCCCTTGGGAGCAACAGTGCAGGGATATATCTGCCCACTTGTCTTCCAGACTCACAAACCAGGTAGCTTGTTGTGAGAAGCCCATGTGTTTGTGTGTGTCCTCATTCCTTCTTGTTCCCAAACCTGAGGCTGAAGCAGCACCTTTGAAATCACTATCTCAGATGTCTTAACTTTCAAGAAGTTGTACTGGGAGTAGTAAAATATAGGAAGATTGCTTTCCAACGTGGCTGTTGACTCTCTGCTTTTTTTTTATCCATATGACTGGGGCCAAGGAGAGGAAGGGCTGAATGTTCTGATGTCTAATAGAAAAACCCTTTCTAGGAGGAGATGTTAATATGTCCAATTACTTGTACTGAAACACTTTTGAGGGAGTTTATGTCTCTGAAGCCTCCATTGGTTCCTGAAACTGATTTGAAAATGGCCAGTTAAAAAAAAAAATGGGGTGGGTGGAAGGGACAGTTGGCTAGGCACTCCCTAAGGGATTTCCAAATTGTAGTGGGCATGTCAGAGGGCATATGGATCAGTGAATTAATGCTGTTAACCTGTATTGCCTGGAGTAAGACTTGGGTGCAGAGATTACTTTCAGAAATAGATTTCCTTCTCCAGATACATAGATATTGGGCTGTGCATTTCGAGGGGAGATATTGGGGTTTACTGTAGCTGCCTTTGCTTGATGTTCGGGATGCTGCAATGCATTTGTTGCAGAGATGTTAGAATAGATTATACTGAATTCCTGAGGGCCTGTGCTTGCTGGGATGACATGAAAATCAACCCTGGCTGTTGTCCCAGGAGATGTATGTGGGAGCAGGTTTGCCTGTATGATTTTACTGGTTTACTTTGAATTAAGCACTAGAATTCAGTTCACTTTGTTAAAAGCAGAATATATTGTAGCACTGCTATACATTGACAGGTGATAAAAAGGCTGGTTCTTGACACTGATTGAGAGTTCCCTTCCCTGCCAGAGGAGTTCCAACTGGACTGTTGGACTGACCTTCTGCCCTTGGAGTAATGCACCAAAGAGTGATGAGTTTGCTTTTGAAATCAGTATTGCTGGAAATGATGGGAAGCTAGGAGATGGAAAGGACTTAGTGGAAATATGTTACTCACATGACTACTCCTTTACCTTAAAGATAGGGCTTTGATTATAGTCTAAGTAGTTAGTTAATTCAACTAAGGCACTGTGTAGATGACAAGAACACTGGCTTTGGTGCTATTTATAGATTACTCCCAATGTTCAATGGATACAAAGGGAAAGTGAGGGTCAACCTCCTTCAAATATTTGGCCATGATAGTCTCTTAAGAAGTTCTTGTGCTTCAGCACCAGATACCATCATTATAAAAATTTTATTTATCTCTATATATTTACTTTACAGCTGACACCCAAGATGGAACAGGCTGTGCATGTAATCAACTCATAGGTTTTGAAGAGCTGTTGAAATAAAGATAAGTCAATGGTTGGTTCTTGGGGTTCCCATATAGGGCAGAAGGGGACTTCTCACTTGTCTTATTATGAGAACTGTATCCAAACTCTATTCTCAGAGTGTTTTTCCAGTCCCTACTCATCTGACTGGGGGATGGGGTAAATTTGTGTTAACTAGTCATAATTTTAAAAAATCTCCTGCTCCTCATCTGTGTTATTTTAATGAGGATAATTTCAATTGTTCCTCATTGCTTTGTAGTAACACAACTGTTAATCAGGTATTAACTAGGGGAACTAGCTCATCCTTTTCCTCCTGTGTCTTTATTCTTGCAGGATAAGCAGCCTGTTTTATGTTCTCTGATTGCTTCAAATTTCCTCTACCAGAATTCTCTCTCAACCAATTTATTCTGTGTTTTTACCTATGTGACTGCTTTTTTTCTTTATTAAATTTTGTGTTTAATGGGAATTCTCTTATTAGCACCACTGAAAATTGGGCTGCTTTGCCCTAGGGTTAGGGACAGCATTTATTAAAAATAAATTTTTTTTAAAAAAATCATCCAAGCAGAAGAAAAGTTACATGTTCACACTCAAAGAACAGAGACAGTTGGCTAACTAGTTTTGCTTGGCACATGGAGTTCTGCCTGACATGAGTCTGTACTCTGCCTGGAAATAACATTCTCACTCATGTCGCTCCCTGATTTGGCTCTGTGGCTCTGTTTGGTAAGATACTGCTGAAATATCTGGCACCACTCTTGAACCTGCAACATAACACTCCTGTGGGAATTGGCTCTTATTCCCAACTCTTGCTGGGCCTGGTCTTTGCTGCCAGGCTATGCTCTTGTATTGCAACTTGCCACTCAGACCTGGTAAGAAATACAGAGCTTTCTACTTATTGTCCTTCATATCTAATTATCTTCTGAACTGTTTTTCTCCAGCGCACCTCATGATGTCATGCCCTAAGAGATGAGTAGGACAAATTTTAATCACTCCCTGTCTTAAAGGTTCATACTGCCAGTGGTGACCAATCCTGACTGTTAAATTGGTCCTCTTTCATTACCTGCTGTGTACCCAATGGAAAATAAGGACCACTTCTTGACGGTCTAAGCTGAAACTTTTAGGATCATACTCTGGAGTTGTGCTATTTTTCAGTTTCTCATAAAGAATGATGAGGTTATTGTGTGCCAAGTGCATGCAGCTTCTTATGCTTTCAGAACAGAGGATTTTATGAGGTATCTCAGCAGCTGTGTGTGTCCAGCCAGAGGAAGCAGGAGCTACTGTAGCAGTGAGTTTTCCTGAAGTTGAGGACAACACATGGGGGGCAGTGTTGCTTCAGATAAAGAGTGGAAACTTGTCAACTTGTCATGGGGGAAAAACCTACCAAGCATCCTGCAGCCTAGCAAGCAATGAGGTGAGTCTATAGCTGTAGCCACTGGAACGTGGATCCATCTGCTAGGAAGGCCAGCTGCAACAGTATGATGCTAAAGAAATCAATCCGACCTTGACAAGCACGTGGCCTGGTCAGGCAATATTGATTCACTAATGACATGCTGTTGCATAATCCTTTCCTATTTGTATCTGATGGTTTCTAGACATGATTGATTTCAGTGTTTGCAAGGAAGTACATAAGAAAGAAAGAACACAAAAGAAGTTGGCTCTTGAAAGTAAAAAATGTCCTGGACACCAGAGGGGAATTCTGTAGCAGGCTGGCAGACTTGTGTATCCTTTCCTTTTTTTCCTCATATATTGAATCTTAATGGTAGCTTCTCATAGAATCATAGAATTGTTTGAGTTGGAAGGGACATATAGAGATCATCTAGTTACCACTACCCTGCCATGGGCCAGGAAGTGGCCTGACCTTTCACAAGGCCAGGTTGCTCAGGGCCTCATCCAACCTGACCTGGAACACTTTCAGGGATGGGACATCCACAACTTCTCTGTGCAACCTAGTCCAGTGTCTCACCAACCTCATAATAAAAAACTTCATTGTAGTTGATCTAAATCTACCTTTTTGCCATTTAAAGCCATCACCCCTTGTCCTATCACTCCATGCCCTTGTTAAAAGTCCCTTTCCACAATACTTTTGGTACTAAATACCCAATTTTTTTGCATGGCAAAATACCACAGAACACAGAAGACCTCGAGGGCTTTGCTAAAATTCTCTGTTCATGCATAAGCCAGGAATTGAAAGTGCTCAAAGAACTTTAGAATGAGGACAACATCTCATTTTTTGGGGATTCTTTCTGGCAAGGAGCTGAGGAAAGAGTGGGAAATGTAAGAGCTGAAAATGCTAAACCTCACAGGCTTCCTTTCTGTGTACTTCAGCACATTCTAGGAAGTTTCTACCTGGATTATTTCAAAAACTGTGCAGGGCTTGACCTGACTTAGCAGTTATTTTCCTTCTTTATTGTCTTGTACAGTTTGAGGAACATCAACTCGATCCTCTTTGGAGGGTATATTTTTCATTCTCAAATTGCCTGTCGATTTTCTAGTTTTGGATTGTGTTTTCCAGGAAACTCCTAATTCAGACTCATGTAGCCATTCATCAGGTAAAGGACATGGATGAAAAATCTATATAGAAAATAGCTTAATGTCTTCTAGCTGGTTCCTTCCTTTCAAACACCTCATTAAGGCTCCACTTCTCATTCAGATCTGGTCTGCGCCTCTGAATTGCTCAGAGTGGTCTGAGGAGATATTGAGAGTTCTGTAAAGTTGGAAAGCAACTAGTAAGGTAACAAAATGGAAATATGTTTATAATTACATGTTACTGTTTTAACCAGAGGTTCAAAATGCATTCAGTATAAAAGCTGTCTCTAACTGTAACTACTGAAGAGCCACTGCTTTCTCAGTTCAAGTCCCAGCCGGGGCGTTCTTTAACTATATGAAACTCCTCAAATCAAATAGGAATAGAAACATTACATCTTGGCTTAAAAAAATCATTCAGAATGGTTTTCTACTGGTAAAATATTTAAACATTTGCCTGCAGTCTCAGGAATACAAGCAAAATTGTGATACTGCATGAAAATCTTATGAACTAGCACGGAACTGGAGGTCTAGATGCAACTGCAGTTTAGTAGATGACTCGTGTACAAACTAAATTATTCTCCAGAAGAATTACTTACTGAGAAATGCTTTCTTTTACAACAATTCCATAATGGGCATATAGGAAAGAAATAGATATCTCTATACACACATATATGATGTTATCATATAAAATATTACATAGCAGACTTTTAACCTGCCAAAAGCAGACCAGGACTCTGCTTTCACTGAACCGCTCTGTGCCCTTTCATCCTCCTGACAGTCTCTTCACCCTCCCATCCATCTCTGCCCATTTGACCAGGACTGTAGTTTGTGTGCTTCTACCATAGAACTTACTGTTTCTGTGCTGCCAGCAAATGAAGACAGTTTGTGTTCAGGGAATCGTTTTCTAAGTGCTGCCTGCCTGAACCCTTTCGCAAAAGTTTCTTTTTTACCTGACAAGGCTTTTCCAGCTTCTTGCTTGTTTGCTACCTAAATATGAACACAAGGGAGCACCAGAGGTTGTTTTGTTTTTTGTTCATTTGTTTGGTTTTGTTTTGTGTTGTTTCTGGTTTTTAGGAACAGAAAAAAAAAATAAATCTGTGAGTGGGTTTGTTCAGGCATAACCTGGATGGGATCTGTGGCAGAAGTAGACAGTTGAAGACTATTCTTCGTGGCCAGTCCTGGTCAGATCTCAGTGACCTGGGCCATGTTACTGTCCCCCCAATGGCCAAGTCACCCCCGAAGGACATCTCTTCAGCTGTCACCACCTCCATTTGCTTCACATTGTTTAGTGGTGGCCCAGGGCATGTTGTAGGTGTTGTGTTGGTGCCTGGTGTGCAGTCGTAGGTATGGGGGCAGAGTGGGAGCCCTTTCCACTGAGATGTGTGTTTGCCTTAGCAGCTGAGAGCTGAGGCTGCTGTGGAGCTCTGCAGGGCAAGGAGCAGCACAGAGCTGGGTGTATTAACATATTTATGTTGTTCTACAGCCCAAAGACGGGAAACTATGATGTGTTAAAGCTACTTATCTGTTGCTCTTGACTACTGCACTGCTTCTGTGTAATCAGCCAGAAAACTATCTTAGGAAGCCCTATTTTGCTTCTTTTGATGTCAAGAAGAAAAATCCCATTTACAGCAGTGATATAAAAACAGGAAGGAGCAGATGCTGGAAAAAATAATTTTAAAATTATTTTGAAGAGGGAAAGAGTGTGCAAAAGGGACTACAGAATAAATGTACCAAGTTTGATTAAGTATGTGACACTAAAAGATCAGAAAATGAAGATGCCTTTTAAGAGGGATTCCTATAGGGCTATAAACACTGAAGTTTGCTAGTAAAAGTGTGTTATTTGACCTCCTGAGAAATGTATTGTCTTCTCCCGTGTGCTCTCTCAAGGTATAAAAGAACTGAAGGCCCTTTTAATAAATTCAGTGGGTGAATTTTTGGAGTCTTGCTTATTTTTAAAGTAAAACTCCTTCAGTGAGCTCAGAGTGCAAGCCTGGGGTCTTACAGTTGGGTGCTCTGGTTTGGTTGGGATGGTGGAAGACTGGGAATCTGTCCCTCTCCTGCCATGCAATCTCACCTACAGTCTGCAGGCTTGCTGCTGTGTCTGCTGACTTGCTCGTGCATGGACAGTTCTCCAGGACTACAAGTCTGGCCACTGGAATGGTTGCTCCTTTTATGCTCACTACCACACTCCATCTTTAGTGGTGTTGTGGTTTAACCTGGCAGGCAGCTAAACCCCACACAGCTGTTTCCTCACTCCACCCCAGTGGGATGGAGGAGAGAATTGGAAAAAAAGTAAAACTTATGGGTTGAAATAAAGACAGTTTTAAAAGACAGAGAAAGGAAGGGAAGAATAATAACAGTAAGGGAATATACAAAACAAGAGTTGCACAATGCAGTTGCTCACCACCCCCTGACCAATGGCCAGCCAGTCCTGGAGCAGCAGGCTGCCACTCCCCAGCCAACTCATCCCCAGTTTTATTGTTCAGCATGCCACCATATGATCTGAATATCCTTTTGGCCAGCTGGGGTCAGCTGTCCTGATTGTGTCCCTTCCCAGTTTCTCGTGCATCCCCAGCCTCTGTGCCGGCCACGCAGCAAAAGAATCTGAAAAGTGCTTGACTTAGTGTAAGTGCAACTCTTTAACAACAAAAAACATCAGTGTGTTACCAACATTATTCTCATCTTAAATCCAAAACACAGCACTATATTGGCTACTGGGAAGAAAATAACTCTATCCCAGCCAGAACCAGGACAAGTGGTGCCAAACCACACTGATGTGTGCAGGATTAAGTGACTGCTTTTAGCCAGCTTACAGCAGCTCACAGAGCATGCTGGGTTCACAATTACTCTGTGGCCTGCTGCAAGCTTGAGAGAGGTATTAACTTTGCAGATCTCTTTTTACTGTGTGAGTGTTATGCCCTTTTCTCTTCTGCCTGCTCCCAGGAGCAAGGGGCAGCCCAATAGTATTTCTTTCACTGTCTATATTGACTTACCGTTAACATTTCTCAAAACTTTTAAAAACACAAGTAAAATATAACTACTGGCCCCTTTGGGAATATGTCTGATTTTTCAGGTTTTATCTTTGTCATTGATCCCTTTCCAGTTACTTCAGCCAAAGGTGAGGAAGTGGTGTGTGAATGACAGAGCTCCTCTTTTGTAACCAGGCTGTATGAAAGGGTCAACTGTTAAGCTGAGATTCTTACAGAAACCCCAGAAATAGGTTCTCTCTGCTTTTGTGCAGTCAAGACAATTACACCAGGGAGAACACTCTTCAACGCACTGAATTCTCCTTTTTGCTCTTATACTTTTTTCTCTTCCCCTCTTGCCCCCCAGAGGTTGAACTGGACAAAGACTACATAGGGGATGTATCCTATGAGGTCAAATCCATTTCAGGTATTTAGTATGGCCTCTGCAGTAAGAATTGCTCAACTGCAGTTGCAAGAAAGCATCAATAAATGATTCCTATACAGGGTTTACTTATAAAAGCATTTGAAATTGTTTCTGAGCTGACTTGAAGTAGAGCATAGAAAAGGAGAATAACTGGCATTTAGTTTTATCTGATAAGAGTCTTCTGGTCATCATGTCATAGTAAATGGACCTATAATTAAGTGGTAAACACTAACAGAACAGAGAAAGTTTTCTGTCCTTAGTGGTCAGTGATGCTCTAGCATTGTTTGTTGTTACCCTACCCTGTTTCTATATTCAGTGGTTGCAAAGTGGGCTGATAAAAGGTCTAGTAATTTGGTGACTAATTCATGGGAGGAAATGCATCTTTCAGGGTGCATGCTGACAAGGACATAAAAGTTTTTCCAGAAGTTTGCAGGAAATATTATTTCCAGGACATGATAATGCCCATCTTCCTAATTAAGAGAGAGGAGGCACAAATAAATGTGAAAGAAGGTTATGGTTCAGTGATGAGTTCCAACTTTGTTTCTTCAATTAACCAGGTGTTGCACTGCCTGGACAATGTTTTGCATCAGCCATCATTTCTAACCTAGAAACATGGTTTGAAGGGGACCTTCAAAGGCCACCCTGTCTTCCGTGGGACATTTCAAATTAGGATAACTTTCTTCTCCAGTTTCCAGGAGAACCCCTCTAACAACCCTATTAACATACCTGAGGAAAGGGTGAACCTCCTCAAGAACTGGAAAGGGAAGAATTGTTGGGGGAAAGAGGGAAACATTTTAAGTCAGCATCGTGTCAAAGATGTGATGCTACATCCCAGTGTCTCCACAGAGTCTGTGGAGAGGCATAGATGCTTTAAGAGATACTTTAATTCAGAGCCTTCAGTAGACATCAGCAGAATGTCAACCCAAATGAGTCTCTGACTCATTCCTGTTTTTTTAAGTATTTGTGCCTAGTTTTCTAGGTGCCCTTTAGTTTGACTGTGTTTGAAGATGCAATTTGATTGCTGGGTCCACCTCCAATCCCTCCATTCTCATTTGTGTGTGTGGAGTTCTTCCACCCCAATTTGTTCCTCCCACCCTTCCCTTTGCATAGAATGAGAAGCAGCCTCCAACACAAAGTGCCCAAAAAAGGATTGTGCAGTTATAAGGTGGTTGTCACCATTCCACCTCATTCACAGCAGGGAGGTGACTCAGCTGCCACCCCACATGGCTGGGATGTGTCACAAATGAAAGATGACATTTTGAAATAATTTGGAAGTGGAGTAGAGGAGAGAGGAGTTGGTCCATGAAAGGACATTGGCAAACATCAGTGCTTCCAATAATTTGAAGCTTTTAGTTAAAGAAATATGCAATTTAGATAAGTATAATACTGTCATCTGAGTTCATTGTGATTTGTTCTATTCTTTTATTTTACAGTGAAGGGAAGAATGGTCCAGTAGTTTGAGGTTTTGCATATGACTTGAGTATTTAAGTTCAACTCCCTGTTCTGTAGTAAATTTCTTGGATTACTTTTACCTCAGCTCCAAAACAAGGTTGAAAATAGTTCTCTGTTCACGAGACCATGGGGAGATTTCAATCACAGTCTATATATATTGTCATGGAGTAGATCTGTTTGATGGACCTCCGTGGTGCATCAGTGTTTGTGAAGCACTGGGAGCTCTTTTGAGGAGTAAAATCATGAAAGTGCAAAAATTTATTTTAGTTATTATGGAGGACAAAATGGATTCACTAATTCTGGTGGCATAGTTCAGACTAAAGTTAAATCTACGGTGTTTAAGTCGTACAGAGAAAAATGAGTCTCAAGGCTCATGTGGAAATTAGCACTTGGAGATGGTTTTTTTTTGAAATGACAGGCTGAGTGCTTCAGGTACTAGAAATGGTGAAATAGGAGTTATTGAACCCAATAAGTCTGGGGTTTTGTGTAGGGACACTATAAGTATAGGAAGTTTTCACTTTCATGGGTAAACCTCATATTTATTCTTCACAGCAATGGGAAGCTTCATGAACAGCTAAAGGAGGAACAACTGGGGTATAAACTGGGGTTCAATCAATCACAGTCTTCCTTTGCTGCTGTGGGAAATGAGCCTTGCTTTATTTTTGAATTGGGAAAAATATCCTTATCCTGCTTCACAGTGGTCCTGGGTCCTACTGCTCATTTATCAGACTTTTAAAAGACTATTTATGTGCCATCCTGCTGTCTGTGACACTAGAGCCTCATTTGGATATAACCTAGAACAAACTACCCTGATGCTTCAGAGGCATTATGGGACCATTTGTTGGTGTTAGATATGAAGTGCTGGCCAGAGTCCAAGTTTAGTGTAGTCCCAGCCTGTTTACAAGAGAATCTCCTTTGTGTGTTCAGTAGGACATGCTCTTCTCTGTTATGCATGTCTACTGTGGGGTGTTAGAACAGCTGACATGTATCACCCTAGAGGAGTTGCATGCTAAAATTGGTAAATCTTTGTTTACAGTAAAGCAGTGCATGGCATTTAAGTGTTTTGAGATTCCTTTTGGGAGATGGAAACTTATATAATAGGATGAAAGAGCATTCTGTTTAAATGGAAAGTGCTTACATATGTTCTTTCTTTGGTAGAGCTGTAATTCCACATTCAGCACTTAATGAACAGGTGACAATGATAAGTGTTGGAAGAATATTGGTACTGAACAAATGTTTCAAGCCAGCAGGTGGAAACATGGATTCATTTAGCATTTATGAATCTTCTGTGTCAAGAAGCCCAGGTCTGTCAAAGGCTTTAACTGTTTCACTAACTGATTAAACTCACTTTAAAACAAGACAGGAATCACTGCTACCAGAAAAAAAAGTTGTTTGGTAGTCCAACATTTGTGATTAGAAATCATTCTATATTCCCCAGTTTAAATGTCAGTGCATGTTCTTTCTTTAGTGATAATTGCCAAAGATTTATATGGAGAACAATCATATCCCCTTTCCTTTTTGTTTTATAAAGTAGGTTCCATTTGTGGGATGTTTTTTTCTCTTTCTGATCATACTGCTAGCCCTGTTTCATACCACTTCTAATCTTAGTGGATCTTTGTGACTGTAGGTGACAGAACTGTCTGCTTTATCCCAGTAGAGACTTCTCCTAATGGTCTAACAATTTTCTTTTACTGGAAAGAAGGCACCTTGTGTATTATAATGATGTTTTTTCCCCCCATTCCTGCATTTTGTTGGTGTCATCTGCTGAACAACTAATGCAACATGCTCTGTCTTTTCTTTTGATTAGTGCCTGCCTTAAAGCCACAATTCTTATTAGTCTTTAACTGTGTGCCTTGACTGTGATCCTTAAGTGCACTCACTATGATTCCTCCATTCTTGCCTTTGGCCAATTTCTGTTACTTTTTGAGTTTAATTTTGTAAGTGGAAAGGCAGAGTAAAACTGGTCCTGATGGGAATTTACTAGTAAATTCCCAAGGCAATGAGTTTTGTTTTTTTTTTTCCAGTGGGGGAAAAAAAGCAGTTTCAGTTGTGGGGAAAAAAAAAGAAAACGAGAAAAAGTTATCCTGGTAATTGTTGAGGAAGATTGACATTGCAATGCAAGAATACATAGCCCCTACTATGCCTTGTAGAATCAGAAAATTTTTTAATGTGTGCATGTGTGTTGTCAAATTGACTCACCACCAAACTTGACCTTCAAGCTACCTCTGGCACAGTAGTAAAGACATGACTGGGGGAGGAACTCAGGTGCTTCTGAGTAACTTAATTTAGGTCCATGTCCACACAGCACCCTGACTTTCAGACTTCAGTGACTGCTCGTCAAAGTTCTCCGAAGGAAAACTTTTTACTTCAAATTTGCTTGTGAAATGTTTAGTTGCTTCTAAAAAGCATAAACATTATGCTGCTTTTCCTAAAAGTGTTTTAAGTAAGTTCTCATTATCGTATAAAAATATGTTCTTTTAAAACTTCTGACAGGGCTGAGAGGAGTGAGCATCTTGCATGCTTTTCCTATTCTTTGTGTAAATAGGAATAGACAGCAAGAAGAGGGAAAAAATTGAAGCAATCAGAACAACTTGTTGTAAAATAATTGCCATTATTAAACATGCATAGCTTAGTTTTAAATCTTCTTTATGGGAAAAACAAACTCCCAATTGTTACAAATTTGAAGTGAAAGTATGCATTTTATTTAAAATTTTTAAAATACATTTTTCCCAAACTAGCCCTATTTTTTACTAAAATTTCACCTAAAAAGGTGAAAATGTGGCAATCTAGCTTCTCCAAGTAACAAAGTAAGAGCTAGCAGGAAGTTTGAAGTGCAGGGAGCCCGGAGCAGCAGCTACTGGAGCCACTCTGGGAGATGGAAAGCCAGAGTAGAGCCTGAAATCTGACTAGTCTCTGAGATGGGGCAAGGAAAATGGTCCTTGTAGAGTCTCCTGCCTTCTGTTGCTGTTGCAGCTCCGTCTGGCAGGCTGTGGTTTTGTGGCAGCTGTGATGGAGAGATGCTGGAAGCAGGGGAATCTTTAGACCTGGAGGGTGTCTAGCTGCAGCAGGCTGGCTGGCACAGAGGAAATTGTATGCATTTACCCTTTACTTGATCCACAACCAGTTTTAAACTGTAGGACAAGCAATTATCAATAAATAGAATAGTGACATTACTTTAGATTATTAATAATTATATCGATTATTAAATTTCTTCCTTCAGGCTTCCCAGCAGACTATAATACTGGTCCTTGACCTCAGGAAAGGGAGAGAAATGACCAAAGTCCTGGTCCTAGCATCTCTGCTTTCTTTATAGATCCACCACCTCTCCAGACTTTGTGATGCCTGGCAGCAATCCACAGTGGTGCATGCTTATAGCAGATGACTGCTATCATCTGGGAAGGGAAGGCAGCTGGAGGCTTGGGGTTGCCATTTTGTATCAGAGCTATAGGCTGTAATTCTCCACCCTTGAACATGTGAGTAGACTTACCTGGTTCTTGTTATATTCCCTTTACCACCTTACTAGGGAGGTTAGAACATTGTCCTAAGATGCAGTTTCTGAAAATGCTGTTATAGAAATAGTTCTTATGATGGAAAGTCATTTTGTCCAGCCCCTATACTGCTGCTCCTAGAATCTGCCTCCCCTGCTACCACAAGTACTGGAAGCTGCAAATGTAGACCTGGTTTGGTGGCTACAATTTATTAATTTCTCTTCCTACCCTTTGTATTGTGTGCCTAGCATGGAAACAGTTTTTGGCAGTGACACTCTCTGTATCACATCCAATATCAGCATCCCAGGTGTGGCTGCAATCTTTAAGTGCAGTTGCAAATACAAGTACTTAGTATTGTAGTGCTAATGAGTTCTTGCCAGAGCACTAAAACAAATCTTGACGATGTGGATGTGTTTGTATTACAAGAAAGTTCTCCCTCTTCTTCTCTCTCAGCTTGGTTTCATATTTCCTAAACCCAATGCTGACATCAGGTACATGTATGTAGTCACATGGACAATGGCTCCTTCTGTAAGCTGAACTATTCCTGTCTCAAAAGAATGGAGAATTTTGTGACTTACCCTGGAGCACTGCGGTGTAGCTGGCAGCGATAGAAAAAGCAACAGCAGGGAATGAAGGAAGGTCTTTTCTAGATGATTTTAAGTTCAGGATGCACTTACAATTGAGCTTTTGTTTGCTGTTGTTCTTTTTAAATAACTAAAAATTCAGGGAGTGTGTTGGGGGAAGCCACTTCGATAGGTTGGGTGTTCATCTGTCCCGGAGGATGTGGTCTGAACAGGGTGGACAGTTTCCTTCTCTGTGCAGAACAGAGCAAGGATTGTCTGAGTATGAGAAAGGCAAAGCAGTGATCCTTCAGACCATAGCCTTGTTACTCTGGGCTTTTATGCTTGAAATCAGGAGATTCTTTAGCTCAGCAATTTGTACTGTGCTAAGACAAAATGAATGAAAAATGCAGCCTAGGGAAAAGACTGAGGCTTTCTTGGGTTTGCACTGAGGTTGCCCCCTTGATATCTTTGAGGGTTTTTTTTTGCTGAGATTTGCCATTTCTGTCAAAATATGTAGGGAGGTCTGGGACTTTGTTTTCAGAACTAGGGAGAGACTGGGATTTGAAGGAATACATGCCATCCCTCTTAGTGTGTGTAATAGTGCAAAGCTGAATTTTTCACCTTTTGGCATTGTGTACTGTTTGATTCTTACCACTGTGACAGTCTATTCTTCCACTTCAGAATGATACACAACTTTAGAGCTTTGGTGGGAGAGGGACTGTATTTTCTTATGGTGTTGCAAACACTAGCCTTTGCTTAGGGCAAAAGAGTGAGCAGAAGTCTGGGGTAGCTTGATCTCATTTGTCAGACTCCATACTCCAGTGATGTGTATGAAAGGAAATGTAGAACCAGATAACACCCCAAAATTATCTTGTATCTGTGCCCACATTCATCAGTCCAGTGAGCAATATCTTTCCCTCACACCAAAGGGTTACACTGAATTGCTGCTGTGGTTAGGTCCTGCATCTCTACAAGCTGCCCACCTCTGCAGCATCTCTCCTACTGCCAAGGTGTGCTCCTGGCTGGTAGCTCTGCCTCAGGCCCTTCCTGTACTCAGTTGAAATGAGACAAGAAAGGACAGAGGAATTATTCCAGCCCCTTCCTTTTGTCCCAGGGCCATCCTGACTCTGTGGGGACTTTTAAAGATGTACTGTTTTTCTTTTTTCTTCTAGAAGACTCCATGCATGTTTTTTTCATTTGCAGGGGGTTGGATTTGCTAAACCAGTTCCCTTGCAGGTGTACACACCTTTTACTGATTGAAAACAAGCGGTAGAATACATACCCTATTTGTTTCACCAACTTTGTAAACCTCACTGCAGGAAGACAGAGTTGTGAAGCTGGTGCTGGATGAGAGTAAATGTGATAAATGGCATTTCCCCCCTCATGTTCAGACAAATATTCAGGTTTGGTTCATTTGCAAGGAAGTAGGAGTGTGTGAACAGCAACTTGAGTGCTGCTTTCTCTTCATTATTCACCTAGTTAAGTCCTCATTTTGACTTGTTTGACTTTCCTGTAATCACATATGTTTTTCTTACCTCTGCATACATTGAATGTGCCAGTAAAGATTCAAGTCCTGGTGTAACTTTTGAGTAACTGCTTTGAGTTTAGTGGAGCTGTTTTTTAGGCACAACTCATGGAATTAGGGTGATATAAGCCAGAAATGAATCAGGAACAGTGTTCTGGTAGCTCTTGACCTCCCAGACACAGATGCTGACCCCATTGCCTTTCCCGTGTTACTGGCTTAAAGTTGCTCTCTTACTCCCCCCATACTACAGAGATCAGAGCCTGACTCTCTCTGCTGCCTCTTACCTAAGGCTGTTCCAGTGCTACATGAGGGAGAAAGGGGGAAAGAGGAACACTCTGGAACAACACTGCAAGCCTCCCCAGCAGTAAACTTTGAGTCTTTTACCCGTCTTGCTTATGTGATTTTAATTTGGCCACAGAAGTCACACTAAAAGTGAGCCCATGCTCTGCATATTACGCAAGAGTTGAAAAGTGACAGATCTTTCTGGGGAGCTTCCAACAACAGAAAACACAGAGCAACTAGAGGCAAATGAATGCATGAATGTTTTATTGTCGGCTGGGTAATGCTGTTATTGTGGCATGGGACAGGAGTATTTGATGTTGTGCTGGTCACTAATTCATGTGTGAAGCCTCAAACATTGATCTGTGTGGATTAAATGCATGCTGAAGATGTTTTCTGTGCTGTGCCACTTCAAATTCTCTCTCACGATTCAACTCATTCAAAGCAAATAATTTTCCGTTTCCCATTTGCCAGTGAATGTGTGCCATTTAGTTTGTAATTGGAACACAGTATGCTGCGTGTGTCTCCGCTAAATCATGAAAAGTGGTCCATTTTCTAAATTGCACAAGTATTTGTCACCTTTGTTTTAAAATGAGAGTCATAAATTTTATGGGGCATGTGAATATATATTAGTTTTCCCACACAGGTGAATCAGTCATGGTGTGATCTGACATGGGCTTTATGACCCTGCTAAGGTTATTTTCTGTACTAAATTTTGTCTGTTGCTTCTATATTTAGAATTTAGCTTTGAATTTTTTTAAGGAAACAGAAACATGGAAAAAGTAGGCATATCAAAAGGTCTGTGCTTCTACATGTTATTCATAAGCCAAGAGAATCAATGAGCTATGCCAATTTGGCACGTTGAAGATGCTTAACAGTCCATTTCTTATTAAATAGGGTACATTTAAAAACTTTTATTTTACACAACTGTGGATCTGTTTGATTAATGTGTTTTCTAGGGAGTTTTTAAATACTTGTATTGGCTGAGCAAAGTCTGCTAATGCTTGATGGGGCATGAGAGTGGCCTCAGCCTAGCTGTAATGTGGAATGTCAGCTGACGGAGGAAACAGAAAGGGTTATGTTCCTAATCTTATGGGGGATAAAATGCAAATGAATTAATGGAACAGAATTCCTTCACACTTCTGGAAATTCATTTTTTTTCAGGTCAGCAAACATTATGAAAACCTTGCCATCTCTGCCTCTGACGAAACACGTGCCTTTCAGAAAGTGAGAAAGAAACTCTTCTTATTTTTTCGTTTTCTGATACCACCTTTTCCCCTTGAATATGTGCGGTGTTTTTCGGGTTTTTGTGGTGGAGAGGATGAGAGACAGAAATGGGGGCAGTTTGCAAGCAGTGTGACTTAACATGAAGGGAGTTAATCAGAGTTCATGTGCCAAGCCAGTGTTAGCCAAAAAAAGCATGTCTGCTCTTTCTGAGAGAATAAATATCTTTGTGCTCTTCAGCTGTCTTTGTATTTTGGTGGGGGGAGGGGGAAAAAAAGATTTCAAAGAAATGCTGTAGGATTCCTCTCTGCTTAATATTTGTAATACACATCATCTGTAGTGCAAAGAGGATGGCAAAGTGCAGTGCAGAGAAAAATGCTGATACAGGGTTGGAGTGGGGTTATCTGATATGCCTAATAGTACTCTCGGTAAAATTTTTTACAGTTGCTCAAAGAAATCGAATTTAGGCCACTGCCAAAAACTGCTGAAAACCCCATCTTGGGCTAAGAGCCTTTTTCTGAGGTTAACTCAACGAGAGCTTTACCAATTTGTGATGCAGGATTGAAACCAATAAGGAAATATGAAATAAGAGGAAATCTGGAAATGTTCAAAGTGGGTAGTGTGGTTGGGAGAGTGATTGTAGAGGGACAGTCCTCTCTTTTCAGTCCATTGGGCTGAGTGGTGCTAAACTGAGGAGTGGGCTGGTTTGCAGAAATGTGTATGTTGGCTGGAATAAGTATGAGGATTGACCCTGAGCTTAATTTGCTGTTGTTCTCATGAACCGAGTAAGTGGGTAGTGGAATCTTGTCCTCTAGTGGAATTGTTGGTCTATTTAAAGCATGTCTCTGTGCTTACTCAAATGGGTTTTACTACTCTTACCTCAATATTGTTTTTTATCAGTAAGGAATAAACTCGACTGGAGATATGAATACAATATACACTGTAACATGGACAGCCTTCAGATTAGGATTGTATTATGTCAAAGCTAGGTTTACACTGCACTTAAATAAAATATTGTCAGCATCTTGTTCTGCCCACACCAGTACATTTTCTGAGGTTCAGAGACAACTTCTGTCCTGTTCCTATCTCCTCTTGTCACCAGCAGCCAGATTTTCACAGGAGATAGTCACTCACCAGGTCTCATTTTCACAGAGACCAGTTTCCTGTGCATTGTTTAGGCTGTCATAGTATGATTGTAATTTATGTCTATAGTAAGGAAGCTTTACAGGGGATTTAAGCAGATTTAGTATAGGAGCAAACCATACAAACTGATGATTTGGCTTCTATTTTTTCCGATTACACAATATGAAAAGCATTCTCTGAGCCAGGTGCCTAAGGAGAGGTGAAACCTACTCTCCTCACTTATCAGTTGACGAGTTGCTTCAGAGCACACAGGTCTCATTAGATCTGGAAATTCGATGCCTTGTTCTATCATAAATTTTTTAAGATTAATATGGAGGAGGCTAGCTTTCTTTTAGTGCTTCTCTATTTGATTTAGCCTAGATATTATTTCCCAATGGAGAAAGAGTTGTTTACTTTGGAAATATCATGAGTGGTGGAATATCGAGAATTGAGCAATCACTTCCTTGATGCTTACACACAGACATCACCAAGATGCAGGGATACTTACAAAATGCAATATTCAGGTAGAATCACTTACAGAAGTGGTTTGATCAGACCATAGCAACTAATGAAAGGGGAAAGCATACCTAGCAGTTACTATGAGTGCATTATGAAGGAAGCATCCTAACTTTTGTCTTTGAAATGTATTGTGTGATTCAGAGATACTAGAGTGTATAAAATGATACCACCTTTGTTAACTTAAAAGCCATTATCAGCCTGACTCAATTCTATGTGTTTCCAATGCAAAAAACCCCATCCTTTTACTCCTGGAGAGTTTCTTTGAAGTGGTGCAGCTTAGAACAGGCTGTGGTACTGAATTTCTTTTGTTCTCATTTGCTTATATTGTTAACCAGTACAAATCTGAGGGCAAACAGTAAATTTGTTCTCCCTTAAATGGGACCATTCATGCAAGGGCTTTGGGATTAGATTTTAAATTGGCACTTTTTAAACCTTTGCTATAGTTACAGACTCAGTGAGCTATGTTCACCTTTCTTAGAGCTAGAACTAGCTGGAAATTAGTTTTCTCATTTGTCAGAATATGTTTTCTAGCATACATTTACCCTGTCTGCTAAAAACAGAGCAAAACACTCAAAAACTAATGTAGTTTAGCTGAAAATGTACAGCTTTATTTCCTCTTCTAGAGAAACAAAACACAAACAAAGAGTAGCCAAGAAAAAAATAAATATCTGGGAATACTGTTTAAAAGAAAATCCCGTGGAGGGGAAGGAAGAGAAAAGGAGAACCTGATAAGCAGTTTTATGCTTCTGATGATCGGTATATTTAAAATATACCTCCTCTTTACACCTCCTTCTTCGCCTTCCTCCAGTTCCCTTGCATTATCTCTTCCCTGGAAGAAGGAAAACAGATAAATTCAGGTAGCAGATATATCCCTGCTGTTGTGACTGTGAGATAACTGCTCTTAGGATGCAACTTTTGTGGTGACAATCAAATGGGGGGACAGGGCTGGTGGGACAAATGCACTGAACATTCTACAAGGAAATGGACTGCATCAGTCTCTGCTGGGTTTATCAGGTGTCTGCATGTCTGAGTGTGTTGTCTCTGGAAGAGAGAAGTGAACTTCTCCCTGTGAACAAGGGCGAGCAGGGGCTGGAGGTGGGTTTGTGTGGCAGGGATCACTGTGGTCATGAAATGGCTTAAGTTTCACACTGTACCCTGGGTGTTTGTGTCTTCAGTGTCTCCAGGCTTGGACTGGAGCTAATATTTAAATTGCAGTGCTTAGATTTTTAAAAAGGGTAGTTTCAGTATGAGACGCTTTTGTTAGTGAGAATATTGTAACAAGCCAGGCTGTAATATTGCATCTGTTGGAAGATACTGGCAAGGAATTGCTGATTGTACTTTCTGTGAGTACACCCCTATAATCACTGCTATGCAAACCAGCTTTAATGCTGGTCCTGCAGGGACCTATGTCCTTCAGTCTCAGCACGAACAGATTAATGCACCATGCAAGGTGAGGAGGTTTGTTGAATATGTGGAAATCCAATTTGCAGGCCTGAGAATGAATAAGACTTCTGAGGCAGTTAAATTGGGAAAGGGAGCACATAAATAAGGAGCAACTCCCCTTTGAGATGAAGTTCAAAAAAAGTACATTTTAGACCTCTGCTCAGAGCAGTGAGTGAAATGAATTAAAGGTGTAGAAAACTTGACCATGCCCATGTCACAAGGTAGAGCAGCATCAAGGATTCTGGGCTCTTTAGTTTATTTTGCCATTGATACTATCATAGCTGCCCAGCTGAGCCTGTTATAATTTTATATCCTTTAAATCATTTTAAAAAAATGACCTGCATTCCCCTTCAAGAGTTATACACTTTGCAAAGCCCTCTGGAAGAAGGGGACAAGAATGTCATACACATTCCGTTGTTTCCTCTTGTGGCAGGGTATATTCAGAGCAGATGGGGTTGCTAACTCACTGTTTCATTGTGGAGGTATTTGCTAAGTAATGGATTAGGCAGAGGAGCAGACTGAGAATTCTGTGCTCTGATACCCTGCTGAGTCTGCTCAGATGGTAATGTAGAATGTTTGTTCTCTTCAGGGGTGTAAAGTACACCATCAAAATGCATAAAAACAGGCCCTTACAAAAATTGTGCTTCTATATAAGCTACAAGGAAGATGGAGAAATGAAAAATTAAATGAAGCCAGGCTTTTTTTTTTTTTTCCCCCCAAATGAAAGGAGATCTCTCATTGCAAATGGTGAGAAGCCTGAAAGAGAATTCATCAGCTGGGGGCTTCTGTATGGGTTCAACTGGAAAAAGAACAACTATTAGCAACTAGTGCATCCCAGCACTGGTTTGCAAGAAGGTTGCTAATAATCATATCACTGCATCAAATGTGAGCAGTAGAAGTCAGGAAAATAAGGAGAAAGATAAAAGTCAGCAATCTTCGTGACATCCAATGAAGTCATTTTGGATATGTGCTTTCTGCTGGGCTCTACTAATACATCCAGATTAATTTTTGGTGCTGCAACTGTTTAAGTTGCTATTGCTCTGGTGCACGAAGACACTGCCTAAGTTTGGTTTCATAGTATGAGGATTGCAAAGAAATACAGTAAATAATCATATCCTCCATATCTTTTGAGGAAGTCAGAACAAAACTATCTTTCTGTCCAGAAGGTAGCTGACAGTGGTGATGTTAAAGAAAGAAGGAAAAGCTAGAATAGTAGGATCCAGTATCAGTGCCTACTCCATTCTTTATGGAAATATGTGCTGAAATAAAATGATGTGCTTTTTTGGCTATGGTCTGCCAAATGAGCAAACACTTAATCTTAGTGTCTTCTCACAGTTGCTTGACTTCAAGTTGATTTTATCAAAATCTTCATTTAATTGTATGGTGGTGGCCTCTAGGGCTCCCTGACCTCATGTGTGTGATGTGGAAACAGGTGACAATAGCCACTGAGAGCTACTGTCTGTAGGTTCTTCGTTTTAGGTGCCTGTAAGAATATGTTTTGGATTCTCATGTACTTCTTCATTTGCAATGAGGATCATGAACTTGGGTTAAAGTAGCAGTTTCAAATGTTTTTATTTTGGTGCTGAAAAACTGGACACGACATGTCAATGTATGCTCACAGCCCAGAAAGCCAACCACATCCTGAGGTTCATAAAAAGAAAGATGGCCAGCAGGTCGAGGGAGGTGATTCTGCCCCTCTATTCTACTCTCTAAGACCCCACCTGAATTACTGTGTGCAGCTCTGGAGCCCTCAGCACAGGAAAGACCTGGACCTGTTAGAGCGAGTCCAGAAGAGGCCACAGAAGTGATCAGAGGGGTGGAGCACCTCTCCTGTGAAGGCAGGCTGAGAGAGTTGGGGTTGTTCAGCCTGGAGAAGAGAAGGCTCCAGGAAGGCCTTATTGAAGCCTTTCAATATACAAAGGGGGTTTATAGTAAAGAAGAGACTTGTTACCAAGACCTGTAGTGACAGGACAAAGGTGAGGTTTTAAACTGAAAGAGGATATTTTATATTAAGCATAAGGAAGAAATTTTTTATGATGAGGGTGGCGAGACATTGGAGCATGTTCCCTAGAGAAGCAGTGGATACCTCATCATTGCAGGTGTTCCAGGCCACGCTGGATGGGGCTTTGAGTAACCTTGTCTAGTGAAAGGTGTCCCTGGCCATGGCAGGGGAGTTGGAACTAGGTGATCTTCAAAGGTCCCTTCCCATCTAAACCATTCTATGATTCTATGAGTTTTGGTCTCTGCAATATAAGAAAGATATTAAGCTCTTAGACAGTGTCCAAAGGAGGGCAATGAAGATGGGGCCTTGAGGGGAAGTTGTATGAGGAGCAGCTGAGGGCACTTGGTCTGTTCAGCCTGGGGAAGAGGAGACTGAGGGGAGATCTCACTGCAGTTACAACTTCCTTGTGAGGGGAAGATGGGGGCAGGCACTGATCTCTTCTCTGTGGTGACCAGTGACAGAACCTGAGGGAATGGCCTGAAATTGTGTCGGGGGAGGTTTAGGCTGAATATTAAAAGAAGGTTCTTCAACCAGAGGGTGGTTGGGCACTGAACAGGCTCCCCAGAGAAGTGGTCACAGCACAAGCCTGACAGAGTTCAAGAAGCATTTGGATGATACTCTCAGGAACATGGTGTGACTCTTGGGGATGCTCCTGTGCAGGGCCAAGAGTTGCATTCATTTGGTCCCTTCCAAATCTGCATATTCTGTATTTCTGTGAAATATTCCTGTGAAGGGCAATGGAAAAGAGGGACAAAATAAGGGGAATAAAACCTGTTGTAGAAAGGAATATAGAGGTTCAGTGGACATTACCTTCAAGAGCTTTGCCTAGGTGGCTGCACAAATCAAAAAGCCTCTGAAGAGAAGGAAGTCCTGCTCCCTGTTCCCCATGAGATGCTTTTTGCTGCACACATGGACATCCAGCTTAGGCAGAACAGGAGGAGGCTAAGGAAGAGAAACTCCTGGGGCTTTCTTTGTGAGGTCTAGCAAGGAGAAAGAAGTAGAGAACCAACAGCAAACATAAAAGGCAGCTGAAGGATTAGCTGGAAGTACTGAGAGCAATGTTACATTGCAGGTATGTGTGCAGTCACATCTGCAACTGCCAAATCTGGTGAGGAAAGATTTCATCATTCTGGTCTCTGCTCAGCCAGCACTGCTATGGATTTTCTATTTCTGGTATAAAGGGGGAACATATCACTTGTTCTGCTACCTCGAAAAAGGAGACTTATATTCCAGTAGGTGTGGAAATCTAAGTCCAAGACCTAAAGGAACCCTGAATTGAGAATTAAAGGTGTTAAATCACCTCAGCTGCTGCAGGGAGACAAGTAACCTCAGTGTGAGTGGGGTTGCTTGAGCTCCCTCCTGTGTCTACTTTTGTGATAAAGGTGAGACACAATGAGAGACCTAGGCAGGGAAGACTTTAGTTGGCAGTTTAAAGTAATTCTGAAATCTCCTGTGCTGGTAAGGCAGTTATGAAGACAGCATAGGGGAAAGTCTAACAAGAGGAATAAGAAATATTAGGTTCAGTCTGGGATGGGGAAAGTTAATTGCAACATAAAAGTGTTGTTATGGTAATAATGAGAAATCCACCTGTGGAAAGCAAAGTGTGAGGCTGAACCTGCTATTTCTAAAATTTACACAATAATCCAGTGTTTGATTTAATAAAAAAATTGATTTAAAAATTCTTTAAAGAAAAATTTAAAGATTTAAAGAGAAGATTGTCTCTGCTAAGGTATCCATGATTTTTTTGGTCTTTGCTCCCTCTGATTTTCTCTGGGACCAGAAATTTCAGTATTTCAGATCAGTAGTCTTTGAAGATGCTATTTTAACCCCGTTTTATCCTTTTCCCCCTTCAGTATATTATAGAACACTGGAATGAATAACTTCTAACTGATTTCTTGTTCTGTTTCTGTGTTACTTTCATTGTTTCTTTTGCCACGTCATCAAGCTTTCAGGGGTGAAAAAGTATTGAAAAGGTGCAATGCAAGGAAAGGGAAAACACACACATTCCACAATGGAAAAAGAAAAAAAACCCATGAAATTGTTAGTTTCTCTGGGTTAAATTGCAAAATGTAGAAAGGAGGAAAGAGGGGAAGAACCTTTTCTTCCCTCAAAATAAGAAAATTGAAGTTGTGATGAGATGTGGCTCAATGAAGGGTTTGTGTACCTTTAAGCTCCTATTTTTCTCGAAGTACTTGAGAGAGCTATGAGAAGCTGCCACTCCCAACAAAACTTGCTTTCAAGGATCAACTCTTCATAACTTTAAAATGTTCTTTTAAAAGGGTAAAAAAACCCCAAACCACAAAAAAACAACCCACAAAACCAACCCTGTGAATGGAGAGCATGTTCTATCTTGGGATAAATTTGGGTCCAGGTGTCTCCAACCTCTTTTTTTTTTCACCCAGACCTGATTCAGTGTTGTCCTGTTGCCAGCCAGAGGGCGAGTGGTGTCAGTAACAAAGTGTGATCATTGGTCTCGTAACTGGGATGAGAAAAATCACTCAGGTATCAAACTTCAGTTTTTCAATTCCTTAAAAAGGATACCTCTCTAAAAAGGAGCGTTAGTTCAAGCACAGCTACCATGAGGAGCAGAAGACTGGATGCTTTCTGTGGAATGTATAATTGTATAAGGGGATAGGAGGTGGGAAATTGCTCTGAACTTTGCCTTTGAAGTGGTGAAGCAATTTTTGATCCAGTTTACAGATGGAAAACTAGAAAAGAAGTTTTAAATTCCAGGGGAAGGGAAATCAGTGCTGGTTTGACCACTAGAACTATCACCATTATGTTTATTTGGATTACAGTCAACCCCTTCCAGATTAATAATCACAATAAAGCCTTTCAGCTTTATCAGACCATCTGATCTGATCTAACCTGTGGATGTGAAGATAAAAGGTTAATCCCCAGGGCCATCTGCTTTTCTTTACGTTTTCTATCTGAAAGCCCTGAATTCTTGTCTTGCCTACCCACCTTTGGCACATGTCTCTTGCTGTCTTGTAACACTAATACTGGTTTACATCTGACTGTGCAGAGGACTGCAGTCTCTTTGAGCAGCAGCTGCCTATTCAGAGATGCTTGCAAGTTCCTTTGGTATTTCCTCTCCTCTCCTGGCAACTCCTCTCAGTATGATTTATGAGGAGCAAGCATAGCTGGGGGTGATGCGAGGTATCAACACCTCTGAATTCCAGTGATAGGAGCTGGGTAATTAATAACAACAAACTAGGAGTGTTTGCTTTGCATGGAGATCACGTAGCAGAGAAGTGTTGTTCTGTATTCTTTGGGAATGGGGGAAGTCAGTCCTAACACTTCCCTGTGCGGTTAAATCTGCATGTCATTTTCCTTAGATAATTAAGTAATTCCAGCCTTTCAAGGAGAGAAACTCCCTCCCTTTCCCCTGTTAGCTTGCAGATGTAGTACATGTACCTTGCGGCAAATCAATGCTAACTATATTACCATGCATTATTGCAGTAATGGAGTAGAGTGAGCCCAAGGAAAAATGTTCAACCCTTGCCGATTGCGTTATGAGCATGAGGATCTTTTATGTAGCAGACTTATTAATTGCATTTTCATTTGTGTCCCTGGATTTTAACCCTTTTGAGATTACTCTTCTGCTCATGAGTGCCACTAAAACTGACAAGGGTTGCACAGGTTCAGAAAAGGGAGAAGGACAAGAGTGGTCTCTGCGGTACTGCACTGGAACCTCCATGTCTGTGACAAAGCTGAGGAGTAGATTTAAACCACCACCAAAAGAATGAAGCTGTTAAATCACTTAGTAGAACACAGAATAAATATACTCTGTGTTTGGAGTAACAAATGTTATGGTCAGGTGATCTTTTAAGGGAAGGGGTTGCCTTGAACCTTCAGTTTCAAACCCTTCACATTTTGGCCTCTCCACTTGTGTACTCATTGCCTGCTACAGGCTTTGCACTGCACGAAATACCTGTGCAGGTTTTTCCTCCTCCCTCCCCGATGAACTCCTTGATTTGCCATTTTTATTTTTTCATTTGCATTCTGTCTGAAGGCAGTGAACTTGTATGTTGTCTTTAAGTCATAATCTAGACTTCAGAGAGGGGATTGTCTCTTTGCTGCATTTGCAGGCCTTTTCCTGGAGCCTGACAGTAACTCTAGGCATTGATAAAGTTTAAATTATTATTAACTTAGTTACTGGCATTTTTATCATGGAAGTGCATGCAGCTGTGATGCCTGGCCTTTGCCAGCCAACTACTGAACGTTCATTACACTGTGTGCAGGCTACATGTTGTTCTTTTCATGGGACCAGTATTATCTTTTCTAATTTCCTTTGGTGGTGTGAAACTTCAGTTAGTCCCTTGTGAGTTGAAGCTATTTGCCAAGACAGTCTACCAAAGGCTGCAATAGCTGCCACTTACTTTTGTCCTTTTTTCTGTCTTAGAGGTGCTGGGAGCATAAATTTACCTGAGACTCCCCCTTTCAGAATGTTTCAAATTCTGTTTACATGATATTTGATTCAACCTGTTATTGCTGATTCAGTGCACAGGAGATCTGGGGACTGCCAGGACTGGCTAGGTAAGAAGCACCTGCCTACAGCCAGCTGCTTGCTGCTGTAGTTTTGTGTTATTTTTCTTTATTTCCCTTTTGTTTTGTTCTTTCTCACTAAATATACAACCTTCCCTTCATGCTCACTAGTATAAAGTCTTTCCTCAGTGCTGTAGTTCAATTTCTCTCTTGTTTGGGGTTCTTCTTAAAAGAGGGGAAGGAAATAGCCATAGGTGAGAATCTTAAAAGGTGGTGTTTGTTGTGGAAGAGAAAACAGCACCAAGCTGTTGCAGGTTGAACATCCTCCTGTGAAGTCCCACCATCAAAGCTGGGGTCACTGCCAGACATTTCTCTCTAGCTTGCTAAGAAAATTCTGCCTTTGTGCACACACTCACACGCATCACTTTGGATTTAGCTTGAATAGAGGAGAAACAATACCAGCTCCTTTCCCTTCTAGGTCTATCTCGAACTTAAGGGAGAGGGGAGAGTGGAAGAGGTAAAGATTTGTCTGGAAGATGATACACAGTGGAAAAAGTACCTGGGATGAGAACAGTCTTAATTGTAGAGAACTGTTGCTGTGTCACTGATCCTATCAGCTTCATTCTTCCAGTATGTGCTCTGTGGGGTGGGAAAAGGAACTTTATGTAATTTTTCTGTCTTATTTCTCAAGGAGAGGAGCAAGCATAGGGGAGGCTTCATGTTCACAAAGACTCTCTTCACAGCCAGGCAGTATTTGTGCTCTGCTTCTTAGCAGCACATAAACTGCTAAGCCACCCCTAAACAGTCACAGATGTGAGGATTCATTAACAACCAGAAGTGAAAAGCTGGTGAGAGATGTACAAAATTTCTAATAGTAAGGAGGATTCCTTTTCTCCCTGGAATCTGAAAAGCTGAGGTGTACCTTGGGACAGGAAGGGAGATGAGGGTCATTTATTCTTTCTGAATCAATGATCATGTGAATATTAGTTACATGTCTGTTTTTAATCAGATTTTCTCCAAATGGGATATCTCAGTACTCATAATGTATTCTTGGATATTATAACATCTCAAGCCATGATTATGCCTTTCTTCATCGTGTGTGACACGGCTGGACCCAGCTTTTTAGGCAAGCTCTTTGAATTCAGAAGACAAAGAGGGGCTACAGGTCCCGATCCAGAGCTCTATAAGTGATGCTAAGGAGCATACTTTCAAAAACGTTGCAAATGCTTCTGAAAATCTAGTATCTTACTGTGGTCCTGGATGATTTGAAATCTGGGAAACAGGGGATCCTGTATTTCTGACTGGGGTCTCCAAGATAAATATATATGCAACCTTCAGTATAGAGTGAATTCAGCACAGTGAACTTTTGTGCTGCCCAACTTATCTTTGTATGTGCTGCAAATCTGTGTGCTCATTCCATTCTGATAAGCTCTTCCGCATTCCTGATGATGCTGATTATCAGCATAAGGGGATTTTCTTATCTTGGCTGTAGGACGAACAACAGTACCCAACATTAACTAGAAACATGATTTTAAACCTGCAGATTCTCCCCAGAGCATTCAAAACACCTCTGTCTGCTCTGTGCCTTGCCAAGTCCCTTACCTGCACTGTGCAGGTTGTGCAACTTTTGGGCAACCTTAGCAGCGGATGAAGGCAGTGTAGCTGTCTGAACATCCCTGAAGGAAAGAGCCTCTTCTGTCTCCCACAGACATGATGTTTAGATAGAAAAATCAAAAAGAAGGATGCAGTCAGGCTGGTCACCAAACCTGGCACTACATCTGCTCATGCTAGTGAAGTTCTGAGCCCGAGGTGAGATTCACAGGAGTGGTTCTCCACTCTGCTAAGCCTCTACCTGCTGCATTCCCAGTGTGACCTGTGGCACTCTCTCCTGCTCTGGGCCATTGTGTGAATGGTTTTCATCAAGAAGATAGTAGTGCTGTGATGCAGTGAGGGGACCCACTACTTTGTGAGAACCCCGAGGTCAGCTGAGATCAAGTAGTCCCGTCACTGTCCCGTGATCCAGGTTGTGTAAAACACTTCCCTTGGTGTACTGATATGTGGTACCTGTGCTGCTTGTGAGCTGCTGGACTCTGACTTCATCATTTAGTGCAGGAGCGAGATCCCCTCTGGCAGCATCTGTGCAGTGTTTTTTGCAATCTCTGTTTAGGAGCTTTGCAGCGACTCTGTCAGTGCTAAAGGCTCCCTGCCACGGGCTGCTGTGCTTCAGAGTCAGACTCGCTGCTGCACACTGCAGATGGCTGTGCTTGGAGAAAATCTGTCCCATAATGGGGGTAGTACTGTACCAGAAAAAATGGTGGGGGCCCTGCCTGTAGGTGATATTTTGTCTGAAGCTATAGGGACACTTCAGATTTCAATGATTTTTGTTTAGGTCGAGTCAGGCCTTCCCTTGGTGAACAAGACAGCATTATCACAGATCTGCTTTGTTCTACAGTGATTAGTCTCACATAATAAATAGGTTAAAATTAACTGGAGCAAGCATTGATTTTTTCCTTAGTACGTGTGGAATTTCTTCCCTTGGGAGGGCTTGAGTAGTGCAGGAGACCTTTAGGGAGGATGTGTGTGTCTGCGTGAAGAGAGTGCAGTGTAGCTGGGACGTGACTTTTTTTTTCCCCCCCATGCTAAATTTTCCTCTTGTGACTTCTTTCCCAACTCTCCCTCCTTTCTTTCAGGTTCTAGGTCCCACTCAGAAATTTCCTGGGGTGATAATGACTGGGAGAAACACTCTGGGCTTCCAGGGAGGTCAGGGTGTGTGCAGTCCTGCAGGAGGAGAGGGGCATGGAGCAATGATAGGCAGAGCTGAGCTAAACAGAAGGGGTGGGGGTACTGGGGAGCAGGTCTACCACCAGCAAGGGAGACAGTGATGGTGAAATTATTTATACGTGTGTTAGGAGTTAACAATTTGGTTGTATAATTACTTTTTATTTCAAAAAGAAAGTCAGAGAATAGGAAAAAAAGAAACCCCCAAATAATCAATTCTGCTTTTGAAGGCCTTGGCAATTGCCAGGCTCTATTTGTTTCTTTCTTTAGATAGTGTCATTAGTCTTCTTCCATCCAAATCATCCCCTCCAAACAAACATAATTACCCCAATTGCTTTTCTCTCCTTAACTGAACCCAGCTTCCCCCTGGTTACAGGCATGTTCTGCTGCTTTATATTTGTGCCACAATTTGCCTTCCAGAACGTTTACTTAAGAAATCCTCTACATTGCCTGGTGTTATGGCATATGGTTGTCTTACATCAATTAAAAAATCAACATGGTCCAACAGAATATAACACCAACCCCTGCTTCTTTGAATGGGTGTTTGCATCTGGGTGGGGATTAAAGCAGATCGTAATGGATTAGACCAGGGATTAAAACAGCCTGTAATGGATACTGTGTTGAACTATTCCATTTCTATTCTTGGATGTGCAAATCTAGGGCTGTCAGATGACATCCTTACTGTCACCCTGTCATGCAAGAGACCGGGTTTTGAAGCAAATCTGATATTCTTGCAACAGGGATGGTAAAAACTGGAAAAGCCCCTTGTCTGTGCGCTGGTGATGAGCACGCAGTTCGCAAATCGTGCAGGAGATGGGGGTATTGCTCACGTTACCTTTGTTTTCTAGAGAAGGAAAGATAGAACTGCTGCTGCTCTCCTTAGCACTGAGGCCTCTGCTAAGGAGTGGGAGATGTGGAATGGGGAGATTTTAGTAGACAGTCCCACATCATCAGTGAGACTCAGTCGTGCATCCTATTATTTACAGTAATAAGCAGGAACTGATGAAGGCTTTTTAGGACTTGCTTTAGAAACACCACAGCTTCCTGTGGGTGTCTGCCCAAAAAATTAGGGCCTGGGGTAATCTTGTTGACATAGTCTGAACTGAATGTTTGAGATTGTCCCTGAATGTGGTAGGTAAGGATGATATTCACAGAGGGTGATTTTAGTTACAAGCAACGGCTATTCAGTCTGCAGGGTAGAAAAAACCTGCTATCAGGGTGGTCAAAGTACTGCCCTAAATGAAGTGTTGGTGAACACACCTGTGCGTGAAGCCTATCACATTCTGTGTCATGTCCAGCACAGCTGTCTCTTGTGGTGACAAGGAGTGATGTGGTGGACACAAAGAAATGCCTTGTGCTGGCAGGATTTGGGAAATGACATGTGTCTGTGAGTCCTATCTCGGTGTGGGTGGACTTTGACCATGAAGTCAAGGATGATGTTGCACAAATGAGTGACTGTTCAGGATGTGAACAAGGACTAGGTCTTAAGTGGTGTCCAGCTAGGCTGAGAAGATAAATGGGACTGGGTGAACTGCATAGCAGGGGACTGGCTAAGCAGTGGCTATTGCTAGTACCACCGTAGCTTTTACTCTGTGGTGAGGGGTTCTGGATGTGCAGAGGTCTTCAGGAGCAGCAGTGAGCAGCTGGTGAGTCCAGAGGGACTGGAGAATAATGTAAGGACAAGTTCTGCCTGTCACAGCTGGAGCCTCACTGTTAGAGGGTGTCATTAGGTTGACAGTGCCTCCCTTCACAGTGCACAGCAATGGCAAGGCCCAGGGGTGGCATGTGTGTCGCTAATGCCACATGCCTGGGGACTCTGTTCTTGCAGCACTCAAATTAGGGAGACAGTGGGGTCCTTCCTGTTCCCAACACCATGTTGCTCACTTACAAGCAGTGGGAGAATGCAGCCTCGGGGCTGACTGAGTTGTCCCTGTGCGGGCAGGGCAGCACCTGCCATGAGCGTATGCAACTTGTACAATCCCCCTCCCCCGACATTTTATGGATCAGCTTTGGCTGAGGCCCACGTCACTGCACCCACACAAATGAAATGTCATCTAAACATTTTGGCAGCGTAGTACAAAAGGGAGCCGATTCCAAGCCAGGAATACCATCCGCTGGGTTGGGAGTGGGTGATTTGCTTCCCCTGCCCCCACCTCCAGCTTTTGCTCTCTGCGTCGGGATTTGTGGCTAAAGGATGGATCGTTCCTGTGCGTAGGGGTCTCGCCGCACACAGGCTCGCTCAGTCCTCCGCCGCCTTCCCGAAGCTGTCAGCTCTGACACTCCAGCCCCTCTTCCCGTTCCTGCAGGACAGCCATTTAGCGACAGCTCCCCCCGTTTACAATAGACAGCGGTGGGTGCAGCCCCTCTTCCCTACTCCAGCTCTCTCCTCGCTCTCCCAGCGGCAGCCGGGCTGCACGGACCCCCCCATCCCGAGTCGGGAGCTCTGCAGCGGGCGGTGACCAAGCGCCTGGCACCAGCTGGCCAGAAACCCCCCCGCTACCCAGTGCGGGCAATGCTACCTCCGGTCCGGCCTCTGTCCCCCTCTCTCTCCGCTCCCTGACGGGCTGGGAGACCCGCGATAGGCGGGAGAAACTGTTGAGCCGCCCCCGCTCCGGGTCTGGCGGTGGGGAGGGGGAGACCGCGGGGAGAGCCGTGTAGTTGGTTGATCCGTCTCTTGGACGGCAAAGAATGGCTGATGTGGGAAGTGGGAGGGTGGGAGGACTAAAAAAATCGCTAATTATCGACACTTTTCAAAGGGAGGAAGGTCGACCATGGGTTGGATTCGAAGAGAAAGTGCCGACGTGTTGCTGCAGTGAATCGGTCCGGAGGGACGTGGCACTGGCACGGATGGCGAGGACAAGGGTGACCCCCGGGGGACGGGGGCGGCCCCGCAGCCGCAGGAGGCGACAGCCTCCCTCTCCCCTTCGCACCCTGCCATTACTCACACCTTGTCTGGGGGCTGAAGCTGCAAAGGCTTCTTGAGCTCTGCCAGCAGAAAACAGGTGTTCTGGCCGGAGGAAATGCAGACGTGCGATGGGAGCGGGAGCGCTGCACTGCCATGACTTAAAGAAATACATCTCCCTTGCTCCTTCTCCCGACACAGTCCCGAGATGCTGCTGCAGTGAGCTACCTGCAGATACTGCCCTTTCTTCGTTATTGCCCTCCCCCCCCCGCCCCCCCAATCCTGCTAGTCTCCCTTCCAGGACGGTGGCAGAGTTGCTGGGATTCCCACTCACACGCGCGAGTTCCCACGGTCGGGAATCTCCACTTGGGACGGGCACATCCACAAGCACGGAGCCGCCTCTGGAGGGGTGCTGCTGGATAGCCGAGTCCGCGGGCACGCCGTTACACAGGGGAGGCACCCAAGAGCCACTCATCCCAGCTGCGCTTCCTTATGCCCCTTACCCACCTCCAGCCTTTGCGCGTACACATGCACGCACACACACAGGGAGAGGAGTACCTACACTGCTGTAAACACGAGTGTATGTACACATACATCAGCAGAAACGGGGAATGACGGCTGCTTTGTCTCGGGCAGGAGCACACATACCAAATCAGGAGAAAAGGCTGGGTGATGCTCCAGCTGATTCGGTGCGGCGCGATGTCCCGCTCCCGCCCCCGGCCCCGCTCCCGGCCCCCGGCGGCGTGGCGCGGCGGGTGACTCGGCGGTGTATTTCAGCGGCGGCGGCGGCTTGGCAAGGCTCGGGGCTCCTCCCCCCGTGTGGTGGTACCCTCTCACTTGATCAAATCCTTGAACGTGAACAGTTTCACTGAAAAGCACTTTTGAAAAAAAAAAAAAAATCTAGCAACAGTAAGGAACAGAATCCAACTACCGGGGAGAGTTTTTTTTCCTATTTTTCCTTCTTTCCTTTTTTTTCTTTCTTTTTTTTTTTTTTCCTGGTCATCGTCTCAGAGGCTGAGAAAAGGGGAAGAGAAAGGGGAAGAAGAAGAGAAAGAAGAAGAGCGAGAGAAAGAGGAGCCTTTTACAAATAATAAATATTATAATTAGCATCCGTCCCCTTTCTTCCTAAGAAAAAAGAAAAAGCGCCCTAAACGCAGCTCCTCGTCCCCCCTCCCTCTGCAAGCCCCCCGACTCGCTCCGCAAAGGCATGGAGAAGGGGACCAACTGCTTCCCGACCTGCCACACCATTTTTCTCGCCTGGACATGGTTTTTACTCCTCTCTTGGTGTTGCACCGGCGCCGAAATAACTTGCAGATCCTGCTCATCTCCATCGCCCTCCTGGCCGACCTCCTTGTCTCGCCTTAGGCAGGAGCAGCGACAGCCGCCGCCGCCGCCGCGGGGATTACGGAGCTGGCCGGGCGGCGGAGCGCGGGACTCGGCCGGGGCGGCGGCGGCCGCGGAGCCGGTGCCGGGCGCGGAGTCGGGGGGCCGTGCGGGGCCGCGGGGAGCGGCGCTCGGCGCGGCGGGGGCGGGAGGCGGCGCGCCCGGGGGCCGGGGCCCGGCGGCGCCGCGGCCCCGCCGGAGCAGCGAGGGGCGCCGGGGGGTGCCCGCGGCCGAGGGACAGCGCGGCGGCCGCGCTCAGCCCCGCGGGCCCCCGGAGGACGCGAGAGCGGCGCGGCTGAGAGGGGCCGAGGAGCCGAGGCTGAGCAGCACCACCTTCGCGCTCACCGGGGATGCGGCGCACAACCAAGCCATGGTGCACTGGTCCGGGCACAACAGCAGCGTGAGTACCACGGACAGACCCGACCCGGTGGGGCTTGGCGGGGAGGGAGCCGGCAGACGGGCGGGACGGTGCCGAACCCACCTCTGGAGCCGGGGGTGCGGTGCGTAGAGGGGCGCTGGGCGGCCACGGCGCCCTTATGGCCAGTGGGAGTGGGACACGGGGCGGTGGCCCCAGGAAAGGAGAAAAGTTTTTCTGGGGAAAGGCGAAGGCGAATGGGAACACCGTTCCGCCCCCCCAGGCAGAACTGCGATTCCCGACTAGCGGGGCGGGAGCGCCCCATCCCTCTCCTCTACGTAGGGAGGATCCGCGGCGTCCCACTCCAGCCTGTCCCGAGTGCTGCACCGCTGGGCACCCTTTCTCTGTCTCCCTGTATGTAATATACACCTCGGCACGCTTCTCTGCCTCTGTGCCTGGGATGAATGACTACAGACGTGGTGGAAAAGCACCCCACTGTGCGTGCTGGAGACGAGAGATCCCATTAATTCATTGAGGGGTGGAAAGCCCCACACCACGTCAAGGGCTTTGAGACGAGGCAGGTAGTGCAAGCACAGCAAAAAGTTTACAAAAAATCCGTGGCATATCACGCCTTTTCCTCAAGTGAATAATAATGAGTCACTGGGGTGTCCCTGAAAGCCTGTGGGATTGTATGTGTGTGTAAGGGGCATGTCCCAAAAGCCCACACGCTATTGTGCCATGATAGTACAGGGCCCTCCCTCACACCCTCTTTGCAACGCCCGGCAGATGGCTGTGGACAAAACTTCAAGTTTCTTTTGACTTGGTATCAGAAATACCATTTCCACTCTGATGTAGTCTGGGAACATACATAATTTAAAGGACTCTGAGAAACCTTTATGTCTGGTGACAATATTCCTATTATTCTGATTATTATAGCTTGTCACTGCCTTGAAAATGCCTCTTTTATTGCTTTGCCGCTATTGGAAATGGGTATAAAGCAATTAACAGCATAAGAGATTGGCTGGGTTTTCAGATACATACTTCATGAAACTTGCTAGTCATGAAAAAGCAAATTGTCTACCTCCTTATCTATCTGTCTCCCTATCTGTGCATCAGCTATAGGTTCTAATGTTCGATTCTACCACCTCTTTATTTTTTTGACTGGAAGGTTTTTTTCTCTATTTATTATTACTTAGGCAATAATTCTGACAGCAATGTAGATGTTACTTTGATTTAACCGATTTTTAAAGGCAATTGTGTTTGCCAGACATGAATTCCACTCTCATTAAAGATGAAAGCAAACATTCAAGAGAAAACAGCTGCATGGTATATTTCAGCACTACACTTGTCTCTAGGATTATTTATTTTTAATGTAACATGGCATGTAATGAAGAAAACAACCTATATGCCCTCTCTTTTGTTTCATTTTGGTGCTGAATCCAGGGGTGTTGAGCAATAGAAGATAAAATGCCTCCCCCATGCCTTCCCAGCATGAATTTCCAGTAGTTTTGAGTATTTCTGCTTGAAGTAGCAGAGAAAACTCATTCTGTAAGTATTTGCAGGGGAAAGAAAGATTATTTTTTCTAAAATGCAGGTCAGAAAGTGATTTTCACCAAATTCTCCCTCCTTCCTTTTTTTTTACAGAAATATGCCATTTGAATAACTAGTTTCCTTATTCTTTAACTTCAGGTGACTGAGAAGGGTAATGAAGGAAAATGTTTCCATTGTTCATTACTTTCCATTAGGACTTGCACCTCAGGATACCATGCATTGAAAGCTTCCAACTCAAAAGCACAAGCAAAAGCAAAGAAATGGGTGTTTATTGACAATGTGGTATTTGTAGGAAGGAGAAGCAGACATGTTAATAAATACCAGTGTTATTGTTTTGTGTTTTTTCTAATATAAGGTTTAGCATTCTGAGACTTTCTCTTCTGTCTTTTGGAGAGAACATACTGCATTTAGAGACTAATTGGATTTTTTTTTTTAAACAGCGTAGAGGGAAAGTTAAATGCTTGAACCTGGGTCCTTTCATTTATTAACAGATAAGGCTGAATCCAATGCCTGTTTTTCTGCTGCAGTTCAGTTTTTAACCTAATTCTGCTGTTGGGGTGTCTGTGGCACAGGAACATCAAGCAATTTGCACAAGGTCACCTGGGCAAACAGTGTGGCTTCTTTTGCCAGCCACATTGGTTACCAGTCCCTCAACACAAAGTATGTATTTTCTTAGGTCACAAGAGATACAAAGCAGCAGAAAGGTGTATTGAAAAGGGTAAAAGATACTGACTCGTGTCTTGATTATGCCAGCTGACCTAGGAGAGCAGTTACGATGTGTCTGTATGCCAGTGTATTCAGGCTACCAAAGCCATAAAGAGGCATGCAGCTTGCTTTTACCAATTCCCTGTTACTTGAACAGACTTCAAAACCTAAGCTTTTGTCACTTTTGTTTTATTAAAAACATGATCAATCAAATTTCATGCAAAGAAACAGTGTATTTCAAATCAGACATTAGTGGTGGGATGTTCCTAAACACTGAATGGACTTGCAATGATGAGGGCATAGTAATAAAAAACTGGGGTTTTACTGGGAAGTATAGATCTACAGACACTCCACAAAACGGACATCTTTGTAGCTCCTGGATGTCCTGTTACCTAGAATGTAAAAATCTCTTGTGTTTTTTTTTTCTTTATTTTTATTTTAAGAGCAACTCTGCCTCCATCTCTTACCCCACTTTCCTTGCATGTCCCTCAAATCTCAGTTTAATTTATTAAAAAATAATCCCTTCCACCCTTCCAGGCAACAAACTTTTGTTTTCTCCATTTGTAGATAGCGAGATTAGGATTATGATAGAGACAGAAGGCTGGTGAGATCAGGGAATTGGGGTTCTCTGCTTTGTCCTGCCCAGAGGCTTTTTCCATGACCTTAGGAAAGACAATTAACCTCTCTGGATCTCCTCTTCTATGTTAAATGAGGATAGTACTACTTAGCTACCACAAAGTGGTGGTGTGGAGCAGAATTTATTTCTGCTTTGTACAATACCTGAGGATCTTTAAGTAAAAATTGTTAGGAAAATGCAAAAATACTATTCTGTGTAGAAATGAGGTTTGTGTTCTCTGTGTTCTGGTGAAGGGAATTTGGCTTAATTCAGTGGGTCTGATATGAGAAAAAGGAGACTTCTGTTTGGGCTTCAAGTATCAATCTGCCCTAACAGAAGCATTTATTGAACAAGGTCACTGAAGCTCTTGGGGAACCTTGTAGAGGTCAGATAAATTGTTTTCTTGCCAAGGCCTTTCTGAAGGAAGGAGAATTTTTAGTGAAAACTACTATTATTCCCAGAAGATCTGCAGGTCATTCTTTTTTCAAAGCCATTCCTCTCTGAACACATACACTGTGTACAAATGTACCATTCGGTGAGCGTTGTATCCTCTACACTTGTTTTCCCTCTCTGGGTATTTATGTTATTGCATGATATTTTTACTTGTTATGCTCACCAGATACTCTCCAACCTTCCGGTGATGATGATTTGATTCCTCAGAGTACCTTTTCTCCTGTCCTCTCTTCCTGATTTCTAGGATAAGTACCTAAAAAAAAAAATAAGGGTAGCAGCACCTTTAATGCTCTTACAGTTTTAAATCTCACTATCTTGTTTCTTGACAGTAAGTTTTTCAAGGGATTTCAACAAACGACAGTGAATAAAACACACTCACTAGGATTGCTCTCCTGATATGATCACTAGTGGAATGGTAAATGGGAACTGTTGTCATTAGGTTTCAGAGTTGTCCCTCTGATTAATGTAGCTGTTTATTGGAAGTACTTAATTCTGTCTATGCTTTTTCCATGATGGAACTACCGCAAATTCTGTGGTGTTGTGGGTGATTTTTTTTCAATATAAGAACCAAATATGCACATTTCTAGATTTCTCTAGAAGATGTTTTCAATCCACTATCTAAGAAGAGGCAGCGGCTAATAGTCATTATGTGATTTAGGCAGCCCATGTGTATGTGCCTTTACCTTTCTAGTAACAAGAGGCAAAATTCTACCATAAAGATGAGAAATACACTATAATGCCCCAGTAAGAGCACGAGAGGGCATTTGTTTAAAGCATGTGTGTATTGCAGGTTGCTGCAGCCAGGCCAAGTTCCTATACGATCCTAGGCATTGGACTTTTTCTATATACTATAGGAAAAATGTGCAGTGCATTTTTTATCTCACTGCAGTACAGCAGTGCAGAAGATAAACCCAGAGAAGTCTAGTGTGCTTAAATGATGTAGCTGCTACTTGTGTACACCATGCAATTGCATAGATGTTTACGGTACAATCCAGACTCTAAAAATTGAGGAAGGCAGGATAAGAGCTAGTGGGACACTGGCCTGGAGCCTTGTTTTATCTTGACAGCCATGCTGCACTGTTTTGTCCAGAGGACCTGTGACTGTCATCCCTATAGTTAATATGGTTTTAGGATTCACTCCAAGACTAGGAATATGAGATGTCTTTAGGACAAGATGGTAAGGAGGGGGCTGATAGTACTGCAGTAGTCTGTAGTCATCTGAAGTAGAGTTAGAAAGAAGATGCAGCTTATCTTATTGGTTGAAGAGGAATTAACATGTCGTAAGAGCCAAAACATATGTCAGCCTGAATATTAGAAAGAGTTTCTTAATAAAAATGGTACAGCAAGGCACCAGAAAGTCTTTAGAGATTTTCAAGACTCATGTAAAGATGACCTGATTGGAACAACCCTCCTCTGAATGGGTTTTCTTTTCCTTCTGCTGCTCCTGATCCTGTTTCTTTCCCCTGTGCAAGCTCTGAGGGCTGACAGTGACAAGCAGGTTGTACAAGTTCTTGCAGTGAAGCCTGTATCTTCCGGGAATGATTCCTCTCAATGGTGTTGGCAGTGTTCTGGTGTGATCTGCTAATGTACTGGTGGTTTGATGCTGAGACATTACTCACTCCCATGGCGAATTACAAGCTAGGGAGGCTGATGGGCTCACTGTGTGCCAGGTAGTTTTTCATTAAGATGGCTAGCAATGCAGTGTGTGATGGGCAGAACGAGATGGACAATATTTGCAATTCCAAATAGACTGCTATGCTTGGAAGGGAGGAAGGGGAATCTTTAGTCAGGCAATGCTGCGTTTAGTTGTTAGCCATGGGTAACTGTTCCAAAAGCCCAGTTGGATTTCAGTCTAAAATGTTTACTCCTAGAGTGCAAAATGGCGAAAGAGCAATCATATTAAATACACTGCATTTGGTAGATATTTGAATTGCTGTTCTAGACTTTCTTTCTCAAAAGCAGCTTTTGACCAGGTTGCAGTCTCATTGCCGCTGAAGGTAGGCCAGCTCTGACAAAATGTCTTAATGCATTTCCACTTTTCCTCTACCGGTAGTAATGAACTTTGCCACTAAAGTCCTTCTCCAGAATGTTGCCAATCCATTTTTAATTAATATTCAAATAGAAAATTGAAATTAAAAATAAACTCCATCATGGCAACTGCTTTTGTGGTTCTGTTGAGTCAGTAGAGGAGGAAAAAGGTGTCTGCAAAATATTTTTTGTGTTATTTTTCTCCAGACTGGTTTCATTGCAAAGTCAGTTTGATGTCCAGTGGACAGGCCTGAATATTGCTTGTGGATCCCATGAAGGTGGCAAATTCCCTAGGCCATTACCCTGCTGGGCACATCAAGCTGTTGATGTTCTTGTAGTTCTAAATTCAGTAACAGAGCTGCTCCTGTCCCAAGTGCCTGTCAGCAGTTTCTCTTCAGACCTTTGTACTCGGACTTTTTCACGATCAGGGATAGGCCTAGGACTTGTGGCTAAGCTTTCACAGTGGTTTAAATGCAAACAGAAACAGCTACGTGATTCTTTAATTATTTTTTTAATGGAAAACTTTCATCCAATTAGATGATGAAGTATTTTGAAAATGGGTTTGAGCATATAATTGATGTTAGGCAGAAGAGATTTTTCTCCAAAGGGAGGTGAGATGAAAGAAATGTTTTCTTAAAGGTAAGACTGTATGAAGATGAAACTTCATGAGAGTTTCCAAATTTATAGCTGTATTTGTAAGTAAAATTTAGAAAAACACAGGAAAGCAGTGTTACCTCATGGACAAAGCACTGGTTAAGGGCCAAGATCTTTAATGTTAAATGTACTAAAGGATATTGGAAACTAGTCTTGTAAACAGCTAAGAATTTATTTAAGTCATACTGTAGCATCTACTCCTTAAGCTCCCTGGATGTCTGTAGGTAGAATGGAGAAGAGCAGTACATACTTACTTGAGTTAGTACTCTCTTATAAATCCAGGTTCATTTCAGAATTGAAGGCCAAGCCTGAGTTCAAGGTTGGGGCTGGTTTGAGGACAATTGCAAGGAACTTGTGGAGTTAAGGCTTGGATTTCTCTGGGATCTGGTCAAGTTGGGATCTGCTTTGGCTGGGATCTGCTTTGCTGCAGTCACACATTTGCATTCAAGTTTCTTGGCTTGCCTACACTCCCTGCAGTAATCCAAGGTAAACAAATCCCCCAACCCTAGCTTCCTTTTAATGTCCAGGGAGAACTGCAGCATTGTTGTTAGTATCTCCTCCATGCAAAAAGAGAAGCATGGAAGTATTTCCTTTCCCACCTTTATAGGGTGTAGTGAAACTGAGGGAACTGAAGAAAGTTCGCTGAGTGTTTGCAGAGCATGGGGCATGAAACATATTTGATAAATAATCTGCTATGGAAATTTTAGGGTCAATTTCCAGCCTCATCACCAGCAGAGTCCCAACATGCAATAAAAATCAGAAATGATTCACGCTGAATGACCAAACCTCTCTTTTGTTCCTTATCTTCAGTGCTGACGGAGTACTGATTGCTCTCCCAATGAAACGAATGGCAGAGCCCTGACACTGAAGCTGTCACGGTGTTTTTTCCCTTCGTATTCCGACATGCGAACACAATCGCTAGCCAGGCAAAATGCTCTACAGAGCACTACAGGGCCTGCGTGCCCCAAATAGCATCAGTTTTAATTAGCTCCAGTGCGATGTAGATCCCTAGGGCACAGACTGAGGGAAGGGTGCGGGTTGCCGGTGTGAGGGAAGCGGAGCCGGGCGCTAGAGGGAGCGTGGGCATCTACGAAAGGGAGGGAATGCTGCGGAGGGCGAGGGGACCGGGAGCCTGGGACTGCGTGCTGGGAAGGCAGAGGCTGCTGAAATATTGATATGGAAACCCGCTCGGAGTCACTGACTCCCTGAAACTCCCACTGACTGGGGTTCCCTCCGCCAGAGAGGAAAATAGTTCTACCAGGCACTCAGCCGTGGTAAAGCGTTTTGCCTCCCGTGCAGCTGACGCTGTCTCCCTTTGTGCCGTCCCTCGACGCTGCCAGGCTTTGTAGTGAAGATGGGAGTCCCAGCGCCGGGGTCTCTCATCTGCTGCGTCCCTTCAAACCTGAGTTATGTGCCGGTATAATGGCCAGAATCCCCCTGGAACTAGTGGGGTGGGAGAGGGATGAAGGGAGGATGACTGGGAAGCAGCAATCCGGATCCTGGGTGCACGCTCCACCTCCTCCACTGCCGTGCCCCGTAGTCTCCGGGCAAAGCCCCGGGTGGCTGCTGACAGACCCAGGTCGCTGCCCTCCTGCTCCCTCTCCTGCAGCTCCGGGAGCGGCAGGTGAGGGCAGGGTTACTGTGCTTCATCACCTCTCTCCCTGTGCCCGATCCACAGAGGATGCAGGTCCCTGCCGCTTGGAACTCTGCAATGTTTTGATCAAGTCGAAGGTGTTGCACAAATCTTAGCGCTTCTGTTCCTCTCTTCTTGTTCCTTTCTTATGAATGCAGGGGAGTAGAAGGGATTGGGATTCTTCCCAGCCACTACATTGTGAGATAAAGTAGTGTTTCCTGGGAAATGCGATTGCACTTACTGGTGTCTTTGGGACCAAAATGGGTGATTGGGATTTGGAAAAACTAGGACTGACCCACAGTGAATCACTTAGGTCAATGATGGTCTAAAGAACTCAGGATGCTCGAAACAACTGCTTTGGCACTGCTTCAGGCATTCCACCAGTCTGTAATGTGGGCACTGCGGCGCTGCTGGTAGGCTCAATAAATGGGTTGAACCCCTCATAGGGATTTGGAAGAGAACCCCAGTAAGTGGTTTGTGGAGATGAAGACTTGGCACAGAGCTCCTGCTGACTTTGAAGGCAGAGAGAAAAAGATGGGTTGAGTTCAGATGTGCTTCCTTAGCTGTCAGAGGAGAGCAGGCTGTGCATGCAGGTTGTTTTTATGATTTGTGGTCCTGCCTTTGTGTCTAATAAGGTTGTGTGTTGTCCCATGTCTTGAAACTTCCCCATCTACAAGGAAGAGTTAACTCACATGAAGGGCTGTTGCTGAGGCTTAAAATGGATGAACATTTGCAAAAGCTGTTGAATGGAAGAGAATGTATAAAACATGGTTATTTAGCTCTTACCAAAAGTGTTTTATGACCTTATGGGTGCAGGAAGGAGGGAGTGGGAGCTCTAAGTGGTTGTTAACCTTTCCCTGCAGTTTGTGCCTGTTTGAAAAATACCCCCTCAGCTGTGATCAATACCATGAGGTGCTGGCAGACCTGACCTGTCTGCAGGCCTTACTTGCCCCTGTCAGCTGTAGAGTGAATTGTATCCGCACAAGGCAGCGGGATGGATGGCAGTGTGTATGGGGGTATTTCTCTGTTCCAGGCTTCCTCTCCTTTACCACCAAATCCTGCCAATTTTATGCCTACAGAATATCAGACATGGTTGTACTTATAAAGGTCTTCTGCTGCCTACTTCAGCTGTGTATGTCAAAGGTTGTTAAAAGGAAGGTCAGTAGTATAGGCCTTTATTTTTTTTTTTTTTTTGAGAAACTGAGGCATGCAAGAAAGGAGGGATCTACTCTGGGTTGTGCTGTGGATCAGTATTGATACAGCTACTTAATGAAAAGGAGTTATTTTACTTCATCTGCTACAGCTCAGATGCTGTGTATATTTTTGTTTTTATAAGAGATTGCATGAAAGAAAGGAAAATTAGGTGAGAAGAGGAGCTATGAGGGGAAAGAACAGAGCTCTCTATAATAGAAAAGTGGAACATGCTCAGCTAAAATCATTAACAGATTGATCGAGTTAAAGCACAGCAAAGTTCTGTCTGGAGGTGTTCTAAGAGCATTTTTGTCTGCAGTTCTAATCTCTTTACCTGCTTGGCTTCACAGATTGAGTAATTTCAAATTGCAGCTCCTTTTGAGCTAGGTGAAAATCAATGCGATGAGACTGTGGGGGCCATGAATTTGGGCTTTCGTTGGAAATACAGACAGAAGAGGAGTCACATCTGTCTGATGAGGGGAGTGGGAGCTGACTGAATTATGTGGATTGTTTGTAATGAGTTGGAATAATTTAGGATGATAGCATGTGTAAGTTTATGTGGCTGCTCGCACAGTCTCTCATGGGGTAATGTAGTAGGATACAAAGTTCAAGGGTCTTATAAGTTTTTGGGATCTTTAAGGTGGCTTCCCCACCCTTTGCGTTACACTTCACAACCCAAAGGGAAAAGTCTTTGCCCAACACCAGGAGCAGGTGAAGTACTCCTGGGTGAGATGGGGCAAATAGATCTTCCCCCTGTCCTCTTGGAGGCAGCCTGGGCTAAGTTTCCCCATGTCGGTCTTCTGCAAGGTAGAGGGCTGGAGCAGTATGTGAAGGGTAGTGTCCTTTTTCTGCCACCCACAGTGTCTTTCCAGCTTTGTTCCCAAACAGCAAAATGTTGGTAGCACTAAAGTGGGAGCATGGATGGAGGTGCAGATGAGGGGCTGGGGCTGGGGCCTGGCACTTCTGGACAGACTCACTGTCCGATCTGAACTGGCAGGAACTCTGTTTGCAGCGGAACAGGGCTTTGCTTCTGTTTGGCCAAAAGCCTGGTACAAGACACAAGTTTGGTGAGCCTGCATGTAGAGGACCATGGTGACGCTGTGCAGGGGCAGCCTTGCTCATGGTGTGTGGTGGGACAGGCAGATAGGCAAACCTACATATCAGGCAGGGGGTCTCTGAAAACTGTGTTTGCCATCTGGCCCGAAAAAAAGCTTGTCTGTGAGACAGTGAGATTGTGACCTGATGTGAGAGCCATGCTACTTGAAAGAATAGGTATTTCAGAAAAGAGGGAATCTTTATTCAAGTGAACTTTGGCAACAACTGGAGCAACAATGGGAGAAAGCCCCATACAGTGTCTATATCAGGTGTTACAGAGGTGTAATAAAGAAGGTTCAACCATCATTGGTCAGACTTTCTGGGCAGCCGAGCCGTGAACAGAAGGGCTTTCAGAAAAGTGTGGAATATGGAATATGGCAGAGAAAGATCTAGTCAGGGCATCCTACCAGATTCTGATTTCTCAGTGTTTTTAAGGCCCTGCCCCAGTAACCACACTGAACACTCAGTTATCTGGCCTGTGAGAGCTGTCTGTTCTCTGAAGGATCAGGAAATGGGTAAAATGCCTGGTCATTTCGTTAAGCAACAGAAGTTAGGGATCACTTCACTGCGTGCCCTTCCAGGACTCTTCTGTCTTTCAGTGTTTTCTGTCATCTCTGTCATGATCCCTCATTCTGCTGCACATTTGGAAGGGTCAAAAGTGGCACAAGGCATACTTGGCTGAGCATTACAGGTGTGCTGGAGGACTGGCTGTGGTTGATGCATCAATCATCTGGAGTCCTGCTAGCTATGAAAGTGGACACTGGGTGGCTTATGGTTCAGACCAGATCTTATTTTGGGGCCTGCTTTTCCACTCAGCTGAATTTAGAGGAATTCTGCACCTTTGTGACCTTTTATCCTCTCTTGAATTCAGTTCAGATTGGTCAACATATTCCAGAGTTATCCCTCCAGTGCAGGTCACAGCCAGCATGGTCTGTTGATCCAAAGCAGAAACTGTTTCTTTCTGAATGCAACTAAACCACAACTACAGCATCAGCACTGAGGAGTTCTTAATTTTCTTAATTAACAACACTCGTGTTGGTTTTTGCTAGCCTGCCTGGAAACTCTGTTCCTTTAATCAAAGGACAACATTACTGGTAGTGTATCATTCTCAGTTTGCTTGTACAGCACCTTTGTTGCAGTCTCAATTCTACCCTTCTTTTGTCTTAATTATCTTCATTACTTGTTCCTTCCTCGCAGGTTACAAATAACAAAGCCTGCCTTTCTGAGTTGCACTGAGGTTTTGTTCTGATGGCCTTTTTTTTTATTATTATTAATTTTTATTTTTATTTATTTGTGCTTCCTGTAGTGTTACTGTAAGCACAATAAACTGGACTGAGGAGAAGCTGTCTTACTGACAACTCATAGAAAGGGGAAAGAGACAGGTTTAACTCTGCAGAATGAGATCAAATGTTAGATGATAAAATAAAATATTGAATTGTTGGGCAATGCTACATCTTCTGTAAAAAAGGAGATTCTTCTTTTCTTCCCCAAAGACAAAGGTTAACAGTAGTGGAAGTCACTGACTTTCACTAATAGAGGCTGTTCTCAGGCTGGGGCCAGAATTAGCCACAGAGTTTTACCTTCATGTGCTCATCCTAGAGGAGACAAGGGTGAGAGGCAAGAGCTGATCCATGGGACATGTGAGGACACGGGAGTGTCAATGTGTGTGTGAAAGAGTGCAGTGCTGTTGTTACTGTTTCACAGCTCATGAGGAAACACGTTGTTTAATGCTGTGCATTCTTACCTGAAAGAGTTGCTTGTAACATTTATTGCCCTTGGTAGCTAACAGGTTTAATAGAATAAAACTTGCTGCATTTGTGTTTATCAAAAGGAGCTGCATTTGGGCACCAGAGAGCAGGATGGGATGGGACAGAGTGGAGCTTCCTGCACTATTTTACATCTTTTAAAGTCTCATGTGAATCACTGTGTGCTTAAAAAATTCAAACCAAACCAAACTAAAAAAATAAAGTGTTTTAGAAAAGTAAAAGATACTGTGCCTACCTTTACATGTGTGTAAGGGTATGTGACCTCATAACTGTAGTACTACATATATAACTATTTTACTAGAAGTGTAAGTACCATGTAAACAGAAATGATTTGAGGCCATAGTCTGATTCTGCCTGCTTTTTGTCAGTTCCCTCTCTACAACTTCCTGCTGTAACTGATGTGCTCTGATGCTGTTATATGGTATTGCAGGTCCCTTCCTTCTCTTTCCTTTGCAGTGGCCTTTGGACAGTGGCAGTGACTCGAACAGCCTCTGTGACATGAGTCAGAGTGAAGGGTTTTCTGTGCCTGTCATGGTTGAATCTTGGCAGCCTTCACTTACACACTTGGTTCCTTAGGTTAAATGTGGTTGTTTGTGTGCTGGATTTGGAGCTCTCATAAAGCATGTCCTGCCTGGGTTAACGTCTGCTCTGCTCTCATCTGCGCATCTAACTGATCTGGAAATGTGAGGAAATGGCAGCAAGGCGGAAAATAGAGGTCTGTCTGTGCAACCTTTTCTGTCCTGAGCTAAGAGCATTTTTTTCTCAGAAAATGTCTATGGAGTTGTAGGGTTTTAAGAGATAAGTAGAAATCTGTGCTTTGAGGTAACATTTGGGAACAAGAGAGGCTTCCCCCTGACCCAGGCGTATGTACAGCACCTTGTACAAATCTTTGTCTTTAAAGGATGATGTATATAATACAAATAACATAACACTGCCATTTGTTTTCATCTGCATATATGGAATTTGAACTCCTCAAAGAGGAGGCAGTATGGGCATTCCTTGCCAATCTGTTTCTACAGACCATGGATGATTGGCTATGGTGGCGAAGATGTGGCCTTTTCTGTTGTTTCTGACTTTTTGACACCAACCTGTGCCAGTCTCTGGGGTGGCACACCAGTCACTTTCTTCCTCCTGAATGTGGGGTCAGGAGATGTTTTGTTCCTGTGTGACAGTCCCTTGTGGTGAATTTGTGCTGACAGACAGTGCTGGCTACAGGGAAGCTGGTAGCTTTTTCAGGTTCATTCTTTATTTAAATGCTCTCCCTCTAGAGGCACACTTGTGCTTGACTTGTCCTGATGCATTTTCCTTGTGCATCCTTCTGCTATGGCAGCTCCTGCCCAGGGTGGGGACAGAGAATGAACCTCATAGAATTAGTGCCAGAGGGGAAAAAAAAGAAAAGGTCCCCTGAGCAAGGCATGGACAACTACTGAGAACTTGAACAGTATTTTGATGCTGTGCTGCTTTGTGCCTACTGGGAGAGAAGGGAGGAAAGTGATTATTTGGAGTCAGGGAGTCTGACTCCCGGCAGTCTGGGACATGGTCAATTCAGGTTAGACATGGCATGACTGAAAGATACTTGGAGTTGTCTTAGACAAGGACTGGGCAAAGAAGTGCTGTCAGGAGGCATTTCTCCTTCTTATTTAGGTTGAATGGGTCACTCTCACCTACGAGGGATGCATAAATTGCTGTCTAAAGCTTTAGACCACTGGCTAAATGGTCCTGCCATTAACTGAAGGAAAAGGAAGGATGTCAGTAAAGACATATTAGCCTTTTAAGGGGTACTGTTCAGCTGATGTTCGTGTTCCAAAATCCACTCTGGTTTGTGGTGATTTTATGCTGGTGTTGTTTCCATGGATCTTGATTTATACTAATGGGGGTAGGACCCTAACGTGAATATTTCTGTGTGCAGTCTTGGTTTTGCTAGTGTGAGTCTTTCTGTATCTCCTTGGCTTTGTGCCCTTGATTATTACTTTTTTTTCCCATTTGTCTTGTGTTTTCTTCTCTATTGTACTGTGCTTAGGACAGTGAAAATGAGTTGCCCGATTGTGGGGAACATGACTAAGTCTGTGACTTAAGGGATGAAGACTGAGGTATTGCCACAGTGTGGGCAAGTATCTTTCTCCCTTTCTTGCATTGGTGGGAAACCAGGTTGTTCAAGAGCAAATTTGCTGGAGTGCACTAGCATGTGCTTGCGTTGCTGACATTAGAGATGCAAACAGTGATGTTCACTGTCTGCCAGTGATTTGGACACTTCAGGGTGAGAATTGCCGGGCTAGACTTGCCAAGTCTCTGTTCTTCTGGAATATTTCTAATAAAAACTTCAATATGAAAATGCATTCTAAAGAGTGTGCTGGATCTGGGAGAATATGGGTGTGCATTCCTAGTGCATGTCAAGTCTCTCAAAGTCTTTCAGGCAACTGTGGTCTCTCAATTCACTACTTTACTAAATATCTTCACTGCTTTTGAGGGGGTGCTGTTTTGAGAGGTCACAAGAACCTTCCTGAATGGAAGTTGGAAGGAAGAAGCAGTTTGTAATAAAATAGCAAACCAGACTGCTATGCTGTAGCCTTGAGCTGGGGTTGCAGGCTCTTCTGTGCTTGTTGTAGCACATAGCTGCTATGAGAAACAATTTTTAATTTTTTTTTGGCTGGGTAGATAAATAGTACACAGACTTGGCCAGACAGACTAAGTGCTGTGAGTGAACCCATTGCCAGACTGGAAATGATGTTCTGGATCCTGCACTTCTGCTTAGAATAACTTGTCACTGGAACACTTAGGTTTGTCTTTTGCTCTCTCTCTTTAGTGAAACTGCTGTGCTTGGTTTAAATCCTTGGTATTGCAATAAAATCTTTCCTTGATAAGAACCTTAGCTTGATGAAGCAATGGCTTCTGTCAGAGCAGCATGTTTTATTTCAAGGGCATATTTTTCATCTTCCTGATGCTGAGTAGGGCAAGAGTAATACCTTAAAAGTTGGCACTGATACACTGATGAAATGTCAGTAAAATGAGAATTAGACCCACATGCCTTCCCCTTCTCTGGTGGCTGGCAGGCTTGGACAGGATGGAATTTGAAAGCTTCTTCCATCTGCAAGGCTGGCCTTCAACCTTGTTTCATAACAGACAGCAACCAGAAAAGCATTAACACTATGATAAATTACCAAGTGTCACAAGCCATCAAGCTGTGTGGTGAAGCAGAGGGTTGTCTCTTGAAGGGGCTGAGCAATCCAGGAATATAGTCCTTTAGGAGCAGCTTTGAATGATGATGAGGGCTTCACTCGCAAAGTTCCACTGAACAGTGTCCAAACAGCATGTCAAACAAAAGTGAGACTTCTTTACTGCCTTGGTGGACACCATCCTGGCTTGTGGTGTGGTATGTTCTGTTGCTGCTTTGTTCATTGCCTGAGCTCTGAATTAGCTTTCCAAGTTCATGCTGGCAGGGACCTCTCTAGTCATGTTATGCTGGTCCTTCACTGGTCCTGCTGGCTCATCTGGGGGGTGCAACCAGGGCTTTACAGGGCCTTGGTGAAAGCCTAGAGAAATGATCTGGGTTTTGGCTCAGAAGTTAAGGCTCCTTAGCACTTGAGGCTGAATGGCTTCGAACACATACCAACAGTGCCGTAAAGGTGGTGTATTTATTAGAGCAAGTTCCTATTAACTCTTCTCCTTGACAGGTTGAATATTTCTAGTTGTTCCTGTCTACTGTCATATAACATCTGACTCAAAGCCAGTGAATTCTTTGCATTTCTATTGAGCTGAATGGGGTTTGGACATGTTCCCAGAAACATAAGGTCAGATGTGCTGGATGAGTCCAAAGGTCCATCTATTCCCAATGTCACATATCTGACATTGCCCAGTAGCACAGCTGTATCTGGCACTGAACTCTATCTGGCATATCTAGCACTTCTCTGGAATCGAGAATATGTAGGACAGAGAGCTCTGCAAATATCTTACTGCTTACCTCAGTGTTTTTGAGTGTGTGTGTGGTAGTTCACAGAAGGAAATTGTTTGGGCTTAATCCCTAACCCCCATCTCCACCCTGGCGGGTCTCCCCAGATTTTGATTTGGACCAAATTCAGACTTTCATTCTGATTTAAAAAAACCCAACAGACACTACCACAAGCAACCGACTAAATAAAAATCTCATCTCCCTAATTTTTAAGGACTTGTTTAAAGGATTTCTTTTTTAAATATGGAAAAGCTGAGATTTTGGTTTTAAAAGGTTAAGCTGAAACATTTATTATATAGTTATGAAAGCAAATTCAGCACAATTTAGGAGATATACTGGCCTTATTAAGTTGCTATTTTACTGTAAAAAGTAACGCTTGAAGATACCATTCCCTCTGATTTTATGTGCTATGCTGTGTCTTGGTATAAAGTCAGGGAAAAAAAGGTTGCAGTGTTTATGTGCTTTTCTTGGAGGAAAGCAGTGAGCTCCATGGGTAAAAACAGAGATTATAGTGTCTGATGCAGGGCCTGCTTGTAAGGTTATGTTATTTTGTTTTAATTACAGGAATTACCTTGCTGACGTCAGTTTGTCAGTCAGCAGGGTGGATGTTTACATGCTGTTCTGGAGGTGGCTGGAAAGTAACAGTTACTTTAGAGAACGTTTTTTTGGTTCCGTGCAGTGGGGTTTTTTACTTATTTTCCTTTTTTTTTTTTTTTGGTGGAAGAAGTTTTTAAACTGGAAACTTCAAACTGTGAAGTGTGACTTTTGTTTGTATATTTGTTTGGGTTTGCTTAGTTTTGGTATTTGTTTATTTATTAATATGGGGGTTGTAACATTTTTTGCTAATAATACCAGTTGACAGAAACTAAAGTCAAGTTCTCTCTTCATCCTGACTTAGAAACTCACTGGTCTATGGCTGGGTAGGTTGGGAGGTTGGATGTGTGTGTTTGAGAGTGGAGGATCTCAAGTTGTACTTAAGATCTAAATCACCCTTCCTGAGATCCAAGGAAAAACTTCAGGGGGGCAAAAAATGGTAACATTTGCCAAAAGAAAGCTGCAACTGAAATGAAGTCCTGAGTACCTTTGGAGGCAATGGGACAGAGCAGACATGTGCATTACATGTGCAGAATGGAGAAATATGTAGGAACTCATCCGTTAGCCTTTACATTCACCACTGACAAGCCGTGTCCCTGTGTGACTCAGTTTCCCCACCTGTGAGAGGAAACTGGTCTCCTTGGCAGAGCCCTTGGAGCCTGACTGGTGAAAAGTGCTGGATAAGCACTGTTATCTACAGCTCTTGGCAGCTGAGGTCTGGACTCACATGATTTTTCTTTCTCCTTCCCACAGGGAATCAGGCACGGGCCACTGTTCAAGGGAGGCAATAAATGCAAATCATTCTATTGTATTTTTTCAATCTTAATTTTCCTGGGTGGCAAAACCAGCATAACAAAGTTGTGAGACCTGTGGCCTGTTTGAATGTGATCCCGTCTGTCTGCAAGGGGTTATAGACTAAGAGCTGCTGTGTAGATGTTTGAGTTGAATTCAATTTATGGTTTACTTTTTGAAACATAATTTCATTTCTAAGTGTAGAAAGTGTATGGAACTGAGATTTTTCCTGGTGCTGGGAGGAGAGTCCTAGTCTGATTATTTAGAATGAATTAGTTCTGATGAAATATTTAGCCTTTAAACAACACATTTAATACACTGAATTGCATTTTATTTATTAATGGCTGCTGCAATGAGATTTGGAGAGAAATTCTGCTAAAACACACTGTTGTGATATTGCAAAATATAGTAATGACTATAATATTTTGTTGAATTATTAATATCCACTGTGCCTACGGAGCTACATAAGCATCAGATTTCAAAATTGTTTTTATCTGAAGAGTGATGTGTGGATATTGTTTTGGTTTTTTTTTTCCCCTGCCTTTTTTTTCTGAACAATTTTTTTTTTTTTTAATTAAAGTGGTAGAAAGAAAGTGATAAGTCCAGTCAGGTGTTGCCACTGTTTAACTCTTTTCTTGTTATTAAAGCACCCCCTGAAAATATATCGAAGATTATTTCTTTCTGCCAGAGCCAGGTCTATTTGCAAAGACAGGTTTCTTGTACTGGAAAGACTGCAGTTAGAGGGAAAGGTGTGTGGGAAAACAGGGACAGGGCTGACCTAGACTGCTGCTGCTTTTACAAAACACCCTTGTCTTACTGTTACCTTCCCTACTGTCAATAGCAGATTTGTACACTTCATCCACCTCTTGGAGGTTATTGCCAAAAAAGATGGGCAGAGAACTTTAATCTCTCTGGACTAGATTTTCTGCCACTGGTACAGGTCTGTCAAAGGTTTGACTTCCAGCCAGTGACTCTGCTCCATTCAGTTTGTGGCTGTGGCCCTGTGAATGATGGCAAATTCTGACTGTGGGACCCAAGGGCTCACCTCAGCAGGGATGTGCCTTACCTGTTTCATTTCGTATGACACCCAGGATGTTCCTGGATTTTGACTGCTCCTGAATGCTTGGCCTGATGTGGGAGTGTGATGGTTTTGCCATTGATGTCCCCCAGCATGGTTGTGTCCCTTGCCAATGAACATTTTCAGACAAACTCAGTCCTGGTTTAGGGGATAGAGTAGCCCAAGAATGCTTCCTTTCGGCACCTCGCCTTGGGGAGAAAGGAAATTTAGCTAAATAGGCACAGACCAAGTACCAAGTGGTCTCTGGAGCAGAAAATGGGCCCTGACCTGTTTTATTTACTGATGTGGGCACAACAAATGAAGGGCAAAAGTAGCATGAATATAAAAGTCCATCTTTCTTAATTTGAGCAATTGTTTTTCCACTGTTCCCTTCAAATTGAGTAGAAGTTTAATCTAAAGTCTACCTGGACTTCTTTGGGGCCTGTAACACTGGTGTAGGATGGTGAAGATATGGGAATACACCAAAGATTTCCCTTACCCACCTAAAGCTACTGCTCTGGAAGCATCCAGTTAAGCCACTTGTCCAATTACCCCTTACTCTCTTGTGTGACTTTCTGGGTTGCCAAGCAGCTGAGTTAAGGCTCCCAAGACATGTTAGTTAATTACTGGCAACCACTGTGTTTTCCTCCTCTTCTCAGTATCTTTCCTAGTTTATTTGATTTTCCAGTTGAAACCATCTATCCAAAGGATGAATTTCTGGATATTTAGGTGTATCCTAAAGCACACTGAAAGATCTAAATCATGAGTCTGCAGCTAAAGATGCTGTATTGGATCTGGCTGGGATGGAGTGAACTTTTGCCAAGGCAGCCCTTATGGTGCTGTGCTTTGTATCTGTAGCCAGAAGGGTGTTGATAATATACCAGTGTCTGGGGTTGAGAGGGCAGTTGCATCCAATAACTCCTGCCATCCACATGTCATGTTTAATCCAGGTTCTTATTCTGTCTCTGCTGTGTTGTCTCTAGCCATGGTCTGAGGAGCTGGCAGTGACGGAAAATGGCAGAGTCCTTGGAGCTTCCCCAGAACTTTCTTCTGCCTGGTTAGTTGATCTGCCTCAAAGCAGTGTCTAGGGAAGAATCAAAGCACTCAGCTCCCTGGCTGGTGGTGAGAGGCTGGCCTGCATCGCTGGGGGATTTGAGTGAGGCTGGTAGAATGCTGCAGGGGTGAGAGGTGGCAGGTTCTTTGGAGGGTTAGCTGATGGTTCAGTCAGGGACTAGAGCTGGCTTCAAATTCCTTTGGGTATTTAGCCAAGTGTCCTAGTTAGGACAGCTGAGACCAGTTCATCACTGGATGGATGTAACCCAAAACTGTGTATTCTATAGCCTTCCATGCCATTTCCCAGAAACTGTTATCAATGAACCATTTACACCATCTGCACATAGAGCCTGACTCCTCAGGCTATAAACTAGGTGCTAAGATGCCTGCAAGATAGGAGTTGCTCTTGTCCTCACACCCATTAAGGAACACCCCAACACCCCCCCCCCCCCACCCTGAGGGAGGGAGCATTCCTGCCTGAACTGGAGGATATATAATCTTGGAGTCTTGGGACCTTTTTAACCACTTGTGGGATCCAGAGGAAGACTGCAGATCACTGCTCTCCACCAGACTGCAGATCACTGCTCTCCACCAGACTGCAGACCACCACTCTTGACTGGACTGCAACCACCACTTTTCAACCAGACTGCAACAGCACTCTCACCAACAGGTTTTCCCCTCTCCTTTTCCCTTTGGACTCAGGGGGCCCAAAGAACACCACTCTGTTCATGCCCCAGGGTGCTGGGTTGTATATTTGGGTTTTGTGTGTTAAAACCAATTGTTTGTCTGTATAATCATACTTATTGTATTATTTTATTAAATTGTTATTCTGATTTATAATCTCTCTTTTGAGTTGAGTTCATTTCCCCTGCTGGTTTACCTTTAAAGCAGCACACCAAGAAAGAAAGCACAATGGAAAGAGGAAAGGAAAATTTCCTTCCTGACTGTGCTAATGATCTCTGCCACCTTCTGGTGAGACAAGTGGAGAGGTAAAGGGAGAAGGGAAGGTAGTAGTGATTGGATGGTTCAGGGACATGAAACAGTTGGGAACCAAGCTGGAAGATGGGAGTACAGAGGCCAAGTGACAGTGAGGACTGAGTCCAGTAGTGCTACAGAAGGTAGTGCCCAGATCAAGACTCGCCATGTTGGCAATTTTTGGGCCACTATCTTCCACCAAGAATTTTCAAGTTTGAGGGAGGAATGTGGTTCTGTGACCTGGCTTTGGTTTGCATGATTAAATGTTCATCCATGGTGAAGCCATAGTCCTCTAAGTTTGTTTTTTCCCCCACCACAGTCCCAAGCTCCAAATAACTACATTGGCAGAGAGACATCAAAATCTACTCAGGAGCAGGAACTTCTTTTACTACAAATTATCATGGGAGACATCTTGAAACTCATGCCCTGTTTAACCTCAGAGATGTTTCTCTGATGGTGTCAGACACATGCCCCAATGATTGCACAGAGGAATGACATAGATATTTAGATTTGTCTCATTGGCTTTGCAGAGTATAATAATCTATTGTGAGGAAGAAAATCACTTCAGATCAAAGAGACAAAACTTTGTAGTAAACAAACTTTTACTTCTGTGCAGGTGGTTCCCAGAGAGAACTGATGGTAAAAAATAGGTTAATTATTTTTCATAGAATCATAGAAGTTGTATATAATCTATCTTGACTATGAATAGAAGGATCTAAGCAGATGATGTGCTGAGTGAGCACACCAGCCTTGACCCCTGTAACTGCTCCAGATAGCAAATGCTTCCCTCTTGCTTATTTGCACTCTTGTTTCTGGTGCTTGTTGCTTAAGTTTTGCCACCAGACATGGGCTGCCTGCTTCCACATGCTAGAAGACAGATTTTGCTTATCACTGCAAGAGACTGTGATGTAGTTGTGGCCACCCAAGGCTTGGTCTGAAGCCTTGTTATCTCTAAAAATAAACAGGAATTGACTTATCTTTCTTTAGCTGTCACTTGTGTTGTAGTAGTAGGCTGTGAAATGCATTTATGTAGTGATTGTCTCAGAAAAGATAGCATCCATTTTTTCGGAATTTCCAGGCAATGTCTTGTTTGCTTTATGTATTGATATGCATGCTACTGTGAATGTGACTGAAAAAAAAGTGATTCTTCCTTGCTGTTTTTCCTGCTTAGACTGGGATGGTAAGAATGTAGAGGGAAAATGGTTTGTTTCCAGGCATGAATTGCTTAGGAAGAGGGGAAAAGACCAGCCCCTTCCTCATGTGTATCCAGCTGAGTCTGATCTGGATCAGATGCCGGGGCATGGCTCTGCCCTTGTGCGGTTCCCTTCATCTGTGGTAGAGCTACAGCAAGCCCTGAATGCAGAGTATGAAAAGGTTACAGAGGGTTGCAGTGTGACCTGTGCTACTTCTAATCTATTTCCTTCTAATTTAAGCACCCTCTTTCAATGGTGTTATCCTGCTATTACTTAAATAAGTACTAATGGAGTGCAGTCTGTAGAGAGTTTGAAGTGTACAACCTACTGTCTTTGTTTTGTTTCACGAAAGAGAGCGATGGGTGAACTTGAGCTTCCTTGGTTGTGTTCTATTGATTGCTGGTGTTGATGCTCATAGGAAGTAAACTGCAGTAAGGAATGTTAATATTTTGTCAGGAAACTGTTAAAAATTTATACTAAAATATTTTCCCCAAATTTGCTTGTGCTCTTTTTGCAGCTGGAAAAAGAAAGAAAAAAAAGGAGGAATGCAGAATGGAAATCTATTGAAATGCCTTATTAATATATTGTCTATTGTGACTTTGCTTTCAAAAGTATTTTTTTCATGTTTAGTTGATGTAATTGAAAAATATTAGTCCTACTAAAAATTATTTTTAATATTTCACATTGCTGTTTACTAGTTTTATGACAAATGTTCAATTGAGTAAGAATTTTTACTTAAAGATTTCAACCACATGTACTTCTAGTTTTAAAGTGAGAATAAAATCAATACTGTGAGTCTGTGTAAGACTCATGGGAGAGGAGAGTGATTACAGAATTACTATTGATGTGGTTTTCAATCAATTCTCCAAGAAAATTGAAAATTTCTTGAAAGTTTCAGTTTTAATCAAAGGACTTTATGACAGTACTCTATGATTTTTTTAGGAAATGACTTTGAGTAGGAAGTTGGTTTGATTTTTTTTTGGTTGTTTAGTGTTGGAAAAAATGTTTTTATTTTGAACAACTTTATAAATTGTGTGATAAAGGTTCACAAAATTGGGGAAAATGCTGAAATTTTAAATAGGAGGACAGATACTCTCCACTGCAGCCATAGATAAATCTGTCAACACTTATAATCTGAGCTAGGGACTTTAAATATCAAGTATCGTATGCTGAATGTTTATATTGAACTGCCTACAATCAATCCATAGGGTCAAGTTTTAAAATGTCAGAGGTTTAAATAGTACGTGTTGACAGGAAGCTGAGACTTGCTTAGATCATTCTCATGAAGACCAACATGCCATTTTCCTCAAACAGGATACTCATGACCAGTTAGTTACCTGCTCTTGCTGGCAACATTTCATAAATAATTGGAACTGTCTCTAATGACTTTAGGTATGGTTGGGTTTTGGGGCACTGCAGGTGGTTCTGTGTTATGTATGACTTGGAATTTTGGTCCTTGGTATTTTTGGCCTTAGTGGAATTTTTTCTTTTTTTTTTAATGCTGCTGCAAGGGAGGAAATTACTTGCAAAATCAGGTGACTTAATTATTATTTCAAAAGAAGATCTGCCTGTTCTTGAAAATCAAGAAAGAATTTAGTATGTGCTTTCAGAGCAAGGCTGCTCAATGGATGAGTAGAGACAAACTGTGATCAGTGTTTGTGCTGGCACAGGGGATGTCCCTGTAGCCCATACCAACACACCCACCTCTGTGGTGTTGCACATTTGAAAACAGCCCCACTAAATAAGGCCTTTAGAAGAATGGAGGGTGCAGCCCACTGATCAATGAGCTGTCATCTGGCATCAGGATTTGATGCCGTCTACCTGGTGTTTTTGGACCCTTTGTTACCATAATCTCAGGAGCTCCTCACGAGGACTGGTCCTTTGAGAATTTTATCCACAGGTTAATGCCTACTCTGAGGCTGAAATCAAGCATGTTTGGGTCTGGCAAACTGGAAGTGAAGTGAAAACTGAAAGCTTTATGGTGAGAGGAGATAAAAAGTAGAGAAGAAAATAATGTAGTATATGAGTTTACCCAGCTTTTGTGGTTATTTTTAGTATTATTATTCACTATATCAGTAGTTTAAAAATCTGACTTCGAATCCAGTCCTCTGCTTAACTCCTTACAGTGCTAATGATCCCTGCTCAAAGAGCCTTCAGTTCAAGCTCAGAGTCCTGTGAATGTGAGGAGATCCTTCAAACCTTGCCCACCAGCTCTCCCCAGTGCTCTGCAAGGCATATCTTGGGTGCTGGGAGAAGAGCTTCCATCCAGGTATTACTCAGTGTGTTGTGGGCTGTGCACCGTAGGAGTTGAACTGCTCTTCTTTGAGCCTCTCAATGTTTAAGAACACACTGATTAGAAGCAGGTAAAAATAGCAGTGTAGGAGGATGCAAACTAAAAGACTCCCTTAAGTAGGCAGGAGAAAATAGAAACTTTGCTGATTATCTATAGATATTTATATATATACACACACAGACACCCCCTGCCAGGAAACTCTGCAGGGAGTTGGAAGTGCAACAGCTTCTTATAATCTGGAAGTAGCTGCTTGGATTATCCGTGAAATGTGCTTTATGACTTCAGTCATCAGCTCCAACATGTCTGGCACTGTCTTCAGGATTTTTTACCTCATCTGCCTAGTCTACCAGAACCGTATTCCCACTCCTAAACTTTTTGCTTCAGGAAATTGTCTTCCAAGAAGCTGTTCCTTGTTCAGTTGTGGAACCAAACTGTGCAAGGAGCATGTCCAGTGCCAGCCTCATCCCAAACCTTGCCTATATGTGACTCTTTGCACTCACATCAGCAAGTGGGATGGCTTTTTCCAATAGTATTGAATGACGTTATGGGGGAGAAAAAGTCCAAACATTTCAAGATGTGTTTTCTTGAGGAAGGGATGTGCCTGGGCTTCTTAGAACTTCAGTGCATTTCCAGCTGTTCAGATAGATTCCTGAACCACAGATGTCTTAAATTTTGTGGTGATGCCCCTATCTGTTGTCTGGGGCAACTCAATCTCTGCATGGTTCTCTAGCAGTTACTTTTGCTCCCTTGTGCGTGACAGATCAAAGTATTAAACTACGAAGACCATTGGCAGAGATTGTATGCTCCAAAGCATGGTCCTCCCTCCTTGTCCATCTCCATCCTCTAATCCTTCAACCCTTACTCAGCTTCTGTAGCATCTGGCTGTTGTTTGCCAGTCTCAGCTGTTTTTTAGTGTGGAGCAACTGCTCTTTCTTGGTGGATTTTGGCCATTGGACTGGGAACTCTTGGGTGTTTAAAAGGTTTCTCTTAGAACAGGTATTCATGAATTTGGCTGGCCAGAAAGGTGTTTAGATAGAGGCAGTTTAAGAGTTAACTGTGTTCTATGGAGTTGTACTGTTTTCCTTTATCTCCTTCAAGCCTTTAACTCCATAGCAACCACATGCGCTCTCTGCCTCTTCCCCAGCTCTCATCACAGCCTGATTAATGTGCGCCAAAGACAGGATGTTATTGAGTGATGAATTTTGTGGAGTTGGTTCTTCTCATGTTTTGCTGTGACCCATTTACCCTCTTGGGATTAGAACTGATCCTCAAATAATACAAATCCAGTATTTCAGAGGATGTTTCCCCCTGCTCCTGTCTCATCTTGGAATCAAGTGTAGTGTGGTTGTTTCGTGGTCATTTTCTTCAGTTATGTGAATTTGTTTTCCCCTGGTAATTTACAGCAAGCAAGTAAAGCTGGAAGTCTCTTTTGCCATAAAACTCAAGTTATTCATGTGCTCAATTTCTGTGTTTTAGAAAGAAAATGCATAATTTCAGGTATGCTTCTGGATTAATTATCTGGAGAAGGAGCAATTAGCAAGTAATTCTGTTTGTTTTTTCCCTACTGCATTTCTCCTCTATGTCTTTACATAAATACCAAGGTCTTTGCTTCTGTTTTGAATGAAACTGGTTGTTTTTTTTTTCCGAAGTGTGAGTTGTTTGCTGAGGTGAAGCTAAGTAACACTGACAAACTCTAGAGGTTTCACCACGGCAGTGAATGGATAACTTGTGGGTATCTTCTTAAATCACGGATAACAACAGATACCTTGCACTGTGGTAACTGATCATGGTTGTTCTTTTACTCCCTTGCAAGTAGGGAGCAAAATGTGTTACAACAAAATACAAGTTAAGCCAATTTTCTTGACCATTGGGACTAGGCTGTGAGTGTGCATATGGCCAATTATCTTTGCTCATCTGAGAAACAGTAATTTCTTACGTGTGGTAACTTAATTGTTCATAATTGACCTGTCTGTACCCCGTGATTTCAAAGCACCAGATAGATGGAAAAGCTCAAATGGATCTTTAAACAGATGTGAGCCAGCAGTGGTTTTTTACAGATAGATGGCATGTCAGACCTATGTAGATGTACAATATTTTTTCATTATCTGGTTTGGACAAGGTGGAGACACAGAGCATCAGTTCTTGTAAGACTGGAAGACTATACTTTACTTTCTGGAGATAATGTGATAAGCCAGCTTGTCCTTTAGGACCTGTGCAAAGAGTCAAGGAAATCTCGTGGCATTTTTGGTCCTGAAAACAAAGTCACTACAGGTAGAAACTCTGGGGATTTTTTTGTTCAGCTGAAGTAAATTGTCATGCTGGTCTGTTGTAGCCTTGGTCACCAGAAAGAAGTAAAATACTCTCTTCAAATGAAAATTAGATACTGTGAGAGTATTAGGGTTAATGCTATATATGCTTATCCTGACCTCATTCTTCCTTAGGTGTCACTAGTGACCACTTTTGCAAAGCGGGATAGTGGGTTAAATGGACCCTTGTTCTGATGCAGAGTGTCCTTCCTTATGTTTCTTTTAAAGCAGCTGACATTAGGTGAATTATCTTCTTTCTTTTAAACAGGTGTTCCTACAAGAGGCTAGTGATCTATCCTCAACCAAATCTTTTGCCTTAGTTGAATCCTTCTTGCTCTTAGCAGAATCTGGACTTGTATATCAAGGCATCTGAACAGGGTAGTGTGCCAATAGCAAGGGACACTGGAAAGTAACAGATGCTTGTTGGTGGCTTGCTGGCAGGCCTGACTGCTGTGCTTGGTGGGGACTGCTGGGATGCCAGGGAAGGCCTTTCTGATAACGTGGGTGATGGGGGTCTCTTAAAAGAGGATGCAGGCAGGTTGGAGAAGTCTCATATCTGATGGCTCACATCTTCTGGATATTGAGACAGCATCAAGGTCTGACAGTTGGGGCAAAAATTGTCAGTCAGCTTTGCTTCAAATCAAACTTCCAGCTAAGAATGGTTTTTGGATGGAGCAGTGTAAAACCCTGGATTCAATAAGCTGTCAGTGCCAATCCAGCTTGTGGTATGACAGTGGCTCATTTCTCTTGAGAAGCCATAATGCTTCTACGCAATGCTGCATAGACCCTTCAGGGGCTACACAGATGTCAGCTTAATGCCTTGAAGGATTCAGCTTGAAGGATAAGAGGAAAGAGGATATAGCTTTGGAGGTGTTGTCGAGTAGACATGGAGAAATATAGTACTCCTGCCTTAGTGTTTGCTCCGTAAGTAGGAGATTTCCTGGAGAATGAAAGTTGCATCTTAAACTGTCTCTTTTGGAAGGAGGACCCAAGAGCTTCTATCATCTCAAGCTTATTGCACGGACTTAGCTCACCTTTCCCCAGCTGTGTGTGTTCCACTGTCATGTCCATCTCAAGCTGGACTTTTACTGGATAGCACTGTAACAAACCATCTTAAGTACCCTGGCAAACAGCAGCTAAATTTTTTTGCTGCTTCTCGTGGTTTCTAGGGTGAAGTGCTGCTTGACAAATGGGGCAGAGTCAAAGCCCCTTTTCAACTCCATGCAGAGTTGGTGCTGGTGAGTGGAGTGGGGTTTGCACACATGTTGATTTCCCTGTTGCAAACCATGGAAAATTGCTAACCCAAAGATCTGAGGGGGTTCTGCTCTGGCACCTGCACCTTGGCTCCGCAGATAGGCAGAGGGATGCAAAAGGAAGGAAAGCCTCTGTGCAAAGCAAGAGACTAGGAAGAGAGGAAGGAAAGCAGCTTGGTGTAATCACCCAGGATCCATCCTCAGGAGTAAACTTTTGGGAATGAGATAAAGGTCAACAAAAGCATCAGGCAAAGCATCACCAGCTGGTCAAGAGAAGTGATAGTCCTGTTCTACTCTGCGCTGGTGAGGCCTCACCTTGAATATTGTGTGCAGTTTTGGGCATCACAATACAAGAAAGATATTATTAGAGACCATCCAAAGGAGGGCAACAGAAATGGTGAAGGGCCTTGAGGGGAAGCTGTATGAGGAGCAACTGAGGTCACTTGGTCTGTTAAGCCAGGAGAAAGGAGACTGAGAGGACACCTCATGGCAGTTACAACTTCCTCGTGAGCGGAAGAAGAGGGGCAGGTACTGATCTCTTCTCTGTGGTGACCAGTGACAGGGAATAGCCTGAAGTTGTGTCAAGGGAGGTTTAGGCTGGATATTAGAAAAAGGTTCTTCACACCAGAGAGTGGCTGAGCATTGGAACAGGCTCCCCAGGGCAGTGGTCACAGCACCAAGGCTGACAGAGTTCAAGAAGTGTTTGGATGATACTCTCAGGAACATGGTGTGACTCTTGGGGATGGTCCTGTGCAGGGCTAAGAGTTGGACTCCATGATCCTTGTGGGTCCCCTACCAGATCTGCATATTCTGTGATTCTGTGAACTTGATGAGATTTTCCACTAGGAGTGCTATGGATGAATTTAGGCTAGTTCTCCAAATGTTTGTGCCTGTTATGGTGCACGTTACTGGTTAGCTTTTATGCCGTGAACTGCTCGGTAAATGTACTCTGAGCAAAGGATAGCACTGGGAGACTGTGAAGAACTTCCCAAAAAACTGGCAAACCTGCAAGGTCAGCACAGAGGGAGGGGGCAGGTGCCCCAGCCTCTGCCAGAGTGGGAAGTGTTGATACCCTGATGTATGGCAAGTTAAAAATAAAACAAAATCTCAAACCAGGAAAATTTAATGAAGTACTGAACACTGGGGTTTTTTTCTCTCTCTGATAGTAACAGGGGGCTTATGACATTAATGCTATCACAAATTGGTGACTGCCTACTATTGTCATTATCTTGCAATTCTCTGTGACCGTTTGGATTGTACTGTACACATAGGGATCAAACAGCTGCAAGAAGAGAAGACAGCATGAAAGAGTCTCAGAGATACCAGTTTAAACAGTTTTGATTTCTCCTATTCTAGAAGATAGTGGTATAGTTATATTCTTGCTGATTTGTTGTAATATTTCCCCAGAGGAAGACAATTTTCGTGATCTTTGAGTTAGCAAAGGATTTGGTTATTGAACACTGAGGCTTCTGAGGTTATAAGATGTGGTCTTACAATGAGATTTGAATGATTTAAAGAGCTACTGTCCCTCAGCAGAGTCAAGGTAATTGATTTTTGATGGAGCAAGCTTGCCTTAACTCACCATGAAGTCAAACAGGTTCTTTTATTAACTAATTAACATTGGTGTAATGTTTAGCCAACTTTCCTTTGTATTTTCCAGACTGATCTGCCAAACAATGGTGGTCTCCAAAGTACAGTAACTGCTTGTGGAACCCTGGTGATCATTTAAATGAGTCTGTCAGTTTGACACGGCTGCTTCATGGTAACTGAAGGTGTGGCAGAGTTGAGAATGCTCCTTTGACTTCAAGTTTGGAAAGTGTCACAGAATCACAGAGTTGGAAGGGACCCACAAGGATCATCGCGTCCAGCTCTTAAGTGAATGGCCCATACAGGGATCAAACCCACATCTTTGGTGTTATTAACACCATGCTCTATCCAACTGAGCTAGTTTAAGTAGTTTATTAACTGACCACAGAGGTGTGAGGAAACAACTGTGACAGTACTGTTCACTCTGGAAATTCTGGAATACAGCTAGTCTGGTAGTGTGCTGTAACTGCCTCTTTCTAGGGACTACAAACCAAAATGTGTTTGCACTAAAATAAGCAAAGAAGGAAATTCTTTTGTTTGGGGACTTTGGTGACTGGGAATCCTAAAAGCTGGATTTTATTGTCTACTTTTATTACTGTTAAACTAACTGATGCTTCTAGAGAAGTTAGGAAAACGTAGTGCTTTAGGAACCATTCTGTTGCCATCTTGGGAGTGTTATATATTTCATCTTCTTTTTGTTTGTGAAAATATCCGCATAAGAGTGAGATATCTTACTTATGAGTCTACCTACTTGCTCCAACTACATCCAACATAATCTCTGATGTAAAGAGCCTGAAGACTTGATTCTTCAGACTTTGTGAGAATAAACATGATTAATAAAGAGAGTGTAAACATGAGATTAAAAAAAGCTTTCCAGGGACTGCTCTGAAATCCTTTATAGTGCTGTTGGTACTAATTTTTCAGGAGGAGTATTTCTGCATTACTGTGTGAGGAAGTCTGAGCTCTGGGGAAGCCCTGCCACGTAGTTGCATGAGGACTTGCAGTACCTTCATTTTCCAGGTTACACTGGGTTAGAAGTTGCACAGAGTTGCTGATGTGACTCTTTCAAGGCTTTAACATGCTTGGATTTTGCCAGGTTCATGGAGATGCTGCCTAGAGAGCTGTGCATGTTGGAAGCCTTAATAGTTCGAGGTCGGAAGACTCTGCTGCGTCATGCACTTTGCATTGTGCCACATCACAGTTGATTTCTCCTGGCAGTTGGCTGAGGACTGGGAAGGATGGCTTAGATTTCAGCAGAAGGCTCACTGAAATGAATGGGCTTCTGCAAAACACGTTCATTTGGTGTTTTTTCTGCAGGAAATCTGTCAGAAACTTCTGAGCAGCTGTAGTTACAGCTTGCATATAGGGTAGGGATTGCCTGATGGTAGGAGTGAGGGAAAAGGAGGCATTCACATCTTATTTCTTGCATGTTTCAGTAATGTGGATGGTGGATGATTCTCTGTGCCAAATCACTGATATTAACAGGAACCTTGTTAACCTTGACACTCAGTGGAAATTAGTGATTTGTAGAAACTTAATGAGATGATTATTCTTTATGACCCATATAGATTGTTTGAGATTCCAGAGATTTTACTGACTGGCTCCTGTCCTGCTACAGCCAGCAGGTTCCTGCTTGGCTATTGATTCCTCTTTGCTTGCACCAGTGCACTTAGGTGATACTTTTCTGATGTGTTTACACTTTGAATTTTTACATGTGCTACAAGATAAGATTGTCTTCCTATGGCCTTTTTGTTTCCTGAAGGTTACCAGTCTTGTCCCTGTTCTCTAAAGCTCACAATAATCCCAGCTCTAATAAACTACAGACATTTTATTCTGATGAGCTGTCAACAAGAGGTATCACTGACATAAAGGTGGTTAATAGCAGCAAGAGATGGAAAAAGGAGATGAAAAGGAAATGTTTTCAGGGAGCTTTTAGCAATTCCCTTGTGATTGTAGATGTTTATCTTGACTGCACAGAAATGAAAGCATGTACTGAGACACATTTTACTACGTGGAGAAAAGTAGAAATGTCCTGCCTTCAGGGTGAACCATGGAGGAAGGATGGGATCCTGGAGACTACCATGAAATTCTTGTCTCCAGTGACAGAAGATGTTGGGTCAGTTGGCTGTTGAAAGCAAGGCTTTAGCCATATTTAAGCAACAGATCTACAAAGAGTTCTTGAGAGACATATCTAAATCCTTCCTAAAGATGGACAAATTCAGAATGACGGAAACTGTTGTTTGTGTTGCTTTCAGAGGTTGTTTGTTTGAGTCTTTTTCTGTTTGTGCTTGTTTTTTGTTTCATTTTTTGTTTTTTAGCCAGGTACAAGACACACATGAGTGTGCATGACCACACATGTTTGTAGTCCTTGGAACCCAGAACCCTCTGCTTGGAGTGATGGGTTCAGATGCCAAAGTCCAAGTGGAAAGTAAATATGGACACCCATTGACCACCACCTGATCTTGTACCTGTGCTTTGTTGATTCTACTTTGGTGGTGGTTGAGAGAAGGGGATTATATGGAAGAGCTCAATTCCTACTCTGGGTCCCTGAAGCAGCAGGTGCTTGAGTTATATTCTTTCGAGTGTGGATAGAGCTGTGTGGCTCTGTCATTCCTGTCTGATGCAGTAATGACAGAAAAGGAGAGCACTGCAAGCACGGCTCACTTGGTGTCCTTGATGTGTGCCTTTCAGAGAAGATGATGGCTCCCTGCCTTGTCCCATTGTTCCACAGACCTTCATGCACACTCCCAATTACACACTGCAGTCCTCAGGAAGGTGGAAAGGCATGAGGGAACGTGATTAATTTCCTGCCAGCTGGGGAGGTTGTTTCTCCAGAAAATTTTGTAATATTGCAGGCTTTGACTCTCCACCTAGTATCCAAAGATTTGATGGAATGAATGCTCCCATCAGTGTAGATGGCATTGTATGGTGCCTTATTCACTGGACCTGGAATGGGAGCAGCCAGGGATTTGAGCTAGTTAATGAAGGTTTGTATTTGTTTCTCTTGCCTCTTGCTGTTGTCTTGTTATGGAGCCAGGAGCAGGTCTTGCCTCCTCCTACTCACCTTCCCCCTTTGGAAAGAAAAAGAAGAAATGCAAATGGAATTTGGGTCCTTGCTGGTCTGGGAAGTTCAGTGTTTTGGTGATTAGACATCGGGCATGTATGATCTTTGGACTTATAATTTTTTTCTGTGTTTTTTTTTTTTTTTTTGATTTTTTTCCGATTTTTCAGATAGAAGATAAACAAAGACCCCACACTGCTTTATGGGAAGCTTTATGGTTTGCAATCCTCCTTACTATTAAGAGATTATAGTTTTTTTACTCTTTGTATTGTCCTGCAGTTGATATTTGAGCCAGGTAGGAAGGAATTCATGTGAATTATTTCTTCTTTTTTCTCTCTCTCCCCCCCCCATCCCCGTTGAAAAGAAGCTCTTTGTCTGCAGGGCAGAAGGGACTTTAAAAGGCCATATTGGTAAATATACACTCATTTCACCAACCATTCCTATGGGTTTGAGTTATTTGCTGTTTCTTCCTTCTTTTTGTTAAATTCTTTGCCCAGTTACACTTAAGAAAGTGTGAGGAAGTCTTCTTGGAAATGCTCTAGGTTTTTTTAGTGTGGGTTGTTGTTTTGGTCTTGTTTGTTTGTTTTTCATTTATTTTGGGTTTTGTGTGTGTGTTTTATTTGTGGTTGTTTTCTTAAAAATACTATGTACAAAGGTGTTCTTTTGTATTCAGTTGGGGGAAACCACTTTGGTTTTTCAGGTCTTGAAAAAGGAAAAAATGTTTAGATCAAAAGGGCAGGGAAGTGTTTGCTTTTGGTAAAAGGAATAAGCTATTAGAAAGATGTTTGGAAGGAAAATTATTGACAAAGGTCTGATGTTTAAGTACTGAAGTGTTTCTAAGTGGTTTCTGTGCTTTGTAACTCCTCCCACTTATTGATTACTTGAACTTTCTCTAACCTTAGTTCTTCCAGCAGCTTGTCTGTCAGTGTATTAAACATTGTACCCCTTTTAGAAATCCTTCACATAAAACTTCTTAGGTTTGCGCAAATATATTTATAAAGCATTACAGCAAAAGACCTGAAAGCAGAATGAATAGTGCTGTCCCATTGTCACTCCATTATACTTAACAGTGTCTCAAAGCTATGTATTTACTAAACTTCAGCAAAACTACAGTTATTTGAATTCAGTGTTTACCTGGGAGTGTTTTATCACAGACTGGATTTTAGTTCTGTTGGTTACAAGGTGGTAACGTGACAGTAATAGCATTTCCATCTTGCAGAATAGTTCAGTCAGGGATATTATGAACAATTTAGTAGAAGGCTCCATGACAGGAACATTTCTTAAATGGAAAAGTTAAAAGACTGCAGACACACTGTGATTCCATTTGATTACCTGTTTATCTGCTGCCAGCAGAGCCTGTTGTGTTTGGCTGTGCTGCAGCCTGTTCCCTTGGCGTCCCTTGGGCCAGCACTGCAGTTGGCACAGCATCACCCAGGCTAGGTAGCTGATCCATCATGTGGGGAACTCAAAAACCCCAAGCTTGTCTGTGTAGTTTTCAGTTATCTTTTCCTCCCCTGGAATTTATCACTCATCAGGACTGGTACAATGTTTTCAATGGGAATCAACATGGTGAACTGGCATAGGACTACTGTCTCTGCCAGCAGCTTGGGTTTGTGCTGTATCGGGGTGATTTCATAACCAACCCTTGGATTATTTTTGCACTGACCAGACATTTTTGCTGTTTAGTTATGTTGTACTTATATTTCAAAGCTTATTCTCCCTGTCTGCCTTTATAGATCTATCTATCCTATAGCTCTAATGATTTTAAAATGAAACATCTCTGAATGAGAATGCCTTGCTGTTCCCCACTGACTGGGGATATGCTGTGTCTCAAAAAGTAGCAATCTCTTAGTGCTAAGTAGCCAAGAACTGATGGAAATGGAGAGATGGCCAAAAAAAAAAAAAAAGAGAGAGAGAGAGAAAAGAGAAACATTTCCTGAAAATCCCATTCCTCTAGGTCTCATCAGAGGCTAAAAGGAATGAAGTCTTTCAGGCCAAAATGGTGCTGCTGCATTGTGGTGTGTGATTACTTGAAGTTTGGAGCACTCATGAAAATTGTTTACAAGTCATTTCTGGTCACCACAGGTAGTTTTTTTTTGCTCTACTCAGCCTGCCTGTCATGATCCAGCACAGACTGTAAGGAAAACTAGTAGAGCACTTGGGAGTTTGAGGGTAACAATTTAGCAGCTGTGCTTCACTTGCAGCCTGGGTCAGAGCTGGTTAAATGCAGATCAGCTCTTTAGATTCCAATAAGTGTTGCTCTGAGCTTATACAAATGCTTTGGTGGTTGTGGATGTGCTTCTACTTTTTTAATGTGTGTGGTGGGGTTGATGAGTTTCCTTTCAGTTTTCTGTGCCTTATCAGGTACTTTTCAGCTTTCCCAGCCTCATGAAGATCTACTTCCAGACCTTTTTAGGGCAGGAAGCTTATAATGACTACTGTTATGCCAGCTGCACTTGGAACTGACTTTTAGTCATACTCAGAGTTGTATGGTTATCAGGTGGGAAAGTTTGAGCACCTGGTCCAAAAAGGTATAAATACTTTTCCCTCCTGTGTGTCAGTAGCTATAAAGTCCATTCCAGTCTGACTAAATGTTCTGCATTTCAAGCAGTGCTGTTAAAACTGATCCATTTGGCATTATGCATGAGTTGGTCTGTTAGCAGACTTAGGATACTAAATGCTGTCTACATTTCCTATCAGTGAATCATGGGGGCCTTTAACTAACTGCTTTGTTACCTATTTGGGATTTAAGGGTTGGTTATAAGTATGGGATCTAATACTAGATTGGTTGGTGAGTCTCATAGGAGATGGGTGCCAATGTTGGCATGCAGAGAGGCATTACTTGAGAGGCTTTATTTTACTTTCATCCTGCAGGGAGATGTTGCCCTGGCTCTGATGTGACTGCAGGCAGTCATAAAACCTACGTGCTTTATCATGAGACAGATAATATACTTGGCAGAACTGGGGTCAGTGACTGGCAGCTTTAAGAAGTTAATTAATTAAAACAGTTCTTTTACAAACTGCTTGACAGAAGACTGAGTACCAGCCAATGAACTGTGTAGCACTAAATATGACTAAAAATTAAAGAAAAAAACTGTACCATTGTGCACACACATCCATCCCTATACTCACAGGTTGACAAAAATCGTATAAGAAAATAAAGGCACATTTGGAAGTTAGGCTAGTTTGTTCAGCCTTGTAAACATGACCCATTGTAATAATCTATTTCATTATTTGGGCTTGAGTTTCTTCTAAGAAGACTTGGTTTTCTTCTAAGAAGACTCGGGTTAGGCAGGGTTAGAGCCAAAAAGGCTCAGAAGCATGGAAGTGTGTATGATGTTACAATGCTTAGGAGATTCCTGCGTTTTTTGGAATCCTCATCTCTGGATGTTGTTCCTTGCAGTTGTGTTAATGCCAGTGTTTGTGGGACTGTACTTGTCATGAATTGCTGGCAATAAGACCAAAAGCAAAACTTGAAAGAAGGGGAGAATGAGTGGAACCTAAATCTAAACTTGATCCCAGGAGTGTCCGTGGAGAAGATAGGTTACCATGGAGAGGGTAAGGAGTGAACACAGCATGAACCTTGAGCGGGATTTGCAGCCAGAGAGATTGTAAGGCGTAATCGTACCTTTATGCATCCCCCAAAAAGTTAGTGCTGCAGAGAACTTGTGCATTTATCAGTGATAGGATTTATTGCGTGGCCTAGAACTGGGAAAAGAGAAATAGCAAGTGTGTTCCAAATGTTGGAAGTTGCCTTTCTTTGCTGAACTTATATGTTGTGTTTGGACCTTCAGAAATATTGCTCCCTGCTCTGGGGGACTTCAGTGCTTGGGGCAGTTTTGGGTTCAGGAGGCTACAGGGCCACAGGAACCTCTGCCCTTTCTATGCTTCTGGGACTGTCTGAGTACTCACCTCTCATGAGGCAAATGGAGGGAAATGGGCTTAAAAAATGGAATTGGTGGTGTGAGTTGATGGCTAAGCAAAGCATATGAACAAAGGATTTTCTGAAATGGGCAGGAGAAGAACTGATTGTTTTTTGTTTGTTTTTTTTTTTCCCCCCTGTGGAAAGGTTTTAGGGGTGATCTAATTATTAGGGAGCGAAGGGGGATATGGGGTATTTCAGCAGCTGCAGGGGCAAAGGAAGGAGTGGCTGTGTACTCTGAGCTGACAAAGTACTTATGCTTTCCCATCTCCTTTCTCAATTATCAATGAGTTTGTGGACAGTGGCTGATAGGAATCAGCAGTTCTGCTTTTCCGCTGCTGTGGGAGGGATATGGATCAGTGTGTGTCATCCCTGAGAGGCCTGCACTGGGGTTTGGACCTAGGAGTGCTCAGGGAAGTGTCCTCCATTGGAGAAGCTGAGGCAGCTTCATTTTTCTGGCGCTATGTTTTCTGCTGGAGTATATTTCCAGAGTGTGTTGTTGATATACATTGCAGTAACTCTCATTAAAGTCAGAGACACCTTTAATAGAGATTCAAATTGCTCAACTGTGACATATAGACTGCAACAGCAGCCCACAATAGATGTGTTTATGTGACTAGAGCCGTCTGACTAATTCATAGCAATTAACTTATTTTGTAAATTGAACATGTTTTTCTACTTGCATATTGTTCATTGGCAATTTGGTCTTTTTCTCAGGTTTACGCATTCTTCAAAATTATCTCCTATGTATCTCCTATGACTCATTCTTTGTCCATGGTTGACTCATGAAATCCTTCATACAAACCTCTGATGTGACAGTTCATTTGAATTAGCTTCATAGGTCATTTGGCACTGGTTTAGTGTCTGATTGGATAAGTTCAAATGTTAGATTGTCTTGAGAAGAACTCAGATCAACCTATATGGAACTGTTCTCCAATATTCATATAAATTTGCTCTTTCTGTGACCTTGTAGACAGATGTGTGCTCATTGAAAGTGTTGTAAGAAAGATTACGTCAAAAGATGCTGGACTAAGACTGAGCCAGATCTGTAGGTTGTCTGGGGAGACAGGATAATACTGCTGAACTAAATTTTTAGCAGTCTGTTGTGGTAAGTTTTCTGATGGCTCATCAAGATTGGTAAAAACTGTTCTTCAGCAGTAGTTTGTTCATCCTTCCCATTTGTTGCCTGGGCAAATCTGACTGTAGGTACGTGCATAGGATGGGATGCTGTCAAATTACACTGCTGTGATCACTTGCTACCTGTCTTGTGAGTCTTCAGTGCTGAATGACGTGCATCCTCCAGAGAGACAAGCACCAGTGTTAGGTGGAGCTAGTAACTTCTCTATCATCATTCCTTCAGTGTGGGGTTATGCCTGTAGCAGAAAGAACAGGAGTGGAAGTTTGTCATCTTCTCAGGTGCTCCTCACTCAGGTTAGGCTGGCATTGTGCTCTGAAAGAGGTGTGGCATGCACGCTGTCTGCAAATCCAGCATGGTTGGCTTTCACATCTTGGCACGTTAACTTTGGTAACTATGTCCATGTGGCTCAGGAGCACTCTTTATTTTTGCTGTAATGAGCATGTCCTTTGTCAGAGGGGCAGAACAAACAGCTCAGAGAAGGGAATGTGTTAGAGCTGCATGAATTGTTCAAGCTCTTCCCTCAGTCCCTGTTTAGGCATTTGTGATCTGTTTAACTTGTGCATAAACTGACTGTGGGACAGGTCACCCATACCTCAGCAATTATAGCAGCTCAGCCTAAGCAGTTTTTTGTCAATATGCTGGATACTATGTGTGTCTCCTATTTGCAAAAATGTTGCTTGGTCTCTGACTCTGCTGAAGGTTCCTGCCTGTCTTGCTGGAGTTGTGTCTTGTCGTGGCCCTGTCTGGCAGAGCCATGCTGATGGATGTTTGGAAAAAATTGTGTCTTGTGAAGAGGGAGGTGGGTGATAATGGCCAAACCAACCATGTTAGTGAAAATGAAATCCTCCCTGCTTGCAAGCAGTGCACTTTGGAATTGTAAGAGCGAGTCCATTTCCAAAGTCACAGGCACTGGAGGTGGCTTAGCATAGAGAAAAGGCTCATCCTTACCATGTGTCATAGGCTAAGCTGGCCTTCCTCTGTAAGTCGCTGCTGGTGGTTTGCATATTTTCCCCTCCATCAGCCTCATCTGTCATGGCCTTTCAACACTGTGGGAGCAGTCTGGCAGGCAAGGTTGATTAAGCTATGTCAGAGCTTTTTATTATTGAAAGCACGTTTAGTCTGTGGATGTTAGTTAAAGGTAAATTAGAATGCAATTGGTATATGCGTATGACATGCACATTAATTTCAAATGTGTTTATTGTAATTAGTACTATTACAATGAATGCCAGAGGAAACAGGGAGTGATTAACTTCACATAAGCTTTGTTGTAATTTGTTTAAAAAGTTCAAATTTAAAATGAGATAATCAAAATGTTGCTGGTTAATAAGAGGGGAAGACATAGGGGATGTATTTAAATGTTGTTTCCTGATGATGATTTATACAGATTCTTTGACACTCTCCTCTGACTTGCCCGGGTGACTCCTCTGCTATCTCTCCTGTTCTTGATTAAGGCTTTAGGTTTGCATCTAAAAAGTTTGCAGTGCAGAAGCTTCTCCACTCCTCTGTGATACTCTCTGCCTCTGTAATTTGCTCAGGCTGTTGTATCTGTTTTAGAGGGTCTGTGTAGGGCTGGAGGGAGATGCTGTCAGTAGCGCCCCACCAAACAGGGCCTTGTGTTGGTCATGTTAGAAACCTTGTTTGCTCTCATCCATCTGGTGTTCCCCAGTCCAGGAAAACACCTATGTGACACACACATATGTGGTGGGCAGAGCTAGGGTTTAACCAGTGGACAAAGTCCTGGAAGAGGACCATGAGATACTGCCTTGTTTTCTGTTCCTGGGAATCTGCTTGGACTGTGATGTTAACTATGTCTTATGTAAGTGACAAAAGGGGCTACTTCATCTCTTCTGTAGCTTGTGTGGTCTCGTCTAACCCTAGGGATTAGGCAAAGAAAACCAAAAAGCTGATGTAGAGATCCAGCAGAAACTTGCTTCAGACAAGTGCTGTGGGTGACTCACTACATCCCTCCTCTCTGCCAGCCTTTTCTGCCTACATAGATTCAGTTCTACTGATTCATCCTCATCCTGGTAAGTTGTGTTCATGGTGGAGGTTGTTCTAGTGCACCTGGTTAATAATAAATACACTAATAAAGCTCATCACCACTTCAGCATTGTTATATAAGTATAAATCTGTAAGTAGATCAGGCTTTGTTCCATGAACAAAGAACAGATATGAGAGTAGAAATTAAAGAGAATGCATATTAGAGAGCCTTGCTTGCTGTGCAAAAGTAGGATTGCAGTATAGCTGTGGTCCCTGCTATTTAACTGACATAACTTTGATCTTTCCTCCTTCTTTATTCATGAAGTTCTTCTGGTTTTCTGACTGATTCTGTGTTTCTGGGTGTGCATGTCCTGTGCAGACACCTAGTTGGGGGAGGAAACTGGAAGCTGCCTGGCTATGTTGATGCTGTTGTAGAAAGATCATAGTTGAGTGGTACAGAAAAGACTTCTTTTTTTTACATAGATACACACCTGACCTACTGAAGACAAAGTGCTTTTGGTTCATGAACTTGTGTCTCTGCAAAGTGCTGTGCATCTGTGTGGACTGGCCAGCAGGGAGCCAGCTGTAGGGGTTTCTCTGCTATACCCTTTCAGTTAATGGGGCCACATCCCAAATGTAATGACCTGACATGTCCTCTTTCTGCCTCTCCCCCCATAAAAGCTGAGCCAGTCTCTGTGCAACTTTAAAGAAATTATGGGTATGTGCTTTTTTTTTCCTGCTTAATTTTTCTGTCCAAAGGATGACTGAAGACAGCTCTGAAAAAGGGTGTATATTCTCTCATGTGCCTGTTTGTTCTCAGCAATAGAACATAACCCTTCAAAAATGATGGCAAAGAAATTAAGAAGTTGACAGAAGCCCTAAGAAACCACCAGTGGCTGTAATCTTGGCTAAAGGGCCTTGGACTCCCACCCTGCAGTTTAATTAACCCAAGATTTTGGTGATTTGTATTAGATGGAGTTCCTGAAATGCTCTTCATCTTCTCTAGAGTCTGTTGAGAAGAAAATGTTGATGTGTTTGGAGAAGAAATGTTTCAGCTAGCCTGTCTCTACAGATTTCAAAGGTAGAGACATTCTTCGGGGTTGTCTAACCTGATATCCCTTGTGATAGAGGCCAGAGGTTTACTCTGATTTCTGTCTCTACTGCAGCATGGTTAGGTTTTATTTGTAGTCTAAAAGCAGTGACAGCATGTGGCTTCATTAGAGCCTGCTGTTCTTGATTACATGACAGCATGTCCCTGTCTCTGTTTTGGTCACATACTGCGATATCTTTGGTTTTGCTAGGGCCCACTCATTGGGAATATGTTTTGCTTCTGGGACAGTGTAAATAGTGTGTTGGCCAGCACTGTGGCTTTATGAACTTAAAGGCTGTCCTAGTTTTGGAAGGCATTTGTGTACAATGGCCAGCCTTCCAGGCGTCAGCTACTAATAATAACAACTCATGTAGGAAAAACCAATGTGTAGGAAATCCATTTGATCATGACTGCATGAAGCTGTTGCAAAGCAGCACTTTCCCAAATAACTTTCATCTCTTGTTATCCATCATTTTCCTTCAGCATCCCAGCAGAGCTGCTTTTCTCCTACTGGGACTGGCTTGGCATATTCAATTTCCAGGGAAAAACAGAGGTCACTCAATACAGGACCCTTGAACCAATTTCTCCCAGTCTACTGGGGACACTGCCTGTGAGTCATGGTTAGGCAGTGGTAAATCTGCTGGCTTTTTGGCATTTTTGGGGTATAGGTAGTTGGGAAGAGGCAGTTGTAGGTATGTGCTGTTCCCTTCCTGCATTAAGTTGCCTCAAGAACTGGGGTTGTGGCTGTGGCAGTTAGCCATGTGTAAATAGATGCATCTGCCCACTTTTGAGACCTGTGTTCTGATGCTTGAGGTTTTGACTCTGTCAGAGGCTTAGCTGCTTTAGCTGGCAAGGTAATCCTCTGTGTTTGTGCTTCAAAATGGTAAATGGCTGGGTCAGGGCACGAACTGTTGTTTACAGCCTCTGAGTGCTACACAGAAGCAAGGGAAGGATCTGCTGTTTTTTGAGCATTAGCCTATGTCTGGCACTTTCCCAGGGAGAGGAGTTATTTTTATGCTTATAGGGTATACCAATCCCTTTTGCTACTTTTTAATTTTGTTTGAAAACACATAATCTGATTTGCCATATTTGGTAAAGAGGTAGAGGCCTTGATGCTAGAAAGCCTTTATAAGTTTCAGTTTATAAGATGGTCAGAGAATGGAGAGACACCTTTGAATTGGGATGGCAGCTACTGTCACCATATATGAGGGCGACATGACATGAGGGAATTCACTTGGGGACCTCAGTAACTAGAGAGGGACTCTGTGTGATGAGCAGCTGAGAAACACTGGACAGTAGAGGCCAGATGTTTGACCTGCCCTTGTCTTCTTTCTTAACACCCTGGGGTCAGATCTCCACTCTTATGACTGGATGGCGAGGACTGGTTATGCTGGAAGCCTGGAGCTTGCAGTTTACCATCACATTCACAGGAATATTTCACTAGAAATAGAAATAAAAGAGAACCCAGGGCGGTGGGTGGAAACCAGGCAAAACACAGGTCTGTGCTCAGGGAGTGACTGGCACAGGGCAGAAGGTGGTGGTGAGAATCCCAAAGACAGAATCTGCCAAGGAGGGGGGAGTGATGGCCCTGAACACACTTGATGTGTGTTATGGGTTAAGTCTCTGATGGAAGTGCTAAAACTGAGTGTCTGCAGTGAAAGAAGCCCTGCTGTCTAGGAGGGACAGTAGCACAGCAGAGGGTGGAGGTGTTGGCTGCAGCCCCAGGGTGGGGGGCAGCCATTGCTGGGTTATGTACAGTTTGGAATAGAGGACACGATGGTGAAGTAGCAGCACTTTCTGCTTCGCAGAACAGCACAGACCATCTTCCAGCTGGCTTTGGGCTTTATCTCAATGATGACTCTCTGTGCTGCTGAAGAGTAGCTTCTAGTTTTAATCTTGGAAACAATAACAGTTTGTTGTCTGATTTGCAATTGATGAGTGAGGAACCCAAAAGTAAATCCTGTGATGTGCTTCGACCCGATTCCTCTACTGGCACTGTGGGTAATTAGTTCAGAAATTTCTCGGGGAGGCAGGAAAGGGAGAAGGCTAATGATGTGAGGTCCAGATTCACAAAGGTTGGCTGTTTTTGTAGCCATCCAGACAACACAATAGTTGTTAATGTTCGCATTGAACATACAACCCCTTTTTTTTGTGGTTTAAAAGGGATATTGTCAACTATTTATTTATTGCTTTTAATTTCTTTCTTGCTTTTTGCAATATACCCCAGAGGTTCTTGAATTACCTTTCTTTCCCCACCAATTTTTTCCTATTCTATTTCACAAAAGACAGCAGGAATTTTTCTCTCTTCTTTCTTTTTTTTTTTTTTTTTTTAATTTGACTTCTTTTTTTTCTTTTTCTCCTTTTGTCAGGTCTCAGTTTCTATTGGCAATTTAACCACTTCATTGTGCTACCGCTGAGGTAGCTGAATAGGAAATAAATTGTGACTAACTGAAAGGAACTATAAGAGAATATAATATTTTCCTTTCAAAATGAAAATGCACCGGAAATTTCTGGATCCTTGAAAGCTTCAGTGCATCAAGTCCTGTATATCTTTAATAAGCTGGACTATAGGTAGAAGAAAAATATCCTGCAATGTGATCTGATATTGTGTATTTAACAAACAATGCCTTGTATGATCTAAATAAGCAAGTTCTATGCAGTGAAGAGAACTTAGAAATGCAGACTATCCCTTGCTTTGTGATTTCCATCAGCTATCAAAAGCATCAGTCCACATTGTGAGCTATCTGCTGGGTTCTTGTAATGAGAGCTGAGTATGAGCTATAGAAATGTAAATGGAGCAATCTGAACCTGCATCTTTGCTTTTCCTACTTCTGCAACTTCTGTAATGGAACTGAATGGAAATAAATCAGCCTAAAAAAACCCCACCAAACATCCCATTTCACTGCTTTTCTGAAAGCTTTTATGCTGGGTTTTGGTAAAAGCTAATTTTTCCACCAAATTGTAAACCCTTGGCAAGGGTTTTGCAGTGAGAACAGGGGGAAGGGATCCTTGTCTGTGACAGTACTAATGGATGCTGTTATCATTCTAGATGGTGGGAGCTGCCAGGGTGAGCAAATGATGCATTGATTTGAATACTTTATTCCAACAGTCCAAAGAAAGAGAAAAGACTTCAAGAGGGAAAGGGGAAAAAGAGACCCAGATTGAAATGCGAATGTCTTCACTAAGGGAGAGAAAAAAAGTTGTGCTTGGCACTGAACAGCCCTCTAACCTTTATGGGTTGCTTTTGTAGGCCTGGCATCGGACATGCAGACAGGATGTGACAGGAGAAGCAGAGTGTGTTAGGATGGAGCTGCTTGATGATGGCTGGATTCTATGGCTGTCAACCTGTTTGCTTAGCTTTTTTTGTTACTCATTGGATTTTTTTTGGAAAAGGGGGAAAAGAGATCTACGTGTAACACTAAGAGTTCTTGTTCCAAGCAGACTACACTGTGGAGGGCAGAGATGTGTTCATAGTAACAGTATCTCTGTTACTATACTCTGCATAGATGCAGATTGACACGCTGTTCCTTAGCATGTGAAGTTGAGGCTGAAGCCAGGCTCCTGAGTACATCTTCTAATTGAATAGTGGTGGCATGTAACAAACCCACTTCCTTATTGATAGGAAGAAAGGTTTCAGTCTTTTGAAACTTCATTAAACTCTCTGTAGTAATTAACCAACGTGCTAAGGTAGCGCTCTCTGCAATGCTGTCAGCTGGGCTACTTCCAATTAGAGCCACTGCCTGGACATGCCTTATTGATTAATCTAACCTGAACGTCAGGCTGCTTGAGAGAAATGACTTGGAGAGAACATGCTTCTCGTTTCTCTCTTGCTGGGAGGAGACCAGGTAATTTGTTTTTAAGGGAGTGATGTCCGGTTATAGGAGTTTCTTCCATGTTTTACTTTCTGTAATGCCAGAAGGCTGAAGCTAAGGAGTTTTTCACTCTGCCATGAGGGCTGAATGTGACAATGGCTGCTTGGGACCAACTTAAAGACTATCTAATTTAGCATTCTGGCTCCAGGGGTGATGCATAAGAAATAAACAAAAGGAGTGGGGCAAATTGGATCCTTGGCTTTTGGCCATCCTTGTATGCTATTTTTTGTTGAGGTCCATTCCTGTTCAAAAGACCTGAGGCCTATATAGTAAAAATAACACCGTTTAGGGAAAGAAAGGGTAATAGATGTACAGAAAGGACAGTGATGGGGCTGAAGGGTAATAAGTCCAACTACCTTGGTTCCCAGATGTCTTTTCCATTGGTATATTTAAAATTTTGCTTTATATTTACCTTTACATAACTCGTCTATAGTAGAATGCTTAAGTGCACACAGCACCCTCTTATTCGATAGATCCATTTTCCAGTTGTGTCCTTGAGTCTCTTTCCTTTGCTGTGAAAATGTGCTGTTTGCTCCTGCGAGCTCTGCAGAGCTAATACAGCTGTAGGAAGAAGATGGATTCTGCTCTCCTCATCTATCATAGGCAGCATTGTCACCCCGTTACGTTCCTGCTGCTGAGCCCTCTATTGAAGGTATGGTTGGGAGAAAGCAGCTTCTTGCCTAGTGAGGATACACCGCTGGTGCCCTCTCCTGGAGGCAAAGCTGTCCTCCACTAATCCTTGTAAGAGCATCCCTTGTCACCTTTTAGTGATTCACGGCTTGGATACTAAGGCCTCATGATGGGGACTGTGGTAGGATATCAGAAGAATGAAGTGAGCAGTCCCATAGCTTGTGACAAATACCAGATGCTTCAGAAAAATGCTTGGCATCTGTGTGATAATACACGCTGCAGGGAAGCTTCCTTTTTATCCTGGATTGTTTACAGGCCCAAGAGTATGATGCTTTAGATCTGTATGTAATGCTGTAACATGTCAGTGGCATTTTAATGCGATGACAAAGGTTTGCACTGATCTCTGGGGCCGTGCTGGGCCAGGAGATAGCCCATGAAGGATGTGAGCTCTGTGCTCTCTACGCTGTCCTCTGGAGGTCAGGAGCTTGGAGTCTATAGGGCTGAGGCGTTGTTTGCTTTGCTGTTCTCAGCAGTCAGAAAGACACAGGGAATTAGGCTGCCAAAAATCCTCAAAGTCAAATTGAAAGGCAAAACTGAGGAATCTTTCCCCCCCTTTAAGTGTGTACATCAAGGAAACACAATGTGAGTGTGGAAATTTCTGCCTTAGACCCCAAGTATGTCTTCTGATTTTTTGTGGTTCCCTTTGATAGGCCCTTTTCTGTGAAGTCTGTATAAACCCAAGGACATGAAACTTAAGGCAGTATGTGCTGCCAGACAGTGAGATGCCTCCTTGGCAGATACTTGCAGTGCATATGTTTGTAAAGAGGGTATGCTAGCATATCCAAATTTCTCCTAGTGCTATAGGAAAGGCTGTGTTAGAGGCAGGTAGAGTGGTCCCACTTCATGTTACTGATGTCTAGGAAAGAACCTGTGGTGCATTATGGAAAACACAAAAAATTGGCAAGTTGAGTGAAGCTATCAGCCACCTGGCAAGGCCTATATTCATTTACTCTATTGGGATGATGAATTTTTAAAACTTAAAAAACCTCAATAATACTGAATTTCTGTATTCCCAGCCAACTGGCTGCATTTGCTGTGACAGTCACCTTATTTTCAAGAAAACAGTGAGTTGCCAGTATCAGCTGAACTTTGAAACATCAGCAGAGACCAAAAAGTTTTGCTTTAGTGGGCTCTGTGTTGGACCTAGGACAATTTGACTACTGCACTTCAAATTCCACAGGTCCCTTCTCAAATACTTAGGCTTTTTTTTTTCCTCCCCCCAATTGGCTCCTTTCCCCTTTTGTTTTAGAGGGATTTTTAAAATGTTTTTTAATTTTTTAATGTTTTAATGTTAATTTGAAACTTTATTTTAGCCAATTTCATGTGTATATGTATGTAAGGATATGTTTTATACACCTTGGATATTTTCTGTTTCAGAATAAATTTTATTCTCATCCTTTTACTTTGAGGAGTGTCTGTAAAAGGAGAGAAAGTGAGAGGGACAGGAATTCAAGGCATATTTTGTTTTAAATCACTGATTTCTAAAGAGATTTCCCCTGTCTTAAACTACGTTGGTGGAAAGTCATTGCAATCATTTACTCTTGGAGAAGTCTAACTCTTGGGTAAAATCTCTGGAGTGCATCTGAGCTTCTTGTATATTGAATTCTCTTTGTAGAATATTGATACTGTTTTCTGGGTTGCAGAGAAAGATTTGAGCTCACATGTTACATTTGTCCTTTATTAAATCTTAGTTGGGACTGTATTTCATTTGTTCCTGAAGGAGCTGAGGAACCTGAATTTGAGTTGTAAAGCCATGACAGCACTCAAAAAAACCAGGCTTTTCTCTCATTAGGAACAGATTGTTGGAACCTGAGTGGACAAGATGGGAAGCTGACACAGTCTACTCTGACAATGGGGCAAAACAGTGCCCGGAAAGGGCCACAGTTCTGCTGAGCTCAGCCTCTCCCAGAGATCTTTGATACCTCCTACGTGACTCAGACATGCAGCTGTGCCGATGTGGTTGAGCCACTGTAGCAAACTCTAGTATTCAATATGGCAAGACTTGCTTCCAGAAGAAACCCAGGGATGTAGGCATGTGACTTTGTTTGAGGTCTGGTCCAGTCCCTTCCTCTTGTCATGTATTTTTACACTTCAAAAATCCTGCCTGGGGGCTGAAGGTGATTTCTGATCTTACAGTGTGTGTGTGTGCATGGGGAAGGAAATAACTTACTTTACTATCACTGGTTTTCCTATTTAGTGGCCTGTAGCCTGACTGTGGCCAACCATTTTTATGGCTTGGCCAGTTCTCTGCTGCTCTCAGTGTCTGCTTACCAGCCTCATTCAAACATCCTCTGAGATATATGTGATCCCCAGCACGGGTAAGGAGGTATCTTTGCTGCTGTTGAATGCTTGAAAGCTGGTGTTGAATGCTTGAGCAAGTCTGTTCCCTTTTGCAAAACTAACCCCTGTCAATAATTTATAAGCACTAGGAAGATCTCATCTAGAAAATGATGTATAATTCTTGTCAGCCATGTTCAAGGAAGAAGAATTGAAAATGAAACAAGACAGGCATAGATGGGCTAGTACGATGACTGGGGAAAAGAGATCCCCTCTCATGAGCAGAGACTAAAAGCTTGTAAAACTGGTGGAAAGGATGACAGAGATGGGAAGTGCTTGTTCTCTATAAATGCATTAAGGTCACAAATACTAAGGAGGGAGAAGAGCTGATGAAAACAGAGGGCAGTGTTGGTTCAGGAACAATGAGCTGTTAACTCACAGTGAATGAGCTGGAGGTAAAATGAAAAAAGGGCTTCTGTGCAGAGCAGTGAGACTCTGTAATGACCTTCTCAGAGGTTCCACAAAGGAAATGGAGCATTTTGTTAGTGGGAGATAGTTGCTGATGATACTTTTGGAAGGTTTAGGCACACAGGAGGTCCCTGTCATTTGTATGTTCCTAGACAAAAGTTGTGGGACACTTTTTGTGGTTTCTAAGCATCATATTTTTCTTGGATGAATTTACCTGGCAATAGTCCAGCACTCCAACAGTTTTCTCCTGATCATACTGTTACTCTGTGTAAATAGCTGCTTCATTTCACTGCAGAACTGGTTGTATTTTAACCTGTGGAAGGTGTAAGTGGTGCTTTTGGATAATTCTGTATGTCAACTTTGGCTACTTTCAAGGTGGTTTTGGGTGAACGGTGTTCGTGAAAACTTAAGGAACAGGTTCTTGCTTCAGAATATGGTGATGAAGACTGAAATAGTGCTACTTGTATCATAAGACTACCTACCCTTCAGAAGAGAATGATAATTGCAAAAACTTTCTTGGACATCCAGAAAGTGATCTGGGACATTTGCATCACCCACCCACCTCTCTGCAGAAGAACCTTCAATTTGTCTTTCAAGGAATAGGGCACAATATTTACACTGGATTTGGATGAGAGTGCAGGTATTCTTTTCTTTTCTTTGCAAAGAGCAGGTGGAGGATGACAAGTAAATGATGACATTATTACACTTGCACTTTAATAGTTTCCAAGGAACTTGCGAGTAAGCGAAGGCAACACATGAAATATTCATGATTTCTCTTTGCTCTCATACAAAAGGTTGAAAGCTTCCAGAGCTGGAGTTCAGGGTACATGAAGCATATGGAAATAACACCTGCAGCTTTGCCTGAAGGGCTAATGCTGACCTTTTTTGGAGTGATAAATAAGGTTGGTTTTTTTTTTTCTTTTATCTCAATTGTAAAAAAGAGATGCTGTTTCCACACCCAGGATTCAGTCCCTTCGTCTGGAGCAGACTTCCCTTTTTGGCCACCCACACATACACACCTTGTTTGAAGGAAAAACAAGGTTTTAAAGGAAAATTTTTCCCTTGTGCCTCTTTTCCCCCACCTCAGTTTGTAGAAGGACCACAACTAGAAGCAGTGTTCTGTAAATGAATGGAAGAATATGAACGTTGCAACAGCAGTACTTTAACAACTGGTTATACCCATGTATAATGCTATAGATCTGCAAGCAGGAGGAATGCCCAGCTTGCTCCACAGGCATTATATGCCCATTTCCTCTAAGTGCCAAGCTTCTCTTTTGCAGGGGTTTCTGGTAACTCAAAAAGCAGAAATCATGTCCATATACCTCCCTCCTGTTTTCCTGATGGGCTATCTCTGTTCCAACCCTTGATAGGAATTAATTCAAGTTCCTATTGTTTCTAGCAGTTGTAGTTTACTGGCTCTGGTGGTGGGTGCTTTCCTCCTGATGCACCCTGTGTCCTACTGCTCCTCAGTCCTGCCCTGCTGCTCCTGCCAAGGATGGAAAGAGATTTGTGCCCCTGGGAGGAACAGTAAATTCTTGCAGGTTTCCCCATGTGTAAGCCCCTGCAGGGAGCAGGCGGGATTTGGTGTTTCTGTGATACATAATTGGGATCTTGGCACTGTAGCCAGAGCACTGTCAGTGGTGAGTTAAGCCAAGGAACACTTTGTCCTGGCTTCTTGTCTCTACTGGAGTTACCTGGAATGCCAAGAAAGCCAGGGAGACTTACAGATCTGTGATGCTACTTTCTCATCAGGTGACTAGAAGACTACTCAGGACTTTGTCTGGGAGTTGGAGACAGGTAAGCTTTAGTAGAATTGTTTACTGCAAGGTTGTTCTTGAGCCAGTTAGAGGACCTAGAACTGAGAAGTGGTGTTTACCTTCTCATCTCCCAAAGTCCAGATGTGTATGTAGTATTGCATGAGATAGGTGCTGGTGTTGCTGCGTTGTGTCTCCACCTTCCACTGGATATTTGTACTCCTGGGCTGGGATGTCAGAAGGGTTGCTCTTGAGTAGTGTGGTAAGGGTCTTGCTGACTCCCTGCTGTTCTTGTCCAGGTGTAGTGGGAGATCCTTTGGTACTTTAAGCTGCTCTTACAGGTACTGCTACTGAAAGCTTTAGTTAAATGTGGGTGAGGTCCCAGAAGGTGAGTGGTTCTGGTCACAGTGTGCTGACTGGCTCTAGCAGCCAATTCTGTGTGTGAGCAGGTTTCTTCTGTGGACCAAAATTTGCTGCCCAGAGAAGCATCTGATTAACTTCAAATTCTCATGCTTGTGAAAAGGGGACCAGGCAGTATTTGGAGTATCTGCACTTACTGCTGAAGGTTCCATTTCTCCTACGTATTTTTACTTGCACATACGGTCATTAGTTGTTAGTTAGTTTGGAGAATTTAGCACAAAGTTGTTGTTTATTGGATAATGCTTTATCTGCAGAGATAAAGCTGACTGTCCAGTTCTTGGTACCTCCATCTCTTGGCATTAGTAATGCTCTCTAAGAGCATTCTCTAAGAGAGAAGTGTCAAGAGAGGGGCAACGATACAGAAACACTATATCCATGAAACTGCGCCGTGTGGCTTATGTTTTTCCTGTATTGGAGAACAGAGCAGTGGCAGTGACCAGCACCAGTAGATGAGCTGCCACTGGTAAATACGCCAAGGAAATTGTCATAGCCAGGAGTTGCAAAGGTTTGCAGATATTCCTCAGCACTTCAGCTGTCATCAGTTTATAATCCCACCTCCCTTATTAATCTCTGCTGCAAGTGATTGATTTTTTTTTTCCTTGTGTGCATGTGCATGCTCTGTAGCAATGCTCCATCATGCCTGCCCTGCCATCCAGAGCTGCACAGCCCTGGAGATGACATTTGCAAAGTGTCAGCAATCCAGCAGCTTGGAAAGGCCAGTCTGTTCTGCTGAGTGTGGATCTCAGCACTTACATGCTACTGCTGTAGCTTACCCTGGAAACCTGGCCTTAGAAGAGTTGCTTGAGCCCTGATAAAAGATAAGCCAAAGGAGAGGAATGAATCTGTAGAGTATTTTTAACAGGTGAAATATGAAGCAAAGAGAAACCAGCAATGTTCTGAATAATATGGGTCAACAGAAAGCAGTTTTGAAATGACAATTAATTTTATTTTATTCATTTGTATGCTATAGTCAAACCAGAAAGTTGAATTAAGTGTTTCAAGGGGGAAGGGAGGAAAGAAGATACCTTTTTTTTCAAAATGCAAATGTTTTGTGATGGCAGTGTCAGTTTTGAAAACAGCTCCTATTTGTGATAATTACATAGAAAATAAATCCATTTAAAAAGTGAACAGAGTATGAAGCAATTAGGAAATAATTTAGCTTACTTCCACTTCTCAAAAGCAAAAAAAAATTAGCAGGCTCTGTACACTTAATGAAAAATATTTTTGTGGTGAAATTGGATATTAATTTCATTAAAGAATTTTTTTTCCCCTTTCCCCTCCCTTGTCGCCTCCCACTGAACTAAAGGCGTTTGAGGAATCTGTCAGCTAGTGCTGGCAAGAGCCTTTCAGCTGTGATTCCAGTACAGGTTTTTACAACTGGGATCCCAGTGGACTTTGCTCCCAAAAGCTTTTGAATCCACTAGAATGAAACTTGCTAATTCTCTTCTCAATTTTTATGCAGACTATTTCCTCTGCAGTTTTGTTCATATAGTCAGTATTTGTTCTGAAGCCTGGAATTTTGAGTAGTTTGGAGCAGGAGTAGAAAAGGTGGTGTAGTTTAGCTGAGATGGATGCCTCCCAGCCTTGAGGTCTGGTTGGTTTCCCTAATTTAATTGGTGGTTTAATTCCAGGAACAAAGAAAAAAAAAGATTATCATGTCTGCTGGCACCAGAGGTTGACAAAAATTGCAGTTTTATCACCATCATTTCATTCCTACAACATGCAATTGTCCAGATATATGAATAATCTTCTGACAGTATGGCAATCATTTGACCTATGCATTTTGTTCTCCGATTTACCACATAAAACCCCAAATATCTCTGCTTATTAATTTTGGTATCAATACTGAAGGTAAAGAGAAGAAAAACTTCAAAAGTATTTGATGTGAACAATATCAAGCCTAATTCATGAGAATACTTGAGTGTACTGAAGTATAGGGAAGCGTTGTGCCAAATCCCAGCTGCCGTTCTCCTTGGTGACAAGCAGCAGGAGGAAAGGATGCCCAGTAACAGCTGACAAGCTGCAGTGCATGGTACAAGAGGAAGCACAGCAGTCACCAGATGGATGGTAGCTGTAACTATGAAGTGTGAGAGTGAGCTGATGAACTTGTCCTGTCCAGAGCTGCTGGATGGAGTTGCTTCCACTTTTTTTTTACTTTGAATGATCTTATGAGACTCATTTAAAGGTGGGACAGGAGATAAGAAACCACAGGAGGAAGCACTCCAAGCTGTGCTCTAACAGATCACAGAAGGACCCGGCTAATCCCAGACTTGTGAGCAGTGGAGGGTGGGTGAGCTGGCTCCTGTTCTCATACCTTAATGTCCTGCCTTCCTGCCACCCATCCTGGAGTTCTTATGGAAAATCACAGAGCAATCTGCTTTCTGTCCTCTCACTGTACTGCAGGGTGGTAGATTGAGAGGACTGACCTGCTCACTTTGTCACTCGAGGTCTGCAGCCTTTACTGTCTCTGCATGCAGGCCAAAGTGTATCACTGGAGGATCAGTGGATGGGGAACTGTCCAGCATCTGAAAGTTGTGCATGCATCAGGCAGCACAAAGAATGCTTTCAATGAGGACTGCTGAGTTTTAGGGCTTTTGTAAGCTGAGAATTTACAGTTGCAGATACAGTTCACTGCCTTGCTGTTCAGAGCTGTTATCACAGGAAGGTATTAGGAGAACTGGACTTTAAGATTAGGACAGCCTGGCCTTCTCTGAGAAGAGAGGCTTCTTGCACAGATTTCTGGTACAAAAAAGCTAGTCCTTCCAGGAAAAGAAATCTCTGTTTTGTCTGATCCTCCTGGTTAGCACCTGTTGGTGGTATTGAGAGTTTTTCCACTTGCTGATTTCTATCTGTATTTTCTAATCACTGAAGTTAAGTGATTAGAAAGCCCTCTGAACACTGTTTCTGTAGCTGATGGGCTAATACTGAAGATTCATCATCCCTTCCCACCCTCCCTTTTTGTATGCATCTAAATATTTTTCCAGGGGGAGGGGTGGATTTGTCATTGTTATTAAGCAATGAAAATAATTCATACTCATACCCTGATGTCTTCAAAGAGAAGTTTCAATGTCTGTTTTCTTTACATAATTGGAAGTGCTCTGCATTATTACTAATTAGCAACAGTGTCTGACCTATGAATGCATGCCAGTTTCTCTGTGGATACTCACAGGCTGTCTCTGGAGAAGGCTGGAGGGGGGAGGAGGTTGTGCAATGTGTGAATATGGTTGTCTTAATGCCAGTGAGCAAACAGAATCCGAATGTGTTTATTAAGGTGAGAACAACCTCATGCTGCCATTTTTTGTACTCTGTCATGCCAGCTATTTTGACTGCACCATTCTTTTCTCCTCTGTACCTTTTCAAACTTTATTTTTTCATATTCTTAGAAGGGAAATGAGCTGCACAGCACCCATGTCCCCCAGCAGTGTGGTTGTGGTGAAAGGGCAACAGTGTGAGCAGTTATTCCCCTTGTGAGCATTAACAATTTTGGAAACTTCTTGATTAAGACATGTCTGTGTGCTAAGGCTGGCCTAGGTTGGGGGATGCTTTTGCTTGTATCCTGGCTGCCATCTGTTGCTCTGAGTACTTTTTCTGGCTTTGTGGTTGCACAGTCCTTTGGGAATCTCACAGTGGGCTTTCACCCTTCCAGCGTGCCAGTGGGGTTGGGAACAGATATCTCTGTTTCTCTAGGAACTGGGTCATGTTTAGTGACTGTTTGGGGTCAGACTGAGAATTTGGTCTGGAACTCAAAATTGGTCTCTCAAAAAGAGAAGGCTGAGAGTCATTCAATATTGTCTTCATTTTCATGTCTAAACTTGCTTGAAAATAGCTGTCAATGTCTCTATTACCTCAGTAGCACTAAAAACACTGTAACCTGACTCCTACCTTGAGCTTTCTATCTCTCTACAGGTGTCCAAAACCAGCTGTTATCTGTTATGAACACTGTGTTACAGATCAGGAGACCCTGTGACAGAAAGATTGTGTGTCTTACTGGTACATGCACAAATAAGTGAGAAATTAGAAGTGGGGAAAGCTGCCTGGTGTCCTGATCTCAAAACTATAGAAAAGAGCATCTGGGGAGATGATCTGTTCAGGTATTATGCTCCATTTCCTCCAAACTCTCCCAGGTAAACATTTCGAGCATTGTCTTAGGTTCTTCCGAGTGTGCCTGTTTTGCTCCAGGGTAAATTGTGTTGGTAGTACACCACCATGGTGACATTTTCATGATGTCTGACTTAAGGGGTTTGGCATTGACTGGGATATCTTTAAGTGTATGTTACTGCTTTAAGCTTGAGAAGACAATTGGAAAGCATCCTTGGGCTTGTCCTCCTAGCTATGTTGCAACCTGTCCTCTGCTCTTTCTGTAGCTGGAAGCAGATTTTCCCCAATAGCATATGTTGTCACTAATTAACATGATACTGGGACAATACAATGTCCACCCCCATAGAGGAAAACCAGCTGATAATGCATAACATCTGTCTAATGTAGCCTGAGCTGATCAAATCTGTGCCCATGAAGCAGGTTGCACTTCTGTTTGCTAGCAGCAGTTGTTTAACTCCCTTGCTGCAGTGTGCAAGCACTCCACAAACTATCAATCCTTAGGAGTCTTGCAAGGCAGGACAAGTCTTTCAAAATTTATCAATGGCTTGGTCAATAAAACTAGTAAAACTGTGCCAGACTGTATCTCTTTTACAGGTACATGGGAGTAGGATGTGTACAGTCTTGGCTGAACTGAGGTGGAGCTCAAGGCTGGCAATGGGTGGGAACAGAAGGTCCTGAATGAGGAACATTAACCAGGCTATGTCAGGACCCGACCCAGAAAACAGCAGAGGGCAACAGACAGCTTCAGGAGACAGGGGATGCTTCTTCTCATGTGCCTGTCTTTTGGCCACTGCTATTAATTTTCCATGTACTAAGTGATTTACTCAACTATTTTTTTCCTTTCCTTTTTTTTTTTTTTTTTTAAGAACCAATTAATTGCTTAATTTCCCTTTGCCTGGCTCTCTGTTGCATTGGGGCACAGCAGGGAGGCTGTGTGTGGAGGAAATGCCTGCTCTTTTGGCTATTTCTAGGGAATTAAGGACCCGAACAGCAGCTAATCAGTGTTTTAGCTGTAGTTTTCAATATTCTCTCAATGTTAATGTTGATAATAGATAGCTGGCCCAATTAAAACAAAAAATTATCAAAGCGTGTTTGAAGTGCCCTTAGGTAATTCTGCAAGCATTTGTTGGAGAGCAGCTAGGAAAACAAAATTTGACCTTCTGCAGAACAAAATCATGTTATAGAGAAGGACAGAGACAGTGGGAGAGTAGGAAGTAAAAGCTGATGTTAATAAGTTGTGGCAGAGATCTGGCTGTACTGGATCATTTTACCTGTTAAATGCACTATCCTGCTTATGGCACCAAGCAATAAATGGGTGTTATGTTTGAGTCATATAATCCTCTATGTTAGTTCTTCAGTGATATCCAGAGGCAAAGAAGTAGATATCTTTCTGACCCTGAAGGCAGTTAACTCGCATTCTGAAGCATGGGATTTGATTACTGTTATCTTAGCTGCTGCAATTACTGATAGTAAAATTAACCATCTCTTTTTAAAACCCAGACTTGTTCTGAGTATACTGACCATTTAATGGGGTCACCTTTCACTGATACATGAGGTAGGTTTGCTGCAGTTATGTGAACAAAAGTGGCTGACTGCATGTGACAGAAGAGCATGAGATGAAAACGTTTGTTCAAAAGCATTTGCTTGTGCACTTGGCACAGTGTGTGCTGCAATAATGATGTGCTCATGGGTGGTAAAGTTGCTTTGTAAAATCAAGCCCCTCTAATTTAGCATAGAAGTATCGATATCAAAGTTGAGAATTTTCTGCTTTGATTCTAAGCTGGGTTTGGGCTAATTATTTTCTAAGATGGTGCAGACGAAGTGCTAGATTAAAGCAGGAGAAAGTAGTGGCAATTAGGAGAGGGAGATTTCCATTCTGAAGTCAGCAGACAGTTTTGATGCTGAAAATTTCCTCTTTTGGATCCAATGTCTAGACTGTGGTTTAGATCATGTGTCTTAGCTGTAGTCTTAACACGCAAATATCTGTCTGAAATCCTGTGTATTATGGTGAATCCTGTGCTTACTGTGTACATCTTGTGGCACTTATACTCCACTGGGTTTTTCTTTTAAACTCCAAAGCCTAAGAGGGTTGTCTTTTATTTGACTGGCTTTAATGTCACACCAGCAGACATGAAATGTGTCATAGTTCTTAGCTGTGGGTTCTTTGTACTGGCCAGATTCCAACATGGACAATTGTTTGTATCACATCAAACCAAAAAAGCAAACCTCAGTTGGATGGCATAGTCATCCTTGCTCTATCAAGCTCTTAGACTGCAAAGCTTTGTAAAACTGCATCTTTCCACCTTGAGAAGGAGAAACAGGAGAGTAAGAGATTCCTGATCTTAAAAGTTGGTGAATGAGTTTGAATATAGTTTCAAATTGTCTATAGAGTGGGTCAGTTTGAGTTTGATGAAGGCTGTAAAGTGCTGAGGACTGTGAAGTCTGGGCTGCTGGGGTGCCTCAGGAGTGTAATACTAGTACCAGGTATCAGAAGAACCTGCTTGTCTGCTCAGGATTGTTATAAATGGTAATAAGAGCTGCTCAGTCTGAGTGTATTATTTGGAAAGGAACTCCAATATAAGTGATAAAGAGGAGGGATCAACTTTTTATTGGGTTGCAGGACTGGTTTCATTAAGAAGAGATAAAGAAGATTTTCCTCTAAAACCTGGTTTTGCCAAGACTTCCTTTGTGCCACAGAGCAAGACACTAGGCTCAGATCTTCGAGGGGATTTAGGTGCCTGATGGTAGCTTAATTTCAGTGGCTGCCAAGTGCTCAAATAGGAGTTGGAACTGTGTGAACCTGGTGTCTCAGGGCCCAGAAAATTTGCTGTGTGTAAAGCAGAAGTGGTATGCAAAGAAGCTGCAATTGTTTGTGAAAACACCTTTTTTGGACACAACTATTCCAGAATAAGTTTGGTCCTTCTGCTACACTTATTTAAGATTGCATTTCTGGCACTGGCTTCCTTTTGCAGACAGTCTGTGGTCTCTTGGCAGCTTAATTCTCCACCTGTAAAATAGAGATTGTCTGTCATTTTTTGCAGGTTGTAAGATCTTCTGAGAGGTAGCGTTTTGCAATGATCTTAAGAAAAGACCTAATAACACATAAGTTTTATGTTATCTGTGCCTTGAAGTGCTATTTCTGTGTAAGCAGTTACTCACAAAGGTACAGCCCAGAATCTGTCCTCTTGCGCTGAGTTGCTTAGCTCTGATCACACAAGGGGAGCCAATTGCTACAAAGCACTTTGCTCCACTCCCTCTTGCTGTGTTCTGGAGCATCAGTCTGTATGCTTGGTGTAGGCAAATCCAGCACTCAGAAGAAATAAATGGAGTGGCCTAGATACTGCAAGAGTCTTTAAACTTAATATTCAAAAGGGAATTGAAAGTCAAAGTCTCTGAAAACTCTTTGTAGCTAACTTTCTAGATCTTCTACTCCTTAGCAAAAATGCTGCAGATTGAACTGCCAATACCAGCAGGTATTTTTCCTTGCATTAGCTTCTCTGGGAGAAATAGCTTGCTGGATTCTATTAAGGCTGACACTGGAGACTGGAGACCAGCTGAGGTTTGCATGACTTGGATTCTGAACTATGTCAGAATCCATGTCTTCAGAGATGGCATTATCATTTAGGGTGTACAACATTAAAATGCATAGTGAAGATGTAATACTGCTGGACAATTCTGAGCTGCAGCTGATGTATTGGTTGTTAGTAGATACTCTGCTAGTAAAGGGCTTGAGGCCATATTTGTGGCATTGCAACAAAAGCCTGTGAGCATTATTAATGGACAAAGTTCCTGAGGAAAGGAGGAAACAAATGCCTTCTGCAGAAAACTGGGAAACACTCGGCATCTACTTGGCAGCTTGCAGAGCTGGATCCTGGATTCAGAGGGGGCTCAGCTTGGAAAGCATTCTCCCTGTTAATAAAAAAAAAAAAATGATTTGACAAGTCATAGCACAGAAATGCATCTTTCACCTTAATCAGGAGGCCTGGCACAGTCTTTGCCGTTGGCTGGCACCAGCAAAAGTAGGTAGTATTAGCTACAATGGATGCATCTGGGAAGCTGAAGGGCTTGATGAGTTGGAGATGTGTATTGATGAGGTAGTGAGGGATGTGAGGCAAAACTCAGTTAGTCCAAAACCCTGGCACCGGTACTGAGAAATATTCAGAAGTTATTTTACCCTGTGGGATTCAAGAGATGTGAGTTCAGGTCCTGGCTCGGCTGCTGCCTTCCCATGTGACTTCAGGGCAGGAGTTCAACAGGGACTTGGCAATTACAGAACAGAATAGGAGGTAGCGATTTCAGTCCTCTCAGGTTGTATCCTGTGGGTTTCTGAATAGTTCACCTCGTCACTGGTAAAACAGGAATGAACATACTTTTTGGGACACCTGGTAAAGTTGAGAACAAATGTATTTATATATAGGAGGAATCCAGATACAATGATGATGGAAGTTCATGAAATGCCCATATTAGTTCTAGGACAGATCAGGCATTCCTCTTTCAGTCAGAGTACAAATAACTAGTGTTTCGGCTATTAGATGCCAACTTTGCAGAAGACAAATGTGAAACTGTATATACGTGTGTAAACAGACCTACCTTGAGCAGTTATTTGTCTGCACAAGTGGGTCTAATTTTACACTAATAAACTCATTTTGTCACTAAAGAAGACAACTTATGGTTATCTTTTTTTCTGAGCTTTGAATGTTTGTCATATCATCTGGAATGGAAAAAATTTGTGGGACATTCTGCTAGCATACAGTGCTAGTGCTTTTCATGTTGTCAACTCATTTCCATGGTTTGCAATCACTTAAAATAGCAATAATAATAAAACTTTGAAAATATTTTACTCTTTTCAATCCCACACGTGGTCTCACATTTTGTCTACCAGCACCCCACCACTGCCCCTCCATTGACAAACCTGTGTAGAATCATCTATATTGAGACACGGCATGAAGTACTTTATATATATGGGCAACTCCATCAGCTGATTACCCCTAGCTGGAGAAGCTTTTAAAGTCAACTCTCAAGTGACATATTAAAGCACTCTAAGAAAACCCAAACCCAAACCAATCTGAAACAAAACAAACCCCAAAACCACTCCTGCAGTATGATCTATATAGTTTATTGGTAGATCCGCATTTGAGAAAGTTCTTGTTCACCTTGGTGGTACAGAACTAGCATTCTAAAGCTCTATTATCCTTGAAGGTTGCAGATATTAGAGTTTCTTTTGGAGAGTTAGTGAGCTGGAGAAAAGCTTCCATCAAAACAACAACAACAAAAAAACCCCAGACATCATTTTTCTGTTGTGTTTCCTCTGAGCCCAAAGAGGAATTTAGTCTGGGATAAAAGATTTAAATTTTGTCTGCTTTGTATAATCCCCCCTCCGTGTGCCTGATGGTGTTTAAAGTATTCCTTTGGCTCATCCCAAATGTGATTATTATCACTTTTAATTATTGATGAAGTAATTATTATCATAGAGTAATTTCCTTTGATATTTTTGGAGCCCATCTCTCCAAGGTAGCTGAGTTTGTGTTCCTTCTGTGTTGTAAGAAGTAACAACTTATTCCATCCAGCTGGAGAAACAGCTGTCTCTGGGTTAAAAAACAGTGACTGTTATGTACCCCCACCACTAAACAGCCATCCATAGAGTGTAGAGAGCCCAGAAAAAGTTGTAGCTGTTTGCATTTTGATTAGATTTAGTGACACTTCCCATTTTGAGGATGGGCACCCTAACCATGGAGTCAAACAGCCTCATTTACTGTCTTTGACTACAGACTTTTCAACTAGAGACTTTGGAACTCAGTTTTCCTCCATGAACTAGAAGGGCAAAGGTATCTAAAGACCGTGCTGAAGCTCTCTCTGAGCATAGCTGGCATCTTCTTCTGGCAGGATTTATTATTCCAGTAAAAGGGATAAAGCTGATGTTATAGACCAGCAAAAGCATGCTTACTGCAGGCTGTGGATGTCCGAGACATTTTTTGCAATGGGTCATACAAAGAGTGTAGTTTTCAGTGCTGTTCTGTCTCACCTCTGCTCACCCACTGCCACATCGAATCAATGCTGCTGTTCCCTGGGCACCAGACACTTTGCTTTATGGTCGTCACTGAAAGGCAAAAATGTAAACAGTCTTAAACCCTGTGTTGTTATAATCCACGTATTAAAACCATGATGAAGACCACTTCATAGCCTTCACCACAGCAGAATCAAGGCCCTAATTCTCCCTTGGAGCAGAAGTAAACAACTTCAGACCTCATGAGCATTAAATGTCTTTTGGACAGATGAGCCAATTTTTGTTGTGGCAGAGCAATGGTGACCCAGTTTAAAGGGATGTAAATTGTTCATGTCTCCTGGCACTAGCAAATAATGCAGAGTTGGACCACTTCTTGAGCTGGCTTTCTGATATTAATAAGCCTCATTTGCTTTTTCCCAAGTGGGACTGGAATGAGAACACATGCTTTAATTGTGTCTAGGTGCAAAAGATGCTATCTTGTTCTTCTAAGAGCACAAAAGAAGTAAACCCCTTCCTGTCTTCTTACCCAAGACAACAAGCAGGATCAACATAGAAACTGTTGTTGAGTTTTAGAAGTCAGCTGTGGACAAGTGACTCCTATGGCATTGATCTTCTGCAGCAATCTTTCCTCTGGGACTGGTTGCATAGATGGTTTTATTAGAGATATGTGGGTGGAAGAAATGGCTGTGGCAGGCAGCCACCGAGCCACACTGCTTCTTGTTCATTGTGGAAAAAGGCATCTGGGTCTAGGTAAGATCACCTAATTTAGGATGTTGAAGTGTGGTGTGGCACAGTACTTGAGAAGAGGAAGCAGTCCCTGCTTATGGCCTTTCTTTGGGTTGAGATTTTGTTCACTGAGATTCTTAAGGAAAAGAAGCTTCTCTGTTGGTTAATATTAGCCCTCTTCTGATTATCAGCAATGAGGACTGTGAAGTTAGGAGAGAGCACCCTCCGTTCTGGCTCTTGTTGCAAAGGCAAATTGAGTAGTCTCTGCCCCAGGCCTTGTTTTTGGGTTGCAGAGATGTGTCACTTGTACAGTCGCAGTCAGATAAGTGTTGCAATTTTTGCAATCGCACATTCTGTTGGTAATGTGGGATTACCAATGAATTGTTCCTTCAGGCCAGCAAACTTTAGAAGATTAGCTGGCACAGATCTCTGGTAGCTAGCTATAAATCTCTTTGGTTTTATTTTGCTTAAGTAACATTGGCTTATATGAGTTGACAGATGACTGTATATGGGATATAAGGTTTGCTGGAGTAGCTGTTGCATTCACATGTGTGTGTGAAAGTCCAATATTGTCACTCTCGAAGAGTAAAATGGTTGAGGCTCCTAACCTCATCCCCTCATGAGTGGGTCTTGCATTTACACAGCTCTTCTTGCACCTGAAGTGTTTGCACTTGAAATTCTACATTCTTCTACCTTTTCTCTGGGCACACATCCCCATTCTTGACTTAGACAAGAGCATGTTCAGGGACACATGAATAGTGCAAGAACCGAGTCATCTTACTGTAAGGATAGTGAATTATTTAACTCCATGCACATCATTAACATATCATTCACCACAGCAAAGTCTGACAGGTATATTAACCTCATTCAATATAGTGTTTGCTTGTAGGGGAAGAGATGGGGGTTGGTCAGCTTCATATGGCAGGATGAAAGGCCTCAGAAACTCAGTAAGATATGAAACGTTAAGGAGAATTGGACATTAAGGTAGAGTTCAGGCAGAGTTTCCTCACAAGTAGAAGTCATAAAATATACTTTTATTATTTTAATGACCATAGCATAGCTTGAATTGCAAAGGTCACTCTGAGATCTAGTGTAAGAAAGAAAAGAGTATAATCAAGGGAACAACTCTTTTCATCTTCACTGCCATTATCTGTAACTAAGGTTACATTCTTCTTGTACCAAATGGTTATAGCACCAGGTAGGTCTGCAGTGTGACTTAGCTGTGTCACTTTGTATGTATCTATGATTTTGTTTGTGGGACTGTTTGTTTGTGTGCTAAAAGCTCTGGTTTTCAAGGTGGTGAGTGTCCACAGCATGAACCGGCAATAATAGAAGGGCATCAAACAGATCTAGTGTAGACTCTTCCATGTGTGAAGAGACTCTATGTACTCTGGTTCAGGGTAGCATCTCTCCTTGCTATTGTGTAGAAGGATTAGGAACCAGTAGTCTTTCCATAATGGTTGCATCCTACTTGTGGTGTCACGAACACATACAACTAACCGTGGTGTCCTCCTGCTATAGAACTGCTTAGACTTCTTTTCTGACCATAGTATCCCTGTGTCTTGTGTTCCTTCACACACAGGAAGGAGTTTGACCCACTTTACTCAGATTGAAGTAGGAGAAAAAGGAAGGGGGGGAAGATATCTAGTACTGCAGGTAAATCCAGATTTTTTAATGTAATCCTTGGCAATGTGGTTGAAGAACAGTTGGGAATTTGACTTTTATTTTTTCACCAGCTCCCATGGCTCTTAGTGTGTTAATAGCTGGAGCAGTCCTGTTTCTGCATAGGGGGATTACACTGCTGTGATTAGAGTAGGTTAGGAATTTGCTGATGAGCTTTGTGTTGGATGATATTTCCAGTGCCTGGTCTATTCATTCCTTTTCAGTTTTCAATTTACCTGTCAGCTTCTTCTTCATTATTTGAAGCTTTCTGTTCTCCAAATGGTGACCTTTTCTAAAGAAGAGTGTAGGAAGAGAGCTGGCTTTCCTAAGAAGCGAGTTATACAAAAAGAAGTAAAATACCCTAAGGAAGAAGAAAGAAAGAAAGGGGGGCAAGGGAGGTTGGGAAAGAGTGGAAAAATAAAAGGGCAGAAAACCATTTTTGAGCATGGTAGTGGGAGAAGTCAGGCGATAGTGCTGCAAGCCTATATTAGGTGAGGAACCAGCCCATATTGTGCTTGCAGAAGAAAAAAAAAAGGTTAGCATTAGCTAAACTGGCAACAGAGCTACTCTTATAGTTCTGAGGATGCTGATATCGCAGTGGCTGGAATTTAGGTAATTATGCCTGTGCCAGACTCTTCTAGAAGTTCATGTCTGAGTGATACTTTTGGGGGACAAAGCCTGACAAGAAATGCATTGCCTTCGATACAACATTCACTTAATAGCCAAGGTCCGATACATCCATCATTTGCAACAAAGCTCGTGTTCCTGAATCTGAGGGCACGCTTGAGCTCTCTTTCTTTCTCATTTTATATGTATTTTTATTCACTTGCCCACATACACAAATATACATCTTTTTAGCCTTTATGGTTATGCAGAAAATGTCAGAATGTGAACTGAAGCATTAGCTGTCTCCCCAGGACTTTAGGCAGCCAAAATGAATAATTTTCAGAGGTTTGAACAAGCTTGTTCATTAAGTAAGGTGTTAACCCTGAAATTTGCAGATGACCAATTAAGCACCGATAATGACTCACAAGTGATGGTTTTAGCAAAAACACCCAGCTAATTTGTCTAGTCATGAATTCATCCTGTTGGAAACGCCGTGTAACGCAGGACAGAAATATTTGGCTACTTCTTCCTCATCTTTTCATGTATCTTTAGTACAGCAAACACACAATGTTTAGGGGAAAAAAAGCCCATGTGGAACATTCTGTGAATACAAATAGAGATGATCATTCGCGGTCTTAATTTATGTAGTTAGATAGGATATGGATAAATTGTATAGTATATGACAGAGTGCAGGGCTTTCTTTACAGTGTTGGTCTGTCTTGTTCTAGAATGTGAAATAATGCATTGCATGGAAACCTCTGCTTTGAGTGGTCCATCTGCAGATAGACTTGCCCAGATTACATGTGTGTAGTTGTTTGAGGGTGAATAAGCCTTGGCACAGTCCCTGCCACCCACCTCTGCTGTAATTAACACTGGACCAGAGCTATTTATGGTAACAATAATGATCTAACTCAGCCTTGGTTGCACTAGAAGGATTTGTTGTCTTGTGGTCTGTTGGTTGAATGTTATGTGGCTTTATACATAAAGTGATAGGTGGATTAGTACCACCTCACATGTCAGTGGTAAACTCTTGTCTGATGTATGAAAGCCTCAGGGTACCACCTAAGGTCAGTCATAAACAGCCTACTGATGACACTCAAGGCCCACATTAGGACAAGAGCTGTCAAATTACTCTTTTTTGGGACTGACAAGTATAACTGAACACTGAGAATGAAAGAGGTAGCAATATTATTTTAACTGCCAGGAAGAAATGATAGGTCTGAATCTGTAACAAAACTGAAAAGGAGGTCTAAACTAAGATGTAGAAGGAGTCTGGTGCATATCATGTGAATTAGGGAGGGCAGAAATGAACTTGGGTGGCTGTGAGTCAAATTTGCTGGTGATTCCCTCCTTATTCTAGGTGTGCTCTTAAACTACTGACCCAAGACATCAGGTGTCTCAGACACAGCTGAACATTTTAGCCAGGCAAGTAACTCTCTAAATCTGTTATGATGGAATGCGTTTATCCTTTTGTACAGGAATGGAGAGGATTTACTCTGCTGGAGTGCTGTAAGTAGCTATCAGAAGGAGGAGTTTTCTTTTTCCTTTCTGTGTTTGGAGGCAGAAGGGAACGGGGTATTTAAATGAAGATTGACACACTCATTAGGCAGGAACTAGTAGTCCATTATGTTAAAAGTGTGGTAAAGGGCAGTCCAGGGGAAAATGCTGAATCCAGGGTTAATTTCAAAGCTCTGAACAGAGATAAACAGTAAAGAGAATCATAAGCCTGGAAAGATCCGGCTTATCTGTTCTGTTGCCAACACTTCCAGTTGAGCAAGGGTGGCCACCTTGCATTCCTAGCACCTTGCAGTCAGAATTTTGTCCTGCTTGTCAGTAGTACAGGATGACACTAAGTGTTGGTGTGAAAGGCTGAGGAACTTGTTTTCATACCCCCAGAAGGCAACTAAACAATACTTTTCCTTTAATTGCCACTAGAAACTTGACTAGCGAAGCCAATGTGCTAAAAATATCACAGACCAGACTCAGCTTTGGTCAAGGAGGACCCATTGCTGCTGAAATGAATTACTTACTGTCAAGGTAAAATTAAATTATCTGGTAGCAGTCAGAGCAATTAGTTCAGCAACCAATGCTTTCTTTGGCCTGTTGGAAGGCACAGGTTGTGGATGTGTATGTGAAATAGGTTCATGTAACAGCTGGCACTGCTGTGGTGCAGTTGATGGGCTTCCCTTACTCAGTAGAACAAACTCTGGGGTCATGCCTGTGCCTTCTTTTCAGCTGCAGCTGGACAGCCTCAGCCTCTCACAGTGCTGGGCTCTGGGGAGGAATTATGAAATGCCTGCAACAGCAGCAGCTCCCATGGCCTGTTATCTGTCGTTAGCAAAAAATACCAACACAAAAATATCTGTTGTGTTACTACTTGGTTTTATGGCAGTGCAGTGTTCCTCTTAGCTTTTCTCTTTCTGTCTTCTCATTCAGTTTGGAAGTCATATATGGGATACTAATTTTTGCCTGGAGAATTGCTCAAGGGATGGTAAAAAGGGAGACTGAGAGGGTGGTTGTTGTCTCAAGGGGCTTGTAGCCTAGGTGTTACAGAAACAGCATCAGCTGGGAAAATACAGGAAAAAGAATGTCATAGTTAATCTTAGCAGACCAAATCCAGGATATAACTAGTACCCACAACCATTTCTATTGTAAGGTATTTCAGAGACATCATGGTGCAGGAGTGGTTTAAAAGAAACTTAAAAGAATATATAGTGTAGGAGCTCACAGGGAGTTCTTTCAAAATACCAGGAAATGGTACTAGGGGGAAGGACTCCTGCATCTAATGTGTGAACAGAGGTGGCAGGTGGTCAAGGACAAGTGACAGAAAAGTCAGGAAGAAGGAAAAAAAGAAGAAAGTACTGTGTGTTGGTGATGTAATTTAGGAAGAAATGGTCAGGGAGAAATTGGATGAAGGAAGTGAAGAGTAACTAGAAAGGAATAGAGAAAAGACAGGTAGGATGTCAGGGTAGGGAAGCCTGAAGGGAGCATGACAGTGAAAGCAGGAGATGTAGAGCACAAGGGAAAATAGGTACTATTGGCAAAATAGAGAAGGGCTGATGACAGAAGAGAAAGGCAAAACAGCTTAGTATGTCCCACAGGGAAACTGCAGAACTTCCCACTGCCTTGCACTGCTGTCGCAAAGTGCCTGCTGTCTTGCTGCCTGTTGCCCATCAACCTGTTATCATTCTGAAAACACGCTCTTAGCAGCAAGAGCTTTTGGGGAAACTCAGACAGCTAAACTTGGTATGATTTATCCCTTTCCACAATATGAAGCAAAGAAGTGTATAAAGATGCAGGAATGTTTCAGATGAACTCCCTCTATTATAAACCATTTCTTAGTAGCCAGGACAGGAAATAAATGCCATGTATACACTGAATTTAATGCACACATGTCGAGTCACCAACCTCAGGGCTTTGAGCAGCTTGATCTATTAGTAAATTTGTTCTGCATGTTCCTCTACACAAAGTCAGATGGTAAAAATGAGAACTTCAGTAACTGTTACGGGTCCTCTATTTACAGTGGCCCTTTGCTGCTCAGAGATTGCAATTTCCTTTTGCTTCAAGCTACCTGCAGTCATACAGTGAAAATTGGAGTTTATCCTCCATGCTTTTAGATGTGATTGCCTTCTATGCAGGTTAAAATTCAGCTATCTGGGAAAGCAGGGGCTTTTGCTAAACCATCAGCTATGTTATTATATGCCTCTGGGAAAGTTGCAGCACAGGGCGAAGAAGAGAACACAAGAAGTATCCTATGGAATTAAGCTCTCAAATATGTATTGAGAATCAGTTACACTGATACAGTTTTTCAGGCTTGTTACCATTACAGATTTATGTGATGCTATTTTCTAGTTTCATTATATATATTATTAAAAAAAACCCCAACGCCAAAAAATGAACCTATGCACCACGAAAATCTGCACTGGAACTTTAATACTTCATAAAGACTGGGAAAAGATAGCTGCAAAGTATTCCTTTGGATTCCTTTCTTACATCGCTTTCCTTTTTCCTTGTTTTGAAGTCTACTGACATGGCTTTTTTTCTTCTGAGCAGCCTTGATTGGCAGATACATAAGTAAATACACATTCAAAATAACACTGCTGTTGTGCAGTTGTATATACCCTAAGATCTTCCACTAAATGGGTGTGTATTTATAAATCTATAATAAAAATATTCTTGTTATAATAAAATACTTAAAAAAGCCCTGATGTGTGCATGAAAATTAAAGTGTAAGTTAGGAGTTCTTGTCTACCACTGCTATTGAAAGATTTTATCTTCTCTCTGTGTGTACCTATCTTGTGTGTCCATCTTGTGTGCCTGGGATAACTGCAGCCTGGAAGGTGAAAGAATGAAGAGAGCACACATGTGGAAAGAAAAAAAAAACACCCCAGCTTTTAATCCCTTGCTAATGAAAATAAGGTTTTTGTGGAAATAGAAGTAAAGGAGAGTCTCAGATCAACTGATATGCATAGTTTGGGTTTCCTAGTGAATAGACATCCATGTGACAGAACCTACTAGCACAGCTGGTAAAAATGCATGGTGTCAAACAGAGAGGCTGACCCTGAACAGTCATGAAAAATTGATTTGTGCTCTTACTCTTGGAGATGGGTCCCCCTGAGCCAAGGCTGATGAACACTGGCAGGCAATGATGCATAGGCAACTTCTCCTGTGCTGCATATCTGTTGTGACAGAAAATAAATGACTTGTTCTCTACTCTTGTCAGGCTTATACTTTTCATGTGCACCAGAGAGAAGGAAAAAAAAAGGATAACCACAATTAAAAAACCGCATCCAGATACATGTCATTTCTGACACTGTCACAATAAGGTTAGTGTCTGAGTAGCTTAAGCTACCCAGAAATGAAAAGTCAGGTAGAGAAACTTAGGCTAAATATATCACCACAAGTGGTGGTAAGAACAGAACCTGTCTAGCAAGTTACACTGTCTCCTTCCTTTATGGGGATAAATTAACTGCATTATAGTCCCCATAAATTGCACTTACACTACACAGATTTGAAAGGGCTGTATATCAAGAACTGTCTTCTCCACTAATGACAAAGTTGCTTTAGTCTTTCCAGAGCTTGGCATATTGGAGTATAACCTAGCTATTTCTTTACTCTTTCTCCAGCATTCTCATCTTGTCTTTGATTGTTTTGTTTGCCCAGTGGCTGTGTTTTCCGGTTGCTTCCAGTCTTCTTGCTTCCTTTGTCTGTGAGGACAGGGTGACAGTGATTCTTGATGCCTGCCATATTTGACAGGGGTACTTTTAATTCCTTTGCTGAAATACCTGTACAACTACGTAGCACTGAATTTGTTCACTAAAATATTTGTTGAGGACTCCAGGCAGGTTGGTCTGGAGGAGGGAGGAGAGGAAGGTAGATCTAGACTGGGTTCTCATTTGCTCACCTGTGAACCTGTAAACTTCTTTGCTGCATCCTCTGACTTTTCTTCTGGGCCGCTTACACCAGCAGACTTCACTGCGTCATCTTTTTCTTCTGAAACAAAGGTCAGACTCTAATCCAGCCTCACTGTATTAGGAAGATGTCAGTGACAGAGCCCTGTTTGATACCCTGAGTTCTAGGAAGTGGGCTTCCCACTTTGAGGTTTGTGGGTCAGGCCCTTTTGCATTTGAGTCTCCTTTTTTTTTAGGGCACTGTTTCATGGCAGATAAGCTTGGAAGACTTGATCCTCCTATGTACTTAGTGAAAAAAGCCAGACTGGATTTGTAAGGCCTTAGCATTAACTCTGTGGCCAGTTTAAGTTCTCTTAAAGAAAGATAAAATCATTTGGAGAGACTCTTTCAGAGAAGAATGAAGATGCTCTATCACAGGGTAACCTCACTTACAAGGACATCTTGAACAGATGGAAGTTGCTCAACTAAAGAAGATGAAACTGAAGAGGAATGATAAAATGAATGTAAAAGACCATTGTTAAAGGTAAACAGCCTTTTACCTTTTTCTGTGAAGTGTTGGATGAGAAACCATATGCTTAAAATACAGCAAGACAGAGAAAGTTAGTTCCTATGAGAAGGTTCATAGTGAGTAAAGCCTGGTATAGATTCTTTGGAAAGGTACTTTCTTGTGTCAGAGATCATTAAAAACAGACTAGGCAAATATCTTTTGGGAGTGTCAGAGAAACTAGATCCTACCTGGGGAATGGAGGTTGGTTAGATAACATCTCTAGAACTCACTAGTTAATTGTTCTACACTTCCAAATCTCAACGATCCTCCAGCTTTGTCACTTGTTGCAGCAGTGGCAGCAGGTTTTGCTTCTAGTTGCATCTCTCTGTGAGTGTCAATGACATCTTGATTTGCAAGAATCAATGTGCAGATTGGCCTCTTCTTCAGGCCTGTTAAATAACAAGAACCGTTGGAGTAACTTGTCACATTTTTTTGTAGATACAACTGCATGTAGGCTTTTTGAGGCAGAAATACTATATAATTCTGGCAGATAAGACCTGGTATCATTTTCATGGGTTTTCTACAAGGAAAAGTACAAGTACTTTCTGATTGCTATACATACGGGCACAAGTTTTCAGTCTTTTCCTGAAAAATAGGAAGCACTTAAAACTGTGTCCCTCTAAGCCACTGTAGCTAAAGCAAGTAACTGTATTTTTGCACTTTTCCCTGTGACAAAGTAATTTCTGCAGGATTACACCACTGCTATGGTGATTACATCTTTACTTCAGACTGTGGGAAGAATGATAAGAAAAACAAGCGTAATAGGCTGTGCAGGAAGCGCTGCAGTGAGGATTGGATTAAGCTTCCTACGGCAGGGGGAGAAATAGAGACTGCTCTTATATGGTGGTAAGTGGCAACAAGGCCTGTGTGGGGTGGCAGAGACAAGATTGAATTTCCAGCTGAGGAGAAAAGCTGAGCTATGTCAGGATAGAAAGAGGTGGGAGAGCAATGAGGGACTTCAGCCAATATGGAAATGGAGTCAGATGAAGCTCTGCTTTCTATCTTCCCAGAGGTGCTTGCTTCTGTTCGGCATAGGTGTTTCCTAGATGTCCACTGGATCTGCTGGTATTTCCACTTTATTTGGAGAATAGTGTCCTAGTTGTGGCTTGAAGATTGACTTGTTTCACCATCTTGCTGGGGCAAGCAAAAGGCACTTAACACCTCCCATCTGTAACAGCATGTAGCTGATGGAGGTAACTCTAAGCTGCTAAACTCAGTTCTGGTCAGGTGCCTGTTTTCAAAGTTTGTTCCTGACATTCAAATGTAATAAAGCTGGAACAGTGACAGTGCACTGTGAAATCCCCCCTTGTTTGTAAGTTCTGCATATTTTGGTGTTCTTTGCCATGTCTCCTCCATCTAAGGCTGTAGTTGCACACCGTTCAGGCTGTACTACTGCTCTCTAAAGTTCTTGCGAAGTCAGCCAGTCCCTGCAGCCCCAGTGGGCTGGGCACCCAACAGCTTTGTACAGGATAGCAGTACTACTAGCCAGCAGGAGACTGGTGCTGCACCTTGGGTGTTCATGTAAAAGATGACTGGGAAGAGCTGTGTAAGAAATCAGATGTGGGCAATACAGAGGGGACTTCACATTCCCCTTCTAGCAACAGCTTTTAAAAACTACATGAAATTATCAGTATTACCTTTATGCTTATGTTTGAAATGTTCAGACTCTGCATTTCTAGGTGCTGCATTCTTTACAGGGCAGCCTCAGAGTAATCTTAAGTTGTGCAGCATCTGGATAATTTTTAAGTACACAGTGGCAAAGCAAGCATGATTTGTCTTTAAAATAAACTCACCTTAGTCAGTCTGAACACAGAGCTCTCTCCCAACGCAGTGCCTACATTAGGCAGTCACTTCATGGGCTCTGTAAATGCAAGGCAGGCAGACAAACCTGTGTGTTGTCCAGATCTCAGGAGTGGCTCCTATAGAGGGGGCAGTGATTTGAAGTATGGGGAACGTGGAACTGCTTCTATGTTCTAAAGAGACACTTTACTGTATCCGATGTGTTTTGACAGGTCAATGCTATCTCAAGCCAGTCCTGGATGTTGCCAGAGACACTTCAGGTATAATTAGGAGTGTAGGCTGCAGTTCAAAGCTGGCTATTGTTCATTTGTTCTGCTGCTGTGGCAGATGGGCTTTGAGTCACAAAGACATTACCAAGGTCTGTATTGTCTGTCCATAGATCTCCACAAGGCATGGGTTATATGACCATGAAGCATGAAACAGTTGGACATCCATCTACCTACCTCCAAGGCTGGCTCTTGCCACATGATCCATGACTATCGCTCAGTGGAGAGAGAAGAATCTTATGCCCTTGTAATGAACAAGATGCTTGTATTTAAGAATGCCCTGAGGTGATAGATCTTATCCACACCTTAATCGAGCAATAGGTGAACTTTACAGGTATGATGCAAAGAACAGTTGTATAGCAGGGAAAGAATGATGATCTTGTGGGTGGAAAGATTTTTGATTCACAGGCTGGTTAAGTTTGTTGTCTGGCAGATTGGCTGTCAATAAACTGTGGTGAAAATGTGGCCTTCTTGAAATCAGTAGGGATGTGTCTTTTGTCTTACACACATCTCTCAATGAATCATCCCTGTGCACAGATGTCCAGATACTCTTGCTTACTGAAGACATGCACTTTGCAAAACCTCATTGATTATGCACCTTTAGAAGATTGAATGCAAGCAGCCTTTGCAAACTGTAGTACTAAATGTGATATGGCCCAGTAGGGAGAGAGACGCACACACTATGTGTGATAAGAGAGAGTGTTTCCAAGGGTTTCTCTTCCCATGCTTTTTTAATTTGTTTGTTTGTTTACAGCAAAACAAATTGAATGAGCTGCAATTAAATTTGCATCTGCTTGACGGAATGGGGTAACCACTTTATTTATGTTTTCCAGATTAAATTAAGTGAATGGGCTTTTTTGTTCATTTTCCTTTTTGTATTTCAAAGACATGTTTCTGATTAAATTTAGGTGAACTTTGTTCTGAAATACAATTTTGAAACAGAAAATTCAATCTCTATAAGAAACCAATGTGGAGGCCAGATAGCCTTATCAACTGCTCCTTAGCTCTGACCTTGTCTAACCTTTTGAAGCAGTCTTGCTCCCAGCCTTCCAATAGGAGATTTTGTTTGGTTGGGCTGAAAAAAGGACCATTTCTGTACCAGACCTAGGAAAAATGTCAGAATTTGGAGGTTTAGGGTGCAGAATTTCTGCTGCATCTAACTTTGCAGAGGAAATGCTCCTAGTATGACCTTAGCTTCTTTGGGTGGTGTTGCTGGGATGGTGCTGCCCTGCTCTGCTGCGTAGCCACACCTGGATAGGATGCATAGAGGTATACATGGTGGCTCCACGTGGAGCTGTCTGGGATTTGACAGTTCATTTTCATCTGTCCTAAACTGTGTTATGTACCATGTTCCATAAACAGACTGTACATTTTTGTTTACTGCAACCTGTCTTTTTTTTTTTTAATAGGAGGAATGGTGGCAGAAGATTTCTTTTTACAGTGATCAGCTACCTTAAGCAAGTTAGAAAAGTTAAATCTGATAGATTTAGAGTCCTCTGACTTTACTGCTGTGTGTGCTACTCATACTGATCAATGGTGTTTCCATTTGAAGGGAGCAGAACACATTAAATTGTAGAGTGATTTAGATTGGGGCTGGGGGGAGGCTCTTCAGGTTTTCTGGTCCAGCTCCTGCTCAGATCAGCTTCAAAGCTGGATCAAGCAGCGATGTTAGATCAAGTTGTTCATAACCTTGTCTGGTCAAGTTCTGAATTCCTCAAGAACAGAGATACCCCAGCCTTCCTAGGGCCTTGAGGTAGTGGTGAATACCTTAATTGTGAAGGACATGTTCCTTCTCCTTTATACCTCACTGGAAATTCCCTTGATGCAGCTTGTGTGTCATTGCCTGACAACAAGGTTGGTCCTTTTTTTGTGAGACTTGATGCTCCTTTTTGTGATGATGAGTCATAAGTATAGGGGTACGATAGATAAGGAAAGTAAAATAATGCATCCTTGAGCTATTACTGTTTCTGAACAGGGCCAGCAGCTTCCAGTTTGAAGGCTGCACAGTGAAAATAAGATTAATTTTCTGCTCATCTCCCTGTTTCATTAAATTCCTGGTCTCAGCAACAGATTCATTTTGGACTATTTTCTGTTCTTGTTGCCATCTTTGTCATTGGAATGGGATATCAGCATGTTAATGCCTCATATAACCTGTGAATGATGGTAGAGCACAGTCACTCTTTGACATTTTCAATGCCCTGTAATTTCATTATCTGGCCATTCTTCCCTTTCCCTGCAGTGTTGTGTGTCTGACATGGTGATTGCCACTCCTAATATCTTTTTCTGCTACTGCTTCCAAAGATTTTCCTCTGTCAATATGGGTGGTTCACCTTTCCCAAAAGGAAGGTAATTCTTCAGGTGAAAAATAACTTTATCTTACATCCTCAAACTATATTTTTTTCTCATATCAGAATTAATAAATCACTGCTTCTTTGCAATTTTAATCGTGAAGCATTTTATAGAACCATGATAGATATAAAAGCATCACTCTTCACTGTAACATGGGCTTTTTTTTTTGAGGAAAAGAAGGGAGGTCTGTAATAGACTACTGTTAGTTGTGCTCTTGTTCTTTACACATCTTATTTTTTGGGGTACCCTGATCTCTGAAAATGCCAACACTAGCCAAATGTTTGACAATTCTTACTGTGAAAGAGTTTTGGAAAGTGTGCTAAAATAGCAGAATATTTAAAAGGTGTCTCCTTGATCAGCTATGGAGCTGAGAGATGTCATGTATCTGACATAGTTTACTGCTCTTGGTGGTCCACTTCAGATTCCCCATTACTGCAAGAATGGAGGACAGTGGCACTGCCCTTGACTTTTCCTTTCCTGTCTTCCTATGCTCTATTATATTGGGGGTTTTTGGTGGGACTTTGCTTTGTTTCAACTTTTATGGGAAGGTCTGAAGTTTGTTCAGAGGAATTTGGAAGTGTCTTGGGATTTTCATTATCTGGGAACACTGGTTCTGTGGATTGCTCCAGAGAAAATGTTGTCCCTTACAGTCACACCTTCCTATGATAACACAATGAGCTCATGGAGTGAGTGTATGCAGGTGACTGGCTGAAATCCTCCTTTCAAATGTCTCTGGATATCAGAAATAGTAGAGAGCAGGGCTTGTTTTAGAAAGGCACTACCTAGTGGGTAGGGCACTCACTGAATGCTTATACTAAGCAATTAACAATACCTCAGTTAATAGCAAGGAATTTTGTGTAAGAGTGGAGTCTCAGTCATGGACATGTTAGTTTTTACTAGAGGTATTGAAGGGGTGTTAGAAGCCAGTTCAGAAGAAACTTCTCTCAGGGAAATAAAGGTAGAGGCACAAAACTCATGAACTTTGATTTGTACATGTTCTTTTCCATTGTCCCTAGCATGGAAAACTTCTCAAAGCTTTTACTGGGGTCATTACCCATTCACTGGTAACTGTGTAACAACAGCGTTTGCAAGGGCTTTTCATGGAATACTTGGGTGTTAAGAGACACTTTCTCCGGATTCCAGCTCTGTTTTGCAATGTGGAATATCATTTCACCTTCTTACCGCTTGTTTTTCAAAAATTAGTTGATAATAATAATAATCAGATGACCTAAAGTATAGGCTGAAGATTTTAGTTTTATCACTTGGAATCTGTTGAAGTTCTAATTAGTGCTAAATGTCGCTGTTTCCACCTTTACACACACATTTTTTATGATGACATTACTGACTCTCCTGGGCATGAAGCAAGATGCTGTTGTGTTGGTTGTTGCAAGACTTTGGATTTAGCTTGGATTGTAGCATATTTGCTACAGTTCCTATGTCTGCAACTCCTGTAACCCTCTCCTTCCCTTCCTCACAAGGACATCAGAGCTCTTCTGATACACACATTAAATCTCTGCTAATTCTGGACTTTCCAAGGGGCTGATGCAGTGCATGGAGACCTACTGAGCAGTGGAAATACAGCTTGGTATTTGGAGCAAGGACTGACACTACTTGCAGCAAGGACATTTGACTAGACATAGCCTTGTGCCAGAGCTCCTGCCCTAGTACAGGACACAGTAAAGTTCTATATTTTGCATTAGAGCTGCCAGTCCCTGGGCCAGCAGTGTTGCCACATGTCCCTATTGAGGTTTGGCCAAAGTGGATTTGATGTGCAGACACATGATGGGAGTGTTCACTGAGTTAACAGATGTGATTTACTGAATTTACTGAATTTTTTAGAGTGAAATCCATGTATCCATATATATGGCCAGAAGACTTCTCAGATGGATGGGGGGCATGAGACTACCTACCTGCATAGTGCCAAAGGGAAAAGGTGATGCTGAGGTACTGTTACAGGTGAGAGCTGACAAGGACTCTCTGGGTGGAGGGAGAGCAGTTTGTGAAGGCTGTTAGCCAGAGAAGGTCAGTCTCTCTATGCTGCTGCTTTGTAGCAAAAGGGGACCAATTCTCCTCTCTCTTTATTGACTAGAGAGGAATCTAAAGGAAACCAGGCTCCTTGGACTAGCATTAAACCTTCTTAAAGAGAGGAAACGTTTAAATTTAATGTGTAGAAAAAGCTTTATGGAACTAACTTCTGAGCCACACTGAGTAATCTCATTAAAGAAGCTACCTTGTTTTACAGCTTTAAATCTACTTTGGACAGAGTATTAGCAATTATCCCATAGGGAACAATCCTGTATTTTCTGGATGAGCTAATAGGCCTCTTGCATTTCTAATTTCTATTGTGTTGTGAAGATGTGGATGATTGTTATTAAGGACTGTGAGAAGCAACTGGTCAGCTCATTGCCAAACTGCTATAATTCATGGGTGTTGTACACGGGCTGCAGTTTGCTTAACATTGAAATCTATGTACTCTAAATTGTTTCCATAGTGCTTGGCCAATAAAATTACAGGTTTATTATGTTCGTGCGGATCTCTTGTTTAATCAAGAACACAGCGTGTGCTGCGAATGCTGAGCCATTGTTCCAAAAATATCCCTTATTCTCTTGATGTAAGAGTGTGTGTGAATCAAATTGCTTTTATTTTCCTTTATGTTTGAATGTAAATACAGTAGTTTTGAATGCAAAGGGCTCTGCAAGTACTAGCAATAGCTGTTCAAGAGTGCTCTGTGTTATTCTGACTGTAGCATTGCTAATCTGAGGCATCTAAAACAGCCTGAGATGATTTTCTGTGTTTCTTCTAGGAGAAAGAAACAAATAATGCAGTGGAGTTTAAAATGGTTATGTAGCTGCATCTATACAGGTGTGTAAAGAAAAAAAAAGAAGTAAAAAAGAGCATATGAGATTTTGTTGTTTTATTTTAAAGCATCACTGGCCTCCAAGAGCTAGGGCTTCAGGAAAAACAAAGTGCAACAATCCATGAGAGATAACTTGAGCTCAGTGAGGGAGTGAAGGACTCTGTGATGCTCTGACAAGGTTCAAGGCTCTGCCCCTAGTGCCTGTTTGCTGTGGCATCAATTTCCTAAGGAGCTGCTCTGACTGCAGGAGTGTTGTCAGGAGTCTGTGGAGCTGTTGGAATCAGTCTTGTGCTGGGGTAGTTACTAGAGACATCTGTATCAATTGTCTTTGAAAGGCTGGACTGGAGAGTATTTTCATTCTTCTGTGTTGTGTATGTGGATTTACAACAGGTTCCAGTAACTAGGCTTACTGAAGATTATCTTTGGAGCTCTTGCTGTCAGTCCTGCTGTAAAATATTTCTGATTTGGGAGGTGCTTTACAAAAAGTAGTTTGTAGATGGTCATCTTTGTGAAAGGGCAACCATAAAACATCAAGGGCAAAATGGGTCTTTGGAATTGTTCTTTAGTATGTCAAAGGTATTTAAAAGATGTGCTGCTCACTTTTGCATCTTGCAAGGTAAGACAAAGAATCAGGTCCCCACCATACTTCAACCTCTGGTAATGTTGATGAACTTCTGCACAGTCACAAAGGCAGAACAGAAGAATTTTGGATCTAGACTATGTCAGAGTCCTTGAATTTGGAGGATGTTGTTATTAGAAGTATCCTTAATGATGGGTTTGCAGCCTTCATATCATGAAACTTGGAGTGGGGGTGGGTTTGTTCACTGAAGGATCACAATGCAGAGAGATAACTCGTGCTGAAACTTGTGCAGATGACCTAGCTTTACCTGAAAAGGAATGAGCAAATTTATTCCATAGTATCCTATTTAAGACTTTGTGCTCATATGTCATGTGAGAAGGGGAATGAATTTCACCTTCAGATAAGCCTTGTCACTTGTCTCTGTCCTTGCTGCCATCCAGAGACCATTGCTCCCTTGTAGTCTAGGCTCTAATAAGACAGGACAATCTGGTGTGCCTGGCCCACCTCCAGCCCATGTTTTTGTTTCAGAGTAGGTGCCAATCTTGGGTTTTATTGCAGTCATAACAGATACTAGAGAGATTGTATGGCAGGGAGTGACAAGAGGGTAGGGAGTGTCTGAAGTCCTGCTCCTGTGACTTCATGGCTTTCATAAGGACAGGACATTGAGGTGTGACTGGTGTGGGAGAGGAGATTATTCTGATGATTATTCCGGAACAAAGCTCTCACAGACCTTGTATAATGGCCATTACAGATCTTGTTTAGTCAATTTGCATTCTTCCTTTGTCTTACTGCATAGCCATTTCCTAGTATGTTCCTCAAGGGGCAGAAGGATTTTTGGAAGTGTTGAGAAATTTCTGGTGCTCAACTGAGAACATTCCAATGCAGAAATAGTCAGTGGGACTATTAGTGTTTTTTAGAGCCCTTCTCCAGTGGCATGTAGTTTTTGATGTCTTGGTACAACATGCAAAACAACCCTATAGCCCATGTATATGAAATTTGCTGAAGGTCATCTGGAGTCCCTGCAGAGCTACAGAGTATTTTCAGAAAATATGAGGCTCTCTTCCCCCATTTCTACCTCCAGATTGTGAGTCCCAGATGTTCTTGTGATGGCAATGAGAGCCAATTCAGGTGCTTGCAGAGCGGAAACACTGAGATTTCCTTTTTCAGGCACAGGCAAATCTCTTGGACTTCAGCATCCCTAATCTTCATCTTTAAAGCAGTCTCAGTTCAAATGTCAGCCAGCAGTCCCAGTTGTCACAACCACAGTTCTTATGAGAAGAGATATAGATAGTGGCTTGAAATGAAGATTGTGCTTAGATTTCTCTGTCAGCTGGAGAGAAAGAATTTTTCAGGTCCATACAAATAAGTTTTTACATCCCTAAGTAAGAAAAGGAGAGTGGTCTCACAAGGTCAAACCTTCTGAAAATTTTCTATTGCAGTGAGGTTTTCAGTATGGAGCAAGCCATACGTTTTCATATTATCAACTGCCCCTGGGCCCCAACCAACCCTGTAAGGGTTCCAAAAGTTAATAGGGCTTTGGATTTCTGCAGTGGTGATTTGCCTCTTTTTTCTTATACAATTCATGTGCATAATGTAGAATCCATACTTCTGAGTTTCCTACTTTTTCAGCTTTGAAATTCTCAGCCATAATGTTACATTAAAGGAGATTTGAATTCGAGTTCCTCTATTTTTCTCAGCTTCTTTTTTTTAAGTAACGGAACACTTAAGTCTGTAAGAAAAATTGCCCTTGACAGCTTTAACTGCGCTGTTCCACATGTCCCCATGTAGACATTAGCACAAGGTATTTCTAAAGTGGGGAAAAAACATTTTCTTTATTACTGAGTTAAAAAACAGACTAATGGATTTTTTTCTTAATTTGCCCCCCAAAATTGACCTACTGGGCTGACACCAAAATTTAAAATTTTATTGTGGATCTGGACACATTCCTTCATTTTCTCCCACCCCCATCTGCCATGAATTGGTGCCAGTCCTTCAGAGGTCAATTTTTTGGGGGGAAAAAAAATTGGGGAAAAAAAAGTGTTTTTTTTCCTTCTTACAGGGTCAGATATATTTTACCTACCTTTAAGAAATACTTAGATGAGAAAAAAATTTCACTTTTTATCATCTGTATCTTCCAAAGCTTCATTTCTGCAACAGGATCAGAACTGGTAACTGGCTGTTTTGGGTCATCTGGCTTGAATGACAAGCTGGAGCTCTGAACTGGGGGTTCAGGTCCCTCTTCTGTCTTTACTGTCCCTCTCAAGTCCTGGGTGTATCCCGGGGCTAAATCCATGGAGTGTGGCTGTTGTAGCCTCTTGCTGCCTGGAGGAATCCTTAGCCTAAGTCAAGTTCCCATAATAGGGCATCTTAGGGGCATGCTCCTTCAGCTGCCATGGGGGGAGACATCCCATCAGTCCCCCTTGAATTCAGTTTTGAAGTTTTATGTGTCCAAGAATGAAGAAGACAGGATGTGTTCCTTCTGTTAGATGGGCAGTATGGGGCAATGTTTGCTCAGATTTCCTGTTCCATTTGCTGGGAAGCTGCTTTATGTCTGGGTGAAGCTGTTTACAGGCTGTTGTGACACAGATCATGTTCCTTCTCTCTTGCTGATGTAGCTGCAACCTGAAATAGTTAAATGTCAGCTGGAGACAGAGCTGCACCCCATTGCACCTACCTACTGTGGAAGTCCATCAACTGGCTTATAGAAGTTCTTTGAGACCTTAGGCATCATTCCCAGCCCAGCTTCTGAAAATATCTAGTCAGCAAGATTTCATGAGAGTCTGCTTGCTTAGGCCCTCCTAAGGAGATAAGATCCAGGCTCCAGGGGTGTTTGGCATGAGGAAGAGCTGCTCTGCACAGGAGCAAAGTAAGGAAATTGCCCAGAGAGAGAGTGTTTTCACAGCAACATGTGAAAATTCACAGATCAAAATAATTTTATTTAACTTAGTGATATAAGACAAATAATAATAATAATAATAATGAAAAGCTGTGTAGTTATGGTGCAAAGGAGTTCAGTCACTGTGATAATGATGAAATGCATGCACCTGATGAATACAGAATGAAAATGAAAATAAATAGAAGATGATTAAAATCAAGAGTAAAGATTATTTCAAAGTAGTATCAGTAGGAAAAGGAGCTTCTAGGGCAGAGTTTGACCTTACCACAGCTGAGCCACTAAGTTTCAAAGTAGATTTTGTCATCTGCAGATGAGAACTGCATAGACATAGGTTCAAGGTCAGAAGAGTATAGTCAATTGGACAGACCACGTTTTTATTACCTTAATATATAAGGTAATCAGATCATTTAATTTTAATTGAATCTATAATAATGTAAAAATATGTTAATTGACTAGTTAGCACTCAAACTATTGCTTCTGACCTTTTGTCTGTGGAGAGCCCTGACTTGTGCTTGTTTCTTTCCTCTGGCACTTTCCAATTCTGTGTAACCTCCTCAGCCTGACTGACCCAAGTTGCCTGTTACTCATATATTTTAAACTATCACTTATATTTTTATCTTATTCTTCCTTTGATGATTCTCCTATTTCTCTTTCTCTACTGTTTAGTTATATTTACAAATACTCTCAGTACGCGTATTTAAAATATTGTGATTATATCATGGGTTTGTACTAATGATGTTACAGTTGTTCAAGGTGGGGTATTAAATGTGGTAGCAAATTCTAGGTATTGGATGTTGGTAGTTCCAGCACCATAACTGAACAATTGCTGCATTTTGCCCTTTTTCCCTTTGTGCCTAAACTCATCTCTTGGCAAACTGCAACAATCCTTATTTCTCTGGGCTGTTGCGAGGAAGGAAATAAGCCAAAGTCTAAGGTGCTTGGATTTGTTGTTAATAAGGATCCAGTGGCAGGACTGGAAGGTCTTTTAACAGGCCATAAAAGCAGATGCAAGGGTTTGTATCCCAACAGGTACCTTCTTTTCTTTCGTCACATTTGTGAAACTCCAACTTTTGGACTGGTTCCCCTGGAGAGAGAGGATGTTTTCTCAGAGTAATGTTGATAGAAATTTAATAATATTGCATAATTTGGAGACAATAATAATATTGTCTCAGAATAACATTGCTGATAAAAATTAATCTATCTGCAGATGGGTGAGCTGGTATCAAACTGGGAATAAAGTGGGGAGGCTCTGGTGTCTTTCCTGCTCTGAGTGACCAGCCTGCAATGCCGACATAGTGGCTTCTCCAGCACCCAACCCCTGCTGTCATGTTGAATGCAAGGCTCCATATTTTAGGGAACACAACAGGCATGTGTATGTGTGACACCTAATTCCCTTCTGTGCTAGCTGGCAGGGAGGCATTTTCACGTGAAGTAAATCTCTGGATCATAAACATGAGGCTGGAAAGGACTTCAGCAGGGTATTGGTCCATCTTCTGTCCCTGAGGAGAGAGAATCTCTTGCTCATGCACTTCCCAATACCAATTATTTGAGTTCCTAATTGGAATCTGAAGAACATCAGTAATATTTATATATGTATGTGTACATATATAGGGGAGAGGTGAGAGGCAGAGGATGTGTGTGAGAGGAATGAGAGTTACTGAGTAGAATGTGGAGTCTGAAGTGGAAGATAGTAAGCAGCCTGAATTTTCTTGAAATGTCAGCTTTATGGGAGCTTTTTTTCTCTTTTCCTTTCAAAAATGGCTTAGATACAAGATTCTCCACATAGTTTAGTTTCCTTTATAGAACCAGACAGTCTTACCTTCAGTCCTCAAGGAATACCATCGTCTGTCCTAGCTGTTTATAAGATCTCAAAGGGCTGTGTTCTCTTAACATTTTTCTTTTTTTTTTTTTTTTTTTTTTTAATGGAGAACTGTCCTGTGAAGGTAGTGTACCCACACTTGGAGTTTAAGTCATTCTTTCTTTTTTCTGTCCCCCCACGTCAGAAGCTTTAAATGGCCCTTCAGCAGGTATGTGACTGACTTCACAGAGTTAAATTGCTGCACAAAATCTGCTGGTTCACAGATGGTATTGGAAGATAATTGGAATAAGAACAGAGCCAGTAAAGTAACTGGGGCCTTTTCATTTTCTTCTTGAACTTAGAGACGTGCACACAACAGTTTTAAAAGGAAGATGGAGAAGGGAAAAACAAAAAATTAAAGTTTCTGAGGCTTTAGTGGAGGCTACTTAGCAAAGTGAAAGAACTGGGAGATATGATGCAGTGTGGGTTGTTGAATCAATAAAAATAAATTATGAGCTCTTCACTATCACCTTTTATGAAGTATGATATGGGACCCTTAAATCATATCACTACCTGACAGGAGAGATTGTATTTATGTTTAACTGAGTTACACAGAGATAAAGCTCAGGCTTCTGTTATTTTAAGCAATCTAGATGCCTTTTCTGGTGTGAATGTTTTGTTTATGTGCAGCAAGACCGTACTGAAGAGCTGGGAAAGATTCTGTGGAGCACAACGGGGCCTTTTAAGGGGGGGTGAATCAGGTAATCTGAGGAATCTTTACTACCTCTGACTTCTCTGACTACTCACAAGCTTCTGGTAGTATTGCCGTGTCCACCCTCCCCTCCAGTGTGTTTATTCCTAATCACCATACCTTTTCCAGACACTCTCTCCTGATGCTGTGTAGCTGATAATAGCTTTTATATTACACACCCACACATGCATGTGTACGTGTATGTGCTCTACTGCAGCCTCTGGACAGAATCCAGCTGCTCATTAAGGACTGATAACCTTGTTGTAGGCCTTCCATTTATTTCTTTAATAAGGAGGTTTTGCACAATTGCGATTGTAGTTGCTATTTTTGTGTGTGTGTGCACTAAAGGTGAGCATGTAGGTATTCGGGAGATACATTTATTGAAACTGAGGCAGGATTTACCATTTTTTCCCTGTTTTATTGGAAAAAACGTTGCGTGAGAGACATTGTCCAGTGTTTAATGTGTAGTGCAGATGAAAGAGCAATGCGACTGACTTGCAGCCAGTGTACAGCTGCTGGCTATGAGTGCCCCTCCTTTGGTTGATAATTGGAACCTGTGGTTTGGGAGGGGGAAAATCTGACTTGTTTTTCCCACATTATTTTAAAACCTTATAGTCAGGTTCCTCTTCTGAGTCCTGGAGTCTTAACTCATTGCTTTGGTGGTGGTGTTATTTAGCTGCATTCCAAACCATGGGAAGGATTTCTATGTGCATAGCATCTCTGAACATATCCTAAATTACCACCCCTGCACCTAAATGTTTAAAACCAAAAGCATGAGAGACCCTGTCAGATTCAATTAGAAATCCGTTCTAGATTTGTGTGAACCCAGAAAGGTAAATCTGTGACCCTGGAAGAGGTGTCTCTCTCCGTGTTGACGCCGATGGGTGCTGTTTGTCTGACAGGCTGGGCTTGCCCTTGAATTGCCAAAGCAGAGAAACAATACAAAAAATTCATGCTCTGCTTTTGCTAGTAATGGCATGGGAGGAGAGAGTTGGCCTTTCCCAGTCTGGTTCTTTTTGCAAAGCACTGTAATGGTTTTGGTTTTTTGGGTTTTTTTTACACCCTAAGATTCTGTTCATTCAGTGCAAGCCCTGTAAATGGGAATTTCAAACTGCTGTTTACATCTGGAAGGCACTTCTGTGAAGATAATGTGATCTGTCTCCAGCTGCCCCAAGGGGAATCCAGGGGAAGACTTCTCCTGCTCTGTCTCCAGCCCATTCTGCTGCCTGATTTATATTGAAAGGGAGGAGGACAGGAGACCAAAAGAGCATACCGTGGCAGTTTTCAAACTGAAAAATGATAAGCAACACAGGCAAAGGAGGATTAAAGTAGAATATCTTCCTTTTAGTTACTGGTTCTTGTTTTGAGGACAAATTTGACAGTCTCAGCTGTTTGGAGATCACAAGTTCACTGGAACATGTTTTGCTTTTGTGTGTGATCTTAGGACTTGTCTCTCTCAATTTCAGAGGGTTCTTTTGCCTGCACTGCCTGAAGCCACCCACAGATCATTTTTATCTCTCTAGAGATTAAAAAAAAAAAAAAAAGGAAAACTTCTTTGCTGCAGCTTAAATTGGCATCACTTTACTCTTATACAAGTGTTGCTCTGATTTCCAGGGGCAGGATTTGGCCTGTGTTTTTTGTTAGTACCTCTGTTGTTTTCTTCTTGGGTTTTAGGATGTGCTATTTGTTAACTCGTGTTAACAATAAGAGATAAGTTTTCTTCAGCTAAGTTAACCAGGCAGTGGAAAAGAAGGTAGATTGGTATTTAAGGTGTATGTGTTCCTCTTTTAGCTAATCATTCTGTTACTTTGGGTGAACTTGGATTGGTACTTTATCTTCCAGGTGATACTTCTTAGCTTAAAACATCTAAATGTGCTGAATCTGATTATTTCAGCTATGTTAAATTCCTAGCTGGAGACTCTTTTTCAGAATAAAGTGGTCTTTAATTTGATTTTTCGTATGTATTTGCAAAGTGAATTGAACCAAAATCTTAAAAATTGATTTGGATTCTTCTTTCTGAGTGTTTCCATGTAGAGAAACACTTAATCTTTCACTTAATCTCTCTCTGCCTCTGGTTCCTCATCAGTAAAACAAAGATGACATTACTTGCCTTGTTTCATAGTGGTGATGCCTGTAGAATCTGTTAACACCTCTGCAATTTAAATTCCTCACCTGGGAGCTGTGTAATAATTCTATATGCTTCTCACAACTGGAGGTGGCACTCTTGGGTATTGGCAACTGCAGTTAGACCTCCAGGGGAAATGAGGATAGTGATGTTGTACAGTGTGATCACACACATGCATGCAAATATTTTTGAAGGTGTATTTATGTGAATTGATTTTGGTGGTACCAGGATTATGTAGTGATTGTTGTACAGAATCACTGTACCTTAATCTAGGAAAATACTTGTGCTGGAATGGATTTAATTTTTTCTTCAGAAAAGCCTTTGTCATGCAATGCTTTGAATTTCTGGTTAAACCAGTGTTGATGAAACATTGGTGTTTTAGGTATAGTTGAACAGATTTTCACAGTGTCAAGTTTTCTCTTTGTCACTCTACCTGCCTTAGGAGTAGGCCAGAGAGGTGTTGTGTCCCATATAATATCATCCTCAGCAGCAATAACTGTGTTCCAAGTGTTCCAAGACTGGCTTTGCATTGATCTACTGCGGGTGTGGGGGGCGCTGCCTTTGCATCATTAGTTTGTTTATTTATATTTTCTTCTCTTTCCTTGACTAATGAAACTGTCTTTGTCTAGAATTACAAGTTTTTCTCAGTTATGCTTTTCTAGTTCTCTCCCCCAGCCCCCTGGGGTCGGGAGAGACCAAGAGTCTAGGTCTGTGCTTAGTTGCTGATTGGGGTCAACCCACGACACACTTAAGCACAAATGTATGTTGAGCATGTAAATGGCCCTTTCCCCGTCTTTCGAGTGTTTATGTGGGGAAAATTAGGCTGGTATTGGTGGCTTTTGACAGAATTAGCTTTGAATGTAGAGATTATATGAAAGAGTGACTTAGCAGATTCATCATCATGAATACTTCCATGTTCTTGTCAAACAGTTCACCTTTCATTAATAACTTCATGCCTTAAAAACCACGCACCACCACCACCAAAAAAAACCCAAACAAAAAAAATCCAAAAGAAAGAAACACTAGGGACCTTCATAGGGCAGTGCTGGCTTTTAAGTCCTGGAGCATTTTAAGCCAATTTGCCTTTGGCTGTGAGCAATTTACTGACACTGGTTCCTGGTATCCTGTGGTTGCTCACGATTGAAACTTGTTGGGTGCTGTTGCTCTCATGTGGATTGGGAAGTGGCAGATGGAAATTGCAAACAAGCTTCCTGTGGCTGGTGTGGAGGACAGAAAAGGTTGCGAGCGTCATGGAAATATGTCTGTGGGAAGGAAATGAAGATTCCACCAAGCCAGAGCAAGTGAGTGGAGAGCTCTTGTTTTTCCCATGTAAATCTGTCTGCCCTCTTTGTGTTGTGCTGTGTGCTGACCAGTGCTTGTCCCTTTACTCATTTTTAATTACACTTGGTAAACGTGTGCACAGGGCTACTGATGAGCTGTGTTAATCTCTGTGCTAATATAGCAGGATCACTTAGAGAAGAGATGAATCTCATGAAGTGAATTGGAGCTGGCCTTTCAGATGTCTGTCTGAAATGATCACCTACTTTCTCTGGCTGCTGTGCTCTTCTCTCTCCTTCTCTGACTGTCCCTTGGTACAGGAGCATGACTGCCTTTGGTGTGGCACTTTTTGGTTGTTCTGAAGTTCAGTGTCAACCTGTTGAAGGAACTGCAGTGCCTTTGCACTCTAATTTGTGGGAAACAGGCATTATATATTCCACTGTGGGGTATAAGCAAAGCACTTTGCCAGTTAAGAATTGGCAAGATCTGGAGATGAGTTTAATGAACTAAAGTAATTTTCGTTCATAGTAAAATTTTATAGGCATGGAAGATTGTTACACCACCAAATACTCTGAAGAGCTTCTGAGTATTTTTGTGATTTATGGGCTCAGAGATTCCTAGTAATCATCTGAACAATAGGGATCCCTTTAGGGATATATTTTTGAGACAGAATGCAATGTGGGCAACTGTTTCTGGTTATATTTTTTCTGTTTTCATGCCAACCAAGTTCTGTCAAGACTCAAGACTGCTGAATGGGACAGTCTTGGATACTTGCTGGCCTTATTTTGAAGAAGAGGTCCATCGTATTAAATCTGGATTTAGTGGTTCATTTTGCTATACGGCGTTATGCCAGGATTTCTCAGTGCCAGAGGCTCTTAATCTGTATTGAAGTATAGACCACTGAAGGTAAGCAATTGACAGGGTTTGGCATTTTTGTTGTGCAAGCCTTACAGCAGGGTGTTCAGTAGGTGTTCAGTGTAGTTTCTGAAAAAAAACCCCATATACACTGTGGAGAGGCACGTGTGTAAAATAAAGTGCATAAGGAAATTCTTGTAAGACTGGAACATCATTTGGTTCCAAAGAAAATATATTTTTTCTCATTATCCTTTCTCCATCCCCAGTTCTGTCTACAAAACCAAAACAGTTTGTTAAATTATTCAGGTCATTTAGTTTTGTGTAAGCTTAGCTTGAAATTGCATTTTCCAGAGGGATTGTATTGCCTTAAGGGAGCTGTAATTCAGCCTCCCTATTTCCACACTCTATTCTGCAGACTGTCTTTCCCATTTTTTTCATTCTCAACCAGCTGAGCTGCTTGGTGTCCTAAGGGACACCTGCCTCTGGGGTGTCCTGGGAAGCACAGTATGGTATGTGGAGCCTGGCCATAGGATGTGGGGAAATTCCATATCTGAGCTGTATTCCCCAAAGTGAGCAGTATGATCCCAGAGAAAAATGCAGTTCAGCATTGAGCTGACTTGGAATTAATTTTGGGAAGATTGGTTTGATGAATGGAAGCAGTTTAATTTGGCACCATAAGGGTGTTTTCTTTATTTTGACTAAATAATGCCTAAGTGTAAGATTTTATTACTTCTGAATTATTTGGAACTTTATTCACTTGTGTTTCTTTTCCCCAGAGCAAAAGAGTTTCCTCTTCATTTAGGTTGCAGAGTGGGCATTTTCTGTGGGATGGCAATTCTATATTTCTCCCAGTTCAGGGGAAGAGAATGTTTTTGTTTTGAAATAGCACATAGAATGCAAAATCTTCAATTTTCAATTGAATTCAGCTTTTAAAATGAAAACAGCCAAGATTTTAATGCAATATTACTCTGGAACGAAAAAAACAGGGTTATTTGTTAGTGTTGACAAAAACAAGCTGAGCTTCTTCAACTAAAAAACAGAAATTGGAATCAAATGTGTCAGCTTGAATCAATGAGGGTTTTTTTCCTTTTTCCTTTTTTCTCCTGTCAGAATTCAGTTTTTGAAAATATGTCTAATTTTTCATATGCTTTGTTCCTTTCTTTTTCTACTAAACCATTTGAACAATGGAATGTCTTAGAAAAATCTCATACTTGCCCACATCTGTCCCTGATGTCCCTGGTTTTAGTTTGTTAGAGCGGTTGGGGCGGCCTGATATGGAGACCTCGGAGTGGCCTCTTGAAAGGGTTTGAAGTTTTTTCTGCAACTGCCATGTGAAATGCACCCCATGAAAACAGCAGGGGAACCAGCAGTTCCTTTCAGGCTTTGGTTTGTATCTTAAGCCCCTGTGATGGTTCCTTGGCAGTTATGTTTGCTCCAAGGTCTCACAAGGCAATGTCTAGGGGAAAAGTGCCTTCTCAGCTTTCCTTGTGATGGTCGTGTGTTCAGACTCTCAGATCCTCTCTGGTTTTCAAACTCCCAAACCAGTGCAAGAGTTGTGTTTATTGAATCTGGAGTGCCTTGTCTCCAAAGCAAGTGGGGACAAAGTGGGAGCCACCTGGGGTTGTGGTGCAAGAATGTTGCCTGGCCTGAGTCTGCTTGGTGAGTGATTTTATGGACAGGTTGCTGAAGGTGGCTGTATTCTGTGTTACTACTGCCTCAGGCAACTCCTGCTATTTCCTGAAACCCTTTGTGAGATATTGCAAAGGGATGCTCATACATTTGCTTCCCATGCATTAACAACAAGTAGAGATGGATGTTAGTCTGTCATCCTGGGCAAAAATCCAGAAAAGTCATACTAAACATGCTTTTACTATGAATATATACCCAGGAGCTGAGTAGGATTCAACCCACTTCTGTAAAGCTGATTTGCAAGGTTTATAATAGATAAGTGACATCCTCAAAAATATAGGGCATAGGATATCTGGGGAGAGACACACAAAGGGCTGGGAGAATATGGATGCTGCCTTTAGTTGTAGTTGCAATTTAAGGTAGAATTACTCTGTTGAAATCTGACCAGGACACAGAGATTTTATTTACTATGTTTAGGGACAGATCCAGGGTCTGCTGAACTCAGTTGTCATCAGTGTGATTCTCTGAAATGGGAAAACTAACTTTATGAAACCTTACCACAGCTGTGAGCAATAAGAAGGGTGTAATTTCAGGCAGTGCAGGGCTTGTGCTGTGGTGCATGACTTTCTAGAGACTCTTGAGAGGAGTCCTGTTGGAGTGCCGTGGGAATATAGGGAACATCCTAAAAATGTCACTCCCATCAGGTGTTAGCTGGGAGAAGGCTGCCCTGCTTCCCACACTTGGTTGCTGCAGCTTGCAGTTGTCTCTTCCCCCTTTTTATGGGAAGGTGTGTGCAGGGTTTAAGTTGCAATAAAATGAATATTAGCCTTATTTCCCCATGGTTTAGGCTGACATGGACTTGCATATGCTGACTCAAAACTGCCTGGCAGGTTTCTTTTCACACCCTGCTGGAAGCAGCTGGACTTTTATCCTCCTCCTAAAGGTCTCTGTGTGGGGAAATAAAGGGAAAAAATGTAGTTGGGGATGATGAAAATGAATCCAGTAGAGAGAGGAATGCTTGGAACATCTATTCTAAAGCCATTAAGTTGGGTGCTGACAGCATAGTCATGTGCCAAGGTCCCTCACAATTTGAACAGTTTTTTTCCTGGTATTATGCTGACAGTACCTGACTGCTGCAGCAGCTGGGATATTGATTAATCCTTTAGCATTTTTCTGCAAAGCTTTAAACTCCTCACCCAGCAGCTTCTCAGCTGGGAAACCCAAGTGAAAGGGGTGGTTGGTCCCACTGCTGTGGGAGCAGGAAGAGAATTAGTGGTAGCATTTTGAGAGACAAGACAGGTTGACTCTACTTTTGGATTGGACTGTTGAATTCACAAGGGCACATCTGATTCCATCCCTGACTTTGAATAACTGTAGTTGCAGAGAGATCAGCTCACAAATTCTGAGTAATTCCTATTGGCATGTTTTATTTCAAATGCAAAACATTTTGAGATTAAAATAAATGCTAGTGGTTACATGATGCATTAAACTAATGATTTTCCTTTTTATTTTTTAAACTTGACTTTATCCTATAATACCAAAACTTTAACGGATAAATGCTAAGCTCTCCTTTGGGTGATTTCAGATGCCTTGTGTACTTTTACAAAATCTAAAGGAAAACTTTTTTTTCTCTTTTCCCTTTCTCCCCCTCCCTCCCATTCCCCTCTGTAGGTGATTCTCATTCTGACAAAGCTCTACGACTTCAACCTGGGGAGTGTTACGGAGAGTTCACTGTGGAGGTATGTGGATCGTAGGAATCATAGTAACTGGCATGGAAGGGTTGCACTGTGTCTCTTGTAAAACTGGGGGCTAGGTGGAGGGGTGGGCATGGAGGGTGTATCTGAGTTCATCGGAGGAGGAGTTGGGATAGAATCTGAGATAACTGCAGTTACTTTTTAGAAGAGAGATATATGGTTAAGAACACATTTCTTTAATGAAGAACAAGAGGGTTTCATGATGTAATGGCATTTCCCTGGCACATAGAACAACTTGGTTTCATTCTCACTACTGAATGTCCTTACACAAATCTCTTCATTCCTGAGAGTCTCCGCTGTGAGACTGACAATGAGAACAAGCTCTACAGATGGTACATGCTTGCTAGAACAGTGTCTGAGGAGGTGCACAGCACAGTGCATGAGATAATCTTAGCTGTTCCTCAGCCCTGTGACCTGAGATGGTCATTTGGTAGTGAATCTGCATTGCCTTGGGCTATAAGCACAGTAGCTGCTAAAGGACTAGAGATATCACAGTTAGATGCTGGTGACTTTTCTGCTGTCTGCTGTGGAGGTACTTGGATGATGTCTTGTACCTCCCATGTTCCCCTCGTGTGAGCAATGGACTGTCCTAACCTGGGGAAGCATGCTGCTGGACAGAGTGTGTGTTTGTAAGTATGTGTCTGCATTTAAATAAAGAAGAAACTAAAATCCCCTCAGCCCCCAAACTCACCCCTATAAATAGGTCAGTTCCTTGACATTTGAAATCACCAAATTGTTTCATCCTGCCTGTGGTGTGAAAAGGGTATGCCTTGAACAGAATTGTTACCAGGTGATTTTTACCCACAAGACAAAAAACCCCCCACAAACAAACAAAAACAAACCCCAAACAAACAAACAAAAATAGCTAGGGACTGATGAGACCAAGTGCCTTGTTTCACATTTAGCTGGTGTATTAGAGCTGTTGTGAAACCTGCTCAAAGTGTAGTTGGTGGAACTGTCAATGCATTGTAGCCACTGCTCAGGTGTGGCTGCACAGAAGCTTTTTAGCAGATGGTGTCTTGTACTTCTTTCTTCCCAGCTAATTTAAAAGCCCCTGTTTGGAGCAGATTTGTTCTTGTAAATGTATTTAAGGGTTAATTGCTCAGTAGAGCTCTTGAAACTTCTCATTTTGAACAGTACTTAAAAAGCCTAATTGCGCTGTACCACGGTAATCTGCAAAAGTATAAATAACCATGCAGCTAATAAGAGAGAACAGTCATTTCCACTTACCCTGGTACTTTTCAACGTATTAAAGCTTTAAAAACTTTTGCCTCTTTACCTAGCGAGTACAAATGGCACTGTGATTGTACTTTAAACGTAATTGCCAACCAATCTGCTCTGCATAAATAATGTAACAAAAAGGCAAATCAAGTCCTAATACTGAGCTTGTAGCATCACCTGGGCTTTGCAGAAAGGTAATAGCAGCATCGTTTTGGAGTTTTCCCAGGTGATGGAAGTGTAATTCATCATCAGTACAATGGGAAACATCCAGCGCTTGGTCAGCTGGGGAAACACACTGCTTTGTGAGAGTGTTTCAGTGTGTTCTGGAACACTTCTGAATCTTTTCTGCAGTGAAATAGAGGCCACTGTGGGGCTTGGAGAGTCAGAGATGTTGGGAAGTCAGAACCTCCCAGATTCTTTTCCAAGGTCTGGGAGGAAAGGTCAGGGTAAGAGCTAGTAGGTAGAGTTCCTGGACTCTAAACCTTAGTTTGCCCCTTGGAAAATTCAGGATTAAGTCATGTTGTACTTCACAGGGGAGTGTGAAATCTTAGGGAGCAGCTGTGGGTTTTTTTGGAAAGGACATAGTGGAAATGCAAATAGATACTAAGTGGAAGAAATAAGCCAGAGAAATACTCCTTTTCTCAGGATTTTCTGTTCTATTTGCACATCGAGGCCCCTGAATCTTTGCATTACTTAAATTGCTGCTTTTCAATATTTTCCTTTAATTTTTGAGACCGTGAAATTTTCAAAAGGAGGATTTGTCTTTGCAGAGTGAATGTAAGCCTCCTGCCAATAGGTTTGCTTTCCTGTTACTTTTTGTAGACTCAAAGCTCTCTCTGAGACCCCAGATCTGATGGGTCACAAACTGAATGTAACTTCAGGTAATTATCAGAAGGAGATCTGGACATTTCCAAGAGAGGATTTTTTGCTTTTTTTCTTCCTGATTTCTGGAAATATGACTGATCCCTTCTGTTAACCAGGAGCCCTGCCCATCTGAGCCGTGGTGCTATATGACATCTATTCTGAACACTTGGCAAATACAGTTGCTTCCACAAGTGAGGAGTGGCTTTTGTGGCAGAGAGCAATTAATCACATGACAGTGCTTCAGAGGATGCTAAGATAGAGCAGAGTGCAATGCAATCTCCAAATACCATCTTGGTATTTGGGTTCAGGTGTATGTTGTGTTCAGAAAGGTTATATGGGGTGTTCTGGAAGTTGTATTGCAGGCAGCAAGTCCATTAGTTAAACTTAGTGCTGTCCAGTTGTTTTCTTCTTGTGTTGTGAGAGGGAATAATCAGGAGGAATGTATTGAGCTCCTTTTCTTATTCTGCAGGCCTTATGGATTTCACAGATTTTACAAGCAAAGGAAGAATGCTTCCTCCCTTATTTCTCATCCTGTCTTCTGTTTTAGCTGTACACTGCTGAGATGGGATTTTGTGAACATGACATTCTGACAAGTATTTAAAGTTGCTATTGTAATATTTAAAATGTTTTCAGCTGTTTCAGCCACTGTGGGTTGAGCAATTTCTTTCTGCTAAAATAATTGTATCCAACTGTATCCTTTTTTAGTATCCAAGAATGTATTCATTTATTTTATTTATTTGGATTGCAGTAGCTAAAAAGACAGCTTCCCTCTCAAGGGAGCTTTCAATCTCAGATGAAGACAAGGAGACAACTAGGCGACCCAGCAGACAGGAGAAGCACAAGTTAGCAGGGTGGTGTTTATGATCAATATGATAACCGTGACTGCAACACATCAGCTAATTGGGCAGTGGGGAGCAGTTCAGATTTTCTTCCAAAGTGCAAGCACTTGCATGTGTCAGCTCTGAGTCCCTGCTACCATTTTACCCAGCTCTGATGGGTCTCCTGGAGTTCCCCTCCTCTGGTCATGGTCCCAGCTAAATTATCTGATGGTACATAATGCCGGCCCACGCATTAACCCATACTCAAAAACTGTGACTGACTCCTTCTGTTTAAGAGGCTAAAATGGTGATGAAGGAATTTTTACATATATTCCTTCTTGTTTTCTTGTTTATTAACCAAGAAATTATGTTTCCATGTCAGGAGTCAAAAATCCCTAAGCTTTTTTTTGTGGCAGCTTGTGGCTGCTATGCCTAAAGAGGTTAGGCTATTGTCTTAGTCTCTATGTTGAGTTAGGAAAAAAACACCTTTTCAGCTTTTTAATAGAGACAGCTGCAAAATACAGCAGCTGCATTGGAGCAGAGAGGAGTAAAACTCCTCAGCTTGCTTGCAAGCTGCTTTATGTTGTGCATTGCTCTTTCATTCACCTCTGAATTACCAAAGGGCTTTAAGCTTTTTCCTCCTATGGCCTTGCCTCTTAAGCCTCCCACGATCTCCAGAGACCCTCAGCATGTTTCAGTGTGCCTCTAGCATTTGTTGCTTTTGCAAATTTCACAGCTTATACTGATTCCTGTGCTCTAGGTTGGTGTGTGGCACCTGGAACTGGCTTCAGATAGGGCTGCTCCATAGGTGTGAAAAGGTGAATGCGGTGTGAAGTGCCAGGTTTTCCCTTGAGGAACTGGGGCTTAGTCTGCTTGCTCCAAATGTAGCAGCCTCTAAGACCGGTAAGAAGTCAGGGATCAGGAGATTGAATAAGCCTGACTCAAATTTCCATATAATTCTCCGTGAAACAAGCTAAACCTGAAATAGGTCATGGCAAAGCCAGAGCTTTCTTAAGAGTGTTTCTTTCCCAGTGGCAATACATTGTTTAGACTGTGCTGCTAAGAATGGCAACTTCTGGTTTGTGCCACAACCTCTTGCTTATGGCAAGTGACTGCTCAGTCACCACTGAGGTATTGTAGTTTTTCTGGAGTTTGCTATATTGAGATGCAGTCTCTAGAGAGACACCATAAGCAGCCGACATATCCCTGCAGTATTGTCAAATTTGATTACATTTATAATTTTCCACTTTTATGCTGACAACGTGCATCTTAGATACATGCTATTTTCTGGATGATTGTATGCAGGCATAAAATTAATGGAGCTGATTTTCAAAGTAGTCATGCTTCACATTATTGCAACTTATTTGGCACTTTTTAATAATATTGCAAGGTACAGAAATCCTGTGCTGAGGAGGAGAAGAGTTTCTTGTATCTGCAGTCAGCCATCAGGGCATGGAGGGAAGGAGCCAGGTGTGTGTGCAAGCATGTCCCTGACCTCTTTTGGATTTGAAAACCAGGGTACCCAAAAGTTTTGCATCTCCACTGTTGCTGTTTGTTAAAGTATAAATAGCCCAGCTTGAGGATGGTTAGCTTTTTCAGGGTATGGGAACCACCTGTGAAAACCTTTGTGGCTGAGAGCTGTTAGGTGCAGTTTGCTGAAGAACTAAGGGAATGGGGAACTGCAGCAGATGACCACAGTGTGAGATGAGAATTGTTGCTCAAGACTCTCAGCATCCTGAGTAGCAATTAGGGTACACATTCAACAACATCCTAGAATAATGCAATTTTTAATCTCCAGTACTCTTGATTATTAGTTATTTCCCCAAAGTGGGTGATCCAGTGTACCCTGTCTCAGCACAGCCTGGCTCTCAGTCATAGATGCCATAGAAGTCATCTTGGCATGGGAGCCACACTTGAACTCTTTGGGAGATGCACAGTAGGTGCATGTTGGCCCATGCCTGAGCTATCTGCTGCCAAATGAGGATTGAGGGCATTTGTTTTATAATGTGATCTAAACAAATCTTTCATTGTAGACATCAGGAAATGTATAGAAGGGGTTCTTCAGATTTGCTTGGGCTGTGTGTGCCTGAACGTGAGGATACATGGTAATTTAAAAAAAAACAATATTCAAGGAGCTGAATAGAATGAACCATAGGCTTAGCCCTTCTCAAATGTCCCAGACAGTCCCAGGTAGTGTCCAAAGCATACATTCTTTGCAGTTCAAACTAGAAGGAGATGCTGTCATTGCAACAAAGGGATTACGTGAGTTAAAATTGTTTTAAATGTCTGTTTTGGGAACCAACAATGAAAAATATTAGGCTTATCTTAAATTTAGGGCTATGTTTTAGAGTTAGGTAAACTCGGTAATAAAAATAAGACTTCATTATTTAATTCTTTGTTTTGCTGTAAGACTAACTTCTGGAGAGAAGTTTCATTTGTTTTCTTCATGATGCTTCCCTAGTCCTGTTTTGTCCCACAGGATTTTCCAACAAGGGAATAGTAATGTTCACAGTTTTGCTTTCTGATGGTTCTTTGCTTTAATGAGTAATCACATTAATGTTTCCTCAGAGATGGTGGAGACCAAGGGGCACGATGCAAAATCATGTGAAAAGCATAGCTGAGCAAATGCGAGTCTAAACGCCTTTGTATGTGTCTTGGGATGGTGTGTGGATTGATGTTCCACCTTTGCTTATTAAGATGTCTTATTCATCTTGTTTCATGCAGCTCATTTGTCTTTAGTGAACCAGCCTTCTGGCTGGTCCATTTGTTGTGTCTCTTAATTGCTTCATCAATGACCTTTCGGGGGGGGCGGGGATGTCATTACACAGGGGGCTTTTTGGATTTATTAATTTTTTGTTTGCCAAGAAAGCTCTGAGACTAATTGCCAAACTTCCCAGAAGATATTAGTTTACAAATTTTAATGACACTTATGATTTATTAATGTGCTTCCCCCTCCATCTACTCATCCTTATTCCTTGGTGGAATTCCTGCTGAATTGGAGAGAATGAATAAAAACAGAGCTTCAGACTGTAATAGTGTTTTAGCTAGCCTGTTAATTCAAAAAATATAAACATATTCAGAGTGCTTTATTGATATCTGAAGACAGAGGTAGGTCTTGGCTTTGGCTACATTCTGCCCCAGAATCTCGATTTGGTGAGGGTGCTGTGTGGTGGTGGCACAGAGGTTCACATTTATGTGTGCATGTAACTCACTGTTCAACATGTGCTACACATCCCCTCCCTGTGCTCCGTTCACACATCTTTTGCAGCTTGAAAGTGGAGCTGCTTTGCTGAAGTTTTTGACCTTCAAACATGTGGCTGTGGGAGGACTGTACTGGTCGCTGACAGTGGATGCTGCAAATATGTTTGTGAGAGGAATGTGCTCATTGAATAGGTCTAGAAAGGTCCTGTGATTGTATGTATGCTTTGATCACATAGATAACTGGGTTATTGGGATGCTTCTATTTATATTTAATTTTATTTTAATAAAAATAATGGCAATTTTTATATATATCTTATTTTCTGGCTGGAGACAGGGAAGCAAGAAGAAAAGGCAATTTATCAAACTCCTAACTTCTTGAGGGAATGTTTTTGGAACAAAGGTGGAATTCCATACAAAACGTAGAGAGAGAAAAAATATGCTGTGTTTTGTTTTAATTTTCCATGGTTCAGGTAATATGTCCAGCCATCCTTATTTTCCTCCCTCCCTCATAACTCTTGAATTATTTATACTCTGCAAAAGAGCTCCAACAGGAGAGACTGAGAATCTCTCCAGGGAGAGACTGGTTCTAATCTTATGTGTGAAGATCCAAGTTCAAGCCCTTGCTCTGAATAAGTATAAAGAGAAGTGCTTTTTTATTCCTCAAGTAATTAAATTGTGTAACTCATTGCTACAGGATGTTGTGAGGCAGAAATAATAAAAGCGTAAATGGATTTCAGAAGCAGATTCAGTGAATTAATGGAGGATATTTCTGCTGGTGGCTGGAATACGTGATAGTGTGGCAGTAGCCGATGGCTTACATTCTTTATTTTTTGATGTAACATTGGAGGAAGAGGCAGGTCTACCGCCTTTGGATCAGAGTTGCAGAAACATCTTCTATTTTTTGTTACCTGTTTGTCAGCATTGAGCTATTCATACTTTAGGCATTCTAATGGAATAGCTGGAGTTATGCTGGAGACATGATATGCCACAGCATTTTAGTGGTTTTGGGACTTGGAGGTCTCTAAGTCAAGAGAACTGTGTGAGAGACCATGGGAAGAAATCATGCTTTCTTTTGTCTCTTCCATATACTTTCCCTAGAATATTCTGTGGCAGAGAAGCAGGCAATTACAAAATACAAATTTTTGATGTGACTATTTTGGCCACCTGATTCAACCACGGGATTTGAGTCTTCTATGTTACAGATGGACTCTCTCTCAGTTGCTCAACTGGTGTCTGCCTTGAATGCTATCACATTTTTTAAGTAAAGTTATTTTATTGGACTAAAACTAGTCTTTGAAACTGTAGTTTTAAAAAACCCACAATAAACAAAACCAAACCAAACCAATAAAAAAAATCTTTGACATAATTTAATTTTTGAGCCAGTCCTTTCAGGTACTCAACTGCATCAATGGAAGCTTAAACCTGTCCAGATCTCTAGTCATTCCATTCCAGAAAACTAGATGATAAAATAGGGAATTTAATGCCAAACAATATTTCTGGTATTGATATAATCGTGAGGATCTCAGTGTGAATTAATGCAATTTGTTTAGGAAAAAAATAAAGTGTTCTAGGGAGCTGCAAGAATGTGCTTGCCCCTGTTTTCTCAGCTTATTTGTGCTATATTTAATATAGTTTTTCTGTCCTTGTTGATGAATTTCTTTGACTGTGAGCTCCTTAAGAAGGGAAGACATCTTTTCTTCTCAAAAATGAATTTTGAGCTCTGGTCATTTACTGGTCATTTAGTCCTGGAAATTTGGTAGAGAAGGTCAGAGATCATGTGCTTTTGAAGCCTTACTGACCCTATGAAATTGTCTTGTCAGGGTTAGCAGGTAAAGTGTCTTTGTAGTGCTACACTTGCTTGTTTAGAGAGTAGCAAAGCAGCGCTCAGGAGGGAGTTTGTAGCCAAGAACCTGCTGCAGATCCTGTGGTGTGTTGTGACTTTTGCTGCATCAGCAGAGCTGCACCTGTTAACAGGAATTGGCTATTTCATCTCTTTGTTATCATTTGGAGCAGCAATTCCATTGCTCTCACTAGAAAGCTGTTCCTTTCATTATCTCATCTTACATTCTAATTAGATTTGGATGCCGACTGCAAAACTTTTTGCAGGAAGCCACATGTAGAGATGAATTTGGTTTGGCCTTACTAATGTCTTTTTCTGATCACTCTTTGCTGTGCAGAGGAGTTTGGTTGGCACAGATCAGCAGCGGATGCGTTCAATGTGGATATGTGCCAATATTAATGAAAACCACACATTACATTAACTTATAAATATGCAAATAGATAATTGCAAAATAAAACTTCCTTAATAAATTGCATAAGAACTTCCATACTAGATCTGATCTAGTAGGATTGGGAAAACCTGAAAAGAGATGCCCAGAACAGAGTGAGGTAAAAATCTTACGAAAATACATGGTGTGGAGAGGGCCTTCGCTAAAGAAAGGGGGTGGAGCATCTCTGCTACGAGGAAAGGCTGAGGCTGGATCAGATGAGCTTCAGAGTTTCCTTCCAACCTCAACAATTCTGTGATTCCATGAGGAATAAAGGAGCATTGGACAAAGGTTCAGAGCAAATAGAAGACTTTGGTTCTTAGGACAATATGTACTTAATCTGTGGATCTCATTGCGTGAGTATTTCACCTGTGTGAACAGGTAAAGTTCATATGGGTTCATGTGGAGTTCAGATGAGTTCCTAGAGTCAGAACCAATATCTGTCAAGGACTGTATTACATCTCTGGCTCAGAATGTTCCCTGGCCTCTGATCAGTTAGGCAGAGACAGATAGTACTGCCACGTACTCTCCAGGCAGTCAGGTCTGTGTAAGGAACCACCAGGTTCTTGCACTGAACAGTTTCTCTTTTGGTGCCACCTCATGCTTGCTGCAGGATGCAATATTCCTGTCCACACTAAAACTAGGTTTTGCATCAGTTTACATGATTTTTTTCTCTTTTACTGAGCTGTTCTTTTCCTTTCTCTTCCCATCTCCCTCCTCCTTTGACTTTTCTGTTCTTTCCAATTTGGCTTCAAACCAAATCATAAATCTTTGATGCTTTGTACAGTGGCTTGTAGAATTTAGTACTTTAACATGGAATGTGTCTTTTTATACTGATGTTTTATTATGTTGTGGTGGTTTTGTTTTTGGTTTGGTATTTTGTTTTTTTTTCCCCCATACGCCCTGCCATTTTATAATGTCTATAAATAATCTCAAGGATGGAGAAGTGTTGTTAAAAAACATCCAAGAAATCCTTCTATCTTTCTTTTAGTCTGATCTGTCTCTCTCATTATCTCTGTAGTGTATTCATTAGGCTTCTTATGTAGTTAATAAGGGCCTGTATCAAGTGGTCATTTCTCCAAATAATATTTACAAAGGGCTACATTCCCCCAGCCTGGAAGGCAGCCTTTGATTTATTTACTTACCACATGTGCTTCATCTGTAAAATCTGTCAGCCAGTTCTTTTACAGTATATGCCTGACCAAGTGAAAATGAAAGCTCCTGTAAACTACTAGATCATGGGAAGGTAGGGCATTTTTACGTGTAGGATTTCTGTCTCTGAATAAAAACTGTAAAGGGTAAGTGAGGCCTTTCTGTAACCAGATTTTTAGGGCTTGTTTCTGGGTCTTTAGGGGAAGTTACTTTAGAAAATTTACTCCATAAATATTAGTAGTTCCTTATATCCAGTTATCCCTGAAGCTTGCTGTCCAGAAGCCTGAATCTAGCAGCAGGCTATACGCAGGAGCTGGGCATTCAGTGTCCTGCAGATCTAGTCAGGGATGCAAATGTGATGGTGAATTGGAATAATTCAGGTATATTACCCCACTATAAATCTAAGAATATCATATGGCATCTGTAACAGAACTGTTACATATTATTTTATAGATCTTGTAGTCTAGCTCAGGGGATCTGTGAGGAAGATGATAATAGGAGAGGGGTAACAGTCCGAGATATTCGGGCTGTTAATACAGATATTACTGCCAAGCCTTACCCCAAAGTCTGGTAGTGGTTTTGCCCAGGGTTGAGAGACACACTATGAACTTGGGCAAATTCTGATGCATTTAAAATGCAACAGTCTCCAGCTATCTGTAACTACTGCCAGGAGTGCAAGGCACTCCTCTGTACAAGTCCTGGAAGTTCCAAAGCCACCCAGGTAGACGTATGCAGAAAGAAAGGGCAACCCATCCTTGGGACCTGGGTTCCAGCCTTTTGGGGGTCTGAGGCTCACAAGGAGTAATCAGCCCTGTGGAAAGAGAAATGCATTTAGCCTCGGTCCTCTTGCTTCTCTTCCTCTGAAATGTTAGAAATTGAAGTGATTTAAGAAGGAAACCTGGTTGCTGATTATTGGTCCTGGAGGGGGCAGAACAAGAAACAGGTTCAGAGCAGAAGTCGGAAATAGCTTGATGAAGAGTAGCCCACACACATACAGGGAGTGTCACACACCACAGACCCACACAGGTCTTGGTGTGGGAACAGGAGGATCACACAACATACAGCATCAATCATGAGTTCCCTGGAGGACTTCAGCAGAGTGTGATCCATCCGTGAGGTGCCCCAGACACAGGTCTCTGTAAAGCCAGTATGTAGGAGGCCTTGTCCTTTCTTTGGGCTACTTGCAGATGTAAGTGTGGCTGAGGAAAATCAGGCAGTAAGATCATCTGTTAAAATGTAAGATTTCAGATATAATGTTATATTGCCATGGAGTAGTTAAGCTACAGAATAAGCAGTGGACCATGGTACATCATTCAGTGTGCCTCTAGCAGAGCAGAGAGTAAATGTCCCATGGAAGATTAAAATCCCATTGGTTCTATTATCTGTAACCAATAAAGGTAAAAAGGATGTCTATGAGGAATACAGAGCTAACACAGAACATTTAGCTTTGTATCCACAAGTGTCTTCTATTTTGTATAAGGCATGGGAAACAAAGCAAGAAGAGCTTTGGGTTTGTTTTTTTTTCTCTCAGAGAGTATATGGTGGGTGAGATTGTGGTGGACCATTTGCCTCTCTGAGGACTTGGAGAGTCATCTGTATCAGTGCTACCTAATTTTAGGGGCTGAGGGGTGTTAGTCACACCACCTGAAAAGTATGTATGAGTTTGTTGTCCTGTGGCATTTTAACAGTGATGGGCACAAGTCTGGCTATGTAACAGAACGTGGCCCTGTTACAGTGGCAGGAGATTTATAAGAGGCCCATATTTTGTTTTTGGAAGTGTTCCTTTTAAATAGCGACGGTGCATGTGGTTTGCTTGCAGACAGATGAGGGTGAACTTAAGTAGGCTGTGGTTTAACTTAGTTGATTGGCTATGTCTGATCCAAGCAAGGTACATGATGTGGTTCATCATGAAATATCTTCTGTTGCATAAGATATCAGAAGACTCAGAGTTGTGGCTGTGCAGACAGGTGGTGCTTTGAAGCAAACTTGTTCTTCTTGTGTCTGTCTGGTTCCAAAGCATCACTGGACATGGCCCTCTGCAAACAAGCCCATCTGGCAAATCAGGCAGTTGGTTTGGTACCTGCACTGCTGGGAAGCTTCTGAGGCATGTTTGGCAGTGGCATTGTTGAGGAGATATGTCTTGTGGAAAACTGCATTCTTGAATCCTTTAGTACTGATGTTCCACCTTTTTACTGTTACAGTCTCTATCACTTGCAGAAAGCAAAGGTAGAATCCTTTTTTTCTAGCGCTCCTTTCTTATGGTTTATTTCAGCTTCATTGGTCACTGTGTTCTCTCTCATCCTGTGTGACAGAAACCATTACAAATGCTGCAGTAAGCTGTGTTGCAAACTCTTATCTTCAAAAATGACATTCCTAAAGGTTAATAATTGGAATGAGCGCTGGCAGTTACTAATTAGCACCATTATACAATCAGCTCACATTCTGGCAGCATTAGGCATACTTAATCAGTCAATTATCATTGATCTTGGAAAGTGGTGCTTTAAAGTTTAGCATAAGGTGCCTTTGTGAGTGGAGAGAGGGAATTTGACACTACCACAGTGGTCAGGCTGCTGGGAATGTGTGGTTTGAGGGACCAGTGTTGTGTACCTGATTGTGATGGATGGATTGGAATTAAAATCAGATAACGCAGACTCACCTTCAAACAAGCATAAATAGGTCCTATCACTGTCTCTCTTTGCCATTTCAAACAGTAGAGGTGTCCAGAGAGAGAGCTTGCTTGGGGGAAAAATGGATTTAATGACTTCAATGAATTTCAGTTAACGTGATGACTTAGAAGCTTTTCAAAGAACAGCTGGAGCATAAGGTATTATTTTCCTTGCATTTATTTTTCTTCATGTGATTGATAGTTCTCAAGGTAAGGAAGTTGTAAACAAGATGGGGAGGCACCAAAAGATTTTAAATTCTGAAGGATTTCCCTTCAGAAGTATTGCATAAAGTGACCTTAATCTCGTGAATCAGAATGTTTTAATTGCTTTGTGCTCTCTCAGACTCTCAGAGCTGTGGAGCCTTTGCTGTTTGTGGTAGCTCAAAGCACAGAGGGAGCAGGCCTGGCTGCTGCACACAATGGCCATGGATTTCTAGCTGGTGTTTGGTTCTCCCCAGCTTGACTGTGGGCAGCACATGCATCTCTTCTAAAACCATCTGTTGTTTGTTCCTGGTCAGGAAGGTGTGCAGTTATGCATGGCCCACGCAAGCAGGGATGGTGGCTATAGCCCAGTGTGTGAAGTAGATTTTCCAGGTCTCTGTATGGAAAATGAATGTGTGGAGTGGAGGTGATCAGTGCTGATGTGCTGGTCTCTGCTCTTTGTTGCTTCTCTTCTATAATTCTGTGTTTTGACTGTTTAAGATATGGTCTGAAATGCATGCAAATCCACAAGGAATTGTATACACCTAGATAAAATGGGAAAGCTGTTGACAATATGGTGGGATGTAAGGGGAGTTCAGGATACTGTGAAAGTTAAGAAACTTGTGTAGGTGAAAGTGTTGTACATGATTCCCCTTCCATAATTCAACATGAGTTGTACTTGAGTCCCCTTTGGAATTTGGCCCGGAGCCTCTATCTCTTTAGGATAAGGGAAAATGCACTGTTGTGATTATTATGGAATGCATTTTTAACTTTTTTGTCTCTCCTGGTGCTTATTCTCTGCAACTTTTCATTGTGGGTAGAGGATCCAGAAAAAAATCTGTTTAGAATCTCATAAACTGTTTATTTCCTCAAAACTGCTTTGTATCTGTGCAACAGAAACCTGAGAATACACTTCAGGGCAGATTGAAGTCAGAACAATATTGATTTCTTTCTGTATGTCTGAACTTTTGTCTTTGCTCTTGGCAAAAGTCTGCAAAAGGTCTTGGGAGTAGGGACAGGAAGAAAACATGGCAGAAGGTCAACTCTGGCTCCAGCTTTTGCAAAAATTAGCCCAATGCAAAGAGATTTGTCTAAAACCTAGTTGCTTATATATCTGATTCCAGAAGTAGTAGAAAGTGAGCGCAAGAAAAAACAGCCCAGACTCATAAAATTTCCCTGCTTGCTATTAAATTTATCTGAGCTGCAAATGCTTCTTGGAAGGGTAACAGAAGCTTGGTAGAAGAAATGTGAAAAATCTGAGCATGGCTATGGATTGTACAATGGTTATTTAATCTGGACAGAGGAAATAGGTAGTGGAACCTAATTTAGACATAGGTCACTAATGTAGGATCCAAATTCAGAGGGAGTTTGACTAGGTGACCTTTAAAAGTCACTTCCAACCCAAACTATTCTGTGAATCTAAAGAAGTCAAAGTGTTTCCAGGCACTTTTCCAGACCTTGGATCAGGTCTTGTAAAAGTAAAAGTAATGAAGGGAAACATATCCTCATATATGAGAAGGCCTGAGAAATTCCCCAGAGCAAACCCTGGGGCAGTCCTGTGGAAATCTGTGCCTCAGGAGAAGCTCATAAGAGCTGCTGCCTGGGCTGGGTGTCAGGGCAGAGCTGTGGCTCCTGGGTGCAGATGCTGTGCTGCAGAGCTCAGACAGGGATTTCCTCTCAAAGCCTCCAATAAGGCATAGCCTGTGTGGGTACTTCTGGAGGTGACAGATGTTCTTTAAGAATTGTGCAAGACTCGGGACTGGTAAATAGCTCTGGTGTTCTGCTGTATGACAAATGACATCACCTATGAAGTGTGCCTTGGTATAGCAACAAATACTATGGTAACATCTATAAGTGGAGCTAATTGTAGGAAAGAGGTGCCAGGCTATAGCAGCTCAGTTAAGGAAAAAAAAATAGTTGGACACTTAGTTCTTATAGTATATATAGTCCTATAAGTATGCAAATATATACAGCATAATCATTTCCCTCCAGCCCATTCTCCCATTGTATATTCTCCAGTTACGGAGTAATCTGCAGCAGTGCAAAGGCAGGTTTTAGGAAAAATATCCTTAAAGCTGAGCACGGATTGCTTTTAAAAGACTTTAGGTACATTCTAGACAACCTTCTGAGGTAAGTGTCTTGTTCTGGTTAGTCATTCCTTTGGGAGAGAGGGAGAACATTAATGGCTTTTACTTAGCTCTGTTTCTGTAGTCCAGTGATGGGAGAGCCTTCTACCCACATCCCTTGGGAAAAGCAGCACAACAGGCATCATATTAGAAGCTAACTATGAAAAGAGCTGAGAGGCTGAATAATTTTTCTTTGAGTGCATTCAGCACTCTTTTGCATCTTGTGACCCATCCTACCTTGTCTTGAAATGTCTCCATTAGAATATTATGTAAATGGGATAATGAAGCCAGTGTGGAAATTGGACAATGTGCAGTGATAAGTGTTAACTTGAGATGGAGGCCGTGCTCTCTGCAGTGCATTAGTTCCAGTTTAGATCCCATCAACAAGCAAAATATTGCACTGCAGGTGTGCAGTTTGATAGGATGCATGGGTCTGATGGATTGAGAGCATGAGAAGTTCTGCTCTCAGCTCTTTGATGTTGTCTACAAGTGATTACACGATGGAGACAATAGAGGGCATAAATCAGCTGGAAATATGCAAGTGCTATCAAAGCAACTGTGTTGAAGCCAACAGCGTGCTGGCTGAATAGCTGGTGGAATACCAAAAAAATGTGTTTGAAATGTGAAGGGTCTTGAGCAGCTCAGAATCTGGCTTCTCTTTCTTAAATAGACATGAAGCTGTGGTAAAATGCTGTTGGTTTGTAAAGCTAGGCAATGGATGATTAGATATAATTCTAGGAAAAGTGGTGAATACAGACAAGGACACTTTGACAGTGATTTCTTAGCTCATGGTTGTAGGGTAGGAGAGCTCATACCATAAAGAGAGTCTTATGACCTTGTTCACTGGAACAGACTGTTGCTTTGCTTTCCAATAGTCACCCTGCTTCATGGATTAAAATTATCAAAAGATTAGTTACTTGTATGCAGAGTGGGATTGTATAATGGGAAGATAAATTTTAGAGAAGGAATCTTTTGACACTAGAGTCTTCCTCAGAGCAGACATCTCTTGAAAATACTGGATTATGCTCTTGGTGTAATCCTAAATAAAAAGAAAATTTTATCTAGAAGCAACGATGGGCAGAAACTGTAAAGTAATAACTGTGTCACTGGTGACTCATTGATGTGTAATTATTAAAACAATTCCAAAGTTATAAAGGCAGAAAGGAGTATTATGCTCAGACACTGCAAGGCCATGAAGGAGAAGAAGATGACTTGTCATAGACACTAAGCAGATGTTAATTCCTCAGACTAACATCTGTTTGATCAACAGCAAAACTCTTGGGAAAACATCTCATCTTGATTGTAAAATTATCAGTAATGAAGAATTGACCTCATCCATTAGTACAGTCTTCTGGAACAATTGCCCTTCCTGTTTTTAAAAAAACCCCACTCAAAATAGAACAAAATACCCTCCTACCCATATTTGTCTAACCTTAATTTATCAGGTTTTGGCCCTTTGTGCTTTTGTGGACTGCATGGAAAGGCTCTCTACTTCCCCAACCAGGTACTCACATCCTGATTAAATACCAGAAGTTTTTCATAATGGAGCAGGTTTTTCCACTCTAATGATTCTTGTTTGGGTGATGTTTCTCTTCACACACAGCAACAAATTCATTGTCCTCAAATTTCTCATGTTCTGGTTTATAATGTGGGAAGGAAAGTCTCCAGAAGGTGCTCTTCATAGAAATGCAGCTCTGCATGTCCTCAGATTCATAGATTTAAAGCACAGAGAAGTAATGATAATAATCTAATTGTGTAGTGCAGTCCAGAGAATCTTACTCAATAATTTCTACATTGAGTCCACAGTGTAGTTTGAAGTATTACTTCTTGGCTGGGAACATATTCAGTCTTTACTAATACTTACAGTCTTTCAATTATGTGATCTGATTTGCATTGCTGCTAGAACCGCATTTCATTTTTGATGCTGCAGCAAATGGACTCTGGGCTGAGTTGGCCAAATTCAGTGATGCTGAAAGACAGGCTGGTTAGCTACATATCCGAGAGCCTCAGCACCTGTGAAATTTCAAATTGCAGCCATGATTCCTTGATGATGAAAACTAAGCCCTGGAGCTCTTTTGTTCCTCACTTCCCCTTTCATGGCATTATAATTATTTGCAAAAAGAGCTGAGGGCGTAAATTTCGGGGGGATGAAATAAAGCATTGGCTCATTCATGTGAATCTCTCTTTCTTTCTTTTTTTTTTTTTTTATTCCTGAGCTGCATTTTTGATCTTTAAAAGACCCTTGAAAGCAGGGAATTTTTCTTCTTGAGACTGAGGATTGAGAAGGTTTTGCTTCCTTTTCAACTTTGCCAAAGGCTTCGTGGCTGATGAGTGTATTCCTGGAGGGGTGCAGACAGAGACTCAAGTTCTCAGTGGATCTTGGATCTGGCTGTGAGAAAGGAGAATCTTTACTTCAGCTCAATGCTGCTGTAAGATAGGTTATTAAGATTCTATCTTGCAGGGACCTTGGATGCAGTCAGTCCCAAAGCTGAACAGAGGAGCCAAGGTTTCTTTGCACCTATCAGTATAGGGATCCATTACTGCAGCACTGTCTGCTGGCCTCCATGCTAGGTGGGTACATCTGCAAACTGGGTGCAGCCTCCATCAGGCTTCACATCACCTGGGAGCTGTTATCAAACAGGAAATGGTGCTGAGTGGGCCTAACTCCTCATCACCAGCTAGGAATGAAGATGCTTAATACACTGAATGGCAGGTGCTCAGGACAAGACATCAGCATTACAATAAGACCCTGGAGTGAAGATCCTGTCTGCCTTGTTTGGGATAAGGGCAGCTGTAGGGCTAAAGATATTGTACTCTCATGAAAATTGGGTGAGATGCCCAGCTTCTTCTTGATTGTTACCTCTGCAAAAACTCCTGTTGGCTCCAGAGAAACAAAATCATAATGTGTCAATTCCGTGGCTTTGTTCTTCTGAAATAGGAGGTGGTGAACAGTAGATTCACGTGGGATGATTTTATTTGTTGTGGGTATAAGAACAGGAGGGTACAGATAAAACATGCAGTTTTTATGCTGCAGGAGCTGAAATACTATTTTCTAGAGGCACTGTGTTAGCTAGTCTGACCATTCTGGTACAAAAAAATGGCTCCGCATTTTGGAACAACTTGCTTGTGTTTCCTCATGTTATTAGTTACTTGAAAATAGCTCTGCACTTTGTATATGTATTTTAATTTATCTTCCTAGACTAGGATATTTTATTTTAGCCTTGCAACCATATTATTTACTTCTCTCGTGTATTTTCAGATGCGGTGGTGAGATGCACATTGCTCAAAATAAGGCACGCTATGTATTTGTATTGGCTTGCAGATCCCCATACTTTAAGGGGAAAAAGTTCTCTTTCTTTCCCTACCATTAAACACTGGTTATATTGTTCATAGGGTTTTAAAATTAAAACCTCATCTGGTCAGTTCAGCATTTGTCACCTGCTACCTTTCTGCCTCCCAATAGAGCATTTACAAGTGTTTCTATTGGCTTTTTCTGCCTAGCAACATTTGTTGCAATAGTTTAGGAAAAAAATGGTTTTCCATCATAAATCCGAAGATGCAGCGAGCCTTAACAACCTTCAGTTATCTTTCCTTAGAGCTCTCTTTAGAAAGAGAGAACTATCTGATGTGATAAAAATGAAGACTTGGTGCTATGAAATCTCTGTTTACATTCTGCAAACATGACTTTATTCCATCAGAGTCTGTTTTTACGAAGCAAAATTGTGAGATGTCCCTCAATTCCATTCTCTTTGCTGAAATAACAGGAATGGTGGTGTCTGTGGCTGATTGCTGTGGCATGCAAGTGTACTCAGGGGCTTGTGTGTCTGGTACTGTGTGCTAAGGGAGGGCCCAAATGAGATGCCAATTTGACAAATCCCTCTGCAGAGAACAGCCTCTTCCCTGCAAGTTTGGGCTCTTTTTTCTGCTGCATATGTCTAACATGACCAATTATGTTTTGTTGCATTTAAGGAATGACATTTTGGTAACTTTCTTTAGGAGACAGTTCCACATCTTAAGTGCCAGAGCTGTCCCGAACTTGAATTTTCTTTCTGATATGAAAATGATGTTTCAATTTCTTTGTCCATCTAGATATCCTGATGAAGTATTTCCAACCAGCACTACTGATGATTCTACAAGTTACAGGAATTTAGTGACATTTGGTATAATGTTTCCTTTTTCTAGTTTGAATTTTTGCACCCATTTTGAAGAGGTAAATAGGAATTTTTTTTTTTTTTTCTGGCTGAATCCAACAGGAGTTGAATCAAGCTTTTAGACCTTTCACATTCTAATGATTACTAACAGGCCCCCAGTCTTTGCTTTGCCAAATTGTATACCTAATTATTTTAATCTTGTCTGCAAAGAACATGCTTCACTCTGGAACACTTAATTGTATTTACTCTATGAATTTTGCCCAGATTTTTGTTATTCAGTTCACAATGTGATTAAAAGCTGATTTTTGGTCAGTGAATTGAGAATAAATCTGCTGGATTCATTGAATATCCCTAACACAGTGTAGCTAAGATCTGACTCAGATTTGTTTGTATAAGTATGGTTTTCCAGTGGATACACAGATGGATTTTAGGCAGACAATATTTTAATAGTTTCTTACTTAAAAGGCATTGTTTATACAACAGTCAGGGTGATGGTGGTTTCCATTAAACGGAAGCTTGCTTTCAACAGTTTTGGATTAGTTTGTATCAAAATACCAATAATCTAGAAGAAAAAAAACGTTTCGTGGGCTAGGGATGGTTTCAAATGCCTTTCTGCAGACAAAATGTAGACAATGTTCCTCACATGATGTCATTTTACCAGAGTTCATGTGAGAAAGAAAGTGAGTCAGATGGAGTATTTATTGAATTGAGGTGATATTTTTCTTTCTATCTGTTGAAAACAAATATTGCAAATATGTTTTTGTTTTGTTTTCTTTCTTGGCATCAATTTCTTGTAACAGACTTGAACGATATTTCAATCTGTAAGACCCTGTGATTCTTCCCCTGCCTTGTGGTTGGACTGGGAGGTCAACCTCTTTGGGGTACAGGAGGCCAGACACCTGTACAGGTGCTTTCAAAGTCCCCCATGAGGGAGATATGGATGCTTTACAATACCTCGAAGATCTACCTTTAGCATGGAAAACTTTACATTTCAGTGTCCATCTATTTCCAGTTTAAAGCAAATTCACTGGAAATAGGGTCTGAATGCCTCATCTCTGGAGTCTGGCAGTTGGTATAGACTGATGAGACTCTTCAGGTGGGGGCAAAGCTCAAGAATAAGACTGAGGTTTCTGTGTTTTTCTTATTGGCAATATAGAGATGGTAGTGTTCATTGACTTGAGGGATGTGTAAATCATTGCATTCAGGTTATTGCAGAAATGGAAACTGTAGCGTTATTAGTGTAAACATCAAGTATTTTTCTCTATAAAAAGTTAAACATGGAGTCAAAAGCATCTGTTGTAAAACACCCTCCAGAACCTCACCTTTCCTTCCAAACCCCAAGCTGAGTCCATGAAAGCTTTATTTTTCAGATAATGTCTACAGGGATTTAATGCTGTCATACTCTCCTGACTGACAGTTTTCAAAGGACAGCCTCTGCTTCTTTCACATATTGTCAACAGTAAAAAACTTTTTGCATGTTTAGTGTTCAGTGTTTATTGCTCAAGTTGGGGAGTTCACGTGCAAGATTGGAGGGCTGTAGGGATGGTGCTGCTGAGAAAATTAGTCTCTCAGTGACAAAGCAAAATGGATTGCAAGAAGAAAGATGTTTCAGGAGATAGATGTAGGAAAACTTAGGGTGTTTTGATTGAGGTTGTCAATGTTGCATATTTAAGCTGAGGATCAACACTCATTGAGTTTAACTGGAAATCTGTATCAGATAGGTGGCTTTGCAAATCTTTCCATTTACATATATACATTCCTGTTTTTTTGTACAGATAATATTATCCACAAAAATGTATCTGGCCTCCAAACTGTAAAAAATTTTTTCACTAAGGGAGAAGGTAGATGAATACTTTATTTATAAGTAGACATTTGTCCCATTCAGCTACTAATAGTATTTATATAAATCAGTTAATAAAATGAACATTGCTGTTCTGATATTCTCATTGGGACTCAGTATGTTTTCTAAATAGGAATATTTGATTAATGCCAATATCTCTCAACTATTCATTCATACTCGCATGTTTTGTTGCACCTGAAAAATGACAGCTGGAGATGGAATACATGTTTTCAAAATAGTAATAGAACTTACAGGGAACTGTTGCTCTTATCTTTGGAGACTAACAGTTTCTCTCGAAGGATGAAATGCTGTGGCTGGGGACCACAGTCAATTGGTAGGTTTCTGCATCTTATTTCACTGCTGGAGATCCTTCTCTGGATTCTGGCTCACCTGTTTGGCAACATGGTAGTTATGTGTCAGGGCAACACTCTTCTGTCAAAACCCCATATGGCAAAGTTTTGAAAGAGTATCTATCCATGGAGAGGAGAGCCAGAATGTAACTAGCTTTGGATGACACGTTCAAGGAAGAGTTTGGTGCTTGGCTGACAGGGCTTTGTGGTACTTGGCATATGGTGGTAGATCACCTGTTGGGTCACATGCTATGCTGGGCATTGTTTTTCCTTACAGACAGCAGAGCAACCAAGAATAAAAAAAGGCTTCTTTTTTTAATTATTATTTTATTATTTTTTTACCTGCAAACAGCTTCATCTTGAGAACAGAACAGTATGAGTGCAGAAGACTAAAGTATCCTTGGCTTGATCACCACTGACACCTATGCTTGGTGACAGTTGTCCCTTGGTTGAGTGGATAGGGGAAGGCTGGTACCATGTGGGAATTGTTGGGATGTGGTGTCTGGTTGCCTTTGCTGCTTTCCTTCAGCACACAGACACTGCAACCAGCATCTTGAGAAAACTACCTGGCACTGTACTCCCTTTTGCTTCTGCATCAGTTTGCTCCTTTCTAGAAAAAACTTTTGTTTGGACCAAGTGTAAGCTGACATCAAAGATATTTTCACTTCTCTCAAAGGTTTTTATTTTAAAGGGCAAACAATGCCCAGAGCAGGATTTTACCATTTCCTCCTTTTTTTTTTTTTTTTCTGGTGACAAGCTGATTATATTTCCTGCTCTGTTTTATTTTCCTGTTTTTGCTGTTTTCAAAACTTTCAACTGCCATGAAAACTCCAAAGTGTATTTTGCCCAAATGCATGCAGGTGAGCTTTTAAATGTGAATTGCTCAGTAGACAAATGTGGATCGGTTGCTATATCTAATTATGCAGTTTTCTGTTATGTGTCTTCAACAATTCATCTTATGGATAGATATTATTCTTAGCATGCCCATCTGAGCAAGATTATGCTTTGGTAATTGGTTTTGAATCCTTATCCATTTTATTTTAAGCAACACTCTCTTTAATCCTTTCTATCAATGTGTGGGGATTGAAGGTGAGGTGAGCATGTGGCAGGAGCAAGGGAAGGATTTCTCTCTGTCGGGATGATGCCAAGTTGACATGGTAGAAGTGGAGAGTGGTTGATGGGGAGTACAGATGATGACAAACAGGCTGCTGGCTCATTTTTTCTGCATGCTGATACACTGCACATTGAGGCAGCCCAGGTGACACTGCTGGTAAGCAGCTTGTGTAGATCCTCGTGCAGTTGCTGCTTCTTGCAGTGGAAGTGTGAGACACTTCCCTCTGGTGATGCAGGGCCATGCTGATGATACCCCTGTTACTCACCTGCAATGGAAATGTGAGGATTTCTCTTTGTGGTTTATGTGTGGACCAATGGCCTGGCAGCCTTGGGCAGCAGGTGGTCAAATAGCTCTTCATGTTTTTGAAATGGAAATTACAATTCTTCAGCTAAGTGCCTGTATTGGACAGATCTGAATGTAACCTCGGGAATTGTTTGTGTTGTGCCTTTATTTTCATTTTCTATGCCTGCTTGGTCTTGTTGGTCATACTAGCTATTTTATCTATGTAAATAAGCTCAGAAGATGCTTTTTGCAAAGATGAATTAGATATCTCCATGCTCAACTCTTCTCTTCAGTGGAAAACTGAAGCAGTGGAGTTGACAAGATGTTTTCATGATCGTAGTGAATGCTTCCAGCCAGAGGTAACTGGAACTCTTAATGGGGAGGGGAAAAAAAAAAAAGCTCATGGCCTTGTTTATGACTGCTGGCAAAACAAGGTGTGGAAGCTCTTTGTATTGCCCTGATGTTTTAAGAGCCCCTCAAATTCAACACAGTGTAGACCTTTGCCATGCATTGTCTCAAACATGTCTGAGTGCCTCAACAGATCTCTCCTTTGAAATCCCATCTGGGATGGTTTAGTAAGTTATTCTTCTCACTCAGCACAATCCACCTGCAGAGCTGTGTGGATGGGTAGGGAGGAGAGAGCCTTTCATTCTCCCAAACACCCTACCCTTTGACCTGTGCAGCATTTTTGTAGGCACTAGACTTGAAGGGTTCTTGTACTAGGGAAACATGGCATCCTCTGATAGGTCATTCCCTTGAGCAAAGGGCATTGTGTTTACACAGCATAGGTAACAAACACAGCTCTTGGGAGCAACTGAAATCTCTGTTCAAAGGCTGGTTGATAAAATCCTCAACTCTACAAGAAAAAACAATCTGGTGTACTAAAATAACCCCTTAATTATCTGGAGGCAGAAGGGCTGCTTGCAGAGTACCCACATGATTTACTGCTTCCCCTTGCACTGTGCTCATGTCAGCTACCTACAACTAGGATGTCTTCAGTCCAAGGCAGGTGTACCCTGAACTACTTTTGTCAAAGCAGATGGATCCAAGTGATTAGTTTGAGATCCCTAATTCCATCTGGAGTTTTAAAAACAAGACAGCTATCACACGTTATTACAGATGAGTGTTAAGGTGCTTTTAATTTTGAGTGGCATGATGCATCTAGCTCCTGGCAGGGAAAAAATAGCATTGTGCCAATGAACTTTGCCATCCATGAAAGGTAAATATCCCTTACAGGGGATATCAATCCCTTACAGGGACTGATATTCCATTTGCAGAACGGAATTTATAATCGTGCTTGCTCAAACATGAGCAGCAACAACAATATTCCTACAAAAGTGGTGAAAAGGGAGATTAAGAATTCATGTTTTCTGCTCAGGAGAGGTAAGATGTATACATACTTGAGAATGTGGGTTTAGCTATCTACTGTTAGAAATGAGGTCAGGAAAACTGTGAATAGAGACTTGAAATAGTCTCAATACCATCCAGTATTTCAAAGTAATTTTTTAAAAGTGTGTTTGTTTGGTTTAATGCGGGGTTTTTTTGTTTTGTTTTTTTTTCTTTTGTTTTGTGTTGATTTGTTTGGGTTTTTGTATGTGTTTTTTGGGGGGAGTTGTTTGTTTGTTTCTTCCAGTATTGGTTTGTTTGTGTCGTGTGAGTTTTTTTGTTTGGGTTTTTTTTCCTTCTGCTGACCACTGTGATTGTCACCATTAGCAACCGGGATTTATGGGTGTCTTAGAGCTGCTCCAAGACAAGTTATGTGTGGGCAGTTTCTGCAGAGGGAGGCCAAAGGTTTGGATGTACTGAGAGAAGGGGGATAGTTAAGAGAGTCTAGAAAGAGAACTGTGGCACTGTTTTGGCAGAACTGTTGGGCCCAGAGACATGGCTTGTCCTCCTGAATTTGTTCAGTCAGATTTAGTCGTGGCTCTTGAGCGTAGCCTCAGTAGAAGGCTTTGCTTAGGCGAATAAAGGGAGGAAGGCACTATATTGTTGCCTGGGCCACTTTCCTCTTGATCACCTATTTTTGGCCCCTTGATAGTGCGTTCCCGTGTGACACTGTGGTGTAGGCACAGCTGAGAGGGTGGCTCAGATGTGGAAGTGGTGACTGATGAGTGATGAAAGTGAAGGGACACTGGTGCTGAGGAGATGCAGTGGTGTCTGACTGGGCACTTGGGGCTGCTTTTGGGGGCGCCAGACTTCACTGAAGTTTCTTGGTATGCTACAAGTTTCCTGATGATTATGGGTAAGCAAAATGGTAGTCAAGGTGCCACATCCAGAATATGTCATGACTATTTCATTACTTAGTTTTCCCATTAATTAGTTCTGTTGGTGGGGAAAGCTGTTTTCTACAAGACAGATGAAATACTGGAGAGGAGTCAATGTGGTACCACATTTCAGAGTAAAGATGTGGGCTCAGTTACAGTGTTTCATCTGTTACAGGTGATTCAGACCTGGCTTTTTCTCCACTTGTGGAGTAGGGAGCCTGAAGACAAATGTCTGAAATCCAAGTGATCTGAACTCCAAAGCTGTCATGCAGATTTAATGAAAAACATTTGTATCAATTCCTTGTTGATCAGGCCTGATTCTTCCCTCCCCAGGATGCAACTTTGATCTTGGATTTCCTGTCTCTCCCATCTTTGGGACTTAGCAAAAGTTGAATGGGCTTAGGGAGTTATTTCTCTCTGAGCTCTGTCCTCCACCTAACTTAAAAAAGAAACAGCAAAGAACAAAAGCAATTCTCCTTCCATCCTTCTTTTTCTTGTTCTTTGGGGACAAAACAAACTTCCCAAGACAGAAGATGAATTTGTGATGAACACGTGGGGAGGTAGCTTTCTCATGCATGTGTATCTCCACCAAGGGCTGAACACAGGATGAATATAGGTGCTAGCATTAGGAATAATTATTAACATCCTGGGGAGGTAAGAATGGGCAAACCAGCATGTGGTGACTTGTCAAACCAGTATGTCATCAGCATTAGAGCCAGACAATCTTTCAATTTTATTATATTTGTGACATCTCTAATTTCCTTGGCATAATGCACTTAATCCATAATTATAAAATACACAACTAGTCCCTGGCTTTGCTCTGTTCTCATAACATGATAGTGATTCTGTGTTTTTATTAATTTAACTTTCTACAAGCTAACAGATTGCCATTAAAAAACCCCAGAATTTCTCAACCAGTACAGCTAATAGCTGTATTTCAGCAAAGGTCTCACAGTACACGTTGAACAATAACTACCACTCCTGTGCCACTTGCAGTTTTTAATTGAATTTCTATCCCATGGATATCGTGTCAGAGCCATTCATCTGCTCCAATAAGTCTTCTGATATTAAACAAATTCTTCCAAGTTATTATTGTTGTACAAATACTGCTCGGCGGTTCATTTGCATTGCATATACCCTGGTCTGGTGGAGGTAATGCAGTGCAGAAAATCTTGGCTTGTGTAGGCAAAGCAAAGGAATTATTTGGATGCAATTATTGGACGGTACCTTTCCCCTTCTCTTGTTGGCTCTGTTCTCCTGTCCTGCTTAGCATGAGACACTGATATTGGAAAAATGTTTTACAGCTGTGTTTCTGAGATGGTGCTCTTGCTTAGACGTTGTGACTCTTGGAACTGACTGCACTGACGTGATGGTTCAGAATACCATGTCATGGGGTCTACATAGCTCCAGAATAACAAGTTCTGGCACCATTGAAACTGTGCCCTTGGGTTCAGTGTGTGGAACTGAGGACATCCATGGTTCACTCCTTGCTGTCACCTTAACTCTGCCCTTCTCTATCATCTACTTAACCTTTTTCTAAAGATGAATCAAATCATTGTGTTTTGTGGAGAGATGTGACTTCAGCCCCACTATCCCTCTGTTGAATTCAGAGACTTCTCATGCCCAGCAGTGTGTTTATGATACTGAAACATTACAGTCTATGACTAGTGACTCGGTTTTGGTCTCTTCTTACTGAATGGTGCCTTTGGCTGATAGCATAGAGTAAACAAAAGCAGGTGAGATTTCCAACCAAATTGTGGAGAGGGTCTGCATCAGTAGACTGTTCAGGAGAGAAGGTCTGAACTGTGTTTGCTGACTGTCAGTAAGAAAAAGCAGAGGGAATATCTTCATTGCCAGACTAGAAATGAAACACTATCTGGCAAAGTTCTTGATGGGAGTTTTCTCAGGGGGTGCAATGAGAAGTGCAAGTGTGTCATGCTAAATATTAATTGCATGAAGATTCTAATGTGCAAAATTAATAGTAATTTCTCAGCATGTTTCTCCGCCTACTCTGTTTTCTATTGATTAGTATACTAAATTCTATTTGGGAATTAATGCTTCAGACACCCTAAAAGTCATAGTGACACCAAATATCTGGGCTTTGGAGTTGCTACCTCCCAGCTGAAGCTGAGTGTGACGGTGCTAATCCTGTCTCCTTCTCTGTTCAACCTGAGGGACATGCTTGGATGCACTAGTAGGGTGGAGAGAAGCACTCAAACGATGGGCTTGATCTTGGTTGTGCAAATACATAGTGGTTGCCAGTGTCTGCCCTTCAGCATGTTCACAAGAGGTTCTCAGGAAACTGGAGCACTGTTGCTTCTCTGCAGATTACTGGTGTGAGGGCAGGTCTCTGTGAGGGTCAAGTAGTGTCAAGGCCTCCAAGTTGCCCATATTTGAAGAGAAGTTGATCTCAATTCTCCAGCCACAGGTTTCAACTAGAAGGCATTCATTTATTTTTTTATTAAATCATCTTGGGGTATAAATTCTCTTAATGATGTATATATTATGATGACGAGGTCTTACCTGCACTGTGGCACAGGGACCAAAGGACATCTGGGTACTGCCAAATGGGCCATCACTGGAATCTGTTTGATGCATGAAGAAACAGCTGCCTGAGGATATCCTGGTATCCAAAGTTATAAGCCTTGCTTTAAGGACAGCATTTGCTGTATTTATTTACATCCTACTTTCTGGATCCAACACGATTCCAGGAGGTTCTTCTGTGACAACCCTAGTTTTAGTAGCCCCTTGTCTGGATTCAAGCTGTTTTTAGTTCCCACTGCCCTGTGAGCTATCCAGGAAGCATTTCAAAGCATGTAGCAAAATACCATTTAGAGCCTGTCTAGAAACCTCGATCTGAAAACTCTGCCTCTTTATCTTCCTTGTAAGGTTGCAACTCTGATATTAGCTTGTGACAGCAATTATTGATGGTGTCATTAAGGATGAGATAGCATTCCTGGAAATGCATTTAATATTTTCCCTTTTTTTGCTGCAGGGATACTGATAAGTGGTGGCAGAGTGAGATGCAAAAAAAAGGAAAAGAGAGAGATAGAAGGTGGGGGTTAAAGGAGCCCATGTTTATTGTTTGCCCTCATTCATGAAGAAAGTGAGATTAATTAATGAAAAACCTTGTGTACCAGAGCTATTAAAATGTAATCTTTGTAAAATAATTACTTGTACCAAAAACTCATCATTATTTATTTTCTGTTTTCACCATCAGTTATGTAGTAAAGTATGGACAAAGAAATAACCCCTTCAGAAAGCACTCCCAACAGGCTGTTACAATTGCCTTGAAAAGACAGCTGCTATTTCACCATGCTGTTCTGGTTATTACAAATGCACTGTTTTAAATCATTGCAGCTGTGTAATAGTTGCATATGTATATGATGTTATATCTCTTTCTGTGTTCACTCTTTCAGTAATCACTGTGCTTAAGTCTCAATATGAACTTCACTGATCCTTAACTGTAGCTCATTAACATGGACATATTCCCTTGAATCTGAGTCAAGCACAAGTAAATATGTGTGTCTAAAATAGACTCTGGGGAAAGGCTTTTTTGACTGCATGGACTGTGATTAATACAGATACACACCAGAAGGGCTAAAGAGGTGTTGGAAGAGGGAGGAATGGGATGAAATGACTTGGGTGAAGCTTGGTTAAACTTGGCAGATTTCCTGTAGCGGGAGATCCTCTCATCTACTTGTTTATATTTTCAACTGGTTAAATGATGCAAGTTCACCGTAGTACTTGTTTAAAAGTGAGTGATGGGGCTATGTGGAGGGAATGCTCTGAGGAACATGCTGTACTGTGTGGAGGCTTCCAGTTTTGGACGTGATGAGTAGTTTCTTTTGGACATATACTAGCTGAGGGTCTAATATTAAACCATGAACAACCTGCAACACACTCAAGGCAGTGTTGTGAATCCTGCAGGTTTCCTGTCCAGATACCCTCCCACTTACCATCTGAAGGGACAAAGGTGAGGGAAGAATATTCATTTGTTCTGAGCCACTGGCCACTCATGACTGCCCTGATCCTTTGGAATAACCTGCAGAGATGCACCACTTTTCCTACATATTCTTATGCTCAGGGTGTCCACGCACTGCTCATTGATGTATCGGTCATGACTAAATGCTTATGCTTGAAATCATGGCAATATGTGAGCCTTCCTCTTTTGTACCCATATTTTGGTTTCCCCATTGTCCCCAGAGCCAATAAAACCTGTAGAGATGTGCACAGACAAGTCTGCAGAACTACCCCTGCAGCAGGTGGTTGATCAGATCCTTGTTGACTACGAGGGATTTATTTTCAGAGCATTACTACTCAGCCTGCAAGAAGATTCATTTCCAGTATGTTAAAGCTGATGTTAAAACAAACCACGTGCCTTCTGGTAAAGCAGCTAAAAAGGATAAGGAAATGGCCAATGATGAACTGCCACTATTTCCTAATTAATCACAGGCTATTGCAATTTACCTACTAAAAGATGGGCAACCCTTTAATGCTGACATTATCCATGGGAGACTTGATGGTACCCTCCAGAAATGTAGTATCATGCTTCATTTTGTCATTGGATTTTGAAGCATCAGGCTAAGTAGGATGAAAGAAAAAAAAGCCATTTCTCTCCTGGTCTAAATAATATCACTGAAAGAACTTAAGTGTCACTGCTTTAAAACTTTCCAGGGACTGTGAGTGAACCATGCTGGGTTAGAGTACAATTAAAGACACACTTCACACTTTATTGAATTTGGCTCTAATTTCTTTTTTCTTCTTTTTTTTTTTTTTATAAAAAAAAACATTGATCCATGGATAGTGCTATCAGAAACACAAGCAACAACTGGTTGATCACTAGGCAGATACCCTGAGCTAGACTAGAGCCCAAGTTCAAGTGGAAATCATGGCCAGAGGTCCAAAACATACAGTCACAGACTTGAATGCTAGGATAGACCATTTCATGGATGGACTCTGAGCTCTGTCATAGCACAGGGCACAGGACCTCACTAAGTCTAGTTTGTCATGGATAAGAAGGTGTGGATCTCAGTTTGCAGTTCGAAATGTCTGCCTCATGTGAACCTTTGTGGGAGATGTCATATTCCAACCTAGACGGTTGGAACAAGAGCAAAATATGTCCTCATGTGTCTCTGGCAAAAACATCTCAACCACTTAGGAAGTCTGTGGCAAAGTAGGAAACCCGAAGGTCTCCGAAGATACCTTCCAATGCCTTTAGTACAAAAGAATTATTTCTTCAGTGATTATCAGAGTCTGCATCTTGATTGTTTATGTTTGAGCCTTTCCATGATTAAATCCAAATGCACAAAGAAAATCTATGGTGTGTTTAGGAAAAAGACTTTACCATCTTGGATCACAGACAATTTTCCCCTTTCACTTACCTTGATAATATGCAGGGTACTTAACTCTTCATTAACTCCATTTAGATAAAAGTCAAGACTTCAACTTGAATAAGAACCACATTTTCAGCCCACTACTTAGGAGCAAAGGCATAGGGATATTTATCCTTGTGTTTGAGGTCCCAAACAAAAGTATTTCTCCTCTAACACCTGGGGGAAATACCATTCTACAGTGTAGTACTGGAACCAGTTCTCAGCTTGAAGTTTATGTTAGATCTCTCTGACTATTCCTTGAGACTATTTCTATCAGACTGGAGAGATGACTGTTCTCTTGCAGTGCTTCCTTTTCTTTCCTTGTGTCTCAGCCTAAGATATCCTCCCTTGTGAGTTTGAAGGGGATGTGCCTTTTCTTGTGCTCCATTTACTATTCCTTTATTGAAAAGACAATCACCCAGCTATCTCCTGGGGGACTTGCTGGAGCTGATTGACTTTTCAAGCTGTTCCCACTTTATTGATCTTCCATCTGAAAAAATTCCAACAGGTTTATTTTCCCAAGGCAAAGTGTTTTGTGTTAGATGAGCTTCTGAGTGCTAAGTGCAAAAGATGACAGGAAAAGGAGGCATTTCTGGGGTAAAATTATGGCTGAACCAACTGTGGTTTGAAAGATATTAGGCAGTGAGGTCTTAGGGCATGATAGTGTGGGAGTGATCAGTTGTGTGCTTTCAGAACTGCCCACAAGTGACAAGAAGTTGGTGGGGAAGAGGGGGATCCCTGCGTTGAGCACCTGCCCTATGGATCACAGCTGTTTATTAACCTTGGTAATAAAAAACAAGCTTATCTTTTTGGAAAGTCTCTACTGATGCAAGCTTAGACCCCAGTGTCTGCATCTTCGAAACATACTAACTAGAGTCAAGGCTTTAATCCTCGTTCTCAGGGAATGAATGAGACTCACACTTCCAGTGCCAGTATGAAATGCCTACATGCAGTGTAGCACTGGATTTAACTGCATTATGAGAGGTGTAATCCATCTGATCTGACTATTGCCCAAGCCAAGAAACTGGGTGACAACTCTCTTTCGTTTTTGCACTTATATCTCTGTCCTTATATTTCTCAACCAAAATTCTCCACTCTGAGGAACTAGGAGAGGATACAGTGTCATAATCTGACTGTCTGGATGAGAAAGGAACAGAGTCATTTGGGACTATTCAGAACAAACCTGGTTTATTGCCCAGGGACCAAGTTGTATAACCAGGTCACCCTGCAAAGCAAGTGTTGCAATCTACAGAAAAGCATTGTCAGCTATGTAATCTGGCCTGAGATCTCCTTCTGTCTGGTGAATTATGATGTCTGTGTTATGGAATGCTACAAAATGTTAGTTCAGAAGACTGGGAGAGTTTGCTTCAAAGGATTCAGGACTGTGCTGATTTTATGTTTTGTTTTATATATTTATTTCACATATTGAAAGAGAGCTTGTGCTGTTCTTGAGAAGTCTGTTCTGATTGGGAGTATGTGATCACAAAATACTTGTTGAGAGCAATATTATCTTGAGACTTACTTCAGTTCTTTTCAGGCTCCAAAATCTGTTTACTTCTTGAGAAAACTGAACTTGCACTACTGTTTTGTTTTGTCCACGCAGGTTTAAACTTTGAAGTTTTTAGAAATGCAGAATTCTCACAAATGCAAAATTGTGAGATGCTTGCAAGATGCATTACATCCTCTTGTTAATGTTGTTATAAGTCTATATCTTTATAAATATACACAGATATAGTGGGTTCTGACCTTTTTTGTGTAAATTTGTGTAAATCTATCAGTGTTATTTGCTCACTTGTATGTAATAGGGTCACATTGACTAATTTGGGATCTAGTGCTGTCTTTTTGGTTCTGGAGAAGTAGCATGTAGAGGCTCTCAGTCATTTTGTGACTGGAGGTAAAGATGTGTTCCTAAGTCTAGAAGGGTCTTGCACTGCCTGTTCTCAGCTGCCTCAGGTGGCTCCATCTCATGAGCTTTTTATTTTCGGGAACAGTAAGAGCCAATTCTTCCCCAGGAAGCTAAGTTAACTAAATGTGAAACTGGAGTGCTGAGGAGCCTTGCCTGGGGTCAGTCAGGATTTTGCTGTATTTATGTTCAGATTGTGTGGGTGTGCTGCTGGGGGCAGTAACCCTCATGGGTCACATGTAGAGGAGTTGCAGGTAGACATAAGGCTTGTGGGAGAGGGGTCAACTGAGGTAGAGCCTGGAATGTGTTGCAGGCTGACTGTAAAAGTTGGTTTGGGAATTGTCTGCAATATTTAATATCTATGTCTAAGGAAATAGACTAAATTACCTCTATCAAATGCTCTTTTTTTTTAATTCAGTTTTGCAAAAATTTGCTGATAGTTTGAAAAATTGAATATGCCTTGTGTTATTTTAGAGATGACTCAGATTGATCTAAATGTCCCCATAGTACTGCCTACGACTGATCCCAAAACAGACAGTGTCAAAGGCAAGCTTCTGGTAAACCACCATCCTGGCCACAGCCACCATCCCAGGGGCCATGAGTGGACACTGATGTTTGCATCCCAACTGGGAAACTTAGATTTGAGTCACCTGTCCCCCTGTTTTAGAAGGGTATGGTGACCTCCTGTCAGGGTAGTTTGTGTAGCTCAGCGTGTGCTTATTCTCTGAGTGGCTGGAAGGACTTCTTTGACATCCCAATCTAGCACAAAAGTAGAGACTTTAGTGATGGGGCAGTTCCAAAGTCTCCCCTTGACATATTGTTCAATACACATTTAAATGGAGTTCCAGTTTAAATACACACCTAATAGCGTGGATGTTAAATTGAACTTCTCCAACTGCTTCAGAAAAATCCTACATTCAAACCACTTCATTTTGCTATAAAATAATGCCAATTAAAATGATTAGCTACTTCAGAGAACCGTTAGAGAAGCATTTTTAGCTATAGTAATAAAAGTAGAAAAGGGCCTGGGAAGGGTCTTGTCTCTAATTAATTATCTAATTAATATCTGATTAATTAATGAGGCTTTGTCATCAAAGCTTCCTTTTATCTTTGAGGCTATTAAAGTGTTCTCTAGACCAAATTTCTTGAATATGTGTTGATAAGGCCATCTTTGCTGAGTTAGTCAAGTGCTTGGAATCAAATCAGTATGCTGCCTTGTCAGGAATGCATAAAACACCTCTTTGGAAAATTAGAATACATCAGAATCAAGAACATGATAAATATGACAGATTTTTTAGACAGTACAAATGAAAAATGAGTAATGATGAAGTGTAGTTCTTCAGAGCTGTAAAAAGTACTGTTTTTACATAGATTCTGCGGTAGTGAAATGACCAGAACAAAAAAAATAGAGGCCCTTTTGAAGTCAGACTATCTTAGCTCCAGGTTGGCCCTGTTTCATGGTAGCTGAAGTCTGTCCTGAGTGGTGGCTTCAGGATTGTGGTGTCCTAATCTCACGTGATGAGGTTCTGTGAGGTACCATTTCTACCAGTGGGCATCAGCTTTGACTGGCCACAAGAATTGCCAGCAGTTCATCAGTGGTGTAATGGGGCAAGCATGCAATTAAGGGAAGTGCTTATCCCAGCTTTTGAGGAGAAGCCATTTCACATTTTATTAGGTGTGTGTTTATACTCTATTTTACCAGTAACTATTGGGAAATCCATATCATACTTCTCTACTTATCTCTGCTGTCTTCATTTTGTAATGGGTAAGTCACAGCAGAGTCCTGATACCATTTGGCACCTGCTTCTAGTAGTAATTCTCATACATATCCTCACAGAATAATAACATTTAAAATGTAGCCCACTCGAGCATTATGATAAATCATGAACTTTTGATCTCAGCCAAGATGACAGAAGTTCCTCTCCTTCATTTGTACTGCCAGCTTAGTGCATGAAATTTTCTAATCCATTTAGGGTGAGATAAACCTTGCTTTGTGCTGCTTTTACTCTGTGTGTTTGTGGCTCTGGTCTCCCTTATATACTGAAGGGTGGAAGACACCTTAAGAGAGCAATATATCCTCATCTATTTTAGGATGAATAAGTCATCCTCTGAAGTTAACAGTCTCTGTTGATAGGTAGAGAAAAAATGTGGACAGGCTAGGGAGCCAGAGTTACCTAGGTTCTAGGTGGCTAAATTTAAGATGAGAAAAATGGCCATGGCATAGAGAAGATGGAATGTTACAACTGGGGAAGTAGAGTTATTTCAATTTCACAGTAGGAGGCACCAATCTTTGTTGCTTTTGTGCCTGCCTGTTGTGGGCTATTCTGCAGCAGAAATATAAAGCAATGCTTAGGAACCACTACACCTGCAGCCTGCTTGCTCTGATCAGAATCCCAGGTTCTCTAAAACATAGGATAATTTGTTATAGGCTTTTATATTACAGACACTTGCCTGCCATCCGGTGTTAGGATCCATCGGTTTGGTTTGGTTTATTTCTGCTTCAGAGTAGAGATTTTGCCATCCTCTGGTAGAAGCTAAATGTTGAGACATCTCCAGAGCTGCCTTTAGCCAAATCTGTCCCCCACAGTGGCTGAGATATACTGCCTCTAGAAGTCCTAGAGCAGGGAATGCCAATCTGGTACTCCAAGTGGTTTTTCGGTTTGATCTTGTGACTCCTACTTCTGTTCTGTCAAGCATCCCTCTCTTTTTCTGCCATTCTACCCATTTCTTGCAATCCCTCCATCTTCCCTCTTTGTGTCTCAAGAGAGGCTCTTGCCTGTTGGGGTGATTCTGCAGATTCAGATCTGAAACTTCTGCCTTTCCACAGAAATAGTGTATTTGGAGGTAAAGGAAGGCCCAGGTGCAGGATAGAGCAGAGTCTGGGGAAGGACAGCCCATTTTCTGATGGTGAACACTATTTAGGCACCCAATGACACATTGTTCTGGATGGTCAGTGGTTGCTGGGGATGTCCAGAGCACTGCTGTGTTCCTACAGGACAAGTAAAAGTGTCATGCAGACATATGGTTTTCAAGTCAGTCCCCACCATCTCTGTAGGGTGAATATACAAAAATTGTGTTTCCAGAGGCTGTTCATGCCCATCTCAGTAGCCACCTCTACTAAGGAATTACTTGTGTGAACAGTCCCTCTGCTCTGTGAGATGGTGATCAAATGAAATGCTGATGAGTAATCAGCCACTAGAAATGTGATATTCACATCTTCTGTGTTCTATTGACCGTAAATCCAGATGTGAAATATTCTGTATCCTTTTGTTCAACTCTGAGACATCCAGTGTCCTCCTAGAGGCTTGTATTGAATAAACAAGAGAGGATACCTTTCCTGTCAAAAATAAAAGAGAAAAATCTGCAAGGAAAAAAAAACCAAAGAGGAAGCCAGTGTTCCTAGTTGGCTCCTACCACCTTCATTTTGAACTGCGAATCACAATGACTAACGCATCATGGCAGCTCATTTTTCCTTACCAGTCTCCACCTTACAATATTGATGGAAATTTTTCAACAAAGGTCATCCTCAAGTCTTTCAAATGTTTGATGATGGCAATTACCATTAATCAAAAAAGAAAGGAGGTGGAGGAAGGGTTCTGGTATCATAATAGAAATTGGGGTGGATATTCTGCTGTTTACATGACATGCAAAATAAAAGGAAAAAAGAAGATTTTTCAAGAGAAATTACCAAAACCATGATGTGCTTGAACTTCTTTTTCCCCAGTGGAGTTTCAGGTTTTAGATGCTTTTGAAACACTGTGGAAGTGAAAGTCCTCTAGAACTGATGTGTTATAGTTCCAGAAGTATTGAGTATGTAAAACCTTGTGTATGATGGCAGAAAGTGGTTCTATTTAGGTTATATTTATGCTGATATACTTGGATAGTTGTGGTTTTTTTCTAAGAAAGATCTTCCTGATAAAGATTGGTCCCTGAGGCATCCATCACAAAAGATGTAATTGGACTAGAAAAAGTAGTCATAGCATGATCAGAGGTGTGAGTAGGTTATACAAGGAGTGGTTGAATAAACAGGGAATCTTAAGACTGGAAACAAAATCTGTGGGGAATATGACAACAAGTAGTGAAATCAAAAATGGCAGTATGGGGCTCCATGATTTTGTACTTGTTAAGTGGCAGCAGTGGGCTCTGAATTATATTATCAAGTTAAAACTAAAGGGAGTGTTTCTTCATACACTACCCAGTTGTGGTGTTTATTACCATGTGATAGAGAAGTTGCCAAAAGCTTCCCTGCAGGATTAGACAGATTTATGGAACTAAAAGCCCACTGATGACTCTTGCACACAAAGGCATTATCTTCAATTTAGAAAGTCTGTGATATTGCTGTAGGCTGGGAAATTTCACCAGGAAGCAGTACCACATGCTTGCTTGGTTTTTGTTCACTTCCCCAGACTTTCATTGTGGCCCTTAGTTTTCTTTAGTGAGATGGAGACAAAGGGAGGCAGTTGTTTCTGTTTGCGGTTGTAAAATATTCTGGCTTTATATTTATTACAGTCACGATTGGGTAAAAACAAGCTCCAGCAAATGTTGTGCTCTGTGAAGCGAAAGATTCACAGACTACAGATACTGGAATTTCCTTGGTTAGTAAGTAGGCTTAGCTCCACAGAGCTTCTGTGGATACATCTGTTGCAGAATGTCCGCATCCAGACTTACACCAGCTCCAGAGAGGGAAGGACTAAGAGCTGGACTTTGTTTTTTATCTCCATTGAAGCCATTTTTGGTGCTATAAGATAACAGTACACATGGTGTCCTGGCTGTGGGGTTAGAAGGTCCTTTGGGATGACCTAGTTAAATTGTACTGGTTTGTTTGTTTGTTTGTTTGTTTGTGTTTTTTTTTGTTTGATTTTGTTGTTTTGTGGAGCTTTTTTAGGGAGGGAACCTCTTTTTAAATTTGTGTTGGTATTTTTTTGGCTTTGGTTTTGTTTTGGGATTTTTTGGTTAGTTTTGGTTTTGGTTTTGGCTTTGGGAGTGGAGGATGTTCAGCTACTGACGGCTATAGTCACCAAAAGCCAGGAGCTAGTTTAAAATGTTCAACAAGGAAGAAAAGAAATAATCTCAAATGGTTCAGAGAGGTGGGGCCAAAACATGCTCAAGGACTGATATTCTTTCAAAAGGGAGCAGACTTCTACCCTGCCTGTAAATCAGTGGGACCAGTTTCTCTCATGCTGTGGTAAGTTTTGTGTGGTTGGCCTGATCTTGATTTTGAATGTTGTGCTCTGATAAGAACCCACTTAGCCCTTTGGTGCTAAGCAGTGGGGTGGGATTAGCGCTGAGACAGCATTTGCCCCAGCCCTGAACCATGTATGGTCATTTAGGGTAACTGGTGAGAGGGGTTTACAGCTCGGGGTACTCTGGGGGTGGTCCCCCTGGACTCTGACTCAGGAGGGGTTTTTCTCAGTGTATCATAACTTCAGAAAGGTCTTTATTTCAGGGAGGATAATTTGAAGGGGCAGAAGGGGAAGTGAGAGACAGAAACAAATTGTTTCACAAGCAGTGGAAGATTGGCAGCCTGAATTCAAGTGTTGTGAAGTTGTGTTCTTTGTAGTATATTAATGTGTGAGCTGTGTTTGAATGTTTTCCTGCAGCTGGATGTTCAGAGAGATGTGCCTGCTATCATGTTTCATGGGATTTGGTTTTATGCTGCAGCTTTTCTTTGAGCCCTCATAATTGCTGTGCTTTTTCTGACTGTTGGTTTTCATGAAACTTGTAGAAACTTTTTTCCTCTTGGGTTTTTTTTTTCTCTGTCAGACTGGGAGAAAGTTTGCCAATGAGTAAAAGCAAGAAGTTGTTTGGGGGATATGGAGAGACAGGCACACTGCAGGCAGACAGTTTGCAGGCCCATGAGAAGAGAAGCAAATATTAATCTGGTCTGTATGTGTTCCTGTTGCTCTCTGAAGTGCACAGAGAATAGGGATATTCTCCTGCTCATTTAAGCAGAGCTGTGCCTCCAGACAGTTCTCAGTGTGGGGCTGCAGGTATGTGTAGTGGGACTGTGATCTGGAGATGAATGCATAAGCTTCAGAAAATGGCTCAGAATCTAAAATCAAAACCGTGTTGGCTCTTTCTCCACACAGTCAGGGAGAGTCACAGGTGCAGAGGAGAAACCCCCTGACAGGAGAACTGGTGGCACATGTTCAGACAAGGAGGTCAGCTTGTCCCTCCCAGTCATCCAGTGCCAGTATTTGCACCTCTTTTTCTCCTGAGAGACTGACACATATTTTATAGCCTATCTCCATAGCTGAGTATCTGAGGCTGCAAACAAACAAGCCCACCTTTCTCGGTGTGACAGAGCCCCTGAGATGAAAACCGTCCAAGAGAAGAACTCCCCTAAAAGGTATTCACAGGGCATTATTTCTGCCTCTGCACACCTCTAGTTCATATGCCTGGGATTGAGCAAGTCTTACCTCAATACTGAAGTTTGCTGGCTCAGGCCTGTTTGTCTGACTCACAGAGAAGCAGAGACTCAGATTTACAGGAGAAAAATGGATTTTTTTAGCTCTTGGTGCACTGAGTTATGATCAGGTTTTCTAGAGAGAAGCTTCTTTGCCTGGGTATATCTCTTGCCCATGAGCTGCCAAACTGTGGGACATTGCAGCAATGTTTTAAACACATCACAGCCCATCAAGGGAGGGCAGTGGAATCACGCAGGTGATTTCTTCCCCCCCAATTTTTGATAACCAAATATGATTATGGGAGAACTTGCAGTATCCCAGTAAAGTGCTACATTATAAACTTTGCTTTTCCAAAGGGAATATGTAGAATTTGGTGCTACAGTCTGTTCAGAAAAAGGCCTTATTTATTTGGTTATATGCAACTTGTGTTGCACTGAATTAAGTCTTTCTTCATGCTAACCAAAACTAGCAAAGAGATTCTTCCTCGTGGTTGAAAGAAACCACTAGTTATAGAAACCAAAAGGCTGAAATGGAATAGAAAAAGGCCCATTCAAAATCGGGCAAGGCCTTGACTTTTATTGCTTTTCACTGTGCAACCTTTCTTAGAGTGTTGCCAGCATCTTGATTTGCAGGATGGAAAGCAAGATAGAAGGGTCAACGATTGAAGGGACCTTAAAGATAATCTAGTTCCACCTCTCCTGCCATAGGCAGAAACACCAAGCAAATGAGGAGAAGAAGAAGTAGCAGAAGAGCAGGAGTGCCACAAGCCAAATTCATACTGCTTCCAATTGACTGCTTTCAGGTCAATTTAATGTGCCGTAAAAGGCCCAACCAAAGTTAAAGCAGGCATTTTGGGTGTGACTCATGTAAAAGGTCTTTTATATCACTGAGTCCACAACCTTTCTCCCCCTCCACTCCTTTAATAATGTGCTTTGAAGTGGATCCTATTCTGACCAGAGGAATGGAAGAGAATATGGTATCCAGTCTGCTTGCAGTGTCATGCAAGTGTACTGAAGTGTGGGCTAGTTAATTTGGAATTAGAAATAATTATTAAAGGAGAAAGGTTTAAATTAAGATTAACAGCTGAGCCAGAACTGCTCTGTTTCACCTATGGGTCATATGTCTTCAAATTTTCAGGCTTAGATTGCTAAAATCAGGAGGCAATTTTTTTTTTTTTTTTGGTAAATGCTTTTCAGATTAGGCAGTTTGATGGTAAGAGTTTAGCAGGTTTGAGTATCAAGCCACACAGTAGATGATTGTAGAAGCTGAAATGGCTAATTGTAGATGCCTGCTTTTGAAAAAATGAATCATTACCTATATTCAGTTTCTTCATCTCTAGAATAGAGATAATATTTCCCACTATGGCTCTTGGGACTTTGTTATTTTGAATGGATTAGCACGAGACAAAAGCTTTGGATTTTTTGACTGGGAAAGTGCTATGGAAATACAGTATATTATTGTGATATCCTTTGAGACATTTCTGTGAAGTCAGTGGTGACTGTCATGATAATAAAGGAAGCCTCAGAGAACCTAACGAAATAATGATCCTACTTCCTTTCTAGCTATTCTTTGAAAGGGCAAATGCAATGAGTGATAATGATTTAATGAGAAAGAGTCATTAGGGCATCCAGCCTGCATCTTTAGAAGTGCAAAGCATTTTGGGAGAACTTAAAATTACTCGGAGAACAAACCAAAAGTAGCTCTGTCAGAATATTAAACTTTTATTTGTATTCTCTTTTAATACTGATTGAAACCAGTGATCTCTTTCACTGGCTGTTGGCTGGCACCTGTGTAGTCACAAAAGTGGCTTATTCATAGCTTCAGTGCTGTTGGAAGGGTGAGATCAAGGAAGTACCTCTGCTTACCCTCTGTGTGTTATCCTCTGCTTAGAGCTTAGTGTCACTTGAGGATTCCTGACCTGTTGAATTTGCATTTATAGGAGGCCTCATGTACTGGAATTAATCGGCCTGGATTATTCAGTTTTATTAATAAAGCTGCCTCAGTTTCAAGCATGGCTAGAGGAGGAAAGTTGTTAGTTTTTTTTTATTTGTGTTTGTTTGTTTTGTGTTTTTTTTTCTGGTATTGATACCTAGTGAGACAAGAGCTTCAGATACTTTGGAGAAGAAATTTTAATGAAAATAGAGTACATTATTGTAATATCCCTTGGGGCGTCTTTGTGAAGCCCAGTGGGTAACAATGCTATGCATTAGTACAAAAAAAGTACTTTTGTACACAAAAAAAGGAGCTAGTATTAACTCTATTTCAGGATTGAAGAGCTAAACCAGAACACAAGCAAGTTTTTAAAGACTTGAACCACACCTGACTGCTGACTGTTCAAAGGAGGAAAGTTTGTTCAACCCATTTAAGGAAAGAACCAGTTACAAAATATTTAGGAATTGTCTTTGAAGGATGCACGGAAGCAAATGTGTTGGAGCCACATCAGTGAAAAAAAGCTTTTGACTTCATGAGTCCTTCTACTTGGAAGCTTGAAACCAGAGGCTGGTTTTGTGGCTTGGCCCTTTTGGTGTCACTCTGGGCTCCATTAGCAGCAAGGAAAGCAGCAGAGCTGGATGCAGACTCTGGCATTGCTCAGTTTCTGCAGCCACTTGCGTGGGTGCCTTGAGCTGCTGGGTACAGTGGCACTGTTCATTGTGATGCCAGGAGGTGGCTTGGGCCATTTGTCTCCTAGACAGATGAGGAAGAGAAAATTGGTCTCAGGGAGAACCACAAAGCTGCATGTGCTAGAGGCTTGCTGAGCTTGGGAATTCGGAAAATTGCTGGAGCGAGTTACTGGGAAAGGCATTGAATTGCTGCATGTTCTCTGATCATCTGTTTGGTAAAAAGCGTGATTGGAAGGGAAGGCAGGGGCCACGGATTCTCATCTTATTAAAATCATAGGTATGACCAGGTAGGCTTTTTGTGAAGGTCTCTCCTTGTCCATCTGCTACAGGTTGTGTTTACTCTGTCCCTATGACAGAAGCTGTGTAGTGTTGGAAGCTCCCCACTGTTTGGATGGGGTGGTCGGGCTTTTCATGCAGGTTGTGATGCCCCTCCTAAAGTGAGCTGGTGCTGGCCACTCTTCAGGTGTGGCATCCTGTACGAGGTAGCTATTGAGTTGTTCTGGTGGGAAAATCTTGTTTGTTAGGAAAACAGAGTGTGAAAACAGCAGAGAAGCAGGGCAAAGTGAGGTCTCAAACATGCCCACAAATGAGGAGGAGGAAGCTACAGAAAACCCTCTGTGATGAGGCAGCCCTTTTCCCTAGTCACGAATGGATAATACCACCCCCAGATCATCTGCTCCTCTGGGTGGGATTTGCTAGTGTAGGGGCCTGAATCTGTAACTCACAAAAATTAAATACCTGGCACAAAGTAGAATGGGGGTGACTGAGGACTCAAGATATCAGTTTAGGCACATTTTTATCTAGACATGAGTTCAGCTGTTACAATTCTGAGCCACATTTGGATTCCCATCTCCAAGACAAAAATCAGCCTCCCTAAATAAAATCGTTGTTGATGGGTTTAATTTGGATTCTTATGTTGGATTTATCTGAAAAGAGAATTTGTGCTAAGGATGCTGTTGATATCAGAGTCCTCTCATTTAGATACCATTTGCAGTCCCACACCGGCAAATGAGAGCAGAGCCTTCCCCCAAAGCCCACCTTCCTGGGTGCACCACAGCTGCTCAGGTGGTTAGGATCAGTTGATACAGAGACAGACCCTGCCCCAAAGGACTCAAGTTTTCCTCTCTTTTCTGCTAGCCACCCTGAATGAAACACAAAATCTTGGGTTTTAAGCATAATAATGCTCAAGCTGTGACTTTGAGCATCTGTTCACACAGTCATTCCTTTCCCCAGAGCTCTAATAACCACATAAACTCTTTTTGTCTCCTCTTTTCTCCAGGTCAACAGACTATGGCACTACCTATGAAAAGCTAAATGACAAAGTAGGCCTGAAGACTGTGCTGAGCTACCTATATGTCAGTCCCACTAACAAGAGAAAGGTAAGGGAGAGCCATCGAGCTGGTAGCTATAGAAACAAAATCACAGCATTCTGAGAGGAATTATGATCCTAAAGTGAAATCTGGTGGTAATTTGCAAGAGCTTGAATTTACCGCCTAGGTTGCACTAGTACAATTTCACAGAATCCAGTAGAACTGATCCTGTTTTACTTGTGGTGAGGATGGAGCATTTAATTCCCGGCTGAACCTGTTAGAGAAATGAAAAGATTGCTTTTGTTTGCTTCTGACTGTTCACCTTTAAAGAAGCTGAATTCACACAAATGTTTCTGGGATTCTTGCTTACACTGGCTTTGGCTAATATACCTCTCCCTGCCTTCTGTCTCCTTATTATTAGAAATACTGAGTAAGAGGCGTTTATTTCTGCATTTGACTCTTTTTCCCCTTATGCTTTCCCTAGCTAGAATTCGGAGATAAAGATGAAAATGGCATTTTCACTGGTTGCATCATGCAGGGGGGCTGAAAGCAGAATATGCCTGGGAGTGGGTGGGAGACCTACAATTTGATTTGAATGTGTAGGAGAGAAGATGAGGTTACAGCTTTCAAACCCCCTGCTCACGCTTCCCACATGATGCAATTAGGGCTGCAGCTGGCTCACAGAGCACAGCCCAGGAGTTACTCCTCAGTGCCTTTTGGTTTAAAATTATTGCCTGTGTTGATTCAGGGGAGGGAGTGGGACAAAGGCGCTTTCAGCTGCCCACAGAAATCAGCGTGGGAGGGCTGCAGCACGAAGCTAATTGCTGAGGGTGAAGTTGCTTTTAAATAGGGTGCAACCTATTCAGCGTGATCACTTCCAAACTGCCCATACTCTGTCTCCATCAATAGGTTTTCCAAACTAGTAACTTCCTACTTGTGCTGTTCTTATTACTACTGTTGTGGTTTCCATCACTGGTCAGTCTACAGAGGTTCCAGGATTGACGTTTGTTTCAGTGTATCAGACATTGCTCTGATTATTATGCGTATTTGGATGTACAGGGAAGAGGAAGAATGCAGTGGCCAGGGCTCAGCTTATATTTTTCCTGAAGCAGAAGCTGAATTATTGTGACAACTACCTTGGCTTCTTTTTTTTTTTTTTTTTTTTTTTTTTGTTTGGTTTGTTGTTTTTTGTTCATTTGTTTGTTTTTAATTTGTTTTTGGGTTTTTTTGTTTTGGTTTTTTTTTTTTCATGAACAAGATAGATTAAGATGTTTTTTAATGTGCTTTCCTGGCCCTCATAACCCTCCCATATCCAATATGGTGAGAACTGAAGAGTTAATTCCTCTTCATTCTGTTTCCAAAGCAACTCTGCCCACCCAAAAACAGAGGCAATATGCTCGGTTACAAATCTTACGTCACTGGTGTAAAGACTCCCTCAGAAATTGGAGTATGAGGATCTATTATTATCTTCTGGCAATTTCTCAAGCTACCGAGCTTTACAGATTAACAGTCTTTCCTCTCCTTTTTTTTTTTTTTTTTTTTTTTTTTTTTTTTTTTTTTTTTTTTTAATTAAAAACACCTACATTGCATCATATAGTGGCATGGAGACCTATCTTTACCTGCTGATTTCTTATTTGAGATGACAATTTTAAAGAAATATTTTGGTCTTCTGCTTTAAGAAAATGATTTCTGGACCCATCTGTCTGTCTTTCCCCTTCTCATCCTTTCTGAAAAATCTTATGAAATTCCCTACAAGCTGTAGGGAAAACCCATTGGAGACCATCTTCAGTGCTGGCTGCTGTGGGAACAATTTCTTTCTATTTTTCTATCTCTGCAAAAAATATAAACAATGTTACTGTGCATGCTTAGGCAGCTGATCTGTCTGAACTCTGCTTTGTCAACCACCAAAGCAATTCCAAACATTCATGCAACATTTGAAAAATGCCTGAAAAAGGTGTCACTGGATTGGAGCACCTGGAATTTGTCATATTCAGTTTTGGGTTTATTGTCCACCCAGCCCCCTAACAGGTTCTTGAGACTATGCACTGCAAAAAATGCACTTGGATTGCAGTCTTCTCCATTTCTCTGGATGAATATTGTTCCACTGGCTTGGGGAGTAAGCAGAATGGTTTTGCTGAGCTCCTGAGAACAACCAACAGCAAATCACAAAGCAGTAGGTGAATCAGTTGCATTCCCGTAGAAAAAGTCCAAGTCCCTTGTGTATCACCTCCAGCACCAGAAGTGCTGCCTCGTTGAACATGGTGCAGTGATCTCTTGTGAGCTGCAGAAAAGGTCTTTGTTTGTGGCAATAAGTGGGGAGGGAGATATCAATAGTAACACGTGCACAGGGCTGGTGTGCCCACCGTGAACCATGCAGATCCTTTCCAGGCAAGATATTTTCCCCTGAGGCATTCACTCCCAGGTGCTGACTGGACCCTGCATGCCTCTCAGCTTCTGAGTTTGCACATGTTGATAGGCCTGTCTACTCATTAGTGTTTAGAGGATTAGGGGTTACTTGGAGGAGGAGAAAAGCTTTCCATACATTCATTCCTAATTGATTGACAACCTGTTCCAGTGCTCTAGCACCTTCACAGTGTGTTCAGAATGTATCTCCCAGCCCTAACTGGAGATCCTCATCTGGGTGTTGAGTATTACCTCTGTCTGTGTTTGGAGTCTTGCCAAGTATTGAAATGTCTTTCCTGACACAGCAGACTGGAAAATGCTGGAGCAGCTTGACAGCAGCTGGTCTCTCAGTCCTGTCCTTTGCTCCTCAGGGAAACACATCACTTGCTAATGTTTATCAGTCGGCGAAATCACTGATTATGTCTTTGTGCCTGAAAGCGAAAGAGGCAGCTGAGAGGGGAAGAGGTGAAGAAACACAACCTCTATGACTATGACAGTGATAAATCCAGAGCAGCTTTGCTTCTCTCTGGGTACCTCTTGGCTCTGCCAGTGCTTGCCACTTGGAGGTCAGATTTAGGCTATGGCTGTTCCAGGGTTTTACATGTTGCAGCTGGGTGATATCAACTCTCCTCATGCACAAAGATAACCAACGCACAGAGCTGTGTAGCAAAGACTGAGATGAGGTGGCTTTGGCTCTGTATTCACATGGTGCAGGGGCAGCAGCAGAGCTGGGTCCCAGAGTGCCTACTCCCAGCTGCTACCTCAACCTGCTGAGGGCTGGTCTTGGAGCTGAGATAGGGGCTGTCCATTTCCTAGAAACCACAGAAGGTGTTTGGAAAAGGTACTTTGCCATTGTGTAATTTGACATTTGCAGTTCTAATTAAATCAATATAACAATATGCAGATACCAAAGGAAGTTGCTGAGAATACTTCTTGCCAGCCACGATTCCTCTTGCTTCTCAGGTATCATTGCTAGTGATCAGGCAAGTTTGGTGATCTCAGATCACCCATTATTTGAATGAGAGCACACCGGGTGCTGAAGTAAGGAAACTGCTAAGCATTCTGCAATCCACTGTGAATCTGGAGACTTTGGCTGCATTGTAGACAAAACATTCCCTGCCGTGAACCAGGATTACTACACCTTCCTATGGAGCTGTTGTACTGCTAATACCCTTCCCCTAAGAACTAACAAGTTCAGGGTTTCACAGTGCTTTGCAAGTGTGTGGACAGGCTCTGCTGCTGGAATTTGACTCTGCCTCTGACTTTTATCTACTCTCCTGCAGATGCTTGGGCTGTTGCTTCTTTCACTTGCACAGTAGGGACTTGTGTTTGGATCAGGTCAGTCAGACAGCTGAAGTCCTGGGGACTGTGGCTTTCTTGAGTTACCATTTTGAGCCCTGGTGAGAAGCCAGGTCCCTCCATGTTGACACTTCCAACACCATGAAGATGCTCTAATAGGCAGAGCGTATTCCAGGGCACATCTTCCCCTTCAGTGCATCTACTCACCCAGTTGTTTGCCTGAGAGAGAGACCACGTGAGAAACACCTACTTTGTCCAGTTGCCAAAGGGGTTGCAATTCTGTAGTGAACTTCAGAAAGGAGAAACTTAAATATTTGTTTGCAGCACCCCTTCCTTACAGATGAATGGGATTTTAGGGCAGATGGTTGAGTGCTCTGAAAAGCTGAGACTTGCAAAACACATAGCTTTGGCTTTTGTACCCTGTAGCCTTTTGTCTGTCTTTGGGGATATGACAAAAGATTACTTACTCTCTGCTGGGCAGAGATCTTGTTTCCCTGCTGACCTTTAATTTAATGCTATATTTTGGGCATTAGTTACATTTTACTAGAGGCAGATTTTCACAGCAACCTGGGAATGAGAATTGTTTGTTACTAAGGGAAAAAATCTCTTCTATTTTAATAAGAACATTTCTTTTGGCTTTTTAAATTTCTGTTTTCTTTATATCCCAATTCTCTCTCTCTCTCTTTTTTTTTTTTTTATGGTTGTTGGAAAAATTCTGTTAGAAAATGGAATAATTTCCGCAAATAATTAAGATTGTGGTTCTTTACCTAACTCCCTGCATTTCAAAATGACACTGTTTGGAGCCACAGTACTGTGATTCCCTATTTTTTGTCATGAGTTGGTCTGTTGGGTAAGATGCCTTGTCCTGAGAATATTTGCTTTCTTCTTGGTTGCCAATAACAGGATTCATTTTAAAATTGATGTCTCATGGAGGGATGTAAAGTCCTTCCAAAGGGTGTAGAAAGATGAGAACCAAAGTCCCATATATCCGAAGCACTACTTCTTCAGGCACTGAGGTGCATTTTTGAATCTCAAGGAATTGATCTTAAACCATAGATTTTATGTATTACTTTTTTCCATGAAATATTCTGTGAATAGTGCTTATTCTTGGTGAAGATGTTGTTTAGTTGAAAACCCATTTTCACTACAAAACTTTTATGTCTGCCCTTGGGAATACTGTGGAGGTTTAGTGAATGGAGTTAAAAAGCATTTAAAAGAAAGAGAGGAAAAAGGGGGAGAATGACAAGTCTGACAAAATCAACCCAAACCCCACTTTCCTGTATATAGTATTGCTGAGATGAGATGTGGATAAATGGGAGGTCCTGATTGCAGTTAAGAGCTGAGGCAACAGTTCTGATGTCCTAGAAATACCTTCCTTCGTGGATTTGCTTTGCAATTCATTTGGATGCAGTTTTCTTTAGCTTTTCTCCTGAGCTGTTACAAACACTGTTGCAAGTGATAACTTGAAGAATTAAGAGTTTTTTAGTCTTTTATGCTGGCTGACTGAACAGAAACACCACCCAGGGGCAGTGAATGAAATGAGGACTCCCCCCATTTTTTGCTTATACCAGAACTGAAGTGTTGGAGGGTTTATTTATAGATAGAACTTCTAGATAAGTGATTTGAACAGTAGTTGCAAACAGCATAAATCAGAAATAAGGTTGTAGTGCTCACTTAAAGAGCTCTGAGAAAATGGTTTTGCAGACTAGTTTCTTAGTTGTCATAGAATCAAAATGGAGGGGCAGTACAAATCACTGAAGCTATAAAAGCCAAAGTCGTGCCACACCTCTCATACCTCATTCTGCCTCTGAACTTGGCCTGTCAGAAGGAGAAATGTTTAAAGGTATTTGGAGAGTCAGGAGCTCCGGAAGATAAATATGATTAGATTTGTTTGTTTCTGTACAGCTTTTGGGGGTGAAGTGCTGCAGCTGTTTATGAGCTGTTTATGAGCAGAGAGCAATGCTGCATTGCTGTTCAGGTTAATGAAGAAAGAAGGTAATTGTAACTGTAATATTGAAACTGCAGAGGATTGCGTCGACCTGACTGGTGACCAGCTAAAACACTGGGAGTGACACCACCTCTTACAGAAGTTGCAGATCACAAAATGAGTATAAGCCGCTTTGAGCTCCTCTTTATTTCTTCTTGCTCACTTGAAGAGTAACTGAGAGCAAACACTGTCCTGGCCTCATGTATCTCCAAAAGGAATTCCTGAGCTGTGATTGGAGCCTCAAGGCATAACCATGGTTCAAACTAATTTTGGTTTTGCCTTCTTTTCTTAGTTCGTGAGATCCCAAAGGGAATTCCACAGCATTTTTTTTCCTTACTCATCAAATGTGTGATAGGTTGATGAGGCAGATATTCTAGCACGTACCTGATGCTTGCTAATCCAACCAGAACTGAGCTGCCATCCTTAGCAACAGCTCCCATTAGTCATCTGCCGCTTTTTCCTAAGATTGCATCTCAAGCTATTGATGAGAAACTGAGCTCTGGAGTATCCTAAAGCCATTTGGCAGATGGAAGGTTTCTTTGGACCCTTTTTCCTCATTGTGCTGACACTGTGATAAACAGTATTTGCTGCAAACTGGCACTTGCTGATGTGATCTCAGAGAATGTATTTATAACTCAAAGGCAATGGGGCTGAGTTGGAGCCACAGGGGGGAGTGATGGAACTAGTTGTTTCTACAGTCTTTTATCCCTAATCTTTCCCTTCAGTCTAAGGGAATACAGTCACTAAATAGCTCTTGGTTTTGCAGCTGCCATTAACAAGGACTAAATTACCTGAGCTGCAAATGGGTCTCTATGTGAAGCCCTTCTCTGGACCTGTTGAGCTGCATATGGTGTTCCTGTGCTTCTTAGCACTCCAAAATCCATGCCACCCAGTCTGGAGTCGATGGGGGCAGATAGGAAAGGCTGTAGCTATGAAACACAGTTCCTGGGTTAGTGGAGCTCAGATTTGCTTGCTGTGGTTATACCAGTGGATAGTACAAATGTGACTGTGATCTGGGTAACATCACAGTGTGTTCCATCTCGTAAATACACTTCAAGGGACAGTCACTGTCAGTCTCCAGAACTGACAATTTAAATAGAGGAGTAAAATGTGAATGAAGAAGTAATATTTTTCTTCACTTACTGGTGTTGCAAAGATGATTTTCTCAAGATCACCCGCAATACCCATGGAAGAGTGAGAGGATATGTGACATGACATGTTTTGTCTACAAGGTGTAGTCTTGTGAGCTCTTGTGTATGGGATTCTCGCTATTTGTCCAACTAATTCAGCTTGAATTTGGCACCTGTGAAAAGAGATCATTTTTGTAAATGTTCACAGAACTGTGACCTGCAACTGTGTGAAAGAAATCTCCTGAGTTACAGATATGTTCTTATACTTGGAGAAGGGGACTTTAGGAATTTCTTCTTTTGAAGGGTTTTCTGTTGTCTCTTCTGAATTCAGAAAAGTCATGTTTTCAGAGTAGGTTTCTCTGACCTTTCCTACGTAAGAAATATAGTTTCCTGATGCCAGCTGACTTTCTAACATGGTTCAAGATCAATGAATGGAAAACATTGACATGTAAAGGCATAATATGAGTGTTATTAGAATACTCTTAAATATAGGATATTTGTCAGTATGCCCAAATTTGTGGTTTTTTTGTGTTCGTCCTTTTTTTTTTTCTGTTGTGTCTTTTGTGGTTTTTAAATTATTATTATTTCTGTATTTTGGGGTTGTGCCTCCTTGTGAATCTTTGTAGTCAAGAGGCTCCTGTGAGAGAGTCCTTTGCCCTCTTGCAGTCGGAGACTATGGGGTCTGGCATGCCAGATGCCCCACTGCAACCTGACCTATAGGCTCCTGTCCCTCAAGAAAGAACAAACTACTATCTGTTTGCTTGCAGGTTTTAATTTTACTACTTCTGACTTAACATAAATCATAGAGATAAACAGAGGTCGTGTAAGATCTGTGGTCTGGGATATGACCTTTTGTCAGCACAGACAACACAGAATTGGGACCCAAGCTTATGAGAAATCCCCAATGGAAGTTTTCCCCTTTCTTATAGGATTCTTCCACTCCAAGGAAGGCTGTCCCCTGGTATGCATGAATGTGAAAAATGGAGATTTATGGTGGTTTTTTTTAGTTAATTCTCTGAAGAAGCAGATGCATTAAAAAAGAAACACAGAAAAAAACTCCAGACCCACTGAACCTCGCCCACTGCTCATCAACTGTTTCTAAAAATAAATGCAATTGAGATAATTAACAAAATGCTTCCATATGGCATTGTTTAATGGGGGTGAAGGGGAGAGAATTAGAAGAGAGATAGGTATAAACAGAAACAGATAGCCATCTTAAAACCATCTACATTAAAAGTCATCATTTCAGTGTTCATGAAGGAAAAAAGTTCATATATTACAAAACTCCAGAATTAGGGTTGTCTTTGTGTACTTAATGTATCTGCATTTTGTATCTTTGTGCTTATATACTCCAAGAGTATTTATTTGCATTTTTCATAGGTTTCTGAACTCGTTTAATGTATGTTTTGTTATTACTGAGGTAAGTATGTAAAGGGAATGGAAACCTAATGCAGGGGAAAAAAAAAGAGGGCCATCAAAGTTGGCTTCATGAAAAATGTTTTCTTAAAAAAATGTCATTTTAGTCTTCCCAGAACTTACAAGTTTAGTTGATAAAAGTAAGCATGTAGACACCAGATGTATAAGTAAAATAAGGAAAAAAAGACTCAGACACTTGCTACATCATTTATCTGTCAAGGACTGGAACTGTGGTCCTGAAATCCCTGCTTAGATTCTGTCTGTGGTTTTGGAAAAAAGAAAATTGGCCACTTGAATGAAAACAGGCACAGATCTTAGGAAAAGGCAAAGCAGACTTCAAATCCTTTGACTTATTTAGCATGCACACTTCCCTGAGGTTGCTTTGTTGTAAGAACTGAGTGGGTGAGCAATGTTTGTTTGGTGTTGTTTGTGGATGGTAAATGTAGGTAGCTACCACTTCAAAGATACAATTCCCAAGCCTATTGTCCTAAAAAAAGCAAAAAACAAACCCTAAAATTGGTGGAGGAGGGTCTCACAACACTTCATTGTCTACTAGAATGACTGGAGATCCAAATTGTGAGATGGAAAGATGGGAGAAACCCAAGACAATATGTCACTTTGTTTTCATAATATTTGCAAACAATTTTTGGAGTAAAAGGACAGTTACCAGGTAAGAGTGATGAACCTGCTAGGATAGTGGTATACATCTGTGTCAGGGCTGTTTTGTCTGGCTTCCTAAAATTCAGTACATCTCTCCTGTTGTACCCTCTGCCTGCTTCACCTTTTGCTGCTGGAGTCAGGGCCCTAGGGAGCCTTAGGGATGTTATGGGATTGTAAAGAGAAGAGATGGGGCAAGACTGAAGAGGTTCAGATGTAGACTTCTCAGAGCTGGCTGTCAGAAAAACAGAGGTAGTTTGCTCTAATTTAACCAGATCAGACAGATCAGAAGTTATAATATCAACTAAAATAAAGCTGCAATTTTGTCACGAAGCATGGCCATTGCTTTTATGAAATGGGCAGAGTGGACCTGTGTGAGCTTCATGAGTGCCCTACCTTGTTTAGAGGGAAAAGAGAGCCTGTCAAGATGCACTGCCTTAAATACAGGGCTGCCTGTATTTACCACCCAGACTGTCAGCAGGGTGGACACAGCTGCAGGTCCCAATGTAGGGCAGTTTTATGAGACCTTTTTCCTTTCTCCATCCTCCTTACTTCTCTGTGAAACATGACTGTCTCACTTACTGCTGCACTCCACTAATATGTTAATTTATGAAGTATGAAAAATGAGGTAGTTTTGAATTAACGAGGAGGGACATCAGGATAGACAGCAGGATAATCAATCAATAATGGTGAGTCAATGTCCTGTTATTAAAAAGGAGGAAAAATAATAGAATGGGTGGAGAGCAGCTCTTGGAAAAGGGGCAGGTGGGTCCTTTTGAAGACCATATAATTCTCTGACCTTGATCTTTAGTGGTAAGACCTGGTTCACCAAGACATTCCTCTTAAAGGAAAATTATCCCCCACCCCCACCAACCCCAGACCTCAAACACAATAATAATTGCAAAATATCTTTTTATTTCATTTTTTTTACAAGGTGAAGAATATAGAATTTCAGCACATGCTGGCCACAGTCTTGATTTCTGCCGTATATGTACATCTACCTCTTATAGTATAAATGCAGTAACTCTAATGTCAGCTCTAGTGTGATCAATTCTGTGTAAAATATTTTATCCCAAGCAGCACTGTCAAACCTGGAAACCCTTCTGTAAATGTGTTAGAATCAATTTTTCTTCAGAATAGACCTTGGCTGGGCTAGATCTTAGACAGGTATTTCAGCATGTCTTGGAGTGCTTGAGGCTTCTTTTTGCATTAGTTGGAGTTCATTGCCCTTGACCCTATCCATCCTAAAATGCTTTTATTCATTGTATCCAGACAGATGTTGCTGGACTACAAAAGAACTGATAAGGATTTTCTAAGTGGTGCTCAGATGCAGTTAGGGAAAACTCAGGCTGTAGTTTTCTTATAAATCTGGGGAATCAACACTTAGACCAGTCCTTATGTCTCTGAGGAGAGATTGGTGCTGCCTGTTCCAACAGGCCGTACAATATTATAATTATCTGTTGCAACAAATGAGGTTGTCCTTTTTATGACAAGAAAACTTATCTGACATCTTTTGCCTCCCTTGGAATTATCCCATGGCAGACCAACATGATCACTAAAAATGACTACAAGAAAGCAACAAAACTCATGAAGCAGCTGTACTCAGAGATGTGAGTGGGAAAGGAGTAGAGGCAAGGAAGGTAGTGCTCAGGATCCAGATATGGGTGGAAAGATGGAGTAAGCTTGGCAATTTTCTGACTTTTGCCAATGGATTGTTAAAACAAAATGTCAGTGTTATGTTGCAGATAAAACCTTTTTGTTCTCTCTTCCAATTCTGTTTCCTCTTACGCTAGTTCTTTGGGACACTGCAGTGGCCAGGGCTCATGTACACACATGGAAGAACACAGAAAGGAAAAGACATGATTTTCCCAAGACTGCGAGGTGTCAGTGAGCCTGTTGGAATAGGATGTAGCAGCTGTAGTTCACAGCTGCTGGGACAGTCACTCACCTTCTCAGTGTGTAATTGCAGACAAGACTACCACCATAAACCTGCAAGGACTGTGTCATTGGGAGATAATTATTAAAAGTAATAGGAAATGTCAAAGCCAGTAAGCTGGTAGTTGTGAATCCCATTCCTAGGTCCTGAATATCTTCCGATATTGGAATTTCTGGCACCTGACTTAGCATGCAGAGCTTGCTGGACAGCTTAGAGCTGAGTGCTACCATGCAGAGCACTGAAATGCCATCATGTTTTGTAACTTTAATTTTTGGGGGCCTCAGCCTTGCATGCAGAAAATGGATAGACCTTCTCCTATCATCTTAACTTCCTCCAGTGGGGGGATGTTAGGAAGAGAATTACATTAGGGACAGTGAGAGACACGAGTAATAGATGCCAGGTAAGTAAATTGAGATAGATCATAAGCATCTGGATGTGAACAGTGATAAAGCTGACTGTTGTCTATGTACACTCTGCAATCTGACTAAAAAGCAGGAAAATAAAGTGTGTAAGCAAAGGAGAAGCAATGATGCATTTAAAATTGTATTCAGGTTTAATGGCCTCAAGAGAAACACATAACACAATTTTTATTTTTCTATAGAGCCATGAAACACTCTACTGTCCTCAAATGAAATAGACTGCTGTATACAGGCTGAAAAAGTTTATCCCATGAGTAACTATCCATGCACATCTTTTTGTTTTCTGTAATGGGACAACTACTGTGAGTAAACTTATACCCACATGTAAAGTGTTCTCCCAAGTGAGACCTATAATCAGAAGAGTGTTTTTATATAAATGGTGTTCTCAGTTCCAGCAGCTGTGGTACACACAGCCTCTCCTTACTGATAACATTATTTTCTGTAACTATTTCTGCTTACACGGTAAGTTACCATAATGGTGAAAATTACTTTGTAGTTCTATGGAGAACAGCACAACCATGCATTTACTCAAATAACGTATAATTATAGCAGCGAATGCTGCTTTTCTCTTTCTGTGAGCACAGTTTGGGACCAGAGCTCTTCCTTGCCACTAAAAAAAAGATGGTGGCCCCAAAACAATGCATCAGATGTAGTAACAGCGAGGGGTTTCCTGTGTAGAATAAAGAAGACTAAAAAGGCATCATGCAGAACTATGCTATGTAGAAATACCAGACTCCAGAAAAATATAATAATACAGATCAGAAGCTTTAAATTTGTGTGAAAGCACTGGTTGGTGCCTAAGGTCACCAGCTGAGGCTCCTACTTCTGGGCCCAGTCATAGAATTGCTGGTCAAACTGGATATATGAAAACCAGCCATAAATTGTGATGGTTGTAACCCATTTGGCATCTCCTGGAGGAGGACTGTGCACGAACATGCTGTGACACAGAAAAGCCCTTGGCAAAATAGCTGAACAGCACATGGCACCTTAGGAAGGTGGGATTACTGTGGCAGAGGACTTTGCTCTGATGATCTGTGGGGAGTTGGAGAATGTGCAACACTAACAAGAGTATAATGGGCTGGAGTAACCTTGGGTAAATGCTGCTTTGCTGTGACAATGAAAGGTTTTACAACCAAGCATGTGGCTGTTGCCAATCAGTCACTCTTTGCCAGGTCAAACACATGCTTTTTGGATGGCTTCCATCCCCACTGGCACCTGAAATTCAACAAGCAAATGCTTGCTGTGCCCTGTAATTAAAAGTGAAAAGTACATGTGTCCAGTGCCAAAAAGACAAGAGAAAGAGGGGAGATATGTTGTTCTGACCTGCTTAGCAGCAAAACAAATATAAGATGTTCTGCTTTGTTGCCTCTAGTATGTTGGCATGCAAACTGGATCCAGCCTGGGATTTGGCATCGCGAGCAGGTTAGGATGGCAGCTTTAGAGTATCTGTGTTCTTTTCCCAGTTTTATAGCCATGATGTATTTTCATTTCCCACCAGCCAGTAAGGATTGCAGAGTGGTTTTCCTTGAAAAGCTTTTGCTTTATATCCAATTTAGCCCTGATTCGCTCCTGATCCTCAGGGCATCCTGCAAGGTGCATCTGTGCTCTCATGCAGCTGCTGGAGGTGGTGATTAAATGAAGTGATCTCTCAATGGGGAATGGGGTTTGCGAGCCTGGAATTCTATGAAGTGTTTTGTTTTGGTATGGCAATTTATGGCAGGTGTGGCTGCAGTGCCAAGAGCCTCTTGTAATTTTGTACAAATCGGAACAATTAATTGTAATTAGTATCTGGATATGATTGGATATGAGAGACAATAGAGGTCAACAAAAGCTTAACCAGCATTATTCCCTGTAAACAAGCATGGTGGGCTGATGTGCATCTCCTCAGAGATGGCAAGGTGGTGCCCATTTTTGTTTTGAAGTTTCACCAGTAGACCCTGCTGTTTTGGGTTAAAAAAAAGTTTTCATTTTATAGCTTGTTAGTTTCTTCCTGTTTGTGGTTCTCTTCTTTCATGTACCCTCTACAAAAGGCAAAACATTCTACAGAGATATAGGAGTTGTATGTAATCTGAACTGCATGATGTGCTCTGATCATTCTCTCTTAGTGCTGCAAAGGTGGGGAACCCACAGATGGGGTCCCCCTGACGTTGGTGCCACAGATCCACACTGTCTTCTCAAACCAGTTTAGTGGACTAGAGAGCTGTCAGTCTCCAGCACAGCTGGAGGAGTCTATGGAAGAAGTCTTTCACAGGAGTTGAATGCTTACAGAAACAACTGTTGACATCTGTGAAGTTTAGTGACAAGCAATGGGATTGTACAGATTGGTTTGTAATTACAAAGAAGTCCTGATGGGAAGGAAGTTCTGGAGAGAGGTTAGCATGAAGTGTCTGAAAAGTCTTGAGAGAGCTATTTGGTTCTTTGGTCATGGTACATATAATACAGACCCAGTGCAAAATTCTCAGGAAGCTCTTATATCATTGCTCAGTTTCTATGGGTGTCTGAGTCATTTTTCATTATCCAATAATAAATACAGTAGTGAAAGTCACCTTTAACACTTAAAGATTGCTTGGATTTTATGGGATTGTATTGAAGTGAGTGCCAAGATATAAAAGCCTTATGGTTGAGGTACTTTTATAACACATGCTTCATAAACCCTTATAAAGTGAGCACAGTGCACTTCATCCTTTAAGATTACAGTGCTATGGTTCTGAGAGTTGGTGATCTGGTGCTATATTCATTAATTAAATTTGCCATTAATGTTAAATTTTGGGCAATAAGAAGCAAAGTTACAAGAAGTTGAAATGGAGTAGGTCCGGACAATTTATCTTTCATGAAAGCTCAGTGCACCTTTACTGCTTGGCTGATGCCCACAGGTTATCCTGAACATTAAGGAAGTTTTTGAACCATATGAAGGAAGAAGGAGCCCCAAATCTAGGCTACTCTGTAACACAAGGGGTTGCAATGAACGTTTTCCTTTTGGGTCACAAAGTAAGTAATTACGTGAAAGCTGTTTGTTGCCCTCTTCATGGATGTCTTGTTTGGCTTTCCAGAGAGCAGATGTCCCTCTTGTCACAGCTGCTGATCACTAATTAATGGAGTGAGTTGCTTTGCATGTATGTAAATACACGGGATTTCTCTCTAGAGCAGATTTTTATCACTGCCACATCCCATTTTTTCCTGTCTGACTAATATGCTTGGTGACCAGAAAACAGAGATTGCTTTCCTTTTCCCCTGATTATTGCAGAGATCAGTATATCTACAGGGCAGTGAGCAGGTATTTAGCCATCACTGAACGTCATCTCTGAAAGTGTATAAAGTTAAGGTGTGTTTTCTAAGCCAGTGCAAATAACTCAAAGCTATCTTTAGCTTAGCTGATTTATACGGGTGTTACGTTTGCTGGTAAGTAGACTATTACTTGTGGCACCAGCACTTTTTTGTCTCAGAGGGGTTTGGGCTGATTTAATTAAACTGAAGTTTTTTTAATTGAACTGACACATGATGAGGAAAGAAGTAAAAAAGGAAGAGACTTTCTTTGCAATGAGTTGCACCTGTCCTCCATGGGAACAGCAGAGAAGGACTTCAGATGTATTCTAAAAGGTTTGGGTTGTGTTCGTACCTTCGAGGGCATCCTTTAACCTGCAGGGCAAGTAAATTGCAGTCATGATGTTGGAGAGGAAAAGAATGGGAGGAGAATGAATAACCAACTATTTGCCAGTGAGAAATTTCAGATGGTCAAACATTTAATCTAAAATACTTCAGTGGTAAAAAATTACTTTTCCCATACGAGATTTCCAAACTATTCATATTGAACATATTTGTGATGGGCTGACGTTTTGAAGGAAGAAAATGATTTTTGTATCTTTAAGCCTTTAAATGTCATTGGATTTCAGTTTTTCAGTTTCAAAAGGAGGAAAGGACATAATAAATCCAAACAAAGCAAAAAAAATATTCCATTTGTGTTGACATTTCAGCATAAATTGTTGAAACTTTTTGGCTTTTTAAACTCAAAGCTACTATGGAACTTTGTGGGAAGTAGGCTTGGCCCTGTAGGTCTTGTGGGACCATACAACCCCTTAAATATTTTAAATCAAAATGAAAAAGAAATAAAAAAACCCCTTTTTTTCTTTTTTTCTTTTTTTTTTTAATCAGATTTGTGTTTTCTTGTTGATGATGTAGATATGACCTGTTGTTAGGAAGGATTTAAAGTGTTTCTGAGTTGAGAGACCAGTGGGAAGAGGCCAAAAACCTCCAAAATAAGCCTTTTCACTTGTAAACTGAGCATATTCAGTATGGAAATCCCTATGAAGCTGTAAACATGAAACCTTAAATTTCTGTCTTTGCAGCAGTCTTTGTGGCAGAACACCCTTTTCAGTTCAGTTGTAGGAGAGGATAATGCAGCACTACAGAGCAAATTCTAATACTTTGCTAAGGAGCTGGATTTCTTTTGTGGCTATGGAGGCTTGCATGGTTTGTAGGGTTTTTTTATCTCTTTTTTGTTTGTTTGTTTGTTTGTTTTTTTATTTCTTCTTTTAAGCGTTTTATTTATTTCTTTTTAGAAGAGCACTTTATATAGGCAAATGAGAATGTGACTGGGACCTCTGAAAAGGACCACTTATGGAAAATGCATTAAAGTGAAGGTAGAATCAGGAGGCAGTACAGAATGGTTTAATACTGTCTACTTATTTCTTGGAACAAAAGACATATATTTGAACCTGGCTTCTTTATTCATTTACTGCGATCCTTCCTGCTAATGTAACTGAGTGGTACTACTTCTACAGATATTGTACCTATAAAACTGCTCTGTGCTGATTTAGAGAGATGTCCTTTGGTAATTTACAGTGAAAGTTTATGTTCATTGAGAACTAATATTAATAAAAATGCTCTTTATATGGCATGTTGTTTTAGTGTTTTTATCCAGTGGTGGTTTATTAACAAATTCAGCTGTGTACAAGACAGATTTCTATTGTGTTTGAATGACACAGAGCCAGGGAGCAAGGGTGGTGATAAAGCTTTTGAATTTGATGCTATGGGGAATGTGTGTGTGTGTGTTCTTGTGCCTCAGGTGCAGAAGAGGAAGGATAATGTAACGTGCCAAGCGTGCCTGCTGACATGAGGGCAAAGCCATGAAGGGTACTGAGGGAAGGACTGAGTGCCAAGCTATGGGGGAGTCCTTGGCATAACTGCAGTAGACAGATCAGGCAAATCCGAGCTCAGGCTACCCGTAGCTCCATGCCAGTAGAGTCTGGGCATGCTGTAGCATTGTACCTGTGAGAAGTGTGCTAGCTCATTACTGGTACAGTTCAGTATTCCAGATCACAGTTGTCTTGTGCCTGGCTAGCTTGGAGCAGAGGGAGAGGAATGTGTCACCATCTTAACTCATCCACCTGCACATAGCCTGTGTGAAAGCAATTCTGAGGAAAGTGTTTGCATTAACCCATTGACACATCTGGAATTTTAATCAGAGTAGCAGAAACTCAGATTCTTAGTTACAAGTCCTACCCTAGTTTTTATTATATTAACCCCATTGGAGGGCATAACTTCTTTGTACATTTGTGCTGTAATATGGTATCATTTTCCTTCCTCTCTACTTCTGCATTTGTTCAAAGCTGCTTTAAGGGTCCTGCATGCTCTCCAACAAATATGAGTGACTCTTACTGTGGTTTGTGTACCAAATTCATCATGGCAGATATAGGTATCACACCTCCCCTCCTTGTGCTTTGTGCCTGCAGCTTGTGCTGTTTGTTTCCTGGGTTAAATCTCCTTGAAGTGTTCAGAGCTGGATATGTTTCCTGATCATCTACTGAATATCTCAGTCCATACACTGTAGTTAATGTTGCAGGGTGGCCTCTCTGTATCATCTTCCTTCTGTGTGCTTTTCCCGCTGGTGTCTGGTGTTCTGCCCAACTGGGGTTCATCCAGAACAGCTCTGTATGTGTCATGATTGTCCCCAAAGCTCCTGCTTTAAAGGAGGTGCACCATGTCCCAGACAGCTCTCTTCCTCTGCATCCATTCCCAAGGAACTCTCTGAAGTTCAATCTGATTTTCAGCCTGTTTTGTTCAGTCTACTGCTTGCCATTCATTGTTCACTGCATTTTGGAGGTCAGGAAAAAGGACGTAGCATAAACTACCTCATCTCAAGTATGTTTTCAAGGACTTACCCTTAGCAGTCACCAATCCTGCCTCCCCTCCCCCTCTCCACTTAAACTAGAGAAGATAGCAACTGAAAAGAATATTTTATATATGCACGTGTATATATATATATAAAATCTAGAATGTAGAAAGGTGAAATGTAATTTCCTTTTAAGTAAAGACTGCCATTTAATTTAATTTTATAGAAAATTATTAGATCTTAAGACCCTATAAATTACATTTGACAACTCTCTGGTGCTCCTTTGCTCTTCCTTATGGCAATTATAAATGGCAACACAGGGTGCTGGCAGAAATGCTCATTCTGACTGGAGTTTGTTTATTGTCTCTTAATGAAAAGTGATTAATCTAAATCACTACTAGGGTAGATCCTTCATCCTGGCCCCATAATGAGAAGTGGTGGTTTCAGGCCTTTGACAAATGTCGTGCTATTTCCCCTGCCAAAAGTTCCCTCCCCCCGATAGCTTCCAGGAGAAAAAGTATGAAACCAAAAATCAAAATGAGGCTCAGAGTCTCTCACTCTTCTTCTCCTGCTTGCCATGTAACAAACCTGTGTGCCAGTCCTAGCTGCATGGCTGGTGGTGGCCTTTTTTTTCCCACTCTTGATTGAGCCTCCTGTTTCTTCCATCCTGCTCTGTGCAGGATCAGCCTTGCCTAGGAGAATAGATGACAAAAGATGTGTTGTGTATGTTCATTTGAAGAATGGAGAGTTGATATAGGAAGTAGGCAAAGGGACAGGAGGTGACTTATGTGATGTCACCACTACATGTGACTGTTGTTAGATTCTTCCACCTTTCCTAGCTTGATGGTTTTATCTGATCTTGCAACCACTGTTATGCATCCAGAAAAAAAAAATTGTCCAGTTTTGTGAATCATTTGGTGGAAATGCTGCCTTTTGCATCTCATATGACTCATTCCTTGAACACCAAAGTGTTGCAGATCATTTGTGAAAGGGCAGTGCGTTTGTTTGTGTACTGTTAGCTCTCTTGTGCTCCCTATTTGAGAGCAGTACTCCAACAGTGACCTTTTAATATACAGCATTATTAACATTGTAACCCCCTATGACATCAGGTGGAAAATACTTTTATTCCTTTATTTTAAATGTAAGATCTTTCTGGATTATCTTATTAAGTGGGCAGCTTTACATCCTTCTTCCATTCTGCAGAAACAAGTGGTTTTTACTGAACTGTGTTACAGTTCTCTGGCACAGACAATATGCTTTAGATGAACACGGGCAGATGAAATATCTCTGAAGTCTAGGTTACCAATGACAGAAAAAAATATCTTGGAAATAGTGGTTAAATCATTATTTTTTGGAGACAAATAAAATAGATATCTTGATCTGATTAGAAAGAAGAAATGTACCAAAGCTTCCTTCTAGGCGGAGACCTTTGAGATCTATTCTGAAGGCCAATTTCCAGGGAGTTAGTTGCATATGGGAACATTTCTCATTCCCCAGACTGTGCACTAGAACACAAAGAAAATGCACTCCTTTAGGATCCGTGGTGTGGCTTCCTGTGGGAATGGGTGGAGATTGATTTTTGGGACTGATTAAGTGGTATATGTGAGGGATGTTGAAGGAGCTTTGAGCTCAAGCTGGATTCATACAGATGGCTTCACCCTGGGAAAACATTCTGTTCTAGTTCAGCTTTTCATTTCTTAGTGGAAAGGATCAGACACCATTTATGTTATATTCACTTTCCCTTGATGACTTCATGGAGTTAATGAGCTGCTTAAGATTAAACAAGCACTGAAATTTTTTGCTTGATCAAGGTCTAACATTCCAAGGGTCTTACCATTCCTTGTTACTGATTTTTGCTGTCAAAATTAATGTGTTTCCCTATTGTAATCTTGAAGCTGGAGCTCTGTGAATCTGGATAATAAAAGTTGTCATGGACATGTGAGTGTAACAAAACTGCAGCAGATCTCAGCTAGGTGATCATTCTGCAGTGAGCTAAAAAAGGCCATTCCTGGATCTGTTTTCCCGCTGATAGACAGTTTCTATATTTGATTCATCTGCTGTATCAATAACCTGCTGAGTTTAGAACAGCTGTAATTTATTTCCCACTGTTTGCCTTTATTTTATGGTCCTGGCATTTGCTTTAATGTGGAGTCATTTTCTCCAGATGTTAATAAGGTGGTGTTAATGTTTCCACAACATTTTCTTGATAACATTTATGTAGAGCATGCCATCTGATAGTGTGGAATCAACCCATTTTAAAATACTGGTAATAATTTTCTAATTAAAATTAGAGGCTCAGAAGTGTTTTCTTCCCTGTACAAATTGAGGTCATACACATTCTCGTGCTTGGGGAAAATTATGTTTTCGCTGAGAGAGTGAATACCTCTTACTGTACAAATTGGAAGCATGATATATGACATCGTGTATCAATGTTTGTGCATATGCACATTTTCAGATGGCAGCAGCTGATCCAGGTAAGCATTTTGTGTTTCCAGTGAAGTGATGCTCTCATTCATAGCTCTGCAAACTGCCAAATAATGATCCTTAGATCTCAGGAGTGCTCTTTTTACTTTTAGAGAGAGGATTCCACAATTGGTAAGAGAGGTAGTAGACTAACAAGGGTCAGGAAAACCTGCTGTGGCTGCCTGAGGTTGCTATATCCAACCAAGTTCAGCTTTTATACCAACATAACATTTTTTCATTCTTACTGACCTTTCTGAATTTATCTGAATAAAATTAAAATGAAAAAAGGAAATCACTAAATAGATCAGCAAGTGAATCATCAAATAAAATGAAACCAAAACACTAAAAAAGCACCCTATTTTGGAAATTCTGTGGCCTGTTACACTGTTGAGTGCTGTTCTCAGTACATCTAATAGTAGTTAGTGCTGTATGACCTTACTTTTAAATGATGTTCAGTTAATTTCACTTTTCCATTAACACTCTTTTGCCTCCATTTTTCTATTTAGATCATGCTTCTTAGCGATCCAGAGGTTGAGAGCAGCATCCTCATCAGCTCTGATGAAGGGGCTACCTACCAGAAGTACCGTTTGAACTTCTATATCCAGAGCTTGCTCTTCCACCCCAGGCAGGAGGAGTGGATCTTGGCCTATAGTCTGGATCAAAAGGTGAGCAATTGATTTTGTGTTTCAATGATTATGAGCTAGGAGTTGAAGGGGATATTGTCTAGAACTGTGCACTTTCAGAGATGATGTAGAAATTATAGTGTGCTTCGCTGTTCTCACTTTGAAGGTTTAAGTGTGCTCAAAAGCCACCCAGTGACTCCAAAGGAAGCTCACTAAAAGGAGTCGAGTGTTACAGTGATGGGTTACAGGATGGGTGTGGTGAAGTGATGAAGTTGGGAAAAGAATTAGAGATTTGACATGACATATGGAGGTGTTCTAAAAATATATTGATTTGCAGGCTCTGATTGCTGAGTTGTCTCTGAGGATGGAGCACTCAGGCTGAGTTGGCCTGTAACAGCTGCCTGTTGAGCATTGTGGGGTGCTCATTCTGCTTGCAAACTGAACTCAGTTATCTGGAGATCAGGGAGCAGCAACGGATGACAAACTTCTCTGTGCCACTTTTAAGTCACTTTGCAGTGCCTTCTGTTAGTGAGACATCACTTAAGTCTGTTTGTCCTTAGCAAGTTTGCTCTTACGTAACACTCATCTACCTTGAAAGGTGCTGAGTGGGGCAGGTGTAATGTGGTAGTAAAGTGCTGTGGCTAAGGAGTTGTGTGCTGCAATTCTGGTGCAGTAGTGCCTGCTACAGCCCAAAGCTGCAACATAGGCTGGATGATTAAGTTAAAAATTTTAGAAAGCTTAAAACTTGCCAAGCTTCCATCTTTCCTCTCTTATGTTTCTGTCATTCCTAGACTCTGGAAAGCAAAAACATGCCGAATAGCCACTAAGATTTTTCTCCTTGTGGTGGGTTGACCCTGGCTAGATGCCATGTGTCCACCAAAGTTACTGTATCCCTCCTTTCCTCAGCTGGACAGGGGACAGAAAATATAGTGAAAGGCCTGTGGTTTGAGATAAGGGCAGGGAGAGATCACTCAGCAATTACTGACACAGGCAAAACAGACTTGACTTGGGAAAATTAATTGAATTTATTACCTATCAAATCAGAGTAGGGTAATGAGAAATAAAAACTGAATCTTAAACCATCTTTCTACCATCCCTCCACTCTTCCCGCTGTCAGCTTCACTCACAATTTTCTCTACATCCTCCACCCCAGCAGCAGAGGGGAGTGGGACATAGGGGCTGTGGTCAGTTAATCATACATTGTTTCTGCTGCTCCTTCCTCCTCAGTGGAAGGACTCCTCCCACTCTTCCCCCACTCCAGTGTGGGCTCCCTCCCACAGAAGTCAGTCCTTCACAAACTTTTGCAATGTGGGTCCTTCCCATAGGCTACAGTTCTTCATGAACTGCTCCAGTGTGGTTCCTTTCCGTGGGATGCAGGAAATAGACTTCAGTAACAGACTATCCCCAGTGTGGGTCCCTCATGGGGTCACAAGTTCCACCTACACAAACTCTTCTCCTTCCATGGATTGAGGGGTCAGCCTGCCTCACTGTGGTCTTCAGCATGGACTGCAGGGGAATCTCTGCTCTGGAACCTGGGGCATGTTCTCCCACTTCTTTACTGATCTTGGTGTTTACAGGGCTATTTCTCTCATGTATTCTCTCATTCCTCTCTGGCTGAAGCTGCTGGTTGGATTTTTTTAGTCAGTTCTTAGACATGTTATCTCAGAGGTGCTACCACCATCACTGATGGGTTTGACTTGGGCCAGCAGTGGGTCCATCTTGGAGCTGGCTGCATTTACTCTGTTGGACAGCTTCTAGCAGCTTTTCATGGAAGCTACCCCTGTAGCCCCCTCCCCGCTGTCAAAACCTTGCCGCTCAAACCAAGTACATGTGTTAGTCTGTCAGATGTGTGTGTGTGTTCTGACCTGGATTCTCAATTTCTGCAGTTATTGTTGAAGCTTTCTAAACTAGTCAGTCTCACATCCCAGCTATAAGAACTGTATAGCTAAAATAGTGTGCCTCTGTATTTGACAATTTCCTTTGAAAGGCTAGTGCAAGTCTTTACCAAAAGATTTACTGAGAGTGTAATCAAATAAGGTCCTACTGCTCTGCTTCCCAATGCAACCTTTCCATCCAGTCGTTAACAGAATGTATGGCAGGCACCCGGTGTTTTGCTGCTGTGCTGCTGATGATTCTTGGGTGACATTTGCAAGAACAAAGCTATTGTAAATACACTCCTTTCATAGTGTCAAGTCCTTACTGTATGAAGGAGGTAGTCAAATGTCAAATAGTTTTCTGCACTCAGATGTTCAATGTAAGAGGGATTTTGAAGTTGTCTAGAAAGACCAATCAATTTATTTGATGTCACAAAATGGTTTGATATCACTTTTAAACTGGAGGTAAAGTTTTTGCATGAATATGGTGTTTGTACAAAGACAGCCTTGAAAGAAACAGGCATCTGATGAGGTGCTTGTGAATGGGAGAAGCCAGATGTGACATACTGAGTATGTGTTTGCAAAGAGATCCGTCTGTAGTGAGTGCAGAGCATCTGCTCTTGGGTTGAAGCACTGGACTTCTATTCCTAGTGCTTTATAGTCTTTTTATGATAGCCATCCAGAAGAAATCAAAATACAAGGTAGGCACATGTGATTGGACTGTGAGGTGGTAATTTCACTCCCCTGGTCCAATAGAGCAATAGCAGGCCAGGAGGATTTTTGCTCCTGCTCCTTCAAAACTAGTGCATCTGTGTGCACATCTCAGCTACTCTCTTCTGCTCAGGAGAAGGACAAGGAAAATGGTCTGCATCTTGTTGGTCAAATGGAAATGGAGCAATGCAAAGTTCAGGCTTCTCCTTTATGCAAAGTTGCCTTTGCATTCCAGGCCACTTGGGATGCTTTTCTTCACTGCTCATAAGGATGACCTGAAGTGTTGGTTAAAATCTGGTCCTAAAATGGAACCATGGAGCAGTGCTTTTTTCAGTTGAAGCATTTTCTTAACATAACCGAGGTACCAGAGTCAGCACAGCATATCGTTCCTGTTCTTAATTTTTATAGCCAATTACGACCCTCCTCTGCATTGTAAACTTGCTTGTATCCTCAAATAAATACAGCATGGCTGAGCCAAGAAATCTGTTTGTGTGGGCATGACCACGTAGCAAGTTCATGTCTTCTCACAACATGTAAAGCATAGGCAGGAGGAAATTTTGCAGGGCTTTAAGCAAGCATGGGTGGGTGTACTACTTCCCCCTGAGCAGTCATGTGACATTGTGCAATCACCAGGCCCTGTGAGATTAGTTGCATCTTGTGAGTTGAAAATCTTGGATCTTTTCCCAGTAACTTTCTGTGTGTGTGTGTGTGTCTACTTTATTGATAAAATAGTGCAATCTGATGTTGGTGCACGTGTTGGTTCCATTAATGGCCCCCCTGTGGCCTTTGTCAGAAGGTGGACACTATGTGAACGTTACAGCCAATTTGCTTCAGGTCAGACTGGGTCTCACAAGTAGTGTCTATATTGACAGTTAGACATATCACCCAATACAAAGGGAAAGGGGCTTCATCCAACAATTTTCATGGATTTTTTTCCCCCAGAAAATATATAGGAAGCCATTTTAAACAATGTTACAAAGTGTGGTGGGAAGGGGAATATACAAAAAAGGTGCAATACTGTCGACTGGAAAGTATGAGAAACAGCTTTGTGGAGTGCTGTGAAAGCTCAGAGTCTACCAGCGTATACTTAAGGTACAGTTTTCATTGCTGCCATTCATAGCAGCTGGGGATGAATATCTTGAATTGATCTTACATTTCTGATACTAATATGTTGAGTACCTTATTGTTTGTTTCATTTATCCAAGGAACCAACTAATTCTCAAGAAGCAAACCTTTCCATACCCCAATACCTCTCTGGGGAATGGATCAGTCTGGAGGGAGAAACAGAAGGGAGTTTCCAACTCCATGGAGTTTCTCTCAGAATGACATTGAAACGTCTTTCAGTGCAACATGCACAAGTCTCTTGCATGAATATTTGTTTAGTAAATCATTAAAAAAAGATAATTTGTTTAAAAGAGAAAATATTAGAGAATAGGGAGAAAGATATTTACAATATTTCAAATCACCATTGTTAAGGGAAAAAAACCCCAGCTATGCAGAGAGATACAATTTGACCTCTTCCTTACAGACCAAACTATGATTTGGAGCTTGCTGGGAAGAGGTAAGGACTGAATAATTCAATAACATACCAATTTAAATTCCCCAGCTACACTATTACAAATTTGAGAACATTGGATAAACAAGGAGTTTGGCAATCAGTGGCTTCTCCCTCCATAGGGCTTATTCTTCAGCAGGAAGTGAACAAAATAAAATGGGTATCTTATTATCTCTTCGAATGAGGTGATAAATAAAATGTGTAAGATAACATTCTGCTGTATCACCAAGTTGCACCTGGCAGACAGTATCAGATCTGACTGGAGAGATTCCTTTGGTGTGGGAGATGTGGCAAGTTATGACCTGAAAATTGAATGCAGTACATGTCACAACCCTGACTATCTTGTCAAGACACTGCTGAATTTATTAAAAAAAAAAAAACCAAAAAACAGATAACACTGTGCCTATATGGGAAAGGGTGGGTTTTTTGCGTTTTTTTTTTTTGTTTTTTTTTTTTTTTTTTTGTTTTTTTTTTTTTGTTTTTTTTTTTTTTTTTTGTTGTTGTTGTTTTTTTTTTGTTTGTTTGTTTGTTTGTTTGTTTTTGCTTTGTCTTTCTTTTTTTTTTTTTTTTAAATATCCTAGGCACAGAGCCAAAGCCATGAAGGCATTGCCTTTTTGCCACCAGGCAAAATTCTCCCCTGGAGTTTAGACCTAGGCTCCTGGTACGACATAAGGAAGTTAGGCAGTTAAGTGTGGGGTTGTTTGGTTTTTTTTGTCTGACATTGTCCAGTTGAGTAGGATGATGCCAAAGAAATCCTGTGGTACTCGCTGAGAGGAGGATAAGACTGGGATTGTGTTCTTCTGGAAATATAGGTACCTTATTCCAGGAGTCTTCCATCTTTGTCTGGGATTCTTTGTGATGAGCTGTTTAAACAGACATATAGAACAGTCCAAGCTATAAGGGATCTCAAAAGATAATCTGGTCCCAACTTTCATGGAAAAGGGAGCCAAGATGTGATTGTCTAGCACCCAGTCCAGTCCTGTCTTGAATGCCTCTATTAAGGGGAACTCCACTACATCCCTGAGGGAATGGAAGATTCCAGTGATTGATTGTAAGAAATTACTTTCTTATACCATGATGAAACCTCTCCTCATGCAACTTGTACCCCTTGCCTCTTGACCTCTCCATATGGCTCTTTGTGAAGAGGAGTTGTATAAAGGTATTAAGTCAGACAAACACACACATATGGAGAAAAAAGACAAGTCCCCATCTCTTCTTTTCCTGCCATTATAGGTCACTGAGCTGGGCCATTAAGAGAGCCTTCAGAGCCTTGAAGGACCCTTGGTCTCTGTGTCTCAGAGGGTGTCAGGACTGCAGGGTTTCAGGTTTACCTCCCCCTCCGTCTTCTCTGCTCAGCTTCAGTGGCAAAAAGACGTAGGGAGTTGTATTCACCTTCATTCCCAGCAAGTGCCCCAGCCCCTGGTCTTGGGTTTTTCTGTGCCACTAATGAAAACTTAGGCACATGAGGGCTTCAGGGTTGTATTCAGGTGAGGGTGTTGCACTTTGAGTTGGAACTCCTTTTGTTGGAAAGTACGATTCCAGGGTGGCAGCTGCAGGTGTGCTGAAATTAAGCAGTGGGAGTTGCTGCACGTCTGAAGTGAGACGTGACTCCAGCCTATGCCTGTAGGTTTTCTCTCTTAGAAACTGAGGTGTTGGGCTAATGAGGAGAGGCAGGTTGGTGGCTGCCTCACATCTCATTTTGTTATAAATCAGCAGGCACCCAGAGCTGTCACCTGCTTCTCAGCAACATTCCTGGTCCTGGAATTTAAATGTAATTGTAGTTGTCAGAAGTTGTCAGAAGTGTGAGTAACCTCTCTTTTTATCAACAACAGCTCAAGACTGCACCTCTTGGGTAAAAGTCAGCTTTTCTTAGCAAGATGTGAACATTACATTTAACAGGGAAAATAAGCTCTTTCTGCTCCCACATGGATCCTGATGGTAGAATCACCCTTTCATTGTATGATGTGAGAGAACACACTGGGGCTAATTTCTCATCATAACTCATTGATATTTAAAGAGCATGATGATGGTGGTTCCAGTTCTATGGATACAATGCTCAGCTTTCAGATTTATCTTGCACCAGTCACTTGGCATTTGGGCACCCCACAGAGTGAAGCTACAGGCACACCTATTGCATTCTTTTCTTCACTTAAAAGGGAAAGAAATTGAGAAAGCTGTCATAATAACAGTTACTCCTGCCGGCCTGCCATACTGAGGAAGGAAATAAAGTGAGTACATTGCCCAGTTGTAAAGGAACATGTAGTGTTTCATGTTTAATACAAGCCATATTACAGTAACTGCTCTTAGAAATCCCTACCATACTGACTGGTCCATTGTATTACACACTCATATTAAGAAGCAATCCCTGCCCAAGAGTGCTTGCAATTAAACGTGAGGCTGACAAAGTGTTGTCCCCTGAGTATCTCTAGTGTATTCAGGCACAGGTCATTAAAGTGTTTCATTGCCTAACTACCACTGAGGATTATAACAAAGTCAGAAGCTGAAGGCAGATAGAGCCCTGTTCCCATGACTTAATCACAAATAAGCCTTTCATCTCTTTGCCTTTTGAATGCTCTTCTGAGAACATCAGGTTCTACAAACATATCATGTGTCTGTCGCTGGACAAGCCACCTGCCAGCAGCTCTCCCAGGCAGGCAGGGCTCCATCAAACAGATAAACTGAAATGTTAGTAAAGTTAGAAAAACCCAAGCCAAACAAAAAGAAACAAAACCCACACCAAACCCTTGAGATTGGAAATATTTAAGGGCAATTTACAGAAGTCTCTTCTCCAATATGATAATGAACTGAAGAATCGAAATCACTTAACTTCATTTACAAATCATGAATATGTATCAGTGCCTTTAAATGAAAGGACTACTAAAACAGATATAGTGTTTGTTCAATTCATTAAAAGGAAGACAATTTATCAGGAGGTTTTTTCCACTCTTAAACTAAAGCTATATGCAAAATGTTGGGAAATCAAGACCTTGCGCTAAATTCTGCTGCATGATGAATATTTTTATAATCCTAATTAGAACTAGTCATTTAGTTCAGCAATTTCCCCCAATCTAGCCAATTTGAAATTAAAATAGATGCCTTGATTACAAAACTCATTAGCAAAAAAGCACCCTTTTCGCTAACCAGTTCATTTGGAATGCACAAGCTGAATGAAGTGAGGAGCACTTGTGTTGTCAATAGCTGTAAGTGAAGTGAGCCTTAATTGTTGGCATTGTGAAGTATTTGTATTGCTGCATGTTTCATTGCAGTATAATATATCATTCATTAAATGTAACAAAAGCAGTTTTAAAATGATTTAATTAAGTGGTGTTGGTGCACTAGGTAGTTTTTATAAAGTCAGATGTCACAATTGTTTGCATTTGAAGTATCGATGGGCATTACTGTCGGAAAGAAGACGTATGACTCTACATTTATCATTCTGATTATGATAAACCTGGCAGTTTTAACAGAAGATGAGAAATTAAATTATGCAACCCTGGCTCTACTTTAGAAATGCCCCATGAATTTTGTCCTGGCAAAATACTGAACTTTGGGTTTGTGATGATTTGTGGTGCCAAAAAGAAAGTAACGGCTCGTGACACTTGATTTAGTTAGAACAGACTTTCCTATTGCTTGTTATTTATGTTCTAGATACTTCATGAGCAGGTTTTACTTTGAAAAGGGAATACAGAGATAAATGGAGCGAGATATATTTGATGCTTAAATGTGCTCTTCTTCTGAAGCAACCTCATTTATTGTGTAACAGAGCAAGGATCCCCTGGTTTATTCCTGGGCCATGCTAAATCATGACTGTATATTGATTTTATCTGGAGCCTAAGTGGGGTGAGGAGTGGTTATAAATACAGCAGATGGGAATAAACATGAAGGAGTGAAAAAGGGTGAAGAATAAGAACACCAGGGGCATGATTTATTTTACCTGACTGTAGAGATCTAAAATGTTGCAATGTATGCCTACATTAGGTGTTGAGGCTTCACATTGTAGTTGGTGGTGATCTTCTAAGTGGTGTTGATTGATTTCTGGAAGCAAATGTAGTTGACTATTTTAGGATAAGGTAAATTGTGCCTTAGACTCATTTGTATTGACTAGGCCTCCACTGACTGTCAAGGCAGTAATTTCCTTTCCTAGGATGTAACTATTTGCTGTATTACTTGAGATTAGGGGACTTGAAACTAACCCTGCTGTCTGGATGTGTGCAAAATGGATTACATGGGATATGATTCCAACATGATCAAAATAGCAAAAAGTATTAAGTTTCCTAGCTCCTCCTATCATGCCTATAGATTATAATGACCTCCACCCTGGAGGAGAGACCAAACATGATGTGCAAGCTCAGAAGGAATTCACAGTCTTTTGTTTTTCTTTATCAGGATTCATTTGTGTAGATGTGAGTTACCTGCCAGGCTGCAGGTAAATGAGATGAACCCAGAAAGGTTTCCCAGGCTTTTTTTCCCCTTTTCTTGCTTTCTCTCCTTTTTTTTTAATCCCCATTCCCTTTTATTTGCCTTCCATATTGCTTTTCAAAGCTCTTTCTCAGTATTTACATGTCCTTATGACAACATTAAATCTCTTCTAAAATCTGTTGAGCAGAATTAGATGAAGAAAGAACATTTGCCAAGTGTTCACTTCACCTCAGATATTTGCTGATGCTGACCATGAAAAACTTGGTTCCTTTCCCCTCCAGAAGTTGACTCAATGTGGATGCTTGAGTTTAGAATGTGACTTTTCTGCAGTAAAGAACAACAGGATTAATTTTGCCTAAAATATCACAGCTAAAGTAACAAGACGAGCCTGTGACAATGGATGTAAACACGTGTGATTTTACTAAAACTTATCAGAATAAAAGGCAACCCTGACCTCAGAGCAGCCAAATTGTTTAGTCTGGGCCTAATTTTAAGGTTACACATAAATGCTTTTGTGATTGAAGGCCTTTAAGTATGTAAGCCTTTACACATTAGGATGTGAAGTGGCTATACAGACAGACTTTCAGTACTGCAAAGTGTCTGCAAAGACATACAAGTTATGTGGGGGATTTTAAACTCTTGGGATTTTAAGTAATTTCAGTCTCCTGGGTTTTGCTGCTCTCTCATCTTTCTTTAATGCTTCAGAACATTAAAGCTATAGCTTAGGGAAGATAGGTCTGCCAGCACCTGAAATTATTGCTGTGGGCATGTAGAATTGAGTACAGAGGGATGCTAATTCCCTTGGACTAGAGTACCTGCTGGGAGGTGAAAATTAAGAAGCTGTTGTTTTGTTAACCATTAGGGTCATTCTTTATCCAGAAGGATTTGAGACCCAGCAGCTCCCATTACTATCAGTGATTCAGGCAGCTGTTGGAAGTCTGCCCAATGGGGACTGTTCTTTCTGTCCAGGTAATGGTGGCATTTATTAGTATTTGTACATTGCCTTGACAATACAAGATCCTGCTGTTGAGAAATATTGCACATTGGGATGGTAGTAGGCTACTTAAGATAATATTTTCTTCTTTAAAGTCCTTAAAGATGGGTGACTGGGATGGCACAGACTAGTGTCCTTGAGGCAGCCAGCTAGATGAATGATGTTGAGGGGTAGAGGCTGTAAGATCCCAAGTCTCAAGTTCATGAAAGGAGTTATACTTAAATAAATATTCAAGGCCCTAAAAATTATCCTGCTGAAGTATTTAGAAGAGTCCTTGGTTCTTTTAACACCTTAAGAGAGAGTGCAAAGGAGAAGACACTGCACACATTTTCTCAGGAGGTACTTTACTGGTAAACTTTAGGAAGTAAGAGTATTTGGCAAAAGTTTAAAGGGGTAACGTTCAACCAAAACAAAGCATTCCACCAAGCATTGACTTAGCACATGCTAACCCATATAACTTAGTAAAATCCAACCCATCCAGTCCTAAGTCACCCAAAATATTAAGAAAGGAGATTAAGAGAAGTAAAGAAAGGGACAGAAAAAGAAAAGCAATACTTAATATAATAATCCAATGTCTCTCAATCCCCCCCAGCAAGCACCTTACATGCACAATTGTTACATGATCAACAACCAAGAACAGGGACAGTCTGTGAGGGTGCTTCCTGAGGGATGCATTTCCGTGTGTTGGACTGGGAGCTTGCAGTCATGAGTAGGAACAGCAGGCCTGGAAATAGCAGGCTATCCCTTGCTCTGAGTTCTGCCCCTAAGACAGTGGTCTTTTAGCTTCCTGTTAGGAGCTGTGGAACCTCTGGCACATTTGCATAACCTGAAAAAAAGGCTAGCACTCTGGAAGAGGGCTACGTGAACAATCCAGGGATGGGAACCTTTAGGATGTGTACAGTCGACCAAAGGATTTTCTAGCTTGCTTCTAACTGCTCTTGTAGCTGTGCTTCCTGTTGCAATTGAGGATATGTAGGGCCCAGTAAGGTCATCAGATCCTATAGGCTGGTCCTAGACCACAAAGAACGTTTCTGACTTGGTTTCAGTGGGGATCCTATGACGGCAATACCTACATAATGATTTCCTGCTGGGTATGTTATATCCATATCCATTTAACAGGACACCATTTTTATATGATATTTTCATCAGTATATTATCAAAATCTTTTTATACAGTTGAAAGAGGCATATCTGAGAGCCAAAGAAACAGAAGCTCCAGAAAGGAGCAGGCAGGAGCTGACATTTCCTCTCCACCACTCTCTTGTGAAATACAACTAGATTTTGTAAATCCCAGGATACCCTGGGGATTTTTACACCATGCAGTTCTCAGTAGTCCTTTTGTGCCATGACAAATCATCTGGTTTACCCAGCAGTGTCAGTGTTACCACAGTCTTGTCCTGGGCTTTTTACCTACCACTGCCATGCAAGGGACATTTAACTGGTTCAGAAATCACAGCTGGATGTGGCCAATACAGGGACAAAGTCAATGAGGCAGTGAGAGAGGCTGAAGGGCAATTGAAGCACAGGAAGGTGAAGTGAGCTGTGCAAGGTTAGCCAGCTAACCAGTGACAGCTGATTACTCAGACTTCCTGAATGATGTTCTCCTTTCCTTTCCACTGGCCCATGTGATCCTACAAAAATGTTAAAGCTTCTTGCTACCCCATGTCTCCCGAGGCTTCAGGCTGTGGCAGAACTTTTGGTGTGGTCAAGGTGGGGCCCCTGTGTGGGAATTTCACATAGTAGTAAATGTACAGGGTCCTTCTGAAGGGCAGAGATGGTCCTTCTTTTATGTTCTTTTATGTTGCAGCACAGCAGTATACTAAAAACCTCATACATTTAATTTCAAATCTCTTAGTGTCTTTTGCATGTAATACTGGAACCTGGTATATGGCCCTAGTTTTGTCTGATTGCCCTTTACAAATAGGTTTCTCTCTCTTGTTCTCTCCCTTTTTCGAGTAACTACAAACCATCCCTGTCTCCGGTGCTTGGTTTCAGTAGGGAAATGGACCATGTTCTGATCTAATAGCATACCTGAGTTGGTTTACAAAGATGTGTACAGTCACATATGTAGCAGCTGATATTCAGTGTGAGTCCATTGATTTTATCTGGGAAATGCTGATTTACATCACTGGATGATCTGACCTGTAAACATATATGGTATTCTTTTCTCACATAAAACAAGATAGATGTAGTTTATGCCTTCCTGTGTACAGGTTTTTTTTCCTCCTAAAATCTGCCTGCTGAGAGATGCAGAGTCTCTGGGCTCATCTGCCTTTGTGCAAGCTATCACTCATATTAAGGCAACTATCTATTTCTGTTGTTCAACCTTGACATATGAAAATTTGCCAATATTGGTTTTTAATTTTCTCCTATTTTCTCCTTTTTTTTCTCCTTTTTTTCCCTTTTGATAGAAACTGCATGTAATCAATATTATTCTGGGGAATAAAGGTACCAGAGGAACAGCTGTAACTCCTTTGTCCCCTCAGTAGGCACAGATGATTCAAATGTCCCATATGCTCATTGGTAATCCCGTGTATGTTTCAGTTTTTCATGATCATTGCATCAGTGGTGAAAAAGGAGGCCAGTGCCTGGAGTTTTGGTCTAGCGCCTCACGAACTACAATCCCAAGTGTTTGGAAATAATTAATGGATCCCTTGAAAGTCATGAGTTTGATAGAGAAAAAAAATCAGGAAGGTGTTTGAATTGTTTCAATTGTCCTCTATTATATTTCTCTTGATGCTTACATGTCTGAGGAAAGGTTTGGGAACCATGTTTTTCAAATGCTTCCTCACAGTTAATAAAAGTAGAAGTTTTATCATTAAAAAATAAAAGCAGCAAAACCCTCAAGATTTTCGTAATGTCCTGATTCCAGCATTGTTCTGCTGCAGGCCATTTATACTTCCATATCTTTATTCCTCATTGCAAATGCTGCTGCACATCTTCAGTTGTGTTTTGGTGCACACTTCAGCTGGGTATCCATATTGCTTGTCTGGGAGAAGACTGGTGGCCTGTTTGTACAGGGTGTGCACATGCCTGTGTACATGTTTGAATTTTTGCAGTAGAAACCCCACAGCAGTTTTGTGACAGTTACAAGAAGTTCTTCCAGAGTAATGAAATTCTTTAGTTTTGTGTTCAATTGATTTTTATAGGACCATGGGTGGCTATAAAATGAAAGTTAGGGCATGATGCAGTAAAATTTTGACACATTCGAAGTATTGTGGGTATGATAAAAGGAGGAGCTGAGGCATCAAAATGAAGGGTGATATTTTTGAGAGGAGGACAATTGATCAAAGAAACAACAAAGCTTAAAGCTTTATAAAAAATTCTTGAGATTCTGTAGTGCAAAAGGAGGAAAGCAGGATCCTTCCCACAGCCTCCTACCTTGGGCCTCTCATTTCTGCCAGCAGCTCAGTGATCATAAACTGTCTGAATATAGATTTTGTAACATTTTATGTTTGCAGTGTTCGAGAGATAACAGCACGTACAAATAACATGTTAGCAGAATATACCGTGCCCAAGGGGGCTTTCCTGCCATATAGTAAAAGAATAATAATGTCATCAAAAGTTTTGCTGCTAAAACAGGACTCTGACTTCGTCCTCTAACACAGCACTTGCTTCAGGCCAGTTGATTTTCTCAGACCTTGGTGCAAATCCACAAGAGTTATGCACACATACCCAGTGGCACAAATGTGATGAGCCTGAAAGTTCGGTAGCAAAATTAAGTCTGATAGTCCCCAACCAGATGAGCTGTGCTTTTTCTCTAGTGACAGCATGGAAAAGGTTGCTTTATTTTTCCTTTGCCGCTTTCCGGTATGAATTATGCTGTACCATCACTGTGAACTTAGGTTAACTTCAGGAATTAGAGTTACATTATATCAAGTTTGGTGAGTTGCCATAGTTTTTGCCTTGAATCAACTTTGTTTATTGTTGAGGTTTTATGGGGGCTTTTTTCCTTCACTCTACTTCATGAGGTGAATTGAAGGCACCTAGAGTTTGAATTAAATGGGATAAATAGCTTAAATATAGATACCACAGAACATTCAGAAACCTGGAGAGCTGCTGAGAGAACTTAGTTAGGAACTTCCTTTTTCTCGCATGATCTGCATTTGCAGATTCATTTGTTCCAAAGGTATAAATGTTGTTTGTTTGCAGGAACTGGGTGATGGATGAATCAAAGACAGCAATATAAATGGTGTGGGCCAGCAGCTCTAAGGGATCCCTGAAACATGCGAGTTTCTCATTTGGTGATTTTTCTGGCAGTGAAGCCTCAGTGCAGTGACAGTTTCTGCTACAGCCATCAAGCTAAATTGTTCCTGATGGTGTCTGGTGTTTACAATGATGCTGTTCATTTGGGTTCCTCCTGCAGTCTCCCTTGCACGTTTGGATCAGGATGAACTTAATCGCTGTGAAGTGCAGGGAGGACACCATCTCTCATCTCCCATGAAACCACTTTCTGTTCCCTTCCTACATATGATCTCTAGCTTGTGTATGTGTGGAGATGACTGCCTGTATAATCAGGCTCTGCTTTTCCCTTCAGTAGTTGTCTATTGTTGATGCATGGATTGCCAGGGAATCCAGTCAAAAAAAATTTTGGGTAGATAGAGATGAACTGAGTTACCCCATGGGATTTTAAGAGTGTTATAGTAAGAGCAGTACTGAAGAACATCTTCAAGCTAGCAGAGCCCCTGGTGGAGACTAGAATTGGCCACCAAGTAGGAGAGTAAAGCTGAAAGGAACTCCAAGTTTCTTTATTATATGTTCAAACTTGCTTCTTGATTCATTATAGGACAGGATAGACAAGTATGTGGTAATGAAGGTGGCCTAAAAGAAAGAATTGTAGAAGATTGTACAAGAGCTAGGGTAATATTTGCTGAAGCTGCATCTTCAATGCTATCAGAAACTGAAGTTTTCTACCTTGCTTTTATAATTTTTTACTCATAGAATTTATTTCACAGTCACAGTTGTCCTAACAGCTTCTATGCTCTCTTTTGGGGGACATAAGACCCCCATTAACTAAGGTGTGCCTTTCTCTGGGCTGGTTTGATCCAGTATCTGGCCTTGGTCCCAGGCATTATAGAGCATAGACTGTGTGTGTGGGCCAGAGTTGTCCAGACAGGGATTTCTTCCAGTGTAAAACCCATACACTTCCTAAGCAGTATCCATTCATCTCTTGTAGTCTCCCAGAAGCCTTTCAGGATGACACTGGGGGCATATCCATGACCAAAGGAGACAGAGGTATCCCAGTGTGTTGTGGCAGCCCATAAATGCTTACTCTGCATCATAAATCCATGACAGAACCCATGGCCTCAGGCTGAGGTGCCCTCATAGGGTGAATGAAGTACAAGAATATGGACAGTTTGTGAGACTGCTCAGACTTTGTGAAGAAATAGGGTCACACAACACCACTGAGAAGTGGGGTGAAGGTCTTAAGGAAGTCTTCAGCTGGTGAGATGAGAACTGTATGAAGAGAGTGGACACCTACCCACTGTCAGGGCTGACCCCAAGTGGGAACAGCATTTTCAGCTGTGTGATTTAGATCAGTTCAGGTGTGTGTCTTCTCAGTGTCTGAGGGGTGATGTGTCACACAACTGGGAAACTGTTTTGAGTAACCACCCTTGTCTGAGAAAATGCTGATGAATGCAAAACTATTTTGGGTGTCAGGGGTGTGTGTCAAACAGCATACAATTTAACCTGGAGCAAAATGCATTGCTTTCATTTTGCCTAAATGACATATTATGCTTGAGCCCAAACTAGTATTTCTTTGAAGCCATGTGAAATTTTTTACATGAACAGTAATTACATTTCAGAATAAAATGTTGTTCTAAATACAGTTTCAAAACCTATTCATTAATGCCCATGTACACACTTTTAGAAATGTTTTTTCCACTTAAAGAAATAAATTGGAAAAATCTTATGTAAATTTGGAAGGTGGTTTGGTGGTGTGAAATCTCTTTCTTTCACTAATCTGAAAAAACCCTCTACCATTAAATCCTGTTCTGTGTAATATAGAGATTAACCTACAGATAGTGCCGCAGGGTTTATAAAGGAAGGAGGAGAGGAACAACCAAGCATGTGATGGTAGTTTTATGTCCCACTCTGCCTTATGTCGGAGCCTCTCCTGCTTTCTCCCTTGTAGTCTTATGCTCAATAAACATGAAAGATTGGTCTGTAATAGCAACAAATGTACCCAGATGCTTACACTGTAATTAAAGGCATATATCACCCAATAAAGCACATTTGAATGAAAAATCTTCCCATTAGACGTGTGGCTCCCATTTATTTCTCCTTATTGTTAAACTTTTGGAGTATAAGCATTGATGGAGTGTAAGGAGGGACTTCTAAAGGGTTGCAGTGTGGTGCCACCAGGAGCAAACAAGATTTTCCTTTTTGGGCTGGGAGGGCACAGAGCTCCCCAGTGAAGGCTGACCTGCACAGCAGCATTGCCTTCATCCAGATGGATCCATTTAGCACAGACCTCAGACCAAAAACTGCCTAGTGATTTTTAACCTGAGAAGAAACTGGACAAAGGGACCAACCTGGCTTGGACACAGAAAAATCAGCAGCCATTGGAGCTGATTCACTCTTTTGTGACGGTTAAAGAGCTGATCCTAGGGGGAAAAAGGAGTGAAGCAGCTGGGGACAACAGAAGCAGCTTGCAACCCTCCTCTACCTCTGGCTGAGTCTATTGGATGCCAGTGGTATATACTGGTAAAGATAACTCCTGGTGTACCTTGTAGACTGTGGTAGCAGGAGGCAGCTCTACCACCTCCATCCCATTCTGATCTCTTCACACTTCCAGTATTGTTCCCTCCTTCCCCATTCTGTATCCTTGTTCCTTTCTGTGTCTAGTTTTACTCTCTGGTCTGCATCGCTGATATGGGAAACTGTCCCCCTGCACAACGTGTTGCTTCTCTTGTCTGTTACCTCTCGATCTGGAAGTAGGATTTTTTGGTTTTTCCCCTTTTATGTCTTCAGTTTTAAATAAGAGTTGTTAACAAAACACTCATCAGAATGGGGGCAGTGGCAACATACTACTTTACTTTAGTCCTCCCCCAAACTTTGTAGCTGATTTTGAAATGGTTAAAATGTCATAGAGAAAGGAATAAACAAGAATCAAAAAAGTTAGCCTTCCCTCAAAATGGTATTTCTATTTATAGTACCTTTTGAAAGCATCTAAAGCTAAGTTATTTAGAAATGATTGAAATGTGTTTTGAATGACCAAAGCGAACATATTTTTTCCCCAGATTTTCGGTTTAAGAAAAAATCTGGAGGTAATATTTTTCATCTCGGTTCTGAGCCGCTCCAGCATATTTGGAGGTGGGTAGAAAGTAGAAAAAAAAAGAGAGGCTGTTTTTCCTCCAGGGCTGAAGCATGCCTTAACTTCTTTGTGATACCCATTTATGATACTGCTTCTGTTGAAACTTGGACTTCTTGTTCCACTGCACCCCAGTTACAGAGTAGAAAAGCAAAAGATGTTCTTTTCTGGGCAGAAATAGTAAATTTTTGGCTGAGTATGCTTCATACCAATAAGGCTTAAGAGAAATTGAATTGTGAAGGTTTTTGAATGGGCTTTTTTCACCAGTTTAATCCACTTTCATCTTTTTCTTGGAGATGAAGTGGCAAAGCAGAGAGAGGCAAGTCTTACTTTGAGCATAAGTTTAAGCAAACTGCACTGCTATGAGTGGACCCATTAGGTGAAAGCATGTATTAAACTATGAAACCATGAAACATGACAACAGTGTATTGTCTTAACCTACCTCGTTTCTTTGTAAGTCAGGTCTGGATTTTGCTATACAATTGCAACGTGAAGTCAAACACTTCCAAAGCATTTGGTCTTTGTGCAGAAGATCCCTGACCAGTTTCTTACAGTAGTGAGATGGAATCAGAGTTTCTTTTGCCTAAAGACCTACTTTTGCCAGCAAGCATGTAAAATATTTCAGTATATCAGGTTTTAAAGTGCAAAGAGAACTTTCTACTCTCTGATATATTTTTTTTTCCCTCCCTCTATAAGACAGATGATGGAAATTAATTTTCAGTGTCCCACCTATACAACATCTATAGTGAAATGAGTAGGTCTCATGAGTCTTAGACATGCAGTAGTCTGGGCACATTCTCTTTTCATGCCTAAGACAGTCTGGCTGTACCATGCTAGAGAAGAACCTTGGGCTGCAATGAGGTCTCCTGATGCAGCTTTTAATCACATGGAAAGGAAATCAAAGCAGAAAGATAAACTGGCCCATTTGTTTTCATTACAATTACTAGTTTTTACAACCCTGTGTAAACAAAACCCATAAATATGATGCTGTTAGACTTCTTTCTCCTAAGTTCAGCTCCACCAGCTGCTTCACAAATCTTTTGGCTTGAGAAGTAGGATTTATTTTTAGCTTCTTTAGCGCGGAGTTGTAAAGGATGCTTTACCTGACTTGTGATTTGTGGCAAGAGAAGAGTGTGATAAGCTCTTCTTTCCACTATTTAAAGATCCAGAAGTGCTTCCAAGCTTCAGATCTTGGCACCACTGGAGTCCCAGCAAAGCAAGGTGGCAAGGACAGGTATTTCCCTGGGAGAAGGTGTAAGAAATAAGGACAGATAATAAAATTGTTCTTGAGTTGGTCATCAGCTTGAAGGTGATGTTAGCCTTTTCGTCCGTGATGGCAACTGCCTGACACTCCAGAGGTGTCTCCCTAAGGCCCAGGCTGAGGGGAATGGTGGAACAGAAGGAAGAGAGGAAGAGAGGAAGGCCCTGAATCTTTCCTTGAATGCAACCTTTTCAACTGTGAGTAATAAAGCCCCTTTCACAGCAAGGGTTGCTCCTGATATGGTTTCAGCCACACAACAGAAGTATGTTAGATCTGAGCCTGCACCTACAATGGTGCAAGTAGCATGTCCTGCCAAAAGGAGAACCTGAGAAAGGGGTTTGCATAGACAACACAGTTTAAACATTATACTGGTGCTGTGAAAGGGAGAGGTATCCGTCTGTCCTTAAAAAAGGAGGGATGGATGATAAGCAAGGAAGGCAAGATGGAAGATGTGATGTAGAAGTAGGATATGTTTCTGTGTTACCAACTACTGTCTTCATGGCTACGCCAAATCTATGCTGTTTGTGTTCTTGGTTTTGTTGTCTTTTGTTATTTTCTCTGTTGAGGCTTCACAGTCTGCTCTGCTCCCAAAGGCATGCCATGCCAGTTCCTGAGGGCAACTTATGCTTCAGAATTGTTGTAGTGGGGTCTACACAAGTGGATCTAGCATGTGAGGCTATGAGAAGGAGGAAAACCACAATTTTATGACATCTCAAATGGAAAAATCATTAAGAGGAAATTATGTGTATTGTGGATATTGGTTAGAAGTCTTTGGGTCAGTCTTGGCTGTTTGGGAGTTAATGTTCCAACTTGAATTTCTTGGGGATTTGAGGATCTGGTTTCTATTTGTATGAATGAGGAGTTATAGGGAGATAGTGTCTCAGGGATTCATCTGGAGCTGAAGGAAAAAGATACCATATTCAAATGAAGACAGCTTGGAATTTCTGTGCTAAATTCAACAAAGTGGAGCGCACGGATCTGACTTTCAGGAGTAGTCTTGCAGTGGTTGAGTAGGAGTAGCTGCTATATTGGAGTTACTTGAAAGAAATATGAGAAGGAGAAATGCAGTTATTACTCATATCCTTTCAGTTGCTGAAACAGTTATCTCTTATGGTGCAGTCTCCGGTTTAGTTTTTTTCTGTTTGGTTGTTTGTTTTGGTTGGTGGGTTTGTTTGTTTCTGTTGTTGGGTTTTTTCCTCTTTACAGGCAACTTTATTTAATTGTTCCTAAATCCCATTTTAGGCATGGAAAAAAGATCTTTTTTTTTGCAGTGGTAAAGTGAGTCCATCCATTCATTTTATATTGAATATTGTTCCAAGGTCTTGCAGAATGTTTCTCTTGCAGTACTCAGCTGCTCAGTGTATCTTTAGAAAAAAATGTTGATGTTATCTCATGAAACATTTTCACTGCAGTTTAAATTTGTTGCTGTGGTGGGCTGACCCTGGCTGGATGACAGGTGCCCGCCAAAGCCACTCTATCGCTTCCCCCCTCAGCTGGACAAGGGAGAGAAAATCTAATGGAAGACTCATGGGTTGAGACAAGGACAGGGACAGAACACTCACCTGTTACTGTCACAGGCAAAACAGACTTGAGGAGATTATCCTAATTTATTTCCAATCAAGTCAGAGTAGTATAATGAGAAAGAAAACCTAAATTTTAAACTACCTTCCCCAATCCCTCCCTGTCTCCTGTATCCCAGAGGTGCTCCCACCATCGATGATGGGCTTGGCCTTGGTCACCAGTGGGTCTGTCTTGGAGCCAGCTGGCATTGGCTCTGTCAGACATCTGGGAAGAAGCTTCTAGCATGCTCTCACAGAAACCACCCTTCTAGACCCCTGCTACCCAAACCTTGCCATGCAAACCCATACAGTTACATGTGTCTCTGTTGTGCCATGTGACGGATCAGCTCTGGCAGTTGGCAGACATGGCTGATCTGTTCTGTATTCTCAAGACTGAAAAGTGTTGTGAATTTTTCCTCTAGTTCATTTTCCTTCTAGGAATGAACTTTCTGGAATTTTAATGATGACACCTTCTTCTTTTGGAATTTTGTCTGTAACACAGAAATGTAGCGAAGAGACAAACCTTGCAATTTTCTGAGAGTTTACAGCTTTTTCTGAGCCTTTAATTTTTTTCTAGTGATCATGGTCATTTTTTCTCTGTAGAGAAAATGTAAGACCCTGCAACAGACTTTCTTTTCTGAATTATTCTTTGCAGTACATTTGCCTGCAGTTCAATTTCCTGCTGAAATGTTGACCTAATTTTATTTTTCTTCTGTCCCGGTTTGAGATTTTGGCAGGAACCCTCCACACATCTTGTAGATTTTTCCCACCAGCTCTGGTAAAGAAGGTTTTAGTTTGCTTTGTGCTTTTCTGGGATCAGAGCCATCTTTTCATGTAAGCGATCTGATCTACTGCTCGGGATCATGCTCTTCTGAGGCCATGGCAGGCCAGACTAATCTGACCCTCCTCTTCCATCATGTGTAAGCTGCTGCCCAGTTATTACCACTAGACTGACTCTCACTCTGCAGCATTTATTTTGAATCCATCTTCCCATCATCAGCTGGATGTATTGTCTGGGTGGAGTCTAATTTTTTGTGTAATAAATGAATTGTTTCTCTAAGTGCATATAGTCCAGCTGTTCTTCCTCACTTTGTCTGACACCATTATTTGCACTCCAGCGTTGGCTGGCAGAGAGGAAACTATTGAGATTCTCACCAGATGTTTTCTGATGGCAATAGATCTGATTTCATAGCAACAAAGAGTATTTGATTTTATTTGCTTATAAGCTCTTTATATATGTTCCTGATGCCCTTCTTGTGTGCTTAGGCATAAAATTCTATAAATATAAAAGGTCTATAAATTTCTTTAGTCTGTCATCTATTGCTTTTCAGTCTATATGTGACATCTATATGTGCTTCTTGCTGTGGTAAAGTGTACCCAGGCTCTTGTATGCTTAGTCTTTCTTCAGCTTGCCTTGAATCTTCATTCTTCTTCATACTTCCCCCATGAAGACCAAGCAGGTCAACCTGGAAAAAGGGAACCTAACATGAAATCCATCTCAGCTAAATCATGTGTCTGTGGTGGGGTCATTTCCTTCTGCACTAGTCACTGCTTGTTGTTTTTAGTGTCTGTTGAGAGAGGTGGAGGATTCTAAGGCCTGAATAAAAAGGAATTTTAGAAGTTTTTTGCCTGTCTAAAAATGAGCCTTGGTGACTATCTCAGATGTGTGTGACTAACATCAGGGGGTTGAATCTCTTCTTGGGGTTTCCATGTGTTTCCTTCACTGCACATTCTCCTCCCCTCTCTCTAAGTAGAATTTAAGCAGACCAGTTTCTCATGCTGTTCCAGTTCTGAGAAGCTTTGTTTCTCAGGAAAGTCATCCTTTTCAATTTTTTTGCTAGCTCTCATTGGCAAAATAAACAAAACACTCAAAACAAACCCTGGACAAGATCACCCTGAGAGTTTGTACTGGAGAATTTCAACAGCATTTTTCATATGCAGCTCTGTGGATGTATGTGTGTGTATCTCCTTCCTTTACAGCTCTGTAGTTCTGACTGTGTTTCTGGCACATTGCATGTGTTTATGGCACAGAATCTGACACCAGGGATAAAGCTGCATCTTTAAGGGGCTTGCCACTTCACTTGGAAACAATGCTAGTGTGAAATAAAATGTTTCAAGTATTCTTAGAGTTTGAAGAGGAAGCATTCTGCCTATGCTATGTAGTATCTTTATGATTCAGATTTGTGCTGAGCAAAACAAGCATGAGTTAAGGTTCTGGCCTGTGGTGAAACAAAGTTCTATATCACTTGGGCTGCCAATGTCTTTGCTCGCACAGATTGTGTTCTTGGTAAAAAGCGGGGCTGTGTTGGTGGATGTGATACGCCTGGTGCTACGATCCTTGAGTGTGGAGTATCGTGATGCTGTTTGGATAAACATTTGCTATTTACAACCTTTACATTTTTAAATGAAAGATCTAACTAGGCTCCTGAATACAGGTAGATTTTGAGCAACCTTGTCTAGTGGAAGGTGTCTCTGCCCATGGCAGGAGGATTGGAATAAGTTGATCTTTAACGTCCTTTTCAAACCATTCTATGACTCCATGATTTTTTCCCCTAGTATTCAGTACCCTTTTTCAAAGACTGTAGCTGTACTACTCAACTGGGGTGACCTCAAAGCCAGGTGTGGAAGCAGAGTTGCTCTTGAATCCTGCCAGTGTCTATCACCAGGCACACTAACACAGGGCTGGTTCTTCAGGGCAATAGTTTGGGTACTTCATTAGGCATGGGAGCACATTAGAAAATACATTTGTCCGACACACAAAATGCTGGACCCTTCATCTTCCTGAATCCCATCTGTACTGTAGCAGTGTCACATGCCAGTCTGTAGGCAAGCAGGAATTCTAGGGCCATGACTAGTAAATGTTCCGGCTGTCTTGCTGTAAGGGTAGATGAGATTGATAAGTATCATTCAGATGGGCTCAGTAGGGTATCTGAACATTGTGTGTTTAGCACCTTGTCTTTCAAGAAGCTCCTGGAACCTGTCAGCTCAAAGAGGTGCAGAGGTTGTTGCTGGGATAGGCCAAATGCTGTGACTGTGTTTATTGAGGTGTCTCTGTAGTAGATGTAGGATTCTGAGTTCACTTTCATATAAAAAACCCCAAATTATTTCACCCTTGCCTTGAACCAGGATTTTGTCCTTCTGTTTTGGGTCCTGCCTTGGAGTTGCTCCTTAGACAAATCCTCCACATGCCACTCTTCAGCTGCATTGAGGGACAAGAGCAGCCCATACAAACATAACTACCCATAATGGTCTTAATTTTTCAGTCATCAGAGCATGTGAAGTAACACAAGGGGATTTCTGAAAGGGCATACCCTCCCTCACAGTACACCCTCAGGGTATGCTGGAGTCCCTTCCTCTTGAAATGATGTGTTGGAGTGCTCTGGGAGGTGGAAATGCCAGAGATTGTTTGTCACTAAAGAGCCAGAGCAGAGCTTTAAAAAAGTAAAACCTTGGCACCTTACTTACCTTCTTTCCTTCCTTTGCTTAGTATTCAACAAAGGACAAATTAATCTCAATTGAAATCTGCTGTACTTGCCACTAAATTTGTTTTCTTCTCTAAAAATATCTGTTCTCTCATGAAGGGAGATAAACAGAAAGTGTATGCATATATTCAATTTTAGTGCATACTAGAAATCTCTTTATTGTATGTTTTATTTAGTAATTCAACATTAACCTTTACATTTGCATCTGTAAATAATACTATAAAAGTGAAGCAGGCCAGAGAGGCCTTTTAGGAATTTGTTCTTTCGTAGAGCTTTAAGACTCAGTCATCTGGTTAAAATTCAAAGTGGACACTTAGAATAAAAAGGTGAATAAATACAAAAATGTTATTGAAATTAATAGTATCCTCCTTACCTCTTTATCTTAAATCACATAAGGCTGTAAGTTCAATTTAATCCTTCTACCATCAGTCAGTCCAAGCGCTAATAGAGAGAAGGGAGGAAAAAACCAGACCAGCAGCTGGTTTCTGGTTTTTAACTTGATATAGAGAAGGATGCTCCCTGAATGAGACACTGGGAGAGATGAGTAGTTAGAAAGAGATTATACTTCATGCTGCTGAGCTATCTGTAGCTGCTGCTGTTAGGCTGCTGCTGCTGCAAAAAAGGAAATGCTAGGGGCAAAAGATAAAAGAGAATCCAAGGAAATGGATGTATTTTGCTAATCCTTTCCTCTCATGGCAAGAATGGTTAATCTGTTGCAGAATACAATCAGGATGCTAGACCCACTTGCCCTTGCTTGTGAGCCTGAGTTAACTGAGGGTAATGAGTTAACTAAGCTGCCTGGAGCCTGTGATTTGCACAGCACCATGGTTGTACAGCCCCAGGGCTCAATTTGTGAGTAGTACCTGCAGCCAGCAAATAGAAAGGATGACCAAGTTGTTTGATGCAACTGATGCAACGCTGTGTGCTGAGGTCCTTGTATGTGTCAACCATGTCAATTGACTCAAGGAATATTACTGACAGGCACTGTGATAAAGTCAGGGCAGAGTTGTAGCACTTGTAGAGTTTTGCCTTTGGATGTGGATTCTCAGTTATTGTTTCTAAAAATCCGGATGTTCCAAGAAGGTAATTATCTTAATATTGACTTCATAAGCATAATCTTGAATTTGGACAAGGACTTTTCTTCTCCTGACTCCTTTAATTAAAAAAGATAAGCAATGCTTTATTTTGTATCTATGCAGAATTCCTTTTGGGGCAGAGGATTCTCTACCATATTTTTTTAGACAATCACTGTGATTGGTTGACCAGAAAAACCGAGGAAGTCCAGATAATGTGGAGTTTACTGCACTATCTTACCTTATCTAGTGAGAATGCTAAAGAAATATGGCCAAATTAGAACATTCAGGTGATGTCTGATCTCCTGAAGAGCATGGGGCAGAAAATCTTTCCTAATAGTTCTTACCCCAAGCCTGGTGATGTTGGCTGGAGTGAAGTCTACATAATTGAAGCCCTTTTTGACATGAAGATTGGAGGATGCCTGCTTCCATCTCTTTTCCCCTTATATGCTTTACTGGTAGCTTGAGCTATTGTTGGCCAAAACAGGAGTTCCCGTTTGCATAAATGCAAGGGACTGATTCTTTTGTCTTTACACATACCATTTGTGTTAGATACTTGGTGGGGTCTGAATTTCAGGTTTTGAATTTCCTTTTGCTAGCTATACACTGCTTTGGTTGTGTAGTTGAGTACAAACAGCAAGAATTAATTAACTGCCTCAGGCTTTGGACACTGCTCAAACAGCCCCTTCCAATCATTTTTCTAAATTGTTCTGTGGTCCAGCTCCAATGTGGCTGCTGCATCTCTGTGGTCAAAGAAACTTTAATATTCAGTGCAAGCACATGTAGTTTATCTTCCCAGTCACATTTAGCCATTCATCATAGCCATACCACAGTCCACATCACTAGGTTTTGAACCACTCTAATCTGAACATGGACCTGCCTCCAATTTGCAAATCCAGTTACTCAAAATCAAATCAAATGCAGAACCTGTAATGATATCGTTTTCCTATTAAGGACTTAAATTTGGGTATTACAAACATCATCTAAGTTTTTCAGCTTGGTTATCTACCTCCTTAGCCTGCAATCAGCCTTTGTTTTGTTAAGCCAGAATTTATATCAGATGAAATTTGTTTGAAATCCTGTTCAAAATGCTGCCTGATATTTATTTCTCTGTAATCTAGTAGTAAAGCATAGTAGTTATTTCTCAAAGTGTATTTTTTTTCTAAGAACCAAACTTGCTCGAAGTTGGAGAAAAGGAGCTTACATATTTTTGATGAGAGAGTGCATTGTGGGTGATAAACCATTTATATGGAGAATGAGGTTTGTGGTATTAAGCAGAGTATGCATGAAGCAAACCTATGTCTGAGACTTAGTGTGGAGTTTCATGGAAATTTGTTTACATTACAGCTATGTCATTTGTTAACCAGAAAGACTCAAAAAGATCATTATATTGAAAATTTGGCTTTCAAGAAGAACCACTTCACTATCTTTAGTGTTTAACTAATGAGCAGATTGATTTCTAACTTATCTCAAAATTTAGACCTCATTCTGAATATTAGAAGATGGAAATTAGGAGCAATTTACTTTTTTTTTTCCACACAGAAGAGATCTAATTCACTCCATAAAAACAAATCGCAGCATGACCTTGAGTATAGTCACTACCTATCACATCAGAGTCATGTTGACTAATCTGATTTGTCTTTCTTTCTATTTAATTTTAAGAATTTATAGGTCAACAATCACCTGCTTCCTGTTGAGCAGAAAAAAACAGGGGGGAGCCAGCTTTGTTATATGGCAGTCAAAGTGAATGTGTTGACAGCTGAAATTGGGAAGCACAAAGATGTTTGAAAAGGTTTTGGAAGAGTCAACCTGCTTTTGATTCTCAGGAGCTCAGTCTGAGTTAAATGTGAGGGGAGGACATTGCTTCATTAGCCAACCCTGGCAACAAGGCTGATCAATAATTGTGTAGGACAATCCATTCATGTTCTTTAATCTGAACCACTTTTAATACTTTATCTAGCAACAGTTTTTATTCTTCTTTCTTTAAGTTTATACTTCCTCTCTCTCTTGTCTTTCAGCTGTACAGCTCTATGGACTTTGGAAGAAAATGGCAGCTCATGCACGAACGGGTCACCCCAAACAGGTTTTACTGGTGAGTTATCGACTCTGAATTGGATTGCTTTGGGGAGGTCATGGAGGGGAGAAGGGCATCTAACTTGAAGGGATTGGTTGCTTTACCTGAACATTAAGCATACCGTTAGTTTTGGTCATGTTACATGCTCAGTCCTTAGTACATATCTTGCAGTGCAGTAGTCTCATGTTTGTACCTTATCTGAGAGCAGGTGGTATCTTTTACAAACAAGTACAAGTCTTTCGATAATTGCAAAATTATCAAACTCTCTCTTCTTTGTTGTATATCTACTTACACTAACACAGAGAAACTGCCCAGAGCTTCAGTGGCAAAGCTATCATCATTAAACTTCCTATTTTCAACCCTTCAGAGAGCTACTTTAGGCTAGAACACAGTCTTTGTGCAGAGCCAGCCATTCTGACCAGTCTCCTTATGCAATCTTCATGAGAAAGGATGATTCAGACTCTGCTTTGAATCACTCTCTGAGGAGACAGTTTCTCTCTACTGACTGGTGAGAGCCCAAGATCAGCACACAGTTTGCTAAAAATCTGTTTTGTGACTCAATTCCTTTCCATTTCCCAAGTGTCAACCTCCCAGATTGGGAGAGTGTCTTAAAATCAGATGGTGAAACAAATTGAGTTCCCATGTGCAGCCTCGTCCGTCTCAGATGTCTCTTTTCCAAACTTTCCTCCACCATGTGAAGACCCAAGAATTGATTTTTAGAGAGAAAGAGAAAACTGTAGTTTCTTCTGTAGCTGAACTTAGATTTGGGGCTTGGATCAGATTCTTAGTGCTGTACTTACTACATGCCAGATGATGGTGCATGTGAATGTGTAGAAGTCCTGATTTACAGAATCTGTGTATACTTAAAAGAGGTGTCTTGTCATTAAGACCAAAAAAAGAGAAAATCATAATATTAAGGAAGTGGAGGGTCTTATTTTGACTGATTAAAACTAAGAAGGACTTGGATAACTTAAAAGTTGACTCCCAATTGCAAAGCATGATTTATAGAGTCAAATTCTCACAGAAATTGTTGCACCTCATTAAAAGCACCTGGAATCCAGACCCAAAATATCTAGGGATTGTATTTGCAGTATTTCCACACCTTGTAGTGGAGATAGACAACTCATGGGATTATTAAATTATCTATGTCCTTCTGGAAATCTCCCTAAACAGTTTAAGATTCCTACATTTAAAACACGGCTTTTTGGCAGATTTGCCTTAGTGTTCCTGTGGATTATGGACAATGTGAGAAGGTGTTTGAATACCAAGAAAAAGAAATTGCAAGGCTCCTAAGTCACACAAACCTGAAAATGTATCAAATATCTACCATTTTGTCTGACCATACCATGTTACTGTTCCATATTTCCATAGTGAAGGAAAGGAAGTCCTTATGTTCTCCTGTTTCTGGTGGCAGGTGGATGATTGACTTAACTATTAAAAATCCTTTGATTTCAGTATTCGTGCTGGATGCACATGACAATGGTGAGTGTAAATCCTCTCCAACTGGAATAGAATAGCTGGTCCTTGGGATAAATTTACCCTACCCTTCAAATAACACAAGTGAACTTAGAGGAAAGGCTTTCTTGGAGGATAAAGTGCAAGGGCTAAGCTGACTTGGGAACAAAGCAAAATCTCTTTTTAAAGGACGGGTTGTGATGTTGTGGCTTATTTTCTACTTTCATATAATATTGGCTAGTTGCTTGTTTGTCCATTTGACACTAAAAAATGTATCCTTTCCACAGTTTACCTCATTTTTCATAGTCTTTTGACTGCATAATTTGAACACTGCTTTTTAACACTGCATCATATAATGTCTCTGTTTCAGGTGTCTTTTTCTCTTAGGAAATGTACAAGTTTTTCATAGTTAAAACTTGTAAGACATAGACCTAGAAATCTTTATTCCACTCAGAAACAGTAGAATCCCACTGACAATAAGCTTCCCAAGAGAGCAAATTAGGTTTTTCCCAGAGTTGGAGTGATCTGAACCAATTCATAGTGCGAGCATCGAGGTAGTGAAATTGTGGAACATAATAACTTTCATTAGCTGATTTCTTTCTTTTTTTCCTTTTCTTTCCTTTTAAAGCTGCAAACTGTGATGGCTTACAAGCTCTGGCTTGTAAGATCTGTACAGAAAAAAATGCAAAGAGACCATTTTAGCCTCAGGAATTTGTTGATTTCTTTTTATTAGGTTATGAAAGAGAGAGAAAAGTGGGCATAACTATAGGCTTCAGAGGGACATGAGCCACTACTCTTTGGAGTTCATGAAATCATAGAATGATTTGGGTTGGAAAATAATTTAAAGATCATCTAATTCCAACCCCCTTGCCATGGGCAAGGACACCTTTCTCTGGACCAAATTGCTCAAAGCTCCATCCAACCTGGCCTTGATCACTTCCAGGAATGGGGCTTCCACAGCTTCTGTGTATGGCCTGTTCCTGTGTCTTACCAGCCTCACAATAAAGAATTTCATTCTGTTATCTGTTCTAAATCTACCATCTTTCACTTTAAAGCCACTATTCTTGTCCTTTTACTACACGCCCTTGTAAAATGTCCCTCTCCGGCTCTCTTGTCACCCCTTTAGCTACTGGAAAGTTCTATAAGTTCTCCTGGAGCCTTCTCTTTTCCAAGTGGAACAATCCCAACCCTCTCAGCCTGTCTTCATAGGAGAGGTGCTCCAGCCCCTAGATCATGTTCATGGCTTCCTCTGGAATCACTCCAGCAAGTCCACGTTCTTATGCTGGTGGTGCCAGAGCTGGATGCAATGCTCCAGCTGGGGTCTCACAAGAGTGGAATAGAGGGACAGAATAACCTCACTTGACCTACTGTTCATACCTCTTTTGACACAGCCCAGGATATGGTAGGCTTTCTGGATTGCAAGTGCACATTGTCAGTTCATGTTGAGCTTCTCATTAAGCAACACCCTCATGTCCTTCTCCCCAGGACTGCTCTTGATTCATTCTCTGCCCAGCCTGTACTCATGCTTGGGTTTGCCCTGACCCTGGTGCAGGACACTGCACTTACCCTTATTGAGCTTCATGAGGTTCACACAGGCCCAACTCTCAAACTTGTCAAGGTCCCTCTGGATGGCATCCCTTCCCTCCAGCATGTTGACAGCACCACAATTTGGTGTCATTGAGAAACTTGCTGAATGTGCACTCACTGTCCATGTCACCAGCCTATCACTGTCCATGTAATCAGTCTATCAAATATTACATTATTGAACATTTTAATTAAAACTTATATGAAAGTTGAAATAATAATGATAGGGACATGCCAAAATCAGAGGTAAGCTGCACATTTGTGCTGCTCTGCTCAGGTAAGCGTCCTTCATCAAATGGGACAGACTTCATCTGATTTGAATACAGCTGGCTTTATCTGAGGCAGGCTTTGTTGAATGTTTTTGCCTTCAAAGCATGACTTTCATCTCTCAGGCTGCTGAGAATGGGCTTGTGAAGACTATAAACTTCACCTGGTTCATAGGATCAGTCAGCCTTACACGGAAAGGTCTTATTTTTCTCTCTGAGACCTTTCCAAATAATTATACACTCCCTGAGAGAGCTCACATATAGAGACTTTAAGGCCAGGATAAAATTATTATTGCTTCTGAGCTCATGAGACTGGGATGTGAATTTTCACTCAGCAGAGTAAGAAAGACCTGTCTGTTAGTCATGGACACACAAATCACTGTGCATTTTGGTGTAGTGCTACCAGGCAGCATCTATGATGGCTCCCCATTGGTCAAAACCAAAGCCCTAAGCTCCAATCCTGATTTGCGGCATTGTATCCTGGCTCTTTCCTTCAGCTTCTTTCCTTAGTCCTAGGTATTTGAGCTACTCATGAGTTTGTAGTTTTGTGTTTTCATCCCATACGGATGTCACAAGTCCCACACTTGATGGAACATCTCTCATCAGTTCCTGAGCCCTCTCAAAGTTTGTGCATGAGCTGAGCCTCTGGGCCACTGATAGTTATAAAAACCTAGGATTTGAGATCTCTACTTTAGTAGTAGTGATTCATTTGTTAACTACACCCACTGATGGCACTGGCAGAGCTTGAACAGAATGCGTTACTTGATGTGAGTACACGCATCCAAATTTGGCTCCCACGTGCCTTGGCCCCAGAGATTTTAATAACTTCGGATCCTATAAGGCTGGAAATAGGAGCTTACGCTAATGTGATACAGAAATTCCAAGATCACTCATCTCTCTGAAATTACTCAAGATAACTGGAATCAGCATGGGTGCAAAGTTTATTAAAGACCTACACAATGTTCTCTTCTTCCAAAACATGTTTCTGCAGCTCCTTCTGGGCCCTGTTCATTTTATCTCACTATCACTTAGACACCTGTGCTGCCATGTGGAGGGATATAAAAAAACAAAGTCCATATTTTGTACCATAGAAATGTTGGGGAAGTTTCCTTGTCTGTAAAACACATGGTGTGTTCTGTGCTGACTAAATGCTGTTGCTGCTCTGATAAAAACTCAGAGGACTCAATTGTCCTTCAGTTGTTTTACTACCTCTGCTTTTTCCTGTGGTGGTACAATGGGACTAAGCAGGTGAGCAGGACAGTTTGGTTGATAGGGCATCCCCAACTGGACCACAGTTTTTCCCTGCCATCTTGGATAACTCAAGCTGACTTTGCCTTGTTACCCCCTAGGTGAGACTGGGATAGGAGAGCACCTTGATAAGTGTAGTGGGTGAAGTACTAAAATATTGTAATATGAAGTACTACAGTAGTGGATTAAGAGCATTGGAGGGCAAGAGAGAGTTAAAAGATGCTTTAGTGGCATATCATCTTTTATCATCTTATGGCTTAATTCCTTAAAATATGGAGTTTCTCAAGGGGAGTTTTATGTCTAATCGGCTAAATGGCTGTGAATTTATCCCCTGTTCATCTGTCTTTGGAGGCCCTTGTGTTTGCTGAGCAGACACAGGGATCACTATCCTGTGCAGAGGACAGAGCTATATCCCTTGAGAGACCCACCCCCTTTCTTAAGGTCTCCCCAGGCTGCTCTTTACTGGAGAACACATTTGTGTTTCCTGCCTCCCGTCATCACTGGCGATTATGAAGTAGTGAATGTGGAACCATTTTCCTTGGGGTTTATTGGTGGTTTTGTTGTTGTTGTTTTTGCATTTGTTGTGGGGGTTTTTTATTATTATTGGTTTTGTTTTGTTTGTTTGTGGTTTTTTTTTTTTTTGGTTGGTTTTTCTTGGTTTTTTTTGTTTTTGGTTTTGTGGGTTTTTTTGGTTTGGTTTTTTGCCTGTTACAGCTAGACATTTCCCTTCTCTCTTTTATTGTTTTTTTAAATCATGCTCCCTGGGACCGTATGTGATTCTGTGAAAGCCTGGTAGCAGGAAAGCAGGGAAAACCCATTTGTGTGGAAAAGGGGGAAAAATCTGCACAGCATTTCTAATGGCTATGGGGAAATTTGGAGCCCTGAAGTCGATGTCCAGCATGAGCCTAGTCAGTAAAAGACACTGAAATACACACTAGTGATGAAAGCTGGACAGAAAACACCAAGGAAGGAAAGGAGAGAGTGTGAGGAGGAAAATAGAACATGCACTAGCCTGGCTTCAAGGAGCACTGTTTGTATCTGCAAGTAGGAAAAAGCAGTTCTCAAATACACTACTGATTCCTGCACTGAGTCTCCCCAGAATTTTATCTTTTCTCTTTTTTCCATGATAGTCAACCAGATTTCTGGTTGTTTTGGTATCCATTGAATGCCAGCTACAATTGTTTTAATCATCAAGGATTAAAAAGGGGGAGAAGGGAAAAGGCTGTATTTTCACTGGACGAAGGAAAGAAGCTGTGCATCCACTAACTTAGGCTGTGGTTTGGAGTTAAGGGTTTTCTATCACAGTTGTTTGAGGAATGAGACAGCAAATTTTGTCTCTGGAGGGCAAGGTGTTCAGTCCTTTTCGTGATTTTGGGTAGGAGCAGATGATAAAATATAGCCAATGTATTTATTTTTATTTGCAGCCTGAATTTCGTGACGGCTATAGTGGAGGCTGGCTTGGATATCTGAGAGTAATGTAAGAGAAGATAAGGGGTTTTCCTCAGTGTTTCAAAAGGTTATGGTCTGGGTTTGTATCTGCTCTGAGGCAAACGATTGTGTCTCTTTTTATTTCCTCATCCTTGTGGCAGCGCTGATATTTCCTAATTCCAGTGCCAATTTTGGTCCACACAGACTGTTTCAGCAGCAGTTCCAGTAGTGACCTTTGGATATAGCCAAGGTTAACTTTACTTGCCTAGTTTGCCAGCAATGAAATGGTTAGTCAAATATGTGCCTGTCTCTCCTGTAAATCCCCCTAATCATTAACTACCAGATGGTGTCATTGCATAGTGCTGGGGAAACATCGCCTGGTTTTTTACAGCCAAGTTTAGCGTTAAGAAAACATAGTCTTGTAAATGTCAAATTGACTGCTAAGTAATCCTACATTAGAGTTTTTCAGAATTAAAACCATACCATACATGGAGATATGGATAAAAGGAATGATTCCAGTTTGGCAGCCATGGATAACACCTCTTAGCATCACCAAGACACTACCCAGGGTCTATTCACATGGACAGCACATGAAGAACTGAACAAGGAGCTATTATTGGAGCCTCCCTCAGGCTAATGATTCATTTGGCTTTGTTAAGGGACTTGCTTTGCATACCCTGTGGGCAAGAACACCTGAAAGAAACGTTTTTCTCCTGGAGGGTGAAGCTAACATAAATCTGGAATGTGTTACTCAAGCCACCATGACCATGAACTGTTCTAGGCTGAGAACAAAATTTTCAAACTCTAGCCTTGAGCTCTGTAATAAGAGTTCAGGAGAGATGAGACCTTCTTAAAAGTTCTTGACATACATTAAAGATTTCCTTGCAAGGTCACTTTAGTTAAAGATCACAAAACCATGGTGATCATAAAATGAATTTTATTTTCCTTTTCACTTAAAAGAAGAGCAAATGGGGAAACTGTGAGTCTAGGGATTTTATTTTCATTTTATGTGCCTTCAATTAATGCCTTTGGCACTATGGAGGTTCAGTCTTTCCAAACATTAGATTGTAGGTGACTAGCTTGTGATTACACAGCAATTCAGTGACAGAGATAGAAATACAGAGTTGCATACTCGTTATGGGCTGAAATAGTGTTTATTTTTGTTGAAAAAATTTCAATTCAATAAAGGTATTGTAGAATTCATGAAAAAATTATCAAAATGTTTCTCTCAAAAATTAAACAGAAGAACATTCTGAAATGTTTGGCAGTTTTTAAAGGTTTTTTAAATGATTTTAAAATTTGAATAAAACTTCATTTTGCAGTATATAATCTTTTAAAATTAAAATAGAGAAAGAATGCAGTCTGAAACAAAGTGTGTGATTAAAGCCAACATTGAGAGAGATCCTGACTCCTATTCCCATCTTGGTCTTCTGAAATACAGAGAAGATATTGGTCCCTAATATCCCAGTTATATGTTCAGTATGCTTTATTACTTCATAACTGTGATCAGAAGTCTACAAGACTGATCATCAGACTTCGTAAGTTTTATATTTTGCTTTTGTCCATGAGCATACTATTTCCTAAAGGTAATCCTATGCTGTTTTTCAACTACAGGTTGGTAAGTGCTCTTCCAGTGATGTTGTGGTAGATTTCATGAATGTCTAAGAGTATAAAATCCTAAATGACCTAAGAACAGGAAAATCCTTCACTTTCTATTTCCAGAAACACTTCAGGACTTTTTTTATAGAAACTGCACAGACCCCATGTGTTCCATTAGTGCCTACAGTTATTGTAATGTTCAGACTACTATTCCCCTTTCCGAGCATGGTCCATGTTTTTTTAAACTAATTTAAGAGAGATAGACAGAAATAGTTGGATCTGGGAAAGCATCTTTGTAGAAGGTGGGGAAAAAACCTAGTACACTACTGGAGAAGTATTACAGAATATTTTCTAGTTTACCTGGGACTAAACCCAAAGATATTTGGGGTTTTGGTGTATATTTATACTTTATGCTGACTGATGACTTCATTTTACAAAGGAATTTTGTACAACAGTCTCTTGTACTATGAATGTAAGCTCTAAATAGTAGCTGATGTTTTGCTGTTTTGTGGTGCTCCTCTCTTTACTGCCTGCTTTGCTAGGAAAATAAGTGTTTGAGTTTTTTTATAGAGTCCTGTGGATGCCATTCTATCAGGCTACCTGGGCTCAAAGGTTCCTTAGCTAGATTAAAAAAAAAGAATAACATACTGGCTACAAGGATTGTGTGTGATTGTGTGATTATGAAGGGAAATAATTTAAAATTACCCTTTAAAACCCAAGAATTACATAATAAATGAACAACAAGAAAAGCGCCACATGATAGCAAACTCTCAATACATATAATGACTGTAATTCTGGCTGCTGTTGCAGCAAGAAAGAGTTCTTTCAGTGAGTGATGTATATCCTCTGGAAGGGCAATTTTGGAATTAGTTGTCTTTGAGGAACTTTTCTTTCTTACCTCCTTTTGCTTGAGAAGCACAGCATATCTTGCAGAAGGAAGGATTACCCCTTTTCCACTAATGTTACTGTGGATGTCCTTCCATAAATACTATCTGGCTTTTAGAATTTGAGATTTTTTGTGATTCTAGTACAATTTGTGGTGCTTGTCATATTCATGACTTTAATGTACTGTGACTGGTAGTTGTGGTTTTTTTTAAGTGTTGAAAAGTAAGGGCTGAAATATTTCTGTTCATTGGGTTTAAATTTAATGCTTACCACTATATATTGTACTGCAGTTAGTGCTTTCAATCATCAAAAAGCCTTTTACTTTGGTCTCTCATCTATCAGGTTTCTTCATGTCCCAAGGGCCAGTCTCTTCTCTTATTTTTCCCAGTGCTAATCTTGGATGATTAGCACCTCCCCCACCTCCCCCACACTCTCTTATGACTAAGTCTCTGGGATTGAAGCAGACTAGATAAACCACTAATAAGGAGGATCTAAGGAGGAATTTGTTAAATATTTCTCCCACTTTATATTGATCCCTGGACTGGATCCCAATGCTGTGTCTCTGAGTAGTGCAGGGTGGAAGGATCTGTTTTATTCTCATGCAAGAGGGTATCAGATAAGATTTCTAAACTTCATCACTGTGTTTCAAAAGCCAGTGTTGGAAGATTAAATGCTCTACTGCCAGCTCATGTAGTCTGCCCAGACTTCATGCTGGCTCTCCTGATGCACGTGAACTCAGACACAAATTAATTTCATCCTGTCAGTAACAGTCCCAGAGTAATTCTTTGTGATACTTTGTAGGAGGCAGTGGTGAAAGCCAGTCCTCTAATTAATATATTGAATAATGCATCCCTCTGAGGCATATGGGAATCTCCCATACTGTCATAACTTGGCAAAGCTAATCAAACGTCAGGCTGCCAGGCTCAAAGTAGCATCGTTTTTTGTGCTTGCTGGCTGGCAGGGAATAGTCTCCCACTCTTTTTTTATGGTGGATTTGGCTTAGGTTTTGGCCTTTGTTCTATACCATACTAATCTCTCTGTTTCTGGGCAAATGGGTGAATTTTCAGTGTGGGAGAGAATCCCTCTTGCTTTCAGATGACTGAAAGAGAAATATTTGGGAATTCTTTTAAAAATTGTCACTGTTCTGAGAAGTTTAGTAATAACCTCTTCACATACTCTGATTGTGGACATAATTTTCTAGCCATTTCATTCAGTGGCAAAACACCTGCAGGCATCAGGACCAAGCATCTGTTCTGGATCCAGCCTCCCTCTGTCTGGATCATATCTCAGATGACCCACTTGGATTTCAAGAGATGCACCCTTGAGGGGGTTTTACAGCTTGTTTCTTTACAGTATCTGGGGCTGGAAGCATTCTTGCATCGGAGAAAGTTGCAATCTAATGGAGGATTTATCCATCAACAAGTTCATCAACAGTATCAGGGACCATTTTTACCGGAAACTAGATTTTCAGTCATACCTCAAAGCTCTTCAGGGAGATTGTCTCAAGAAGAATCAGGAAGGACCCAGGTAAATTCCATTTCATTTTCCTGAACTGACTTCAGCCTCTGAACCTTTGGAAGTTTGCCTGGCATTAAGCTGAACAAAAAGAGTTGTTTTATTTAACAGAAGAAGCTGAACCCATGCTGTGGAGAAAGAACAGTCTTATCATGGCAAAACAGACAATATGTTTCTGCTTTCATTTAAACATGAACCATTTATGTCGTTCAATAACATCCATTTAAGATAAGGAGGTCCGTCTTTATGCCTTTTGCTTGTTGTAAATTAACAAACTCTCTTAAAACGACAAGTCATCAGCAGTTATATGAGGCAGAATTCATTCTCAGCAAGAGAAGAAAATGAAACTCCCATCCTTTCATTCCCTGGCATTCCCCTGAGCCTCCTCTGTAGAATGAAATGACTTTAATTTTGCTATTGTTAAGCACAGCGAGCATGAAGCCACATCAGAACGTAAGAGTGGGAAGGAGTACTTATAAGCTGTACTACAGGTTCTTTTAAATAATGTTGATTCAGTAACTTGTCTCTTGCTGATCATATACAGAACAAGGATGAGAAGCCAGTGAGTGATACTGTTTCACTTGGATATTTGTAGTGAGCTAATTGGAATAGGAGATAGCAGTGGTTATCAAAGCTCTGTAATTGTCTCAAAGATAATAGTCCTCCATTGTGCAGAAGGCAATAAAAATGGGATGTAGACACATTTCCATGTTTAGTGAAACATCAGAAGTTCGGTAGCCGAGTTTAAGAGAGAGAAACATACTGACCTGTGTCTGTCAGCAACTACTTAGGAAATAATAAATTATACCTGTAGACTTCAGAGCTGATTTCAGTAGATCTGTGTTTTATCCCATAGGAGAAAATCTTACTTTTTATTGGAGAAAATAAGGAAAACCAAGCCAAAAACCCTGCCAGGTTTTTGGCCAAAGGATACAGAAGGATTCTTAGGTTTTGCTTACATTTTTTTTGGTTTTCAGGTTTTGATTGAAAATCTTTGAGGGAAGGAGGCATGTTCCATTACAATATTGATTTTAGGGGCAATCTGTAATAGTGATTCCCTAAAGCCATTTCTGGATCTGCTGTAGTTTCTCCAGAATTCTGTTTTTTCTTTCTACAAATCATTAGATTTGAACTCTGTGCTGACACTTTGGAATTTGCCTTGAGGCTAGAAAACAGCAGAGTATTACTTTTCATTTGGCCTTGTACTTTTCTTTCCTTTTATTGCTCCTCTATAACAGTAGATTAAGAACCCAACAAAGAGAAGCTCTTGATTTTCCTACATCTTGACCATACAACTTTAATTCTTGATGTGTGGGTAACACAGACTCCCGTTGCAGCATTCTGCCCTGAGCATTCTTACTTGAACAGTGTAATGCTTTGAGGGTGAGGATGCTTTGGGGCCATTGTGAAGAACTAGTAGTGTGTCTAGTGCTCAGCTCCCTGGGCAGCCTTGTCTCCTTATTGTTTGGTCACCCATCTAACTCGAAGCTAAAGAATCCACAAAAGATCCATGGGTTTCTCTGGTCTCTCCTGCTACAGTGTCCCTCTTCTACTGATAAAGACCTGCAAGTGATTGTGGCTGTTTTATTCATCTCTCCATTCTGCCTGTGAAAATGCTTCTGTTTTGAATGCAAACCTGGCATGTCACAAACACGTGGTGATCTGCAGACTTCCTGTCAGTGTTGCCTTTACCCATCATAGCCACACAGACTTGCTGTTTCTACAGACAGAGTCTGTCTTTGCATATCTGTCTGCTGCCAGAATCCCTTTTGTTTCTTGCTTCTTTGTCTTTCCCTCTTGTGATGTTGGGACAAATGAGCATCTCACTCTCAACAGCTAATTGAGTGTGATTTTTTGGGGGCAAGGAGACATGTCGATGCATTTATGCTTGCTGGTCCAGAATAGTTTATTCTCCTCTGTCTTTCTCCTCCTTATCCTCCTTCTTTCCTCTCTCTCTCTGTCTCTTCATTTCCTAGCTGATGATTAAAAGTCAGAGAATGAAATAATCCATTTATTCTCTTCAGGTTAGCATTTGAAACACAGAGAAACAACTGTCACAAAAGGTTTGTGACAGAAATCTATTTTTCCACATTGTTTTTATCCAAAATGCATGAACTGAACCACAAATTCATTTCCAGAATGTTAGATGTTATCCCAGGGTGATTCTTCACAATATCCTGCAACAGGGAATGTAGAGACTCATTCTTCCTTAATTAATTCAATGTACAATGCCCATAGGCATATGGGGCTCATCAGCAAATCCTATACATATTGTCTGTGCCAAGTTTCATACTGGCATCCCCTCTTTAGACAATTTAAGTTTTATTTTTATCCATCTACTGCTGCATTCATTTATTAAATGATGCTCTGAAGCTTTTCAGAGGTACTGTATTCTGCCTAGGACTCTGTTAATAGCTGGATCACTGAGCCTGAGCATTTCAGGCATGTCATATTTGCAGCTGGAAAATGTTCATACAAATGAGGGCAATTAAACTCATAGTGAACTGGGAATCCTTATTTTGGTGTAAAACATTTCCTCAATGAGTCATATTTAAGACACATTTTCTAGGAGACAAATTCAGAGGGATTTTACAAGTCTTACAAACATTTCCTTTGAGGGAGGGAAGGAGTAACCCCAGTGAAGTTTTTGGCTACAAGACAGCTAGACTGAGCTGAAGACTTGTTTGAGCATGCATTTTGCTTTTCTAAAGTGATCTGAAATAGGCCTGATTCATGTTTCATGAGAAACCAAAGCAATAATCTATAGCAATTCCCCATGTACATGACTTTCGAAGGAGGGTAGCCAAGCACTAGAAAAACATTAATTAACTGGGCTTCATAATATAGTAGGCACTAAATTAATTTTAACCAAATGCAAAAATTCTTATTTTTGTTTTATAAGAGAACTTGACATTTTGAATATTAAAAATAACATCAAAAGTGTCCTGAAAAATGTGTCCCTTCCTGCAAAAGGCAAAACAGAATCAAACCTTTCTGTTAGAATAAGTTTAAAACTTGCCCACCATAAAGTTTGCAGACTTCTAAATCCCAGGTAAATCCCATCTCTCCTCTCTACAAATGCTCTCTCCAAAGCATCACTGTCTATGTTGGATGCATATGGGATAAAGAGCTGATGGTATATTGTACACTCAAGCTTTGAGGTGATGAACTGATGCTTCACTACTTCCACCATATCCCAGTGCTGGTGCTGCTAGGAATTGGCAGAAAAAGGCTTCTTATTCAATTAGGACAAACCCTCAGGACTGGTTTTATATAGCCTGCATCAGCTGTACCCTGTTGACTCAGGAGCAGCAGGCTGCACAGGAGCAGCATGATCAGCTCCTGAGTGAGCAGCAGGACTGTGGCTGCACCTGGGAGTGACCCACTACGAGTGCTGGCTTGAGGTAGCTGACCTGCTCCCTGTAGGAGCCTCAGTCACCATATGAAGTTATTTCAGGCACCACTGGGGAATCAGGATGCCACCTTCAGCACATGCCTGTGCTGCTGACCCTTTCAAACCTTGACAGGGCTGTGAATATGGATCTTTAGCCTTCTACCCACACACTTTTTCAGTAAACTTTACAAAAATTTGGTTATATTTATTGGGGTTTATAGTATAGTTTGGGGAAGAAATGCCAAAGGACTTTAAAGGACTAAGACTTATTAACTGGATGAGAACTAGGGAGAATTATTTGTACATTCTTAGGGTTTGGTGCTAGCATAAAGGGCAAATCAAAACTCTGAATCAACAGCAGTTTTTCTGTTGATAAATACACTTTAAAGGTATTCTCTGCTAATTTCTGAGATATAATGAGTCACCTTCTACGTACTGTGAAGAGAAAGAAATGTTTCTGTGTGCAGCAGAGCCTGCTGTCTTGCATAGATTCTCTGGTGGGGGGTGATATGGTTGAGCCTAAATGTCAGTTTTGCTCTCAAGAAGAGGATTGATTTAGACCCCTTTCCTCTTCTTGGCCTTCTGTATCCATGAAATAACTATGTTTAGCAACCTTGTAGTTCTGGAACATGCAATCCACTGAGTTTACAGGTAAGGTACAGCTTTAGACTTTCAGTATTAGTGGGGATGAGATGCAGGTAGGCAGATGCATGTATGCACATATGGAAACACATGCAGACGCTATGAACATTTTAAGTTTCTTTTTCCTTTGAGATACGAGGCAGAACACCTCCTTAAAATTCACTAGGATCTTTTTAGAAAGGATTGGCTTTGCCGAAAAGACATTATCTGAGAATAAACACTTGGCAATTTTTTTGCCTTATCTTGCAAGCTAAGTCTCACAACAATTACTTCTGCCGATGTCTAGAATTGTAGCATCATGGAAATTAGTGCTGGAGAAGATGTAGAAAGCTCCTGGGACCTGGCTAAGACGGTTTCTTATAGTATCTTCCTGCCCAGTTTTTTTCGCAAGCTTCATTTGAAATATGCTGTGCAAGGAGGTTTTGTCCATAATTCTTCGGAGACCTCATCACTTCCTAACACATCCAACTATGTCTCCCCCTGTTCAACCACAAAGAAAGTACTGTATTTATGTGTTTAATAAATGCATTCCTTCCCACAGCAGTTCACCATTTGTATCTTTTCTTAACTATGGTAGTTTATGATGTGTTGTGGGCTTGGTATGTGTTTAGGTTGTGTTGTTGGTTGTTACGTGCCCAGAGTTAATGTCTGGTGGAACTAATTTTAGACTTGACTGCAGTAAATGACAGATGAATACACAGAATTCCCTTGACCACAGGAAGCTAACTGCAGTCATTGATACCTGGACAAATGTGATGCAGTGTCAGATAAAGAAGGTAGCCTGTTGTCCCGTCTTTGAAAGGTATGTGTAATTTAGCAATGGTGCAGTGGGAAAAGCTCCAGCTCTGTTGAGCAGGAATTATATGGATTGCTTTCTGCTCCTACAAGTCCATATAGGCATTGCCCTTGTGTTGCTTGGGTGAAAGTCCCATGCACTGTTTGCCTGGTACAACACAGAAGTATTTATTCACTTCTGGAGAAGGGTAGAATTAAAATTGCAGCAGACTAATTGGCAACATCCACTAATTTGACAGCAGTTGCCTGCAGCAAGAGGATGAGGTTTTCCCCCTTTAGATATTATTGCACAATAAATGTGCCTTGTTCCTTTCCCATTTCTAGCCCTTATCTACTGCACAACATCCTACTAAGTACTCTCCATCTGTTTCCTCTGTCTGTTTACATGAACATTGGCAATTGCCTTCAGTCTGACATCTTAACCTGCAAAAATGAGTTTTCTAGTCAGCATCTTGGGAAAGTCTCAATTTGGTATAAAAGTTTTGATTTTGTTTTCAAAGCTGGTGAATGCCCCCTTGATTGGTAAGAAACTAGGCACACCCCTGACAAGAAGCTCAGTCCAGCAGATTCCAGACCAAGTTTAAAAGGCTGAACCTTGGGACGTATTTTTTTTTAACCTTGTTGTAAATCCCTAACAAAAATATTGCTCACAATCAGTGATACCCACTCACACCTCCCAAATTACTGGGTCCAGGAGATGAAGGAATAGAGCATCTCTTATTCTCCATTGATGGTTTAGGGAGCAAAGATCAATAGCAGGTGGTTGGAATTGCTCAACATTTTTGACCTAAGATGCTAGAGTGGCTAAATCTCGATGCTGCCTTTTGCCATTAAATGCCTGATATCTGGAAAATGGGTAGAAAACAATGCAAAAGTTGTTTATTCCATAGAAAGGCAATAGAGTTAATAGAAAAAGTGAGCTGAGGTGTGCAATAGGCAGGTAACCTAGGAAGTCTGTGTTTTTCTTTTTTCCTTTCTTTGCATATGTTAACATTTTTAATTTTGGAGTATATAGCATCTTACATGAAAATGCTTCAGGAATAGCTAGTTACAGTGCAGAGTGCTGTGTTTTCCTAATGCCCGTCTTCCTTGCTCTTCTTCCCAGTCAGAGATGAAATATTAGCAGAGCAGCCTAGTAAATGTGTATCCAAGCACAATGATCTTCCCTCAGGATAGAGATAAGGATCTTGCCAGGATCCTGTCCATCCTTCAACTTTCAAGAGCACACAATTCTCTTCTGAAAAGAAGGGAGGAAAGATCTTGTGAAAATCAAGAGCTACCAAGAGAATAAAAAAGAAAAGCAGCAGCAGGAGATAGGGGGAAAAGTAACAATTGCTTCCTTCTAGTGGAATTCAGAGGTATTTGAATTCTTAAGTGGCGAATGATCCTGTGCCCACTGCAATTCTGGCTGCAGGCTCTTCATTTCAAAAACTGCTTTTGCAGCAACTGGGGAACGTGTCAGCAGGAAAACCTGACCTTTCCTGTCACTTGTGCCTGCATCCTCTCAGCATTTTCTCATGCAAGGGGTGATTAATGAATAGGGATGGTGGAGGATGTTGATTTAGCATGATTTCTCACATGAAGGATAGCCTTTTTTCCTCTCCTCGCCAACCCAAGAAAGCAGCACACATGGGTGTATTTTGTGGACCTTGGTTTAGATTTTGCTGTCTGGAGTTCATGTACATAGAGAACACAGAGCTGAGCTGTACCTGGATCCTGAGGAGTGACCATGTGCCAGGAAAACTGTTTTCAGGCTTACCTTAGGCTTCTGAGTGTTGTTAAATACTCCTGTCTTTGTAAGCCTCTGAACAGAGCTGTTTGTCAGCCAGAATATCATGAAACCCCTTCTCAGCCCCCCCACTGTGTGGGCTTCACTTGGTTATAGAGGACACACTAGGGAAATGGAAAGTCAGGGGATGCTGACATCTCTCCTTGTTTTGCTTTAGTTGCTTAAATAGTATTGAGCAGTGCATCCTCCAAATGTTCTTCAGAGAGATAACGTGCGAGAAAATATAAGGCTGTGAAGGTGTCTCTTGTTTTGTTGCTGTATTGCCAGACCTGAGAGGTTGTTGCAGTGAGTTCTCAATGCTACAGAAATTACAACATGGGATAAAAGAGTAGCTTTACAGTCTGTGTGTGTGTTTTTGCAGCTGCACTTCAGGACCTGCATACATATCTTGCTCTTTCCACTGCCGACTTTTTTGTATTCTTCATGTAAAGCTACTCCAGAAAAATGATGATTTACTAAAAATACCTGAATTCAGGAGGAGTCAGAGCACTGCAAAGCAAAGCTATGCCAGTGAAAACAGACATGAGGTGAGACATGAAGAAACAGCATTGATTGGGGATCTGTTTTGCAATCAGTCTTTTACATGAGAGTGACTTGGTTTGAGCAAAGGAAGGATGACCAATGCATCACTTTCCAGGCTTGTTATCTGTCTGCAGATAACAAGAGCCTGTCTTGCTTTTGGGTTGCAGAAGATCGCTTTGTGAACTTTTCTACTTGAAATGTAGTATTTGGTGAGCAGAGGAGTGCTAGGGGTGTGCTGTGTGCTAGTCCTTTTTTTGTCATCATTGTTGTAATGAAAAGAATCATTAGGCTTGTCAAAACTAATTAAGGAAACAAGTAGATGGCACTGCAAAGGAACTTCAAGCTAGAATGACACGTTTCAGGAGACTCCTCTCATTCCCTGGTGGACACTTAATAGGCATTATGAGTAGATCCACAGAGCTTGTGTATGCAAATGCACAATTGTAATGAGTATTCTGGATTTTGTTTGGATATACTTAGGTTCTTCTAATTATAGTCCCTTTTAAAATGAATAGTATTGTGGCAAACTGATGTATCCTATTACCTGGGCCAGGAGTAGGTTTGCCCCATTGCTGCAGGGGGAGACACAGTGCCCCCTCCCTCTAGAAGGGAGGGATCCAGAAGGTGTCAGGGCTGTCTGTCATTGTGGTATTAGGACACAGCAAATGTCTCTGGGTAGAAAGCTGGTGTCTGGCTTCCAGAAGGATGGGTGCCTGGAGTGTGCAGGCCCAGGGGGAAGGCTGGATTTAAGCAGGAAACCTGTTGGGAAGGACTGCAGGGCAGGTGCCTAATGTGTTCCAAACATTTACCTCAAACTGCTGGAATTGATAAAGTTGTGATGGATAGATAGGATGATAGGCATGTACCTCTGCCCCTATTGGCATGTCATAGGTAAGGGACAAGGTTGATGAATGACTGAAATTACAACAATTAGTGCTACTAATTTGTAAAAGACAGAAAACTTCTGCTATGCACTAGACAGATATGTGCTCTTTCTCTATATGCTGGGAAATAATGTTACTGCACACCATAATGTTTTTCATTGACATTTAAAGGAATTTTTATTTGTCCTACTGTCACTTTTAACTGTGTCCAGATTTTGGGAAGATTTGACCCTGATAATTACATGGCCACAGGAACTCAGGCCCATTCTGGCATCCTTACTGATAACAGACTACTTTCTTCCTTGTGGGATCACCCTGAAACTGATGGTAGCGATTAAGGAGCAGACTATTTCTCACCGGGAGTGGAATGATGAAAGATCTGCCTGTGCTGCTTTGCTTTATTGTGTTGGTATTTTTTGGCTGCAGTTCAGGGTGCTGTGAATGGACACACTGTCGATGTGGTGCTCTAGTTAGCAAGTGATGCCAGTTTCAGTTACCTACCCAGTGGGTCATACTGTCGTTATTTCGACATTTGCAGCACTGGCAGATCTTAGCTGAACTCTAGCACATTTGTATGTTTGTCATTGCTTCAGCTGCTATAAGAATCCAAAAATGTATCAGAACATCTGTATTTTGTTTGGGTTTTTTCTTGTTTGGTTTATTTTTTTTTTATTTTATTTTTCTTTCTTTTTTTAGTGTTGATGCCCCAAGGATGGAAACATCAACAGATTGTGATAAAAAATGTTTTCAGAACATTAGGGAATTCTGAATGTTGGCTAGCTTGGAGGGAATCTATTATTTACAATCTACTGTATCAAATTCAACTCCCACCAAATTAGAAACTGATCTTTGTCGTTGTCCCTTTTTAATCTAACCCTTTGGTTAACTCAGGAGAAGCAGCTCCATAAATCACGTGGACATCTATGGATTTTTTTTCCCCCTACGAGCCATTGCTAGGACTAAATGTTCATCTCCCAGAGATTCTTATCAGCCAGGACACTAATAATAACATTTCTGTTCTGAGCTTGACTTTTCCTCTGCCAGGAGGAGAAGTATCTTTTTAATGTGCTTGGAAAAACATTTTTAGGGAGTAAATAACAATGCACAGGAGGATTTGACTTGAGGTGCTTGAGTTTCAACTAGTGAGATTAAAGAAACTCATCACGCCTTGTTTCATGATTATAAAGGACTGTGGCATGGGTTCATGTGGTGAATAATGAACACTTTCTCACTTTTTTAAAATCAGAAATTCACCATACGTGCATCATTGTTTTTCTTTTGAAGAAAGGGAAACTTAGGTGAACAATTGCAAGTTTACCCAGCAAACCAGGGGAAAATCCGTAAACTTGGTCTTTCATGTCACTATTCAGTCAAATAAAACCTCCTTCCAATTTGCTTTCTATAAGCGTGAGGCTGCTGTGCCCTCATCTGATTTTACTGGGTCTTGGAACCAGTTCTCTTTTTCACCACAAGAACGATCATACTAGTCTTGATCTTGTAGACAAGGGACAGGCAGGATCACTCACCCACGCCTGGGAAGTTATAGGGTCCCTGAGAGTGGTCTGAGTAGAAACACAAAGGAGACAAGTTAGTAGTGATCCTGAGACTAGCTCACTTGGTTAAAGCATGGTGCTAATTAACACCAAGGTTGTGGATTCAATTAATTTAAGAGTTGGAGTTTATGACCCTTGAGGATCTCTTCCAACCCAGAACATTCTGTGATTCTGTGGTAGAAGGTAGAGACCTACATACCAGGTGTCACAAGATAGATTTGGACTGGTTTTGTTTTCCCTCACCATCTCTCCGTCTGATTGCAGCCTTTCAGCTAACTGGCTGTCTTCTTTGTCTTTCTCTCTCCTCCCAGGTCAGTGACCGGTTTGGATAAAGAACCTGACCTTGTGCACATGGAAGCCCGGGCAGCTGATGGACGTGAGTGCCTGCAGACAATGCTAAAAATGTGGCCTTTGAGCCAAGAATGGAGTGGTTATGAAAAGTCACTTTACTCATTTTATCTTCCTATTTACATTTTAATTGGTAGGAAATATGTGGGTCATGGGGGTTTGATGTGAGGCATATTCTTATCCTCAGCCCATTTGGGGAAAGTCACTGGCTGCAGGACTTGTGTCCTTGGAGGGAGTGGGCAAAAGCACAATCTGTTGGGCTAAGGACCCATCTATTCTGTTCCCTATTTAGCTGTTTCAGTATCATGTAGTTTACATGAATCATAAAGAGATGGGATACCTCTACTATGCCCTGCAGCCTTTGTGCATTTCCAGAGGTGCTCAAAAGAGCTGGATTGTACCCGGAAATTTAAGAAATTACCTGCAGTCAGACTTATCCTCTCATCAGGATGTCACTTTGTCCCTGTGTCTTGTACTGAAAGTATTTTTTAGTTTTGCTTAAAAGGATGGATAGGTGTTCCATACTAAAACATTAAAGGCCATGAAAGATGCCTGGATCTGAAGTAGGAAACAGAAAAACATTTCTTAGCCCCTCACTGAAATGAATCTAGTCACATTTGTAGTAGAATGGATTCCTATGTAGTTAGGAAGGACAGTATCAGGTACAGATAGTGTTTTAGATATTTCTCTCAGGAACTACAGCATAGTAATGCATCTGCTCCTGGTGTGGAACTTTACTCCAGTGGGAGTAAATGGGAGAAATGGGACAAGTGTCCCTTTTCACTACAGGGACAGTTCATAAAAGCAGCATAGGACTGAGGTTTTAGAGGATTTCTGGGAAGAAAAAGCCTCATTTTTGTTCGTTGCAAAATTTCCTGTTTTAGTCAAGCACTGCATAGGCCAGATGCTGAGTGAACAAGCTCCTGTCTATCAAGGTGGTTTCTCTGAGGTTGTGGATCTCCTAAAATCACTCTCAGGCCTCCCACTGCTATTTAGTGATGGCAGCTGAATAAATAACCAGGCAATAAAAGCTCAGAGGTGACAGCTGTTTGTTGAATATGTGGAAAAAGCAAAACAGGCCAGCAGGTGGGTGGACAAGGTAGGGAGGCATCTTCAGTGCCTTTGCTGCTGCAGGTATGCTGAGAGAAGTGGCCAAAAGCAAGTAAAACAAACTGCTGATGGAGTCTGTTTTCAAACTGAGTTTAAACTTTCTCGCCCAGCTATTTGAATATTGGATGTCTCAGGGATGTAAATGCTTTTTCTAAAGATGTGTCCCCAGTTTGCAGACAGCTATCTTCCTTCAAGTCTTGTTTGCTCAGGGGTTTGCTATTTGTTCTTTTTTTGATATATAAATGCAGCATTTTGAAGTTTGCAGGTAATGGTGTTGAGGGTTTCACTGAAAGTCAGACTTAACCAGTAGTGTCAGCAAAACAGCCCCTTTTCAGGCCATCATCCCAGCAGGCAAAGCGGAGACCCGTCGGGCTGTGCTGGCCTTGCTGGCAGGTACCACTGGGGCACAGCACCAAAATGACTCCTCTCCCAGCCAAGCACAGCACAAAAGAACTGTGTTGTTCCAATTAGAGTTTTTAAGGCTTGAAACGATATTAGTTTGTGTTACAAAGCAGCAACTGCCTCACAGCTATAGCCTCAGCTGGTGTGAAATGGTACAGCTCTGTGTGCTTAGAAATGGGAAGCTGAACTTTTCTTCCAATAAGCTCTGTAACCAAATTGGGCTTTCATGTGCTCAGTGAAATGGCTGAGGCACTTCCACCTGGTGGAAAATGGGCTCCTGCAGTTATTTCCTCTTGATCAGAAAGTTTCTGATGAAAGTTTTCCTCAGTAGTGTAGAGAAGGAAGGATAGGCTTCTTTAATGCCTCTTAGGTCAGTCTGATGGCCCAGTCACTTATTTGATGCATTAACAGACATGGATTTAAGTATTCCCATTGGTCAGTTCAATTCAGGGAAAAGAATCCATGCCTTCAGTGTCACTGGCTACTTTAAAAATACATGATTCTTCTAGATGGGATATTTTTCTTTCCTCTTCTGTATTTCTCCATGCTTTTTATTTAAAAAAAAAATGTGAAGAGAAAAAGTGGTGGGGAGAAAGGGAAATGGTATTTAGGAATAGACTTCTGAACTTGATTTTTTAAAAAAATTATTATTTTTAAATTTTTTCTTTTAGCAGTAATGGGATTCAAGAACCTATCTAATAGCAATTCAGACACTGGAGCTTGGAACAGGTTGGGGGGCATGGTAGAGTCTCATTCATCTGTAAATGAGTCAGGGCTATCAATAAGCTCGTGGAGCCGGGAGGTGGAAGTCCTGTTCACCTCTCTTGGTGTCTGTCCTTCAAAATATCTTGCCCCACGGTTTTGTCTGTCCTGTCATTAGGAATGGTTGTGTCTCTGAAAAAAACATCTTCCCCAGTGTCTAATCTCCTTAAATATTTGCAAGATGCTGATAATTCCAGTGCCTATCTTATCTCAAGCTATTCATGTCTTTTGTAGCAGATTAAGTTTTTCACATTTTTCCAACATCTTGGCAGAGCTATTGTAGCAGAATAATAATCAAGGCTTGCATTTTTAAATTATAAAAACATGTAGGAGCCTTGGGCATTGTACCTTCTGCTTGGGTGTAATAGGCAGCAGCAAGGACAGGGTTAGATGCAAGGGAACTATTATGAATACACTTACACAAGCATCCACCAGCATTCCTGGGAAGGATATATTAAACTTTCTGACGTTCAGTGAGCTAATCTCCCCACTCACAGATATGGTGCAATAAACAGGCTTTGAGTTAAAGGAAAGAGAGGGGGGAAAAATGCTAACCAGTAAGATAAAACAGGGTAAGTAATTCCTGGAAAGTAATTTACAATACTGTCCACATTTCTAAATACTCTTTTGCTTCAGGGGCAAAATTGTTGAGGCCGGTGAGTTTTTTCTTCTTCCCATGGAAACTTTCACTGGCTGTGTTTGATTTTAAGTCTTGCCTGGTACCAGGGCCTGACTGAAGCTGAGCCAATGTGCAACTTGTACCATCAGCAGCCCTTCTTCCTGTTAGCCATGCTGGTCAGCCATCCCTGCTTTCAGCTGCCTTATAATGCTGCCTTATAATGCTGCCAGGACTTGCTGTCCTGTGTCTCTATAAGCCACAGTTAACTGCACACAGGTAATTGTAACATAGGCCCTTTGCAGCCTTCAGTACAGTGACAGGTTTGACTGTTTCACAGCCTCCCTTCCAGGACTCACATCTTTGGGTGGTACTCACCAGAGAGAGCCTCTTGTGCTCCTGCTTCCTGCCAAAGCTGGCATGGCTGGCAGGCAAAGAGGAGATGTAGTGGCTTGGCTTATCTCACCCATTTATCATTTCAAATTTCCAGAAATTGTTTTGGTTTTATCACTTCTAAAAGGGTAAAAATACACTCCAAATTCTCAAGATGGGAGACTGTGTTAAATGGCAGTGAGGAGGCGGTTCAAGCTCCTCAACGGGAAAATGACTGTACATCTGCGAAAGCCATTCCCTAATCCTAAATGATGTGGGAAGGGTTTGTGTGGAGGTATGGATGCTGGGATTTGAGCTGCAGCAAGCACTCCAGGATGTTTGATGTCCATATTGCTGCCTCCACAGATGAACTGAGAAAGTAGCTGGATGTTGGTTAAAAGCATGAAAAGCTTTTTATGCTGTCTGGGAAGTAGGGAGCTCTTTTCAACTCCTTTTGCGGTGGAACATAATAAAAAACCCAAAGGAAACAAAAACCCCCAACCCACTCAAAAAAAAACCAAAACCAAAGCCAAAACACCCAAACCCTTTATTTTTGGTGTTGCATGGGACATTAGAAATAATCCCCAATCTCCCTTAAGACACATATCTCCCAGTGAAAGTGAGGCTCTAGAGCTTGGGCTCATGTCACCTGTCCTTCTGAGTGGACGTCCTTTTTCCTTGTGGCTGTGCAAAAGAGGGGTGAAAAATCACCTCATTTTGGAGGAGAGGGAGATAACAGCTTGGAAGTTAGGATGCCCTCTTCTCTCTTAATTGAGATTTTTGTTGAGGGATGCTGTACTTTCTATCTAAGGGAAGATGTTTTCTGTGAATGGGACCATAGCTCAGGAAGGAATCATACTCTTTAAGAAGCTTGATCAAGGACTTGGGAATGTTTCTCACTTTGAGTTGCACACTCAAAGTGTAAATGGGAACCAAACTGGGTGCTGTCATATTTTTTACCTGATTTTTTAACATATTTTAAAGGGCATTGTTTTTCCTTTTCTTTAATGCAGGAGAAAAAAAACCACAAGACTTGAACTTTTTTTGGTATCCTAAAGCAGACAGGTTTGAAGATAATTTTTTTGTCTGTGGGGTTTTGTTTTTTTTCATAGACCTTGTGTTGTAAAATACACAAAAGTATTTTTTGCTGCAAGAGACAAAATGGAAAATGGGTAGTGGGCTACCCCCTTCTCTAACACCATCTTCTTGTGAATATTAATCAGGTGTCACTCTTCAAGTATATTTGATTGCTGGTGTAACACACTCAAAATGACACATTTCCCAATAGGCAGGAAGCTTGTTGTCATGTCAACACTTGTGATTTGTCTGCATTTATTTGTGACAGGTTTTTATTCCTCTTCCCATTCTGTCACTCAGCAGCAGCAAATTATCCCCTTTTTGGAAGGATAAGAATATCCAGGCTACTGTGTGGGAGAATATACTGGAGGCAATGAGCTTCTAAAAATATACCTCCTGACCTCTCCTCCTTGTTCTACCTAATTTTAGAGCTACCTCAAAGAACAAGCCATGTCTGTAGATCTCTTTGGGTAGCGTGGCAGCATATAAGACCCTCTTGTTTTCTGAGAAGTTGCTTTTATCCACTGCAAAATTTCCTTAGATTCCATGTTGAGGAACTAAATAGCAGCTCTGGACCAAGGGTGTATATATATGTATATCAGTTGATGAAGAACCTTAATTTATGCCAGCTGAAAGTCTGACCTCTCCACTGCTGCTGGTATTTTATTCTGGGAGAAAATACAACTCTGATGCTCCGGTTATTTGGCACTGTCTCTGGGTCAGATATTTTTCACCATACACTTTAATTATCTCTAGATACTCTGAGCTGGCACCAGCAACATTTTCTGCTGCTTTAGCATTCTCAGTGGGACTACGATCTCATTGCTGCATCAGACCTATGCAACTGCTCTGAATCAGCCATGTAGCTCTTATTAACCTGGAATCCCCAATGCCTCAACTCAGAACCAGATCTGCAGCCTTCAAACATGGGACTTCAGCCATTAGGAGGCTGGGTGTGAACCTTTGTTAGGTTAAAGCTTGGTTGTAGTTGGTGACCTTTTTAGACAATTTATTTTTATTATTATTATTTTTATTATTAATACCTCTGACTTGCATTCTTTTTGCATTCTTAAGAGTGTTGATGGGACAAGACAATGAAAGGGTAAACTATCAGTCTGTGAATCTAGTCTTAGAATCTGGGAAGGCAGTTAGCTGAGTCTTATGATTTGGGTCGTACCTCCCAGAACTTTCCACTGAACCCCATTTTGCTGTCACTGGAAGGACACAAACTAAGGACAGTAGCAGGTTTTTTTGTACATAGAATCCTGTAAGCAGCTTTGCTAGGCAAGTACAGTCCTTTTAAACTTCTGTTTTATCATTTTGGGATCTGTCTGACAAGATTCATGTTAAAGGGTTCTGTTGTAAACCAAAATCACAGCACCAGGCTCACCCCAGCCTTTATAAACTTGCTGTTTTCTTCGCTGATGGTCTGTCCTCACCCTTTGTAGAAAAGAAAACAAGCACTTGAATCTAGGAAGCCTGTAGAAGTGCTGCAGTGTAAAAGATATGACCCTTTTATCACTGCAGCTGTCATCTTAGTAGTATTTTCTTTTTCTCCCTAATTTGCAGTTTTCAGAAGAGCAGTTGAAAAGCAGAGAGGGCATATTTAGACTACATACATCCAGAGACACAATGCTTTCATTGTTCTTTTCATGAGGTCCTTTCTTAGCCTGAGTGAAATAATGCTTAATTCCCTATAACTCCTGTCAACTTGCTGGAGATCAGCACATCTCTTCTTGCACCGAGCAACTTTCTATATGTCTGCCTTTGCCTCCTGTTATCTTCATGCTCTTCTCCCAGTCCAGTTCCTCCTCTCAAGCAATGCCAAGGCCTGACAAAATCCCATTGGTATGATGGTATTCTCATCTTGTTTCTGTTCAGAAGCACTTGATGGTTCTTGCAGTGCATATAACTACTGCTAGGACTCTTAACTGGTCATGCTATTTCATGTCCATGGCATTTTCATACCTAGTCTGTGTTGGCTATAAAGGTTTAATTTTGGGAGATGCTTGTTATTTTCACAGCAAAATAAGTTAAACTTAATAGTGTTGGTTTGGGCTTCTTTTTGTGTGTGCGTATGTGTGTGTGTGTGTGTTACTACCACAACTAAAAGCAGTCACCAAGGCCAGGGTATTTCAGAGGGAGGACAGGGATATAAGTCCCAGCAGGGTATTGAAACTGGTAAATTCTACCTGAATGGCTTCTGAAATCTTCTTGTAGACTCACCATCAGCTTTCTGATGCATTGAAGGTTGGTTTGAACTTCAATCTCCTGAGATTGAAGTCTGCAGAATGGGGTTGAATGGTGAATGTTCAAGAGTGGTGAATTCTTGACTTAAGAGAGAGCAGCTACTGTGCTAAAGGCTGGGGGCAGATCATGGAATAACATCTATATAGTTGGAGATGAGGTTTAGACTTCCCTTCAGAGACCTTTTTTTTGAGCTGCTGCTGATGTTGTCAGACAACTGGCTCCTACCTGGGCCTTTCTCATGTGTACATATTCTCCCATTACAGACACCCACTATTTGACCTGTCGGATCCAAGAGTGCTCAGAGACCAAAAGGAGTGGGCCATTTTCGCGCTCCATTGATGTCAGCTCCCTTGTTGTTCAGGATGAATATATCTTCATCCAGGTATGTTGGCTTGATGCAAACATGACATGAATGCTGCCTGCACAAGGTATTTTTTCTGTGCAAGAGAGGAAGCATATTCTTAGGACCAGCATATGGGACCACAAGTCATAAGAGCTGGGAGTCTATATCTGCCTTCTATAGATTGGCTGTGCAGTCTGGGGCAAAACATTTGATCTCTCTGCTCATCACTTGTCTTATGGTGAATATTTTAAAGTTCACTCATCAAGGGTCCATGGTTTTCACAGAAGCTCTAATGTGCTATTTTTATGGCTACGTGTAAAATACAAGGAAGCTATTGATGAATTGAAGAGGACAGAGAAGAACAAAGGAAAGGTGTGAGTGATTATTTTAACAACAGGAAAGGTTTATGCTGATTTGACAGTCAACTAATGCTAGTGGAGTGGACAAAAATTTGCAGTAGGAGGAAAAATAGCAGAAAGATTAAAAAAAAAAGGTGTTACAGGGCAACTTCAAAGTGAAAGATGGCTGTAATTTTGTCAGCTAGTTGGTGATGATTTTGGAGATGAGGAGAATGTGACAGAAATTGAATGAGAAACTACTTGGTTTTGAGATTTTTTGAGAATAGACAGGGTGGATGGAACTATGCCATCTCTCTCCATTTCGTATCTGTGGTAGTCTGAGGATGAACTGTACAGTATGTAAGAATACTTCCTGAAGATGTACCATTTGGGTGAAAACTGGGACCCAGGCTGCAGTGATTCCAGATTGTAGGAAGCTCAGGAGACACAGAGATTACAGGTAGGATGATGCTACCTGCTTGTCACCAATGCTGAAGCAGTGGGAACAAAATGAGATGAGGTGGAGCCTTGATTCAGGTGGTACTAAAAAGACGTACACTTCCCTTTTTGGGCAAGACTGGGTTCCATTAAGCTCCTATTTTATTTCCTTGGGGGAATGTTCTTCCTGACTGTATCCAAATTATGAGAAAGTTTTGCTCTGTTTATTGTGAGATTTTCTTATAAATGGGAGTTTAAATGGGAAGGCTGATAATTCTGTGCTGAGATTAGGTGGAGGACTGGATCTCTATGCCCCGGGAGGACTGCAGTATGAAAACTGCATGCACCTGAGTAACATTGGCAGGCTTCTTCTGTGAATAGGGGAGTCTGCTGCTCTGGAGGTGACCTACTGCAATGGGAGCCACAGTTCCCCTCAATCCCCCATGAACCCAGCCTGCTACTGCTTCCTTTGGTATCATGGGGAAAACCTGCTGCTAGAAAACACCGTGAATGCAGGTTTCGCAACCTTAGTAAGTCATGATTTGACTAGAGGCAGTGGCTTTCCAATGAATAAATGCTCTACTCTCCAAGAAGTATTTTAGAGACACTCTCTTAATCTGGCGGTTTATGTCTGTGGCTGAGGGTGTTGTGGAACACCCAGTTCTTTAAGGCTACAATGATGCCTTACAGATGTTTCTCATTCCACAACTCTCACCTGTGTTAAAACAAGGCTGCTCTCTTTAGAATCTTGATCTCAAAGTGCGGACATGGGCCTGGTATGTGTGTGTTCCGCCTCAAATTAGCAGTGAGTAGCTCAAGCTAATAGCTGCTAACTACCTCAAGTTAAAAAAAAAATGCATGTGTGTGTATACATATATATGTATATATGTGATGTTCTAGTGCCTTGACTATTCTTAGTAATGTTTTATTGTAGCTTAATGGGTGTTTGAATTGAAAATTACATCCCCGCACCTTTAAAAACTGTTACATATACAAACAGAGCATTTCGCTGCTTTGGGCAGGAGACTCTCCATTCACAGGTTGTCAAACCCTTTCACTCTTTTCGGTATCACACTTGCAGGGTTTCTGACTGTCCAGCAGCCTGGCAAAAGTGGCTGCAGAAACTGGGCATGGACTGAGTCCATGTGGTGCTCAAGTAACACGCAGACACTTCAGATTCACAGCACACACCTCTCTGAGCTGAAGGGGTGTTAAATCCACTGTGTCCAGCATAGAGTCGATGGACTATGCAGAGTGTTTGCTCGGTACATATGTAGGACTGCTGATATGTCCTGGATGTATCAGGCTTACAAGCCGTGTGATGTAGTTGGGATGTGTCAGATTGACTCTGTGTGCAATGTCTCATGCGTATCATTCAGTCTGGATAATCTTGGACAGAACTATGGGAGCCAGGTCTTTAGAATTTCAAATACTAGGCAGAGATGAATAAATAAATATCAAATTAAATGTTAAGAACCTAGTGAGGTTTAATAGCTGCAGAAAGGATTGGTGCATGAGTTCTGATCTTTCTGTGCTGGAACAAATCAGAACTAATGTCTTGGAGTGGAGAGAGGAATTTGTTTCTTTTAAATTTTGTCATTAAACCAGCAGATTTTTAGTCTAAATCCATAGTCAGTTTTCCTCTAAAGAGATCAAAACCTTCGGGGCAATTTACCTTCTCCCATTTCACCTGTTTCAAGATGAGATAGATCTCTCTTGGAATATGTCTTTCTCATTAATATTAGAAGGAACCTAAGCATAGCTTAGCAAAGACCCCTAAATATTTGGCAGCTAAAATTAGGGAAGATGAATCTCAGCTATTGATATCAATGTTTTAGATTATCTGCATACAGTTATTTACTCATGAATATCCATTCTAATCAAGTTGATGAACAGGCCTGTAGTGTAAGATTCCTGGAAAGCATTAACCTGTATAACTGTGCACTCAAAGCAAATGGTGCATAATGAATAAAATAGAATAGAAGAAAAAAGAAAATATTGTAATGCCTTTATAAATCAATGATTCCTGTTGTGCAGCACTTCTGAAAGGACCCTGCAGAATTACAGTACAAAGAAAGAAAATGAGAATGATTCTCTACTTGAAAATATCTTGTCCATGAAGAGAGTTTGAAAAAGACTGTGACTGGTTACCAGGCAAAAGAGTTAAATAACATAGCCCATGAGGAAAGACGTAAAAGGTAATGTGGAAGGAAGAAAGAAATGGCTACTAAGAGAGAGTAGGAAGAATTCTTATGAATAAAACAGTAGGTGTTCACTCAGAATTTATTGATTGACTTTCTATTTGATTGATCCATAGTTATTTAGGAGTGCCTAGCACATCACTAAGATTGGATTGGATAATGCTGCATGAATTGCTACACTAAGAGTAAATCCTGCCCTCCTTTTAATACTTAAAATTCATACAACTTGCAAAACAGGTAATTTATTAGTGAGAAAACCGTGGAATATATCTGGACTTATTTACTATACCAAAAAGGAGCTAATTTGATGACCAACTCTACCATTTAAGGTCAGCATCAGTGATGTTCAATTACATGTCTGTGCACCAGTGAAGCCCATGCTTTCTGCATATCTGTAATGTGCCATTCTCTATGGCTGTACTACATCTTTCCTTGTTGGTACCTTTGAGTAATTGCTACTAAGAAAGTATCACTTTCTAAACTTATGTGCAGACATAACCTGCAACTGCCTAAAAGATCTGATTTCCTGACAATGACCAGAACTGCTACAGTATTCTCATGTGCAGAGCCTACATTATGAAACACAGGGATCAGGGATAGTCTTGGTTTATGTATGAATCTAGAATATTGATACTTTGGAGAATTTAAATGTTAAAAAATAAACCACAGAGGGAATTCTGTGGAAGCAAGTCTTGTATCAGGGTTTCTAATGGAGTTGCTCAGGTTGCTGAAAAGAGTCAAAAATGCCATAGGCTTTAATGAAAATGAAGATTATTTTCAGGAAATTTTATTTTGAGAGAGAAAGCATTGTTTGGAGAAAACCTTTTTATTTTCCTGTAAGTAAACAAACAACATCAGTGCTACTTAGTTCTTTAAAGACTAAAGAGAAGAGCAGGAATGATCTGCGTATCTTTCCTTGCCAACAGATGAAAATTTTCCACTGAAAATGCAAGAAAGCATGAACAAATATCATCACTTACAAAGGGAGTGAGGAGTCTGGACCAAAAAAGTCCCAGTACAGTGGCACTTATTTGTTGTTGTCTGAGAATTCCAAAGGGTGTGAATAAGGCAATGCATTCACTGGGAATCAGCTTTGCTCTGGGACAGTGGATTCCACGGAAAGCAACATTCATGTGGGAAGACCTATGGCTGCTATAGGAAGCTAATTATTGCTAAGTTAAAGTAGTTGTTCCCAGTTACCCAAAGGCTGTGTGCAAGCTGTCTCAGGTGCAATGGCTCAGTGGTTCTGCTGGATGGCTGGAATCCCACGTTGGACAAGCCTAGCTGCTAGCAGGGATGGATGACATTCCCAACACACTGGTGAAGACCCCTGTAAGGACTGTATTTTCACACCCTAGGTATCAGGAGAGGGACAATAATACTGATTAAACTCTTCAGCATGTGTGACATGAAGATTGTTGGCACTACTGCTTTTATGGCTCTGGTGGCCTAAGGATGTGAGACAATGTTTACAGGGAGAGGCACTATTTCTTTAAGAGATTGGAACTGACAGACTTAGAAATGGGATGGGTAAGATTTTGGGTGTACTCACAAGATCATAAAGGACTTTTTTTTCCCCCAGCTGTAGATGTAGGTATCATAAATATGTTTCCATCCCCCTATTAATCTTGTCGCGTTGTATAAACCCTTCAGTGTGTGGCTTTTCTCCCAGAGATTACACCCGTCTAGTTCAGCACATGGTTATCATCGTTCCCATTCCTCTCTAAAGCTTCTGTCTCTGTCAGCACTTGGAGACCCTCAGGGTAACTTTGGCCTTTTTGATTTGAGCTGGCTGTAAGTCAGTGCAGAGATGTGTGGATGGGTGATCAATACCTGTCTCAGTTGTTTTTTATGTCTTTATTTTTCTCTGGGATGGTGCAGACTCTGCTATCCCAACAGAGTGCAGCTGAAGTTGATCTGAATTGTAGCTCAGACTTTCAGCACTTTCTATGGCAGTGACAAAGCTACTGGTCCTCTGAGACTAAGAAGCTGATACCTGTTTTGAATTTAGGGGTGATGCAGACCAAACAAATGCCTTTGGAGATGAACACACTCAGATCTGTCTTTGACTACCGATCTTACCTCCTAAAGACGAGGAATGATACTTGCTTTGATTGAAACTTTGATTGAAAAGCACTGACCTTTTGCTTCAGACCCTCCTCCATTTCCACTTTAAATGGAAAGTGCTTTGCACCAGTAACAAGAGAGGCAATTCTGAGAGGCAGTACCTTATCACTTTTCCTTTAAAGAGTGGAACACAGGTGCCCCTTCCCCTTTTCATTCCCATGGCATAATTCAAGAAGATGTTTAACTGCAGGTTAAAATTCATGAGTGTCTTGTCTCTCACCTGGCCTCTGCTGCTACTTCTCCTCCTTGGAAGCTTTCTTGGCTGCTTTCTATGTAATTTCATTTGTGATTCAGTCTCCTGGGAACCTTAGGAACTGCACAGCTTTCTCTTGACTCCAGATTCCTTCAGGTCAGGTTGTCCTGGGACATATGACGGTTTCATGTCTAAAAAGCTAAGTTGCTCTGTTGATGACCCTTTGTTTTGGGGTTGATGTGAGGAAGGAAGAAAGGAGGTGAGGGAAGCTGGGAAGAGAGAGAAGGTCTTGGTTGTAGTTTGTAATCCTCCTGAATGCGATGGGGTCTATGGCATTGACATTTAGGAAGAGGGGATGGTGGTTATTCACATCTTGCACGTGCAGGACTGTAGAAGCAGCCTGTGATTCTTGTGGGAATTGTAGGAATTACATGTGGAAAGTGAAAAGTTTAAGTCAAAATGCTCTACTTTGATACTGATCTTTTATCTGTCTCTTCTTCACTTTCTGAAGTAATTATGAGTTTAGAAGACTTTTGCCTAATTCAGGGAGTTGCACAGCAAGCAGCATATCTGCTTGTTCACCACTATCAGTGAGAATGAGCAGACCCAAAATTTCTCCAGATGTTGTTGTGTGGTTCATCTGAGTGGGAGCCTTACAGTGCACATCTGAATAATTCCTCTGGCTCAGAGGAGCAAATACTTCTGCCAAAAGCTGTTGAACCAATTTGATCTTCTTTTGCATCAGAAAGTCTCCTTAAAACATATGCAGATGCTAGTATTCACCATATTCACCCACAATCACTGATAGATTCTTACAGAACCTGTGGATAATATTTCTTTTATTGGATGAGTCTCATCAGAGTGTGTCCAAAAATTTCAGCTGAAGTCATTTGACGTAAAATGACATCTGTAGACTTTTTATCTGAATCGAATTCTGTTTTTTTTAAAGTGGATATATTTATGATAACTTTTTTTCCCCAGCCTCAATAAAAAGAAAAATACTTACTATTTATAATATTAGAATTGTGGTGGAGGAACATTTCTCTTTCAGGTTTATAGAGGAGGGAAAAAATTTTCCTGGTTCTATGAGCTATATATGGCTAAGCTCAGATCAGAGAAGTAGTTTAGTACTAATACTGGTTGTAACCATGGTTGTTTAGAAAAACTCAGAAGTGCTTATGTTTAGTAGGAAATGTGTGTATGTTTCAAGTTTATTAGGTATTTAAGGCTAGGTTAAATGAGCGTATTTGCTGACTGAAGTCAATTATCAGGTGAGTAGACTTCAACCAGCAGCCACAGCTGGGATTATACCAATTCATAAGGATTCCTGACTTCTGTTCTCAAGCTATCAATTTAATAACTTAAATAAGTGGTAAATTTCCCTAGGAATAAAGAAAGGGGTTTTTTGATTTTTTTTTTTTTTTAAATTAATGTGAAACTTCTCAGCAGTGAAACAAGATAGGAGGGGAGAAATTAAACTCTGATTTCCCAGTATGGAGCCTTCTCTTTATTTTCATAGAAACTAAATACACCATGTTCAAATATAAATTTCTTTCCTCCATTTTTCCCTCCATTAACTAGGAGCCAAAGGTCTTAACAGAAATCAATCCATGCAATTTATTTTTAACTTCACCCTGCTTAGCTACGATTGATTTTTATCTTTGCAATCGATGGTAGAGAAAACGGTTTGGCGGGACAATGAAGCACTCTCCAGTTTGTAAGGGTTGGTTTTTGAGTCTTTTATTGAAGGAATCATTAAAAGCTTATTATGAAACTAATAGGATGAAGACGTTTAAATGATGAACACGATTACACCTGTTTTACTGGTGAATAATGCCTGCTACAGCTGATCTCCTCTTGCCCCTTTTTAAAATGCTGGACAGCACTCTAGTGGGGGAAATTAATCCATACAGATGAAAGCAAGTGCATCCCACATGCTAGTTAAAAGCTCTTCTTAAAGCAAGACAGGCAGTAAGCAGTTAGCTACTTTCCTATTCACTACTGGGTGATTTCATCCATTTCTAGCACAGTTTCATCTTTTCTGTGCCAAACATCAGATTTGGAACTTGAACATAAATATCTGTTGATAAAAAATTATTAACATTTTCCTTTATTTATTTATTTGTATTGATTTTCCTTCTAAGGCTTTTTTGTGCTGTACTTTCTTTTACCACTCTCTTCCCCTCCCCTCGCGTTGTCTGATTTATCAGCTGAAAATGTAAAGTGTCACCTTGGCAAAGCCATATGTTTCCTCTGAAATCCTTCAAAAAGAGCTATAATGTGTACACTTATGCTCCTCTCTTAAGCTGGTTTCTGTGTGGGTAATGTGCACCTGCAGCTCTGACGTGGCTCATATTATGGTGTAACTGTGCACATTTTCTGCAGGAGTTGCTTTTAAAACAAATGCAATATTTTCACTCAAGATTATTCTGCTATAGCTGTGTCATCATAGCTCTGAAGGGAGAGGGAGGTGAACAGAGATTGGACTAGTATAATAAATGCTCCTTTGTCTTAGCAAGTTTTCTCTGATGGGTCTGCCACTCTAGAAAGTGGCATATTTTCAAACATGCCTGCTGAATTTGCCAGGCAGCTTGAGGGTGCTTTGCACACAGAAACACTGATCTGTGTGTCCCCATGGCACACTCAGTAATTGCATATTGCTTTAATGGCTGTGCAGAAGGTATTATATTAATGGAAACCACAGGGAGGGAATTCAGACTAGATGGTAGCTATCATGATGGGATTTATGCTGGAGCAGTGGAGAACCTCCGTACACAGAAATATCTGGAAGATGGTTTTTCCTGCCCATGGTGGATAATCAAGAAAGAGCACATTACACTAGGCTCATGTAGATGTGTTCTTACCCTCTGAATCTGTTGTGACTGTCATTTTGGTTAGGCTTAGGAGAGGAAGCACAGCTTTTCAATCCTCATACTGGCAAACCTATGCAAGGCCTAGGCACTTGCCAGCTCTGAAAAACCTCAAAATCCCTCGTTAAGGATGTGAATGGAGCAGCCTCTCTCCTGACCTTGTTATCACTCCTCCATGCTTTAAGCCGTAATTTGATTTAGGGGATTTTATGCCCACAAGAAGGAGAAAAGGAACCTAAAGTTAAAGCAGTGAAGAGGGATGCCAGGGCTCCCTATGGAATTGGAGAACACAGATCCAGAATGCCATTACAATACTGATAGAATGTTTCTCAGCCTTTGACTTCTACCAATTCGTTTTATCTAACTGGAAGGGAGGGAACTCTACAAGAAGAGGAATTCACCTCAGAAAACAAGTGAAGTGTTCACTGAAAATAATATCAAGTATAGTCTATCAACTACTTAATAGAAAGAACTATAAAATTTGATTCTGTGAGCTTTCCGTTCACTTTTCTGGAAGTTCTTTCAGCAGCAGAAGGTAGATGGGGTCTTGCTTAGCCCAGGGCCATTTCTAAGATTTAGTAGTTCCATGTTTGTTACATCAGTACCTGCCTGACACTGGAATTTATGAGTCCCAGCATCAGCTAGCCAGGAAGATGAGAAGGAAGCCTGGTACACTGTGGTTTACACTTCCTGGCATCATCCAGGCATCATTACATCCTGGGACCTCTTAACTCATTATGCTTGCTTTCCAAACTCTTTTACCTGACATGTGTTTTTTGCTTAAGATTAACTTCAATCTCAGAAAAAAAAAAAAGAAGGAAACAAAACATGCCCTTAAAGAATCATATTCAATCATTAACATGAGAAATGGCTTAGTGTGTTTCTAGATATGTCACAGAAATTATGGAGATCAATATATTCCATGATTTTTTTTTTATAATTCTCTGCAGTCTTGTGAACATACTGTGTTTTTTCTGTGTTTCATGGGCTCTGTCTCATCACAGGTCAGGAGAGGGAATGAGCTGACATACTGAAACTTTCAGGGCTTTTAAAGAGAAATTTATCATGTTTCTGTTCTTCAGTGTCAGCTGATATAAGTTAAATGAGATTTTTGTCTTGATACAAAATGTGAAAGTATTAAAGAAAATTAGTAGATCATGACTGGACCCAGGAAGAAAGAACACAGGTTAGGAAAGACAGATGTGTTTAATAACAAACATTTGTCCACAGGAATCATTTCCACTGGCCATAAGCCCAATTAAACACATAAAGTAGAAATCCAGAAAAACAGATTAATGATCTGGTCATTAGCAACGGAGGAGGAAAAAGACAAACCCAGCTAATTCTGTACTGAGCATGACAGATGAGCTCACAGCAAATAATTGGGTGACATTCATCAAATGTGAACCGAAAGGAGGCATTGGAGGGCAAAACAGTACCATAATCTCTGGGATTTACAATGTTAGAGAGTTTGCTCATAGGAAAAGAAAAAGTTCATAAAAATAAATTAAGCTGGGCCTTCCAAAATTCATTCTCTACCACAGTGCTTGCCAAAACTTTATTGAAGGCTTGATCATTTTTTTGGAACTGTTATAACCGTGCATGTAAATCATGCAAAGATGAGATCCTGGCTGGGAAAAGCTTCACACAATTCCTGCCAAAAGAATTGTGGGTGGCTTCATATTAACTGGCTCAGAAAGACCACAGACCACAAAGATTTTTATTTCTAAACCATTGTCAAGGTGACCTAGTCCAGGTAGAGGGCTGAAAGGGAGTTAACTAATGCACAGTGAACTTGAACATTGTTTTAATCCTGCCTTTCTGCATTAAAAATCAGAAAAACAAGCAATACATCCAAACAAAAAACCTCCAGGTACCAATTTGCAGTGGGATAAAGCCAAAAAAAAACTGTGTAAAACCTTTTGAGTGTGGCAGACTTGTAGTGGATCCTGTTTTGGCACAGAAAGGGGAATTTGATTACCCCTTGATATTTTTGCCACTTTATGTTCATTGGATTAACTGGAAGATTGCTGGACTGTTCCAAATTTTAATTGGTCATCACAGCATTTACAAAGTATGTAAATATTCATGTCTGCATGTTAAATACAAGTTGAAGACCACGTCTCAACCCAAGAGAAGAGGTGGATATTGAACTCAGGGTCCTTACCAAGTAGTCACTGGACACGTTCAGTCCTATCTGGACTCCATTACAAATAATGATGTGATGCTGAAATCACGAGTGGTGTAAAATGAGTTCATGTGACAATGTTATATCATTTGAAAATTTGGATTTTCCACTGGAGGTTAGAAATAACAAAAGAGAGGATGTTTAAATATTCCCTGTGTTATTTAGATAATATGACCTAGAAGTGTGGGATCCTTTGAGCATTGCTTCCAGAGCTGAGAGAAATAAAATTACTTCAAACATAAATTTTTGCCTTTGAGTTGGACTCAGCGTGAGTCAACTGCATAGTCTGTTCTCTCCTGTGAAAACTTATTTTGATGTGGTAGTATTAGATGTGAAACACATCCTTCAGAAATAACACTCCACAGTGTTATTTCAACCTTTTCAGCCTGGAGAAGAAAAGGCACTGGGGAGACCTTAGGACACCTTCCAGTACCTAAAGGGGGCTACAAGAGAGCTGGAGAGGGACTTTTACAAGGGCATGTATTGATAGGGCAAGGGGGTATGGCTTTAAGCTGAAAGAGTGTAGGTTTAGATTAGACATAAGGAGGAAATTCTTTACTATGAGGGTGGAGAGGCACTGGAACAGGTTGTCCATAGAAGTTGTGGATGCTCCATCCCTTCAAGTGTTCTAGGCCAAGTTGGATGGGGCTTACATAGAACCATACAATATCCAGAACTGGAAGGGAGCCACACGGATCATGTAAGTCCAGCTCCTGGCCCTGTGCAGGACCACCCCAAGAATCACACCATGTGCCCTTGAACACTGCACAAGTGGTCCGGTGGAAGGTGTCCCTGTCCATGGCAGGGAGGTTGGAACTAGATGATCTTTAAGGTCCCTTCCAACCCTAAGCATTCCATGAGTCTGTGATCCTCACAGCTGGAGTGCAGGACCCTGAAATGCTAACTACTGTGCCAGTCCACAGTGCACTTCACATGAAGTGAGACCCTCTCATGAAGTGACTCTTGTTCTCTCCTTGTTTCTGCCACTGGCTTGTTTTGGATCTGTAAACATGTAACTTTAGATTTTCATGTTTGTGTTTACCCTTGGCTTTAGCTACATGTTATCTGTATAGAGTTTGTTTGCTGTGATATGAGTCATTCTTATGGCCTCCTTATGTGGTGCGTGGTATAATAGTGGTTGGTTTTTTGCCTTGGGAGGGCTAAATGCAGTTATGATAACATTACAAGTGAAAATGGGAAAAAATCAGAAGGGGAAGTCTTAATGTAGAAGGCAGTCCTATTTCTAAACTTTTCTTTCTTTACAGTTCTTCAAACTCTCAATGAAGAAACATTATTTTGAGTTGATTAGATATCAAATTTCATGACCAGTAATATCGTGTCCTTCGAATGACAGCTTCTCTAGGGAAGAAAGCCACTATCTAGAGGTTATATCATTGCTGAGAATACAATTGATGCTGTAGCAATATTCTATGTAAGCTCATTCTGAAATATCACTGTCAGATAAAGGAGGTATATCTAGGAGAGAATCTAGGACCTTTCTGTTAGCTTTATTGGAAACTTAAGAAGCCAACAAATGACATTCCATATAATAGAGAAGTGCTTTGTGCATTTTTTTATCTTAAGACCTGCAAGACTGCCAAAACAGCAGAATATAGGAAATTCACTGATGTAAGCCTTGCTGTAGCCAGACCTGAAATGGTGCTGGAATGAACACCTACAGCAAAAGTGACTAGTGACAGGTTTGAAATCCCATATTTTACAAATTATCAGAGCTAGGTCTCATTGTTACATGGCATTTATGTGTAGCCTATACAATTCATTCAATCCATAAATCCGCAGATTTGGATGTCTATCAGTTCCCCCCCATATCCTCTTTCAGAGACAGTATGACTTCAGAGAAACCAGTTTTATAGTGACAAAGGGCATGTAAGAGTTTAGCTCCAGCTTTCCAAGAGCACATTTACTGTTAGCATTAAATGGTGCTGGTGTGGATCTCTTCTGTTAGTCACTGTAAAAGGTTGTTGGAAGACAATCCTGGCCTCAAGGGACTTACAGTGTAGACAAGGCTGAGAAGCAGCAGAGAAAAGAGGGATTATCTCCTACTTACAGGAGAGGAACAGAAACACAGAAACTTTAAATTACTTGCCCGAGGTAGTTGAGTTGGAACCATGTGATGGAACCAGATGATCCTCTTCCTCCCATTCAGGACCTTAAACTTTATATCCACTATTCCCTTTTTTCCTGAGATGTTAAAATCACACCGGAATTGAATCATGAGAGACAAAATGGAAAGTTCAATAGCACAACTTAAATAAATAACCTCCAGCCCTCTCAAATTTGGGATTTCTTTGGAGCTACGCTACCTTTAGGGACAGCTGTGCGTGTCATAGAAAAGATATCTGAAAGAAAGGTTGTCAAATGATCTTAGAGGTGACAGCACAGGGTGTCTCAGAATAGTCATCACTTACTTTCTCTGGTGTTTCCACAGGTGACAACCGGCGGAAGAGCAACTTACTACGTGTCGTACAGACGGGAGCCTTTTGCACAGATTAAATTGCCCAAATACTCTCTTCCTAAGGTAAGTGCACACTTTATGAACACAGATATGTAATATTTTGGGGGGCCAAATATAGGAGGTTCAATAAAGCAAAGCGCTGAGTCCTACATTTTAACCACAACAACCTCTGGCTTTCTATCCATATCAAATAAGTCTCAACAAGGAGAATATGTCCATGGAATTATACTCAAATGCCATAGTATAGTCATTTTGTGGGACTGTGTAGAGCAGAAGGGACCAACCTTTCCAGTGCCTAGGCTGAATACAAGTTTTGGGTAAACTAATGGGCAGCTGAGACCACTGCTGCGCTTTGGAGTCTTGTAATGGCTCTTGAGGCTACTCTCACAGAGGGCTGATAATCAGCAGTGAGGGCTGTCCCCTTTCTTCCACAAGTGAAAATTTTGGTGGGGCAGCTGTAAGATAGGTGACTAGATTTGCCTTATGGATGGATCTACCCTTCTTATTGTCTATAGGATATCTGCAGTCCAGCAGATATGGCATATTTGCTTTAACTTGTACTTGAAAAGTTGTGAGAAAGTTGCATCTCAGATTCCCAATGTTACATCTCAACTCATTTCCACTTGAGTTGATCACAGTCCACAGTGTATTGAAACCTGTATAGCACAGATGCATTTTCTTTTGTTTGTTATTTCATGGTGGTGGTGTGGGATTCAGACTGTCTGACTACACACCAATCTTTGGAAACATTATTTATAGTCCCACCTTATGGTCTGACCTTGAAAGCTGTCCCTCATTAAAAAGTCAAATGCATAGAGGGAATGAATGCCCTTTGATTGTCCCGCTTTATTGACTGATGTTGTTGCAGGTTGGCCTGTTATAATACAGATTTTTTGGTGGCCCTGGTTTAGAATTAGTACATAGTATAAAATCAGGGATATTTTTGTAATTTAAAAATGAAGTACTTTTAAGCTAGTCATGAAAAGTCTTGTAGCCATGTAAAGGAGACTTGTTTATTCTACCCTTAGTCAGTAGAATATTTTTGCTGTACAGTAATAACTATCCTGTCAACTGCAGATTAATGAACTCTGTTGGAGTTGTACGTATGTGAGGCTGGCACTAGGGTAATGCAGTATTCCCACTGCAAGTGGTCAAAACAGATTGAAGTATTGGGCATTTTGCTTTATTTTCACACTGTTGGAATACGTTGGATGCCTGCTTAATCTTTAAGGAATTATAGCTGCTGGGCGAGAACAAACTTCCTGATTTAGTCTTCCTTCATTGAAGGAAATGGGAAATCTCCCACTGATTGCACTCGCTGGGATAGAATTAGGCCCTCAAATGGTTTTCCCCCCATCCCATGGTGATAGGCTATGTTAGGTCTATTAGAAATAGCCCCATCTAATCAATCCCAACTTTTCATCTAGGTCCCTCACACAAAAGATTAAGTTGCCCCTTAACTTGAGGGTATTGAACTGATCTTCCCTCGGATATTCTTCCCCAAAATTAGGTCACTTCACCCTTTGGGAGACTTCCAGGATTATGGTTTCTTGATGCAGAAACAGTGCAAGGAATTAATCAAGGCCTCCTGGCACCCTGGGGAAAGTTTAAATAGATACAAATAGATAAATGGTGTCTCATATAACCATAGTTATTTTGCTTCTAGCCGAACCTGAGTTAGTTTGTTCAACAATAGCAGCAAGGATGAAGTCCTTCAATACTCATCAAGACTGTGGAAATAATTTCCATGAACCTGTTTTAAAATAATACTGAGAAAATGCACTGTAAAATTTTTTTGATATTAAAACTAAATGGAGAAACCCTTACTGGACTTTCTATATCTTGGTCAGCAGCAGAAATCCAACAAAGGTTAGTGGGTGGATTATTTGATAGTCTATATATAGTGGGATAATTGATCTCAGATAAACTCTCAATAGGAATGTGTGTTATTAAAAATCCCTATCAGCAGTAGCTCAAACTGATCCCTATACCTCACCTCCAAATAAATGTGAACTCCCAGATTTTTTTAAACTATCCCTTTACCACTTGGAAGCACAAGCCTGTCAGTTCAGCATGTGAATGGAAATTATCGCTGCTTTTAGCCTGGTGCTACACCATGCTTAGTGACTATTAGGACTCCAAGGCTGTGAATCTTCCAGGAGTGATAAAACTGGCTTTCAAATTTATAAATAAAAAATGAAACTGGATGAAATTCCTTGAAGCTACCAAAAATGAAGAAAGCAAAAACCTTTTGCCCAGCTGGTGATCATTAAAAAAAGGAAATGCAGAAAAGTCACAATGGTGGTAATTTATTGGCTTGCTCTAACAGAAAGTTGTTTAACATACCTATAATTCATGCTCCATCTCTATTCTTTCATAATTCATGGTAATTACTACATGTCCCGAAGGGCAAAGAAATTCCGAGATCCTCAGTAACAGGCCTTTTGTCTTCTTTTAACAGGATATGCACATTATCAGCACAGATGAGAATCAGGTCTTTGCAGCTGTTCAAGAGTGGAACCAGAATGATACATATAACCTGTATATCTCGGACACTCGAGGGGTCTACTTCACCCTGGCCCTGGAAAATGTGAAAAGCAGTCGAGGGCTGGAGGGGAATATCGTCATTGACCTTTATGAGGTATGTAGTAAAGGTCACCCTGCAAAGAACAGCAACTGCTTGATAGTTCAAGCAAGTGTAAATCTCTTACCAACCTCCCAGGATCTTAATTTTTTTTTGGAATCAGCCCTGAGGCATTTACTGGGTTTGATGCTGAGTTCACTCATGTGGGAATAGATGCTGTGCATTCTGCTATAGGTGCAACAACCGGTTGCTTTCAAGTCAATGACTGATTAGCTATGTGTCATTTCCAAAAGGGAAAACCATTATCCTTCTCATAGTAATGTGGATGTCTATAAAAGGACTCAAAATACTGTTTTTCCCCCTTGGATATCTAGAGACACCTGCTCACAGGCAGGGAATCTGGACTCCACCTTTCTGAGCACTGAACAGTTTGTGAACTATAAGCAAAAGTTTGTAGGTGCCATTTGCCCAAAGAAGACAGATGGATAACTTCTACCCCAAATTATCTTCCATTCTCATTCTTCTGCCAGACCTGTCAGCCTTGGCCAACAGCAGTCCATTCAGAGCAGTTGTTCCAGTTCCTGGTTTCTTCAGAGCATTCCGGTTTTGGTGTGTCATTGCTTGTTGGATGGAAGATCTGCTGAAATTCAGGGCTCAGTGCTTTGCCAGCAGCAAACAACTAAGAAGTAATACTAGTAGTAATGGTTTCAGGATGACTTCTGCTATTACATGGAGAAATGTTTTTCAGCTACCTGTAGAAGTTAAGACAACACATTTGTTTATTTCAGCCAGAATGATGCTCATTTAACAACCTGTTTGTAAAAATCCAGGTAGTTTAAGTCAATGAGGGAAAACTCACAAATAACACATATATCAGTATGAAGACCAGGGTTTATATTTTATTTTCACCCAGTTAAATATATTTTCCTGACTATGAAAACATATGTTTCTTTGCTGTGATGAATCAGCTAATATAAATATGCATTGTTTCCAATTCCTGGGCAAACTCTGTATTCCCCAGTGGTTTATCATAGACTTTTTACTGCTAAATGCCAATAGAGATTTTCACAGGGTCATTTAAAAAGTAGTATCACTCTGGGGGCTTTAGAGTAGAAGGATTTGCATCCTGGCTCTTGCCAGGAAGTTGTAGATTTGCAGCAAGTTCCTTCTTCCTGTCTCACTTTCACAGCTGTGCAACTGAGAGCAGACTCAACATGAAATCTTCTTGGGAATGTTTTGACAGGACCATATTTTGCTGTACTGGGTTCTGCTGACAAAAATCAAAACATTTGAAACAACTGGGTTGATTTTGTCAGAATTTGGGAGTGGAAGGAAAGTGAAGAATTCAAGTTTGCAAAACATCGGTGTTTCCGCATATTCAGGATTTCCATCTTTTGTGTTGATTTTTTTTTCTTTTACATGCAAAGATCCCACATTGCTTCTGATGTGATCTGCTGTCTCCCATGTGTTGGCAGTCTATGGAGGGAGTGGGGCAGACCCCATCCTGAAGCTCACAGAGCTCACCTGTGACATGCTGTACCTTCCAGTCCATCATCAGCCCATCTGCAAGCACTCAAGGAAATCCTAAAGTGGGCTGTTTCCCAGGGATTTGCTCTGTGAGCATCCTTGTCCTTTTCTTCCCGAGAGAGAGACCACATGAGGCCTTTCAGTTTGCAGCCATCATCAAGATGTATTTTAATGCCATTCACAGTCTTCTAAGGCTGGATTGAGTGCTCAGATGGACATTGCTTTTAGCCTGTTCTTCCGATGTATTTTTTCATCTCACTCCGTTTTTCCTAGGTAGCAGGGATCAAAGGCATATTCCTTGCTAACAGGAAGATAGATGACCAAATCAAGACTTTCATTACCTACAACAAGGGCAGAGATTGGCGTTTGCTGCAGGCACCGGACACTGATCTAAGAGGGGATCCTGTACTTTGCCAGCTGGTGAGTGGCAGATCTTTTTCTGAGCACAACTGACTTTTTGCAGAGCTGCTTATTTAAGTCACTAAATTAACAAAACTCTCTTGATTTGCTAGGTGCTAATGAATTAAATAGATTTCTTTATCCATAGCTTCATAACTTTTAAGTAAAAATTCTGACCATCTTCCTTGACATTTTTAATAGAACTCAAGTCAGAATAAGAAAGTTTGGGGGAAAAGTGCTCTAGATCAGGCTGTTGGTAAAAACTAGGGCAGACATGCTTGCTTGTGGTGCAGAGTTCCTGATTCTCTTGTTCTCATCTACTTTTATGGTGTCTATCCTGCAAATGAACATATGCTTCTATTTTTAACAGTGCTAAGAGCAGAGGGGTCATTTTCAGAAGGATGGAAGCATCTGTGTGTAGTCACCCAGGGTTCCTCTGACATTTAACTTGTTGGATATTAAAGCTTCTGCCTTTTGTTTGTTTTCTATCAACAGCCCTTTTGCTCATTGCACTTGCGTCTGCAGCTCTCAGAGAATCCATATACATCAGGAAGCATTTCCAGCAAAGAAACAGCTCCTGGGCTGCTGGTGGCCACAGGTAAGAGCAGAAGTGCTTTTCACCACTCACTCATACCTCACTGGGAGCTTGAGAGTATATGAGATGTTCCCTGTTGATGCAAAAGCTTTCAGCTCTGTTTTAGCAAGTTCTGAGCTAATTCACTTTATCTCCCATTTGTTATGGGCTAGAAGAAGTCATATGGACACAAGTTCAAAAAAGGCAATGCCTGTCAGGTGTTTATTGCTCTACAATAACCCATATGCAGGTCTAAGCCCACACCTTCAGGGGACCATTACCAACTGGCATTACTTAGTCCTCTCACTTAACATTACAACCACTGATGTATGTGCCCACCTGTTTGCTGGAGTTGCCATGAATGGGAATAGTGCCTAGGGCTACACTCCTAGGAGGTATCAACACATTCCACCTTTTGAGCAGCAAGCACAGAGTTGTCACAAAGTCTGTCAGGTGAAGCCTGGGCTTCATGTGTATCTTCCTTGTGCATGGTACCTACTTTAAACCCTGTGTTGCTCCAAGACCAGCAGCACTTCATCAGCACTGCATGGGCCACTGTTACTGTGGGTTGTTCTGCAAAATTGTGCTTTGGCAGGTCATGATGTTTTAATGGCAGCCTGTTACAATGCTTCATGGTGGCAATGGCTGACCCACTGTAATTAACCTGACAACCATCCCAGGTCCTGTTTGCTCACGGCATGTAGCCTAATCAGTATGGATGGGGCTACCAGCCACACTCAGGATGGCTGCAGCTCTGTGAGAGCTGCTGGGCCAAAAAAGTGCTTTCTGAATGGCTGGTGCTACTGAGAGCTGGCCTCTGAATTATGTGGGCTATTCTGTCTTTTCAAAGAGAGAATCCTACATATGCTCAAATATATCCAAATAGCTTAACTGTTCTTTCTAAGGCTCAGTTTATCTCCTTTGTCCTATTCAGCCTAGCAGTGGCTTGCAAGTGTGTCATGTTAGCATATTGCCTGTATGAATTTACACTATTTCTTCCAACCATTTTCATTCTCTTGTCCTTCTGTGCTTCCATGTGTCTGCCAGACTAAGACAGAACCTGAGAGACAGGTTCCCTTCATGACATTTATATCTCAACAAGGGAGACACCATGTGATTTCCAGTTCACTGATCCAGGCCAAATGGAGTGAGATAATTTGGTTTAAACCTCCAGATTTCCCTATGCTTAGCCAAGTGGAGTCATCACTCCTGGCAGGTTGCACTTGCTAGATGGATGCTTAGGAACAAGCCCTACTCATGATGCTGTAATTGCAGAGGCTTTTTTTTTAACCTTTTAGGAAGAAAATAGAGACAGCAGGACAGTGAGATTCTAGGTGTTAATCTAAATTGTTGGTAAATTAGGTTCTTTTCAAGCTGCCAGTGCATGGGATGAATGTTTTCCAAGTCTAACAATTAATCTTTAGGAGGCAGAATACAATTTCTGCCTTACTGCTTTGTACATTAAAAAGCTTAACCGATAGGGAATATGCATATCTGTTTCCACTAGCCAGTTTCCCAACAGGAACGTCTCACCAAATTGGTGAATGTGTTCAAAGATAAGCTTTGCAATTTATTCTCATGGGCGTTGGCTGCTCAAAGCCTCTGTGTCTTGATTTACAGTGGCACATTTCCAGCAATGACTGGAGATTTGGGCTCTTGGTATAGGACAGAGGTTAGATTCTTGCAAATGAAAGAATTATGTTTTAGTATCTAATTGTACAGCTGTTAAATCCTCTTGACTTGCTTGAGAGTTAGTTATGTTTTGTGGGGGTTGAATCCATGTAGGCTGAAAGAAACTAGATGGAGAGAATGAAGAAAATATTGGAACAGGTTTGAACAGAAAGACAGAAAGAAGTGATAGCAACAAAATCTTGGGGTTTTACTCCCTTTTCTTCCTCCAGTCTGAAAATTACTGTTTGAAAATTGGGGTTTCTATTTCAGTATTTAAAATATGATGATACAAAACTTACACTTCTGCACTTTAAATCAGTTTCTAATTCTTGAGGACTTCAACTCATGATAAGATACTGGGCAAAAAAGACTTTGAAACTAACACAGATTTATTCTCATGAACCTGGATGTACCTATAAAATGACCTTCTATATGGTTGCCCACATCAGGTTTTCCTTGTAACCTCATCTAAAGCAGTTGGTCACTCTTGCTGGTGTCAAGGAATAAAATTAGGTAGATGGACAATGTGACATTTCCTACATCCTGAGCACTGATTTTTGAGTTGTGCTGCCTCCTGGAGTCAGTAACTTTTTGAAACAGCACTGGCACAACACTGTGGCTAGTTGGATTCCATGATGATGATGAAAGAAGACCATCAACCCACAGATGGGTTTTAATTTCTCATTTTCCAACATGAAATGCCAGAAATTTAATTAACATTTTCACTAGTGTGTTTTTATTATACTCTTGTTGATGTTACAGATGTGTCAGGAATGCCACATCTCCCTTTGTTATTTTTGGAGAAAAAATAGTTCCTTCTGTGGAACTTATATCTGCTTTAAAAACAGTCTCATTTGGAAGTTATGAGTAAAGGGCTTTGAATAAAGAAGATGTGTGTTTGATCACAATATGGTGGCAGTGGTCCTTTATAATTGGGAGGCTTTCTGATGGAGCATCTGTCAGTGTTACAGCTGCCTGCTTCCTCTGGAGCAGATGTTCATACCACCAGAATCCCACCTAGGACTGACTGAAGGTACTGCTGACGGTCCAGCAGAAAAAAAACAAAATTGAAAAAGAACAAAATAGTCCCTGAGTGACTGGTACCTTTTCCCTGAACCACTGTGTGCTTTATTTAGAGCAGACCTGCATTGTTCAGTGAGCCTGTGTATTCAGTATGGGATATCTGTTCCCGAATGTATGGTGAGGCAGAGTAGTTCACCCTGTAAGGCTGCCAGCAAAATGGTTTCTGTAATAATGGAAATTACTAGATTAATATTGAGAACTGTATCAAGTAACTGGTGAGTTTAAACTCACAATTTGGTTTAGGTCAATGAGAACAGTCAGTGTTGTCTAGAATGCTGTTCAACCCGGTCTCTACGTCTGTGCTACAAAGTCATTTGACCCAACTTAATTCTCTGAACCATTTCTGCCCCTGGGTATGGTTCATACTAAAACAAGATTTTCTACAAGTGGAACTTACACTTCATTACACTATAGTTTTCATCAATTGCAAACCATTCATAGACCAAGTAAGAAACTTTATTTGACTACAGGTTCTGAGATCAGTTATGTGTTTGAGCATTTTGACAGAATCTTGACTAGACTTTCTAGCCCCATAATTGTAGGCTTCAGTGGGGTCTGGGTTTCACCTTTAAACTCAGCTGTATGAGGAACTTCCCCTTGGGTGCTCTCCTCTACACAAAAGCAGAGACAGAGAGGTAATTACCTTGCCCTTGATGATGACTGGCAGATCACAGAGATGCAATTCACCAGCCAGAGCACAAAGACTGGAAGTTCAGAGAAAAATGTGTATGGAGTGAAATATCTGGTAGCCGGGGACAGTGACCACTATTTATTCTGCTGCCGTTCTGGTGATTTGTATGAAATAGGCATGGGGTTTCATACACAGATTTTTGGGTATGTAGGTCCTTGCCTACAGTAAGCCTGGCTTCAGTGCCTGGCAATTATGGGCAATGTTATTTGTTTGGAAGATAAGCTGATAATATGGTTTCTCCCGGTGTCAATTTGGAAATGTCACAGCTCTTGTAAATGAATGTTGCCACCTAACCATGGTGATGGTTTTAGATGAGAATAGAATCAAGAACAGCAAAAAAGCAGTGATCAGGCCAAGTTATTTTCATATCGTGCAGTTCTGTGTTCATCCATACAAGAATGTCTGACACTTGTGTTTCAGGCAATATTGGCTCTGAGCTTTCCTACACTGATGCTGGCGTGTTCATCTCTTCTGATGGTGGCAATTCCTGGAGACAGGTATGTTTTCAGAGCAAAGGAAAGCATGGAGGCTTTTGCTGTTCTTCTTCTGAGTCTTCTCCTCCCAGTGGAGTGGAGCACTCATGGAGTACCTAATTTGTTTGCAGATCTTCGAGGAGGAATACAATGTATGGTTTCTGGACTGGGGAGGGGCACTAGTGGCCATGAAACACACATCGGTGCCCATTCGGCACATGTGGTAAGAAAAGTTATTACTTTGAGGTTTCCTGATGGAGATAACCTGACAGATATGGCATCACCTGGTCAACATCTACTAGAGTCTCTACAATGAGCAAATTAAGTCATTATTACCATCAGTTTGGTTTTGTTGATTAATACAATGATTATCGTACCATTTTATAAATATAATGTGTCTAAACATAATCACATACATATATGAATTAGTCTTTGCACTGGTAATGTACTATGAGCCTCCAGGCGGGGTTTCTTTCCTACAGCACATACATACTGTCATCCTTTGTGCATCAGGTTTTTCTGAGAGGATGTGTCTCATTTCTGCTCTTTGTTTACAGAATTTAACATTAGCTGGTAAAACAGATAAAGGGAGAGAGGAGAGGGCACTAGGTGTAGATAAGGACAACAGAGATATGTTCCAAACATCTCTGTTTTCTCTGGTATTCAACTATCGGTTTCCAGAGATACATTGTTGGCAACAGAATGGAATTGGAGGTGAAATAGGGCAATATGATTTCTCAGCGGAAGACGCTGTTTTGCTATAAATGAGTTATAACACTCTAAGCCCTAAAGATACCACCCAAAATTATCCTCTCCTCAGCTCTTGCCCCTCTGGCTCCTTCACTAGTGAAACATTGGAGAGAGGCATTCAGAAATTCAGAACTAACACTGTTAACAGAAAATGTGGAATTACAAGACTTCATTATATGCCAAATGAGGCTTGCAATTTTTGTCTTGCTTTCTAATGTTCAGGAAACGGGTTGGTTGTTTTATCACAAACAAACTTGTTGCAGTGATAACTTAATATACATGGCTGTAAATGAGTCAGGGCCAGGGGTTAGTCTAGGCCAGCACTCTCTTGTCAACAACCTCCATAACTGGACATATGAAGGAAAGTAGTAACAGGGCAGCTCAGTGATGAGCTACAGACTCAGTCAGTTGTTGGAGGGTGTTGGTGTGTGACTAGAAACATAAGCCTCTGAAAGGTAACAGTTCTCATGACTATAACTAAAGTGCTGTCAGGAAAGAGGACATCAGGACCATGTCAAAATCTTTAGACTAAACCCAGTATGAGTCAAGGCAGGAGAAGTGTGTATTAGCCAAGAGTAGTGTCACCAGCAGTAGTTACATCAGATTGGAAAGCTGAGCTCCAGAAGAGTGAAAGGTGAGCCACTTACTGAAAGAGCTGCAAGTCATATATTAACCATTTATTACTGTATTATTCAAGCCAGGTGTAACTATTTTAATTGTGTCTTTAATTGTGAAGGCTCTTTGGACATAAAAAGCACATTACATACAAGTGCCTGTACTTAGACATTGGGAAAGACTTGGCCCCAGGTTGACCTTCCATAGAAGCTGAGAGCTCAGTTCACCTTTATTTGCTTTGCAGAGGTTTGTTTCAGATGTTCTGCCTTTACAGTAAGTCTCATGCAATGGCATGTGCAGTACTATGAGTGTCCCACCCACTCTATTAAACAAGTAGTGATTTAGATCTGTTATCAATAAGCTCCAACAGGTTTCCTCCAAAATTGTACCTTTAGGGGCTTTGGAATTTACTTCATATTGCCTCAGTAGGCACCTGTTTTATGGGCAGGAGTGGAATAGATTAAAGGGTACATGTAAATCTATTAGTTCTCAGGCTGAGACATTGTACAATAAGTTTCATCCTGGAGAAGAGAGGGGTGGATAATTGAAAAGCTGAGAGAACTTTAGCTAAGCTAATGAAGCATGCTGTTCCCCAGAAATTGAAATGCTATTTAGAGAGATAAGCATGCAAGCAGAACGCATACAAATGCACAGGTGTATGGGAAGATAAATACATTTAAATAAATAGATTTAGGGCAGATAATCTTTTTGTATGCTGTTGTACTCCCAGCTTTCTGTCTTTAGTCTAAAGACAACTTCCTATTCTGGCACATGTGCATTGTAGGCCAGGTGAAGGTGTCTTTCTCCATGATGTGAGTAACAGTTAGGGAATAGGAACTGTCAGCCTTGGCTTTCCATACCAGAGATCTGAGATTGGTGTAACCCCTGGTTTGTAATACACACTACAGTGGCCTCCTGATCCTTTGGTGGCATTTCAGATAGTGTCCTAAGTACTTGGAGTGGGGAGCATTCAGTTCCCATTAAGACTTTCCCTTGCATTCAGATGCAGATGCACATGTGAATGCACACATTCAGCATCCCCAGCCCCACCCCTGCCAATTTGGGCAAATTTTCTCTTATGCTGACTTTAAAATAAGAAGTGTTTGCTGCTATTCAAAGAGGAAATTTGTGCTGTATGTCTTTGGTAATGTCTGTTGAAAGTAATCTCTCAGCCTTCACAGCCCAGGTACCTCACAGAATTACAGAGAACTCTGTAACAGCCGTGCTTGGAAAGGATCAAATAATACTGTAGCCAATAAGCCTTTGTGCTTCTCTGTTCTTACTTTGCTTATATAATTTGGAGCTGAAATTCTGGGCAGAAATTGTGCAGGAACAATTGTGTGGAGAGTCTGGGAGCAGAGAACACCTCGGTTGCTTTCAGAAGTGTCCATGGTCAGCAGGTCTGGGAGCTGGGTGCTGACAGGATGCCTGTCTTTCCTGCTGCAGTAGCAGTTGGGTGTGTACACCCTCCTCTGGCTGTTTCCTGCACTGCTGTGGTCACAGGCTGTCAGGGGAAAGTGAGGGCTGGCAGCTCTCAGAGGGCTGCAAAGCCAGGAGCCCACCGAGGTCCCTGGAGAAGCAGGACAGGATCTGGCAGCCAGGCCCCATCCCATCAGCCCAGCCAGGAGCCCAGCAGCCAGGGGCAGCCCCAGCCCTGGACACTGAGCAGCTCAGTAGGGACATGGATGGACTGAGGCCACCTGTCTGTAAAACAGAGACCAACTCTGAAAGGGCATGAAAAGAAGTATTAATCGGGCTAGAGAGCTGGTAGCTAATGCCATGTAGCACTGATCCATGGATGGGTCAAAATGTCCTGTGGCAGCAATAGCAATTTTCATGCATTCAGGCCAGGGATGCTTATGCTCTGAGTGTTGCTTCATGCCAGGTGCTATTCCAGATCCAGAAACAGGTCTTGGCAATGCCTCTTGATCTCTTGAGGTCTGATGTACAGCTGCATCAAGTATATCCATGTCCTTATTGCCAGTGTTTATGCTTTCTAAAGCTTTGATCTTTCAAAGTACTTTAAGAGCATGAATTTAGTGGGCTAGGAAATGGCAAAGATTGGTGCTTGTCCATAAATCTAGCTGCTGGGGCTTGCAGATCTTAGCCAATATTTAATTGATGCAGTTACTCTAGAGTAATGTTTTTATGTGTATAAATGTTTTCTGCTTCTATCCCAGGATGAGTTTTGATGAGGGAAGATCCTGGAGTAAATACAGTTTCACATCAACACCACTTTTTGTGGATGGATCACTTGTAGACCCTGGCATAGAGACCCAGATAATGACGTAAGTATAGCAGCTCCTATTTCAAATTGTAATGACAGAGGGGGTGCATGGAGATCCCCAAGTGCATAGTAAGCCTCATGATGTGCAGTGCAGCATTGTGTAGCTACACATGTAGTGTTGCATGGAGGCATGGTGGTGTTTTGTGGGATTTTCTGGTGGTCACAGACCTGGTTTACATGTCCATGCCTTATGTGGCAAATAGGTGATGAAATCAAACTCTTTCCAGTAGTGACAGGGGGTATAACAGGGAGAGGTGGTCTCAAGCTGTAGCTTTGGAGTTCGCATAGGACAGTAGGTAAATCTACTTCTCTGGGGAGTGGTGTCCTTTCTCATAATTACTGCTGAGATTGTATTCCTTGGATCTGATGGCCCAGGGAATCAGTGCTCTTCATAAGTCAGAGATCTATATGGTTGCACCTAATGTCACTTCTGTACTTGCTTCAGTTGTGCAGCATGACTGTCTTTTGAGCTTGCTGCTGGCTGTGAATATCCCCAAACCTCACTGCTTGCTATCTGCATTGTGCAAGGTAAAAGTGTTCTCATTGTGCATGTGCAAAACTGAGCTCATAATAGCCTTCCTGATCTGGGAGGTAGTATGCCATGGTTCACCCATACCATGAAAGGAAGAGCCTGGACTGGCAGTGAAGGTGCTTGCACCTTCCTCCTCCGAAGAGTGCTAAAGTGCTGGGTAAGGCTGGTGAACCTGGTGGAGTAATGTTGGCCCGAGAACAGGCCAGGATCTGAGTTTAACAGCCAGGGGAGAGGGAAATTTTTAAGTTCTAAGACATCTTCAAGGAGTCATCTGATCTCTTGCACAAAGCAGATCAGAGCAATCTGTTCTGGGACTCTGAATAAAGCAAGGAGTAGATGGACTGCCTTCCTCGCTTGGAGAAATGCCTTCTTACTTGTGTTTTCTCTGAGCTGGCTGAAACAGCTTTCTGAAAAGAATTAGAAAGCAAGGTGGCTAAGATGCCTTAGTCTGAGGCATGGCTGTGAAGCTTATCTACAGTGGCATGAAGGAGTGCCTTGGGTTAATCACATCAGGCAGTGTTGCATCACTCCAGTTCAGGGACAGCAGAGAGACTGTAAATTTCATCTTGCAGTCAGTTTGCTTTTCCTGCTTTTCTGCACCTGCACTTCCTGCAGATTTTCACTACTTGCAAGAGAAAAGAGATTCAGGCCAAGTTTATTTTCTTCTAGGCTTCAGTCCATTTGCCTACTTATATGGCAGAAATGTGTGGGTGGATCTCATTGCTGGTGTCACAGGTAGTGATAAACTGAGAATAGACTGCTGGGTGTGCTTGTCTTCAGTTTCTGAGGAAGTTTGGACAGGGTAATTGTTGTGTGTCTTGGACATTTCTGCTACTGATTTGAATTTATTCCAACTCTGTTGCATGATTTGTGTTGTTATGCCTTTCAAAAACCATATCTACATCAGCTTTACACAAACAGAAGTGACTGTGTTGAGGAGAAGTCTGTATTTCAAGTTAAGCTCATCTTAACTGCAAGAAATGGGCTGGGGGAAAATCCTCTTTTACTCTTCTAACAAAGGGTTGTTTGAACTGACTTCTTTGCCATCTATGCCATGACAGAAGAAATGTTTTGGTGCTGTAGTCTTGAAGGGCTCAGGACGGCATAGCCAACTCCTGGATCTCCTGAGATAAAGTGTCTTTGGAAGGCCAGGCTAAATAATTATGGTTATCCTTTATATAAAGCAAAGCAGGAGCACTCCTATGCTTTATTTCCAAACAGTGCTGAGGCAGAACAAGGCAGCCTCTGTGTCTGTCACAGACACCTATTGAGATTTTATCGGAGTACAGGTGGTATCAATTCCAGTAGCATTGACAGCTTTTCCTTTATTCCAAAACGATGTCTCGGCTTTGGCTTTTTCTTCATAAAATCAGAGTACTTGTTTGTGTGAAAGAATATATCTGTGCATCTGCTGCCTTGCTATCTGCAAACATTGCCCCTATATTTGCAAGAGCAAAACACAACAGCATATGATATACCTGTGAGCCTTTTCACAAGACTGCTGTGAGCATCCTGTTGGGGAAATATATGCCAACTCTCAGCTAAAGATTAGAACCTGCAATTCTGAGCACTCTATGCAATGATAATGTGTCATTTTCTGTGTTGGTAATGTAGTGCTTTTCTGTGAAATCCTTTATGCAGTGAGCAGTGTGTGTCACTTGCTAACCACACACACATACAGACACATGCACACATGTGTAGAGAGACAGATCCAAGATCACATAAATCTGCACATCAGCACCTTCATTCAAATCAGTGGGGCTATTCAGTTGCAACTAGCTGCAGATTTAGCCCATTTACTTTATAAATCAATGCAGTTTTCTTTTGAGATGAAAGATGCATTAAAAATCTAAGTTTATTGTTTTTTCATATCTCTGTAGTCTTCTGGTGAAAAATGCAGTAAGTGAGTTATCTTCCTGAATACTGTGTATTAGCTTTGTTGAGAACTGACTTTTTTAAATCTTTGCAGGCATATTATTATTATTGCCAGTGCTATTGTTATTGTTATTGTTTTTTATTATTACTGTCATCATTAGCGGTTTTTAAAACTATTCTTAATAGTCTGTAAAAGCTATACAAAGAAATTTCATGACACTTGCAATAAATATTTAGAGAAATTCCTATCCACAGCATTAAAGGAACTGAGGAGGAAAGGGCCCATTTGTAAAGCCTGTATGCAAACCATTTCTATGCAAATCACTTAGGTATTTCTCACAAAGAGAACTCTAGTGAATGCATCTATAAGGGCAGTGTAGGATCATACTGAGCTTGTGGAAACTTTGGCTGAGAAGAAATCGATGCCTTTCTGTTGCTACTGGCCATCCAAGATAACACATGGTGGGTTGGAGGGACATGAAATTTGTCTTTGTAGATAGAAATCCCAAAGATTTCAAGAAGTTTCAAGATGAGAGGAGCACAATGGTTTGGGATTAGCATCCCCCAGCTGATCATGGGATCAGTGGGAGTGCTTACACTAGAAGCACGGCTGAGGCAGAGGGACAAAGACTGGGTATATTTGTGTACTGCTAGACTGGGTAGGTTAGTGGCTTTTAAAGAGTGGATTTTAAAGATTTGTCTTTCATCCTCAAAAATGCAAAATATTTCGCTTAGGAGTCTTGGCTGATTCCTGTTAGGGAAAATTTTTTCCATAGATTTGCGTCAAAATTGTCTGTGTTCAACTACTTCCAAAAAATAATATTCTGAGGGGAATGTGTATTAAATAGTCATTATGCTCCAACTATTACTAACATATTGCATTATTAACAATATTATCATAATACTATCTTATTAAAATCAATATATCAGTAGAATGACTTTCCCAGCCTTCATTGCCGCGTACTGTGAAGGGCTCTCTGGGCTGTAGGAAGCAGCAATCATTTTAGCACAGAACTTCATACCACTTCATGGCTGTTATGTGAGCATTTGCAGTATCTGTCTCTGTTGTATGAATATCCTAGGTTTTTTGGATCTTCTGCACTTTGGGCTATGTATACGTGCCCTAAGACAGTCCTAAAGAACTGTGCATACTCTCAGGCCTAGCAAAACTGCAGGATTTTTAAAAGATTGGAGAGCAGATTTCAAAGCCTGGTTTATCCAAATTGCATAGGTACCATTAGATAGCAAAAGAACTGGTAAGTTATAATTGTCCCTGTTGTGGTTTCATCTTACATTTCAGTTTTCCTTTCTTTTTCTGTTAATTGCAATATCTGTTTGTGGTGCAACTGGCACTGTTATTGGCTATAGATTTTCCTGCAAGGTTCTGATGTGTCCTTGTGACTTCATTTCACTGTCCTGACTCATGGGGCTGTGCAGAGTGCAGTGCATAAACATACATAAGGACTCTTCAGAATAGAATTTATGACATTAAAATGGATCTGTGAAAATAATGACTGCACACAGAAAGAAAAGTAGAATTTGGAACTTGATCTGAGAACAAAAATTCCAAATACAATTATTAACTGAGGAAACCAAAATGATGGATTGGATATTGGCCTTTGCTTTAGTGAGCTGCATTCCTGTATCATCTGATCTAATTTCAAAACCTTCTGGAACTAATGAATAGCTTGGACTTTGCAAGAAAATGATCAATCTGCTAATGCCATCAAGTGACTTTACAATGGACAAGAAAATGCGTGTTATAGGAATTCCCATTTTATCCCAGCAGATGATCAGTTTATACCCTGGAGTAGGACAGTTGATTACCCATATCATTATCTTCATTTGCAAGACTTAAAAACATTATTAATGATCACAGATTAATCAGTGTCACTTCCTCCTCCCATCCCCCTCTCTGCCAAAGGACTAGTCTATTTGTTAGCCTTTGGATCACTGCATGAATTCACCTAAACTGTCCACAGAGGCACAATATTGATTGTGCTGTTAATACTTGCAGTATGAGCTGAGGTCTTTCTGTGGCACCTGAGTAGACAAATCAGGTGATGAGAACATCTACTTAGAGTAATCTTGCTCAGACAGCATCGTGTGATTTATTTGACTTTAGGAAAAATATGTCTGTGACCCAAGATCTGTTCCCAGCAGTTGCACCATGTACTCAGAAGATTTCTGGCAGAAGCCCTAACACATGAAGATAGGGCACTGGGCTCGTGACACATGTTGTCTATCTTTGGCTTTCTGGGGAAAGCATTACTGTCATTGGAGTCAAGTGCTGTATATGGACAGTAGATCAAATATTATGCTAAAGAAGTTGTTAGTTGTATTGTGCTGGTAGGGGAATTGAGAGAGAACAAGGGACATGCCATGGTCAATCACTCAGGAGCCGGTCATGGGGAGAGCTTAGAATTATTGTAGGTCTCTTGAGTCCTAGGTGCAGACATCTGCCACTCCTTAGGGGGAAGGCGATGCTGAGTCATATCTGTTATGCTCAGAAAAAGTGTATGGTGAGGTAAACCTGTGCAGGGAGGAGGACTAGAGAAAGGTGTGTTGACTGGAGGCTGGTATTCACTGAAGTGAATTAAAAAAAAAAGGCCCTTATAGAAGAAACCAGAATGAGCAGCAGGCTGATAGATGATTTCTTTTACCTCACTAACAAGACAAGATTTACCTGATGGCAACACAATCCAAATATTCTCTATAGAGGCTACTGTGCTTGGTTTCTTGTGCTGCTAAGTAAGGACATGGATCTTGGTCCTGTGCTGTCCTGCCAACAGGCAGGCTGGGCTGTGTGAAGCACTCAGACCTGGTGTGGGGTGCACAGAAAGGGGCAGGATGCTGTGTACAGATACACTCCTCAGACTCCTTCACCTTTCTGTTAGAGCAAGGCATGAAATATTCTGGTGCCCTCATCTCATCAACCCTCAGGACACTGAGAAACCACATGACCTTAGCTCCTTTCCAGCTCAACCTGGCCCTGATCCTCCACAGGGCAAAGGGTGGTACAGCACACCAGCTTCTCTGGGAGCTTGAAGGCTCAGTGCTGGGTTGGCTGCAGAGTTCACTCTAACGGCTTTTTAATCATTGGGAAAGCAGCTCTCCAGATGTTCCCTCTTCCCTCTTCTGAGCCTTCTTCTTTGAAACCCAGGCAAAGCTTGTCACCCTGCTTCGCCTGTCACGTGTGTTCGGAGCTTACATATTCTGAGCAATGGTTTCCACATTTGTATTGGACATCCCTGGCTAGAAATCTGCTGATTCATAGGATGAAAGATTGAAATGAGTGAATGTGCTGTGCTATCCAGCTTCTCGTAAAGCAGCAGCACCTGCCTCTGTTGAGACCACAGACTCGTTAGTGGATGAAACACTCAGATTGCTGATACCTGCCAGTATCTTTTCTAGAAGAGAGTGGCAGCATCTTCAGGTTTCAAAGCTGTCAGAAACTGGTTCTCTTCCATGACTGCTTCGAAGAAGAGAGAGAACACTTCTGAAAAACAGCATTAAAAATTAATGTGCTTTCCCATCCCCCATCCTAGGTGTCTCATATTCCCTTTCATGTTGCTGGGATTTCTTTTGAAGCAATTGTCATGTAAAGTGGTTTGAGAACACTGGCAATAAATTTTTTAGAGACCAAATTTCAAAAGGTTTGGTTTGTCATGCAGTAAGTTCTTATTTTGATAGCATTTTCTATTTGAAAAAATAATAATAAAAGAGTCCCTGTCTCCCCCACTGTCTTTTGCAGTGTTTGTGCAGCTAATGGAGAAATCGGGTCCAAACTGTAGGGCTGCTTTGTAATTATACGTTCTGCAGATTACTTACTAATCGCACTTGGCATTACTTGCTAACTAAAAGATCATGCTGTACTATGTCATTTGCAGTGGTTTTCCTCTTCTGGTAGCACTTTAGAGGAAGTGCCCATTGAGCTGATGAATAATCCCAGGACTGTTTTCAAAAGCTGAGGGAAAAGGATCTGCCGTGGCTATACTGCAGGATTTTTATTGCAAGGTTTTGTTTTTTTAATTTGTATTTACAGAAACTCTCCACCTGCCCCATCTTCTCTCTCCCTCTTGCCTTGAAATCTGGCAGTGATGCACCTTTCCATGACTAGTTCAATATGGATTGCTAGTGGCCAACTCTTTGAATTTCTCTCGTGTGGAAAACCTCCATGTCATGACATTCAGTTTCACTTGGAAGTGGAAATAAACCACATCTTCAGATTTCATCTGCATGAGAAGTTCTGTGAAATTCTTCTTTTGAGCCTTCTTGTTGAGAAAAAGAATATAGACCAAGATTTTCTTGAACAAATTTGCCCTCATGGAAGCTGCTGTCTGATCTTGCTATATTCTTGTTCATTTCACTACCGTTGTTTTTTCTCCCTCTGAATAGTAGCAGTGGAACAAGGCTTTATATCTGAGATGGTCTATTTAGATGGTCTAAATTACACTAATTTGCACCATCTGAAAATCTGGATCCAAATGGATGGTATATTCTATTTGGAAGAAGATGCACCTCTTCTTTGTGGAAAAAAAAAAAAAAAAAGAAGCCAATTTACTTTTTTTTCAACCACAGACAGAAGTACAGCAGCCCTGAATCATCACCCATTGCCCTCAGGCTACTGCTCCTAGTTGACAGGTCAGCCCAAAGCAACTGAATTAAAAGCTCCAGAGCGGCTCTTAAAAACTGTATTTATTGTTTAGGAAAAGAATTAGACAGTGTTTTTTGTTGGCAATTGCCAGCTTTTCCAGTGTCATCTTTCATTTTTTATGTTTCCTTTGTTTCCAGTCTCTTACTCCCTGCATCATCTTGCCAGGCATAAGATAGCGTAATTCTCCCTCTTCCACTCTCCCTAATTGCTGATCTGTGTCTCTTTCAATTAAGTTCTACTTCCTTGTCTCAGTCCCTTTCCATCCAATTTCCATGTAACTAGCGACCTCCTTTAATGCTAATTCCATCTAAACCCTAATAAAAAAAATTGAGAGATTACACAGCCCATTTGGTTTCTCATAAGTCATGATTTATGTTTAATTCATGGGAAAATAGCTCCTCTCTCACGACCTATTTGTAAAATCTGGCCCCACCAGCACAACTTGAAACTGTTCCATTGCTGTTTGTGTGGTTTTGGCCATAAGAGCTCAGCCATAGGAGCTAGTCTTACTTTACTGCTACTTTCTTACATGGAGGTGGCTTATATCTAGATTTCCTAACAGGCCCTTTTCTTTTGTGTGAAATTGTCAGCACTTTCCTTTATTGTGTGAAAAACTATAAATGTCAACAAAGAATGGAGGTACATTTAGATACCAAGACCTTCTGTAAGTGTTCCCTGAGCAAGCAGCTCTAGCGTTTTCCCCGAAAATGCAGGACCAGCCTGGATAGTAGGGAGAAAAATCCAAACCAAATCAAGGGAATGATGAACATGAAAGAACCTTGTACAGGAACGCAATAATTTCTTAACTAGAGCTAGTATATTTGGCTGAATCTTTACTGTTTCTTCCAGAGCATTCCCTTATCTCTAGTCCATGTTACCCAGCTCTCTGGATCAGAGGAAATAGGAGCACCCAGTATTCATGCCTTAGTCATGCTGAACTAATCAGAACATGGAGCACTGGGATACAAAGTACAGTAACCAATGGCAAACCACAACTCTGTTCTGGCTAGGCTTCTTATCTCCACCTCGGTGCTGGTTGTAGAAGTGCCTGCTCTGGCAGAAGAACTTTATTCCCCAAGCTTACCAAGATCCACAGGAGTGGAAATGCAGAGCTTAGACATATACAGGCTTTACCTGGCAACCTCTCAGGTCCATGTCTACACATCATGCCCAAAATGTTAAATGCCTTCAGAGTTCACGAGAGCAGACCAGCCAAATTTGAATAGATCTGGTCCTTGACTTTTGCACTGATGGGCCCAACCTGGTGCTGCATGGACATACCCTGGGTGCCTGTGTGTCAGCCTGTCTGATACTATCCAAGCTGTTTGTACAGAGGAACTCTCCAACTTGTGCTGTGCAACTACTTTTAGGGTGGGTTTGACCAAACACTGCTCATGAGACAGCATTGGTGATATTTCCTGGGAAGGTATGGTCTCCTTGGATATCTGGTTATCTGTTAAAATTGCAGCAGTAGCAACATGTGGTTCTGTCTGGCAGACTTAAAAGAGAATGAACACCTTCAGTTGTGGATTAACTACTCAATGCTCCTGGAGCTGTGATTGGCCAGATCTGTGACTCCCCCTGGTTTTGGTCAGAAAAAATCATCCTCTCCAGGGGACTAGAACAAAAAACCAGAACACATGCTTGTTTCCCTGCCAGGAAGTGATTCTTCCAGAGTGTGCTTCATGGCACTTCTTGGGTTCACCTATTAAATATCAGGTTTTGTCACTACCTGTTAGAGGCACAGATGTAAATAAAGAGGGATTTTAACTGAAATCAGATGGTGATCTTGCTGGACTCTGTCCCTTTCTACATTCCCCCAACAAAAGCACAGATTCAGGTCAGCTGAAGCATTTACTAATTTGGGTGATTTTACTATTGGGGATTTTTTGCTTGCGAAGACACTTCCTCTGCAATCATTTTTCTTTTACAATGAAAGGAAATAAAAATCAAGGTTAATTTCAAGCTTTTCTAAATGAAACAGTCTATTTTTGATGACACTGCAATTAGCTTTTCTCTCAGTATTATCAATTAAAGTATATATTTGGCTCTCTGTTGTTCTGGCTTTACTTTTCTGTTGATCCATCCATCTGTCTGCTTGTGTAGTTCATCTCAAAAGATGGTGTCAACTGAGTATATTATATTTTTTGCTTTTACTTTTAGATATTAAAAAATCCTTACAGTCTATCCTGTGGGGCCTAATCTTATTAAAATCTGGCTTCAGAGGTCCAAAGGGTATTTTGAGAAAAGCAAAAAAACGCCCAACCTTTTCATGTCTCTCACCTTGTTGATGTCCAGTGAAGGGAAGATGCTTCAGAAAGGAGGGTACTTTTGATGTTTTGTGCAGTGAAGATTACCTTATCAGCTACTTCCTTCTATGGCATCTCTGGTCATCTGTTTCAATGATGGACACAGCTGAGTGCCGCAGGTGTTACACTCAAAGACAGTAGGATGATTAGTGAAGGTAAAAGTATTCCATCCGTATCCAGACCAGACCAGTCAAGTACATGCAGCTTCAGTGCTTGCTTGCTCCATGTAATGTCTTACTGGTTTACTTCAGAAATGATAGAAGGCAACTTGATTTAGGCATGAGAAGACATTTACATTTTCATGCTTGGGCAGCTCATCTGAAAGTGCCAGCAGGGATAGATCCAGATGGACACAGCTGATGCCCTTCCTGAGAGCAATACAGGAGCTATTACTTAAGATCTGTTTCTCAAACCTTAAGCAGGGATAGGGATTGAATCTATGGACCAGAGGTAGATGAATTGTTATCTTGTGACCCTCAATTAATTCTACTGACCTGTCAGAAATGAACAGTATTGAGTTACATAAAAAGCACAACTGTCAACGATGCAAGGAATGATAAGGTAAAAGCAATGCAATTTGAGAAGAGAGCACTGTATAAATGTAAAAAGCTTTTTAAAGGGCTTCTGAACAAGGTTATTAGGTCAATATATACTGCATTTGTAAGTTATTGTGTATTTAAAAAATTAATGAAAGATATAATTATAGCAGCATTACTAGTGACCTTTTCTAAAATGAGTCCGTCATGAATCTGTAGGCATTTCAGAAGTGTTTTCCATGTTTCTAACAATTTTTCTCCAAATTAATGACATCCAGTCCTGGCAATAAAAGCCTTGCCCTGTTTCTCCAAAGAAGGGCTTGGGAAACATTTTCTGATTTCTTAGCAATGATTCCACTGTGAGCTATGCACAGAACCAGTTGAGAGGATGCTGTCCTATTAGCTAAGATTTTATGTGGAGTTTCAACTGCTTACTTGAAGAGCTAGAACAAAACCTATCCAGGTTTTGTAGATTACTGTTCTATGGCTTAGGCTGGAGAACCTAGTCAGAAAACCTAAATACCTGTCTAAATACCATCTGGGCTCTTGTTCTTGCTTCTCAAGGACTTCCAGATCAGGCTGCTTATCTAGAAAAATCAAAATATAGTATTTTTTTGGCTTCCCAGAGTGGGACATTGAAAACCCAGCTCTCTTCTTTTGTCTTCTATCCTTTCAAGAAACAATTAAGAGCTTTCAGTTAGACCATGGTCGACAAAGTCATTGATAAAAACTTTGTAGTAGGTTATTTCCTTTTCCCCTGTATCATCTTAGTAGTTTATCTATATTTGTTAAAAGCATCTACCCCCCTAATTTAATGACCAGGCAAAGTAAATGAAAACAAAGGCACGTGGAAATTGGGTAAGATGAATGAGATGGTATCTTCAAAGCAACTTGAGGACTCACCAGTTGAGTAGGGAAAAAAACTCCCACCAATCTCTATTTGCATCTCTTTCCTTGGGACTTGCTTTGTTTATTTACACTGGATACAGAAACTGTTATGTAACAGCTGGAGCACTTAGTGCTAACAGTTATTGAGAGCCAAATACTAGCAATTTTAAAATGTTACAGCTCTTTTCTGTCTGTCTAACCCTCTCTGGGACCTGGCCACCCCGAGAAATACAGTGGGAAGATGTCATGTGCATACACCTTAGTCTCTATGGAAAAAGATCCAGTGATGTAGTTCACAAAACTGATGAAAGCAGAGTTCAGCTGCACTATCTGGTCATACTCAGTCAGAGTTTGTGCCCTTTGATGGTTTGTTTAGCCCATTTTAAATTTCACAAACAATGAAGGTTTCCATCACTTTCCAAGGAAAACTGTTTGAGACACTAGTGGAGTCCCACAGATGACAAAGATCTCTTTTCCATTCCTTACGTTTGCTTATAGTAACTCATCGAAGTTTCAAATGCACAACAAAGTCATCATGAACTGTAACAACCGTCATCATGTTGGCTGGGCAATGAAACCATTCTGAAGGGGTCCAGGTGGCATTTAGTATTGGCGAGCAGTGCTCAACAGGGTGCAGGTGCTTGTTGGCTCCTCTGCAACTCTTATCTCTGAAGCCTGAGCCACAGTGATTGATTAGCCCTAAGGAGCTTTTGATTAGCAAGGGGAGGGTGGGGTGGGAACTCACTACTTTAGGAATCAGCTGACCCAGAACCATCTCTGCAGCACAGAGGAAAACATCCCTCTCTGTTCACACTCCTCTAATTACATTTAGTGTAGTATTGTTTCCATCTAAATTATAGCAATTATACACAAAGATCATCTTTGAAATCATTTAATTAAAGAGTATCTAATGCTCTGTGCTTTTGGAATGCTAATATGCCGCTTTCCACTTAGGAAACTTTGAGGTTTTTTCATTAATTATCATGGAAGAATTTCAATGTCGGAGGTTTGCCTTAGCTTATTTTAGTAGATTTAAAAATCAAGTAATTCTGACAATTTTTCAAAAGCAAAAAGAAACTTTTTGCTCTCCTGATGGACAGTTAGCTCAGGGTCAGTTTGAGGAACAAAATTTTCCTTGAGAAGCATTGACTGCCAAAGTGTTGGATTTCTCTGGCCCTTTTATCTTCTGTGTTCAGGGAAGTGTATGTGTTTGATCATGTTCTCTCCTCCTTTTGCTATATTTTTTTGTGTAATAAACACCCAAGTCAGATCTAAACTGGTATAAATCTGCCGGGCTGAACGATTTCTGCCTGCTGCATTGCCGCTTTGCAGGAATGATGTTTAGGATGTTTCAGTCATGCTTCACATCCAGCTCAGACAAGATTGTGCTGACAGCAGTTGTGGTGTAAGAGCTGATGGGACTTACCCAGTGCCAAGGAAAAGTGGGAAGGGGAACAGCAGTTAGAATTCCTATTTGAGCACAGTTTTGGAGGCTTTCCTCATCCTTCCTCCTGCGCTCTTTCGCTTTCTTCCCTTCTTCTCTCAACAAGTGCCCTGGCACCCCATACTGCTTTGTTTTCTGTGAGTTTCTCTTGGTCTAGGATGTGCCTTCTCTGCTGAGGAACAGGAGTTGCAGCTTCTTCTGTACCTTCACCTGAATGTCTTGGTATTTTGTGTCAGTAATACGTACAATTAGGACTACGCTGAGCATTATTCTGGAGAGCAGCAACAAGCTACCTAATAAACTCATTCAACCAGACAAGTCCTTCCCTACCTACTCACTTCTAACTGAATATTTATTTGGCACAGGTTCTTCTTGTATCCTCTCTCCTCCTTATCAGCTTTGTGGAGCTTGCCTCTGTGAGGCAGAACTTGGATACAGAAAGGTGTCCACAGCAAACCCAGAGCTCCAGACTCGCAGATATCACCCACCCACCTTTCTCTCCCTGATACCCATGAGCTGAGACAGGTCTGAGTGGGAGAACATGACTGATTCCTGGATGGTCTTTGTTTCACAAAGAACAGCACAATGCAGAGGAATTTTGATGAAGGTTACAGTCTACAGAAAGACTGAGGGCAGAGCAAAGCCAACACTCTGTATGATTACAGTGTTAACTAAGATGATCCAGAGTAAAGAATGGCATCACACTGGGGACACAGTGGGATCTGAATTGTGGTCAGTGTGTGGAAGTCTTCTCTTCTGTTTCTCCTTATTTCATAGGAAAATTTGTAAATCTTCTTTCTCCCTCTTTCTTTGTTACTCTGGAATAATTAAAACAACAAAAACTTTAGTCTCAGAAATGACTTGGGTGAAAGTATAAATTGGTGAAAGATTTGGAATAATGAAAAAAATCATTCTCTACCCTCTAAATATTGCAATAATGCTGATGCAGTGACCTTTCTTGAGCGTCAGAAAAGATCTGGGTTGTGGTACATACAGAATTTTTTAAATCTGGGACTCGTGTTTTAGATGAAGTTTTAGGTTCTTTTATATATTCAAAATAGTCAAAACCTTGGCATGTTATAAGGACAAATCAACTTGATCTTTATCTGCTGATGTGTACTGAGATTTCCCCCTGCCGATGAGAAGCTGTAGTTTTATTAATGGCTTTTAAAGCCTGATTACCCATCCTAATCTCCTCATATTATACACTTCCTTGTAAATCCAGCTGCAGTGGATTGAAAAGTTCCTCTTTACTTAGAAAATCAGAGCGGACCAAGGAAATGGGAATCTGTTTTGATTGAAAACTGAGCACTCATGAAGATGGAGTCTTTTGACTGGGTGCCTAGTGCTAATTTATTAATTAAACCATGGGTTTGCTATGATTTTGCTTTCTTTGGTGAAGGTATGAGCTTTCAACATGTAGAATACCTGGTGGTACATTGGTGATGTGTGTCATCACTGCTCGTTGTTGCCTTGGTCCTTCCCTTCTGGGCACTTAAAAAATTACAAAGTTTTACCTGCATGTGAAGGAAGGCTGCATAGTTGAAATGGAATTTAGAGAGACCCGTGTTTGACAACCATCTCTGCTCCCAATGTTCTGGTCCAAGCTTGAGGAGAAGCCTCTGCTACAATTCAATTTTATATCATTCATCATTCTATTTGTAATAGATCTGTGCCTGAGTTTCAGATTACAGTCGGAGTCCTTCCCCTGTTTTTTGGGTACTGACTCTTCAGCTCCAGCTACTCCCATATACTGACTTACTCAGTTTTGTGTTATACTAGATTTGTGTGAAAAATGTGTCATTTTCATCCTGAAAATGAACTTATTGCTTATTACTTAGATGAACTCTGGAGTGTGATCAGTGACTGCTGATGATGAGTGACCTACTCACAAGAGTTAAGAAAAAATTCTGCAGTGGTGATCATTTATAATTCCACTCCTACTAGCTGCAGTCAGCATTCTCTAAGAGGAAGGGACACTACTGTCTTTAGTCCATATCCCAAATGTTAATTTCTGGTGTTTCACAATTCATTAAGTAGTAAGTTTGTGAAACACATATGTTCAACAATAAAGAAACTGTGTTATTTAAGAAAGGCTTGATTTTGAGACAGCCAAACCCTTGATGTTAGACACATTGCTAGTGTCTAAACTAGTTGTTTAATGTTCTTGAGTGATACAAATATTAGACTAGGGTCCCATTGTGCCAGGTACTACAGTCATGGAAAGACCTTCCAAAAGAGGCTGTACGAGGTGTCAGGAAAAGGATAAACAATCTTAGGATGTCATAGGAACAGCAAAATGTTACTCATGACTGAATACCATTTTCTGGCATCAAGCTCCAAGGCTGTATTGGTTTCTGCAGCTGAGATTCATGAAACATTATTTGCTTAATGCAAGCATGTCCAGCTGACTCTGGTTCTTTCCTTTTTTTTGTGTCCCATGCTCAGAGTTTTTGGGCACTTCAGTCTCCGTTCTGAGTGGCAGCTGGTCAAGGTGGATTACAAGTCTATCTTCGGCCGAAGGTGTAACAAAGATGACTACCAAACCTGGCATCTGCACAATCAGGTATTCCCACCATGTAGGGAGGGGTCGATGGGTGTCCCTTTTCCTGTACTCTGTGTTGCCTGGTAGGAATGCAGTTGTTATTTCCAGCAAAACATATGGATTTTCTTGCATCCCTTAAAGAATATGCATGAATAAACATGGGGCCAGTCTTCTGTGGGCAAGTTCAGGAGATTAACTTCTATTTTTATGAAAATAATCCATTGCAGCAGATGGATCTTTTTGGCCTCAGTGCTTAGGGCAATGTAAAACCTCACCTTGTGATTGAATTGTGGAAGATGTTGAACTCTTTGTAGCTCTATCCGTGACTCATGAAAATAATTTTGTTTTACTTTACCTCTATTTTCCCTACTCAAAAATGAAAATAAAAACATGTATTCATCCTGCAGGTCATGCAGGTGTCTATAAAACTCTGGGGAGCTCTTGAATAAAAGACACCAAAGAAGGCCAAATTATTTCATTCTATTCAAGGATACGTGCTTTTCTTTTCATACACTCTGGCTTATTTTCCTACTGGATATATTTAGGTCCTGAAGTGACCAGAACTGAGAGGTCAATACCCTCTGCAGATTATTTATGGGCTACTTGCCACCAGCAGGATGTCCCACACCCTGCAGGGGAACATAACAAGGGCCAGAACCATTGGCACTGTGATATTCCTGAATGAAATACATGAATTAGAAATGAGCATTAATTTACAAGGATGTGTCAGATAACTGAAGTCATAGAATTGAATAAACGGAAATAATTTAAATGAAAGAAAAGGGAAGACACGTGTGTAACCAAGGGTATCATTGCTAATGGGAAAGAGAAATATTTCAATTAGGTGTTGTCTTTTTTTTTCTTATTTCTATGCAGACAAATTATTTCTGCATCATAGAAAATTCTGTTTATAGCAACTCACCTAAGTATCAAATGTTTCTTTTAGATTAGGTACTCCCAGTAGTGTTCTTGAAAACCTTTGCATTCAAAAAGCCCAGCAGAACACACCATCAGAATTATTCAAGATCTATAACAAAGCCAGGTCTACTAAGGAAAGAGCAAGGGAGTCAAATCCTGTGTTCCACACCTAGATTTTGTCCCTGCCTTGGGTTTCAGGCTTGGACATTTCCTTCTGCAGCAGATTTTATCTGACATATGGAAGAAACCCTGGAGTGCACCCACGTTGTCTTTTCAGGATAATTCATAGGACTCGGTATTGGTGGATGCCTTCTGAAACATGGCATAAGTGGGTGTGATGGCTTGGGTATCCAGACATTTTGGGCACATTGTCATTAGCATCCCAACTCAGTGCTGAACACACTGCACTCATGAGTCCTCCCATGACGACTTTTGATTTTGCAAAGACACAAAAGGGAACTGGACTCTGTGCTTCCAACTCTCCCAGTGGTAAATGCTTGTTTTCATTGCCTTTTGCATCTTTTGACAAAATACTCCATTGAGGACACAGCTGCCACTACAAATCTCTTTCTTCTCTTGTTCCTTGGCTAATGAAGGGAGAGCCTTGTGTCATGGGAGAGAGGAAGATCTATAAAAAACGCAAGCCTGGAGCCCAGTGTTCCCTAAGTCAAGATTATTCCCAAACTGTGGTATCTGAACCGTGTGTCTGTGGTCAAGGAGACTTCGAGTGGTGAGTATATGTTTCTGGTGACTTTTTGCATGGGCTATTCTTGTAGTGGTCAAAATAATACCCAGACAGAAAACCTTGCAGAGAAACTGCATCTAATGCAGCTTTGCAGCTGTGACTGCACCATATAGCAGAGCTGTGACCCCCATACCTGTTGTGTGGAGGAGGTTCCCAAGCCTGGAATTCAAAAGCAAAAAATTGCAAGTACTGTTTGACATTTTTGTCTGTCATTCTAGAAGAGTGACAATCAGGACTTCTCTGGTCCAAAGCATGTCCCTTTCAGGAGACAGAGGGAATTTCTCTGTCCTCACTTCCAAGGTCATTGAATACCTAGGGAGCAAGCTAGGAAAACATGCACATTTTTTTGTTATTCCTTTGAATTGCTGGGAACCATTTATTGCTTTTTAAAAATGTTTTATTGAGAAATTTCTGAAAGGGCTTCTGTGACGACTACAACCCACCCTTGTCAGATATAACTACTTGTTTTGCATAAATATTGATGTTTCTAACTTAACAGGGTCATAATTTTCAAATTGCTTTAAGGTCACTTTGAAAGCAGCTTAAAAATAAAACAGGGGGGAAATGAAACACTGTTTGATACTGCTTGACAATCAGAGAGAGGAGATGGGAGAATGCACAAGTCAGGATCTCTGCACAAGGAATTACTACATAGAACTTGTGATAGACAATATTTTAAAGATTTAAAACCGTCAATATCTGTCATGTTTGAGCTTAAATAATCAGAATATCGTTTAAATAGAATTCAAGATACCCTGAAAGCTGATCAGCTGAAAAAACATTTTAATTTTTATAGTAGTTTATCAGGATCAATGTCTGACTCAGTATTGGTATAATTTCCAAAAACTTCTCTTACCTTTGAATACCTTCTGAAGAGGTGTGAGGCGTGAGATCTATACATTTATTTGGACTTAGGCCAGCTGAAACTCGTAGTTCTGTTTTGGAGCATGGACGTACTGAAATTTAGAAAAATTAAGAAAAGTGTTCTCTTGAATATCGTAGTAGTTTGGCTTTAAGAGAGGTTCAGGGATATAGAGCAGAGATTTTCATCTTATCTGGATGGATGTTTAATTTGTTCCTAATGCCAAAATTACATCTGAGACTCCTTAACTTGACTTGTGAGATCTTTCCCCTTTGTTATCGTCATGAGAACTTGCAGGACAAACTATCTTGCTCTACAGTATTTGCCCTTGGCAGTGGCATATGCCTCTGGGGTGAATCAAGAATCAATCTCTAGAGATACTTATGAGTTTACTTGGGTTTTTTTACCCTTACGCTGCTTAATGCCTCATCGGCTTTCTATTTTCACAGTGAAGTTTGTCTTTTCCGAGCTGTAAGTGGAAAACTGTGGTAGCTAAATTGGACTTAAGTGCTGTTCTGCCTTGAAAAAGACCTGCATCAGAACACACCTTTTCAGTCAATTGGCGGATTTCTTGCTTGCATTCAGTATCATTTTTGCTTATCTTTCCTGCTAACATGAGAGAATATTGCTGTTAACCCCGTCAGTCCTGCAGAGAAAATGCAATTAGAGGACAGCAAGCTGGCTTTTGTTTCAGACCCTGCACTGCCAACAGAATTGTTAACTGGCTTCCAAATGCAGAATTGTTTTAGCTGGTGATGGAGAATCAGAAGAAAATGCTTCAGTTTAAGGGTGAGTTTTGATGCTAGTTGGCAGGGCTGACTGGAAGGTGTGGGGCAGTCAGTTTGGAGAAATTACTGGCAGTGCTGGAATTGGGGCACCAAGCTTGATTATCTGAAAAGTGATTTTCAGAGAAAAAGGTGAACCCATCTGCTCTGACTTGTGACTTCTAAAGGATGAGACAGTTATTTAAGCAGTGGCAAAATATGGGTTATTCTAGAATACATTTTAGATTCATCTACCTTCTTTGGGATGTCAGTATGAGAAATCCCTTTTCTCTGTGCTGACTAGAAGGTGGACAGGACAGTTGAAAGGAAAGCTCCTACTCTTTCACTTTAAGAATTTTCAAGAAAAATGTTTCCTTTTCAAGAAAAAAAAAAAAGTCCACTCAGCCTTTTCTGGCTGGGTTCACAGTGTCCAGTTGTTCTTGAAAGCACTGACTGGTCTGTCTCTTGTGTTGCATTGAGCAGGTCCTGTGGAGTGTCAGGGAAAGCAGGAGGGTCAGCAGCTGGGGCTGTGTGACTGCACTGACCAGCAAGTCCCAACAGACAGGCCCTCTGCTTCCCCACTAAGTGGATTTGGAGGCTGGTGCTGGTCTTGGAGCATCCCAAGCTACTAGGTGTGATGATGCCTGACTTCAAGAGCCATGGAGATGGGACAAATGACTGCAGCAGCCCTATAGCAAGGCTGTGAGGGCTGTGCTCCCTCCCATTTGGTCACAGTGCCCTTGCCCCTCTCTGCCTCACGGTTGCAGTGCTGTTTTTTCCTATTAGATATAAGGCTGATTTAAAATTCAGGGGCATAAATTATGATCCAGGGCCCCAGTTCAACAAATCCTCATGAGTCAAGATCAGGGGTGACTCCTGCCAACCCTTGCAGTCATTTTCAAAAGCAAATCCTGGCCTTTTTCTGGCAGAAGGAACTCCAAAGTGTTATTAAAGCACTCGCTGATCTTTCTTTTCCCTCCTCCTGCTTCTTTATTTACTCTGTCAAGATAGCTTTCCTGACAAAGACAGCACAGCAGCTGGACTTGATTATTTCCTTAACTTATGCAAACCCTGGGGCTTATGAGAAGGAAGGTGGGCAGCATGCGAGGTTTTAATATACATTTACCAGAAGTTAATGAACAAGCACAGAACCTTGAGGGCACACAGCAATGTTGTCTTTAATTTTATTAAATATTTATGCAGCTCTTTTCTTCTCCTGGGCACAGTACAGCTCCTCCTGAATATTTTTAATTATCAAGTCCCTGCCAGGCATTTTTGACTGTGCAGGTCGGACCCACTGAGAATGATTAAATTGAATGTTGAGAGAAAGAGCATTAGGGAATCTCCAAACCTTTTAAAGTAGCTTGCAGAATTTTTGTCCTCCAAAAAAGGAACAGTAGCAGTCGGGGTCACTGGGGACATAGCACAATTTTGTTTCATCAAAGAACTTCCTAGAGTCTTTCTGTTGGCAGTTCAGACTCTGAATGGGGGAAGGATAAAACTCAGATTGTCCTAAAGGGCACAGAGATGTTTCAAGATAGTGGCTTCTGCAGTGTCTTTGTTTTCACTGAGGTTTAGTGTGTTGGCATTTGTTAACTTGCTTCAGGCAAAAATCCAGGATTTCTTTTTATTTGCCCTTTGAATCCAGACTATCAATAAAGGCTATGCATAGAAACCTGATCCAGAGCCTATTAAAAGTTATGGAAAGCTTTGGATTAATCCTATTGCTTCATCATTGTATTGGCACACAAAGACAGCTGTAAAAAGAAGTTTTGCATGTGGTTGTGTACACTTCCACTCTTAGGTGGTCCAAAGAACCATCAATACCCTAGATTTCCTTCCCTGTGTGACACAATACCATGTAATCCTTAGGCTACCATGTTGGCTGTGTTGTTTTAGTTCAGCATTAGAAAAACATCAGTGGTATTTTTCTCTCAGGCAAGTCATAGCTCAGTCAGGGAGCAGGGAGGTCATTAACATACATAAATATACATGCCATGGCTAGTTGTTCAGGAAATGCTCCTAGTATTTTATGTTCCTAGCCACTTCGTTGGGAAAAAGTGAAAAATTAGAATTAGTCTGGTTTGTTCTAAAAGCAAAGACTGCAAAAAGCAAGCAAACCAAAAGAACCCAAAAGTGAAATTTAAATTAGAGATTAATAGGAAAAGAAATTAACAATACAATTTTCTTTCTTAATCTCCATCCGTGTTTGGTTGTCAGATGAAATGCAAATCCTTCAGTGCTCTGCAAGGTAAGTAGTTCTGGTGTTGTCAGATGTCATAGGCCTTCTGTGAATCATGTTCCTGCCTCTCAAACTAGTCCAGTACTTTGTTTCTGGATGAGCCCAATCCATGATGTCACGCCATCCAGCAGAGAACCACCAACACACATGTGCTTTGGGGATGTCACCTAAAACTCTGAGCTAAATCCAGTAGATGGGTACAGTGATGCACTCCTGACTTGTCTCCGTAGTGACTATGGGTATGAGAGGCACAGCAACAACCAGTGTATCCCAGCCTTCTGGTTCAGCCCATCCTCCCTGTCCAAGGATTGCAGCATTGGTCAGAACTACTGGAACAGCACTGGGTAAGTGAGTCTTGCAGTCCGTCTGGTTTCGGTGACTTTGCAGTACACAAAGAGAATCTGGATGGTTCTTCTTTCTCTGCATCCCATCTGACACTTTTCCAGTCGTATTCATGAGGTGGTGTTTGCAGCAACATCTGTACAGAACACTGCCTCATTCCTCAGAGACAGGGAGAAGCATGTTAACATACGTGACGTGTAGATATTGCATTGCTATCAAGTGATGTGTGATCCCTGGAGTCTGGACTTGGAGCTCCCCTTTGCTGCAAAATTAAAACATGAATCAAGAAGGTCTATCTGAGAGACAACTGAACATTTAAAGGTACAGGTTCGAGGTATTTCCCACTGGTTTTTATTGAAGCTCTTACTATATTACAGCTCCTATTTGTATCAGCTTCTAGGAAGGCTTATATGAGCAATTTTTAGCCTCTTTTTTTCCTTTGCCATTTTCACTTTGTATATACAATGCCTTGCATTTCAGGCAAGCTGTATGTGCTGATTTCTCCTGTTTTTATCCAGAACAGATGGCAAGTGTTGGTTTATTATGGTAGTATCACTTTGCAAATGTTATTCTATCATACAGGAGATGTTGTGAAACACTTGTTGCACTGACTTGTTGCAAAATTCTCGGGGTTCGTGTCTTCCTAACCAATCTTGTATTTTTACTGTGAAATTAATAGAAAGGGTTAATCCCCCTCATCAACACTGGGAATAGCCAAGTGCCTTGCTTCTTAGCTAACCTCTTCCAAGAAGAGCTAAGAGAAGAAAACTATTCCTTGAATCGTTTTAAAATTGAACTGGACAGAGCCCTTGGTAGATAATTTCAAGTGCCTTCTAGCATAGTAGAGGCAGACAAAATGTAATAAAAAGCATAATTAAAAAGCTGGGATGCAGGGTGCAATCCTGCAGGCATAAGGAGTTGGAGGAGTTCTCTGCCTTCTAGCAGGGCACGGTGATTCACCTCCACAATGTGTCTTTTCTCAGTGATGCTGCTGAGAATCTCTGGAGAACATTGGGTTGTGATTGGTTTGGCTTTCTCCCATTTAATAAAACGTTGGGCTTTGATTCTTCCTTTCAGTGAGGGAATCATACAGGCAGTTAGCCTTTTAAAAAACACATCCATAAATGAGGAGAAACAAAAAAAACACAAAGGAACATTTCCATCCACTGTCTGAGCCCAATCTCCTTTTTTGACTGTTCCCTAGGTACCGAAGGATTGTGTCTAACAACTGCACAGATGGCTTGAGAGAGAAGTACATGGCCAAGATGGAGAAGTGCCCTGGAAAAGCACCTCGGGGACTGCACATCCTCACTACTGATGGAAAGCTGGTCATGGAGCAGGGACACAATGCCACCTTCATCATCCTTATGGAAGAGGTGTGTTAGTGGTCTCAGCAAACTTTTCTCTGCGTGGCAGGACTGGCATTCTTTTCCTTCACTTTTCAGGTTGCTGAGAGGAAAATAGCAATCAAGTGGGACTATGAAATGGTCAACAGTCCTGAGATTTATGAGAATGAATAGAAAAGGGTGAAACATACAAGCAAATCATCAAGCTGGTGTGGCTGGTTATCTTGTCTATCAGGGGGGATGAAGTCAATACTAAAGAAAGAAAGATCTGGACAAAAATTTGTTTCCCCACTAGCCTCTTGCTGCTTCCAGTGAACTGCAGATTATGGTGTTTGTGAGGCTGAAATGGTGTTTCTATGCTTAATAATTCTGTGTTTGAGATTCAAAGCTTTAGCTGAGTCTGAACATTTTCAGACTCATAGGGAACAGTGAGGGACATTGTTGTTTTGCAGTAGGAATTGAGCCTCCTCAAAGCACCCTCCCAGCCCATATCTATTGTATTTATTTATTGGTATGGTTCCCTCTGTAGCCAACAGCAGCATAAATGATACCAGGCCATGCTGCTGCCCAAAGCATCAAAATATTTAGGCACTTCTGGTGGTCTCTCTGAGTCAGGTAATTGTCTGTTTGGCAAATACAGATGGTGTGGCCTGTGTCACCAAGGTTTGTGACTCAGACTTGGAGAGCTAAAGCAGGCACTTAGTATGTGTTCAGACTGATAGGAGGCTTTTTCAAATGATCTTATGCTGCTTCTGGCCTGTGATTTGATTTGGGGTTTAGGGATATATGTGACTACACCACAAAAAAATTCTACTGAGTTTGCAGCTGATGCACTCCTCTGCTGGCTTCTGACTGCCCATGGAAGGTGGTGTTGGAGGTCCAACAGTGATCTTACCACAGTGGATTGTGTTGCGTCTGTTTTCTGGTTAAATGAAAGAGTCCACTCACAACCTCACTTCTAACATCCTTAGGTGTCTCAGGAGGGACAGCCAGGGACTGAGGACCACAAGTATATTTTGTCATCTACTCTGGCCTGTGTACATAATTTTGGGACAGTAGCTGGAGAGAGCTGGGAGGCAGACCACCCACAGACAGACAAAGAGAGACAGATGCACACTCACGCTAAATCAAATTCTTGTACAGTAACTAAGTGTTTCATTGGGACCACGTTAAACTGACAGGGCCTCTTTACATGCTTCCTCAGAGATTCATGCATGCTCTGCTTTTATACAAAGGGGATTTCTTGTCTACTTGGCTGATTCTTTTATATTCTGCAGACTTGACATGGTAATATGATTCGTATAGACACTATGAGTGGGAGTTCATAAAAGAACAGATATAATCTAAAAATTAGGAATCTAGTAGTAATTTATTAAGGAACTCAAGCGGAACTGTGGTGTACAAAGAATGATAAACAGATGGGGAATAAGGCAGCAGTCAAGGTACCTGTAGAGTGGAGTCTACAATACTTTAGAGAGTGAAGAGGCAGCTGAATAAATATGTGAGGGCATTCACTCTATGTCCTTAGTTGAGAAATAACAATAGTTGGAAAAATATTTCATTGAAATTATTGTTTTTCTAAGGGAAGAGGATCTTCAAGAACATGTCTTTGTAGGTGAACAGCTTATTCCACAGAAAGACGTGTTGCCTTTTGAGTTTGTTTCTTAAAAAATAGACATTTCAAGACGAAAATAAAAGGAACACTTAGATTTTGGACAAAAGTATTCTAGTCTTTTAGTGTGAACCTGAGAAGAATTGTCATCAAAGGATTCCTTGGTAGCTGGAAGAAAAAATTTCTGCAGAAGTCTTAATTATTACCTACCTTGCTGTCATACAGATTCATTCCTGAATTCCTCCACCTTCTCTGGTCAGTCTGTTTATTAACTGGTTGTTTGTTTTGTACCTATGTTTAAACTGACTTTCTGAGCCAACCTGACAAACCCTCCTATGGATACATCTGTGTGGTCTTCATTCAGCCTTCCAACTGTTTCAGACTAACCCTAACAAGTTCTTCCCTACCTTCTAGTACACATCCTCCATATATTGATGTGAGTGACCATAATGCGGTCAATGGTAAATGAAGACTTCACCATAGTTAATCAAAATCTGAATTTCTCAGGATTTATAGAATTAACTTTAGTACTACTGTTCATAGCAGTATTCAGAATACGTGTGTGGCAATGACTATGAACAAAGAAATGCAGAATGACTGATGGTTTTGCTGTGCTTTTAGAAATATGGGACTGGACTATGATTTGGACTGTATATACATGTGAAGGAACATAAGTAGATAAGAACCTTTTTAGACTTTTTTTTTTTTAATCTGAGTTTGGGTTTGATCATGAAGAAACAATAGACTGCCAAATTGCTGTTGTATGAAGTTGTGTTCTTGACCACATCTATGAATCTATTTTTGCACCTGATCTTGCCATGCATCCTCAGCTCCCTTCTGAAGAGTACATAAACTCCTCTGAGGGTTAATGGTTGTTTATATAGCAGCTCCAGTTACTGAAGTGTTCTGCTCCCTTATCTGCTGTTTATGTCACCCCATAGTTTCCCTCTTTCAGTCATTACAAGGGGATGACAAGGCTTTGTAGCAAGGTTGTAGTTGCAAGTGAGCTGAGAAGGCAAGCAGTGACCAGCACTGAGCAAGTATTGAAGTTCTGCACATCTGTTAAAGGATTGCTGAACTATGTTTACAGAAAGAGATAGCCACATCATACAATTATAGGATAGTTTGGTTTGGAACACACCTTAAAGATTGTCTAGTTCCAACCCCCTTGCCATGGGCAGAGATGCCACCCTCTTGACCATGTTTCTCTGAGCCCCATCCAGCCTGGCCTGGAATACCTCCAAAGATGGAACACCCAAAACTTCTCTGGTCAGCCTGTTCCGGCGCCTCACCATCCTCACAGTAAAGAATTTCTTCCCAACATCTAATCTAAACCATGTCATATTTTTATGTAAAAAGTTTGAGAACTTCGTTAGAAAAGAACCAAAATGCCTCATGTAGATACACTCCCCTCACCCCTTCCCCAGACATATGTTAAATGAAATACAGCCCTCCTGAAATCAGTGAGAGTTTGGCTCCTAACTTCAGAAAGCCAAAATTTCAACCTATAACTACAGTTCTTGTGTGTCCTGACTTTAGAGTTTTTGTCACTTCACTAGTGTGGCTTCCAGGCAGGAAAACTTTTCCAGGCTAGTCTTGATGGTGATATGACTTTGAAGGACTGTTCTATGGCAATACTCCTCTCCACCCGTTTCACTACCCTTTGTCTGCTCACTGATTGAAGTAAGCAGAGCTCCAATCTTTATGACAGCCCCTGCCTCATTCCCTTGCAGTAGTTTATGGGACTTAAAGCAATAAAATGTGCCTTTTGAATATATATGGAGAGCAATGATTTTTTTCCATTTGAAATGCCTCCATTTCGATTTTAATCTATATTCATAAACTCCAGAATATCTGATATGACTGTGTGGGACTAGCATGCTTGTTTTAGTATTTTGTATACTGGATACAGATGTATTGAAAGAAGAAAGAAAACATAATTAGTGTGATAGGCAGTCTTTACGTTGAAGACCCAATTCATAACTGGATGGGAAGATCATCTGCTACTGCTTAGTCACAAAAAAATCTGTTCCTGCTTCACTATTTCAAACCTTCTTATTTCAGATAGAATCATATTGAAGAAGCAAGGAGAAAATAGAAAAGAGCAAGGGAGATGAGTTGCCGTGATTGGTGCAAGAGACTTCAGCCTGAGGTCATCGACTATGAATCCAGCCCAGATCACATTTTTATCCTCTGTTCAGTGTCTTCCTTATGAGATGAACTTGCAGTCTTAATACATTCCCTTGAGAAGTGATTTTGAAAGGTTTAACAAGCTATGGGAGCCTTTCTATCAAATACCTGAATATCACAAGAGTGTCATTTTGCTCCTACTAGAGAATTTTTTTAGTGACTTAAAAACCTCTCTGTCTAAAGAATGTTATTGACTACTCAATATTATAGATAGGATTTAGTGTCCCTCCATGTATTCTTTTCAGTTTATACTGGATTTTTAATGTCCTAGAAGGGCAGAGGTGAAAAGGATGCCCTGATCAACTCAGTAGCCAAAACTCCCCTGGCTCTTGTGGAACGTGAATGATAGAGCAAGGAAGGAGGGTGATCTAACATATATAATCAAATATCCATATTTCAGAAACTACATGCAGTAATCCTGATTATATGGGTGTGTATCTGAAGACCCCTAGTATAGACTCAAAGCAAATTCACATCTGAAAAATACCCTTCCTGCACACTGATTTGTTAATGCAGGCATAGTCTATGAGGAGGATGAAGTCTGTGGGGGCTGCTGTGGTCCTGATCACCTTCACAGGGGACCTGCTTCATTGTGGTCTGTGTTCTTGTGTGTTTTATTGTGGGTTTCCATTCAAAGGGCAAGGTCAGATGCACTCTCAGGACAGGGACAAGTTGCAGAACATAGCATCCTACTTGTGTCAGTATAGCAGTTGCCACTTATACAGGCTGATGGCAGTTACCAGTCAGACAGCAGCTCCCATGAGTCAGTCTGGAGTCAGTGGAAGGCAAGAACTGGGACCCCTTGCCTTTAATGGATGTTTCTGTCTCCACATGTGCCTTTGTTGTGCACCTTTGGTCTGAGTTGCTGACCATGTGGGACAGAACAGCCCGACAGCTATTTAATCTTGATTTAAGGACCTCTTTTTCCATGTCCTGGTGTGGTAAGAAGTCATGATCCAAAATGGATCTGTGCTATGTATGAATGTGTTCAGACCATATGAAAAATCTTTTATGAGTGTGACGTGGTCCTTTTCTGTGGATTTAGGACCCTGCAGGATTTGAGCTGGCTGTGGAGGGATTGGAGGTCTGTCAGAATCATCAGTGAGAGATAAGGTTGCTTCCCTTACTTACATCAGTATGTGCTAAAACTGCACATTAGCTTTGATCCTGACCCTGTGTGCTTACAGCTATAATGGGCTTTATGAGATGGCTGTGAAATATTTCTGTATTCCCTATTTAAAAAAATGGTTACCTTAGGAGTAGGGATTTTTCAATTTTTTCTTTAAACTTTTAATTTCATCCTCCATATATCTAGGGATTGGCTTCAGTTTGGGGTTAGGAACATCTCCAAAAGGTAGTGATATCTTCTTCATCCATAGTGAATAAAGTGGAGACCTTTCATTAAAGGGACTTGTGACAAAACATCTTATCTATATGCAGAAAGCTAAAGCTACAGAGATTTTATCTGAGTTCTAGTTTTTTTTTCAGTTTAGTGAAATTGCTGCAGTGGGCTTTAGCTCTGTTTAAATTAGCCTTGTTTAGTGTTACCATTAGTCAGCTGGGGGCAAGTATAAAGTAAGGCTCCAAGAAACTGAAATAACAGACACTTCTACAGTTCAACTGCAGCAGTTTAAAGCATGAATTAAATTAAAATAGTGCAACTACTGCCTCTAGACAATACCTGCAGTGCTGGAATTTCTTGTCTGCTTTTCTCTCCTTCATTTAATAACTGTCATTGACAGTAATCCTAGAAGAGATTTTCTCATCATCTACTTCATTCTCCTGTGTATCTAGGCCCTGTCTTTGTGTTGACTGACATTAGACAGAAAAATCTGTCAGTCCTCAGTGTGAGACTCAACCTGTATAAATTCAGCCATCCTAAAGTTACATGTCTAGCTGAAACTAGTCTTCTAAACTCTCTATCATCAGGGTATAGGAATGGATATTTGCAGGGGATTCATGTCACCTGTCTCAGTTATTTTAGGATGGAGTGTTGGTCTTTTCTTTCTCTCTCTTTCACTGACTGTACAGGAAACCTGGAAAACTAGATAAGGCTAGACTCAGTGACTAGGTTCTATGTCTTTGGAATGTATGGGGGAGCCACTTCAACCATTGTCCTGTCTCCAGAGTGTTCCCAATGCTCCCATGTTCACATGGGAATTGCTCTCCCGTTAACATCTAACCTACCACCAGCATAGTGTCTCCCATCTCACTGCTTCTGATGAGGTACTTGTTGGCCACCACCAATTCAAAAAAAGGCTGTGGAAAGCCCTGGCCACTCCAGTAACACTTAATCCCCCACCATGCCTTGTATTACAGGATTCAAACATGGTCCCCTTTATATGTGCACATTGAACACTCTGCCCTCCCCAAATCTTTAAACCCAAGATGGAGGGTAACATCTCTTTATAGGTGTAAATGATCAGTTATTCTATGCATTACTTGTATATAATTGCCAGTTGCTGACTGGAGTCTGGCCACTTTGGTAAATGACAGAACAAAGCTAGGCTTTTTTGGAAAAGTTACAAGTTTATGTATGTGCTAATGAAATGGAACAGAGAAGTAGGATGCAGAGTAATATAAATCCCTCTTGTCAACCCAGTTTCCTAATTAAGCCTTCTCTGTTGCAGGGTGATCTCCAAAGGACAAACATTCAGCTTGATTTTGGAGATGGCATTGCTGTATCCTATGCTAATTTCAGCCCTGTTGAGGATGGCATCCGACATGTGTATAAGAATGCTGGAATCTTCCAGGTGACAGCATATGCAGAGAACAGCCTGGGCTCTGACACTGCTGTCCTCTTCCTGCATGTGGTCTGTAAGTACTTCCACCTGCTGGATTCCTTGGGTGAAATTTGACTTCACTGAAAATCCCTGCAACTTCAGTGGCGCCTAAGTATACCTGCAAAACCACATACACATGCAGCTCATGCTCTTCTGAAGTCTTGGCCTTTTAGGCACTCTTCTAGATAGTAAAATAAATTATTGAATTGAGATAAAGGGAAGGTTTTTTTTTTTAAACACAAGTATATTTGCAGTCTTCAGAGATACAGAAAAAAGTTTCTTGGTCTTCCTGAAAGGTTCAGAGACCAAGCAGCATATGAAACAAAGTCTAAATGTGTATTCTCAAAACATGTCTAATTCCAAGAGGTTTAGATTAAACTACTAAAATTTGATTCATTTATTCAGGATTTTTGAGTTCACAGTGCTTATTAAATGAAATAAAAGATTATGCTGAGCATGCTTCCTGGGATATGAACGTGCCGAGGGCTAACGGGCTGCTTTCCATATTTCATGAGTTTGCCATGCATTCCTGATGTTTCTGTCCTGTTTGGTAAATCAGTGCAATTTCCCTCCAGTTGACACATGAGCAAACTCAAATACAGAGCTCCCAGCCAACTTCTCAAAGCCACAGGAGAAAGCAGAGGGTATGGAATTCAGGATGAAACAGGAACAGCCCTGTTCTTTGTCCTGCTCTCAGACTATCAGATCTTCTGGGCAGAGAATGCCATCTGGTTTTACCCCTAATGGTATTCACAGCCATGTCTGTCTTCCCTCTTTACCTGTTAGAATGTCCCCTAGCCTATCTTTTACTTGAGCTTTCCTGCTGGAAGGTAGCAAGTTAGAAATTTCCAAAACTCAAGAACTTTTTCTCCTTTTTACATTCAAGCTCCCTGTGTGAAGGAATAAATGTTCCTTGAAGCTTTTATTATGCCCATAATTCCCTCAAAGTCAATCATGGCTGCACTTAACAACCTGTTATTAGAGCATTAACTGTTTTTACCTTCACCTTGGGCCATTAACTGACAAAAGTGATGGTTACCTGGTAATAACAACCAGATTTGTATGGATTCTCTGATTTTTCTCATAGGAACTACTTTTTCATGGTGAGGATTTTAAAGCAGAATGCAACAAAGGACAGTTCCCTGGCCTGGTTGTGCTATTCCACTGGTTTCTTCATCAGCTACTCAGATCTCTCCTTTGACTTTTATAGTGTTCTTAGGTAGCCAGCTTATCCTTATCTCTAGGGAAATATTTTGCGAACTCTTACATTCATGCTAATGCTGAAATAAGATGACTTTTAATTTAGTTTGATGTACCAGTCAATATAGGATGTTTGACCTTGAAGCTCAAATGTACAGACAAAAATGCCTGTGAATCATTCTTATTATATGATCTGTCTGGTACTGAAATCCTCTGCTGGAAAATAAAAAAAAAAAAAATGAAAAGAGAAAAAAGCTCCTCGGCCTCAAGTAACATTAGTTTTCTACCTTGCAGCTTTATTAGTGGTCAGTCAACTTTTCAGCTTTCTGGAATCTGCTGTCAAGCTGCTTATCTTGACATTTAAAGGAAGCAGAGATACTATTGTTTTTCTTCTTACATTCACTGTCACAAACTGTTTGGGGAACCTGCTATTCTTGAGCACCCAAAGTACTTTCTATGATCAGAGTTCAGGAGTGACTTGGTGGTAGACACCCCTTGGGAAAAGGGGGAAAAAAAAAGATCAAATTTTAAGGAGTCAAAAGCAGCAATAGTGTCCCATTGTGCTTGGTACTGTATGTTCTGGTGGTAAAAGAACAGCTTTTGCTATCCAAAATCTTTGTAATCTAAGTAGATGGAGAAGTGATTAATGTCCCCGTTTCATGCCTGAAGAGCTGAGAGGTAACACAAGAAGATATTCTCAGTTAAAAATCACTGAAGTTTCTGCTTCCCAGAATGAATGTCTTAGAAAAACATGTCTTTCTTATTTCATCCTTTCCATCTCACAGGGATAGTCTGTCAGTTTTAAAGGTGTTTTAAAGGTACTAGTCAGAAGGTAGCACTGTCTGATGGACAGCAGTTATCAGCTGAAATTCAGTACCAGCAAAAACAAAAGATTAAACGAGAATTAGAACAATGGAGATACTAAAGATTTAAACAAACTATCAAACAAAACCTCAGTATTTTTTACTCCTGTTGTTTTTTCTAGAGAGGCACTGTCTTAATTCTGGACTTAACTCATTGGGTTTACTGTGGGTGTTTGCATTTATTAGATAGAACTTTGCATTGGTACTTTGTTATTTTTTTAAATCTTTCAGAAACAAGTGCTTCTGAATGTTAGATGCTTTGGTACACCAATGCACATTTCTTTCAAGTAGTTCATGACTTTTTGCTAGTGGTAACTGACTCCCCAAACACTTCCCAAAGTCAGCCAAAGTCAAAAACATACCAAGGATTTCTAAAAATCATAAATCTTTCTTTTGGAGACCTTTTAAAAAACTACCAGGGGTATTTAATCAAGTCATAAATGCCTCTTATATAACCAGATTTAAGCCATCTTGGCTAAAATGATTTCCCCACAAATCTTAGTAGCTCAGTGGCTATATTTTCTTTCTCTCGTGTCCTATCCCTCTAGCATTCAATAGAAACTTCCCTATTTAGTGCAAAGCCAGTTCATTGTTATTCCACAAAATGCATTTTAAAGAATTCTTCTATACACAGTGCTGACCCTGTCTGAAATCAACACTCTGGAAAATGTGCATTTCTGGCTACTCTAGAATTAAGAGGAAACAAAAAATAAGATTTAGTGTTTATTAATCTATCTTTTTCTGTTGCTTATTGACTACTGAAATTCTCTTTTATTGCTAAACTAGAGTCTTGCTACTGACATAGAACATGTGATTCATTTAAAGACTCTTGCTGTTCATAACTGTGCAGGGAGGATTTAACTCAAAGGCTCAAATAATGAACTCTCTCTTCCCACAGGTCCAGTGGAGCACGTCCATCTGAGTGTTCCCTTTGTTGCCATCAGAAATAAAGATGTCAACATTACTGCTGTAGTTTGGCCCAGCCAGGCAGGCACACTTACCTACTTCTGGTGGTTTGGCAACAGCACCAAGGTACAGATACCCTTCGGTTTATTTTCACTTCCCAAGCTTGTCCCACCAGACAGGGAACTCTCTCAGCCCTAATAAAAACTTCTCATCTTTGTTTGTTTTGTATTTTAGTTTTTTCCTTGTCTAAAAAGGGTTGTCATTATCTGAACTTCAACCTTTGTGAATTTATTTCCTCCTGTATTGTGTTGTTCTTAGGAGTCATTACTTTTTTACACCTGGTTGTTATCAGCCCTACTGAGCTCTGGAGACCACTGTTATTACCAATGTTCACTTGCAACTTAACTGAACTATATACCACTATATATGGAATCATACTGGCTTTCAACACATTGTTTTAAAACTGCTGGTGTTCAAATAACCATGGGGGTTTCCATTGTGTACCAGTATGCAGTATATAATGCTGGATTCCAACACAGTACTTTAAAGCTCTTGGTGTTCAAATAAACAGTTGCATCTAGAATTTCATGCTAGAAGAGTCTAACTTGAATGAACTGTTTGGGTCGATCCATGACTATTGTTCACAGTCTGGAATGTATTAAAGAGGGAGATGAGATTTCTTTGTAGCAAATTTTCAAAAGATGGGCACAAATGTATCAAAAAAAGCCTTTTTATCAATAGTTAAAGTAAGTGAAACTACAAGTTAATGCCATGTTTCAAATGGAGAGAGCAGGATTGCTTATTAGCTACAATTTTTATTTTAGGCTTTAGGAGTGAGACAGGCACTATTCTCTATTCTTACAGTTGTGAACTGTATAGATGAAAATTTTGCAATGTAGTATCTGCTGTTATTTACAAAAGCAGTTCAAGTCACATCATTGTCTACATTTGCAATTGAAGGTGTACTCTGAGGTGAGATCACAGCAGAAAGAAACAGGGATTTTACATGAAATATGGAACTTGAGATAAAAAATAGCAAGCAAACAAGTATTTTGTTTTCTCTTTGACAAAACTGCTTGAGTTTTAACCTCTTACCCTAGGTACAAACATTAGCGGGGGGGGGGGAGAACAGGAAAGGCTGTGTTTATGGAGATTTTACATCAAGTTAGGAAGCTTACTGTAAGAACTTGATTATTTTTGTGGGAGCATAATTGAGGCACTGGAAGAGCTCAGGAACAAAAACCTCTTACTGTAACTTGGCAAGTTGCTGTGCCCTAGCTGAGCTATGGCAACCACCCACATACACACATCTAGTCCATGACAAGTACCAGGTAATTCCACATAGTTTATACTGCACTGAAACAGAGGGATGCAAAATCACATTAAAGTTCAGATATTTTTGGCTCAGTGCTCACACACAGCCAGCCATCAAAGTAAATCTGAAACAATTTAGGTATTGGTAACTTGCTCATCTGCTTAAGCCTTCCAGTGTATGCAGGCATCAGACTTTTCCTTCCATCGTTTTAGTCCTTAATATAGAAGATGATTGTGAATAGGGCCTTAAAAAAGATTTTTTGTAATAGAAAGTAATTTGAAAAAGGTAGAGGAAAGCAGTGGTGTTTACTGCTGAAGATTTCTGTGCAGTTCTCATGGTGCTTGCACCTGGATTGCAAATATGATCTGTTTTGTCTTCTAGCTTAAATTTCAGACCATAGGCAACAGAGTACAAACAGATATGGGTGTGTTTGGGATAGACAATTTGGACATAGCTGTACATGGAGTAGCTGGCATGATTGCACGCATGGCTGAAATATGGAATAGTAAACATGATGCCAATTACTTGTGGCCAAATCTAAGATTCTTTCCAAAGCATTAACTCCAACTACCTTATCAAATGTACTTCAACTATGATAGAAGAATGGCAAAGGATGTAGACATAACAGTATCAGCCACCCTTTTTTCAAAACAACAGTCTGCACCACATCCAAATTCCTTCTGGGATGTTTTATGTGCATGTCAGATTCTTCTCTGTACCCACTCATGAATAAACTCTGGTGTTCTATGCAGAACTGGAAAATGGGGACACTGATTTGTGTGTGAATTAAAGGATGAGGTATGTAATATTGTGCATAGTGACTGGCATTGTTAGATGATATATTCTACTTCCATGCTGAGGGATTGCAGCTGCTTTTCCTATTCAGCCCATAGCAATCCCAGGCAGAACTAGATGTGTCTTGTGTCTCTGTGCAGTCTCACTCTCTGTGCTCCTGCACTGGTGAATTCTGTCTCAGACTCAAGGACTCTGGCTGAGGCTCTTCTACTGCTCTCCCCACCCTGCTGGAACTCCTCTACTGTGCTGATTTTTGCAGTATGCTCAAAGGCCAATTTGCTTGGATTAACACAGGTCCAGTTTAATAAATGTATCCAACTGTCTTAATAGGTTTGAGCAAATGAACCTTAAACTACTTAATTTAATTTGGAGTTAGCATCTAGGTGTTGGTGCTTGAATTAAAATTAAGGAGTTGGCTGGATGTTAAAACTCTATGATGGAGGTGAAATCATCCATGATAATGGAATGTACGGCATACACACATACCAAAAGGAAAAACTGTAATTTTAAAGGCCAGACTGCTTCCTCTTATCTGCCTTTGCACAGAGCCACAACCTGTAACCTCCAGGAAGATTGCTAATATCAATATCACTGCAGTTTGATACAGGCCCATTGGGCTTGTCCCAGATCCACATATATCTAAGTAAATGTTGGCCAGGCCTTTAGGGCTGGTACAAGCTGGAGCCCTTGGTCGGAGTCCCATGTGTTCAGACTTTTTGTTTTTTTACTGCTTTTTCATCTCATAGATGAGGGAGTGAAAAGAATGTGGCATTCTACAAAGAGAGAAACGTGTTTGCCAGTCTGGCCTATGCTGGTGGAAATTTTGATTTGGCTTTGAAAATGACATATATGACTGCTGTTGTGAAGTGCAGTCAGGTTGTCAGTCTGATAGGATAAAGCAAGAGAGCTGGAAGGTGAATGTTTAGAGGTTTTCCTCTGGAAACAAACTGGCAGTGTAGTGAAGGGACAATAGCAATGGTACAATGGCTTTATCTGTTCTCTTAGATCTCTGTGTGCAATGGAGATTAGTATAACTATTCCCATTTTAATGGTTTAATCTAAACTAAGAGTTTTTTCTGGAGACCAGCTGTCAAATCAGTGGCACTGTGAGGGATGGCCCTTTGATTTTCAATTGTGGTGGGTTGACCCTGTCTGGACATCAAGTGCCCACCAAAGCCTCTCTATCACTGCCCTCCTCAAGTGGACGGGAGACATAAAATATAAAAAAATCAGGTCACAATAAGGACAGGGAGTGATCACTGATTACTGTAACGGGCAAAACAGCCTTGACTTGGTGAGATTAGTGTAATTTATTACCAATTAAATCAAAGTAGGATAATAAGAAATAAAACCAAATCTTAAAACCCCTTCCCCCATCCCTTCCTTCTTTCTGGGTTCACCTTCACTCCTGAATTCTCTACCTCCTCTCTCCCCAACAGTGCAGGGAGGCAGGGAGTAGGGGCTGTGGTCAATTCATTACCCATTGTCTCTGCTGCTCCTTCATTCTCAGGGGGAGGACTCCTCACATTCTTCCCCTGCTTATGGGAGGGAGTTCGTCCTGTGGGAGACAGCTTTCCATGAATTTCTCAAATGTGGGCCCTTCCCATGGGCTGCAGTTCTTCATGTACTGCTCCAGCATGGGTCCCTTCCACAGCCACATTCAGTCAGCATTTTCAGCAGGAATTATGCTGTGCTTTCAGCCTGGTTAGCACAGTTTGCCAGCTTATGGTTGAAGCTGGCTTACAGGTTCAAAGCATGGACAGGGCAATGCTGGATGTCCTCACTCTGACCTGAGCAGTGTTGCTTTGTGATAGATAAATGGATTTATGCTCATAAAAGCAGAGGCTGGCCCTGAATCTGAACAATATGGATTGTTTGAAGAAGCATCTGCATATTAGGTTTATTTTCAATCTGAGCTTGTGTTTCGGGCAGCTGATATAGCAACTGTGCTGGGTGAATGTGTGTGTGTGTGTGTGTCTGTGTGTGTGTCTATGTGTGTACAACATTGCATTCTGCAGCAGTAACTCTGCAATTGCCAACTGTGTTCTATCAAGAAGTCTATAGTATAATGGGTTGCAGTTCAGTGGAAGAATATTTCAGGAAGCGTTCACTGAAGTGAGAGAAACCTCTGCCTATGGGACACTTCTCACAGGGTTGTGTTTGAGCCATGTTTAGTCCTTGGCAGGACATGCCAACTTGTAGCACCATGCCTGTACCAGGGAGGAAGGATGTTGTTGCCTGGTAGATTAAAGTACACATTGTGATCCTGAGTTAATCTCACCCTGATTTTGATATTGCCATCTGTGTTTGCTTCTTACAGCCCCTCATCACCTTGGAGAGCAGCATCTCGTACATGTTCACTGTGGAGGGGACGAACACTGTAACTGTGCAAGTTGCTGGAGGCAACACCCTCATCCAAGACACCAAGGAGATCGCAGTGCATGGTACCCTCAGCCTTTTACAATTGTGTCTCAGGGGGTTGAAGCACAGACAGACAGACACTGCTGATCCAAAATGAACTCTGGGAACTAATAAGTGTCTGGAGGAACCTCTGGAGATAAACCTCTGATGACAAAGATGTGTCATGATGACAGAATACAGAAGTGAATAGGGTGTGGCAGCTAGCCAAATCTGTAAACTCAGCAATAGTAAGGTGGCTGGTGTCTCCTTTGTCTGTTGGTCTGTCTGTACACCCAGACAGGCAACTCCCAAAAATAAAAAACACTTGGAGCTGCAATCAGACTGCCTTCCTTCAGCTTTCCAGCTGTGGAAAGAAATAGTCGTAGTTCACCGTTAAGGTGGTCTGAATGCACCTGGTGTCTCTCTCTATCAGTGATTGTATAAATGACAGGAGTCTGGAGGGGTCTGGAAAAGAGGGGACAGAAATGACTGTTGCTGTCTCTGCCCATCTTCCATGTCACAGCTGGAGGTCTGAGTGAGCCCATGGGATTTCCCTATGGGTAATGTTTGGTATGTTCTTGCTGTATCTGCATTCCATGGGCTCCAAAAAAGACCCTTTGGCCAACCACAGAGGTTACCCTGTTTGGGGCTTGATAAATCCTGAGTGAAAGGGCTATCTCAGCAGCTCTGGCCAGGACTTTGAGATTTCTCCAGAGAATAATTTCCACCCTGGGTCAGTCTTCATTTTCCTTATCCAGTTAGTGGCATACAACATTTGAGGACAAGCTTTTCTTTGGATAGCAAGTTTTAGTGAGAGACCTGGGCTTCAAATAATTTGGGTTGATTTGAAGTCCAGCACTGTGTAGTTGAACTATGTGTGTCTTGTTTCAGTAATTAAATACATATAAATGTCCTGCTGTATTCTCAGACTTAGCAACCAACTAAACAGATATTTATTGATTGTCTGGCCATAAAATACAATGGGTTTTAATAATTTGTTAATATGATTTAATAATACCCAAACTTGCTATTAGCAAGTATTAGTAACTTGATGATTTTGAGCATTGCAAAGTGCTTACTTTTGGGAAATTTCCATCTTTCTACTAGTTTCTGGAATAAACCTGAATCAGGCATATCTAAGAGGGATCCCCACAGGTGATCTCAATCTTTTGTCCCAGTACGTCCCAGAGAGTGTTCTCCTGACTCTGTTTTTAAACACCTTGGAAGAAATCTTGCCATTCTGTTTAAAAGATCCAAATCTTTTGGCTTTAACACAAAGAGAAATTGACCCAGTTGAAATGTCCAAATAGTCCTGTGCAGTGCTGTGCTGCAGACTGACCTGGTCTAGGGAAGGAGTCCTTCCAATCCCCCAGTCGGGTGATCAATTCAGATCTGAGTACATAAATGAGTGACACATTTAGTAAACATGCACTTTGCTAAATTTGTACCCTAGTGTCCTATGTCAAGTGATTATGGCTCTAGGCAGGAAGGTATGGATTTCTGGTGCTATCAGTGGAGGAGATTTATCCAGGATTTTCTCAAATTGAGATTAACAGAGAAGAATTTGCTCAAAAAATAAATTGGACATGGTACTGAGGGGTCAAAAGTAGATTTTATATATCAGGCTCTGGGATAAACCTTCAGAACTTGAGAGAGGTTCCCTACTCTCTTTGGTGCTTGTTTTATTTTAAAAGATACTGCACTATCTAGACAGAAAGAACAGATCTTGCAAAAGATGCCAAATAAATGCTGTGCTGGCACATCCCTGCTATTCTGTGGATTTCCTCATTTATACTCTGGCTGGCTTATCTTGATCTAAAACTAGTGCCTTCTTACAAATGATTAATGGTACTTGTTTGAAGAGCCTGGAGATCAGTTGCTTCAAGGTGAGGCACAGCACATCTCCAGAAACATAAAGGAGAGTCTTCTGCCCTGATAACTTAAATCTGAGCTTGATTCCTGTCCTGAATCTGTGCCTTCCACTGGCCCAAATCCATTGTGCACAGCTGTCATAAGGACTCTAGGCTTGGTCTCTGGTGACACCAGAGGGGAGAGTTGGAATTGGAAAAAAAAATAAATTGTTCTGTATTTGAAGTCTAGGAAGTTTTTCTTCTTCCCAGCAATCAGTCAATTAGGAAGCAATTTCCAAGTGTTTTGTGAATAGCCATTGCTTGATTAGCCAGTCATTAGCACCACTGTGTTCTGCTTTGTTGGGGTATTAACCACTCATGGCTTCCCTCCAGGAGAGCAAACAGATAATATGTTTTTGAAAACATTACTTACAGCAAGTGTTTGCTCTGCAGACCACAATGCATACAATTATACAGACCTTCCAAATTTCAGCCAGGTGCTGCCTTATTTTCTGGTCAACTTCCTTGCAAGCAGAATCTGACAAAGTTGAGTGGCAAAATTGCAAAGCTCAGAGGCATCATGAAGGGAAGACATCTCCTCACCTCTCTCATTCTTGCTTCTGTCTCTTTGGGGAAAGCCAGAGGCTGGCATTATGGTAGAATGTCCTTTATAAGAACCATTATAAGAATTTGTTCCTTACAAGCTTTCCATCCTGCTTAGTGTTAGCCAGCCTTTTTCTTCCTTCAGCCTTTTCTCTCTCTTGCTTTAAGATAATTATGGTCTTCCTGTTGTCTTCTGCACCCTTATCTGTAGCCTGAACACTGCCTATTTAATTTTATTCCAGAGTATTTCCAATCTCAGCTCCTTTCATTTTCTCCCAACTTGGACTACCATAACCCTGACATCCCTGAATGGAGACAAGACATTGGGAAAGTCATCAAGAGAGCACTAGTACAGGTGAGCATCTGTTTCCTTGTGTCTACTAATATTGACTAGGTGGTTAAAACATGCACTTTTTTGACATACTAGCTTGAAAGAATGGGAAAGGACAGCAGTAATGAGGCTATCATTAAAAATCAATAAAAAGCTTCTTAGTGTGCTGGATCTTTTTACAGAGGCAAATTATATTGGTAATTTTGTGGAAATATTACAATTACTTTTATTAATATTTCTGTGGTACTTTTTAGCTTTTAATATCCCTGATGATTTTGCAAATTCTTGATTGTCATTATTTTTATCTTGACAAATTGATATGACATTATCTACTGTTTTCTACTCCAAATATTTGGTTAGTGTTACTGCGTGTTCTTAAACAGCGGATCTACCTCATCCCAGAAGACAGGCATTGTAGTAGGCTGGATGCATGAGGAAGATATTTTTATCTCTTCCTGATACTCAGTCAGGAGTTCCACATGCAGCTACATGTAGCAGCTGAACATTTTAGAGCTCTACTCCCTTTCCAACTGGGACAAAAAAATAAGAATTCAGAGTGAAAATAAACTTACCTTGAAAATACAGGATAAAGAGAGACTTCTGTGGGTAGGAAGAATACTGAATCTTCCTTTGGGATTAATTAGAATATGTAAATTAGTACTCATATTCTTGCAGGAAAGGGGACAGAATAATTTATGATATCAAATAGTCAGGGACTTTGGTTTTGTATGAAATCAGGAGATAGATTTAGACAAGCTTTTGTGGGTTTTGCATCCTGCCAAAAATGTATCTTGCTTTTTTTTCTTCAGCTACAGCTGTTCTTAGAAATGGAGGCTGATTATTTTTACTGGGAAAGTACAAACCTGCTCAGCTTTTCTCATCTGCAGCCCACTCAAAATTCACAGTTTATAAGATTTCCTACGTTGTTTTTTCATCCTGAGAAAACACTAAGTTAATTTTTTTAAACTGTTGTTCCCTTTTACTGTATTCAGAGTCAAGCTTGCAGGAAAAAAAGAGATTAATTAGGTTGTAACTATGAAGGGTTACAGAGAACAGTAGAAATCTTGTAGAAGTGCTTGCTTGTATATCCCACTGGGAATGGTATGCCCTGCTAATATATTTCAGCTCATGAATGAGGCCATGGAGCTCAAGGTAGCTGAGCATTTCTGAGGGAGGGGAGGCTTCCTGCCCTATGGAGGATGCACAGCTTGGATTTGGGGAGAGAGGGCAGCAGCCTTGGTGGGCAGGTCGTGCTGAAGGCAATTGTGAGCATCAGGTACTCTTGATTCAGTAAACTGAGCAGCCCCTTGCACAGCCCTCCTGATCAGCCACAGTAGTAAAAAATCTCCCACTGTGGACATGGTTATTCATGTATGGCAAATATGGATCCCCACAACCTGGTAATATAAAGTGATTGCAGTAAATTTCTTCATGTGTCCTTGTTATTTGCACACTCACCAGTGGTCACTGAGACACTCTCTGGATCTGAGTTTGGGTCATTCTTTTGTAGCAAGAACTGTATGGAAAATTCAGACCTGGAGACACGCTGTGTCTGGACTTTGGGTTGAGATCTTTGGGTCCAGGGATGTTGTCAAGCCTATGTTTACTTCTAGAAAGGAAGTAGAGTGGATATTTAGCAGAACTTCAATTTCTGACCCACTAAATGGGCAGACTGGCTCCTTAGGACCATAACACCTACACTGGAATGGGTAAATAAAAATTTAACAGCAGCACCATTTCTGGTAGTGAATAGAAATATGACTAACAAAATAGCAGCTAGAGCCCTCCTTTTTGCTTTTCTTTTACTTTTTTTTAGGTGACTGGTATCCCTGATGAACAGATCTTGGTAGCTGTGTTTCCTGGACTACCTACTTCTGCTGAACTGTTCATACTGCCTCATAAAAACACAACAGAAAGGAGGAAAAGCAGTGAGGGTGATCTAGAGCAAGTAAGGAAAGAAGAATTAATGGAACATTTATTCCTGTTGTATCATTTGCAGATGGGCCCCTTAAGTTGTGCAGCATTGAAAATACTTACAATAAGTGTGGTGGAAACTGATGCGTCTGGGACTGTGGTGCTACAGTTTATGGCATTAAAGAAAATTATTTTCAGAGGAAAAACAGGATTTCTAATACCTCACTGAAATATGTCACAGTCTACCACTAGAAGAAATTCTTACTAAATCAGTGGTGTGTCCTTATTACGGTAGTTATGGCCAAAGGAACCTTGAATATGTACTCCCTCTAGTCCCTGGAGGAATGCTAATAGACAGAGGCCAAAGCAGCAAGATAATATACTGAGGTTTACTAAAAATAAATCAGGCTCTTCAGCTCATATATCACAGGAACAAGACCTCTTTTTTTTTTTTTTCTGCAGCAGCGAATGTCCTGTGCAAACTATATTTGGAAGTTACAATATCCATCCATTTAGATAAATAGGTAATTACGGTGATGAATAGCAACAGTGATATGCAGGCAAGGAAAGAGCTAGGAACAACAGCATTAGTCTGCTAAGCTTTCATGTTAGAATTACCAAGTGATTAAATCAAGTCTATAAAGGCAAAGGAGTGAAGTACTGCTGCTGGAAAGGCTGCTCAGCTCTAGCTAGTGTTCTTGTATGCAGCATTTTTACAGTGCTGCATACAAGCTATGCAGCAGCATGCAAGCTATGGGTAAGCCCAGTGCCACATAACTCTTGGAAGACTAAGTTTTCTGTGATCAAATATTAAATAATTCAGAGGACTACTGAATTCAGTGGGAGTTCTTATCACCCACTGAGTAAAGTCAGTTCCTGTAGAGTAGTACTTTTGTCCTAGAAAGGTAGCAAAGCTGGCCTCTCAAATTTATGGTGTTCAGAGTGCAGAAGAGATGCACTGAAGTGGGAAGATTTGAAAGATTTTTTGGAGGAGGTGTTCTGGGAGTCATGTCTATCCTGTTCAGTAGGACCTGTCAGTACTAGAACTCCATCTGAACAAGCTATTGTGTAAATATTTCATATATCAGTCTTATGCTGACAGCTCAGTTAGGTTTCTGACTAAGTGGGCATGAGGCCTGAAGCTCTAGTGCTCTAATTTTATTTGACAGTCTACTCAGTTGTACCTTGGCACCTGTTGTTGGCTTCTGCTTGAGGAGCTCTGCCCTGGAGAGTAGGTTATCAAGACTACTCAGTAGCTGTGCCCTGTCTATGAGAACTACTCTATGGAGATCAGGAATCAACAAACTCAGGTTCCAGTGTGACATGCCAAGTGTGTGCTCTGGGGCGACCAAATAAATACATCATAGCAGGGTTGCTGATATCCCAGCTCAGCAACTCCAGTAAACTACAGTCTAAGGCTGCTTTTCTAAGTGATGGAGAAATATGGCAAATTTTTCACTAATCTTAAAAACTGGATTGTCTCATCTCTCCAATAGCCTATTTAAATAGAAGCTATATGACAGGATCAATATGAATAAAGAAGTGTAAGATGAGACTAACTTAGTTCCATTATCCACCAATAAAAGGCCAATAGGTCAGTGATTGCCAAATGCATTTGATCAAACTCACAGGATATTGTCGAGGGTAAAAAGATCCTTAGTTATTTTCCCTCCTCCTCCTGTAGCCTCCCCAGAAAATAAAAAAAAATTTGCTAACCCTCTTGATTTGCTCCTCAGGAGAGATATAACAACATACTATGTAAGTCTCAAAAGTCCTGTAAGGGCGATTTGCACACAATAACACTGAGTTCCATATAGAGCACATGTACATCTTTCCACTTCCTCAGTCCTTCCTGAAAGCACTAAGAGAAATTAGCACCTTTCTTGGCTTATGTGCATTCCTGAATGTTCTCCAGACTTTGCTATCTTCTATATTGTAACTATTGTACCTCTTCTTATTTCTTCAGGTGGTAGAAATCCTTTTTAATGCTCTCAACCAGAACCTGGTCCAGTTTGAACTGAAGCCTGGTGTTGAAGTCGTTGTGTATGTTACTCAGTTAACATTAGGTGAGTGTGGAGTCAAATGCCTAGCTGTGGTTCTCTTGAGGCTTCAGACAACTCTAGGAGAACCAGTTTACATCAGAGCACTCACAGTTTGGTATGTGCTACTGGGACACATAGGACTCATTGAGGCATTGTGGTAGAAGCAGGAAGTGTTAAAAACAATCCATCAGGGGCATCTTCATGCTCCAGTTTGTACAAGTATAAAAAGTACCTTGTAAGAGTTCCCTATGGTTTAATCAACCAGTGCATTGGTGTTTTTCAAGTGTTTTAGAAAACCAGGTGAATGGTGTTCTATAGAGCCCTCATTGGGCACATGTGGAATTCAGGGGAGATATTGCTAACTTACATGGATATTGGATCAAATCCTTATTGCAAAGGGCTTGTTACAGTTATTACTAGCTAAAACCTTTAAAGTGGCAAAGTACTCGTGAAAGGAAGATCTAGGCCTCTTACAGGGAATATGTGCCTGAATACTGACTTCTACAAATTGGAATTTATTTAAATTTCAACCTATCTTCATTTTTGGACAGAGTAACCAACAGTCACTTTAAGCTTCATCACCCCCTTTGCTTTAAACTACCCTGATGTGAAGCTCTCAGCTATTGGTGAGACAGTCATGGTTACAAAGGAGGTGATGGATTTAATTTTGCCCTTGATTTTTATGACTGCCCTTGCAATTGTCTGCAATGTGGGATCTTGTGCAAGTACCATTGCTGATAGCCTCTCTGAAAGACTGGGATTCCTATTCCGCAGTAATACACTTCAGCTTCTTTTTATGAGAGGCTCTGAGAGAGCCAAGAACTGGGGGAAATCAAAGCTCGTGACTTTCCCTACAGGTAATATCTTTTTACCTTCACTCTTTAACAGTGTTTGGGGATGAGAGTCAGATGTTAACAGGAGTAGGCTGGAATTATTTAATTTGAAAAACTGGGAGTGGGATACAAATGTCGGCAGTCTCCAGGTGGCTCGAATTCTCCAGAATTTGGATTTATTCTAGCAAGACATCACATTTAACATATATTGCACAACTATTATTGCACCCCTTCCGGTGTGGGTACTGTATGTTTCATGACCATTCCCATAGTATTTTGCCTTGGATTAAGTGACACTCTTTTCCATAAAACAGTCAGAAGTATAAGTAGCAGAATATTGGCAGGATCAGATTGTTAGGTGTGGAAGTTTGGCAACAAAATCAGAAGTGACTATATTTGCATGACTTTGTTCCCATCTTCAGGGTGACAGAAAAAGAATAGAGAATAGTAAAACACCAAAACCAAATATTTATGCAGAATGAGAAACACTTAGCTGCTACTTATAATCATTTGTGCCTCATTAGAGACTTCTCATCAGACACTTGATTCTCAGCACAGTGCTCAGGCCATTAAGATAGTGTGCTCTGATGAGCTGTGGGAATAGCTGCATAAACAAGGTATAGGAATATACTGTATTTAAACCACCGAAAATGTCAAGGATTGATGGATCAAATCTCCAAAATGTTATAATGTATTGCGTGCTTGGGTCCAGGATTATTGCTTGGGCTCCTCCACATTATGAAAACTGACTCGATTTAAAAGTCTCTAAGGTCCAATACCAGGATGAGCCTTGAGGCTTCTCACAAGACTGTCACATGTGAGACAGACATACGTCCTTGGAAGATGGGAGTTGTGCTGTTCATTGATGCTCTGAGGTAGCTTCTCCAAAGGGGAATACACATGCATTAAGACACGCTTCATAAAATTCATTTTCACTCCAGTCCCTGGAAAATCCTGAAGAGAAATAGCCCACACTGTTAACACAGGAGTGATCAGGCATTCAGCTAAGCATATCTTGCTGTGCCTTTTCACTCGGAGATGTTAGACTGCACTGTCTTGAAAAGGGGGCTTGACTTTTGAAGGACGAGAGAGTCAATTTGTTTCCTACTGATTAGTTTTTCCGAAAACAGTGTGCACCATGCACTGATGATAAAGCAGATGTGACAAAGACAGAGTTGAGCTCAAGTCTCTGCTAGTTAATGTGTTCCCTTGTAAATCCTGAAAATATAATGCTCTGCTTTTCGTCCTGCAGCACCCCTTGTTGATTCCAGCTCGGGTCACAGCAGTTCTGCGATGCTGATGTTGCTGTCTGTGGTGTTTGTAGGCTTGGCTGTTTTTTTAATCTACAAATTCAAGAGGTAAGTTGAAAAACTTTGGGATGGGAGAAGGAGACACTGAGTGGTTTATAGAAAAACTAGGCAGAGCTGTGCCTGAACTGCAAACGTAGAGCAAGTTATGCTGGCCTGAGACTTAGACCAGTATAGTTCCCTATTTCTACAAGAGAAAACCATCTACTGCCCTTTGACCACAAACTCAGTGTTCCAAAAGCTCATCAAGAGCTCAGAAATCAAGCTGTAGCCTGCTTCAGCAGATGTGTTTGAACCACACATCAGAAACGGGAATCCTCTGTGCTCTCTGGGTACTGAGATGCACAGGGCAGGCTTAATCAAAAAACCACATAATATGTGGCTTCATAGAGCCTATGTCCACCTGGCCATCTGCCTTCTCATTTGCAGCATCTCATTTGTATCTTGCAAAGTGAATGGGTTAGTTTTGCAGAGGAACAGGTGTGATTATGTTAAAGGTGGGAGACTCAAAGCCAGAAAATTTTGTGTAAAGCATCAAAATGCCTTTGGGAATCTGTGCTGAGATTTACTTTGACAGATGTTAATGTAAACCTTTTGCTTCCAGCAGCAGGTAGGACCAGTGCTGGCCCATGGCACTTGGCTACTGCAAGCTGTGAAACAAAATATGTGATAAGAATGACCTGTTTGCTCTAGGGCTGCTTTATGAGAATATATTTTAGGCAGATGGAGCTCCTTAGAAGGAACTTTGCATTCAGTACAGTACTTACTATATAAAATGATTTATGTGCCCAGATCCTGCCCAGTGGTAAAATACTGTATTAGAAGCATAAGCTGAGTCTGATTTCAAAAAAAAAAAAAAAAAAAATTAAAAAAAAAAAAAAAATCAAACTTCCTGGGCATAGTAGTTCCTTCAAATGGGGAAACTACAGCTCTTCCTGTCCAATTCCAGCTATGTTTCTTTCTCCAGCTTTTCTGCACTCCAGAATAATGCTAGTACTCTTTAATGATCATAGTGGGATACAAACTATTAAAAATGGAATGATAATACTGCATGTATCCTCTTCTTCAGATTTAGTTTCCATAATTTCTAACCTCTTACGTTAATCATTGTCAAAATCAGTGAGTGACCCTGCTTCTAGTGCTTGATCCTGTGCACATTGATATCTGTGACCAAGCTCCCACTGACTTCAGTAGCCCAGGATAATTTCCAGAGAATGCATTTATGTGAATCTGCTCAGACGCAGATTTCAAGGCCTTCAGCATGACCTCCTAATCGCAGTCTGAAATCCTCTCTCTGCTTCTGTGAGGTGGAATACAGCTTCCCATATGAATGGGGAATGGGACATGGGACTTGTTTAAGGCATTGGTTTAATAACGTGCTGGGGAGACATCTGATGATTTCTCTCATGCCCATATGTAAGATGAGGAGGGCAAAGAAGTCTTTCTGGGGGATGTGTCAAGGTGTAGGTACAAACCTGTGTAAGACATGCTTTCCTTTCTTTCTTGGTGAGATGGTTTCTTGTTTGGACTGATGTCTTTGTCAGCAATTTGTTATGAGAAAGAAGGATCTGTATATTCCAGCTGCCAGAAACAGTGAGGAGCTTGTTAATCTGCTTTGGCAGTCTCCAGGTCACGTTATACTACTACAGCTCATAAAACTGACTCTTGTACTACTTTAGCATCCTGAGCCTTGAGCATCGCAGCCATCAGCTTTCTACTGTGCTCCAGGGCTGGGAAGACCTGCCTTGTTAAAATCTGTCTGAAAATTGAAGGTATTACAAATTGGGAGTGAGGAGGAAGGTGGTTAAAGCATCAGTTTTGCTTAGCACAAAAGCTCATCAACTTGCTGTCCCCCCTTATCTGGTCTGTCCCAAAGAGGATGAACCCAGAACGAACCAACAAAGTTTAGGATTAAGTCAGATACACAGAGAGTTCTCTACTTGATTTTTCAGAACAGAAAGCAGGTTTTCAGCTCTCTCTAAAACCCCTGGGTCAATGAAGCAGAAATGAGAGCATGCAACAATTCTTAGTGGAAGAAGGGGGGCAAACCCAAAAGCTTTCCTCTACCTCTCAGTGATGCAGAGGTCCATTAGGCATGTGTACTTTTTTGATTAATGGTGATCCCAGCCTGAATACAGGACTGCTGTGTACAGGGAAATGTTGTGGGGAGAGAATAGGCCTGCATGAATTTTTAACTCTACAACTTCACAGATTTGGTACTTTGCTGGTTTGCACACAGACTCCTTATTATGAATCCCTCAATTTATAGACTCAGCAGGCATGTTAAACACTGCTGCCAGAGAGATGCCTGTTGAGCAGGTCCAGGTGGAAAAGGAAGGAAGAGGGAAGAGTATGCAAATAAACTGTAAAGAGGTGGTTTCATTTCTAGTAGTATGAGCAGGTCAATACTATGTGTGTATGAGTGGTGAGCAGTGGTGGAGCAGTCGAGGAGTGTGCATGTCCTGAGACAGGACTGCAGAAGTGTGTGTGCTCAGAGTTGTGTGGTGGGATGTTGTGTCCACCTGTGTCTGTACTGCGAGGCACAGCAGAATTAGGTATGTGTGTATGGATACACATATGTACAGCCACCTCTTTTTTCCCTAACTTTCCCTAACTCTTTTTCCCCCTTCTGAAGTGGAGGGGTCTCTATTCACAGTTCTAAAAAGCTTTTCTCACCTTTCCTCTCCGAGCTCAGAAGACAATCACTTCTCTGCCATCGCATTGTTTGGAAGCAAAATTAAGTCTTCCAGTATCTCCAGGCATGTTCTCATGTCCATGTCTCTACACATCTCCAGATGTATTCTGGACACTTAAATCCTATGGGAATGACTTAGTTCTCTTGCATTCCCTGTGTAGTTTTTATGTCTTCTAGTGTCACGTAAGGCATATTTTAACATTACAGATTAGGAGAAAGGGAGAAGATAATGAGATTTGTTATCTGCTACTAAACATTCCCAATATGTCCTGGCCTGCTGCTGGTTAAGAACAGAATGCCAGCTCAAGCCAATAGGACTAGTTGGTTGAGGCCAAAACTTCACTGGAGTAGTATCAGCATAGATCTATTGAATGCATGAGAGTTGAGGCAATTTCCACTGCTTTCAGTCTCTGACATGTCCAACAGCAGACAGATTAGCATAAAGATATAACATTTTATATAATTTCTTTTGAACATATCTTCTTTCTCTCTCCTGTGTGCTTTTAGGAACTGAAAATATTCTCCGGATTTTCTTTTTTTGAGCAGCGTGGACTGTCTAACTAACTGACTTTCCAGGATACCATTCTAACAGTCCAAGTTAATTTCACTTGGAAGAAGGAAGAAGAAATACTCCCTTAACTTTTTTGGGTTCCTGAGCAGCAAGGGAAAATAAGTCCCTGCAAACTTGCATGATCCATAGCATGACAAACATTTTTTTTGCAATGCAATGGTAACAAATAGACTTTGGAAGGGTACTATGAGTTCCAAATCCTGTACTCTGAGGCAGGACCAATTCTTTATAACTCTTTCTGTGACAATTCCTATTGAGTCAGTGTGGGCTTGTCAACAGCAGCAAGCCTAGCGATTTTTTTTTCTCAACTGATAGTAGTGCTCAAATGGATTTTTACTTTTGGTTTCCAATGCCCCACTGATCATATAATAAATACTGAGAGAGCTGACAATTGCAGCTGATTGTACGTAGTTGATTGCTGCACTCTGAGCTGAGTACAGTGTCCACTGTGTGTGCGACTTCTCATTTATAAGGACAGGACCAGAACACTCGGGTTTACAGCTGTCAGTGGCCTGGGATTTGGGGTAGCTTTAGGCTGGTATTGGAATCAGTGGATGATAATGGCACTTTTAGAGATGAACATCTCTGTGTTGCTTTCACCATTCTGAGGGCTCACTGCCAGAGCTGCATTTCTGGGATTGGTCTCAGTTTAATTTGTCTGAGTAAAAAATGACATGCTGAGGATTCCTGTGTTACAAAATATAGCCTCTTGTTTTCCTTTCTTGTGCAGGAAAATCCCTTGGATTAACATCTATGCCCAAGTTCAGCATGACAAGGAGCAGGAAATGATTGGCTCTGTCAGCCAAAGTGAAAATGCCCCCAAAATCACTCTGAGTGAGTTCACAGACCCTGAGGAGCTGATGGACAAAGAGCTGGACACAAGAGTGATGGGTGAGAGCCCTCCACTGTTTTTTTTTTTCCCACAGTCTGGATGAGGATGTTGGTCACTGGGGTATTAGAGAAGCAGTGACTGTGACTCCGGGTACAAGTAGAGCCTGAGGCACTGAGATAGGGGTTAATCTCTCTCTGCAACATAGTAACAGGCAGTTTTTCTGACAACTTTTCCCACAGTGTTACATGACCGGGGTAGGAACCTGTAGCCAACAATAGCTATATGGGACTTAGTAATGCCTGTGTCTCGCACTTATGCCTGCTCATGACTCTGCCTCTCCTGTGAAGTACCAAATTTGCTGAACCCTCCAAAGAATCAGCTGAGCCAAGCTTACACTGTTGGTGTGCTATGATTGCAAGCAAATATGTCCCTAATAGTTTAATGAGTTTACTGCTGGTCAACTGAGCTGTAGTAATGAGTTTTCTGCATGCTCCCTACTTGTTGCAAATACAAAAGAGGATGTCTTACTTCTAAACACCTTTGCTGTCTTTACACTTAAACAAGCACATCCTAAGAAGGAGTGAGAAGCAATATAGACCAAACTGTTAAAGCCACTGCACTGACTTTCTTCTCCATTTTCTCCTCCACAGGAAGCATCTCAACAATTGCCAACAGTGAAAGCACAAAGGAAATCCCCAACTGCACTAGTGTTTAATACTGAGAATCCACTTGGTCTACAATATTTCTGACTTTTTATTTGTAATTATTATTGTTATTATTATTATTATTATTATGAAAAAAGAAAGAGTTATATGTCATTATTATCATTTGGGAGGGGATGGGGTGGGCTTTTTGTGTTTACCAGGGCTGCATTCATAAATAGCAGGGGTTCTTCATATTTAGGAAATACACATCAGATTAGAAATAAAAAGCAAAGAATGAGTCCAGTGTGCAATGGGATTTGAATGCCAGCCTCCTGTTAAACACAGAACAGGAATTAAGTATTCAAATCCAACAGATAGGTATTGTACCTTAGGCAACATGTTGTAAGTAAATTGTCCCTTTTCAGCCCTTTTCAAACTAAGTCATGAATCATCTACTTCATTCTGCCAGAGGGTTCAGACTGGGCTGTTAGACGAGGCTCTGCAACATGCCAACATCCCTTGCTTCCCGATGACGTGCATGTCTCAGCTTTTTACAGGATCTTGCCTCTTTTAATTGCTTTCAATTTCAGTCACCCTCTGGCACTGTTGACTGCTGAGAAAGGAAAAAAAAATCAGAGCAAACACACACATCAGTGTTCCTTGGACTACAGACTGGCTGGAGGGGGCAGCACCACAAGCAGTGGAGGAGCACGCCTGAGTTTATGAATGCAGCCTAAACCCTGTGCATGTGAATAGCGAGGATGCTGAAGGCCTACTGTAGATAATTACAATGTACATAGCTTTTTATTTCTTGGGAAATAATTTAATGTTTAGTAAAAGAAGATATGTTTAAAACAGAACCTGAACCACACACAGACATGCACGCACACACACACGCGTGCACACACACACACACACACACACACACACACACACACACGTGTGTGCTCGTACACGTCAGCCAACCAGGGACCGTGGCTGAATCACGCTTTGGTTCCAAGTGTGTTCCAGTTGTCTGTCATATTTCAATCTGACACAGCTGTCTATAAGCAGCATAGTTTATTTCTCTGTGTATAACTGCAAGCCTTTTTTAACATATATATATATGGTGTCATTTCCTATGATGGGGCAGAAGATATTAGTGGGACAGACTGTGAGCCTGTCGTAAATATTTTAACGATGTTCATTGTTTACTCATCTCTGTCACTGTTGTCAACTTCTGAGAAGGATCTTGGTGACATTTGTTAGTGAAAATGAGGAAAACAATCATGAAATTATCACCATCTCAGTGTGGACAAATATCAGTGGCCTTGCAGTACCTAGTACAACCTCAACTCAACAGTGAAGCAGGCTGCAGTAGCTTTATTCCCTGGGAGAAGTTATGCTTTTAGCAGTTAAGCTGATGAAGTGAAGTGCTATTTAGGATGTGTAAGAGTAGTAAATTTTGGCTGAACAAGATGTATGCGATTAGGGACTGCTCTTTGGAGAGGGCAATGAAGGGTCAGACTTGTATAAATGAGCTATGAAAAGTCCTTCTTATGAGTGCTGCAGAACAGCAGCTTCCAATTCAGAGTGGAAATGCCATCAGAGTAATTTCTGTGTGCTAGTTGATGCTTCCTAATTAGAGCAAGGACGGTAATGAAGAAAATGTATTGAAAAAGCTCTTTAGAAATTTTCTACTACACTGAATTGAAGATATCCCTTAGGAGTGATGGAGTTCTGAGGTAAGAAGTTGACCTAGTGATGAGTTACTTTTATCCATTTTTCTTGAGTTGGTGATGTCAAAAATGAACCTTATTCTGCAGAGTATTGAGTTGTATGACCCCACTGGAGGGAAAGGAAGGTTGAACGCGTGTCTGGGAAGATGTTCTTTTGTTTGCGTGATAACAGGAGGCTGAAATGACACCAGGTGACAATGTTTGTTGTAATTTTTTAGGATCTGGATGCAGGACTCCACATCAAAGGTTAAAATCCTGATGGGTCTGCAGATGTAGAGAAAAGTGGTTAAACACAGTTTGGCAGAAAAACTCAAGAGGTATTTCAAGATTAAAATTGTAAAACCAAAACTTAGGAAAATACTGTTTTGTGAGAAGTGCTAAAGTTAAATATTCTCAATTCTTCTTCTTCATTTCAGTCAGGCTTGTGGACCTTTTCTTTTGATTTAAAAATATTTCTCTACTATTTCTTCCCTCACTTTTCTGCTCTGGTTTCTAGTATAAGCTGGAGAGTGATGGCTGTGTTATTCTACTTAACCTTGAGTTTCCATCCATCACATGTGCATAACTGTTGCATTACTGTCTTTGTTCTACTGAAACATCAAAGTAGTTTACAGTAATGGCCTAGTCTGGTGATAAGACTGTTAGCACAAGGCCATAGCTTCTATTCAGGTATAGATGGGAAGGATGTTGTACATAAACAGTGGTCCCGTGGGCCTTGAGCTAAACTGTGGGCTGATCTTAGTCTTTGCTGATCATTAGGGTTCAAAGGACCAATTTGGGGAGCTGCTGCAGAGAACTGAATGTAAAGTACTCATTGTTTTCTGTGTTAACTTTCTCTTTTATAAAACACAAAACAAAGTTAAAATATTCCTTGTTGTTTGGAGTTTTCTAGGTTTTTCATGGGATTGATATCATGTTGATTTAACAGGAAAGGCAGGGTATTGCAGTTTTCACAATTTCTTTTTGCAATTTAATTTTCACACTTTTAAAGATGGCTGTTAAATGTGTCATAACAAATGGGAGGAAGCAAAGAGGGAAAATTGAGAGTAAGATGATGAAAAAATGGAAACATTTTCACTTCTCAAAAAGAAATTTAATCTCAATGAAGGTTAGGGAATTTCTGAATGACACAATTAATTTTTTGAGAAACATCTATCCAGAAAACCATTTTCAATCCAAAATGATCCTAAAATATTCTACAAAGCAGATAAAAAAGATCCGTGGAGCCAGAACTGAATGTCAAAAAAAAACCTGACTGATTCTTGAGTTCACTCAAACTTCATGTTCCATGAGACTTAGTGGGTGTCACTACCTCTCTGGGTAGTTTGTCACACTGCTGTCAGGACCAGGGTGTGCTCCATGCACATCTGAAAAGAGCTCCCTAGGGTGTGCATGGGACTAGACTTGCCAAATAATACCTGCTGCCTTAGGGCACAGTCATGGCTGATGGCAGCTGAAAGAAGCTTGTGTTCATAACTGAAAGCTGCTCCTTTAGGATACTAGAAGGGTAACTACTGTGTTCCAGTGGGATACTGAAGGCTGTATCTATCTATCCATGGGACCTCTGTAAGGTTTGCATTGGGCAATCAACACTGTTCATCTATTTTGGAAGGTACTGAGCTGTGGTGTTAGCACAGACTGGAGCATTGGCCACTTTTGTTTGTGTGTGTCTTGCTGCAAGATAACTTGAGGTTGTCATTAGGATTTTTTCCCCTGCAGGAAAAATTCCCCCCTGGGGAAAATGTACTGGGAATACTTGAAGCTGTAGACTGTTACTTACCTGAGTAATGAGGGAAAGAGACCATGGCATGACTAGAACATAAATAGCTCCCACACTCTAGTTATGTAAAAAGAAGAAAAGAAACAGACAGAGAGCAAGAAACTGGGTCAGTGCCCTCTATCACTGCCAGCCTTTCCCCCATGATGGATTCTACTGTATTAGCTATAATTTCAGAATAATGCATAAGGCATAGAGACTAGATGCAACTTCTGGCTCTGTATGGCTGACAACCTGATGTAAACACCAAACAGATCCTCTGCTTAGTTTAACTAGTGCTTGAGACCCCCAGCACTAAGCCCAGATGGATCAGAGGTAAGACTAGAGCGACTGGAGACTGCAGAGGGTTTCAGACACAGTTGCCATCAACAAGATCATGTGCAGCAAGTGTGTGTTTTCTTCTGGACTAAGGTTTGGTTTCATGGATGTGCAAAGATGCCCTGATGTCCTCTTTTCCTTCAATCAACTCCCACACACATTCCAGGTCTAACAAACCAAACCAGAATCCTCACGTGTCAGACACTGCACTAAACCCAAACCACCACCATGATTTTAAAGGATTAAATGAGACAGACAATTGCAATACCTGTATTGAACACAGTAACACAACTGCATGAGTCATATATATACATATATATATACTGTTCTTGGTTTTATTGTTCCATTTGAATATTTCTACTGTAAAAAAAGGCAGTGGTTTTGAAATTGTTGAAAATAAATGTATTTTTGTACATCAGAGTTACCCCTGGCTGCTTTTTCAGTCCTTGTTCTTCTTATATTTCCTTTCGGCAAAGTCTGCTCTTTCTTCTGAATTTCCCTTGCCATATCTGGCCCTCCAACTCTGTTGTTCAGGGTCATGCAAAGCACATGGAGGGTCAGCAGAGAAATGTTCTAAGGCAAGATTTTTTAAGATAAAAGAGAAAACAACTACCTCTCATTCCTTCTTACTGCTCCCCTCCAAAAATAATTATCTTCTTACCTTTCCATTCTACAGGCTGATTATCTTTGGAGTCTTGGAGGTGAATAGAAGGGGCAAACTATCTGCTTGTGCAGACATGACCCCATGAATCCCATACTCTCACCTAACAGACTTTAGCCTGTAAGAGACTGTGGAGTGTTTATGTAGGGAAAAAAAAAAGAATAAAAGAAAGAAAAAGTATTTTCTTCGCTCTGTGGTAGAAGAGACTGTTTAAAAAGGAAAAAAGAATATGGAAATATGTCTCTGGATATGTATCAACCAACTGTACCCATGCACATGCATGCATACATATCTTCCCCCCCTCCCACCCCTTTCCTCTAGCTCTGTAGGTCCATAAACTGCAAATTTCAGGAGTGTGGCAGACCTACCTGGGAAATATCTCTTCTCCATGGCCATCTCCTCCATATACTCCTTCCCAGATGCCCACTGCTAGTCACTGGTGGAGGCCAGACTAATGGTCCAAATCTTTTCTCTGACCTGATGCAGCTAAACTTTTATGTATATATTGCTTAAGAACACAGTGGTGTCTGTTTATTTTCCCTTTTATATCCAAAGCTCAGTTGTTTCTGTTTTTCCTTTATGTCAGAAAGCTAAAAGGGTGAGACAATGAAGGACTAGGTTGGCCTTCTCTGAGTGTGATGTGTGAGGGACCTCCAGAATTGCAGAAGACCTTCAAAAGCTAAGGCTTTTGAAATATTTGTGTCTGGCACTCTTTACAGCAATGCTAGTGCAACATTTCTGTTCATGGGATCCTGAAATCCAAGTTATGAACAGACAAGCACAAGTGGTTAAATTACCATAGCTTAACAAGCTACCACTGAGACCCAGTGATTAGGAACCCAGCTAAGTACAGCTGTTGAGTCAAATGCAGGCACTTAAACATCAGCCCTCATCACAGTCTAGAAACATGAGCAATGGTTCAATCTTTGCCTGAATCCAGCTGTGTTGCATGGAATTCTCATTCCCTTTATTAAAGGCAGTGTAAGCATTGTTTACTACATCTGATATTCTCGTGGCTGTGCCAAATACCCCTCTATAAGGGAATATGGTGCTGTTCAGGAAAAGTGTGTCATAAGTACTCCTGGAGTCAGCACATTGCTGTCTTGTTTCAGTCCTTACTGTGGTGCTCAAAAACACCAATATGACCCAAGGCTACCATGCTGGGTGTAGGACACCTCTAATATAGGAGACAAAAGTAAAATAAAGACCATTTTCCCTGGCTTGGTGTATTATTACTGAGAAGCTTGGCCTGGTTTGGGCTCTCTGCACAACAATGCTCTTGTTATGCAGGGAGAACCTGTCATTACTTGTGCAATGGCACCACTCAGATGGCCTGCTTGAGAGCACATCCCTCAGTGCCCCCCACCAATAAACCACATTGCAGTGATGTTTGTCATGGAGAGCACCAGTGCAGCAAGGCTTGGCTGGGGCTGGCTGCATCCTCACCCAGGAATGGAGGGGTTGCATGCCTGAACCAGCCCAGGCTGTTTTCCCCCTCTTTGGGACACTAGGCTGGATTCTCCTGCTGCAAGGCAGAATCTGACAGGCACCTGATGTACCTTTTGTATTGTTCTGAAAGACGAGTGTCCCTCTAAAATCATCATTACTCCCCGTGTTCCTGCCTGCCAGCAGTGTGCCCAGCTTGGCAAGATAGGAGAGGAGCCTCTTTCCCTTGATTCAGACCAGGTCTTGGTGCAAACAGAAATACAAATTCTCATGCCCAAGATAAGACACCTTGTATGCCAGGTACCTTCCTGTGAATGCTGCTACTCAAATTCTAGCCCTTGTTTTGGGGACAAACAAGGTGTTTCCCATCCAGAGCTCATGGCACTACACACTTCAACAGGATGAGGCAGCATTTAGCTGAATGTGCCTTGTGCCCAGGTCTTCCTTTTCCTTTGGCCCTCTCCCCAGTGAAGTACTCTGGTTATTAAGGACTATCAAAGCACCATTGCATTACTGACATATTATTGTAATACATCACTTGAGTGCTGGTCTGCTGTTATATATCATGGTGCTACTTCAGGGAATTGACAGGTGACAGGAACCCCAGACCCACAGACAGATCACTTTTCTAAGCTTTATTGGCTGCTTTTTTTCCCCTTAGACAGCAAGTGAAGGCAAAGAAAGTGTTGGACTGCTGCCATGAAGCTTTCAAAGCCTTTAAATATATTTATCTATACATTTTTCCCTTGACCCTGAAAAATTAATTAAACAAATCTGCTGATGTTTCTCTATGAGACCATAGAAATGGGTTTATTTTGGGTCATGGAGGAAGCAACAATTGCTCACTGTGAACTGTTTCATGAGATTAGTATGTGTCAGTGTCTGGTTGTGAGCAGAAAAGAAAGGCTTGTCCTTGCTAAACAAAAAAACATTTGTTCCTGAATTTCAGAAGAAAATATTATTAGTAGTTCTATTGACTATATTATTAAGGCAGTTGTTCAGGTAGAGGCAGGACAGAAAGCAATTGTTCTCTTTGCTATTGGGATTTTACCCTTGATGAATACAAAATTATTTGCTTCACCATTGCTTTATCCTGGTTCTACCTGTTCAGGCACCCCAATATCAGTGAATTTAGTCTTGATTTACACCAGTCTGAGCTCTCACATTAAGAGGAGTTACGTGCCTACTTCAAGGACAAAATAAATCCTTTTTAATACCTCATTGTGAATGTCAAGTAGTTTTCAAATCAAAATTTAGGGAGATTGTAATACTATTACTAATAAAAAACCACATACAAGGACATAGTTGGGAGGCTGAAGAAGTATGTTCATTAAATGAAACAAAAATGTTATGACAATGTATGTTTTTTAAAATCTTGTGTTGTTACATGAACCTGGAAGGCAAAAAGGAGAGAAAAACTGGAAACCAGATGTGAAGCAGAGTGAGGAACAAAAGAGATGGACCAGACTGGCTGAGATCCTGTGGCTGACCAGGAGGCACAGTGAGAGGCACATGGTTGTTTAATCATTTAATGGTTTTAGCATGGGAAATTTCTAAAATTGCAGGCTGGATCAACTGAATCAACAGGAGATGTAGCACATGCAGGCCATATAAGATGGAATTGTCTCTGCTTCCACGTTCTGACACTCAGCATTGAAATTCAAGTTTTAAGCAACTTATTCCCTACTGAAATCGCAGTGCTGAGTGTTGAGGTTCCTTGGAGAGCAGTGGTGGGTGAGTGAGGGTTCAGGCAGAATTTGTGGGCCATTTTCAAAGCTCAACTGAGGGTTGGATGTAATTGTATTCAATGGGTTGGGTGGTTGCCATGCAAAAGAAATGGCTCCTGATGTGGGATGTAGGGAAAATGAGCCTAAATAGGTCAGTGGGGAAAGGGTAGGAAGATGGGCTTATGAAACACTGTGCAATATTTGTCAGTTCAGGGGACTCACTCCTCTTTCCTTGTTATTAATTGGACTGCATGCTGGGTGAGGGAATGAGTTAAAATCATTGTCTGGAATGGGAGACAAGGATGAGCTTTTACGGGGAATGAATGGGCCATCAAGAACTGACTAAGGCAATTGACCAGACTAAGAGGGGGGGTGTAGCTACCTGTCCCTGAAATGAGCATTCCCTGAAGAGACCTTGAGAGAAACCAGGGTTATTAGAGAAGTTTTAAGGAGGAAAAGAGGTGGGGAAAATGAATGTGAGACAATCTGACAACCAAGATAAAGCAAAATCTACCGTGGGAGCTCTTTCTGTTGCCAGATCTGGAAATGTTTGACTGCACAAAACATACACACCCCTCTTTTCAGCGTGATTCTGGGTCTCCTGAGAGTCCACAAGGATGTGGCCATAGCACACCACTGGGATGCTGAGGTACAGACAGTGCTGCCAGCAGAAGGAGAAAGGTTTCTGTTACCTCGAGAGCTCTGCTCCTCAGCATGCATGTGGTAAAGTGTCTAAAGCTTATTGCAGGCAAATTTTAGAGTTTAAATCCATTTATGGCTCTGGACCTTACTGCCTAATAATATCACCTACACTTGGAATAATCTGAGACGTTGTTAGGAATACTTGTGAGACTATGGTTTTAATCTTTTTTTTTAACCTTGAAATGTTCCTATCAGTTTCAGTCTACAGACTGCTAGAGATCTGAATTGAACTGTAAGGCGCTGAGGGACTTTCCTCTTCATTTTTGTATAAAACTTCCCTTCCTTTTGTAGGTTATGCAGCAAGTTGCAGCATAAGCTTCAATGCTCCCTTCACCCATTGTACTTTGGGACTATGAATAATTTACGGTATGAAAAATATTTACAGTATGAACAATTTGTCTGTTTCTAAAAGAAAAAGTCATAGAAAGGGCAAACATGTGCAGTCTTGTGGCTTTGGTGCTGGAGAGCCTGGAGATACTTCTGGCATCAGTTGGCACTTTCACTGTGGGTTTGTCATTAGCTCCTATAGTCCTTGGGGGACATCCCCACTCTGCATGAACACTTATATGATTCCCACAGCTCCCACAATTTACCAGCAGATGAGGGGCATTTAAGAACTGCTGCAAATTACTTATTCATTCAAATTATTTGCATCAGCCTTGAAACATTAACTGATCCTGAGTAGTGGGAGGTAATTGATCTAATTTATTTACTTATCTGTTCCATTAATGAATTTTTACCAAGTTACTTTGAGAGCAAAATGTGAAGACAATGCAAAGTCTAAGAAAATTAGGGCAGACTATGCTGGGCTGGGAACCAGGTCTCTGCATGTCAGTCTGATGGAAGTTTCTGGGCTTGGGAACTACTAAGTCCAGGGCTGCTCTGTGGGGATGGAGAGCAAGATGGAACTGAAGAAAAGGCTTAGTTCCTCACTTAAATGGCTATTTGGACTTAAACCTCTAACATAAGATCATGCATTAGTTTCTGGTTTGGGCTAAGGTGGATCCCTGCATGAATCTCCATCATATTTGGATCTGAATTTCTGTTTGTAGCTGCTGCACACCAACAATCTTCAAGATGGACTGGACCTCCTTTACAGACCAGCTTCCTTACATCAGGAACTCTGACTGAGAGGAAGTCTAAAAGGGACATCTGAGTCAGTGGACTGGAAGGTGTTGAAAGGTGTAAGTGGGTGGAAAAGGTTTCAAAGGGAGGCTGAAGGTTCACTCTGAGCCCAGAAGGCTGCTAAGGTTTTGTTTTGTTGATTTTCTTTGATAGTAAAATGAAGACTCTAATTTTTAAATCAGAATTAATAGCTCATCAGGAACATTGGCTTCAGAAGTTATTATTATGTTTCAACAGATGTTCAACCAGTCAGATTATTTAATTAGCTTCATGCTCTTTAACCTCATAAATCTATGAATGTGAAAAGGAAAAAGGAAATGAATTCATGAAAATAAATCAACACCCTAGACCTTAATGCAACCAAAAACATTTTGATGAAAGCATCACTGAAAAGTCTGGGGAGCAAACTGAAGGCCTGTCCCTGCACTATAAATCACACTTGAGCACAGTTTTTGAGGGAAATGCCCTGGATTCTCAGCACAGCATCCTTGGGAAGCAAGTAAAGTCTTTGTGTGTAGGGAGGCAGTTTGGCATCGTAGACATCTGCATGAAATGTGACTTTCAGAAGTTTTGGCTGTTCCTTTTCCTTTTCTCCTTAAACAGTGGAAATGTTGCCTGAAGCAGAGTGCAACCCTAAGGATGCTTTTCAAAATTGCTCCAGAGAAGAGGGTAATACTTTAAGATACTATTTAGAAGAAAATCTTCTCTGCTTCCTATTGACCAGGATGCCTTAGGAGACTGGCATCCTGATTTCCATTTTTCTGTTACTTCCTTGGCTTGGGTAATAGCAATATCACTCCTTCTGTCATACAAAAGGTGTTTTTATGTTTATTTGAAATGGGTGGATGAATAGATGGCCTAGGGACCTGCCAACATATCTGCAGAACAGCAAGGCCACCCCAACCAGTGAAGATGGAAAGCTAAATGACAGTTTGGTTGCTTCACCATAGTTCATCTGAAGTACTTGACGCTAATGCAGACAATTAGTATTCAATCTGACCTTGAAAATAATCCTCCCCTGTTAGATTTCAAACAATTTAGTGGCAAACCTTTCTACTCTATGGCAAGAACCGGCCACTGCCAAGATCCTGGGCCAGCTGTCACCAGCAACTGGACTGGCATCTCTGCATTTGCTGCACTCGTGTGATTACAGCAGGCATGAGTCAGTGAATCAAAGCATACAGTGACCCACTTCCTTGTCAGCATGCTTGGAAATAAAGGGTTTTATTCTCATGTGTGGTATTCTGAAATGTGTTGCCCTCATCTTCATTTCAGAAAAATACTTTGTTGACAGGCTTTTGTCCCTCCAGGGACCAACTTCAAACAAGAGATCATTTATACTCCATTCAGTAAGGACTTTTTTGTACCCTCATTGGCTTCAGCAAACAATTTTTTTCTTAATTTTTCCTTCCAGCAATTTCATATAACGTGTCTCACAATATGCCTGCATTCCATAAATCAGAGGGGACAGAAACCTGCACATGGCAGGAATGGATTTGCTCCAGAAACTTCTGAAGGTCAGTTTTGACTTTGCTCTGAGCTCTGTACAGTGGGATTTGGGTCAAGCACAGATAATATGGTCATCCCCCTGAGATCTACAATTAAATATTTTTTTGCTTCATGGACCTGTAACACTTCCTACACAGTGCACCAGGCATTGCTTTGGACCTTGTTTTCCCGACTGCAGCAAATGGGTCTCCAGTTCCTGCTGATAGTGCCATGGTCAGAACTAACATCACCTATTGCATTTCTCTCTTTTTAATAATCAGATACTTTCCAATGACTGTGTTATGGTTTGCTTTTCTAGTTAACTGCTTCCTTTCATCTCCTACACCACCAGCTACTTCTCTGCCTTCCTTATTTTTCAAGTGGCATCATATCCCTGCTCAGAAATTCCCACCTATGCAGCCAGTTTAGTGGGGAGGTGAAATTCGCCCTTGTTAGTTCAAAGGTGTGGAAGAAGAGAAATCTGAGTGTAGAGGACAGCCATCTTTTGCAACTTGACTGTCACAAAATTTGAGTTCAAAAAGTTCCAGGCAATGTGACCTCCCTCCTTCTCAGGGAAAACATGACCTGCTGTGTCTGCCTGTATCTCAGTGACACCCTTCTGCTGAAAGTGTCTTTCTCAGGCCAGGTTTTGATGCAACATATGAAGAAATGGGCAGGACTCTCAAGTAATGCTCAGTTTATCTTGCTTCCCCCTTCCAATTCTGTTGGACAACAAAGGGATGATGTTTATATTTTCTGATTTTGTTACCTCTCTTTAGAAACCCTGCTACCATTAAACATGCTGGTCTCATCACTTTTTAGCAGGACAGAATTAAGAATGAAGTTGCAAGGGAAGAAAATGTTTGTAACAGTTACATTTTTTATTTGATGAGAAATATCTCCTAGGTAAAGGGACATATTTTTCTCTGATCAATCACACATTTTCTGCAGAGCATGAACAGGTAGACTGAGGTTTTGCATAGTAATCCATCATTATTACTTGTATTACTGCCAGTATCCAATCTTCTGTTTTCTAGCAGTTAGAAAGAAACCATAAAAATATCTTTTTGTGCAATCAGGAAAGATTGTTTTAGAAGCTCTTCTTTTAGAACTCCAATGTCCTTTAAAAATATAGGGTTTTTTTCTTCTCTTTTCATTTTTTAATTTTATTTTATTTTTTTTAAAAATGAAGAATACAACAGGGATTAAAATGAAAAAGGATCTGGAATCATTTTGACTGAGAGGAAAGAAATATTTGTACATTATTCATCGTACTCTCAGTTATTCATCAAAAGTTTCATTCTTCAACTAAAGTCTTTTCCTTATCTTAAAGCCACTGACATGAATATATATCACCAAGTTAAAAAGATTGAATTACACTTCTCCCACTGCTGCTGAGATTCTCGGAAGCTCAAAGCCCAGCCTAGTCCCTAGGTGTACTGAGCCACTGCATTTTATGATTTTTGGAGAACAATGTTAACAGGGTTTGTCTCTTCATTGTGATACGGAGATGATTGAAAATGTGCTGCTGTATCGCTTGATAAAAGACTGTTACCAAAAAGGAGAGCAGCTTTGTCATCTGAGAACATTACCCATGGGGTTTAAGAGACCTACTTGACAGCAAAAGCTCTAGCAGAATTTTTTTTTAAAGCAATATGTTCTCCTTTGCCATTGTCGACAACTTGAACAAGAGATAAGAAGGAGCTGAGATGTGATCCATAAAATCTTCCCTGAGTATTGTGTTGCCCCATCAGTACTAGGGGAACAAGTGACATTTTCTTGCTCTGGTTCTTAGTGCTTGTTCAGAGGGAGAGTTCATCATCAGCTCACAGCTTCCCGAGTACCTGTTTTTCGGGTGTCCAGGTTCAAAATGAGCTGGGCAGAGCAGTGTGTTGCAGCTCTCAGTGTGGGGTGTGTTGCAGCTCTCAGTGTGGGGTGACTGACTGACCTGCCTCATTTAATTTTGCAGTTGCAGGGAAGATCTTTGATGCCACAGAAACACTTGGAGTGTGAAGAAAGGTGTTTTGAAGTGAATTTGGTGTGTTCAATGTGCACAGGCAAGACATGTCCTTTGCAGGATGAACTGTGCTGTCTTGAGGCAAAGATGTAGGAAGGCAACTCCCCAACAATTTGTATGATGGAAAATAGACCATTTTTAGGTCCTGTACAGGGATCAGTGGTCAGCAATGAGAGCAGGGCATCCCTGGGGCAGGCAGACTGAGTTGACAGCATGTAGGATGTGTGGCACAGCCTTGCTTTCGGCAGTCTCAGCTGTCACCCCTTTCCTTACCCCTGCAAGAGAGGAAGGGCTGTCCCTGCTGCTGTTGCACCAGGGCACAAACTTGGCAGCACCATCCCCAAACTCACTGAGAAGGGGTAGTAAGAAGGGCTTGCAGATGTCCTGAATTTCCTGGTGGGTCTTGATGACATGGATGGGTCTTGGCCCATTTTATGTTTGACAAAGGCTTAATTTTTTTCCTGGTCCTTTTCAAATGCATTAAAAGAGCCAGTTCACACCAAGGGGCCTCAAAAGTACAACAGACGGGAGACAAGTCCTGAGGCCCTCTCTCATACCTGTGTCACAGGTGCTGATGTGGGTGCAAGAGGAGAGGCAATTTGTAGTGTTGCTGCAAACATCCCACAAACAAGGATTTGCACCTCTAGTCTGCAAAAAGGTGCTATGACCTTCAGCAGGATGGAACGCTATGGATAATACTCCTCATAGCCTATGAAGTGTGATTCCAGTTTCATGACACAGGCTCTATTTAAACACAGATAACTTTTTCACCAAATTTGTTATGCATTTCTGGATACAGGGCTACCAAATAGTGTGTAGCACCACAGCAGCAAAACCAGCAATGCAATAATATCATCTAAGGATGTCAAATGCTGTTGTACAGCTATTTGTTTTGCTAGCATTTCAGATCTAGAAGTATCATCAGGCATTTCACTGCAGAACTGGTACACTGTACACAACCACACAGAGCCCTCCTCAGCCAGCTGCTCCTGTCATGACACACAAGTGCATTTTTCTGCCTGTGCAGGTGGCTGGACACCTACCAATCCTTGTTTTGCTCCATAACAAGGAGTGTTAGATGATCTGCACTGAGCCATATGTCATTTTGCAGCAACATGCCTCTGATGGGAAAATGGACCCCTGCAATGGGAGCTGAGCTGAGCTCTGACTTATCAAGGGCATGTGGTGGTAACTTGAACTGAGAGGAGCCTGGGAGAGGAGAACTGTAATTAAAATCTCCACTGAAGTTCAGGAAAGCTGGATAAAATAATGAAAAACTGACCCAAGGAAAAAAATAGTGACATGGTGGTTGTCACTTTAGATTGTCAATTTAGTATAGTGAGGGTGAGAAATATATTTTTAGAAAACATAAAGGGCCTTAATACACTTTTTTTGTGTCCTTGGCCACATAGCAAAGTCTGTTTTTCTGGTTGCCTCACCCCAACCATAATACTTGCAAACTTCATCCCCTCTTGCTGTTGTGAAGTTCAGAAAAGAAAGTTGAGGTTTAAACTTAGTCCATGTAGCCCTTGATTTACCTATTTGACAAAACAGATTGTGCGAGGTCCAATGAGAAATCACATACCTGTGATTTGAATATTCTTCCTTCTTCCTAAATTATGAAGTGATGCTGAGAGAAAGGTAGCTGAGGCAGCATGGTTTGCTCTCGTGCTGACTGAGCAGCAGGGCTGAACCAGGCAGATGACCAATTAGTGGAGGCAAATAGCATAGGAGCAAACTCTTTCAAGCCAGGCTGCTACTCCAAATGAAATAAGGAGTTTTCGGCCTGTGCCCAAAATCAAATGAGGCTTAAGTTAATCCAGATGTCCTAGCTATGCCCTCAGTATCAGTACCCATATACACTATGCCTGTGCTAGTGAGTGTTATTTTTAACAACAGGACAAAGACTATGAGGAATTTGCGGAGGTGTCTGCTTTGTTTTGAACTCTTAAACCTCTTAATTTCCAAGACCTCTGCAAAAGCCTAGGGAGGTTCTAAAGTTCACGTAAGAAAATATGGAAAAATCTCACACATGTAATTTCTACCAGAAAATGTGCTAGTAGTTGCAGGTCCCTGAGGTATTAAAGGTATTAAAGAAGAGGTCACAGCCCATCAGCTCCCGAAGCTGCTGGACTGGGAGGGTGGTGTAAATCAGAGCTGCTCTGACACCAGTCACTCACACCAACTTCCAGGGAACTGCACTGATTTATGCCAGCCCTGGCTCTGACCACTGGCAGTGCTGGATTGATGTGTACCAGGCCAAAATCAGGAACAATCTCTTCAGCAGTTGCCCTTATTTTACAAGTTAACTTTTTTTCTCTTTCCTACTTCTGAACTCTGGAGTTCTCTCTTTCCACATGAGCTGAGTTTTCTTGAAAACATTGTTTAATAGGAACATCTGGCTTGTGAATGGAAGACTTAGTCCTCCTTTTCCCTTCAGTAAATGCTCATTATGTACTTTAAAAGTTGATAATTTTTTTTCTTTCCCTAGCAGAAAAAAAAAAGGGATCATTACTTGACAGAATAGACTGTGCTCTTTAGTTATTCAGTGTGCACAGGTGTAACCTGTGAGCCCTGACTTAAGAGCTTTCCCTACAATTAAAAGTTTTCTGCTGTAAAGTCTTCATTTCTGGTGAAAATGTAGCAATCCTTCCTATTGTTCAATTAGCGCTAATTAGATAGTACCTGTGCACAATACTCCTTGCCATTCAAAAACCGCAGTCTGGGATATTTCTCTTTTGAAAGGAAAAATATCTTACAAAAAAACCCCACAAAAAATTGGGAGTTCATTTACATGTGTGCTGTTTAGAACTATGGAAAATGTAAACATGAGAGATAAGTAGGCATAAAAAAATGTTATTTACATTCATTTTTTGCTTCCTTCTTCCTGTTTGCAATTGAGATGCTACAGGAAGGTGACTGCTGCATGGTCTTTTATCTGGTGTCACTGGTGAATTCATAGGCTCCATAAACTTGCGTTCATGCACTCAGATGGCTTTTTGGCTAAGCCAACTTTAGTTGAACTCTGAACAGCTGAAAATTATTTGTGATGATCCAATGGGAATTGCATAGGCCATACAGAAAAAGTGGATGTGCGGTTTTACTGCAAGGTGCTGCATATAAACATAGTTACTCTGACATCAGTGAATCATCATGACTCCCAGCAGACCTATGCTGATTTATGCCAACCCTGGCCCTGACATGGACAGATGACAGACATCCACAGTGTTGGCATGAGAAAGGTTGAGACCCATCTTCTCTGTGTACTTGGGAACATCTTGAAGGGGGAGCTGGCATCCCTGATTGGTTTAGGACAGGTTCATATACTCTACAGATGAGAGCAATTTTGCAATCCTCACGGCAAGGAAAATTGATATAGCAGTGGGCTGTGCTTTGAGTTGCAGGATTCTGCTGTGGATCAGACTGTTACAGCAGTGGCACTAGTTGTAAAACTGAAGTGATGGGCATTGATTTACCTAAATACACTGAAGCCTCTATAGAAGACAAAATAGCATCAAATTGTTGGGATCAAAGCACTAGATAGTTTGGCTAAGAGAGAGTGGGGCAGACTTATGGCATGGTGCATCACCTTGGGCTGAGAATCACGAAATAGACAACATTCACCATTATTTGTGATCTATTCATGTCAAATAGACAGAAGATGATGGTGAAGTTTAGAAAATGCCATCCTGACCTCTCACTGTCAGGTAGAATTACAGTTTCCTGCTAGTTTGGGTCAAAACCAACAAGTAAAATGATTTACAATGGCATGACTCATCAGCCTGTGCCTCATCCACCTGCCCAGCCAACTGTCTGAGTCCAGGAGCTCTGCAGTTGTTCCAGTTCATTCCCAGTTAAGCCAAGCAAGGTGTATGCACCATTTGAAACTGCCTGCACAATCTGGTTGCATGACAAACAGAAAAGAAAACTCCAAATCAGAAACCAGAGCTTCATTTCCAATGACTGTTATGCTACAGCACATGAAGTGCTTGTGAGGAACCTGTACCCTTCACTGGCCCTATCAGCTGGAGTAAGCAGCATCTTGTCTGTCTATTCTTGCTCTACTTTTTCCCACTCTGAGTTGCCAAAAAAAAATCATATTTTGAATAAAGATGAGAATTTGTTACTTTTAAACTTTACTTGAAAGTCCCTGCAGGGGACCTCTGGGCTTCCTATAAAAGACCTCTTTTGGCCTTCGGTTGTCTGAGATATTCAGAAAATCTATGCCACATCAGCTGGGACTTTCAAATGAACCCATGTAGCACAAGGGACCCTCTACCAAGGACTGATTAAAATATATTCACCTGGTAAATGAGAGCTCAGCTATCTTGAAAAACAACTCACCTCCTCTCAAATTTTTAGGCAATGTGTCCCACTGTCTTCATTTCTGCCTGACCATTTCCTCTTTTGCTGTGACAAGACACCATTCTCTGCACAGGCAGTTTGGTCCCAGTCCTCTTCCCCTCTCCTGCTTCTCTTTTAAAAATGCAAACATTCAGCTGTTCATCAGGAGCCTGCTGTTTCCTAGACATTTTACTATCAGCCTTGTGACACTAACAATTTGGATCATTTTGCTATAGGCATATTTCATTGTGAAATTATAATACCAGGACTGTGTCAGGTGAGTTATACAAATGACACTTTGAATGCCTCTTTGGGGTTTTTGCCTGTGTGTGGTGTTGTTTTGGTTTGCTTTTATTGAGCTCCAGTCTCAGAAATAATAGGCTGCTTATTTATTCTCAAGGTTTAACAGCCACCATGGTAACTATCAGAAACCACAGTTACAGAGTGTTACACACCTTCCTTCACTATTTGAACTCCTTCTGAATTTTGTCATGGAAATGGGCTTAGTGAGTTAGATGCAGATAAAAGGTGGGCAAAGGGGACAACAGCCAGGACCACTACTCTCTGTCATGGCCAGGAACTTATCTTTCAGTTTAATTTACTAATTCCTGTACTTGAAATAACAGGACTTAATGATGAGAGAGTTGCTGAGATGCTGAAGTTTTCACCTAGAAACAGAAAAGATAGGGAGGGCTGTTCTGACCATAAACACTAGAATTAGTGCTCCCCCAGACTATCCAAATCATGATTATTGTCCTAAATTATGCTCAGTCAAGAACTTGGAGCAAAGAGGTAGGGTCGGTTTTAGCAGAAGTTTCTCTAATAAAAAGGAACAAATGGTTTGTAGGATGGTTGGTATCCCTCTTGGTCTCTTCTCTCACGTTCCTCATCCCTCTGGGAAAATCTTTGTTTATCTTTGTGGAGATGAACTTTTAGCTGGGGGAAAAAAAAATTAAACCCAGAAAAACCATACCCCCGAAATCTTCACAACTCAATGATTTATTTCCCCAAGTGACTTGTGTACTTTATCTGTGCAGCAACTCTCTACATACAAGTTTCTATTTTGCTGTTTCTCCTTAAGGGGATATTAACTATGTAAACAACATCAAAACAAAGAGCTAGGACTGTTTCATTAGGGGAAACCATTCCTGCTTCCAAAGGTCTCCTGGGAAACAGGAGAAGTTAATTAAAGCCAGGGTGGTGTAAAGGCTTTGTACACATGCAGAAATGGAACCACCATGAAACATTAATGACCTCAATGCATTAGCAAATCTTAAGCTAGAGCTGAATTACACTGTCTCTGGGGACCTGAGTACACCTCCTTGGGTTTTGTTTTTTTAATGCTAGGGAAAATGCAGGCTTCAAATTTTAATGTGAAGAGCAAAACACTTTGATGGTGTGAACTGAAGAAGGCAATCAAGCCGGCCCTAGGCCACTGACGTGTGGGAAGAGAGTGTCCTAATTGTCAGTTGCTCCCTTTGCGCCTGTCAGTGATATTGCCAAGTCATAGCTGCTTAATCCATATTGCCAAATAAGGGCTCACCTGATTTATTTTCCTTTTGATTCTCCATGAATAGAATCCACTGCTGAATTATTTTTTTTTCTTTGATAAGCAACTATATGTTTTGCCATTTATAAAGCACTGAAAAGATATTTGGCAATGTTACGTCAACAGCAGGCAACTGTTCCAGGCTGTATTAATCCCAATGGAAATTACTGTATAGGTCTCTCCTGTGAGTTATGATCCCTATTAAAGCTGGGTGACATCTCCCCAAGGAATACTTTGTTCAGCAATGGTAGAAAAAAGCACAATTTCAAATGCAGCGAAACCCTGCAGAACAATTTATGCTGAAATCTGCAAACACTATCAGTCTGAAGAAAAATTTATACCTCTCTCCCCAGGAAATTCAGTTTAGAAATGATGGATCAAGTTTGTTTAAAAGTTACTATTGAAAAGAGGAGAACAAGTCTTTGATGAGAGGTGGGGTCTTCAGCAATTTTTGAATTCTTTTGTCTTCCCTTCCTCTTCTACCACAGGGTGTAGGGAGCAAATATTTCAAGACTCAAGGATGTGGAGAAGCTGGGGAATATGCCTGTAATATGACTTGTTTGGGAAGAAATCATATAGTACACTCCACTCTTTCTCATCTTGGGAAGTGTATGTGTCCTTGAAAGGCAGAAAAGGTCATCCAGGGTCAAAATAAGGGACTACCTGGCCCAGGCCCTCCTTTCCAGCAGTGGCTGTATGCAAAAACTTACAGAAAAGATGGAACAAGGCAAGTCTGTGAGATACTTCCTTCCTCGTGCTCTGCCTGCTTTCAGCTATTACTACCTTGGGACTTTCTGAGTCTCATGGGGTTTGTGTAACTTGTAACACTGAAAGGATCTTTCCCAAGTACCTCACCAGTCTCCCCAGGACCTCTGGCCGAGTATCCTTTGCTAAAGGATACTTCTCCCTGTAGGCATCTGCTCAGACTGAGAACCACCAGTCTAGAAGAGAAGCAGGCTAATTTTTCTCCTAATTGTTCTCATTTACTCTTTTTGTATGCACAGCTATCTGCTGACCCAAATGACAATGTCATTTCTATGTTACAACAACTGTCCATTGCCTATGGAGTATAAAGCATGTTGGGATTGCCCAAGACAAAGAACTAATGATTCAGTGTTGTGTTTAATGCTATTTTGCTGATGCCAACTAAGCTGCTGGTCCTTGTTCCGGTCCTAAGTTAGCCAAAATGTTAGGTCCCACCATTAGCAAGATCTGTAAAGCACTCACAGTATAAAGTCCCCATCATACCATGATGTCTGAATGGCATTGGTTGGTAAGATCAGGGTGGAGACAAAAAGTAGCTATGCCCACTCACCTTTGTAAGGTGGTCAGTTAGCAGGCAAAAATATCAAACACTCCTTGCTACTATAGGAGGTGAGCAACCCTAGTAAGCAGGTATGTGTGCATGGGGGAGGATTCAGAGGGAGTATCTTCACACTGGTAATCATTCTGAGCGCTAATTTGATTTTAATTCTTTGTCCAGAACCAATACTAAGAATAAGCATTCCCCACTAAAAACACCCATCGCAGATGAAATTTAAGCTAATTCCACAGAAAGTGCATTTTTAAGTTTTTGGTTACTTTTTCTTCGAAAAATAATGGAATTTTAAGAGTATCTTTACGTTCATAGACACATAATGTGGTGCACTTCCTGTTTTTCTGAAGGACAAGCTCTTCTTGTATGAGGCAAGGCTTTTATTCTAGTTTTAAACTTTAATGTTGGTTAAAAAGTAATAATGCATCTATGTGGCATGGTTATGGAGGTAAATATTTAAAGGAATTGCATAAATCTGCCCCGTATCGGAGGCAAGAGTTCGGAAAGGATGCTGCCAAATTTGGAAAGAGAACATTTTTTTCTTTTTTTGCAGCAGATCAAACATCAGTCTGTCCTCCTCTGCCTTTCCCTAGCACAAATTCTGCAGACAGGTAATTCCGTTTCACAGGCAATGGAGGACCTGAGTGTCTCTGCCATAAAGAAGCATCCACCAGAGCAGTGTCATTTTCTTTGTGATCTGTGCGTGCCCAGTGCATTGATTTTTCCATGGCAGAAAGCAGAGCAAGCTCTCTCTTCAGTGGAGAACTCAAAGACATTGTGTAAAAGTGAATGATTGTTAAAAAAATTGCCGCTTTTCGCTGTTCTTGATTCTTGCTGAGACAAACTGTTCTGGGACCATCCTCAGTCTGAGCCTGCCAGCAGGTATCTTATCAACCTATGGACTGGAAGTTGACTCTGGGGTGGTTTTTTGGTTTTTTTGGAAGACTGATACCACATGAAGCTTGTGACACTATTAGTTATTAGCTCCCCTAGAGCAGCAGGAGCACATTGATTCTTGGATGCCTTGGTGGTGCAAACACGTTATCCTTTAGCTCTCTCAAGCCCTAACTCCATCAGCTGGTATAGACAGAGCTGTGGCTACACATCCTGCAAGTCCATATTACAATGTTCTTCCAGAGCCTGGAGGGGAGATATATCTTTGGCTGTATGTGATAGTTTTTCTCAAGTTTCAAAACTGGAGGCTTGACAGCCTCTGATTTTAATTCTAACCCAGGAAAAAAGAAATCTAATATTTATTTATATTTTTATTAATAATTAAATTTTTTTTTACTGCTAAATTGAAAAGGACCAGAGGGGGAGCTGGAAGGTTTCTCACTAGCCAGGAGTCTGTACCCATTCCTGGGCCAGTGAGTTCTATCATAGCACCAAGTTACTATTTAACAAAGCAAATAGTGGGTGTTTTCAAAAAGGCTTAGTCTTGCAGCTTATGTGAATCCCAGAATGAGGAAGATGATAAAAGCCAACATGTGCCAAGCTTGGCTCTTTATGTACCCCTCTTGACTTTCAGGGCTGTAGTATCTACTCCAGGAACACATCTTTTCTTTCTATGTTAAGCAGTGGACACTACAAAATCCCCACTTGTAAGAGTTTCTCCATTTGGTACATTTTATTAGGTTGCCTTTACAGCCATGAGCAGAAAAATTCAAGTCAGAGAGATTTCTAGTACTTCCTGAGACAGAATTTTCCATCAAAATAATCACAGAAATGCTGGTTGGAAGGGACCTGTGGAGGTCTTTGATCAGTTCCCCACTCAAAGCAGGAATGTCACCAATGCTGGAGCAGGCCAGATGTGGCTTTGTGTAGCTGAGTCTAGAAATCTGTCAAGGGCAGAGATCACACACTTCTAGTGACCTATTCCTGTTCTGCAGCAGTCTCCTTGTAAAGAAGTTTTGCCTGCTGTCCCATTTGGACTGTCCAAGCTGAAACCTGTGGCCACCACTCCTTGTTTTAGCAACACAAGCAGCTCTAGGGATCCTTGATAGGTGTCCTTAAAGTATTTATGTCAAATATGGGACATTATTTGTAGATCAGGTGCATTTTGTTGGATTATAGAGCACATTAGTCATTGCCAGCTGGATCTGTGAGCACATTGTGGCCAATCCACCCTTTCCTGTAGACCATCAGTACAATGCACAATGCAGCAGTTGGGGCATTGCCACAAGTTATTTTTGGTGGAGAAAAAAAATTGAGGGAAAGGAAAAACAAATGCAAACCACACAGCTCTCCAGGTTGCTCTAAGTCTTGTGTTTGTAGTTGTCCTGCCTGCCTCCCTCCCTCCTGCCCTCAGTTAATTACATGTCCAGGCTGGGAATATAGCAGGAATACTAAAAACGCCTGTGCGACAGACTTGTTGCTGCAGCCAGCTGCCATGCTTGCCCAAAGTCAAGGGAAGGAGATGAATTAAATGGTCTTGCACGTGGAGGATCGTAATGCTACTGAGCAGAGAAACAATCTCATCAATTCCTATGGAAGGAGGGAGAGCTGATGAAGACAAGGGGAAAAGGTGACTGAATGGCAGCTGGTGGAGGGCAAGCAAGTAGCATTTTCCTATTACAGAGCCTAACGGGGCTTATGCATCTCTCATTCTTTTCACATTTGGCGCCTTTCATCTGAAATCTGGAGACCACAGGCAGCACACAAACTAAACTTGGCAACCTCTCATTCAAAGCTGCTTCTGGATGGCGATGATGCCAGTTTTGACAAACACAGTCACTCCTCACCCTCCCATCCTCAATATCCTTCCCTCATTTATTCTAACTAATTCTTTTCTTGCTCCCATTATGCAGCTTTGCCTTCCATAATGAGAGGGACCTACTCATTAGCATCTGAGCCTTTAAATGCTTTTTCTGAGAAGACCATTAGCAAGGAGAAAATAAAAAAATACTAAGCCTGGTACAACAAAAACCAGGCTCCCAAGCAAATAATAAGCCTATGTTTTCCAGCTGGTAGCTCGTATAGGGAGGTGCTCTGGAGGCACATGAGTAGATGTGGCATTCTTACCACTACCAGCTGACCTAGTCATATGTGTGTGCCACCCCTTTAACCCCAAAATGCAAGGCAAGAAAGAATGGGTTTGTTGTGGATCTCATACCTTGTGTGGATCACAATCACAACGAAGACTTCTCAAGACTTTGGTAGAAATACCAGTTCCAAAAAAAAAGGCAATTTGGCTTGATATGTGAAGAGCCTCTCACCTGGCCAAGTGAGAGATTGTATGGAATAGATGAAGTTCAGAGTACAGTGTGTCTGTTTGTACACTCGTTAAGCTGCTGGACATGATCATAACACTGCAAGAATAGAGGAGAGAGATCTGTCTGCAAGATTCAGTGTTTACACATATTTAAAGCCTTTAAAGAATAATGTGGAGAGGTGACTGGAAACTTGTTTTGATGACAAAGCTAATAATAAAATAAAAACAATCTGTCGGTAAAGGAAACCAGTTAAAGAAAGTTGTGTAATTGCGACACACAGAGAATTGCCAAAACTAGGCACTGGCGTCATTAGGCAAATCACAGTGATATGCTGTAACTATCTGGTCCAGAACTGGAATCTACCCTTTCTGTTCACAGTATTTTTTAGATGTGGAAACAGACTACCAGGACTACAGACTTTTCAGTGGTGCCCAGTGACATGATAAGTGCAACAGGCACAAACTGGAATACAGGAAGTTCCATCTGAATATGAAGAAGAATTTCTTTATTTTGAGGGTGACAGAATACTGGAATAGGCTGCTCAGAGAGGTTGTGGAATCTCTTTCTCTGGAGACATTCAGAACTCTGTTGGATGCAATACCTTACAGTCTGCTCTGAGTGAACCTGCCTTAGCTGGGGGGTTGGACTAGATGATCTCCAGAGGTCCCTCCCAACCCCAGCTATTCTGTGATTCTATGATACAGAAAATTTCTCAGGAACATACAGATTGTACACATTTCCACATTCCTGTGCTTGGATCAGATCTAAGCCCATGCCTTCAGAACTGTCCAGTTTAACATCAGGAGCATTTTACTTTCCGCTGCAGCTGAAAAAGATCACAATAATCTGGAATAAATCATTCTGTTCACAGCAAGGATATGAAAAAGCCCGTGGTCATAATTTCTATTCATCCTTTTTCCTTTCTGTGAAACCCTAATGCTAGTTTGTGCTTTCATTACTTTTTTTTTTTTTTTAAATAACATCAACCCAAAATGTAATTTAATTACTAATAGCACTGTGATTAAATTTCGCCTTTTGCTTTCCTTCAGTCAACCTCCTCAGTTCTCTCTCCCTGATGCCTCTCTCTGTAGTATCGATTCAGTACTGTTAACCTTTCTTTATTACTTGTTTATGTTCCTCCATCAGTTTAAAAACATCAATAAGAGGCTTTTTAAAAAGGACAGAAGCAAGAGATAGAGAGACATTGAGGAAAGGTCAGGGATGCAGAAGGAGGCAGTGCCTGCTTCGTGGAAGAAGCAAACAGACAGTATGGAAAGGTTAGTGGTCCTGCTGCTGAAGTGAAGGAAGGATTTTTTTATTCTACAGAAATGTCTGCTACTGCTGCTACTTTTGCAGCAGACACAAATATCTGTTCAGCCCAGTCTGAACTTTGGGGTGCCGGGGAGGGCTGGACCTAGCCTCAATAGTGTGACTGAGATGGTCTGCAGTATCTTTCCCCTCCGGAATCGGGAAGCTTTAGGTGCGTTGGGGTGTTTCTACTTTCTGTTTGAGCATAAACCCGACCTGAGGGCACACACAGTTCCTCTTCTTGGCCCATAAAGTTGTGCTCTGGGCAACTTAGAGTTCAATCCTGGATCGAATCCTCTCCTGAGTGATGCTAGGCCTTTTGCTTTGAAAGGAACAAAGGACTGAGCCATTATAATAGTAAATTTTCAGTTACTTCAGAGGAAATATTAATCTTGCTCAAAGGTCTCCACCAAGGGGAGAAGCCCGTTAAGGCCTTTCCATTCTTGGCTCCCAGAGAGATCATGTCACCTGGGAAGTAGAAGGTTAATGTGATGGAGAAGGGGAGAGACACCTTGTTCAGCCCCACCTCTCTGAAGCCTTAGAGATTCCTGGCACTTAAAAGGTAAGTGCTTCTCCCTGCTTTCTCTAGTGTTACCACTGCTACTGCCAGACCATACCACACCTCTGTCTTCAAGAATGGACTCTGGTTTCAGATTTTTCCAGTCTCCAGAAATGCTGTCTTACACTTGAGAGGATTTTCACAGTGAAATTATAAGAAAATACTTCTTATTATTTTTTTTCTTTTCATGGTTTTCTAGCAGATGTAATACCTGTAGCTTCCAGAAAACAATCTCTTGCCCTGAAGACTTTCCTTCTTTTGCAGTCCAGTATAGGTACAGTGCAGAAAATGCTATCCAACACAGAGAAGACCTCCATTCCACACATTTGGAGTGTTCTGTTAAAAGAAGATACTAAAGTTAAAAGAAGATACAGAAGTCATCTTGGTTATTAAAGACACATTTCTTTTAGGAACAGATGCAATTACATATGACGTGTCTTCCACTTAGAAAAGCTGCAGAAATAACATATCTTTCCTGTTTTGAGAGGTAACATTGGGGTTAGGGGGGTTCTTAAAGATTTGCATTGAAATGCAAAGGTGATCAGCTAGCATCCGTCGACATCATTTGTAGTACTGGTAGGTGAAAAAATAAGAACAAAAAACAGATGAGAAATAAAGCAACATTTTAAATCTTACAGTGATCAAGATATTGGATTCTTATTTTTCTTCTACAAATAGGATGATATATGCAGATGGGTATTGTGTATTTTCTCACACAATAATGTTAATTACTTACTATGAAAGTTCACCTGACAGAACAATTTTCACTCAAACTTCATGAACAGACATTTCCTCTCACCTTTACTCTTCAGTCTCAAAATGAGTTCTCTACTAAGACAGTAAGACTATTTGTACAGAAATTACTATTTGATTTAGGTTGCACATGGGGCTCTGATTTTTCTGAGAAATACCTTCCCATCTATAAAGAGAGTGTCCTGGCTTGGGCTGTTCGGTTACCCCATGACATCACTGGTTTTAGCATTTAGCTCATTAGGCTCCATTTTCCATCCCAAGAAGGAAAGCCACAGAGTTTAAGTCCTATTCATTTGTAAAGTTCAACTTTCACCTGATATTGTGGAAAGGCAAGGGATAGAATAACTTTCTCCTTTTGACTGCCCAGTCACCTGAAGACTTTTATAGGCAGAAAATAAAAGTGGTTTAAAGCTTTCAATTTTCTTTTCTTTTGAAGTTCCTTGTTTCACTACGTCATAGATATTTTATTCTTAGGCATATTGCTTTTCTGCTACTTTAAAATAATTCTTTTGTAAACAGTAAGTGGGAATCTGATCCACATTTATTTATTGTGTACATATTGTACGTGGCATGTTAGCAACAGTTTGGATGTGAGATTGTAATAGCTAAAGTTTGTTTTTTTCTGCTTGAGGTTGCTTTCAGGGCTGACATTGGCATAGAAGTCAGTCATTAAGTTTGTCATCCCAGGCACTGCATTTTTGAGCAAGGTTTCTGTCATGTTTTAATTCAAGGTATGACACATAAAGAGGGAAAATTTGAACTTTCTAGTCTCCTTGATGACTTTCAATGCACTTACAAAACCTAAAAAGCTGATAGATCTATGACTTCTTTTCCATCTAAGTAAATGCTGGGAGGAATAGTGGCCTAGTTGTCACAGAGGCAGAGATGACACTGTTTGCTCTTCGTCAAGAGCAGATATACCTGCAAATTGCATTGCTAGGTGACAGAAAGTTGGAAAGCCAATAGAAAGAGAGGATCTGTCTGAGTACATCTCAGAGAAACCAACTGCCACCTTGTCTCCTTATCTTTCTTCATTTGGGGAATGTGCAGTTGCAGGGTGAAGTCAGCATTATCACCACTATGGCGCTTGTAGATAGAACCACTGAGGAACTGCAACTCTGTGCTGTGCTGAGAAGAACATAGTCACACTTTCAGGGTTACCAGTTTTACAAATGAAAATGAAAAGGAGGGTACCTCTGGGCCATGTGATAAGGGGATGAACTTGCAATAAGTCCTTTAATTCAACATAGGGTCTGGATCATAGTCTCTACCTTTTAGTGTCATGCTGTGATTCCAGGAATGGGAGTGAAGTGAGAAACAAAGAAAATGTTTTGTTCTAGGGAAAACTGGAGCCAAACTATATTTCCAGTATTACCTCAGGAACAATATTGTCTCTGTTGCAGGTTTTACTCAGCTAAATCAAGATGTCTGTCTCCTGTATTACCCTGGTTACTCCTCATCATTTTCCTGAAAACACTGGGATTAGAATTTTCTGTAGCAGCACACTTACCTAGCCAAGAGAATGGTATGTGCAAGAGAAAAGAGTTTTTACTTGAATAGCTTTCCCCAATACTCCTTATTCTCTTATTTGGAAATGAGTTTGTCACCTAACCAGGGAACAGCAAAAATGAATTTTAAACCAACAATGAATGATGAGTGGAATGTATATGTCTCTTACACCCAGACAGTCACATGATGGTTCCAGTCCTTGGTGACAGTGATTTAAGAACCAACCTATTGTAATAGATAGGCAGTTAATTTTCATTTACAAAACCAAAAAAAAACCAACAACAACAACAAAAAACAAACATGAAAGAAAGCTCTCCTTCTTGGTGATTTGGAAGAACTGCAAGTGCTTAATATCCAGGAGGAGAGATAGTAGGATAAATGTTTTGTTCAGAGAGATGGTGGAATAAATAAAGACAGCATGAGAAAACTCATTTCAGTAGCAGTGAGAAATTACAGCTGAGCCTTTCAAGTCAGTGGTTAGCAGCGATTCATATAAATCTATGTATCTTCCTTTTGAGGTAACTCTTTACACCAGGGAAGCCAACAGATACTCAACAGTCAAGATGGGTTAACAGAGGCAATTAAGAATCACTGATAGTATTACTAGGGAAGAGGTTTTTACCTTCTTTTTTTACAAACAGTGGTTCTGCCTTTCTTAGATCCCTGGTGTAGGTCATCTTAGATGAATAGGTTCAAGCTTAAAACATTAAACTTGTGCATATAATGACCCAGAGGAGAGATCCAGGCTATTGGAAACAAGACATCTCTAGAACTAGAAGCAATACCAAGAACAATGCTTTTCAGTTAAGCAAACAACTCACATCGCAAGAAATCCCCAGTTGTCCCAAGAAGAAGCTGCAGAATACAGTCTGCAGATTGTTCCACAGAAAAGGCTGTATGTCCTAGTTAGGACAGCTGAGACCAGTTCATCACTGGATGGATGTAACCCAAAACTGTGTATTCTATAGCCTTCCATGCCAGAAACTGTTATCAATGAACCATTTACACCATCTGCACATAGAGCCTGACTCCTCAGGCTATAAACTAGGTGCTAAGAGGTCTGTGAGATAGGAGTTGCTCTTGTCCTCACGCCCATTAAGGAACACCCCCCCCCGCCCTGAGGCAGGTACTGAGCATTCCTGCCTGAACTGGAGGATATATAATCTTGGAGTCTTGGGACCTTTTTAACCACTCATGGGATCCAGAGGAAGACTGCAGATCATCGCTCTCAACCAGACTGCAACCACCACTCTCGACTGGACTGCAACCACCACTTTTCAACTAGACTGCAACAGGTTTTCCCCTCTCCTTTTACTTTGGACTCAGGGCCTAAAGAGCACCACTCTGTTCATGCCCCAGGGTGCTGGGTTATACATTTGGGTTTTGTGGGTTAAAACCAATTGTTTGTCTGTATAATTATACTTATTGTATTATTTTATTAAATTGTTATTCTGCTTTAATCTCTCTTTTGAGTTGAGTTCATTTCCCCTGCTGGTTTACCTTTAAACCAGTGCACTGTATTAAAAATGAAAGCCAGTGCTTAAACTTACCTACTAGGAATGGATCAAAATTCCAGCTTTTAAAATCAATGCACATAAGCTTAAGAATAATGTCAGATAAGTTGAAATTGGGAAGAATGAAAAAAGTAGAAATACTAGGATTATGATAGATTATTAGAGGAACACACTATCAAGGAACATGTTCATTCACTATTGATGCCTTCTCATCAAGGGTGCCTTTGTGGAAGATATGTTGGTCCAAGGATATGTTTTGTGTTGGATAATCAGCTATCAATTAGTAATATTAATGAAATGTCATAGTTTTGATATTCAAGCCAATCTGAATAGGTCCTTCTGATCCTGGAGAATAAGTCAGGGAGGAAATCACTGAGCACAAGGAGTGCCAGGGAAGTGGAGTGCGGGCTCTCGGCTCTACTCTGAAGAACTGGATGTCTACCCAGCTCTTGCCTTCTTAATGAAGCACTTTTACCCCCTCAAGCATATACTAATATGGCTCAGTGCAGCCTGTAAATACAGATAGAATTGGTTTTATTCTGTGATTGTAAGTAGCACTTTCAAGAAATGATCCAACTGATGCACAATGAAGTAATTTTCTGTAATTACGGTTATGTACTGTTGATAATTAGTCCAATCAAAAGGAAGAAAGAAAGTAACCAAGGAATTTTTATGAAATCAATTAAATGGAAAGGAAAAAGAGAAGATGGATAATGAGATACTCCAAATAGCAAGAGTTTCATTTATGTGAACTGTGCTGCAGGGTAGATTGAGCATTTATGGGTGGGCAGAGGATATCATGGCTTGGCAGCAACCTAGCTCCTTCTTTCCTTGAAAGACCACTGATCTAGTAAGTAGAGATCAGATTGAAAGAAAAACAATAAAAATTTCTAACAAGGAAGATTAATGTGTTAACAATAACTAACTCCTAAATTTCAGTTATATCAACAACGATTAACTGTCCTCTTCTTTGGGTAGACAACTGCTCAGCTATTTTTCTAAAGTAACCCTTCGTCATAGTTTAGGATTTAAAGTTCTGCTGGATGACAAGACCTGATTTAAGGTGGTCTAATCTGTTGACTGGTTTATTTTTTTTGCCAGCTCCTCCTTGCTTCATCAGACTATCAGTCTTAGCTATGCTTCACTTAATTTCTTGACTCACTATAGTCTCTAACTGGCTCTCTGTTTTGCTGCCAGATTTTGCTGCTTCAGCTCCTGTGAGAGAATGGCAAAGAATGCACAAGTCTCAGCTCAGCCCACAGGAAATTAGGAAGTAGCCTTTTCTGTTCACACAGCTGCAAAATCTCCTGCTTCTCCATATCCCATCTGTAGCCTTTGAACTATATTGCTGGAAGCAACAGTCTGAAATTAATGGAATGCCCAGATATAGCTAATTAGCTTAAATTTCTGTACACTACTGTAAACACAAAGTTCACCTCCTTTACTATGTAATTTCTAATTTTTCAAGTATAACACAACAACACAGAGCAGCCATATTTCAGGCCTCCACTTCTTTCCTTTCCATTCTTATTTTCTTTTCACCACATACACACTGCATAGTCCTTTCCCTGTATTGTTGGGGTTTTTTGTTTGGTTGGTTTTGTTTGGTTGTTTTTTTCCCTTGGTTTGTTCTTTCTGAAGATCGTGGAGGAGAATGCATTTGAACTTTTGGCTACAGGTGATCAGAAACAGGTGATGGATGGATTCAATTTTATGAAGACTCTCTGTCTAAAGCATTACCAGTTTCCAAGAACAGATTGTATCAGAAAATTGTGATCTCAGTGAAAATTTGAAGTTTGAAATAAAGTCCCATTCTTTTTATTATCTTGAGAAAGAAGCAATGCCTTATATTTAGCTCTACTATAATTCTTGAAACAGTCTGGCATGCTTTTCCTTTAGGAAGGAATATGTAATTGTATGTAATGGTATTAGCTCTTAATCCTCACTATAATATTTATGTTTTAGGACGACTAGTGTCACTGTACAGTCCCTATGTGTACACATAGTAAAAGAAAATCCCTATCTCAAACAGCATACTGTTTAAATTGACAAGCCAGATGAAGGCATGAAGAGACTCTCGCGATCCTCATCTTAGAGCTAAAAATTCAAAGCTGGGGGACATTAGACAAATATTTTGTTGCCCTGAAGTGGTTTGCTGCTGAACGGGGAGGTGAATAGAATCTCAGGTTCCTGTTTAACAATAACTAAATGAGTTTGGGAAAATTATTTGAAGGAGTACAATCCAGCAGTGTGTGCTCTCCTGGATTTAACTCATTCGATCTTGTGGGACAAGGTGCTAGAAAAAAGAATTATGAGGGTATGACACACACAAAAATATGTGCTAGTAAGATAGCGTGATAATGTTGCAATTTGATTTAGCTCTCAAATTTGAAAGTTAGGAAGAAGGAAAATATAGACTAGAAAAACCTGCGATAAACTGCTACAAAGTACAGGTTTGAGATGTACATCTGACTGTGTTTGATGAAAGGATCTTGATAGCTGTTTTGTTGGGGTATATTCTGTATCTCACACGGTCAACAATTGACCTGATTTTCTGTAGGGAGTGCTCGGTTGTGAAAACAGCTTTCTCTGGAATGCTGATCCCATCAATGAGACCCAACCCATACTGCTCCTGTCTGTCACCAACCTCTCACGCTCCCTGACAAGTACTGTTTCTGCACCAGCAACTTCTGCACCCTGTGAATCAAATACCTGTGCTGGCTCTGCTAAAAAAAAACATCGGATCCAGGTGTTCAGCTGAACAGTTATAACACAGTTATAAACCATCTGGAAGCATCTTACTCCCCAAGGCAGAGTACACAGTGTGCTTGAAGACCTGAGCAAGGTCTCTATATCCACATGATATCACAGTTTTTCTGACCATGCTTTGATGACACCAGGCATTGATGCAAAGGTCTTTCAGTTCCTGAAGGCAAAACACTCACAGGAGGGAGAGGGCACGGCCATCCCCAGCAATTGATGCAGATTGCCTCCTGGCTACATGTTTACAGAGGGCACCATCTCAACTGAAGTGGCCATACACACAGCTGAGGACTTCTCTGAGCCTCCTCTTAAGCTCCAGGTTTCAGCTCAAAATGCCTGATATAATGAGAGGGCCATGCTGCAGCCTGCCAAATTGTTGTTTTCCTACTATGATGATAAGAGTGTGTTTCACATGCCCTGCGGTAGCCTGGGTAGTGTTAGAAGACTGTCTTTGGTAGAGGAAAGCAAACTTTTTTGTTTGTTTTTTTTTTCCAGTGAAAATGGCTGGCTTCTCTCTCCACATTTAAAGACAAAGCTGCATTGCATCTGAAGGCTATGTAGCCGGAAAGAAGCACGTATGCAGTGTGAATGTTAGTGATCCCCATAGAATCAAACAGAATCATGGAAGAAAATCCATCAAAACTAAGAACTATAGAAGCAGTGGCTTAATGCAGCCTGAGAGAGTGTATCAAGGAAGTACTGCTGCTTCCTTGTCCTGCTCTAATATTCTTCCTAGGGATCTTTTAATTTCTAATATCGGAGACGCTGAACTGGTGGGATGAAACATTATGATGCAGCTTTGATGTGGTGCCCTACTAAGATTTCTGCAGTGTCACCCGTAATTCTCTTTCAGAACAAAACAATAAACAAATAAGTTATACAAGTAGGCAGAAGAAGCTGTCACCAGAAGATAAGATCTCATTTCAAAAATAATAATAGTAGTAATAAGTGATCAGTTTTGCTCCAAAAAGGGTACCGTCTTTTTAAGAGCTTTGACCTTAATATTAGTGTAAGTTAGTCAAGAGAGCTGCTGTCCTCCATCCCCCATCTAGTACACTATGAAATGGAGGGATGTTTTGACAACTGAGAAGTTGCAAAATGTGACATCTACTCATAACCATCTCACTCACCATCAAATCACTGTGCCTATATAAATTAGACTGGCAGACAACTTTAAAGCACATTGGAGGGAGATGTTAAGGGACTGAAATTGCCATACTGTGCTAGCAAAGGGAGACATGGTGTTTAGAGTGATTCTGTGACCTAAGTATGTGCACGGAAACAGACCCACATTGACAAGTGCAGAATGGCTTTCAGGATCACCTTATTATTATGCAGAAAAACTGGTGGTCTTTGTCTGCAGCCAACAGGTTCATGTGCTTAATGCTGTATGGGAGCAAAGGGTTCACAGCATAACGAGCAAAGCAGTGCTTAGATGTTCTTTTAATGCTGAATCATTTAAACCCTTGTTGTTGGAGAGGATGGGTACAGCTGGTGCATGTGGCTTTCACTGACTGGCTTCAGGAAGTGACCAGGCCTGGCTTCTCTAATGCTTACAGTGCACAGCTCCCCAGAATTAAAAATCCACGCAAACAAAAACAAGTGTTTGTGACTTCCAGCCATGTCTGAATTTTAAGAGTATCTTGGAGGAATGCATTTAAATCCCAAAGGCAAACAATGCCATAAGCTACTGAATTACTCCTGGCCCTTTTCTGTATGTGTATAGCACTGTCTCTACAAGCAAATCCCTGATGTCCTTTCATTCATGCATGCATCTAGGTGGTGTATTTAACCTGCATCATCCTCAAAACTGCTCTTCACAGCATTTAATAATCCACCATATGGGTCACTTTCAGTTGTGGGAATTATTCCCACTGAGCAATGTGAATCCTTGAACTGGAGCTACTCTGGCCTCTTCCCTCTGTTAGAGATCATGCTTACATGCACAGAACAAGTCCTTGTGGGATAAAATCAACTCTGTTTTGATGTAAGTTGCATTCACAGCTGCTTATCTTGGCTGCAATGGCTTTAGGATGACCTGCTTCATAAACTAGCATTTTTAAGTATGTACATTTTAAAGTAATTTCATAAGCATCTAAAAGTGGATAGATGGACAGACAGATAGATAGAGGCACAGACATGAGGCTTGACACAAGATCCCAAGAGAGTTGGTGCAGGAGAAAGCTTAAGATCATAATATAAGCAAGCCCCACCAAGCCTTCATCTGAAATGACCACATTGCCCTTTTAGTTTTTCTGTTAATAAAATACTCCAGGAAAACATCAGTAAACTGCAAGAGCCTTTGCACCTGAGCCATTCAGCCAGTCAGGGGGATGGACTGATTGCCACATGCTCCATGGTGCCCAGACAATATGCTGCTCAACTCCGTACAGACCCAGATAGCTCTTGGTCATCAAATCTTGATGAAAACCATGAAAACCCTCCAGGGAGTCTCTTTTCTGATTAATGCATAAGGCTGAAGAACTCTCCAAAAGTGGAAGGAAAAAAAGAGATGAGGTTTGTCAAACTGGTGTAAGTTACTTGCTCATTGCTAATAAGATGGTATGACAGCTGAGCAGAAGAACAGTGAGAGTTTTCTTCATTGCTTGAGGCTTGAAGGACTCTTAAATTGGAATATTCCATCTATAAGACTGGCAACTCTTGCTCCTGTTTTTATCCTCTTTATTGGCCATATTTTACTATCATCACCTTCCAGTGTCCAACCACCCTCTGGGTGAAGAACCTTTTCCTAATATCCAGCCTAAACCTCCCCTGACACAACTTCAGGCTGTTCCATCGGGTCCTATCACTGGTCACCACAGAGAAGAGATCAGTGCCTGCCCCTCTTCTTCCCCTCAGGAAGAAGTTGTAACTGCAATGAGGTCTACCCTCAGTCTCCTCCAGGCTGAACAGAGCAAATCTCCTCAGCCACTCCTCATATAGACCTTCTGAGAGAAAAAAATAATCTTTCATACATGTGGATTCAAGCAACAACTGTCTCCAAATTTTACACATAATAAGTAAGGACTGCTCAGCTGTGCAGAGGGACATAGGTGTGCTTCTACTCCATTGCTAAGGAAAGTTGTCAGGAATCCATTTTAAGTGAATCTGATGTATTTTTTTTGTCAGTGATGGATTACCAATCTGGCCAACAGTTGTGCACTAGCTTTTTAAGATGCTACCTGAATTGCTTCCTACTGAAACACAATTTCTAGACACTATTCTATGTTCTCCAGTACTTCTCTGTGCTTTTTATCTTTGCTCTGTAAAGTAAGACAGAGCTCCACTAGTCCCATTAAAAAGATCAGATAGTACATCTCCATGATCCCCATTAACATCAAGAGTGGATCTGGGGTAGAAAATACCCTTTTTCAACTCTTTTACTCCAGTCCCTCAGCTCCTGCAGACTGCACAGCTCAGGCTGAATTTCAGAGGATTATAGGCTGGAGTCTACTTTTGATTATAGTGATATAAAGCTGGAGCCCTCTGGCTTTGAGGGACAGGTCTATTGTATTTACAAACAGACATACATTTTCAGAGGGCATTTTTGCTCCCAGACAGCTGTGCTGGTGTGCAAACTTCCCCCACCTTCCTCCTTGGCTGCCAGCTTCCTCCAGTCACTCATTCGGAGATTTTATTTATAAAAGAGCAATTAACAGAGAGAAAGAGTAAATGATCTGCACAGGGAACCAAAATGAACCTTATTAATATTCTGTCTTTTCTCCCAAGTCACGGAGCAGGTGACCACAGCCCCATCAGCAGAGTCTCGCCTGCCCAGTTCTCTGGAGAAACAATTATAAAATGCAAATATTGACAGAACACCTCAGTATCTCACAATCTTCAGTATTATTTCCTGGACACGGGTTACATGTAAGAAACAAAGTCCAATAAGCCTTTTTCTCATTAGCCTGGAGTTGCTGTTCGAATAAGATCAGGTAGGACAGGGAGAAGGCTGAAGTGGATGTTCTTTTTTTCAGGAGCCAAAACCCACTGAACAGAAGTCGTGACAGACATAGCCCAAAAACTTCTTACTTGCATTCTTAACTGACTGCCAGGGTCATAGCTCTTCTCCTGTTAGCTGCATCCTAGAAAAGCCTGTCCTCATTTCACTGGAAAGAGCTCAGGTTGGGAGTGAAAGAGTGGGGAGGCAGGGGGGGACAATGAGGTTTCCTGGTGTCCAGCCCCTTCTTACCATTGAGTCCATAAAAAAAAGCCATACAGATCTCTCCTGTGCCTCAGTTTGTTTCTCAGTGGAAACCAGTGACACTCTGCCTTTCTTTCCTTTGTCAAGGTCTGGGTTTGAATCAGAGGAAAACCTTGTAGATCCTGAATTGGAACCAAGACTCTTGAATGAGGTGATGCATGTTAAATTATCAAACTGAAATCCTAGAAAAAGCCTTCTGATATCACAATCAGAAAGAAAAAAGAAAAGATAGCACAATGGATTCCCATTTCCTGGTAACACCTTTTGGCAAAGGGTGACGTGAAAACAGGGAGAGTTTCATGAAGAAGTCAAGCCTGGATTCTTTATTTAGCATCTCTGCCTTTTGATGGATATGACAAACCACACACATTATCAAGCACCAAGAAAAACTCTGAATTAAAAATGGAATAGACTAGAATTTATTGAGAGGGATGAATATATTAGTCCAAAATCAATGAAGTAAAAAAGGAAAAGAAATGTTAGAAGGGGTCCAAGGCTTCTTTTTATGGTAGGATACTACTAAATGATTCCTCAGTGGGAAAAATGCAGCTCAAGTCTCAGACATTCATCCCAACGATGTGACCGTATTTTTGCCTTGTAAAGCTGTATCATGCTAATGCTATTCTTGTCATACCAACAAGGTTTATGATTTCTGCCTGAATTTTTTGTTGTTGTTCTCCCTTTTTAAAAGCCTATTAAAATAACCAGGTTACTTGCAAAGAAGGAGAGTCTTGCAGTATTCACACATGGAAATGAGACTCAAGAGATCTGGATTTGACTACTGATAGTCTCCCTGGACTCTCTGCATTATCTACATAAGCAGTGTCTCAGGGTGTGGGTGTGGAATTGGGTTAACTCAGCAGAAGACAACCTGTATCCATTAAAACCAAAAAATGCAAAACCTGCAAACACAAATACAGGCTTTAACTGTTCTACTTGTGTCCCAGGAATGACAAACTTACCCCTGGATTAATCAGCGATAAGCATTTCATCATCTAGAACATCTGCCTGTTCATGCAGTTTTTCCTCCTTCATACAGAGTTGTGATGGGGTGATTTGTTGGGTTTTATACTCTATATTTTACTTCTCAGTTCAGATCACTATTATTCACAGTCCTTCATTATATCTTGAGCTGGGAGGAACCTTTTCAGATGAGCAGCTAGAGAACGAATGAATTTGGAAATTCAAGGTGTTATGGGTGAATCATTTACATGAAAAAAGCAAAAAGAGAAAATAACTTGAGAAGAGCTCTGCTGTGCTGAGTCAAAGGTTTTGCAGAAGTTCCATTTCTTCTTTTGGAAATAACAATTATAGAATTTTTGCTATTTAATCTTTACAATAATGACAGAAATCAAAACTATTTTTTTATAAATTATTGGTTATTCTTCAGTGAAGGGATTTCAGTTAGAGACAGAAACCCTTTCATCAACCTTTGTTTGGTCAGTGGTGTAAATGCTGTTGCCAGGTCCATATTTATGAAATGAGAGCCATAACACCTCTCATCTGTGGGTCTGCCCATTCCAGAGGCTGTGGTTACAAAAAGCATTTCTGGCAGTTGTTCCTATTTTAGATGGGCTCCTCCCCTAAGCACCCAGTACCTTGTCACCTGTTTCCCACCCTTGGCCATGTATTTGTGATCCCACATGTCTCTTTTCATCATGATCTTCTAAGGGCTATCTAGATCACAGAACTGACATGGTTTAAAATAACCACTCCTTCCCTTACCCCTTTTTATGAGATTTATTTTTAACCTACATCAGTTGAGTGACTGATCAGAGAACGTAATTCACCAGATGGTTACATCAATGCAGCTGAACTGATATTTTACGTAAATGGGATTTAAGCAGGAGGAGGAGGAGGTGCTGGAAGAGGGGAGTTGCAGTTGGCACTGATTTAAACACTCTGTTACGATGGCCTGCAGTCAGAGCTGAGATTGCAGCTTCCTTCAGACTCCACTGGCTTTAATCTACTGCTAATGCTGTAGGTCTATCAATGCAGGATAAGGCTTTGTATGGACTATTAGATAAAGAATTTATCAAGTATTGATTTAACCCTGCTAAGTTATCCAGCCTTCCCTCACCCTTCTGCTGCTTCAGTTTCATTGTTATTCATGTCTGAATAATTGTTAGTAAAAATTAGGGTTGGTAATTTGGTTTTGTAATTGGATCTGATAACTAAATAAGTGGGAGGAAAAAAAAGAAGGAAAAATGTGCTAATTGCAAATAATTACAAGCCCAAATTAACAACTCTATTGCCTCTTCTCCAAAGCAAATATGCCCCACTTCAATCTGAGTTTCAGAAACTAAAAGGTATGAGTTGCATGGTCCTGAGCAAAACCTAGAAAGAGGGATTATTCTAGCAAGTCCTCAGCACCAAGACCTTTCAGAACTAAGCTACTGGACTGAAAAACATCCTTGACCACAGAAGTGGTATCTCTGGCACAAGGAGTTTTCAGAGATCAGCAAGATCTGGGGGACAGAGCACAGGGGAACATTTCTGCGATGCCTTTCACTCCCTGCTGCCACACAGCAAAAAACGTAGGATGAATCTGAGGAGTTCTTGTGGGACTGAATTATAGGCAAATGGAAAATAAAACAAAATTTCTCCCTCACCCACTGAAGCCTTCAGTTGCCATCTAAAGGCTGAGGAAGTGATTTTGGAAATAAACCTTACCTTGGTCATTTTTTACTTGTAGCTTCCTGACAAGTTGCCTTGCACACAATGTAACACACGTTGATTGACTGAGGAGAAAATTGGTTTATATGTGGGATGGGTCAATCCCCCCAAAAGATTTAGGCTTATTTTCAAGCGGACTTACTTTCTCCATCACTGTGTTTTTACCACCAACAAGCAGTCTTGTTGCTACAGCCATGATCAGCATGTCTGGAAAGCTACTTGTACACTGGACAAGTGAGTAAATATTTCTATCCTTTCATTGAATCACAGTTATGGGAATCTCATTGTAGGCATTCTTTCTGTATTTCAGTTCATTTGTGACTAACGAAATGGAGACTACTTCTCCTTAGAAATGTAAAGATGCAAATGTGTGATACAAACAAGTTGTGTACTGCTTATCTGCATCTCTAGAAGAATGCAGTCTCAGGTACTTACTCAGTGCTGGTAACTGATCTGTGCATTAATTGGAGTAGGGTCTCATACTTTTAGGATTGAAAGAGGCCTTTTGTGTGAAATAGTCACAATGCACCCTGCAAGCCTATGGATCTCTTACGACTCCATGTGTCTTTTAGAGACAGAGCTGCGATTAACAATTTAGAGAGGAATCCTTATTGATAAACTTTTGTGCTGCTCAGGGCTAGGCCATTGCCTTCTCCTGACAGAGAATTATTACACTGCTTTACTATGAATTTATAGGTGAGGTCTGAATCTTGCATGGTGCTTGGCATCATCGAAATACCCATTCCCAAAAGGCAAAAAATATTTAGGCACTTTGGAAATTTTTGCACTATCATGAATTCTTCCATAGCTAAATGGCTTTAACATGATGTGCTTAAAGGATTCAGAAGTAACAGTTCATTTGAAGGTTGACATCACCCTGGCTTGAGAAAATGCCTTTTCCTCTGACTGATATCCTTGGGTTTTTTCCCCAGCAATGCAGCTGTTTTGACCTGCTGTAGTGTCCCAGGTTCAGCCTATGTGTGACATTTCTAATAAAAGCTATCATGCAGTGGCAGATCTGATCTGTGTTCTTATGAGACTGCAAAAAAAGGTTTAAGTAGATTTCAGTGCGTGTTAGAGTATTCCTCTATCTTTTTCCAACATTTTACATTACAAGCTGGGAAGAGGCAAGGAAGCAATCAATAAATAGATCATTCAGCACCCTGAGGAGGGATCTAAATTGTGGAGTACTGTTACCCTCTGGGACTTGCGTGTACAGTCCAGAAATACAGCAGATGTGTGGGCATGAAGATAAACAATATGATGAGAGATGTCCCAGAGGCAGCTTTTTGCAGTATCTCCTTTTTGGGAGGAACAAAAACCCACTCTGAAAACCTGTATAACATTTATCTGGAGACACCAGCTTTCATAAAGTGTTCATTTACACTTTGGGCCATTTTTTCTGCTCCTTTCTCTTCTCCTTTTTGCATCTTCTAATATGGACTTGCGCTTGTCTCAGCTCCTGATTTCGCAAGCCCCTGTTTAGTCCATCAAAATGCCTCAGCTCCTTCATGTACAGAACAGTTTACTCTTTCTACTCTCCCTCCATCAATATACACAGTGTCCATCTTGTTGCTGCATCCAACTACAAGGGGGGAATACAACAGTTGTGATATATCACGATGCTCAGCAAAACAGGTCATCTTCTTTGACATCTGTTCTTAGAAAACCTTTAGTACTTAGAAATTTCCAATCACTTTGGCTCTTCTCTCTTGGGAGCGTTTTGCTTTGGTGCATTAGTTCAGAATATTGTACATGCAACACATTTACCAGCAGTTTGCTACAGTAACTCTATATATATCCTTGGACACTGTGCAGGATAGGCAGAATACTGTGCAGGATAGGCAGAATATTGAAAGATGAAATGAAGCCAGGATTCAGGTTCTACAAATGCTTTTGTCTGTTTATCAGACTTGCTGTCCTCCAAGGTCTGAAGTGCTCTGCACCCTTACAGTGACTGCAATACTTGCAAGTGTACTGACAAAATACACATGTTGAGCAGGAGGTCTCGTCTCTCTCCCGCCCCCCTCCCCCCCCACTGTCTCTGTCTCTCTGTGTATGTATGTCTCCACAAATAGGAGTATGGAGTAGAAATGTTTTCTCAGCCCTTCAACTCCTCTCTTCCTTTTTGTGAAGCCTTTCTCCTCCTCCTTATCCTATTCTTCGTGCCAGTTGCAAAGCACACTGAAGCAGTCTGCTCCTTGTCACATTTTAGGAGGAAAATGACATTGATACTGGACTAAATGCAAAAAGAGTCTTTCCCCTTGTGAAAACTGCCTAATTGATGTCAAATCAGATAACTTTAAAGGGCTTTGATGGCTACAAATCAGATCAGAGAGGGCAATACCAGTTCATTCTACTTTGCACAGGGGCTGTGCTTTGCAGCTTAAACAACAATGCTTTGGTATTCAGGACTTCTTTATAACCCAAACAAATCAAATCTCAAATCTTTTTGATCTTGATGCCTGACAATAGCTGATGATTAAAACTACCACAGTGGAGCCTGGGAATGGATTATTATTATAAATAGCTGCAGTCTTGCCATTCCCTAATCTTTTCTGTGGGTCTGAAGGCTCGAGGCAAGAAAATCTGGGGAGAATATAATAGATGATAACATGAGAGGTCAAGTGAGATCAGGGAAAAAAGTTTTTTCTAATAGATTCATTTTAAGGATGCCAAGATTCCCTGTCTCTTTACCTCTATGATTTAGATTTCAACCTAAAAGGTAACAAAACATAAAGGATACTTTAACAGCTAAAATCTTTTTTCCCAGTGATGATTCTTTGAATGAGAACTGAATTATCTATTGTTCTCCTTTGAAGAAGTACAGTTTTAGGTTGTGTCCACTCACTGTTGCACAGAGATGCAAGTTCACTCTCCACAGGTTCCTTGTGGCACATGAGTTATTCCAAACTCTGCTCTGGGAATTAGACTATGGTAAATCTTTTAAAGAATTAGGAGGCCAAAATTTAAGTGAAGGAGAGTTGTGAGCAACAATGACTGACAGAAGGAGCTAGAGGTCTTTTTTTTTTTTAATCGGAAGGATCACCAATTTACTAATGAGGGGAAGTTTTCCTTAGATACATTTGGATCCAAAAATTTTAGAGGATCTCAAACCTTTTCTAATAAGGTTATTAGAGAGGATAGGACACAAGACACTTTTACCCCAGAAGCCTCAAGGCACATCATAGCCCCTTTATTGGGCCAGCCAGACTGCCTGAGAGGCCAGATAGTGCACAGGGCACTGCCAACACAACTGTGAGGCTCTCTGGTGGTGAGTGGCTTGTAATCACTCAAATAAACTCACTTCTGTATTTCTGCAAAGAACTGTGAGCATGTGTTTTCAGAAGACAGAGAATGTTGTGAATATGGAATATGGATATGATTTACCATATATTTATGAAGACATGGTCCAGGTAAGTTCCTTGCCTGTGTAAATGTCCTGTGTTCCTCTTATCCTCCACCTTCATTTGCTGCACAGCATGTGGCAATGCTCAGATTAACTCTGAAGATTTGACTCTGAACTCTGCCTTCAGTAAGTATATATTTGTCCTCAAGTAATCCTGAGGTTCAAACAAATACCTATAAGAAAGGCTGCAGTTTTTCACCAGAAACAGAAACTGTCACACTGGAAATAGGTCTCAGGGGGAGAAAGCCAACAATTGAGCCATGTTTCTCTTCCTACCTCAAGCAGCAAGAGTTAGAAATCTTACCCCAAGCCTAGTTTCCATCCCGGACTGGAGTGAATGCAACATCAGTTGACACATTGGCAGCAAAATATTTGGCACACATCACTGCTTTCATCCTTTCCAAAGTCCTGGAAGGGACTATTAGTCTCTTTGCTGATCTTTCATATTAATAGTACAATGAAAACATAGGAATATCTGTACCTGTTCAGATCAAGAGCTGTCAGAGTTTTGTCTCCAGCAGTAGCCATCAGCAAGTGCCTAGGGAACAATAAGAATGAGACAAGTGGTTTTTCAACTTCCCTCAAATACTCCCCCTGCCAGACTATTTCATATCAGGAGAATTCTTGAACCTCATTTCATTTGCCTACCATGCAGAAGAATCTTCCTGGAAAACAGGAATATCTGCAAGAAGAAAATTCTTTGGATGTTTTTAAGGCAGTGGACTAGATCCTTCACTGGATTCAATTAGCACAGTGGAGGCTAATTAGCTGATAGCAGTGCAGGCAAAATTATTATTCTTCCTTACAAAATTTTGAACATTTTACTTTAAAAAACTCCAACTTTCTTTGTTGTTTCAGATTTGTATACATAATAAAAACATATAATGAACATACATGAAAATCATTAATGAAAACCTCAGAAAATGTTTCATTTTTTCAATAAAACACTTGCTTAGCAATATTCCATTACTCTGTTAGGAAGGACATTCCAAGCCAAATCAAATCTTTTGGATAGCATCGCCCAAATCTGCTCTATACCTCTCATTTTATGACAATTCAGTAAGAAAGTACTTGCTGTTTTGTATTTTCAGGAGAAGCAAATCAGGTATTAAAGTTGACTTTAATTTTTTTTTATTGTAGATTCTTTTTTTTTTTTTTAAGAATAAAAATGAAAGAAAAGGTAAGCCGTGTGTTCAGGTGTGTTTAGCATGAATTAACAACACTCTTTGCAACAGGGACTTTGCAAATTCTAGGGCAGCCAGGATGTATATAATTTTTTACTCTTGTGTAGGATTATAATTAGTATTGAAGACTGAATGATTCTCAATCTGGTTGCTGACACATATTTACAACTTATCTCATGGCAGGCTCTGAATGGAAGATATTTTCAGAACAGTTTGGGAGTTCGGCAAAAGAGGTTCATGTTAAAATACATCCCTTATAATTTAGTTAACAAAATTTTAAACGTGTGATTAGCTTTTCAGGTTGTCCTTAGTACTGATGAAATGTAAAATTTAACTTTTCTATAGGCGTGTGGAGGGGTTAAGGGTGGACAATCACAGAAGGGGTGTACATTTAGTCTAGAGAGAGCAGACAAGTTGAACCAGGTGGTGAATGATGAGAAAACAGTGTAGAAAAAAAAAAGTTTCACCACTTCTTTTCACTGTTTAGTTTTGCTACTGAGAGAAATACCAGCTTAGTTTCTTTATTGCATACTCATAGCATGATCAGGAACTGATATGGCAGATCAGCTTTGATGCTGGAGACCATTTGTCTTGTAAGCACAAATGGTGACCAATTAAATAAAACTGCAAAAGTGTGCCTTTTTCTGCTCTTTACATTACAATACAAAGTTGATCTGACATATGAACAGGAAATCTTATGCTGCAGTATTGGCCAAAAGTAGAGGGACAGAAAGAGTTTCAAATAATCATTAGTATCATGAACCCAGTAAAATGGCTCAAGAAAAGACTTTTTTTTCCTCCTCCAGAAGTCTATAGAATTGTCAATATGCCCAGTAAACTTGGCCTTAAGGAACTAATCACAAGGAATTTAAAGGACAACAGGCTAAACCAACCTCAATCTTTTAGCACAATATTGACCTGGAAGGACATTCATTAAAACTAAGTGCTCCTACTACCTTTAATTTCCAGACTTTTTAGTCATCTTGGCCCATTTAGTCCTTGCCCCTTCTGTCGAGGCTACAAATGAGGAGAAGCACTTAATGTCTCTGTGTGATGGTAACTTTTGTGATGCAGAAATATCTTCATCAAAGACCCTGAAGACATCATATTCTTTCAATAAAAATTATTCAGCCCAAAGCAAGACAAGAGTTACCATTTTGCTGTGTCTTGGATGTGAAATACCAGGCTTTGAAACTCTGTAGCATTGAGCTAACAAGCCTACCTAGCGATGTGGTGTGAAGGGGCAGTGATTTAAAAATCATTTTAAACATTTACTCTGTTTTATTACAGTGAAGACTTTCCCTTCCCCAAAATTTAAAATTTAAAATGTGCCTCTTCTGAGCATAAGGGCAGTGCTTTTCACTTTCTGAGATGGAACAAAGTATTTCCTTGATGAAAAAAATATGATTTTGATTTTAAGCAGTGGGAACATTTTCCCACTGCATATTTTTCTTGCAGTGGAAACTAACCATCCACCAAATATTTCAAATATGAACTCTCAAATAGCTCTGCTGAAAGACATTTTCCTCCTCATTTTATATTAAAACATAGTCCTGAAAATTGTGATTCCAAACAATACTCTACCAGCATCCTTCCCCCCCCATATATCATGGTATCATTCCCCAAATTCCCTATGCATAAGGGAAGTTTTCCATTCTACTTGTAGAACCTGAAAAGCAAAAGGATAAAGTTAATGGGCTGGAAATGAAGAGTATAAGCAGGGAACCATATAATTTCATTTTTAAACCTCAAAATGGGGGAAAAAAAGACAGAACAAATTTAAGCCAAGCACATGTTTCATAGATATGTACACGGGAAAATTACAATAGCACAGACTCCTTCATTTAGTGAAAAACTGTACAGACTCCCTTGAGCTTTGGTGTATTACACAGATTTACACCCTCTAAGAATCTGACCTTGAAGATTAGTGGGGCTAATTCCTCTTTAAAAGAAAAAAATATATAATTTGCCTTAATCCATTTAACATTCAAACACCCCATTAACCTAAATTAAATGCTTTCTTGTAGGTTGTTAATTTAGCACATTGACCCCCAAAATGGAAAGGCCACTCACAATTACAAACCCCACAGTGCAGCCACCACACTCTCTTTCCAGTCATCCTTATCATCCCAAACATGTTTCTCATCTTGGCAAGCAGGAAACCTTTTTGCTGTGTGTTTGTGCACAGTGGCAGATTTTCACCTATATGGTTCTCTGTTAGTTCATTAGTTTATGTGGTTTTGGCAAACTAATAAAGGTGTGGAAAGGGATAGATGGCCACTTTTATTTCCTGAGGGTTCGTGGCATCTATAGAAATTGTCCAAAGGGTGAAAAAACACCAGCAAAATATGCACCCCAAGAACAGCTTAGGAAAGTTTCCCCACATCAGCTGACATTTCATGTCTGCCCTGTGCTTGGAAGGCAAGGTTAGAGTTCAGGCAGGAGGCTGACGCTGAAGGGTCATGTTTAGTTTGACTTGAAGGCTCAACAGAAATCTCTCTGAGGCAGCTCTGAGCTCTCCTGTAAGGCAAAACATCAGAGTGTTTCTCATCATGGCAAAAGGGCTTTTTGAAGACAGACAGGAGTAAATGCTTTCGGAATGGCCATGCCATGTTTCTGTCATGTGGAGCACTCAAGGAACCTTCAGGCATGTACACAAGCTGGAGAAACAATCCCAAAGCTCTTGAGACACAAGAAATTTTTTAATGCAGCCTTTTGCTATGCCTTAACTGATGATGGAGCCCTGCATTATGCTGGAGAGAAAGCATTGCCTAATCTGTTTCAAAGACAGCCCAGTGATGTATCAATAAAGGTAGCTTAATTACCTGGAAGGTGTATGCAGAGATAAGTTTTTAGGTGCCCAAATTATCTCTCTGGTTTGTTGCTCAACTCTCTGTATGGCGCATTCCTCTGACACACATTAGTCTCATGGGCTCTGTGGGCAGCTGAGCCAGTTGAGTGATGGAAGGTGGCTGTGTGCCCTCAACCTGCAGCTGCTATGAAGATAATTGTAATTATGGGATTGTATTTGTTGTGAAATACAACAGCTTTTGGGGAAGCTGTTGCTGTGTGCTCACTCTGATGAAGCTCAGTCTGGCTCTGGGGCAGTCTCAGGGTTCACCCACACATTTGAGTGACCTACATCACTCAAATGATGAGAGTTTCTGTCTGCTATGGCAAAGAAATAAACAGAAATATCAAGCAACTCCTTTCTGACTACAGAGTAAGTCTCATTTTAGGTAACTAAACCAAAAATTAAGATTAGCTCCATGCTAAGCCAGGAAGAGCCAAAATGCTGGGTTTAGCTTTCAAATAGTTTGCACAAAGGTATCTAGATGTATATCAGTATTGCCAGGGCTGGAAACTTGTTGTTGGTCCTAGACCCAAGCCTGAACAAAGTTTTCCTCTGTATATGGGCCTCATGCACCCAAACACACATTATCTACCAAAGCCAGAGTTCGTAACTGATGTTTTTATTAAAAGATGGTGTGGTGTTAGTGTCTGTGGGGAGCCTGCTGCCTCCTTCCCTCTTCTCTGATCCTCCCCACAGTGAAGAAAATGTTCAATTCTTGTCTTTGCCCATGAGAAATACAAACCTGTGTCTTCTCTAGCTTCCTGGGAAACACCCTGCACACCTTAATAGACCAACTTGAGCTATTTGCACCAGCTGCTTCACTATATGGAAAAAAAGATAAATCATTAATGCTGAGAGAAAGTATCTCAGGAGAGAGTTGCATTCTGTAACCGGGTACCTGTGTCCCAAAGATTGCATGCAACAAGGCATCCAGATAAACTCCCTTCCTCCTTCTTCCCTACAGCAAAGAACAGGACTTGCTCTGTGTTCATCAAAAGGATGTGACCCCCCGTGCCAGGTAGTACAGCAGAAGATCAGGTTATCTTGTTATTAACCTTTCAGAGCAACTCAGTTTTCTAAAAGGGAGGATTATACTGAACCTCATGACACCTACCAGAAGAGCAGCTCATCAGAACAAAACTGTTGTCCCTCATGACACGCAACCAACACCTCTTTCCAACCCGTTCCCCATGGATTGGCACAAGAATACTGATGTACATTCTCTTATCCAGGTCAGCCAAGTAATTCAGGCCAGGGATAAATCCACTGAGCAAAAATATGTCTATTATTTCTTAGTTTCAGCTCTCCTTTTAAAATAAAAAATAATTCAATCACTAAAATCCCAGTGGATCCACCAGCCTCCCAGTCATCTACCTTAAGAGGGAATGAAATGAATTTAATCTCCATAGATTGTATTGCACACCGCATTGCCAGCTGTTTTCTAGCAGGGACTGCTGTTGCTCAAAGGTCAGAGTGCAAATCCCTTGATTAAAAAACAACAACAAACACATTTTAAATGGGTAAAACCATAAGATGCTGCCATAAAGCAGATTATGTGAAGTAGATACTGTTAAAACAGTTTAAATGCCTCTTTCAGGCATGAGTTTAGTTATCTCAAAGCATATTAGAGAGAGCAATAAAATTTAATGGCCAGCAGTAAAGTGTTTATGTGTGGCCCTGAACACAGAATTGCCCAAATGAAGAATGTGTTAACTTTGCCACATGGGCCAGTCTTACCCAGCAAATGGAATTTGGGCCCCCACTGGAGCTGGCATTAGATCTGCTTGGGGAGAGCTCAGCAGAGAGACTCCAGAGAGCCCACAGATAGGGAGAGGAGGAAACCAGTACCACTGCAGGCCTGTCAGCTCTGGCTTGCATCTACCAAGGACCTGATTAATTTGGAAAGTCTGTGTGTTGTGTGTATTTGCCAGTGTTGAGACACAGCCCCTGAGAGGATAGCATTGAATTTCAACCTAAAAGCTGCTGGGTTTCCAGCCTGGCATGAAGACTGGAGTTCTTCCATGCTGACTTGTGCAGTCAGCAGGATCCTGGCTTTCCAGGGTAACTGCAAGGTCCCTTGACTCTCTCCTTGTCTATGCAGTGGTGCATCCTTGGAGAGACGAGCACTGGGCTACATCAGAGATTGTGCCGACAGTAGTTTGACATCAAACTTCTGATGGAAAGCCCTGGCAGTATAAAGCTGTCAGTGCACATGTACATAAGTAGAGAGGCAGCTCTACAAAAAAGACAAGAGTCTCATCCATACTTGAAAGAAAAGAGATACACCTAAACATTTTGTGGGTCAGTTTTGGGGTATTTATGACAACAGAATGAGAGGCAGACAGTAGGAGTCCATGCCACTAGCCAAGATACCAGATTCAGAAATCTGATATCCTTTTGCTGATCTGTCAATGACTGTGATGGGTCATGCTGCAAAAGTCACTTTACAAGCCACCCCTTCCCATCTGTGTTTTTATTTAGACTGTTTGATCTCTGATTTTCCATGCATTTGTGTAGCACAGTGGTGATCTAGAGTGGAGTACCTAAGCATTTCCATCATAAGAAACAACCTCAGTCTGTCAGTGTGAGAAAACATCTGGAGTATGATTGTCTGAAAGGTGTTACATAAAGGTACAGGAGGTGGATTGTAATATGAACCATTTCCTGGAGTCATATTCCTTTAATAAATTCATCTTGTCTCCAAAGTGAGCAGATATGTTTCTGGCTTTTCAAGACTTTTATTTACTCCTTCTTAAATGTGCCAGTCTCACAGAGCTTTTGCTTCAGACAACTTCAGACTGCAAGCCAGCTGGTTACACCTGGCTGATGCAGCCTGCGTAACTGCTTGGCCTTTTCAAAGTCCGAGAGCTCATTTCTTATCAAAGGCCTTGTTCCCAGCTGGGGATAAAGATCAGCAATGGCTTATGATGCAGTTACTTAAGTGTCTTGTTCCCAAGTCTGGCTCCTGGACTCTGTTGTGCTGTTCCTGGGCTTTTGCCCTTCCCTCAGCTCACTGGGAGCCCTGGCTCTACAACAGGAAGAGGGCATCTCCCACAGGGTAGTTCCTTCTGCTCACGCACAGAACACAGTGTTCTCCCTTGCCTGCAGCTCTCCAAACCTGGATGGGATTCATGTTTTGATAGGAAGTGGGCAGAAAAAGGAAATCAAGAGAGGGTCAATTTGGAGAGTCCTCTCCTTATTCCGGCTCAACCCTAAAAGGAGGCAAAGAGGAGAAGAGGGGAAAGGAGGGGAGTAGAGGGGAAGAGAGGAGAGGAGCTGGAACATTGTCATAAGTAGCAGTCAGTGATGCATATTCAGGATGACTGGAGCAAGCAGAGATGTATGCATGAGCAGAGATTTTTCTTTTCCTCAGAGAATGCATTACAATATTTCTTAAATAAGTAAAAAAATGGGTTTAGTCAGTTCTATTTGTCTGCAGCTGGGAGGTGTGGATAGGCAGGAGGTGAGTGGGAAGGGGATCTGCATTTTAATTTGCAAATTGGCTAAATTTTTATGCTTTAACCTCCCTCATCTTTGCTTGTCTCTCAGGACCACAGCAGCTTCTCTTGCAGAATAAAGAGTAGAAGGGATTGTCTTACACTTACAGCATTTTTTTGCCTTCATCCTTTTCTGTTGTTTATTACTAGCCAGTCTGCATAGCCCTGGTGCCATGGGGAGACCTGCAACAGGTCCAGATGAAGGGCTTCATTGAGATCTGCTTTCATATTGGGCTGGACTGGTGCATTTACTCTTTACTGAAATGTTATTTTTTAAACAGGAACACTGATACCTGAAGTGTGACACTGCCATGTTTCAGGAGCATTCTGATATTACACCTTAACCTCAGAGCTCACAGGTGACGGAAAGCATTCAATGTACCTCCTGAAGGTTCATAAACCAGTCTTTAGCCTCTCTTCAGGATACCTTTCTTGAGAAACTGAAATGTTGCCATCCTTGCTTATCAATACCTTGGACTGTGCATCTGCCGATTATCTTCAATTATGGCTCAGCTTGGTTATAATCAAACTTTATTTGACACTTGTAGAAATTTACTCATGTACCCACCAATGGAAGTTGCTGATTATTACATGGCTCTTAGGTTTGAGTACTTATGGGACTGTTCAACCAAGCCAATAAGTAATGAATTCGCCTTACACCTTGCTCTCCTCATTTGGATAAGCAATTGGCTAAGCAAGAGGTTGTTTTTAATTCATGCACAGAACACATAGCTCAGCTGTTGCTCCTCTTATGGTACAAGGGAACATCTCACCTTTTTCCCATCCGTTATGCGCTGCTTCCCTCTACATCATGCCATATCCAGCAACTGCAGCAAGAGTCATTTAATTCTTTTTTCCTCATGTTTTTGGAGCAGAAACTTATGTACCTCTTGGCTTAGGTGGATGAACAGTCTCCTTGAAATCACAAAATCCTTAGGCTCAGGAAGCAATAGGAATATAAAGCTTTAAGCCCACTCATTTTTAAAATAACTTACATGAGGTGAATGTACTTTTTTATTGATGAATTTTAGTACTTGAGCCATAGACATCTCCCAGTATTAAGGGTGCTGCTCTGTGAGTTTCGAGACTTTTTGACTTTTTTGTTGTTAGTGGTGTTGGTTGTTGTTGTTTTTTGGGTTTTTTTTGAATGAGCCTTAAAAATGACTATACCTGGAATGAGGTCTATGTTTACTGGTTGTATAGGAACTATATTCCTAAAGCATTAGTTAAATCAGGCATAGATGCTTCCTCATATATTCTAACCAACCAGATCATCAGCTAGGATAAATGAGCTGACTCAAAAATGCTAGATGTTTATAGATCTGGTCTAAAGGTCTCCCGCTTCCTCCTGCTAGACAAAAGAAGACTACTTTTTAACTTTTTTTTTAACCAAATGTTTATCTGTGTGGGAAAATTTATTAGAACGTATAAAATTACTACAAAGGAAAGGAGATAATGTTTTTCTGTGCAACAAAATTGCCTCAGCATTTGGAAAGTGGGAAGAAAAGGGAAAGAAAGAAAATAGAATAAAAAAGAAAAGGGAAAAAGAAAACAAAAAAAGAAATAAAAATCCATCCTCGTTATATAATGCACCCTGCGGGGATTTTTAAGGGGAGTGGAATTACATGTTACTTATTGGTAATCCCCTGCCTAACAAGGTGTTTGGTATCTGCTGACTTAAGTAGCAAAAGGAAGCTGGGGTATTTCTCTTATCAATATTTAAATGTCTCATAAAATCCCTGCTAACTGGATTATCAGCATGCTAGAGCTGTCATTGTGTATGTCTAGCTGCCAGACTAGTATTAGTAACAGAAGCGTGTGTGTCTGTGTGTGCCTGTGTTTGTGTACAGTTTGTCTCTCCTTCTCTTTGCTTGAAAGAGAGATCTGGGACGCTCCCACTGGGTCTGTGCACAAGAGGATTTCACAGCTAAGGGCCAGATAGAAAAATTAGGGTACTACTTCTAACAATGAGAGCTGAAGACATATGCAAGTTTTTACTGACTACTCCAGCTACTCACAATCTATTAGAAACCTTGCACACATGGTGAAAAACAGTAAAATGTAGTTATTTTAAAAATCAGTATAGAGGTTACTCTCTGCTTGAGCCAGGATCTGAAGCACTAGAATTCAAATTTCTTTAAAATTAAAAGCTCCCAAAGCTTACATTTTGAAATCAATTAATGATTAATTTCTAACCAAACAAGACTCCAGAGAAAGGAGATATAAAGAAATATAATTGCTATATGGTTTCTAATAATTAGAAAAATCACCATGATGCCCTTCAAGATTAACAGTGGGAGGAAAAAAAAGTATTGATTTTGCTTATGAATACATTAACCCATATACTATTAAGGAAACAAAAAAATTTCTTCCTGCTGTAATGAACAGTATAATCAGATGAGTTCCTATGAACCCATTGCAATTAGCACCAGTCAGCACCACTGGTTGCTTGTCTGAGGTGAGTCTTGGAGGGAGGGGGAAAAGATATTTAAGTAGTCCAGTATCTAGCTTATTTTCTGAGTTGTGCCCATGGTCCTGGAGGATCTGCTCTTCTCAGAAACAAGATACATTGAGGGAAAAGGAAAAGGGCATTTATTAGGAGTGAAGAGTAGAGATAGAACTTGTCATTACTTCACACTGATTGCTCCAATTATTGCTCTCTGATACCTGAGCCCATCTGCCTCTGAAGTCACTAGGAATACTTGGGGCTCCTTTTCAAGTCATAGAAACTACTATATAAAGGCATGATGAGCGGCTTTTAACTGAGGATTTATTAATATGGAAGATGGTGTTCTTCCTTATCCTCCTCATCCTGATTTTTTCTCTTTCCCTGTGACCCTCTTTCATGTGACCCTGCTGAACTGGTTCAGCACTCAAAGCAGGCAAAAAACACTTTACTTTTTGCTGGTTGTGGCTTTTCTGATCACCTGTTGAGCAGAACCAATTCACCAAAGGTCAACTGAGCACCAAAACCTGTGCAGATACTCAGTGCATAGAGCACTGCACAGAGCAGTGCTGCTTTTTTTGGTGTCACTAAGATTAATTCTGGTTTTCTCACCTTCTCCTTCAAGAACAGACATTAAGGCACTACTGGCAAATGTAGGAGAGCTGAGGGAATATGTTTTGGGTGGGTGTAGCTGGAGTTGTTTCTGAAGGTAGCAGACTTCAGTGAGAAGAGCTGTCACACCTTAGGCTTTTGCCTGTTGGTTATGTGCTCTGTCTAGCTTTTGGGACAGCTGTGATCATTTTTGTCTATTGCCATGCAGCATAAATATTGTATGGCTGCATTATGGATGAAGGATTATAACCATTATTGGATTAAGCTAGAAAGAAAGCTTGGCTAGATGTGAAGAAAATTGATTAAAATCAAAAAGAATTGTTCTGTTAGTGAATAGTGGTAGAAGAATAACTCTGGAGACCGAAGCTTTTCTTTATTCAGGTTGTCCAGCATTGGCTGAAAACTACACTCCACACATTGATACAGGCTGTTGTAACAGCTTAAAGCCATATCAAAGAGAAATTTGATTCCTGCAGTCTGATTTCTCTGACATCTTTGGTGGAGTAGCTGGTGTAATGACAAATAGGGAAGGTGGAAGGACTTCGGATGTAGATAGATGCCCACTAGGAATTTGAAAGACTTAATCTAATCCTTCTACAGAGGACTCTATCCATAGCTAAGTAATGACTTCTGAAACTAAATCAGTTTGTGAATGACAGATTCTTGCTTAAGTTCATGACTCCAGTGCAGCTATCCTTATTTACAGAGTAGTTCCCAATTCTGCTCACAATTAATCTAACCTCTCTGTTGACATCAACACACTTATGCAATGTTGTAAGTAAAAGCATAGTCAGGTCTCTAGAGAGAAAAATCTCTTTATTTCCTGGAACCACATATTCCCCAAATGCTTGTTATTTCCAGCATCTTCTGTTTCTCCTGCCATGCAGGTACATTTGTCTCTTTAAATTGACTTCATCCAATCATCTTTCTATTTTTCTACCTCTAGTAGTATATTTGTTTTCCCTAGAACACACTCACTGCACCCATTACTGTAATGATTTAATGGCCCTTAAATTCCTTCAGCCCTCATCAGTGGGCTTTCAGTTCTTATGTTGCAATATTTAACACCAGAGGAGGGGGTGGAAGAAAGGGAGAAAGGACACCCTACATTAAAGTGTTCTCCAGGAAAGTGATTTTACACTGGGATCTATGAAGTGGGCTCTTATACTTTTCCAGCTTACATAGACAACTGTTAAATCTTTTTCCACACATGAAAAAAATTGGTAAAGTATAGTTTTAATTCCATTTTATAATCAAAAGTCTTATTTCTACAGGGGGAAAATAAAAGAGCAAAGTGATCTGCCTTTAAGGAACTAATCAAAACAGAAAATGGGACTGGAGGACAAATGAGATGGCAGAGAATTCACCTGATCTTGAAGGCAGATAGAAGTAAATGACAGTACTCTCTGTTTCTTTCTCTTGGCATCTCTCATCTACGTTTACACTTTTTTTCCCTTTCACAGTGGGATCTTTATGTGGAGTGCAGTAAATATTTTCTTACCCCTGTGTGTCTTCAGCCATTTACACATTCCCCTACAAAATACGTGATGTCCCTTGTGCTCTCTCTCCACAGCTGTACTGGGGCTGTGGGCTGGGTGGTGACACACAGTGCAGAGGGAAATATGGGGTATCCTTTGAAGAACATGGGTTTTACAGGGCCACAGGTCAAACCTCTCTGTTCACAACCTATTGCATAATTCTGGTAAAAGAGATGTCCTCCACCAGCTCTTCTAGAAATCTCCGATAATCACTCATCGAGATCCTGGTGCTGCCGGATATTCAAAGGATAAACAGCCTAGCAATACTTTCCATCTTAGGTATTGGCGATACCTTGCAAGAGAGACTGTCTCCTGCTGAAGTATCTCATTTCATAAAGTCCACAAGTGGTTTGTAGAGGTATTGAGTTAGATACTGCAGTGCTAAGAATGATATTCAGAGAGACAGATGGGTGTGCTAAGTAAAGCTGAGACCAGGAGATATAACAGGAATTCAGCAATGGGCAATGAAACCATGTATTACCTGAGATTTATACTTTTCTGCAGCTCCTGTATTGCTGGTTTTCCCAAGGAAAAAAATAACCCAAAAAAGTGCTGGGTAAGATATACTGGTGATGTGATTGCACCTGGCAATTCTAAGGATGCTGCAGAGGCTGCTGCACCCAGAAAATTACAGAGATTCCTTTAGCAGTTCTAAGCACGGGACAACATGTTATACTATTGAAGATAGCTTCAGGAACTTCAATCAAACCTGCGGGCCTTGCAATTGATGTTGGAAGCAGATTGAAACTGGAGTGGGAATTCCCTCTACCCAGGGGAAAAGAAAGCTGCAGAGACAGGAGAGATTTAAAGCAAAACTCTCTTCTGTGCAGAGGGTGAGGTGTTCTGATCTCCCAGCAATATATCTTCTAGCCATTCTTAGCTGCTGGCAAGCTCAAATAACTGAAACATAGTTAATTGAAGGAAAATTTGAACCTCTTTTAGAAAGCTGTTTAGCACTGAAGAGTTGCTCTATAGCCAAAAGCTGAAGCCATGATAAACCAGTTCCATCCCACATTAGTAACCACAGCTCCATGCCTGCATCCCAGAGCCCAGTCTGGCTTTCTGCAGCAAGGGGATACAATGCATCATGGATCTTCCAAATCTTGCTCAAGCAACCAGTGTTGGGAACACAGAAACAAGAAATTTTACTCTTCAAAAAGGACTGTCAGAATAAAAGATGCATTGAATGTATGCTCGAAATGGCTTACTGCTAAGGAGGATCTCATGGCCTGAGAACTCATGGAGCAAGAGTTACTTAATTATTTACCTGTTTCTCTCAGTAAGTGACTGCTGGGAAAATGCATATGAACTTGCACAAACAGCATCATAACAGAGGTTACTGGTACATAATGTAAGACTGAGATTGAATAAGCAGAGCTTTAGTAGGATCTTGTCCAGGAAAGAATGGGAAGTTACTGAGATAAGGGTGGTCCTGCGGCAAGTGGACTTTTCAGACCAAAAGAGATATGTATCAGATCTAGAGACTCGTGAAGACTTCTGTGTTCCGAAGTTAAGAAAGTCCATTCTCTTCATGTAGAGAAACTGGCTCCTTTAGTGTGCACTCACCTAATATATTGATGACATCTCTTTTCAGATACCTGAATTGGGTTGGATAACCAATATGCCAGAGTAAAGAAGCTCTTCCTGACTTCAGAGGCTTACTGGGATTGTATATGCTATGGCAGAGACAACTGATTACCACGATGACCGGAGAGCCAGACCTCACAACCCACCTGCTCTCTATAGCAGAAATAAATCCTCCTTGCCAACAGTTTACACTCATAGAAATATCCCAAACCAGCTTAGGGATGCCCAGGTACACGTACTGGAAGCCAGCAACAACTATGCATATACAATTATTTGTGGGTTTACTGTGTCATCAGTAAAACTGAGCTCCTAACAGAATCTATCACGACTGTAATCTATGGAACTGCCTGTTGTTACATTCCAGGGCTTTTAGACAGGGAAGTGAATAGTAACTTCTTATCTCCAGTTTGCCTCATAAATTTATTCATAAAGAACCCTTCTAGAACCTCCTTTTTTTTTTTGTTCTCTTTGACTCCAGAAACCTGGAGATTTCTTTAATTCAGTGTGAAAGCCCAGAGATGGAGTGAGGGCAGATACGATCAGTCACTGATTCTGGATGATCAACTTGAGAGTAATAGCGTAGACTTTACCTGTTTGAAAGTAAATATCTACAAAGTGATTCCTGAATCTGAGCTAATCACCTCAGGGGAGAGAGGAGAGGAACTGTGTGCAATTTATTTCAACATCAACCAGACATCTATAAGAAGACAAATAGATTGTGTTCCAGATGTGTATTTAATTCTTACCACTGACTGTGAAGCAGGTGTGATAACCAGCACAGGTAGAGATGCTCACACTGTAAACAACTGGAGTTAGGTCAGGAAAATCACAGCCCTAGGTCTGATCCTGTGAGACATCAGAGTTTACTTATTCCTGACATTACATCTCACAAGCATTGCTATTAGCAGTGGAAGGTATTCACATTGTTTTGCTTGAATTGGTTAGCTGCATTCTCTAACCCACTCTCATAAGGAACTGCTAGAGGGACCTCAGCATATGCATCTTTTATTTTATGTGATGTGAATGCACTTCTTGGGGAACTTTGATCCCTCTCATCATCCACAGCAACTCATTGAGGTGCTACAAGACAGCTGGGTCAGTCTCAATTACTCCATATAAGATACAGTTGCTTAATTGGCGTCCATGCTGGCGAAACTTTGTGAACTTGCAGCAAAAATAGCCCAATTAAATGCATTTTACCTCTGAAAATGGACACAGTATATGAACTAGCCATCTCCTTTCTCAGCAAAACTTAATAATAGCTAAATGAAGCTAACATTTTCCAACTCAACAATTCTCTAATACACAGCATTTAAGGAGGAAATAAAAAGAGGGTTTATTAACTGACCTAGAAATTATGACCAGTGCCCAAGAAATACCTCATTCCTAGCAAGAGAAGGAAATGTAAATTATTGAACTACAAAAAAAGAAGGGTGACTGAAAAGCTAGATGTATTCAAAAGTCTGCTTATAAGAAAAGGAACTTTTCACCAGAAGTGCTCAGTGACAAAAATCATAATGCACTCATATCTACAGATCCTATTTCATATCTGGATATAGAATATAAATATCTTCTCCCATCAATCAGGAACAATCTAGAGTCTCTGCAGATTTCAGTGAATCCAGTCAGCAGCTTGGATATAGTATGAGTGAAGATTTCGGATTGCACTGGGGCTGAATTTAAACTTTGCTACCAATGAATAGGAAGAACTATTACATTTGGGTGTTTTCTTGACTACTACAAATGAAAGACCAATCACAATGTGGGGTTCACACTTGTAAATTAGATGCATAAGGAAGAGGAGGAACCAGGTGGCAAAACGTTCTAGCATGCGGGGTAACAAAATGAATGAAATAAAGCAGATGTCTGCAGTCTTATTCACTGCATGAAAAATCAGAAGTGCATTATGGTGCATTATGTATAATATTAAGTTCCTATGTGGAACAGAGGTCAGACAGCATCAAAAAATATTTCTAACAATATTACTAAAGTCTTGTACTCTGCAGAAATAGGATGAATGAATACAAAATTGCTTATTGCAACTGTCTCTGATCATCTCCCTAGAAATTAAAAATAACTTTGGAGAGTCCTAGATCACCTATGCCAACACTAGGCCAGGGAGTGCACTTTAGCCTTATTTAATCTGCTGGTACAGCCAAGTGTTGAGTTAGCAGGAGAGATTTCACCAGAGCTGTGACTCACACCTTCTGGCTCATTTAATTTCTGTTAACAAAACTTCATGATAAAGCACAGATGTGGTGGTGTTTGCTTGACTAAGGGGAAAGACGAATGCAGTATGATAGAGAACCCAAACAAAACAAATTTTTGAGAAATACAATCTTTCCAGGTCTGAAATTTAAAGTAAGAGCTGAGAGGTTTCAAAGAAAAAAACCCTACACAACTCTACAGCAGCCTAATCCTGCTTTTCTCATCAAACTGCTTCCTGTCTTCTCTCTTCAGGAAAAATTAATGGGCCAATACCACTCTAGAATCCTAAAAAATATTCATGTAAACTGCAACAGTGTTGGGTAACTTGAAACAAAACCAGCATCAGTATATGCTCTGAGCAAATTCTTCAATAAACTGTTCCCACTTTGTCTTTCAAATAATTCACTTTAAATAGTCCAATCCTATTCAGCAGATTATTCACACATAAGCTTCCTCCGAGGAGCATATGGAAGTTAATGGCAGCCTCTAGATATAAAGATTTATATTCCTATTCCTTGTCATCACATACTGAGGTCCTTTCTAAACCTATTCTACTTTCAGAAGAGTAAACCACCTCCTGCAGGCAAAGCACAGCAATCCCAGATTTACCTGATATTTGTGGAGCTTCTGTGAGCGCTGGCAGTAACCTCTGGAGAGGATGTTTGTTTCAGTCTTCCACTTTTCACTTCGGTTGGTGGGCTGGATGACAGAAAATTTATTTTGGTTCTTTCCTGTAACTGTCTGAAATCAGACAAAAATGATGGTGAACCAGAGATTAGGACCTCATGACAATGAATAAGGATAAGTAAATGGAGATTTAAACACACATATGGACAGCTTTGGAGGCATGTTTTGCACATATTTTGATGATGTGTCTTCTGATTTTAAAAGATAGATGTTAGTTTTGCTTTTCTAAATAAACTGTCTTCATACTTCTAGGCAGGCACATTGCATAAGCATTGTCAGGATTGTATTAAAAAAAATCTTAAATGGTTATGTTGGTGGAGACGTCAGTATTTAGAAACTGTATTATATAAGGGGAAAGCTTCACAAACTGAAGGAGGAAAATAATAATAAGAATAATAAGGGATTAAATAGATTTAACCAATTACACCATTCCTTTCACTGGAAGCAGAATTTTTCATCGGCTAATGAGAGCTGACTCCTGTCTCTGCCACTGTACCTATTCAGTGAAGGTATTCATGTTATCTGCTGAATAAGACTGTATTCCCAGGAAGGTTTTTTGGGGAAAGGAAAAAGCTGGAAAAGGATTATGCAAACTGTGGTTACAATTAGGGCATCTATACACAGGTATTTCCTACCTGTTTGTCAAACCCTTGTGTTCTTCATGTAAGGAAGCTACATTTTCCCAACTAACTTGATATCTTGGGTTGGATTAGTGTTCTACCACACCAGCTCATGGAAGAGACTTTTCATTTAAATTCCTCATTTTAAGTTACAAAGTACACAAAAAACTGTCAGAGAAGACAGCAGAAAAAAGAGGTAAAAATTGCTGAAGATCATAGAAACCTCCTGTCAAATTAACGTTTTACTCATTGAGACATGGCAGCTCCTAAAAACATGCATTAGGCCATCACACAAAAATCCCTCAATCTGTCCAAAAGACAAAATTTGTTCTTTCTTCTCCTCTACCTGCATTTTTTCTCTTTTGCCCTGATTTCATCTGATAGTTTAATGGCATATTTTACCTCATACTGATCCTCAACTCTGTATTTCATCTCTCTTTGGCCTAGTAATAACATTGCAAGGCTCACATTTAAGTTTCACCCTGTGGAGAAGCAATGCTGATTTGCTTTCCTTCCAGATGTGAAGCAACCCGTTTATGTTTAATATTCACTCTTCAGTCACACAGAGGCCTGCATTTAACTACATTTTTATGCATTATAAATGCACATACATTTGAAAGAATAAAATTCCCTCTACCCGACATCACTCTAAATGGAGCTGAGGTGAGCTCTTGTTTCCCTGAGGCAGCCTGACATTTGAAGATCATTTTTAACCATTTCAGTTTTGAACTGTACTTTTTCCCTTCTTATCTCCTTGTGTTGGTGAGTCTCCAAGCACTTCCCAAAATAAGCGCTGAGTAGCCCTCCAGACAGTGTGCTAAGGAATATAAATGTAACATTTATCAGAGGAGGAAAGTGGCTGAAAACGAGAAGAGGCAAATTTAGGAAAGGTCGTACAGAGGTTTGCTGTCAGCTTCCATGGATGCCTGATGCCCAAGTCTCTGACCTATGCTAATGTGTGCATGCTCTTCATAAGCAACTAGCTCCAAGTAAAGGTTCCAAAATACACTTTCCTTCTTGGAATTGAATGATAACTGATTAATCTGCTACACACAGACATACCCACACACCCCTACACTTCATCTCCTGGAAGGAACACTGTCAAAGCAGGTTGCAGTTTGTCTCTAAGCACCCTGATGTTAATAGCAAGTGTGGGTGACTCTGCTACAAGAGTGCCTGAGTCACCCAAGCTGACCAGAGGATGGTAGCAAGCCCATAGGTATCTCATAGACTCACTAGAGGGCTCAGGATCCATTCAAAAGGCTGTGGAAGGAGCATCCATAACCCTGTAGTCCTCTGACACCTTGACTTAGTTCCCAGTCAAGTGAAACTTTCAAGCTTTTCAGTAAAGAGAAAATGTCACGTCTAACACAAGCCTTCACCAACTCGTGATTCATCCATCCACCTGTGATAATTCACAGCTTAACCTGGATGTCAGTGTCAAGTGTCTAACCTCTAAGGCTCTGCAGTGCCAGAAGAGTGGGAGATACTGGTTTTGTGTTTTGGGCACAACACATCCCTTGCCAGGAATCCAAGTCTTCTGCAGCCCCTGCAACCCCACTGTGTATGGCACAGCGCTCCTTTTGTCTTCATTTGGGAGAGACAGGGATCATTGATTGATTCATACAGCTACAAAACTCTTGCTAGAAAAGGTGGCAAAATTTTCTAAGGCAAGGCACGTTGCATTATCCTTCTTAATTTGTGTATTTGTGGACAACTTCTTTTTGAATGGACTTCTCAAGCCTCATTTACAACACAGAGTGAATAGAGACTGAGATTATGATGATTTGCTTTGAAAAAATCCCACGCGGAACATGTCTGTCTCCAGCACCAGCTGGAAATGAATTTGTAGAGTTACAGCTACTTGTCACATGATGTGAAATGCAGTGTTTTATGAACTGATCCTTTTAGATCTCCAAATCTAAGGAAAATTTTTGTTCAATCAGAAATCAGAGTGGACCCACTGTAGAACATCAGATGGAGTGGCACTGACTACTCTCTTTGAGTTTGTTTAAAGAAGTGCCTCACCATGACATTGTTGACTCTGATTTTTGAAAATATGTCGAGGGAAACTGCTGACAGTACATACTACATAATCTAGCAAGAAAAGGTCAATTAGAAATTAGTGACATGGATTTCAAAACATAAAGCATGACCCATCTTGCAACAGTGAAAGGAATCACTGAACAAGGTGACTAAGGATATGGTAGATTTATCAGCATATGAAGCCTTGAAATTCATTTGTTTTCAACCACAGCAATTTATGCAATTTACTACATAGTCACATCAAGACTTCTCCCCAGCATAAGTGAGTGGGAGAGGCTGCACAGCCAAGGACAAGATCCATTTTGGCGGTATGTTTACATCAGCTAAAACCTTCCTGCAGCCTGAGGAAGCACAAAATACTTTGTAGTATAAATAAGATTATTACTCTTGAGGAACTTATTCATTGTGTTTGGAATTCCTCCCATACAATTCTGGATGACTAACTGAAGAAGTCACCTTAGGCTTCCATGCTAATTACTGAAGGAAAAATAGGGCACAACTCATACAGCTTGGATGAATCGCATCTTAGAAGTGTCTGTTTCTCTCCACTGACTGTCAACAATGTTGAGGGTGACTTAGAGATGTCTGTCTGCTTTATGAATCTCACCCTTTATATCCCTCATGAACCGGTAGAGAGACAGTGAGGTGATACTAAAGAAATTCCATGCCTATTGATGCTTCCTAGGATCCCTGAAGTAATAACTATGCAGTTCCTGTAAGTCACAACTATGCAGTTCCTATAAGTCATTTATGAAGGTCATTTCATTTAAAACTTTTGCTGAATTCTGTTGTGTGCCATCAAGGAAGTGAGACAAAGCACTATTTTTTGCTGATCTTAGTTTGGCCATGACTTCAAGCTGGAGGCAACAGTTCAGTGTTTTGTGGTAGATACACAGAGGGTCTCTTTTATAGATGTGGCTGGATCATGTCCACCTTGCTCCTGGGCAGCCGTTTCAGTTTGGAGTAAAGCTCCATGATTTTAATTCACTGGTTGAAAGAAAGCCATGCTGTGGGAAGGAAACCTGGAGTGGATCCCAGCAACACAGTCCATCCTGATTTCTGAAGATGTCAGAAGGGGTTTCTCTGTAATAGATACGATGAGCATCTTACAGACATTAAGGACAATGATATCTACCCAGAGTGTATAGAAAATTGTATTTCATAGAAAACAGACCCCAGACATCTTCTATGACCTTAAAAGAGAAAAGCAGTGTCTTTCCTAAACATGTGGAAGAGATGTGAGGAAAAATAAAAAAACGTGAATGACATTTATTTCATTTTTAATCTTTCTAAATGAAATTTCAACATGGTACGGAAGATAGTAGCATGAGCAGAGATTGTTACTTCAATAGGATTATTGTCAGATGCTGGCTCTGTTTGTACTACAGCATGGATACATTTCCTTGTTTGATAAGTTACAAAGGCTGCTAATTGTATTTAATTTTAGATATCAGATTTGCAGCAATCTCTGTTTTTCTCATATCTGAAAGATTATATCTCTGGATGTCTCACAGGGCTGAGCTCTGGATTGTAAATTCTAAAGGCAGTTTGTTAAAAGTTTGTCACACAGTGTTGATTTACTAATATTGATTGGGTGGGTGTAAGTACCTGTCTAGAGGAACCTTTCCAGATAGAACCAGAAACTGTGGCTATATCTCTACTTATCACTAAATTTCCCTGAAATCTCTCAAATCCAGTGTTTGGATGCTGCTTGGTGGCCGTGACCAGGCTTTGACATGAAGTCCACAACGCTTTGCAGTGATGCTATGGGGGCAAGCACCAGGAATAAAAGTGAGATGGACTTTTCCCTCAGTGCCATCTGTCACAAGGGACTGTAGGAGGTGTGGGGAACTCAGCTTGTGGATGTAAATACATGATGTAAATACATGGTGTAAATACATGGTGTGTGCTTCTAGACTGCTCTCAGGCTCTTTCACAGGTGCTTTAGCTTTGATGGTATTTCTAGTGCTAGATTTCATTTCCCTCAACTGGCAGGCTGCCAATTAATCCTTTGTAGCCTGTATTTAAGCAACAATGATTTACAGTTACGATGTCTCAGCTAATCATAGCGTAATTAATAGCCTGTAATGCTTTTATGTCCTGGAGAAGGAAGCATTTAATATGTAGGAGTTTTAGCTGCACTGCAATGATGGTGCATAAGACATCACTTTTTTTAAAGCTATTGCCTTATTGTTTTGGAAACTGAGAATTCCAAAGAGCTTGAATGTAAATTTGACATTTTGATATATTGTTCATTACTGCAGCATTTTCAGCTCTTAGATAGGATAAGTAAACACAAACCAGCTGAATTTCATTTGCCGACACACTGTGAAATTTCCCACTAAGAATGCAACAGACAGTATCAAAGATTGTAATGCAGAATTTTTGTATGCATACAAGAACATGGGATAAAAATAAACTCATTGGACTAGGAATCGAGACTTCTGTCTTTTTCTATCTATTTAATGGACTATCCTCATAACCTGGAAAGGTCCAATGTTCCCCAGTGCCAGTGGTTTTTCTTGAGAGCAAGAACAGAGGTAGTTTGGAAAAAGCAAAGAAAGGTACATTCAGACAGCCACAAAGCCTCTGTAAGAGTCAAATCAGAACTTCAGCTGGCCTGTGGGAGCAGCTTTCCCAGGAAGAGCCCAGTGCAGGCAAACCTGTCACAGGAACTGTACAGCTACCAGACTGTTCTTTGGTAGATCCATCATGTCTCTGATGAAATCTTCAGCAGCTTTATGTTAAAAGCAGTGCTGATTATGTTTCTTTTAATCATTCACAATCCTGATGTCAAAACCACCCGTGTCCAGTAAGACCACCTGCAGCACCACTGTTATATCTTCCAGACAGCAGGGTTTGGAGAGGCTCTAGTGGAAAGTTCTCTAAGCTCTTGCTATCACAGCTGAGCTGATCCTGCTGAGTTAGGGACAGAGATTAGAAATATGCCCTGGGGAACTACATCATATCCTCCTCATGGTATCCCAAGAGTCCTGACCAGGCTCAGGGATGGATGTGCCAGCAGAAGATAATTCTATCCAGTACTGTACATTCAGGCCTGGAAAGTGATTCCTGGCAGGCACTGCTTGAGAACAAAGCTCTGAGCCTTTTTAGCAATCTTTGTTTGGAGAGGCAATCTTAATTGTCAAGAATACCTTTTCCTACTGTTTGGTAGTTAACCTTTGGATTAGGCAGTTGTTGCAGCCTCCCTACCGGTACTACTAGAAAGCTGTGAGCTGAACACTTGCTGCCTCATTAAAAAATGGTAAAGTGATTAAAGATTTCAGTTTCATTTTTTTTCTTGAGAGATATGATTAACTGAAAATGTGCAAATAGGTTTTACATTTGTGTCTGTTAAGAGAAAAATAAAGACTTGGATACTTTTTATTTTCATTTTAAATAAAGTAGTCTATTATGAGTGACAACTATTAAGAGATCCTGGGGTGCATATTATTTTAAAAACACAAAATAAAGAATAAGTCAAAGCAGTCAAAGTTCACTATTGTCTATGCAAAATCCTCTTTAAGTCCTCATACTAAGCCAGTTGAAGAAATTCAAACAGTTTTTCCATCACAACTCCCTTGAAGACCTGTGAGCAACCCTACAAACAGGTTTCACACCAAAGCTTGCAAAGCGTGTAAGTAATGCAGAACCGTCACCTACAGTTCCAGTCTTCTGTCTTTGCATAAAAGTAATGATTCTTTTTTTTTGGGTTCCAAAGTGAACAACCACCTTTACATTTGAGATATCTGGAGAGTGCCCAGTACAGTAGCACTCTGAAAAATCATTCAATATTATTCAAAATACCATTAGGGATAAGTGAATTTCAGTCCGTGGATCTCTTGGAAGTTGGATTTGCCATCTGGACTGTGAATGTTTTCATTAGGAGGCACACTGGCTCAGAGGAGTCACACAGGGCCTTGTAGCTCTATTTGGGTCAAATTTAGCCATTACAACAGAGAGAGAGAAGAAGGGAGAGAGAGTGGGAGATCACATCCCTGAATCTTTTATTCACTCTGGTCTGGTATGGAAGGAAAAATGTAGAGAGTGCTGCTCCAAGAAATAAGAAAGAAAGGATTTGCTCTCTAAGACTTTTTTAAGGGATTTTCTTTCTACCTAAGTAGATGTTCCTGGAGGCCTCACTACTCCTTACCAAAAAAAAAAAAATAAAAAAAATCAATACAACTGTGTTCTATTGATGACATTTCAATTAATCTATCTTTATTTCCTGCAAGCAAATCATTGCTCAATGACATAGTCTCTGCACAATGGTGGATGCTGTCCTTCAGGTAGCCAGAAAGGGGATACACAACCATGGCACAGGGTGTCAGTTTGTGTCTCTGTCACTCACAAATTGTTTCTCGTTCACTTTGCTGAACTGACCACACAGGCTTGGGACTCTGATCCTGAGTTCACAGACTTGACTCAGGATTAAATGATATTCTGAATATTCGGTCTGTGGAGAGGTGATGGTAATGAAGAAGAGATCACAGATGGCAAAGTTAATCACATTATCATTTTACCTGCAAGTAACCTCTGAAATTTGTGTATTTTAAGCTCACCAAACCTGTGGAACAATTAAGCTCAGGTGGACCTTTGATTAAAAATAACAGTTAGCAATATTTACAAATGCAAAGGGAATATGTTACATTTTTACAGCATAGATGGTAGAATTACAGATTGTTTCATGAATCCAGCAGGAAAAATTTAATTAAGATCAATTTAATTAATTGCTACAGGCCCAGATTAGTATTCTGTTAGTGCCAGGACTTTTGGTTTCTCCTTTCTCATTTTTTTCAAAACCAGGAAGTTTTTTGTCAAATGCTCACTCTATTCCTGGGCATTTCTGTTAAATTTAAACACTAAAAAAAAAAAAAAAAGGAAAGAAAAAAAAAGAATATTTAAGTAACAACTGCCAAGGAATATTAACCTTTTTCTTTTCTCGGTTACTCTGGATCATTTTTTCATTACATTATTTTTGCCTTGTGCACCATTTGTCATGGTTCTTGAGTTCCAGAGTCCAACAACAGCAGGTGGTATACAGCCCTCTCATTTCTTTAGGGCATCAAGTGCAAGTAGACATCCAACCCACTCTCTGAACCTGGCAGACTTGTGTCTGCTGAGAACCATTTCCTGACAAAATGCCTTATCTACTCATCAAAAAAGCGCATCTTTTATAACGGGAATAAAAATGAATTGTGCTGACACTTTCCTACATTCTATGGATGATTACGAACAGACCCCTGCTCACTCAGGTCTCAGTGCCCTCTTTAGGGCTGGAGCATAGGAGAAGACCTTTAATTTTGTGGCCAGTCTCCCAGTCTAGGTTAAAGAAACCAACAGATTTCAAAGACTAAGAAAAATATTTCTTTATGTAAATAGCCTTGAGCTACTACCCATCCCTCTATGCCATGAGGGGACAAGTATCTACCACTGTAGTTCACAATCCAATGTGGTACACAAATGGTCTTTGCCTGCTGTTCAAGCCAGCACAGCAGAGAGGGCTGGGATACTGAAAGGGAGCAGGGAAATGCTTGCCATCCTCCATCGTGCCATGGCAAGAAACTGAGGATGGATATGTAAGCATGACAGAATCTTAAATACCCTGTACACCTCCTCTGGAAATCAAAAGCCCTCTTGTTCCGTGTTTCAGATCTGGGGAAGATCTCGTGTGAATTTATGCAAATCTGGTACCCACAACACGATATTACTGCTTAATCAACAGTGATTACCCTGAAAATCCTCAGATGAAAGATGTCTAATTTTTCATCAGTAAATCCTTGTTTTTGCCATTTTGCTCATTGATATTATCTGCCTGTAACATTGTCTAAATCTCACATATAAGGTCTAAACTTAGTAGTCACTTCATAGAATCAGTGGGGTAAAACTAACCCGTCTCACGATGGTCTTCAATACTTGAAGTACTGCCTATAGCAGCAAAGGCAATCAGAGGGACTTAAGGGTGATCCTCTTGTAGAATAGCTTAGCAGGGGCATCCATGTTAAAAATAGGAGACTTGGGTTCAATTCAGGAAAACATATTCAGAAAGTCTATGTCTGTCTACAGTTTCCATTTCGGTTTTGTTAAGAAAAAAATCTTATGAAGGAAAAAAAATACAAAAGTTTCTAAGGATTCACCAGAAAGGTAGAAATAGAATCACTAGACCCCAGCATTTAAAGCAGCAGTGGCAGAAAGTGAAGCTCTACAAATCCATGTTTATGACTACAGTCATTCTCTTTGAGGTTTCAGTACAAGTGCTACCTGCCTGCTTCAAAATTAAATGGATCTCAGTTTCTAGCTTAAAACGTACAGGGAGTTTTTCTCCCCTAAAGAAGAAAAGTATAAAAACAGTGTTAGGATGTGCTCTTTAAGCTCACTTGCCAACAGCAAAGAAATTATATATATTACTTTAAAAATTGCATGTGCCTCAATATTACCAGATCCACAACAACTGAGGTATGATAAGCAGCTGGAGAGGAGACAACAGTCAGCATTTCACGCCATGAGTTTGTCCATTTTTCAGGGCAAAGTGATGTCTTAGCACAGGTCAGTGAAATTATTCTGTTTGGGCCATGCTATAGGGCTTTTGGGGTCAGGCAATAGCACTTGGGTAATCCCAACACTGAATTTTCCATTTGACCATGACTTGTGCATAGCTGTATGGCCAAGGCTGTTCAAAGGGATATGTTCTCCAGTGTGACAAGGGAGTTTCTTTCTCAGGCTCAGAAAGAGCATCACAGAGCAGAAACAGATGCAGGACCTCTCCCTGCTCTCTCCTCCTCCATCTTCTAGAACTGACTCTTAAGTCACACTCATTTCTCATCCAGGGAACACCGCTTGACTTTCTGCTCCCAGAAACTAGGGCAAGGAGTGGGACCCTCTTTCCACATCACCATCACATCCCTGCCTTGTATTTAATGCCATTGTTTCAAGCAAAGCAGGCAAACCAAAAGAAACTTTATGCAAGAGATATATCTGCCAAGGGAAGATGCAGATGTAGTTGTCTCTCTTTCATGGCTAAAGCAAAAGAATACAGCTAATCTGTATTTGGGGGATCACATGTGGGGCATCGTCAGAGTAGCATTACAAGACAGAAGGAAAAGATACAGCATGTCTCCATCTGTTACCAAATCACCTCTAAATATATATGCTTTTACATAATATATATTATATCGTACATAATATATAGTATAGAATGTGTACTATATTGTATATAGTATATAATATATAAACATGTTTAATGGATTCAGTTGAACTGCACCTTGGAAACACATTTTACAGCATTTGAACAGCTTGGACCTGGCCTAGGCGCAGGATTCCTTCACATCTGAAAAAATGAGGGTTGCTTTAGTCCTTCAGAAAATTACTATCTACCAAATGACCGCATCACAAACCTCCTGCAGAGTATCACACTCACAATATGACAAAGATGCAGATTACTGAAAAATGTTGCCAAAAAAGTTCTACCCACTCCCTCCACTGAGGAGGTAAAGGTCACTGGAATTGCAAGGGGGTTTTATGGCTACCAGAATTAGTGACTGAAATACTTTGACATGTCCCCTGTTGTACCCCACTGTGCTCCTGCCATTCAGAGGGAAAAGTGTTTTTTTAAATCAGCATGCAGGGCAGGTGTGCTGTGGTTGAAAGATGATTGCTTAAAGCCCCCCCACAAATCCCCAGTATCAACAACGTTAAAATAATACAAACATCATTAGTGACAAAGACAGATTTATTGCCTCCAGCCAGACTGTGCTTGTTAAAGGAGTTCTGTACAGCTCTATAACTGGATATGAATTCTAATAAACTTTGTTTTAAAATGTGGTGGTATTCCAAGAGTAAATGTGCAAAACAGGCAATTCTGATTTTAACAAATCTACTCCTTGTAACTCCTCAGAGACCTGTGGGTTTGATGAGAAAGGCCTTTTTCTCATTTTTTAAACACCTCTTACTAAGAATGCAGAAAGTTGGATACTTCCCTCATTCTACCCCTAAACATTGTGGTTCTACTTAAAGGAAGCAATTATTTATTTACATCTGCATATACTGTAAAGTTGCCCAGATATTCATGCATGCAGAAACCCATGTAGAAAATTTATTCGCAGTAATGAGGCACAACCATGCTCTAATGCCTGAGGGGAAAGGTTGCTTGACTTCCTTCACCAGAAGGTCATGTTCACTCTGAGATGATGCTGTTGGAGTTCCCACCAGTGCTAGATTTTATTGAAAAGAAATCGAGTGAATCTGTACTAATAGATATCCTGGGAACTCCTCCTGGAGATACAGTACCTCTGGAGAATTATGGACATTTAGTCTGGATTAGCCCTCAGATGCAGAAGGAATAAGCATAAACAGCATTTAGGGAAGAAAAATTTAAAAAAAGACAAGGACACAACAATACCAAGCTTAAAGAATTTTCTCTGAGGGCAGGTGCTACATCCTCCCTTTTGAGACAGACTCTCAGATTTTGTCCCAGTCATGGATTTTACAGGAGGACAGAAACCACCAGCTGGAGCTGAAATTTAGTCTGTATGGGTATTTTGGTGGGGAATTTTTCATTAGAGGTAATGGGGTAAAAAAAGATGTTCGCAGAACATTTAGCAATGAACATCCAAGTGAATACTTGACCACGTTACCTCTGGTGTTGCTTAATAGGAGTTGTAGTTTGGAAGGCTAAAACCACGGCTGAGCAAAAGCTCCCACACTTCAATGCCATCTGCAGTCTGCCTGAACTGCAGGACAGTCCTACCAGTCAGAGATTTTGCACTTCAAATATGATAGTGGGGAGTAAAGCATAGGGCAGAATGGATTAACAGGTTAGTTAAGTAAACTCGTTCACTTGAGAAGCTTCTGAGGGAACAGAAAATTAAAATGGGTCTTAAGAGTTGTCCATATGGGACTACAGGTACAGCATTTGAGCTTGGACCGCGTCAAGCATAGTAAATAACATACTTAATACATAGAAATATGGTAAATAAGAAACTCCTACAACTTTCTTCATAATGTTTTGGAAGAGTGTACTTTAGGGAGAGAAAGACACACCACTGCTATTTTGTTTTTGTGTAAGGAGGGGTGTGTTTCAGACTTCAGAGATGCTACAGAAGTAATTACAGGGGTAAATAAAGACTATTATTAAAAACGTGACGTTTTTAACTGCTATTTGCGTGTAATCACTCTTAAATAAATGAAGGGAAAGTAAATGTTAGGAGAATAATTTGCTGCTAATCAAGAGCAATAAAGTGAGCAGCCTCATTTCCTTTCCAGACTTCTCTGACTTTAATCTCTCTGAAGTTTGACAGCAGGAGGAAGTGAAAGGCAAAGTAATGCTATGATGATGTGCGTGTGGTAAGAAATTCTGGGGTCTCAGTACTCTGGGTCTTGTTCTTTTTCTCTCCCTTCCTTTTCCCAGCTCTAATACAGTTCATCTGCTTATATGTGCATTTTACAGACATGTCAAAATGGGATAAGATGGGAAGTAATGTGATGCTGAAATCTTGGACACTTCACCCTGACCCTGAGAAACAGCTTTTTTTTCCTGAAACTGGACCCTCCTCCAAGAAAAAGCTCAAAAATATTTTGGAGGCAGATGCAGAGAATGTCACTGAGTTTTGACAAAGTTCAGTTTACCACTGCTCCCTGCCTCTAACCATCTAAATTGCAGACTTTCACTTAACACTGGGACCATAATCTATTTATAGAATTGTAAAACAGGAAAATGAAATCAACCTCTTTTTCATAACATAATTTTAATTGATTTTGCTAACTGAGTGAGGGTTTTTTCTCCTTAGGAGCCCATATTTGGTATCTGTTTAAGGAATTCTATTCCAAGGTTACAATGTTGGTATAGTGTCTGACATAACTAAAAAGAAGCGACCATTTGGCTCAATCATATTGAGTCCCTGTAATGATATTTTCTGTGTACAGCAGTGATGAAGGCACATGATGCCGTGTAACCACAGGCAAAACACTTATGAACAGGTGCTTATTATTCAGTTCTACACTGTGCATCTAATAATTTTTGAATGGAAAAGAAAATTCAATTCACTCCAATCACAATACATTGTTGCTGGTAAAATTGAATATAACTTCAACAATGAAAAGAGAACTGCCAATAAATTTATGCTGGATGGAAGTAAGGGTGGGAGAAACTTCCACAGTTGTTACACAGAATTTAAACAAGCAAAGCTTGATTTTGGTAATGACTCTCCTCTCAAAGCACCTAATTCTTTTAATTTATCCTGTTATTAGCCCATTCAGAAGGAATGATACTGATAATATAATAGAATCACGAACATTAGATGTCTCATGAGAGTCCTACAGCACCATCTCTGAACTCCCTCCTCCCTGTCTTTCTGTACCACACCTACGCCTCTGCACTCACACTATTTCCACTCCAACTCGCTCACTTAAGACTATATAAGTGGGGACCTGCACTGCAGCACTAGTGACTAATTTGGATGAGATAATCCCAGTCAGTCTTGTGCAGAATGACTGATATACTGGACAACTCCAGCTCCACACCAAAGGCCAGAGAGAGTAAGTTCTGGTATTTTTGTCAGTTGTTCCAGACTATCCTAAGTGCTTATCTTCATAGTCCCATTCCTGAGCTTTCTTGTGACTGTGTAGTTCACATATTCTTCTTACCTTCCTACTCTTTCACCTACCTTTTTGCTGCCTTTGTTATGTCTCAGGTGCTTCCAAAGTACCTGTCATATGTCAGGGCTGGGTCCATGGCCCGATGCAATGGTGCTGCTGACAGGTTAAAGATGGGAAAGGAGGGACTGTGCTGCAACATGACAGCTCCATCCTTGCTCCATCCCACAGCCCAGAGCAAGGATAGTGAAAAGGATGAGCATTGAGGTGATTTTTCTCTTAGATTCCTGTGTAAATCCATTTTACGTCACTTCTTCCTTCAGAATTTGGCTCTGTAGCTGCAAAAGGAAACTTGAAGTGCTTGTGGAACAAAACCGTAGTGGTTATATACTTTTAAAATTGCTCTTTGCCTTCTTCTGTGTTTCTAAGTTCTTGTCTTACTGGGTTCTCAGCTGGGGCTGCAAACCAGTATTGGGATACAAATAATAAGTCACTGTAATTATTACTTTAATTATTACACAAGGAGAGATTCCTTTATTTAACTGCATTGCAAATAATGTTGAGCATCATATCAGCTGCACCTTTTCAGCTTTTTCTGGGGAAAGCAGAGAGAAAAGTCCTAACCTTTTCAACAAATAGACCGGGGACCTGCCAAAGAATTGTGAAACTGAAGTCTTTATACCTCCTCAACCTGTCTGGATTTGAATTCACATTTTTTCTAAAAGGGTCTGGTTTAATAGACATTGAGAGTAGAGTGAATGAAGCAGCTTTGCTCCTCTTTTTCTGAGGCTGAATCACTGTGTAGCCAAGGATACACAAGGTGGACAAACAAGAGCAATAACCTCTGGGTACTGGAGGCATTGTGAGCTCATGGTGTACACTTTAGGCACTTCCAAGCTTACAGCACTGTGGGAAACACATAGCATGTTTAGGCATCAAGGTTGCTGAAGTACAGGAAAGCCTTTGGGACATGCTTTTTAGGTCCGAAGTCAGTGGGAGTATGTGAGTCTGTTACAGTGACAAGGTTCCCTCTGAGGTGACAGGTCTGACAACTCTACTCTTTTCTCTCCCAAGCCTCTCTACTGAGGCTGATACAGCCCCGGTGCTTTTGGAAAGGGTGTTTCTGGGTTTAACTCATGAGGGTGAGTTCCCTTTAGCCCAGTCCAAGAAAGTCAATTATCACAAGCTCTCGTCTTTTCAAGTTTCTCTGTGCTCCTTGTTGGTTTTCCTTGGCATGGGTCTTTCATCAGAGATGAGGTAAACACTAGACCTGTGGCAGCTGTGCTTGCACTGCCAGAAAACACATCAGCGGGAGATTCAGAAGAACAGATGCAACCCAGCTAGCCAGTGTGGATTGCCTGCACAAGGCTCTCTGTGCTCAAAGCAGTGCCAAGTGCCTCAGTAACGAATAATGGGCAGCATGCCCTCCAAACAGATGGACATGAGCATTGACAAACCGGACACCACATCCAAGCATTAAATATAGGCTTGTTGTGGGTCACTTGTCCTGGCCAGACAAGTCAAAACAGATGACCAGACCTGTAGATCTTTGTTCTACACATCTTAATTACATAACAAGTTTACTGACCCTGTTGGAAAGGCTCTGTCTTTTTAGGACCTTCTCTTTGTGCACAATCAAGGTTTTAAAGGAGCTGTCAAACATGTGACAGGGGAACAATTGCTCTATGGAAAGAAGCAGCTTATTTCTCTTTCTCTGATAGATTATGTTTACATAGGAGGAGCTGGACTATAATTAGATTAAATTTAGGGCAGATACATGCAAGATATCCCAGAGAGGAACTGAAAAGCAGGCTCAGTGAAATATAGTGAGGAGGAGAGAGCTGTGCTGCCAGGCTGCACACAAGCCTCTGAGGATTTTTGTCAGCCACAAGTGAATGGGATTCAGCAGCTGTCAGAAAGGTAGACCTCTTTCCAAAATAGGCTCGTGGCCACCACCAGTTTGAAACTCGGGGAAGGTGGTCTTTATGTACTTAATAACCTTAACTGGACCTTTCTTCCCCTGTTGATGATTTTGCAAGACCTGCGATTTAATTATTTCATAACCACCATGAGGACTTTTGGTAAGGTATAATTTTATACATCCTACATTAACAGACATTTAGGCAAAATGGAGAAAGTCCAAAGGAAAGCAGTATAGATAATAAAAGGTTGAGGAAACATGACCTATAGAGAAAAGCAATCAAAATAAGGTCTATTTAAATTGAGAAAGAAAAAGAGGCCTATAACAATAGTTATCTGCACTGTCAGATGCTCTTAATGGTATGGGCAGAGCTTAGTTTTTTTTGAAGGTGAAAAGACATGAGGTAGTCAACTCAATTTGTTAGTAGGACATGACAATTTAGGATTGGAAAATTAGCAATTTTGCATGCAAACTTAGAGGAAGATTTTAATACATTAAATTATATGTTACATCAAGTAAAACCACAACAGGATCCAAGGATTGTGATTAACGAGCTCTGTCCAACTCTGTTATTACCCCACAGGACAGTAGAGATATTTTTACATCACTACCATGAGAAGAGTCATGTTGTCTGTGTAGTAACTCAGAACAACCTTTAACAGGAAATTTTAGAAGTATCTTTGTCTGATATTTTCAATTTTTCCCCGGTAACTTTTTACAAAATCATTTTTGAAGTAGAGTTGTAGCAGCAGCTCTCCATGTCAAGGGGGAATATTTGGAGAATGAGATGCTTTCAAAAGTGGGTAGAGGAGGCAGTTTTAGTTCTAATATTTTAGACTTGAGCTTGCCTGCGGGTTGCTTTCCTCGCTTGCTCCAGAGGTTAATGAAGCCACTTTTACAGAAAAGCATGGTTCACAATTAGCAGGGTGCTGGATTTCCTCCATGCACTTCATGTCTATCTAGTTTCAGAACAGGCCATTTCACTGAGTAATTTTTACTCCTATTTTAGAGCTTTTTGTGAATGCCTTCAACATACTTGGCCTTGGACAGCTGCAACTTCTTTTGCTGGATGTTAGATCCTTTACTTACTTAGAGAAGAAGATGGGGCAGACCTACCTGTGCCAATATTGGATCCATATGCAAAGTGACAGATCTTGAAGAACAACCAATAGACACACAAATGGATAGAGAGAAAAACACAGACACACACATGCACCCACCACACATCCCCCTTCACTGAGCCTCATCATGCAGAGGAAATATTCTCCTCAGTACATTAGCCACAATGCATCCTGGTTCAGATAAGTGAAAAATTTAATATTAGAAATGTGTTTCTCATTTGAATTAAAAAAAAAAAAAAACAGCCCAAAATCTAATAAGCCTCCACGCATTTATAATGTTCTCATTTGGAAGTTACAAAGCAGGCAAGCTGGATATGTGCTAAATACAAGAACAAATAACCATGAATGAAATGTTAAGAATTCAAAGCCAAACCCATTTGCTAAAAGGCGTAAATAGAACATCATTTCAATTGGTTAGATGCCAAATTAAATGCAAAAAGAGACTAACAAAATCAGAGCAGAAAACATTATTAGAAATTAGGCGAACAGAAAGTATATGTGAATATTTTCTTCTTTCATGATTAACACAGGCATATTTTGGAAGGGAGAGGGGCGAGTTTAAAGGGCACGTGATAGGTTTGTGTGTCAAAATAGCAGGATGCTCTGGTCAACATCCAATGAAGGGAAAGAAATAACGCAAAATGTTTCTTTTTCGGGTCATGTTTGTAAGAGAACTGAGCTCTCTACCCAAGTGATATTGTGGAAGATTTAAGTGGTGGTGCAGGGAATTAGATGCAGAGAGGACACTTCCATTTGCATTTCTGAAGCACTGTGAGAATGTGTCCTAAACCCTATCTTTCTGCATGTCTGGGTGTCATTGGAGGAGCCGTTCTGGGCATGTCTGGAGAGCACTCTTAGAGGAGTCCCCTGTCCCCCTGCAGCTTGAGGTGACTTGTTGGAGCAGATGAGCAGTCTCTGTGCATGGATGACCTGGGAAGGCATCACTGGGTGACAGCTGGCCATCAGGGAGCCTGGCCTGCTCCTGGACACCACCATGCTGGCACTTCATGGAGGGGATGATGCCATCATGTTTCACACCCTGCCTTTTCCCTCAAGTGGTTAAGAAATGCAGATCACAACAGAGAGGCATGTTCCTGTGCTGGCTGGGAGCTCCCTCGCCTTTGCTGTCACAGAGGGAGCCAGATTGGGCTACCCTCTAGTCCTGCCCTTATACTTCCAGGATTAGAACAGTTACTTTCAGGAATGAGTGAAGCCATGAGGGAGGATGGCGGAGGGTAGAGTATCTCTGTTTCTAGCACAGAAGAGGGACCTAAGATGGATTTTTGCAGAAAGGGAGCTCTGTCAGAAAAGAGTGCCCAAATGCTTTCCAAAATTTAGTCTCATAAATATGATGTGCTTTCTCATGTCAAGTAGAAGAAAAGGCTTCCCCTATACTTTTTTGAATCCTCTTGTCCCTTTTTGTTTTAATCCCTCATCATTAAAAGAATTAATTTTGCAACCTGCTCTCCTACTGGTCATGGAGGAAACTCCTGAGAAAATCACATCAGAGGCCCCTCTGTTTCTGTCACTGCAGCATGAATTGAAAGAGTTAACACAAGATCTGTGCAGACATGTGTAAGGCTCTTACTAAATAAGAATATTGACACATAGTGCTATCCTGAAACAAGTGGTTGATCCTGAATAACTTATTCCAGCACAACTTGATTTTGAGACAAGTTCTTCAGGACAGAAAACCTGTGATCAAGGAGACTCAAATACACATAACCGAGAAAATATTCTCCAAACATTTGCTTGATTAAACAGGCATTTCCATTTTAAATTGGGTGAAAATTCAAATACCAAGCATTTAGTTTTCTGACATAAACTCAGCACTTTTTAATCAAAACATTTTTGATTTCTGTTGATTATAGATCCTTCTTTTCAACAAAATCAAGTTAGCAACCAGATGTTTTTTATAGTTTTAAACAAAATAGAGGGCTGGCCACCATTTATTAAGGCTTACCTACTTACAGCATCACTAGGACACCTGCTAAAAAGAAATAACACTGCATATTTCAATCATTTCATTCAGCACCACTTGTGTTTTCATTACAAAAGAATCCATTGCAGTGCTGATGTCAAAAGGATAATCTCGGGAACTGTTAGTGGTCATTACTTCCATGCCATTTTGAAAGGTTACCTATTAGGTCTTTCACAGGTTGTGTTTTAGACGTGCCTTCACCTCTCCCAAGCAGAACCATATCGAGACTTCTCATCCATATAGGCAACTGTGACAGCCTGTTATCACCTGTGAGAACCTGGGGCCACACACTGGGCAGTGTGAGCCAGAATCCATGGCCAGTTCAGCTGACAGCAGGGCTGTGGCCAAACTGAAAGAGCAAATGCAGACCTACAAGCAAAGAGAGAGAAAGGCGTTGTTTTTACCTTCTGTGCCCTAGCAGGGAGGCTTGGTTACTGTTAGAAGATGGTGATACCTTACTTTTTCCATGTGGCTGGAAGTAATTCAGCTTCAGAGCATGGTTTGACTGATATGGCTTTCCTGTGCAGCTTAGATTAACTGGGAGAAAGGCAGGGTACAGCCAGTGGATTAGCTACAAGATTCATAGATGTTGACACACCAGAGCAGTAATAATGTCTTGTGAATCTCTATTTAAGAGGTCCAAAATTTCAGAGGAAAAACAAGCAAAAATAAACTGCCAAGTCTTATTTTAGACAAACTCTACAGTTCTGTCCATGCCATTTTGAATTAGCAAATTGTTCTCAAATAAGGTGTAGTGGGAAATAAACCTTAATGAAAGCAAACAGTACCTTGTGTTTCACAGCCTGTCACTTTGCTTGTTTGCTACCCAAGAGGAAGGTACCAAGAAATTTCTCACAGAAACAGTTTTAGTCTCCATGCAACTTAATACTTACAGAAATACACCCACTAGTACCACTTCTCTCCTTTACAGATATATTCTCTTTTCTGTTTTCCTTTCAGGATGAGTAAGACAAACCCAAAACATCTATTTGTTCTATACACCTTTGATCTACCTGTTGTTGTGGGTCTACATGCACTGAAATGAACTTTATGTTAGGAAGGGGGAAAGTAACGAAGTGAGAGATTTGTTTCCTAGGAGCAACAGAAACAGAGCCAAGAGAAGACCTTTCTCAGAAGACCTTCCTGCTCAGGCAAGGACCTGTTGGCTAAGCCCTATTCTCATTTAACATAACTGGGACCTGCTTCACCCATGGCAACTCCTGGTCTTTCCCAGGGCTACCATGTGCCCAGCCATCAGCTGTCAGCCCACCTTTCCACAGCACTGGCATTGCCTGAGTAGACAACAGGCATTTTATAACTCTCTGCAGGCTCCTGCTTAAGGCACTTGTTTAATTTGCTTGACCTGAGACCTGGCCTTAAATTTAATGACAGGTTTATAGAGACTGGACCTGTCAAAGCTCTGAATCTCAGAGTAACTCAATGATTTTCGTAAAACCTCACCTCCAGGAGTCATGTGAATTACATGTGATTCACTTTTTTACAAAGTATAGACTTAATAATTATCATGGTTTTGGGAAAAACTTTGTAGAAAAAATAAATTAGTCATTGTATCATAAAGACACAAAACTAGATGACCCAAGAAATACTCCATAATTAATTTCAAATAAAGAAATGACATATAATGTAAAAAACACTTTAAGGTTCTGGAGCACCTGGCTTGTACGTACCAATCTTATTTTGCTGTATTTATAAAATGGGTGCTTTGTACCCATAGAAAGACACTGCCCCAGTGAGACAGGCTGAGCTGCTTCCCCAGAGCTGTGTGCTCAGCAGAGGCCCCAGCAGCATTTGAGCAATTTAGCACTTTCCAGGAAGCCAGACAAACTAACACAGCCTGTTTATTTCCTCTTTCTTTCAGTTCTCCTACGCTACTGCCTCTGTAAAAGAAAATATTGATGGACCTGAAATATGTACGACATAGGCTCTGAGTCCATGGCAGTTGTCCCCTAGCAAGCTGTTTCCGAGGCTGTTTCCTTTAGTGAGACCATGAATTATTTTCTTTCTCTTACTCTTTTTTTCCTCTGGGTATATGAGTTTGCCATCTGCTAAGGTGCTGCACAACTACCACCAGCAATGCCATGGAGGAAGAAATAGCAAAGTTTGTTCTACAGTAAGATGTTTGCATAAGATTTCAAGATTCAGTAAAGAACTAATTTCCTCACTAAAAAAATTTAAGGCCAGCCTGTCAAGTTTCCAAAATTTCACTGAAATTTCTGGTGATCCATTTAACTTCTAGAGGTCTTAGCCTTCATTTTAAAGTGTGACATGCCTCAAGATCCCTATTTATGCAGTGGATATTTTTGAACCATATTCTTCATCAGGTTACCATGAAAGATGGCAGAAAAACTTCAAAAAACCCTGTGTAAAACCCTACTCCCTTTTTTTTTTTTTTTGATTTACAGACAGAATTGGGCTGGGTGGTCTAAGTGGCTGGAAATGGGAACAGGAAGCCGGTGGGTCCACAGAGAAGTCCTGAGGTAGGGGAGTGATCAGATGCAGAGTGTCGACTCCTCCAGCAAAAGCCAAAATGAGGACATGCCGAAGGTGCTGTCCCCACTCCCACCCTCCATCTCTTCTGTAAGCATAAACAAAATCACATTGCCTCAGTATGAAGTTCCCACTTCCATACACCAGAACAGAAAAGAGGGATTTGCAGTTCTCCCTCTTTAACAAAACCCGAAGAGGAACCCCTTCCATCGGATAACTAATCCCTGCAGAGGACTTCTAAACTCACTAGGGGGAGTTTAAACCTCGGTGAGGAAAACAAGGAGCCGGGAGATTGCTCGGGGAACCCAAACTGAGAGTATGTCATCCATCCCTTTTGTGCCAACGTTTTCTGGTAGTAAACAAAGAATATTTCCTCTGGAGCATGTGCCTGGTGCTGTGCATCATCCAACACAAGCCACAGCACAGTCGTGCTGTGAGTGACTTCCCAGCATGAAAATTGATTGTGGTAGCTCTAATAATGCATGATTCAATGAAACAACAATGAAACTTGCTTTTTCAACATATGCAGAGAGATGACATATTTTAGTAATGACAGGAGGGAGGCAAGTGTTGAAATCTCTGTGTTAACCTGCATTCTCTGTTGAGCCATCGTTTGGTAACGAAGAACAAATAGAGCAATGTATCAGAAATTGGGCTCTTCTTTTTCCTTTCAAAAATTAACCCTTTTCACTTTTATGCACAATTCACAGTGACCTTTCAGAAACAGCCTGAAAGGCTTTAAATTCCTTCTCTTTCAGAAAGTATATTCCATTGTGAAAATATCTGGTAAAACTTGTGGCTCCGCCTTCAAGGTATGTTAGATCACAGTTGGAAGCCAAAGATCAGACACATCCATCTGACAAATCCTTAGAAACCCGAGCAGATATACTTTAACATCCAGAAGGGGTAGTGATTCATGTGGTTGCTTTTTCTTTCCTATTGTATCTCCATGTATTTGCACGTTAGGCTTCCCTTTTCCATCTCAACTCTAAGACCCCAATTAATCAAGACCCTGAATTTGCTTCTTTTCTGGCAAACCTCCCAAGGCAGAGCGTTCTGCAGCTCTGCAAGCCACAGCCAATGATTACTTTAATTTACATTATTTTCTGTCATTAGCAGCAAGTTCACACATTCGTACACAGAGAAAAAGAATTTCTACAAATGAAAGCATGTCTAGCAAAAAAATTGATCAGGTGTTTTGTTTATACCTATTTTAAGAAAGCAATCTGCAAAATAATCCTCCCCTCAAAAAAACCCAAAGCAAAGTAGCACTGGGGTTTGGGTCTGTGATTTTGCTCTGCCCCATTTCACAGGTAAATCAGTTCCTGTGTCTTTCTTTTGTCCTTTGAGTTTCCTGTTCCAGACAGCATGATTTTCACAGACCATCATTCTGTGTAGTCTAACCACCCTCTTTAAGAGGACAAACCACATTGTTGTGGGGAACATATAGTTTAAAAGGCAAATGTGGCATAAAGATTTCTTTTTTCAGGAATTCAATCAAGATGTCATATTCTCTCATTTATACATGGCTCTCTAAAGCAAAGTCCATAATTTTTGAAAATATATACATACCTGTATTTATTCTGTTCATTTGTTTAAACATTTATAGAATACTTAGAATATTATGCTTAGCAAGAAACCATCTAAAACCTTTGTAAAACATTATACTGTCTGGTATTTCATGCTAGTAATTAAAAGAGAAGAAATCATGATATTTTTCTCCTGATTTCTGTCTCTTTCATGATTTTCTCAATAACAGGCATTAAAAAGGAATCTATCCTTTTACAACAATGTTGGTTTTTTTCTATAATTGCGATAAGTCAGTCCAGTGTCACAGCAGGAATTTAGGATTTTCTTTTAGGCCAGAGGATGGAGTAGTGTACTTTAGTTCCCCTTTTCATTAGAATAATGTTCCATTGGTGCCTGACTGAAATCATCTGAATGATGGAAGTCTTTTAAGCACAAACTTAATAAGTATCATAAAACAGGAATGCTGCTGCACTGTGTCCTGGTTAGGCATGGTTAGATACCCTTGAAAAGTTTCTTTTCCCTCCAGTAATTAATTTTTGTAGCTTGCTCAGTTTATCTCAAGCTGCTAGCAGAAACCCAGCCTTAGAAGCAGTGTTAAGCACTTCTTTGCATTGGAGATCATCCTCTGCTTTGTACCTCCTAAAACTTGTTTTGATCATTAAAAAATGAGTGGAATGATCTCAGTTTAGTTTCAGGCTTTCCTGTGTGCGTTCAGAGGACGTTTCCCAGTGATAATCTTTCTTTGGTCAGAATTGTCTTGGCAGTCAAACATCTTCCTCAAATGTCTTTGGCAATCACAGTTGTAAACCCCTGATAGGTTTTTAGTCAATGGAAGAGAGATTGATTTTGCAGATGGAGAACCTGAGACTAGAGAAGGGGACCTAGGAAAGGATGAATGGAAATCTGGGGACAGACTGAATGGGTAGGAGGAAGGGGAAGATGAAGAATAGGACTTTATGTCAGTACAGAAATAGGAATGGAGAAGAGAGAGAGAGTAAAGAACCAAAAAGTGTACAAACTTCAGAAGTGGCAAAAGAGAATTTATGAAACTTCAGAATGATTGCTGGGAATGATGTATTTCACACAGGAACAAAGAGCTCTGAAGGGAAACACTGTCTTCTCATTCTGTTCTTTGCCTTCTTTGCAAGAAATAAAATTGTCATGAGGAATGTCATCTTTTGGCTTTTCCTGCCATGTCCCCTAAGGCTATGTGACCATATAAAGGGTCCCCAGATATTCACCTAATTTTCAGCCCAATTTCTGGTCTTGTAAGTGAGATCAATCTTAGGTAGGGCTTTTGGCAGCCATCTAAGAAGAGATATTGTGTGAAAAAGTTGAATTAGCAGCCTGAGTTATAGTACTGATAGTAGACAGCAGAAACCCCACTTCCTTCCACTCTCTGTCCTGTCCTCTGGAGACTCAGTGCCAGTGAGGAACTGCTGCTCTGCTCTACACAGGGAGCATCAATATTTCCATCAGGAAAGATGAAAAATCTGTAGACAAATATAATCCTTTTTACTCTGAGGATACCTGTGAGCAAATGAAGCGGAAAACAGGAACTTTGCAAGAATATTGCACTCAGCAGGACATATCAGCACAAGAGGGTAAGAATGAAATCATGCTCTAAAGAAACTTTAAAAAAAAAATCTGAAACTCTAAGAAAGTTGGGTTATACACAGTTCTAGCCCATATCTCAACTGTATATTATATTCCACTGTCTTGTTTTCCCTTTGGGTGTTTATTTGCATTTAAACCAGCTCAACATCTGGTGGAGGACAGCATTGCATGTTTCAAATTCTTTGCTTGGATAGCATCACTTTAGAATAAATGAGTACCTGATTGCACTGCCTTGGGAGTTCAGTGATTTGTGTGGTTGGGTCTTACACATTCATTTGGAGAGGCAAGTGGGATTTGGAGCAGGTGATGAGGGAAGGACTGCATATGTGGCTAACTCAACCTGTACCACATATTCTGAATGTAGGAAGAAAAGTGAAAAACATGGTGTGTTGCAGGCTAGATAAGAACACTTTAAAATTATGTCTCCATGATAACAGAAGAGCTTTGAGGAGCACTGTTGATAAATCACAAGAAACCACACAAACAAGGAGGAAAAAAACCCAAACAAATGGATAATGTTTGTTAATACCGTGGGAACTCCCACAGTACACACAGAAATCTATTTATTATAATACAGTTTCTAGTTCTATTTTCTATAAACACAAACAATTTGTTCAGCTTCTCTTTTTGTCTTTTTTGCTGGATTTCTAACAAAGTGCCTTTAGTCCTGACAAATCAAGCAAGACGCATGGTGACATGCCAGCTTCCCTGAAGGATCTTAGGGACTACCAATTGCGCATCCATTCACCTGCACATAATCCACTTAAGTTTGTCTGCTGCAGACATTGGCATTCAGTTACCCTTCCTGTGTTTTCCACATAATCTCTGGTACCCACTGCAGAACTGAACTATGTGCCATCTTCTGTCATGATCTTGAGTTACCTGGGAGGCTGACTCAACATAAAAGATTTTATTTTAGGTAGAAACATCCTGGAAGATAATTATAAGGAATCAGCTCTCTTGAGTGGGGAGATGGGATTATTATGGCAAAGGTACGAGACACAAGTGCATGGAGAACTCTAGAGAGAATAACCTACACGGGAAGCAACGCATGTGAGATCTGAAGAAGGGACACCTGTGAAGCACAGAGTCAAGAATTTAGGTCACCAATTGCATGTAATAAAAACAATCCAAACCATCCAGAGGTTTAAATTTTTCTTGCAAACCTACTTACATGTTAAAATGGAACAAACCTCTGGAAAAGTACCCGTTCTTCCATTATGAACAAGTTAATCTCATTAAAAATTAACATATATCCCTTCATAGGCTTTTGCATAGATGTTTACATGTATTTGCTTTTTTGAACCACCATCTGGGATGTCCTCCTTGTGATCTGTGTACCCCAGCAGATTTTAAGCGAAATGCAAAAAGAGGAGATAGCAGTGGGCAGCTGCACAGAGCTGTCTAAGCTCATTTGGGGGCTGAATCACATGTGGATCAACTTCAGTGATGTATTGAATGGATGGTCAAGCAATGGGCCCCTCCTTCCTGCAGCAAAACAAGAGGGGAAAAAAAGTGGGAGAGGAGATTTGGTGGACTGTGTTGGTTCAGAAACTTGACACCTATCCAGGTAGGAGCTTGACTAATCGCAGCAGAGCAAAACAGAAAGCTATGTAAAGTCATCTTAGAGTTCTGTAAGTCTCACTCTCCCCAAGAAATGTCTCTATTCCACAGGGCACAGAACTGACAAAACTACACCGACAAAATTAGGAAATGAGTTCGAATAGTGTATTTCAGATATACCCAGGCCTTTTTTTTGTGGAAAGGGAATTTATGGGGTCTTAAAGCAGTTGCTTTTATTTTACTTCTGTCTCTTTGATTTCAGAAAGTTTTTGCATGTAATGCATTCCACCAGAGAAGTGCTATATGGCCTGTGTCTCAAGCAGTTATGGTAAAAAATATGATCAGGCGATGTTAATTCCTTGGTAGATGCGACAGATAGATGGAAAAGGATCTTGAGTGTCTACACAGATAAGGAGTCTGTCACTTCAGGCAATAAGGAGAAGTGCAATATTCCTGGAAGTGCTTTAAATTACATTTTCATTCTGACCTACTTTTCCTGCAGTTTTAAAGGTTTGCTTGGTGATGACTTGATAAGGATGAAACTAAGAGTGACTGATATCTAGTTTAAGCAAATTAAGACTAACTTGTCCTGGTGGCGCTGACTGAAAATAATGCCCAATTTACTATGATTCTTCACTCATATTTATTTAGTCCTTTCACTGTAAGCCTTATTACTCTGAGCATTATCCGCAGGAACTTGGCAAAGACTGCAAATAACCCTTCGTCAAAAAAACTGTTGTAGTAGAAGGAGTTCTTAAACTTCAGACACAGTAATCCCCTAAAAATAGGATTATTGGAGGTGCAGTATTGTGTTTTGGGCCTGGTCTTGTATCAGTTACAACTGTGATAACCTGTTCTAGGATCTTGCCCAACACGAGTGTTCAGCTCTTCTCTCACGTTGCCCAGCTCACAGTCTCAGAAGGTCAAGATTCCAAAGCATGCCAGCTGCTGACTGAAGCCCAGGTTCATTCCATGTGACTCCAGATACTTCTGCAACACTTTAGATACTTTATCTCCTGCACTGGAAACTGGTGACATCCCAAGTACCTTTTCTCTCAAGTATGAGGGAAAGAGAGGCACTTCTAGATCTTGCAAGGCTTGGCCAAACTCTCACAATCCTTTGGAGTGCCTCCTGACACTAGAAGAAATGAAACACCTGAGTCAGACACTGAAAAGACACAGGACAGATGTAGGTCTTTGGCTCCAGCTCCACTACACCATGAGCCACCTCTCAGGGCTGCTGTTGAAATCCAGCTCCTGGTTTGCGCTGAAGGTCAATACAAAGTGTTTGTGGGAACACAGCACAATTCCAACTGTGAGGAAAAATTAAGAAAAACTAATAGACATCGAGCAGTAACTCATACTGGAAAACTGAATGAGAAACAAGTTCCTTGTACAATGGTTTGTCTGTCCCTCACAGACAAAACTACATGTTCAAGTCTGTAGCTCTTTGAATACATATAAGATTTCATCAAAGCCCAGGAAATACATCCTAGGGATAAAATATAAACAGGCATGCAGTGGATGGATCCCAAAGATATTACTTATTAAATCCCAGCAACCAGAAAAAGAAGCAATAGTTTTTCTCCATTTCCATGTCTTCTCTATGCATAATCATCAAATCAATTCCTGCTGGGTTCAGCAACTTTGCCTATGTCTCCAACATATACAGGAATCCAAATTCTCAAGTGTTGGATTCGCTTTTAAATTCCAAGCAGCGGAAACATAATTTCATATGTGATCACCATTAAACAATTCAGTAAAGACTTTCCAGTTCTAAGCACTCAAGTTGATAGTTTCAGACAGTTTACAGACTATAACATGGGGTTAGCAGGAAGCTCAACACCTACATTTACATAATTACTTTTTAATTATGTTAGACTTTTTCAGACAGAACATGTCTTTAAATAGTCTTTAAAATAATCCCAGCTAAATGAGCTCTCAGGGGTATATACAGAAGTAGAAAAAAATATTCAATGGGATTTTGTGTGGTTTGCTTTGATTTTAAGCCTTCAGATAATGCCGTGGCTAGAGGTGTTAGTAAAAGTAACAAAACTGAGGATGGGAAATACTTGTGTAGCAGAATAATGAATGGTATAGATTTGAGTGGACCAACATCCACAACATTTACACGACTTGAACAGTAGATAGATAATCACTACAAAATTGGAATACTTCCTTAAACAACTGCATTATAATGGAAACATTCCTACTGAGGTATAAATTGGCACTGCAAAAAGAGCAGCAGGTGCTAAAGCAAATCCCACGCTCATTTATTCAAGATGAAAACTTGCCAAACCACATATATGTCAAATTTGCTGCTCCCAGTAATACTGGGGACTGTTCCATTAAGGGCTGAGTTTCATGAACAGAAAAACCTGGAGAAACCCTGTGTTGTTTTTCTGCTGCTAGGCACAGCCAATTAGACCTGCAGTAAAATTAGTATCTTCCAAGCATGCAAAGCATTGGCCATTTGCTAAGCCCCATGTGGTACCAGGCACTTCTCCAGACCTAGGGAACGTAAAAAAGTGATTACAGGATTCTGACTGATGGCTCCATCACGTCTGAGATTCATGGCTCACACAGGCATGCTCCAGTGATGGGCAGTGGTGTGTCTGCAGAAATTGCAAAGGAATTTGCATTTTAATATAGCTTAACCAGCAGCAGAAAAGGGTTAAGACTAGTCATCTTAATTTGCATTTGCAGTGGGCAAAATAAATGCCTAAAGACAATGGCCACAGCTTGATGTTATATGTGCTGACTTAATATGACATCTGAGCCTCTATCGTGGAAAAATCCTCAGTGCTCTGGTTAAACCACATACCCTCAGGCTCCCTAACTTTTAGGTATCTGTTCACACTGTGTCTCAGGTTTCTGCTGTTCCCTTTCACTGTTTCTTCTGTTGCCTTTGGCTATCGACTAGCTGTGTACTTTAAAAAGGCAGCATTGCCTCTAAGGATATTTCAGGCTTTTCTTCTTCGCCAGATTAGACAACCTCCTCTCTATTCCTTAGCTAGTAGAAAAAGGCTAACCTTTTAGCCTTTCCATCCTTTTAAGGACCAATATCCCCTTGTTTCTCCATTTTCTTCCTCCATTTACAGTGGCCTTCAGTGCAATACTTTCAGTGCTCTCTTTTCAGAATATGAAGGTTTTAGCATCACTCATCTAGATTTTAAAATAGTGTTTCTGCTTTGAGGTACTACCCACCCTTCTGCCTTATGTGAAAGAACTTGGGTTTTAGTGGCCAGCTTTTCTCCCTTGCCAAAATCCTCTTCAGGTTTCCCAAGGAAACGGTTCCCCTTCCATATAGTGCTTCTTTATTGGATTCTGTTGCTTCTGTTTAGACAAATGAAGTGTGCTGTACACCTTTCAGCCTTGCAGTCCAGTTAGCCATGAAAGATGCGCCAGAGGTCAGGGGTGAAACATTTCGTCATAAGCAAACCATAGTTATAGAAGCCATATTTCTGTTTTCTCAAACACAAATCATGACAGTGCAGCTACCTCTCATTCAAGTAATTTATAGTTATATAGATTATAGACACTTAGAGCATCCCTGAAGCTGGCCACAGCCCCTTCTTGGGGAGGGAAAAATATATACTATTTTTTCTTAGAGTAACTGCTAAGATATGGCAAGATTTCTCTGACTTGTTGAGTCACAGTGAAAAAGACCAAAAAACTGGAGTAGAGCCAAGAACTGCTTAACAGACATTCCTGTGATCTGATATCTAGTGTCCTTTTTTCCCTCCACATCTTGAAACCAACAAAATTTGATTGGAAAATGATATTAGCGGAGACAAGTACTGAACATAAGAGAAACCAATGAAAAGATTCCAACATCAATCTCCTTCCAGTATTCAGATGATTAAGCAAAAGACAGATTTTTTAAGAGCAAACTGTCCTTCCCTTCCCTCTAGGCTAGTTTACATGAGGAAGAATCCCAGACCTTTGAAACTACACAGAAAAAGATTAAAGCAAATGAATTGTTGCAAGACCATAAAAAAGACTTTCTGAAGTCTGGTCCCTGCTGTTGCAAGCAGGAGAACTGTGGAAACTGTCTCATGATGTTATAAATACTGATCCTTAAACCAGTTAGGATTTTCTTTTTGCTTGCCCTTCTGAGATGCTTTTCCAGAGCTCTTTTTTGCTGGTTAGCAGTTTTCTCCCATTTACCAGCCTAAATTATTATCTTTATTTTGCCATTGCTTTGCTCCTGCCCATTTTACTTCTCTATTTCACAGCTTCTTCCAAATAAAACCACCATCCTGGATCTTTGTCAATTGGCAATTTGAGACAGATTTCATTTCAGGCCTGGTCTAGGGCCCATTTAAGTCAACAGGAGCCTCTGTTGAGTTCAGTATGCTTTCCAAGTGGGCTTTTATGGGCTATCCCTGTAGTCAGCTGGATATAAGAAGTCTATGCTTATAAAACAGTGTGCCTAACAAAATTATACTGCAACTTACAACCTGAAGAATCTTTTATTTACCTGGTTTTGTTGGCCAGTTCAGGAAGGAAAGACACAGAGGCAGAATATCCAACGTTTCAATAACAAGGGGGATCTCATAGCCAAAGAGGAAAGGCACTAAGCTAAAAAGCAAGTGCAGTGGAACACTTCCTTATGAAGGCATTATGGTGATGTTACCTCCAGAATTATTTTACTGCCATTTGTCTTCATTTCACTTCTCTGCTTACTTGGGCACTGCACAAAAACAACATTCCTGGGAAGAAAAACATATGAAATACTCTTTTCATCTTCTTTCCCCTCCCCCCCCCACTTTTATTTCTGATCACCTTAAAGAGGAAAACCCTCTAATTCTCCAAAGGTGAGATTAGATTATGTATCTAATATGTAAGGGGTCCCTTATTTTAGCTTTTTACAGTTTTTCTCAAGTCTCACTATGCAAAGCTTTATTTTACAGTTACAAAACAATCATCTGACTTGTAGTGATAAAATCACTACACTGTAAGAGGTGGTCAAAACAATACACTCTTAGAAGTAAACAAAGCTTTTAAGTTGTCAATGGATTGATTGACCTACATTACAGACAGTAGAAACTGAAATGATGGTTCATACAGATAAGTTAGTCACATAATGTGAAGCAACAGATGTTAAAGAACTGCAAAACTGACTCAAGACACAAGTAGCTTGAGACAAAACCAACTTGAGGGAAAAAGATTGGCTCACTTTAGGATTTAACGCAACCTAAACCCAGTACAACGGAAGTAGAAATGATACGAGCTGGAACATCACAGTGGTAAATTAAGCCCCAGCAACCCAAAGGATACAAAATCCAAATGACCTCAAAAATTCCTCAGCAGTTTTCCCAGAAGAGTGGGGACAGTTTGTTCCCTTCCTCTGCAACTCTACACTCAGCTGAAGAGTTGATTTAACTATTTAAATGTTTGCAGTCATTAACCTTCCAATAAAAACACAGCTTCAGCTTATTAAGCTCATTATCCTGTAACAAATGAACCTTTGAACATGCCAAGGAGCAAAATATAACTGGATTCAAAAAGCAATTAGATGCATTTGGAGAGGATGATAGATCTCTTGAGGGCTATTCAGCACAGAGATGTGGATACAGTCTCTGATTCAGGAGGTCCCTAGGCTGCAGGGTGGTTATATCAAGGGAACACTGTGCTTGTTTCTCTAGTTCTTACTGTCTCAGTTACTCTGCGGTCCCTGGGTCAGGTGGCTCTTTGATCTGAATCACCACAGCTGTTCTTATGTACTATTAATGCAGCCAACAGCCAACAGACAGTGTCAAACTGGCTGAAAGAAAATAGGAGAAAGCATTGGTTTACACTTCACAAACTAAGCAGAACAGTGATACAAACACTACAGCTGAAGCCCTCCACAAGTCTTGCTTTCAGCCAAAGAATGAATGTTACTCAGCACAGAAGATAAAGGCTTACTCAGCAGCAGCTGATACCAGAGTAATTAGCAACCACATGCAGCTGTAACAAAGCATCCCAAGTCTTTGATTTTGTTGGGGTTTTTTTCAGTGTAGGCAGGAACACCCTTGAAATAGATGGATTTGTATTACTACACATTGTAAAGGACCCCTTTTAAGTGTCTTGTAAACGTGGGCTGTGTCAGGAAGGAATACTTGGCTGTATCACCTTGAATTTTCTGTTTTCAGACCTTGTGTTGCTTTCTTGGAGGATCACTTTTCTTATCAAAGCTCTTTAAGACATTTTCAAGAGACCACTCCTCCCTTCCCTCCGGATATCTCCTAAGATCAAAGCTTCATGTACACAGATTTCAGCACTGCCACATGTTTTTCATGGATCTGCTCCGAATATCAGCAGTATACTTACAGGTGAAGCTTTCAATTGTCAGATGGTACACTTGCCTGGCACACTGGAAACAATACCAAAAGAGTCATAGCTACCTCTATGATTAGTGAGAGGTAAACAGTATAAATCCAACTGCAGCATAGTTCTTATTCCAGTGTTCATGCTTGCCATGAGCTCTATAAATTTCTCATCTTCATCTTGTGTGCTCTTAATGCCCCAGAGTAACATTATTGCTCAAGTAAACTCTAAATCTCAAGGAACTACTCAAAATCACTGAGCTGACTGTGCATCTGTTTTGTTCCAGAGAAAGTTAAGGAACAGGAAAAAAGGAAACTAAGCATTTTCTTCTGGATCCTTCAGCCTGACCTGTATTTACTGAACTTCACCAGTGTCACCATGACACCACCTAGAAAAATTGTATTCTCCTTAATGGCTGGGATTATCTCTACTGTCTATGATGTGCTGTGGATATGAGATTCAGAAGAAACATTAATGTAACACACCTCCCTGCTATGAGGCCAAACATGGTAAAGAGCATGATCATTCAGACAGGTTTTTATTGGCATTCTCAAACCACTTACACAAAGGAAAAATTGTTGCCTTCAATCTCATCTGTGTGGCAGGCATCAGTGCAACATGTGTCAGTTGTGACTACAAAAAAAAAGTAGCCTTGTACTCATATTCTGTTTCAAGATCATCATCCTGTGGAAAGTTTTCTGGAAAGCTCGATTTAGCTCTCCGAGGCTTCAGGTTTTATGTACCACTGCATGAATTTCTGACTATGTCTCCAACCATCTCTCATCACACAGACAGTCTCAAACATGCCATTGTTTGTATATCTGATTATCAGAATTGTCTGTATGTTTTTTTTCCAGATGAGGCAGAGTCCTATGACTCTAACATGGAGTCCAGTTGGAATCACTATGATGAGCACTACACAAATCAAACTAGAAAGATGCACGAAATGTGGTACACAGATCCAATGGCTTCTCAAGTAAGACCTAACTGATCTGAGTACTATCATCAAAATGAGGTGGTAACACTTGATCCTTAAGTAGGCCACTGCAATAAATGGTGTGAGACAGTGTGAAGAGACAAAATAATCGGTGTAGAAATCCAGCCCCAACTACTTTATGATTATATGTGAACTCACTCGTATGTGAAGTTACTTTGTCTCCTACTAGGAACAAAAGTCACAGAACAACTGACCACTTGCAAAGATGTAAGGTTGTGTCATGTATATGCAAAGACTTTTACAGCAGAGTAGTCACATCTGGACTGTGACAATCTACTGTACAGGTAAGGCTTAAGAATGATACTAGGAGATTTGTAGTTTCGGTGTTCTGGGGTTTTTTTATTGTTTTTTTTCCCCCCTCTCATTTCCTGGCATTGTTAACTTTAAAGGGGAAGATTTCACAAGCAGATTAACATGCTCTATATGTCTGGTCAGTTTGTTAAAGAGCCCAAAATGTGCATCTATTAAATATAATGAACAAGGAATGATAGATGATGTCTCACGCTCCCAAACTTGTAATTAAACAGGAGGGAGAGGCTGCAGGGTAGAGTGGAGAAAGCATCCTTCAGTCACAAATCCTTGACACAGAGATGCCAGTTGTTCAAAAGAGGTTTTAACATCTCTGACATGAGGACAGCAAGGGAATGGAAAGTAAGCAAAACAAAGCACTAGAAGGGCATTTTAACACTGTTTTAGTCAAATGAGAGGATAAATGATGACTGTATATTGGATGGCAGTGGGAGGGTTATAAACATTACAGAGACAATTGCCGCTAAATGAGGTGTAACCCAGGCAGCTGTCCTGATGCATTAGGAGGCTGTTTTCAAAAGAAAAGATTCTCCCATCAACATTAAACCAAAACAAATTAAAAAGATCTCTTCCACATGGCTCACATGCCATGAATAACTCAGCAGCATGTGAGTTAAACCCTTCCAGAGGCAGGCTGTGTTTTGGCTGCCTCCTTTTCGGCATCGTTACAGCATGGATGTACACACTCTGCAAGACTTAATTATCAAACCAACCACATGAGCAAGCTAGTCTGCCTTGTTTATTGGGACTTAGTTTTTTTATGCCTCTTCGATAAATATGTGAAAAATCTGAGAGCCTCCATACTGACACAGACACCATTGGAGGGAACTTGGTTGATGTCTTGCTGGATTGCTCTGATTCCCAAAATTATTTGTTGTTTTCAAGGCCTCTTTTTTTTTTTTTCTTTTTTTTTTTTTTTTCCCCATGCCATGTAAATATCTGATCTTTCTATATTTCTTCACTGGAAATTTCCAGCATGCAGATGTAAAGAAAAGTCTGTCTGAGAAAGCAATACTCACATTAAAACTAGCAGTGCTTGTTTTGTTACTGTTAATAATATATTGAACTCTTTCAAAACATTTTTCTTCAGTATGCTTCAGATTACATTATTTCACAAGCATGGAACCTGAGGCAGAGATAAACACAACATCTTGTCCTGGAAAACAGTGCCATAGATGAAACACTTAATTGTAGTGCAGTGACCTATCCAGATACACTGCCTCTCTTTGGCATATAGGAAACTTATAGTCTAAAACAACTGTGGTTTCCACTTCAGTGAAATATTCTTATTTCTGAAGGTGAATTCATGACCAATACTCTTTCATGTCCCTATTATGCTAGAAGCCTCAACAATGCTGACTTCAGGGAACTGAAAGACTGGATCTTCCCCATTGCATTAACTGATTGATGCTGGCAGAAAGTTTTCAAGCCACATTTCTTTTCCAGTAGTCAGTAGATCAATAGATCCATGGTTCTGCCTTAGGTGTTCTACATAATGATTGCAAATCCCTTTTAACCACCAAAAAATGTGTCTACACATAGCAACACAAAATCAAAATGAAGGAAAAGGCAAAGTCTACAACTAAGTTTTACTTAATTGAAAGTGAAATCTATTCTGGCACAAGATGGTTCATGGTTTTTTTCTAAAACGCTTCGCTTATTATAGAACGAGAGTTACTTCTCTCCAAGATTTGTAAACTGACCATCCTCCTAGGAGTGCTGAGAGTAGGACACAGAGATTCTGCCACTCCATAGCCCCTTACCTTAGAAAGGAATGAGAGATACCTGCTGTTTACTCCTCCAAAAAGGGAGAGCTGTGTCAGAGAGAATATTGATACATCCCTCCAAAATGACAGGCTGGTCTGGAGCAAAAAAGCATCTCAGTGGAATGTACTGCATAAACATCAACACACTTTGCATAAACAGAGTATTACTTTCTATGAGAGTTATTGCTGCTGTTTGTCTACAATAGCATCCAGATCTGCTCCAGGGCATCAGGGCTCTGCTGTGCATACTGCAGCCATCTAATGGAGTAAGAAGCATTTCTGTCCCCAGAACACTGGAGCAAGGTGGGTAAAAGGAAAAATGACAGTCAAAACACAAAGAAAACTGGCCTGTTTTGGGGAAATGGTGACAACCTAGGAAAAAGCTCAATTCAGAATAGAAGTCTTATAAAACAGCAACAGAAAATGTTGCATTTTCTGACAAAAAGGTGCTAGACTCTAAAAACAGGTGGTCCAGCTGAATCTGGAAAGTGAAGTAGCGCAGCTGTCTCCAAACAACCGGTCAGTGGCAGCTCCAGCAGGAGTGATGAGCTTCCTGGGAGAGTTGGTCTCCACCAAAATGGTTTGCTGTCCCCATCAGCAGTTTCATGTGCAGCCCTGCAGCAAACCTACTTCAGGACATGGCAGGTTCACAGCAGCCTCATGCCAAGCTCCATCTCTGCACTCTTTATCCATGTAGTGTTTGGGCTGCAGTGCTGTAGAGCTGAAAGACTGGAGAGAGTATGTGTCCCCTTCTAAAATTGTGCCAGAGTGTTGATCTTCACTGTTGATTTTAGAGGTCCCTTTTGGAGAGAGATGACATAGGGAAAGAAATAGGAATGAAAGTCTGGCATAGGCTTGGCAGGACTGATAGTGGCAATGGAGAGAGTATTTAAACCTAAAAAAAGGAAGAATTTTTTAAGCTTCTACCTACAATTCACTACTCCCTAACAGAGCATGAAAAGCTCTCCCCTATCTAGGTAGCTTAGCAGCCACACTGCTTAGGAGCAGGAAGGATCCTTGCTTCACCACATTCTGCCTTTCCATAGAGCTGGGGGGGACGGAAAGGGAATTGCTTACTCTGTTGCACATTCTTTAAAAATTGTAATTTTCCTGTAGTATTGCCTTCATCAAAAAACTCACCTGAAATAATGTTTTTTCTCTGTGCCCCTCTGCCCCAGTTTTGATCCCTTTTTTCAGCAGCTGAATATGAAACCAGTTCAACTTTGGAACAAAACTGATTTTTTTCTTTCCCTTATTTTGAGAAGTAAAATCTCATAATTGATTTGATGAAAGCATCAGTTTTACAGGAAAATGAATTCCTCTTCCAACTCCACTTTATTTTATTGCAGACACCAGAAAAATACTTGTTCCCTCCGAACTTGACAGATGACACTGCAAGGTGAGAAGAAACCACTATTTCTTTCAATACGGTCTGTTTTTAATATGCTATGTACAAGGAAACACTTCTTCATCCATCAATTGAAAAGTTCATTTCTTCTTGCTGCCCTTCACCCCACTTTCAGGGCTCTGAAGCCAACCGTGACTGTGAAACATAACTGACTTTGGTATAAATAAGAGCTGAGGAAATGAAAGAAATTAAGAACTCCTCCAGCCCTAAGGCTAAATATTACTCTCCTATTTGTTTTCTCTGTATACCAAGCTTAATACTTTTTCTCAGCTGGGTACACAAGCTAATATACTACATAATCAGAGGAAAAGTATCGCCTTATAGAAATCTCATTTCTTATCACACTTGAGGTTTCAGTGGATACTGCAAATTCTTCACCTTTTTCATAATGTGTGGGCAGAATAGGGAAGAAACAGCACAAGTGAATAAATATTTTGAGCTTTAGGGTCTCATATGTATTAAAGAGTCTATGAACTTGAAGGGAAAGGAGGTTCAATCTTCTTCTATCTCATGTATGATACCTTGTTTCTGAAATGCAAGTAATTTCCAGAACCAAATATTTTTTGTCTTGGAATTTCTTTCCCTCATACAGACAGTTTTTTGGTTTCTTTTGGTCACTTACTAAACACTGATTGAGGAGACACTATCAAAAGTAGTCCTATTCATATCTAACTCCCTGACAGTCACCCCTTTTGAGTTGAGCCTTTGTGAAAAGCTGGGTCCTAGATCAATTGCAAAACAAACACAGATTGGTTTTTGGAAGGGACTTTTTAATTCCATCACAAGCTATTTACCTTTCCAGTCATGTGGCAACTCCATGTAATCTTCAAGAGGGAAGAAAGAATGTCGTGTGGCAAAACGGCTTGGGAGCTCTCCTAGGAAAATGTGCACCTGCTTTCTGCCCACACATCCACACTCATCTCTAAACTAAGCCACGAGCTGATGCTACACAGCTGCTATGAGACACTGTGGCAGGGCTTCATTTGCCATCGTTTCTGCCACTCTGGATTGCATTGTGTCTCATAACAGCTCCCAGAGCAGCTTCATCAAGCTGCTAATGTCAACCAAGTGAATAATGCATGCTTCAACTTTGGCTAAACACACATTAGTCTGATAGACCATAACAGCCACCAAGTTTGTTGTGCTAAGCAATCTTTAGCTGTATATTTACTGGATCAATGGAGTGCTTAGAGCTTTGATACATAAATCAGTATTTTGGTAAGTTTTTAAATAGTTATTAGAAGTAAAAGAGCATTGGTGTCTACATTTAGCAATTACATGGAACGAACTTTCTTCTCTCTTGTGTTGGTTGGGTTTTTTTCTGGAATCCCCAGGGCACTGATCAGCAAAGCTATTTAACCACAGCTGAGTAAGCAAGCTGAAGTCAGTGTCTGAGCTTCACTCATTTTAAGTATAATTTCTGCAGAACATGGAAGGTACTCCCAGAATCCAACCGGTTTCCTCAGTATCCTTTAAAAGCAGCTAATACTATCCAAGGAACTTGAATTATCTCTTGTTTGTTGTACAAGAAGAAATAGAAAACATCATGATGCTGGTCTACCTACTCTGGGGCATGGGAGTTGGAGGAGGCAGCTGATTTTATCCCTCAGGTCATTGATACAGAATAAGAGGTTCCAGTAACTGCAGACCTCTGAGAAAACTCTGGGGGATATATATGGTGGATACTGGGATGAAATTTATTACTGTTGTGGCCAGAAGTGATCTGATCTTGGAGGTGAACCAGCTCAGAAGATTTCTTCTTCCAATATTTTCTGTTGGTAACCAGGATGATGGTTAGATATAGCGTCTTGTTTCTTCTTTTTCCATAGATATTAGATATACAATTTGGAGTACCACATACCTGCAGCTCTTTGAGTTTAAGTCAGATGAAGTCAAAGCTGTTCCTAAATTTCAGGGGTATTTCCATCTATGAGATGATGATTCCAGCTTGTTTGATTTCTTTACTGAGTAGGATCTGGGGAAAGGTGAAATGAAAAGAAACTTTTTGCATTTCTATCACCCAAGATCTAGAATCACTTCAATCCAGGTCTCTTTGAACTTGACTCAAATACAACACACAACATTTCACAATTAATTCATTACTGTAGTCTCTAGAGTCCTGACTCTCATTTTCCATGTCAAAGCATCAACTGTTGGTTCTATACCCCAGTTGTGTTGGTCTTGACCTTTCTACACTGTTCTGCTACAGCCATTTGAATAATTAATGTCTTATGCAAAGATTAGTACGATCTGAATAAATAAAGAAGAAATTGTAATAAACAGCATGTCTGGCAGCAAAATATTGGTTTAAGAATTCTAATGATGATCATGATTTATTAATGCACTTGTCAGCATCTGTTGCTGAAAGCATTATGTATGCCTCAGTAGGATTTACCTTGATTTGTTGAAGTCAGACAACAATCATGCAATGAAAAGTATTACAGTTTCTGAATCTCATCTTTTTAATATCTAAGGGAGAACTGTTTCATGCCCTCTCTGAATCTGCCATTTCTGTATAACTTTATTATTAACAATGAAAAAATCTCTAAATTAATTTCTCAGTCTATGTACCATATTCTGTCAGCTTCCATGGTGAGGAAAATCCGCACCAGCAAAGCTGATTTGAATATTTCAATGTCTGATGGTGAATTGCAGAGTAACATGCTATCTTTTTATAACTTTCTCCAAAAGGAGGAATAAGCAGAGGTGAGAGATCTCAGAAATGGATAAACTTCAGTTTTCCTACTCAGCTACCTTCATCACCATTTCTGGAGAAACTCCATTGATTTTAAAAGTGAATTAAAATGAGGAATGGATGCACATTGTATTTATACTATATATATTATGGTACTCATTTAAGCAGTCTGTTTTATAATCATGACTAACATTTGCAAGTTGATTGCATTTTCTTTATACTTTCAAATGTCCTGTCTTTTACCCAAATTTTCTCTCCAGGCATTTACTAGGGATTGACCAAAAAAAACCAAACCATCAACACCAAACCCAAAAGAATCACTATTATTTCACACCTGAGTGAATAGGGAAAGCTAAATTCTGTAGAATTTAAAATGCATTTTTAATTATAAATTTCATTGGAAAAGATCCCTAAGTGCTGTACGAAAATCAAATTTTTCAGCTATTATTGAAAGGGCAATTCTTATAATTTTGTGGTATACTCACTCCCTATGAAATGCAGCTCTTTTGGATTGAAAAAATGCAGTGACTGAAGTTCTAGAATCTCCCCTCAAAAAAATTGAAATGTCATGGTTTAATCATTGAACCTTAAGGCATGAGGAAGAAGTATCTTGTCCTCTCCTGGGTTTAAGTACCCAAATATCTTGAGTGGGATAGAGTCCACATCTCGCTCATCCTGCTACTCAACATTTTCTATCAGCTGTAGAGCACATTTCCCTAGTTAGCATGCTGGAATTGGCTATCCCATTTGAGCTAAACCAGCAACCTCCAGTTTACTGACACTTAAAAAAATTAAACCTTAGCTTTTCCCCCTTGAACCAAGCACAAGTACGGAATCCATTGCACAGTAGTGAATAGTACAGTGATTCTGGGAGAAGGTGGGTGCAAATATTCCTGAGACATTTCTGTGTTGCCTCTAGGCAGAGTGCCTGTCGGCTGATGAAGGCAGGATGAGCAGGAAGCAGTAAAAGAAAGGAGCCCTAAGAAAACCGACTTTCAGGTGCCCAAATGTCTTTAAAACTGTTGTAATCCCACCCTAGTGCTTTAGGACTGGGGTTAAAAGTTTGCTATCTTTCCAGCCACATCAGCAATGAGCGAGCACCTTAGACTGGAAAATGATGGACAAAGTGATCCATTGATCATTGATCAGAAGCCCCACATCAAATCTAATGAACAGTAAAAGGTTTTCCAATGCAGTAGAAGCCTGTTAAACAGATTGCACTGGTGTTCAGAAATGTCATTTTCTTAAGAGCCTTATAACACAGATAAATAGTGGCTTAAGGACAGAGTTGGCCTTTGCTGAACCTCATATGTTTTCCTGATCTCTGTTTGTGAACCCTGCTCTCTGAAGTTTTATTCTAGATATTCATGCAATGTTTCTTTTTAAACAGTAACAAAAATCAATCTTTACCTGGGCACTTCAACCCTCTTGTCATGTTTATTTCTCTATATCTTTTCAAAGGTCTTTTTTTTTTCAAAGGCATTTAATGAAGTACCACTTGGTGTGATATCAGTGAGGAGATGTAATCTTTTAACATATTTAGTCCACTAACCTGTTGATTTCTATATTGTACTTTACCTTTAGATCTCCTGTGTGTTTGAATGCCTGGCAAGTTTATACTTTCTGACAAACTGATATTTGTTTCTTAAGGAGGCATCTTAATTGTCATTGTTAATTGTACTGTTAAAAAAGATCTGTTCTTTTAAGCTGTTGGAAATTGTATTTCTCTGTAGTAAGGAGCAACAAAAACACCCTTTTTCATGAAGAAAGACATGAAGAACTGTATAAATTGCAGGGAAGCATAATATGAAGAAGGGCAAACATGCTATCATTGCTATGCTACTCCTCTGTCGCTGCTCTTGATGAGGAGAGACACGGGAAGGTACAAATAGTACTCAGACAAGGATGACACCTTTTCAGGTATCTCAGGGAAAAGCCACCAAACATATGAAGCAGAGGGGGAGCCTCACAGTTTCAGTTTCTTCAGGACAAATACAACAGCTACTAAAAATTAAAATGAAACAGGCAACAAGCAGTGGCTGTCTTCATTGCTGGTTTTTTGTTGTTGTTGTTGGGTTTTTTTTTGTTGTTTGTTTGTTTTTGTGTTTTATTTGTTTGTTTGTTTTTTAGGTAAAAATCCTGGCATAGAGATGAAATTGGAAAGATAAAGTGGCAAAGCCTGTTCAGGTAATTGAAAAAAGCTTTAGAAAGCCTGGAAGGATTAGTGGATGGAAGTAGATTATTTTTTGCATGGCATTTCTACTTACATTGTTGCAACAGTTCCTAAGCAAAGTGCAAGATGGTTTATATTTTCATATCAGGTTTACATGGTAAAATTTAATGTAGTGCTTGTCAGTTTTAAACACTAGAAGTATCAATTAAATGTCAAATTATGCTTGACTTCAATCATAAATGGCTGTAAAAACACAATACAAATTTAGAATCATTTAGCCTTTCTTTCCCCTGCCTCCTCCTCCCTTGCTTCCTCAGTAAAACTCATTATATGAGATTGTTTGGGAGGAGCTATTTTTTTTTTCTGCTTGATGTCTAGTGATTCATTGGGGTTTACATCACCAGTTAAACACTCTTCCCTTAGAAATCAATGGCTGAGGACTGAAGTGGGTACCCAACTTTTTAATTATGACTTGAAGTAATGTAGTTGTGGATTTTAATGGCTCATACATTTCTTTGACAGATCACATGAGTTTGTTGAAAGTTTTGAAAGCAAAGAAATCAATTTCTTGGGCAGTTAGCTAGCAAAAAGAGAACACATTGATGCTAATTGGAATGTAGACATAATATCACTAATATCTCTGTATTTTTGTGCGATGTTTTACATGTTGAAGATCCTGACCAGGAGCCTGGCAAAGGGGAGCATAAGAGGTGCCTGCTGCTCCTTCTATTCAGTGATATCTTATATTTTTGATGCCACAGTGAGTTTGAGCATGATTAATTCAACATTACCAGGCCTGGCTATGTAGAGAGTGAGTCTGGGGAGATTTCTGAAAGTTAGGATAATTTGACTGACAATATCATAGTGCAGAATCATAGCACCCAATTCCAATGTTTAGTTTACGCTTATTCAGTTCTCTGCAATAAGGCAGATGTTGCTTCAGCTGTTTCTTAGAGACACTGACCAAACTCTCTTCATTTATTGTCCAGGTTACTCCGCCATCCTGCAAGGAAGAGCCTGTGCCTATTAACATTCTTCCCATTAGTGATTTTATGAGTCATGTGAAATACAGATCAACAGAACAAAACAAAACTTGGAAAGGAAGAGATTTATCCTTTTTACTACAACATTACCAGCTTGTGTTGCAGCTTTGTTTTGTCTGATTAGTTTTTTCAGTAGTCGAAAGACCTGGACTGAGTCTATTCTCAAGAAAGAGCACAAATCAGGAGGATTTAAATGTTCTAGAATTATTTCCTTTTTACTACAGAAAAAGCCCAGCAAATACAATAGGAAATAGGAAATACATGTTACTGGAAATACTAAAGTACATTTAATTTTTTTTTCATACAAAGACTCTCAGGAAAAAAAACACCCAAAAAAAAACAACAACAATAATATGTTCTTTGCAAACAACACAGAATAACAGGATGTAAGCAGTGGATAACAGCAGTCAGAAAAAGGTTTCCCAAGTGAAACCTTGGTCAAGGAATACCATAGGTATTTCAAGAGGAAGGTAATTTTCATCTGATTGTCTAATTAAAATAAATTCCAGCATTAAAAAGGACTTCCTATGATGGCAGAATGGATTCTTTAGGTGATTTAATTCTTCAGTTTTGATCCTCAAGAACTAAGAAAAGTTAAACTACCTAAGAAATGAAAATGGACTCTGAAGTAGTCATTGAAGTGGCATCACACCTGGACCAGCACTGACATTCCCAAAAGTAGAAGGAAGCAAGAGGAACAGTTAGATACTGCAGTGCTCCTTGCTGTCTTTATTGGGGTAACTTTACTTGACAAGATATTCAGTCTCCTTTGGGAAAAAATATTACATGATTAAACAGAGAGAACTTGTCCACAAAATTTGACTGTGTAAACCTGATTTGGGAGTGAAATCACAGGGAAGTCATGTGACTGTTCTAACATAGCACATGCTCAAAAATGAAGCAAAAAAGAGGCTCCAGTTTCTTCAGTCTTCTACTTCCCCTGGACACCAAAGTCACAAAGAAGCATCTGCCAACTTCAGCAACCCAAGGAGCTCGTGGCAGTTTAGCTGCCCTTCATTCTGGACATACCAATTGCTTCTTACATCAGGCAAAATCGCCTGACACATGGTCACCACTGTCAGTGACTTTCTGATGTCAGATCAATAGCACGGCACCACTCTGGAGTGACAGCTCAATTAGAAAAGAATTCTGGCACAAAATTTCAGAGGCAAAGACAAACCCTGCAGTAGACTGTCACAGGAATGACCCTTTAAAGAATTAAATGGTGTTTGTCAAAGGCAGTTCAGATTTTCTCAGGGATTAACTCCTAGCAGCTGACTTATACAATGTGCTGGGAAACTGTGACAACTTAGAAACTATTACATTTTTGTTCCTCTTTTTGCTTTACAAACCCCCCTCATTTTTGAACCTGCATTTGCATTGGACAAACCACATCAGATAACTAGATGCAAAGTAATATCTTTTCTGCTTCAGTTGAAGAAAAATCTGACTTCTGGTGTGACACTACTTTAGGATGCCTGACTGCATCATTCCAGAGCTAAGCATTTCTGCTGCAAATGCAGTAATTCTCTCATGACAGGCAATTACACAAATACACATCTGCATAGATGATAAAATTGGTTCATAGCTGCATGCAAACTTGATAAACACATGGGTAGTGAAGCTGTTTCTGAGAAATTTTTGCAAAACCCACGCTAGAAAAGCCTGTACCTCCAGAAGTGAAGGTTAGGAGTCAAACGAAGCTTTCAGGCCTTTAGATCAAGCAACATCACTGTGTTTTGATCTTATAGTCTTGGGAGACTCAAGGTCCACACTTACATCGGTTCCAAAGAGATCCAGTTATATTTAAGATAAAAGAGAAGACAGCCACTGCAGTTCACTTGTTGGCCTTGAAGATTCACAATCTAGATTTCACTGGATAATTATTTTTCCTAGGTCATTTGTAGTCTGGGAAGCTCATATCCTTTTGAGATACTGGAGCCATCTTTATTTACAATGAAAATTTATGGGTAAGAATTCCAAGGATCCTGCTAAAAAAGGAGACAGATTTTAATTATACACTTTACATTGATCTCTGAAATACTGGAACCATCTTTTTTGTTGTTGTTGTTGTTAAATTTTCAATAAAGAAATATTATCCTTCAATAAAACCTGCTTCTCTCTGGGGCTCATGTTACTGTCAGTCATTCTACAGAGACATAACAAAAACTTTTTACATTATATTTGAAAATGGAAAATAGGCATCTATGTTCCTATAATGTGTGTGTATGCAGTTCCAGTATGAAAAAATATTGTGTGAATAGAATTGCAATGAAGACATGTGAAAAGCCCTTTGTGCTGAGGTTCTGATTAAAGATAAATAGAAAAAGAATCTAGAAATAATAATAACAATAATAATAAAAAATGAAGATACCTTACTCAAATGGAGATTCCTGTTTATGTCTCTGATGTCACAGAATAGACCAATTCAATATTATTACCTAAAACATTAGAAAATTCACATTCTTATCAAAGTAGGCAACTGGTATTTGAGTAGTTCAAGTTGCAGCTAAACGTAAGAAGTGCTTCTGGCAAGAAAGTCATTAAGACACTTTAGCTCTGACAGTTGTACAGATGCCTACAGGCACTTTGCATTACCAAGCTTTAATGGAGATGTTCATGATATTTGCTGAGCATTTGCTGTGTAAGTTACACACTGAGTCAGGAGAGGGATGAGAGAGGTTTCTATAACCCTAAGGTTATGTGTTCATGATCTTGCAGTTATAGACTGAAAAAATGCATTCAACTCAGTTTAATGACCCTCTTCATTTAATAATGTAACATATCATTGTTTGTAGACATGAAACATCTGCTACAATCACATATCATAGACTTTGTCGGGGTAAGGAAATAGAGAAGCAGATGGGTTCCCTAATGTCAATGGTGTTAGTGTTTATTTAGAAATCACATATTGAATTTCAGGCAATCTTTATGTTTTGGTCCCCCCCTTCAGCAGCAGGGATAGCACTCCTAATTGCATCAACAGCATGAAGCCTTTCTCAAAGGGTGAATGACTGGATTCTTGACACTCCCCTCGGTTTGGATCTCACCAAAAAAAGCTTATTTCCAGGATAAAGGTTTTATTTTACAAAGCTTCAAGGCTGTACTAGTATGAAAATATTAATTTTACAGCAGTTTAAACCTTTATATATCCAAGTTAATTGTAATCTGACTTCCTAGGTACCAGTAGTCATGACAATGTGGGCTGTAGGCTTGACCAAATTTTTGACTCTGTATCATAAAGCCCCAAATGTCTGCTGTTGTGCTGGTGGTGTTCACCAACTTCCAAGTTAGATGGTATACAAAAAGTTCAGATACACCTCTGTGTGAGGCACAAGTATCTCTAAAATTAAGATCACTATTCTAGCTAGCTTTAACACTGATCTTTATGATGTTTGTCCAAAATATTTTTCATACAGTTTGTTTTCCCAAAGAAGTCAGTTTTTCCTCAAGTTTTGACAGTCTTGCTTTCCCATAAACTCTTCACCTTTTACTCTGCTATCCTCCACCTAAATTTAACACCTGCTAAATAGCTAAAATTTTCCTTGTCCTCATTTCTTTGCATGTCAGAAATTTAAGACTTGAATGCCACAATCACTGAGACACTGTAGCAAGTGAGATCAGATCTTTCATATTTTATCAGCTCTCCAAAGAAACTTGCATTTTACTTCATTATGTGGCAGGAATTTGAAGAGAAAGTGCCTCAAGATGAATGAAATTATGTTGTCACCATGCAGAGTAACCATGGGATTGTAAAGATGGTGTTTACCTTCACATCTTTCAGCTCCAAAAGCAAAATTGCATTTACTACCTCTGTTTAAAATCAACCTTATCTCTCACTTTTCTCCTTTTTGGGTCTTTAGCTCCATCAGAGTTGCTGTTAGCTATCAAATTCTTGGCTGCATCTCACAGTTCTAATTAAATCTGAGGTTCCACTTGTCTGGAAACCAGAAGAGAATAGTTAAATGGGGCTCCTATGGTGGCTGATGCAAAACAGCTGTATTCATGATGAAATACAATTAAAATTTTAATGTATCTTATCTGCTTCAGCCAGTGATTCAGTTGGAACAACTCAATAGCTGCTGTTGAGCGTGTCCTTGTAAACAGGGATTCAGAAAAGTAACTTTGTGCTGAATTGGGTTGCTTTTCTTAAAAAAGATTAAAAAAGAAAAAGGATCAAGGTTCAAGATGTATAACTTCATATATTTTAATTCTATACAGCAGAATTGAGGTTTTTTTGCAGTCTGTGAAGCCAAACTGATTTATGCCACCTGAATTTCTGTTCCACAAACTCTTGAAGCAACAATTGAACATTTGTTTCCAAGTCAAAGGCTGTCGAGTTATGTGTACTCATATACAATATGTATGCCAGGCTTAGAGAAGAGAAATCAACACAAATCAAAGCAGCAAATACAAAAAATTACAATGTGTTTTTTCAGTCAACTTACAATAGTCCATTCCTCCCAGCAAACAAGAGAAGATGGCTGATTATATGGGAGGAATTAATCATAACCACAAGTATGTATCTTTTTTAGTCCATGATATTTGACAGTGGCTAAATAGATTTCTAAGCCTTCATCAAAGGAAGTATGAGCAGAAAATCCTATGGGGAGCTTGAAAACACTACAAGAAATGAATTAAATGTGTTTCTATTTCCCACTGAATCAATCCACACATTTTCTCTCTCCTGCATCTGTACTTTTTTTTTTTTTTTTTTTTTTTTTTTTTTTTTTTATTGGTTACCTTAAAGGGACCTTTAGCAATACTTGGGAAATGAGGAAGACATTCTCTTGAAAATGTAGGACTGCCCTTTTCTGTAAGTGTGAGGGGAGATGATAACTATGTGAAACTGCTTTACAATCTCCACTGGAGCATTTAGAAAAATATCAATGACATTGACGTGGAACCATCTGCCTAAAAGTTAGACATCTAGGCTAGGGAAGTCTTGTATGTATCATCATATATAGTTAGTAGAGTGTTTGGCACCACAAGCCAAACAAGAGGTTGATTCCACCCTGCAATAAATACTTAAAACAAATGGGAAAAATTGCCCTCTGAAATGCCTGTTTTGCTGTGGGTAAACATCTAACTTTTAGCTAAGTGAAATTAAACTCAACTATGTAGAAAGCAGTGTAAAAAATTCCATGCATATACCTACAATCCACCATTTCATTATTCATTGCAGACAAGGGATACCTATCAAATATCCATGGGAAATGAGAGTTTCTAAGGTGAGGGAGTTGCAGAACTTGGTCCCAAAATGTGAGACAAAAGATAAACCCTGGCAGCTGGCTGAGCAGTGCTCTTCACCTTTCTCACATCAGGTACTGGGGCAGGCAGTGCTCCTCCAATGAAAAGTCCTTTGCAGTCTACCGTATCATCCCTACTCTTCTTACACACGCTCCCACTTTATGGCCAGTGAAGGCAATCTAGGACTTGGGATGTGAATTCTCAACTTGAGAAAACTGTTTGGTGCCTCAGCACTCAGGCAAGCAAGGAAAAATATTCCCTGGCAGTCCTCTTGGTACAGGCTCATTTTAGTGAGAAATAGGCAGCTTTGGTTTTAAGTGTCTAGGCTGAGAATAGAATCCTTAACCCAGTTTTTCTAATCCATGACAAAGGCAACAAAATATCACTGTCTTTAGTACTAGGGATGGGCCCACCCTATGGTGCACCAGTATCTTTTAACCACTATCACATTCTTCTGGATTGTGAGTTATGGACTTGAATAAAAACCAGAGCCCATTTGATTGTTGTGGCTCCTTCCACATTCTCATCCCTAGCTTTCTGTGCTAAGGAAGTGTTGTCCTCACTCTGCATACAGAAAAAAGAACAACATTCCCTTTCATAGACCTTCCCTGTGAAATTCATGCATACATGTCAGCTGATGTTTTAAAGGAATGGTTCCATTAGGCTCACAGTTGTGCCTCTAACCAGAAAATTTATAAATCCCTATTAAAGCTTTCATGAAATGTCAGCAAGGGAAAGGGGGAGAAGGGAGGGGAAAAAGATGGGGCACCTAGTAGGGCACCTGGAAGAAGAATAGATGGTGAGACCCACCCTATATGTTGCCTGGACTGCTGCCTGGGGTGACACCTTAGTTAACAGGGCAGTTCCTGCTGTCCTATGCCATTAAAACTAGACTTCATATGCATCTTCCTTGATGTTTAGCCTAGCCTGAACCTAGAGATGAGTTTTGCGTGGCTAAATCTGGTTGTTATTAAATCTCTTCACTTTGAACACGACTAAAGTCAGCCATTGAAGTTTTTATCGGAAGTTGGGGCTTGCAGCTGGTAACACAGTCCCTGTGTTTCTATTACTAGAACCCATCAACCAGGATTTATATTACATTTTTATAAATTTACATTTATATATTTATATATTACATTTGTTTCAGTACACTTACATTTGTTACAGTAGGTTTCAGGCATGTAACACATAAAATACCAATTTCCAGTGACAATAAAAGATGTAAAAAATACAGACACTATACACAAAGCACATACAAATCTAAACATGATTTTTCCCCATTAAAACTATACATAGAAGAAGATAAGTAGACTGCACAGTACTGAAACAGCAGCACTCAACTTTGTCAGCACTCAACTTTGTTTAAGATCTGCTAGCTGGAATAGTATCACTTGTTATAAATGTTCCTTCTTGTTGCTCTTAATGAATTTGCTTCAAGTTGTTTTTTATTTCTGAACTCTGATTCAGAACAGAAATTTTCCAGAAATAGTCTGGCTGTAGAAACTGTTAAATTAAAAACAAACATACAAAACAACAAAAAAACCACCCTAAAAACAAAGGCAAAGTGATGGTCAAGTTTTAGATTTAGTTATAGCCAGTACACAGAAATAGTTTTACAAAATCTCTTTTTTTTCCCCATCATGTTTAATTTTATTTTGAAGGACAGGGGTAGAAAAGAGAAAAGGTTTTCTAATTCTTGTGAACCAGGTGACAATTCATCTATTTGCTCATGAAAATGGTCATATCCTGGCCTGATACTGAACTGACCCACAAAACCAACATTTTTTTTTTAATAAAACTATTTTCAAAATATTTCAGCCCAATAAAAAGATTTGTTCTAATTATATCAGAGTCTGAAACTCTGTTTCCAACTTATTGCATTACAAAAAATGCAAGTAATGATCAAAATTAAAACACATTTGGACAGAAGAATCCCTAGAAATTCTCGTTTCTGAAATGTAAAAATAGCAAATTCTAACCTTCCTTGAAAAGCCAGTGTCAAATGGCTTTTCCCTTTGAAAAAATTAGTTTTCACTAAATTGAAATGTTTCAAGAACGGAAAATATTGATTATATTAGTCTTTACTACACTCAGAAGAGATTAAAACTTACCTATTGAGCCCTGGATGGATGATCATGACTCCTTTCCTATTAAAGCTACAGAACTCAGATTTCAGGGTAAGGGATGTGAGGATGTTCTTGTATTCTGCTCTGGTTGCCTATAGGGCACATAGGGTAGAAAGCATCACTCCTTGGTTTACTTTATGTGTGTGAATAGTCACATGTACAGACTACCAGGTTTAATTTATGCAAGACAATCTGCATCAGACAGAGAGGAAAAGGAATACTGCCATCTCCCATCTGATAATGCAAGATGACTTACACATATCCAGGGAATAAAGGTAAACTTTGGAGATTACATAGGAGAATCTCATGGTGGTTCTTTGAGTGTTCCAGGGAAAGTTCAGCAATATCCAAAATGCATTTCCCAGATATCAAAGAAATGCCAAAACATAAATATGGTTATCTCGCCAAATAATAATATTGAGCATGAATGTTCATGAGCTCAGTGGTACTTGTGTTAACAAAAACATATTACAGAAGAATGACTTTTCTGATTGGAAATTTTTTTGCCTTTCCTAATATCTAATTGATTTTTTTAGCTATGACTGGTGGGTTGGATGTAAATAATATAATGTTACAGGGAAGCTCCTTAATCAGGCCTTAAAATGAATGAATCATTCCTTGGTGAATAGTGAAAAAAAATCAGTTGAAATTTGCCTTTGCTCTACCAGCAACTGTGTCTTTGTTCCAATAATTATTTCAAATTGCAACAAAGGAGAAGAATCAAGTTAAACAAATAAAATTAGATCCTCTCAGCCCAGATGCATCTTTTGTTTCTGAGAGATATGAAGAAATCAAAAGTGTTTGATTATTGAGTTCAAAGTTTGAGTGGTGCCAATATGGTGCATGGTTAGAGCTTGCAAATTCAGAAACAGGAGTTGACTTTTGAGAAGTGAAAGTTAGTGAAAAACAAACATGCAAAGAACAACTCAAAAAAACCCCCAAAAACATGCAGGAAAAAACAAACCCTCCTGTGACAGATAACAGGCTGCAGCTAAATCCTGCCGAGCTCATTTTCAGTTTTGCTTCACAGACCTTGATTCAGATTACAGCACTTCAGGGACCTTAGGAGGTATTGATTGGGGAAGTTTTTGGAAGCCACTAAGTTTGTCTCAGGCTCTTGAGAGGAAGAGAACTGAATCAATGCAGAATCCTCACTGGAGGAATGGAATAAAGCACATGGAGTTAGCACGAGTAGCTGTTGCCTTGTTGCAGCCAGTAACTGTGTGACAAGGAGAGATTTATAGTAAGTATAAGGAAGTATTGGAAGAAAGAACTAATGATGCAGATTATCAAGACTATTATGTTAGAATCTTGGTAAGAAGGATCTGACTGTGCCAATTGCAGTGGAGTGATTTCTCTTAGCGATTTCTCTTAGACTCTGTCTTTGAAGCCATCTTTAAATCTGAGCAGAGACATTCAAACTCCTCGGCATTCTGATGAGAGCCTGTTTTCTCTGCAAAAATTTCAACTAGAACTTGACACCTTGTACAGACTTCTACCTCCTGTAGGAAACCATTGCAAACTTAAGTGGTGGAGTCATATGTAGATTCTGAGATTTAGGCATGAGGAACTTAACAGAGACATGATCCTGGAGAAGGGAGGTTTAATAGATTCCTAGTTAACTTCCGGGTGTCTCCATCTCCTAACTACATCTTCAAAGCTTGCCTCAATAAAGCTGCACAAGCATTACTCCCAGTAGCTCACTTTGTTCTTCCACCCTTGGTGCTCTGATTTTCTCTGGCTGGATACTTGAAACAGAGAGGCACTACTCGTGTCTGGTGATTCCCAGAACAAATGTTCACAGATGGTCGTGGTGGTCAAGCGCAGCCCCCAGGACTTTGTCTCCTGAGTTTGTGTCTGATCTCTTTTTACTTAATGCAACTCAGAGATGCAACTCACAAATCTACATGTGTTAGATTAATACTTTAAAATTACATTTGGAGTTGCCTCAGTGAATTCTAGCAGAAAAAAAATGCAAATAGATGTAGATTTCCTTTATTATCAAATTCATCAAAGCAAACAAGCAGCAGAAGGGCCATTATTAGACTTTGATAAGAGTGCATATTGAATGATTTCCCTCAGGAATTCTGTAAAACTCATCTCATTCCACTTCCTTTTATATAATAATATCAATTGTTTCACGCAGGAACACCTGCACACAGTGTTGTCTGACCTCTTTATTAATTTATTTTATTTCTTGAAGGGGAAAAATGCAAAAACTGTTCTTTTTCAGTTCTATATTGTAATTTCAAAGTGTGAGAAAGAGGCTTGAATAAAGGTATTCAGACAGAACCTGAGGAAAGTAGTGTCACAAATGCATAACCATGAATTAATAAAATAGTGGCTCTGAAAAGAAAATGTTTTTGTGCCAGAGATGAAGAGAAGACTAAAAAGAGAGAGAAGCAGGAAAATGAGGGTGCCTAAGAACATGAATTTCTTTCCTGAGAACCAGTAAAATGAGGAAATTTGCTATGAATAAATAACTTCCACATATTATAATACTCCATTAGCATTTGGCAGGTAATCAAAGTTGAGTTTCTTCCCATTCAAAACCATCATCAAAATTATTAGTTTTTGTAATACCTATATATATATAAAGCTGAGACATATTTATAACTCTATTTCAGTGCTGAAAAAGCTTGTCTTGAATAATACTGTACAAGGTCACCCATGAAAAAAAAATAATTCCTAGAAACAATCATATCCCTGACATAAAAGAAATTCTGTGTGCATCTTTTAACTGATATTAAGCTGATATTATCAGCTTTGTAGAAAATATCCTTGTGAAATAATCTATTCTCACAATGAATGTTTGTCTCTACCAAGGTTTTGTGAGGAATTCCAGGGAACTATTTACTGTAACACTGATCCAATCCAGCCCTCTGATGGTGAATTACCTTTATACTCCCGTGTAACCTTGTCAGACTAGTGGTCCAGTTGGTTAGTGTGACTTCTAGCAAACAGTTCTTGGACTGTGTTAAAATCTCTAACAATAATGGATAATATTACTCTTACCTGTTGCACCTAATGGGAAAGATGTAAAGATTGGCAAAGTTTTTGCTTTATTAGATGGGGAAAACTAGAAGAGAAACTTGTGAATGCAGAACAGAGTGCTGAAAAGAGTCCAAGCCTCTTCCACATCTTAGCCAAGAAATATTTGATTCCCATTCAGAAATTTATTAAAGCTTCACTGTAAAGTTGATGGACTGTCTTATATTCCTCTGATTCCCAGTCTTCCTGACCAAAATATGCTCCAGAGCCCAAGAACAGTAACAGAGAGAAAGTTCCTCTAATTTTGAGTTACATCTGTTTAGGACCACATCTTCCTTAGTGGAAATCCTACTTCTTTTTTTCTGAGACAGAGGTGATCTGTAAATGCTCTTAGCACTGTCAGATAACATAACAATGGGAAATGGTCACAAACTGCAGCTGGAGAGTTCAGGCTGGACATTAGGAAAGCATTTTCCTGAGTTTATTGGCAATGATCACCAGAGGAGGTGTAGTATCCCCATCCTAAAAGTTTTATTAGACTTGTTAGTCCAGAGCCATGGTTGACTTGAGCTACTGATGTGACAGCTACTGATTTAAGCTGAGGCTGGACAAGAGGACTCCTGGAAATGCTTTCCAGTAAATGACTCTATGACTGTTTCCAGATGTTTAATTCAGTACAACTATTCTACCTCCTTTGGACTTTTTTGCATCAGAGGGAACAAAGTGAATTTAGTATATCCACTGTTCTTTTAACTACTTTCTTACTACTGCTTCTACGTTTCTCTGCTCATTCCCATCTCCCTTCTATATCTGTAGTCCACTACAAATGATGTTTCTGGGATCCAGCTGGCATAAGTCAGCGTGGTTTATCTGTTTTTTCCAGAGACATTAAATACTCTCCCCTGGAGGAATCTGTGTATATCCAAACTAATATTTGTCTTTTTCCTGGTCGCATCAACAAAGTGGCTCTTGGTCATCCTACTGTTGACTTATTTACCTAGAGATTACTTTTCCTCTGCCATTTCCTAATAAGGATTCAAGAATAAATGTGACTTATATTCTATAATGAATCTTGACTATAGTTACTGGGAACATGTCCTTGAACTTTAATCATCTGATTCCACTTAATCCAGACCTCAATGTAGTCGCATTCATACAATGTAATATTCAGATTTTCTTTAATTTTTTCCACTGCTTCTAGTTCTGCATCATAACAGATTTCATAGGCACAGCCTCTTTATGTTAAACTTCTGAAGAAATATCTCCCTGATGCCAGTTCTAGGGAATTCCAAAAATAACTTCTCTTCAGCTAAATATTTCTCATTTTAGCACATGCTGTTGTAATGTGTTCTCTAATCATGACTTGCCTTGAAGTTATTCTACTAGTAATGATTTTCTGCAATCTAACTACTGTATTCCCATGCTGTACCATATCAAACACAGCTCTGGAGTCTGAATAGATTATTTCCCTTATCTGAAAAATAAAGAATGATTCCTTATCAACAGAGGAATTAAGAACTAATAAAAGACAGAAGTGTATTTCCTTCAGAAATGAAACTAAAAGATCAGGTGGAGATCTGCCAATCTAACTTTGCACCATATTTTCTTCTGGCTTCCCTGGACTTTACAAATAGATCCTTACTTCCCCCCCCCCCCCCCCCATATTTGAAACTATGTGATTTTTTTCATCCATTAGTAATGATCTTAATTAAACATAAATCTGCTGAGATCCTGAATGAAACTAGTTAACATACCTTTGATCAAGAAACCTGAAAACAGAACAAGGTAGTTCAGCCATGTGTACTTCTGTTTCCCTTTAGATTTTCCTCTTTGCCTTCATGATTTTCAGCCAAAAACCTTGGCCCATTGTAGGCACCCAAATGTAGATATTTCTACTTAAATCTGGCATGGATTCCCATCTTAAATTCCTGTTGCCTGCGTGCGAAGTGCTGAATGCACCGAATAGCCTGGATATTTCCTTCCATTCCTGTGTATCTAGTCAGTCACCAGAAGAACATTTGAACGGTTTGGTGCTTCTCTCCAGTGTGGTTTTAAGTGACTTGTTTGATGGAGCGTCTAACTCATGAGGTTATTGCATCCTCTAATGAATCTCAGTTAGACCCATGCTCACAATACCTAATTCACATTTTCTCTTTGATCAGTGTCAGTCCATTAAATCCATCTATCAGATATCCGTCTGCTCAGCTTTATGACTATTGGGAAATTATTAGAATATAATGATAACCAAATAGACATGCCTACTCCTTTGGGCAATGATATCATGGTCATTTTCTGGTCTGACACATCTTGCCTGTCAAAGGGAACCAGCAAAAATTTATAGGAAAGTAAATTAACTACAGTGTTGCACTGTACTGTGGATTCATCCATTTGTGGTGCTTTGACTGACCACCTGCATTGCTCAACTGCAGCCAACTAAATGAGACCTTTTACTGATGCAGCATTCTTAAAATCATTTGGCCCATCCTTCATTTTGTGCTTTTTAAAATTGTTATAGTACATTAACTAACTAATGGTGGCTAGGCAGGAGCTTTCATCCTGGGTGGGTTATTTTAGAAACTGAGTTTTTGCTTCTGCTATTGGGAGCAGCTGGTTCTGTTCATGGTTGGTGAGAGAGGACTGGGCCATTGAGCAGATCCAGATTAGGAATACCAGTGCAGCAATAGTTTTGTAAATATAAAATATAAATACAAATGTAACTACCTCAGAAAATATGAGGGATCTGTGGTATATAATTGCATGAAACACCCTCAGAATTCATGGTCTGGGGACTTCTGAGTTAGAGTTGTGGAAAATAGCCAACAACTTCTGAAATTGATTATATAATTTGATAGGTGATAATGTAAAAAACTTTGTGGATTTGAAATTATTATCAAAAATGGATTTGAGGTATTTAAAGTTTCAAACTTCTTTGTTTCCTGGGGATATTTTGGAGTATTTTTACCTCTCCTCCTCTTTCACTTCCCTCCCTTCCATCTGCCAAGTAAAGGGAAGTGCAGAAGTAAAAGGAGAAATTTAGAGTAATACTAAAATTTAGTCATATAAAGAGTATTTCAATTTTGGAACATTAACTTTTTTTTTTTCTCTCCATAAACCAGAACACAATTTACTGAGAAAGGAGAAAAAAGATTTGAAAAAAACCCCAAATAAACAAAAAACCCCAAACAAAACCCCTACAAAATTAAAATAAGCCAACCCCAAAACATTTTAATGAGAAGTCTCTCTTAACAGAGGATAAAGACTAAATCAAGTATCCATATGCAATTAAAATAATATTGGAGCATGTAAGAAGCACTATAGTTACATACTGATTTCCACCTATACGTAATTTAGTTCTAATTTTCCATATAATCATAATTTTTAGTCCTTTAAATCTAAAGCAGTAACTGATAAAACATTGAAGGGTTAGATGAAAGCATTCATGAAACACAGATCTCCTTTTAAAGTCTTTCTCTCGCCCCTGCTTTTAGAGAGAGAGAAAAATACTTTCTCTTCTGAGAAGATGAAGTTTTTTTGAAGCATGGGAGAGAGTATCTATGAATCAGTCTTTCTATCTGTCTGTCTATCTATCTATCTATCTGTCTCTCTCTGTCACAGTCACACTTGGGTGTCAGGAAAGGGGAGGAAGGCTGGCAGACAGAGGGCTGGCAGTGGTGTTGTGTCACCATATTGTGGGAATTCCAAAACCCCAAGTCTCGAGAAAAGGTCCTATGGACTAAAGGGGCTAATGGAGGTCCACCAGTAGCATCCCTGGGAACAGAGTGGTATGGCTAACAAAGGGGCATTCAGACAGAGGGTTTCACTTAAAAATTTAAAGTTGAAACAATCTAAGCTACATGTAGACATGGGTTTCTGAATCAATCCCTGCCTGGAATAGCAACAGGGTTCAGGACTGCATGACCCACTCAATTGTGTATTTGCCTTTTGGAAGTGGGAAGCCTGCAAAAAGGAAGAAAACCTTCTCAGGAAAGGCGAGAATTATAACTGTTAACAGAGAAGGTGCATATTTATGAAGCTTACCTTCTCCCTAGACTGCAAGGAACAAAACTGCATGAAATACAGTGTTTTCCCAGGAGTTAGATCTTGATGATTATTTATAAGGAGTCCCCACAAACCACTTTAACAGTACTTTAATTTAATGCACTTAGTGCTTTCACAGTTACTGTAAGCAAGGAGAAGTTTTATGATGCAGTTGAATGTGCACTGGGATATGTATAACTGACACTAGAACTTGGGAAATGATGCCTTTCCCCCAGGGCAACCCTACTGGACACACGTATAAGCTGTGTACAGATAGTCCTCCTGAACCCCACGTGAGCTGATAAGAACAGCCCATTTCTCTCCATAAAGAGTCCTCTAAACAGAGTGGAAAAGAGAATCTACATATAAAACTGTGGGGTTTGGTTCTTTTCTTATCTTAGTTAAGATGGAGCAATGTCACTTGGCCTGGAAGAGGGGAGTAGGCTCACAATTTTTCTTCCCTGGAAGTAGTTCCTTGTTGTGCAGCACCTCTGTTCTGGCAAAGTTTAGCTGGCTACAACTACTGGAGGAGAGTAAGAGCATGAAGGACAAGGGCTGGTATTATGGAGAAGCTCAAACTTTAGTGGCAAGACTTAAGTGGTTCCCTTCATTGTGAAATCTTCAGCAAACAGGCAACTTCCAGAAAGAACCTGGTCTTGTTTTGGAGTCATATTTATCCAGTGTATCTGTTGTGAGATGTCTGCCTATTACTAGAGGCAGCATATTCCACAAGAAAGAGCTCCTCCAAGGTATACATGCTGTGGTGAACAGATGGAGTTTGAATCTCCACCTGAAGCTTCTTTGAGTGTCTCCTGGCACCCTCTTTATTTTCCAATTGCCTTCTGCAAATCATGACATAGATAGCAAACAATCCACTGAGACAACAGGCCATGCCGTACTCCTATTGCTCATCTATGTGACACCACAAAGACAAAAGCCTCATCTTCACCATCACTGATGGTTGCTGTGTCACCAAAAGATCCATTTTACCAGGTTATTTCTAGATGTACCCTCACCATCCTATTAAAATTCATATGCAGGTAAGCCCTGTGTAGTGTCAAGAAACACCATCTTCTTGGTACATGGAAAGCTGTGACTGCTTTTTACTCCTCCAGTCTTCTTTTAAGAGCTGTAAGCTTAGGGTGCATTACAAGACTGTACCAATGGATTATGGAAACTCAATATTATGAGCTTCCAAAGTAATTCAGCTTTGCCAAACAATGTGATTGCTTACTATCAAAGTTGGTCAGTCCGCTATCACCCTCACAGTGAAAAGCTCAGACTTCAGCTATAGAGGAAGCATAACTATTTGTAGCCACAGGCTTTTAGGAAGAATGGAGATATCCTGCTGATTGTCAAATGCAGAAATGGATTTCCTCAGTGCTGTGATAGAGATGTACAGCAAGTTTCAGCAATCTAATTAGTTTCTTGATCAGAGGAAGACAACTCTTCAAGGCAAATGAAAAGGTCATTGCAAATCCCAGAGAACTATTCATGTCTTTTGTCATATTTGCTGACAAATATTTAAATGTAACCACTCACTTTTCCTGAAGATATTGTCAGCAGAGACCAGACAGCTGATAAGCAACAATGAATTTGTACCACTGCCCTGACATACCAACAACAAGAAAGTGGATAAAACTGCTAAGTGTTCTTTGTGTGTTGCTTTGAGATAGGTTTGGGTCAGCAAACCCTTACAGTCTTGGTGATGGCAAAGAGTACTTGTCTGATGGTTTAGCCCTGTGAATAGTATTAACAAAGGAAAGGAAAAGTGTTCTCTCGCTGGACCACTATGAGAGACGTAGGAGACTGGATATCTGAAGGAGAATTCCTGTATGACCTCAGTGAAGTCTCTCAAAATGTTTTAGGACTGAAACCCAGCTACATATTGACTGCAAGGTTGACTTTAGGTGCTGATTGCTGATGCGATGGGTTTACTCTCCTTCAGTCCTCTGTCTATAAAATGGGTACTTCCTTTCACTACCCTTTCATTATCACTTCTTTTAAATGTAAAAGCTTCAAGGTTAGGATAGGTCTGGATGAATTTTTGATGTGAATGGACACATTCATATTATGACACAGGATCCCTAACTCATAAGATGCTAACAGAAGAATGAAGGCTCCACAAACAGAGGAGTAACGATTTTTTTTCAGTGTAAACTGTATAACCAGTTCCAGTATTAATCAATATTTTTATAGGAAGACTAGAAAAACTACTAGCTTCTTCCCACTATAGTTTTCTCATTCCTTCAAAGAACCTGACCCTCATACCTTGTCAGGATTATTCTGTGTGTGTTTCCAGAACTTTCTGACCTAATATGAAAAGCATTTGTGTTGATAGGCCTCATGGACACTTCTCAGAGTGTGGAACAGGTATATTGAGTCTTAGAAATGTTTGCTCTTACAGACTATGGACAAGAGATTTCTTGCTGGGAAAATACTTCAGCAATGAATTATGAGTTTGGAGAGAGAGTAGGGGATTTTATAGAGATTGTATAGTGCATACCGTATATACTTGTATGTTGTATAGACATAGGTCTCTGTCTGCACTGAGAGACCCAGTGAATCAAACCTTGTGTTTCAGAATATTAGATGAAAAATGCATAAATCTGAAAGGAAAGAATCTCTCACTGTTCTTTTTCTAATTAGGTAGAAATATACATACGAAATTATAAATTACTTTGTTTGGAAAGGTGACATAAGCAGGCTGCACAGCATATACTCTCTTCTTGAAGGAATAATAATACATGCATTAATGGCAAGCATGTCTTAAAATAACTTGATACGTGCTTTTAAATGCCTAAGTGGATCACTCACTTAACTGATCATCTCTTTCAAAACTAAAGACAAGATTTTACTTTACATTGACTTCCATACCCCTCTAGTATGTAAATGCACAAAATAGATGCATGAAATATTTTTAGATGCTCAAGAAAAAAAGAAGGAAGAAAGACATGATGTAAAAGCAAAGTCAGAGAACACAACTGTTCCCTAGGAAGCAGTGGGGCTTTTTTTCCCTTGCTTGTCCAAATCCTGCATACAGAGAAAATATATATGAAATGCTCTGAATGAAAGTTTGCCTGTTAGTATTTATATCCTCTTGAATAAATCTTCAGATAGAACAAAATTCATAAGTCTGACCCATTTTAGTCTCCAAGTAGGCCAGCGAATTTAATGATGTTATTATGGAAGCATGAGGATGGTAGAGCTCCTACCCATCAGCTTTGTGTAATTTGATGGCTACACATAAGTCATATGGTGCATTTGTGTCAATCACACTGTGTCTGTCAAAGCTTATGGTACCACTTCATAAGGATGAACTGCAACCTGCATTGATTTGCAAAGTGCATCTAGTGAAAAAAAAATTAATTATTGCTTGATCCACATAGGGATCCGAAGAGAACAGCATCTTCTGTGTTCCTCCCATAACATTTATGTCTCTCTTTGTACACATATTCTACTATATTCTATCTATACACACTGCCTGTCAATAGGCATGGATAGTGGCATTTAGAACTTTTACAAATGTTCAAGGAGAAGAAAATGAGTTTGTATGAATATCAAAGTTCAGATTCATCACATCAAACTGGAAAGGCTGAATTACAAGTCTGAAAGACAAGAATATTGAGAGGGAACTTAACTTTCTTAAAAAAATGCTTCTCCCATTTTTCCTTGCTTGCAGAGGGGTAAAGGCAAGATTCGTACATGGCACAAGAATGAGAAGCCAGAGTCAGGAGAAAGGTAGAAACGTCTTTCTAGTGGAAGTTCTGGCTCCTCCCAGCTTGAACTGGAATGATAGGTACAGCATCAGTTGGCTCACCTTAGGTCCTACATGCATGAGCTGGGAGGCCATGAGTGGTAATACTTTTTCTTTTCTGAGCACACTTATTTATAGACATGAAAAAGAGTCAAGAATATTTTAGAGCCTGCCACCAAGCTGTCCACCTTGGACAGACGAGCTGTTTGAAGTGTCTACACTGTGGGAAAAATCGGCTTGACATTTAGTGCATCATTTCATAGGATAGCTTCCCCCATCCTCCATTTCTGGTCAGACCCTAACCAGCAAAAGACATTGTAACCTCATTTTGATATTCCATCTCTTGCCTGTATGTTCTAACTTATTTTTCTTCCCCTGACTTTATAATGTACAGTGCATTTGTGTGCTGCTTTTTGAAGTGTGTGATTATTTCACCGCTCCATGTACATGGTAACCGAGAGATGCAACAATTATGTGACTTATTAAGGTTGTGAATGTGCCTCTAGAAAGCCCCCAAGCCTCCCAAGAGTCTTAGGTATTTGTTTTTGTCATAGAAGTGCATTTGCTCAGAATCAACTAACCAAGAAAATTAATCTTCTTTTACTAATATACCTGTAGAACAACTCCTGGAAGAAGGAATACCTGTTCCTAAATTAGCTTGCTTGGTTATAAATTAACATATGAAACTGCATAGGAAGAAAAATCATGCGCATTTATGATTTCTCATCCTGATATTTATAAGATAAAAACTAACACAATCTAGATTGTGGTACTAATGAATTGTGACAAAACTTTTTTTTTAACTGAATAAATAAATTTAAATTATAAACCTTAAGTTATCATTTGAATTCCAACTAATATGAAAAGAAATACTAAAGCAAATAATTAGGAGGTAAAAGTGTATTTGATATTAAACTATACAAAAATGGGGAGATGATTTATTTCTTTAAATATTTCTTTAAAAATCTGGGTTATATCTTTAAATAATGAGATGGTTGTTTTTCTTTAAACGTCTATATTTGGTTTGTTCATGGATTGTAATTGAACCTATTTTAACAGGGATCTGAAGTTAATCTAAAGTGAAATTTATTTTAGTTTTAAGTCAGGAGTGCAAAATATTTCTAGCCAGAGCAGCCCACTGTATGTGTTTGAGTCCTGGTGGATTAAATACATTTAAAAATAAAATCTAAGTATATTTCAAAGCTCATCAGAGTTCTGAATGTAGGAACAGGCTTTTTTCCCCCCCAGAAAACATTTTAAAAGCCTGAAGCAAGTTAACAGTCTAAAGGCTATTTTTGCTTGATTTCTTTTGCCAGAAAGTGCAGCAGGAATATTCTCTCAGGAAGCTGTGCAACACAACATGCAAACATTTTGGATAGGAGCTGAAGAAACAGTTTGTAAATTTCAAGTTGCAGAGGGAGTTCAAGTGCTCATTTAAAGGTTATTGGTAAGATGAAGGCCCAGATTTCTTCTTACCTGATGAAGCCTAATTACTTTATAAGAGAGCAATGGACTAAATTAGCCTCTGGAGGTACCTATCTCTCTTCATTACCTCTACGAGGAGTGTAGGGTGAATATGCTCAACAGTTTCCTAGGTAATAAGTAGAATTTTCATAAGTTAATCATAGTGCCAAATCTTTCCTTTTGTTCCTTCATATTGCTTGCATATATATACATGCTGGGGACACTGGGTTTGTGCAAAGTTTGGAGAAAAGGAGGCTGAGGGGTGACCTCATTGCTCTCTGCACTTTCCCAAGGAGAGGAAATGGAAAGGGAGGTGTTGAGCTCTTCTCCCTGGTATCCAGTGACAGAACACATGGGAATGGTTCGAAGTTGCATCAGGAAAGATTCAGACTTGACATTAGGGAACATTTCTTTACCAAGAGGTTAGTAAAACACTGGAACAGGCTTCCTAAAGAGGTGGTCAATGATTCAAGTCTGTCAGTGTTTAAGAAGCATTTGGACAATGCCCTTAATAACTTGCTTTAATTTTTGGTCAACCCTGAAGTGGTGAAGAAGCTGGAATAGATGATCATTGTAAGTCCCTTTTAACATTGTAAGTCCCTAGAATATTCTATTCTATCCTATATGCATTTATGCTTCTACATATACACATGTATGTGTACATATTCCAGTGTGTGGCTAACACTGCACAGCTTTCAAGATAGTGTGAGGCTCTTCTTTCTTGTTTCTGGAACTCCCAGTTGCTCTGCACAGGTAAGTTTACCTGACTTATGGAGACATACTGGATTTATTTCCACCTGATTCATGCATCTTTCATCGAAACCTGACTGTTTCTGGTCAAATGTCATACACAATTTTTTTCAATGTGAACAAAATTGAGAGTAGACTCTCTTGTTTCCTCTGTCCTTATGCTAACTATTCCAGGATTGAAATATTGCTGTTTTTCAAAGGAGACAGAAAGCCTGCAGCCAGGGGATCCATGCCAATGAGAACACAACCTGTTCTGCAGACAAAGAATCTGCACAGAGATTCAGTACAGCACAATCAAAAAAAGATCAGTGACATTCATGGCAGATATCTTTTCAAACCTCTTGTCTAGAAGATCCTGTGCACTGACCTTATATATGGCTTGTGAGATTGGGCTGGTATACTGAGTGTTAAAGTGACAGGAGAAAGAATACTTGTCTGTCTAAAGATTTTCCGTGCCTTGGTAACAGCTTCAGCTGTGATGTCTCTGAAGACCTGTCTTTGTGATGGCTTTATCATTTCAAGTGGGCAAAGAAAGGAGGAACCCTTTAGTGAGATTCGCTGCCTACTACACTTGTCAGATACCTTTTAGTATGCAAATCAAACCCGATTCTAGTTAAATCCAATTCTGCTCTTTTTTCTCTCTACTTCTTGAAGTATATAAATCCCAAACTTTTTAAACCCCTCCAGACACAAGCATTCTCTCTCTCACACAAACACAGAGCCAAGGCTTTCTTTAAAAAAGCCAAAACCAAAAAAAGAAAAATGTTTTAACATTCAACAGAGTCAGAAAGAAAATTCTGCTTGTCTACTTACTGAAAAAAAAAACCATAGAAAAATGTAGGTTTAATATGAAGATAAAATATGCACACACACACACTTGTGTTTCTGTAAACATGGATGGGATAAAAGGTTTGGCAAGACAGATTCAGACACAATATTTAAATTCAGATATAGTCCTCAAGGTAAAGAAAGGTCATTTTACAGGTGAGCAGCACAGAGTCACATGGGTACTGACAGGGTCAGGATTGCTCCTGTCACTACTTCTCTGGCGTGTAGTTTTGCTGTTTCCATCACCCACTAACTACAGGCATGCCCTGTGGACCTTCCTGGACTTTACTGAAATGTGTCATTTTACTCCAACTCTTTCATACACTTTCAGGTGAGTTCTAATGCCAGTGATGGTTTAAATTTCCATGGATTTTTCCTCCATCCAATGAAGCAGGGGATTAACATGTTCCTCCTAGGATTTACCTTCTGGGCAGAAGGAAATGCATGTCTGATCCTGTTGACTGGTCTTTTAGTGTATACATCAGTCTGTGAGCTGCAGCAAAAGAGGAAAGGAAATTGTAGTAAACTGCTAGTAATACAGAAACCTCCAGGTAGGATAGGGGGAACTGCTGGAGAAGATAACACCCAGAATATCAAGAAATATTACTAGAAGACCTGATCCTTTCTTTCTCTCCTCTTTGAAAACAAGGAGCATTACCTCACAAGTGTATTATGAAGATAAATACTTTAAAAATTATATGATACTCAGCTCTGCTGTTAAGGGGAAATACTTGAGTGCCTCAGAAACATCAATTCAAACAGCAATTCTGACTTCTGACAAGGAAGGATTTTCCCATTCCAAAGGTCTAAATCTCAAAGCAAGCACCAAGATTTTAAGTAGCTTGTCTTGACAGAACCAGAATTATCCATTATTAGTCATAGTAGGGCACAGTCAAACTTATGTTCCTGCAGGGGAGGGAACATCTCCATCTATACAGTGAGCCACAGACATTTTTCAGTGATTATAATTCATCAACACTTCCACCTCCATGTCAGTTCAAGCCTAATTGATGTTTACTCAACATGGAGGACATGACAGTATAGCATCATCCCTCCTGACAAAACAATTTTTCTGTCTTGGGAACACCAAAATTTTAGTTCACTTAACAACATTGAAAAAAAAGTTAGTGCTACTCATTGGAGTCATAAGTGTCAGCAGTGGCAGTTTGATAGGGAAAATAATCTCAGTCATTGCTGTTCACTCACACTTAATGAGAGATACAGCCAAATACAATTGTAGTGCAGGGCAGAGTGAAACTCTCTGGTACCATTACATTTTATCTCCAGAAATAAAATCATGCCCATTAGGCCTTCAAGAACTCAAATATGACAGTGGGGAGATAAGCATGGAGTAGGTATAGTTCATTTTTATTTGCTAGATCATTACCTGCTAGAACTTTAATGGCTGAGATGAGGATTCTCCTACCTGTTACAGTATTCATAGTTTCTTTTGGTTTTGGGGAGGGACTTCAAGTTGCTCTGATTTTTGCATAGATACTACAAAAGTGGAGAGTGATACAGGTAAGTAGAAGGCATTATAGCTTATACTCTAAGAGAAAGGGGTTATTCTGAGAGAGAGGGGTTATTCAGAAAGTGGTTGTTTTTGAAAGGAATACCTGACTTGAGATTTCATTCTTTCTCTCTGTCAGCTTTATTTACCCATGCTTTTAATTTCCAACTTTTTTTTTTTTTTTTTTTAAAGCTGATATGCCTTGTTTGGACCGATACCAGAAGTGAGAAACCTCCTTCACTCATTCTGTTCCTGATGAGAGACATCAGTTTTCCCTACAGATACAGTATTACTGAAGGGAGTAAAGAGATAGGGTCCCTGAATCCTGGAAGCAGGTTAATAACCTAGACTGATGTGCAGGGATGAAGCAAACAACATGGAGATTTAATGTCAAGCCCACAAATGTCTTGTTTTGGCTATTCAGGAAAATACAGGTATTTTGGGATCTTGGAAAAATCAGCCAACAGACATTCCAGTAGCTGTCACAGGCAGAAAACCTGGGATTTCTTAAGACAGATCCTGCTAAAGTACATGTCAACTTTCCAAAGCAATATCTGATCATACTGGGAAGGGAAGCATTAGCCAGTTCTAATGCAAACATACAGATCAGAATTTGAAGAGGATGTCTATGTTAGAATGTTTTGCATATATAGAGAGCATCAGGTGCTATTTAATGGGCAGCATGTCTCAGCCTGCTCTGAGAGTTCCTAGCCCAAGGCAGTTTGTCTGCAAATGGTTTGTGTCTGTGAGCAACATGAAGGGATTTATTGTGTTTGTGGGACAGCTTTCTTTTTTTTTTTTTGAAGACAATAGCCTTGGTAAAACAGTTTCAAAAGGATTTAGAAATAATAGCAATGGACCATATGAGAAACAAAAGATTTTTTTTGTTGAAGTGACCCTTAATAGAAAGATTATGCTGCTTGCTGTCTTGAAAGAAAATGTGCAGATGAAAAGACAGGAAAGGAACAGAGCATTTGTCCTTTTTTTCATTCCAGCTTAATCAGTACTGAACTAAGTGACTTAATCACTATAAACTGTGGCTGTTCTTTTTATTTTTCCCACAGACAGCCTCTTTCCTTTATCAGATGGGGAATTAGGAGTCACTCGCTGACAGTGCTGTAGACTAGTGAATGAATGACCACTGAGCTGTTGCACAATCTGTTTGACTGGCATCCTATGATGCTCAAAGATTTTGCAGAAAATTTTGCAGCCTGCATTACTGTCAATATTGTTAAAAAGAATAAGATTTTTTCCACCAAGGTAGCAAAGGGAATTAGCTGGACAAGCCTTAGGAAAGAATCACAGAATCACAGAATATGTCAAGTTGGAAGGGACCCACAAGGATCATCGAGTCCAACTATGAGCCCTGCACAGAACAGGAATGTTGTATGAAATAAAATAAGGTGCATCTGTGATTCTGACTTGTACTGAAGGGACCCACTGAACCCTGAGGAGACACAAACTACTGGGACTCTGGATCAGGAAGAAAAATCAAGGTGTCTCAAAGGATGTGTGTGTAGCTGTAGTTCTTCCCCTGAAAAACAGTGAAAGTGCTCAGTGAGGAAGGGACTTAAAGTTGACATCTTCCAAATAAGGAAATTATTCTGTGGAGGATACAAGGTTTCTGAGTTGACATGATTGCCTGGGCAAAACCCAAAATATTTTTTTTATCTCTTAGAATTTCAGTTCAGCTTTGCCTAAATTGGCAACTCCTTAGATCAGTGCATTGCCCTATGGGAAGTGCATGCCTTCTACTCACAGTTTCTTTTGTGTTGGCCACCACTGTTGAACCTTTTTTGTCACAGAGCATGTGGTTCCCTTCTCAGCATCCAATGCCACAGAGATCCTGGGAAACTTATGTTAGTTCAGCCCAGGTCCTGTAAGACATGGGGTATCTGGATTTCAGTCCTCACAGGCACTGCAGCAGTGCAGGCAGGTGTTGCTCAGTGTCAAAGGAGGATTTAATGTTTCAAATCTAATGGCATCGAGACACCAGGTTTTTCTATTTCTCTAAAAAAGAAAAAAAAAGACAGAAATTTTTTACTTAGCATGTGCAGAAAACACGAAATTATCAGCAGATCTGGCAAAGCAGAAATTTCAGTTTCTGACAAGTTTTGACAAGTACTGTAAACGCGAGGAAAACTACTTTCTTTCAAACGGTTTGTAGTTGCACCTGATTTGTTGGGAGTGGGAGGTGTACCAACTCTACTTTGCAACTGTAAAGTGTCAATTAAGCAGCAGGAGGTGCAGATCAGACAGCCTATTTATAGCTCACATTTCAAGTCGTTTCTTTTGTGGAGACAGAAGTAAGTACCCATCATGCCTCTTGCCAGAAGATTTAGCTCCATCCATCCATCCATTCATTATGACACTTGTGTATGATGATTTCCTATAGAGTGGCATCAGCAGTACAACTTTCAAACCCAGCTGGCTTCTCTCTGACACAAAGGAGACAATTCAATTCCATAAGGGTAAACTCAAACTATATCTATTTGTTCCATGGCTTCTCTTTCCAGCAAAAACCCCAATTTGTGCCATTTTTGTGGCATATGTACATGAAAATATTAGAAATAGAGAACAGTTGTGTTTTCTTCCAAATAAGGGAAATCTTGATTCTTTTTTCTCCAAGAATACTTTTATGATCTTGAGGAAATTAATTTCTGTGCCTGGTTTCCCCAGCTCACACAAAAGGGCAATAATGTCTTGGTATTGCAAATGTATAGTGATGAAAAAGACTTATTCAGAGATGCTCAGAAATAGAATGTAGCACAGGTGGGTTTATTGATAAGTGATATCCTTATTTTTAAGCATCCATTAAGTGATCAAGTGACTTTGCAGAACAAGAAAAACTGTTTAGTTGTAAAGCTCTGTAAAATGGCATTGTGTGACCTTCAAACTGCTAAACTTAAGAAATTAGTTCTCATTTGCTCAGCATGTCATGAAAGTGCTAGCTCCCTAATGAATGCAGCACAACAATTGTATGATATGGAGTATCATACAAGACATTTATATATCTATTCAAGTTGACTTTGACCAACATCGTCCAGCATTCAGCTTAAACATCCAAACACAAGAACTTCAACTCTTCAAAGTCATTCTAGATAAAATAAACAGTGTCCATGGAAAAAGTTTTATCTTCACCTCTTATTCATACTATTTGATCCTACAGTGGAAGTTGCGATTGTTAAGTATGTTCTATATGGCCCCAAAATTGCAAGCAAGAGGCTAGTCTGTATAAAGAAATGCCCACTATTATCTACACACACAAATTTGATGAGAGCAACAGGGTTTTCACTCTATTTCAAGAGAAGCCCAGTTCTGGAATACAGAGAAGCAAATACTCCTTTGCAAACTGTTGGAGTCTGGACTCTACTCTATGTGGTCCTTGTTAAAATTAGAGACCTACCATTAGTGGGTGCCATTTATGAAGGTGCACCAATTTAAAATTTGAAAACCTATACAATAAATGAATGCAGATACGCCAGAATGGTAGATGAAGGCTTTTATTTGCTTCATTCTTCCCCCACATGAGATAACAAAACAATGTGTTTTGGAAAACATCATCATTTATTTGCTCACATTCATAAGTAGGTCTTCAGTGATGGTAGGGAAGAACAATCTACTTAAATCTCCCATTATCACTGTTGGTAGCCATGGTTTAATACTGCTGTGAAGTATGGGAGTTCAGGCTCCAAAATCTCTTGTATGGATGGTAGGAGTGTGGGAGACAGAAATGGAAAGGCAACAGAAGTATATGATCAGATCAGAAATCACTGGCAAGACCAGAAAATGTATGAGGTTTGAGTGGGGAGGAAGGAGCAAGAGATAAGACATAAGTCAGAGTAGAGTTATGCAGTAGTCTGATTGCCAAAAAAAGAAATTGTTGTTCTCATGCTTCTTTTTCCTCTGGCAGAAGCAGAGCCACAACTGAAACAAATGAGGTGAAACCTGATCATAAAAGGTGTCCTGCCTGCTGCCATGACTGAGATAAGAATGAAAGAACTGACACAGGACCTGTTTCAGGTCAAGACTGGGGCTTTGTAGAGTGTAAAACAAGATAAAAGAAAACCAAGGCTGGGATAAGCAATAAACTGTGTCCTCCATCCTAACCCCAACATTTTTTCAGCTAATGAATGTAAGGATCAATTGACAGAAATTCACTGTTGCATGTGGGACTGCCAGTGTTTGCAGCAAGTCTGCCCACTATGTCACTGATGTTATTCTTTCCTTCCCTAGGAACAGAAGCAATTAGCTAAGCTAAATGTGATCCCATTGGGGTTGGGTATTCATTACACCAGAGACTATACATTGAGTTGTATTAAAGAAAAAAAAAAACAGACAAAAAATAGAAGATGAAAACTGAGAGGACCACAGTTATTTTGGAAATTGTTTCAAATTTCACAAATGGTATCAGCACTTCTCACCTGCACTGTAAAAAGAAAAAGGTTTATGAATAATTTAATTTTAAAAATTAAAACTGTAACACTTCTTTACTGTCAAAATGAGAAATAGTAGTCTGGATGCTAAAGCAATCACAATTTGAGAATTTTAAAATAAAAAGTAATGAGCAGGGTTTTTTTAAAATGAAAACTTGACAATAGGAAATGTATTTAAATGTGTTTGGAAAAAAAAAAAAGACGAAAGAATTTGTCAAAGCCAAGATAAAATTATTCACTTTACTTGGGATTGAACACGATATCTGCAGATGGTTTTATGAAAAATAAAATGGCAAAGAAGATATCTCCATTTTTATTTAATCTATCAGAAATTTTTTCTTGATTTTCAAAGTCAACCACTGAATAAAAAATCTGTTCTTCATTCTGATCTAGTTTTGATCTAGACAAGGTTACATGAAGATAGTCATAGTACCTTTATCTTGCAGATAAAAAATTAAAGCACTGAGAGAACAGATGACTTTCCAAGATTACATGTGAGAATTAGAAGGAAGATAATCTAAACACCATCTTAAAAATACAACAATTTTGCCTCTACTGAGTGGGGAACAACGAATGGACTTTCAGATTTCCTTATAACAGGAATTTCCTTCTTTGTGCAAAATAAGACTTGTCCAGAGGTAATTTGCACAGTTTCAAGGTATCTGTCCCAAGTCTCCACATTTGCTGACAAGGGCAAGTACCTGTGGATAAGACAGACCTAAATTTATCATTTTCTGTTGCAACGACCGAAGATGAAGTTCCATTTGCAGCTCTGAAATCCTTATTCTGCAATATGTCCGAGAGGCTGCCTAAGGAATGGAATGAGCATCTTTCCCACTACAATGCAAAAGAGCCTCATTGAGAATCTGATGTTTCTTAACAGTTGTTTTGCCTAGAAGTCATTTATTTGGCAGAAATGGTCCGGTTTCTTTCCTCATGTCCATCTAATATACTCCGAACCTGGTCTTTCTCTTACTGTTTTTATAGCTGTAGGAATCTCAAGGCTAACAGCAAATAAGAGATGTGCTTTTAACCTCATAAGGATTGATCCTGACTCCATTAACTCAATGACAATATGACTAATATTGTGCATCGTTAACCTCCTTCACTCCCACAATCTTCAGCACCAAGTGAATACCTCTTGAGTTCATGAGCGTTCATACATCCAAGGTAGTGAAGCACAACACTGCACAGTTGAGAAGGGAGGTTTGAACCCGAAATTCCCACTGATTTCAAAAGGAAATGGAAATGCTCTGTAAGTCACTCACTGCAGGCCTACACCTTGTTCAAGCCAGGATTTTTTTCTGAGGAAGGTTGTTAGACTTGAGGCATAAGCAGAGTACTCAGTTGCTAGTAAGCAACAGAAATGTTATGGACACAAGACACCTCTGCAGGGTACCAATCTAACCAATCTGAAGGCATTCAGTAGCGTTGGGCATTCATGGCTCTGTGGATTTTAAAGGCAATCCACCTGCTGATACCTACAGCTGCCTTTGCTTTCCCAAAGTGCATGGGGAGAATAGAGAGGACAGAGTGAAAGTTGAAGTGAGTCGGCCTGGGAATTGAACAAAATTGAATTGTGCTTACATTGCTGAAACTTTTACACTGGTAAACTTTTGAGGACAGCATATGACATTGGACTCTGGTCAAACAATGCTGGTTTTGTTGCCTGCCCGGGACTCTGGAAACCTAATCCCATGTTCTTAGTCTGAAAATCGTATGCTGGTCTGGGACCAGTTACGCAACATCTGCTGTCAGAAGTGGATATATGGTCCTTACCCAAAGTCACATTTGAAATGTGAGCATCAACACAGTGAAGTACTTGGATATAAGATGACTATTTCATTATCAATACAGGCAGGCCCAGCTGCTGTTGCAGTTAGCGGAAATTTTCCCTTATTACACAACAGGAACTGTAGCAAGTCTGTATTTTAGCTTTTATTTTGGCATTCATTCAGTACCTTGTAATGACCAGCATAAAATCTTTCAAATCACTAAAGGACCACTCACTGCAGGGGAGGAACATCTGTACACTTCCAGAGAACCATGACCTTCCTGTGCTCAGATCAAGAGCTTGTTTGACTGAGATTTCAAGCCCTTTTTACAGAAACAGCAAGGCAATTACTCCCTGGCTTCTCTCTTTTCTGTGTAGAGGGAACTTTGGCTTTCTAAACACCAATTAAAAAACCCCGCAACTCTCTCTTTGAATTGCTTCATTGCTCCTGTTAATTGTCTCGTTTGAGTATCTGCCAGAGCGAAAGTACCTTGTTACACAGCTATGAACCTGCAATCAACTTTGAAAACTTCCACTTTACAAGTGCAATCTTGTGTTTTACTCTTTTTTTAACTTTAAATGAAAGGGAAAAAAAAATAGAAAAATGTATTAGGTGTTTCCTAATCCAAAGTCTTTAATAACATGTTAATCTAAGTTTTTATAGATTCTGAAAAGCAGTTATAGACAGCTGAAATTTTCTTATGGCTTTCTGTCAAATATACAAGAGACTGTTTGGAAAATCTGTAAGTACTGTAATCATGGATAAAATATATTCTGCAAGGGGACTCTAAATTTGCAGTAATTATGTACCATTTAGTTAATCTGTCTACATTATTTATGAAGAGTATTTTGTAGTTAAATACTTGAAGAGTTGACAGGGTAATGTTCAACAGCTACTTGGAACAGAAGTGAGGGAGAGGCAGTAAAAAATAATTTCAATTTTAAATGACTCTCTTTGTGTTCATTTCCATGTTTGTTTTTAACTCAAAGGCATAATATGAGATTTTTTTTAAAGGAAGATCAAAAATAGAAGTGTGGTGTCTGTGTGTGTGCATAACTTTGGTATACATCTGTATGCCAATGCCTACTTTACAATGAGACATAAATAGTTTTGGGTTTTTAGGACCTCAGCTACCTGTCCTTTTCCATAATCAGTTCCGTGGATACAGTTTCCCATCCTGATTTTGCATTTCCAAGGGGAGTAGACCTGGATAGAGATCAGTGTCATAATATGTTTTTTAGCAACATAACATAAATGGATACATGTGTAAGCACGCCTGTAATCTGTGAAAAACGGGAAGGAGAGATGGCTCCCAGATAGAGAAGAAAATGAAGGTAGATGGAAGAGGTGAAAGTGTCAAAATGTCCAAAAGCAGAACTGAATGATAGAAAGTCAGATAAACAATCCCCTGACTTCATAGGAATTGCTTTATACATTTCTGAATCTCCTGGGGAGAAGAGGAGGAGTGTCTGTGTGCGGGCAGGGTGAGGACTGAGTGCACATGTACACATCCTCACATAGCACAGACACTTCCACCAGCTTAGACAGGTTCATAATCTATTTTCCCTTGTTCTTTTCTACCTCTAAATCCTGAGATTAACTGTCATTAGAACAAATTTCCATCTCCCTCTGGGATTTCTCCATGAATAAAATCTGCTTTATCTGTCCATGTGAGCTGTCTGTACAGCATGTATCAGGTTCATGTTTTGTTTATAACCTCCTGAAACATAACATGCAAAAACTGTTCCTTGAAAATCAAATTAATGTCATTCATTTTAAGCTGGGTGGTGACTCACTGCTAGATGACGAGTCTGTTGAACCCAGGATTTATTCCTCATGCAATTTAGTGGCATGAGATTTCTTTTTTCACAAGCCAAAAGTGAGTGCACTCACTCTCCCAGAAGGGAATAGTCAGTCAGGTCTTATTGACCATGCAAAAGTATTATTTTTGTGACCGGTTCACTGACATCCATGGTTATAGTGGATCCCTGTAAGGCACTGCCACTAAAGAAGTTTTATTTAAATCAGGTCTCTGTGCTGCTTGGGGATTTTTACTGGTTTTGAACCAAAGGGCTCAACCATGTGGTAATGTCCTAACACAGGGTTTTGGATGATATTCATCACTTGCTGCCTAAGCTACTGCCCAAGAAATATCTTTTCTGCCTCTCGCCTGTGCTATGGCAGTGGGCTGATCTGGTATGGTTATGTGCCACATGTGGCCAACATAAGGAGAGGGTAAGCAGCTGCGAGGAAAAATCACCTCTTCTGACAGCAGCCTTCATTGTGCTGGGTTTGAAGAGGTTCTGGGAGTGTACCCCGAGAGGAAAGCAGACTTTGGTAGAAAAACTGCACAGAGCCACAGGCATTATGCATTCATGATTTATTTCCTGGAGTCAGAGGACAAAAATTCAGCTCCACAGGACAAACACTTGTCAGAGGAGGAATGTTGCTTTTTCTCTTGATTCCCTGTCCAGTGATGTGGAACATGTCTTGTAATTCACTTTCTACATTCATGACACTGAGATTTTTTTAATTTCTTTTTCAGTAAAATGCTGTGAGACTTGCTGATAAATAGAGATACATACTAATTCTTTATGAAAGCAAAGAAAAGCTAGAAATATAATCTACAGGTATAAAGTATACAGAGTTCTGCCAGGTTCTACAGAGCCTGACACAAGAGCTGCCTTCTCTGTCTCAGCAAGAAATGAACTCTGGGAATCCATCACAGCAGCACTGTTGTTATTACTGCTGTAATAAGAAAGATGCATCAGAATTAACTCATCCAGATAATGTCTAGTCAGGAATGTGATGGGTCTGCTGCTATCATTCTTAACATATGAGAAGAAGGTAACAGTGTTGCCTAACTGCATACCCTGCTGCTAAGTACCTTCCTGAACCTTTTTGATGTTTTTGCTCCTGCATTGGGATGCCAAATGAAGGAACCCTTTTTTATCCGCACAGAAAGGTGAAAACAAAGAGTCTTACTCTGTATCCATTGTTCCCCCTCTTTGGACCGATCACCCTGAGATGCATCCCCAACTTTAAAAGCATGATCCTTACCAGAGCCTGGAGGCTGAGACATAGAAAAGGGGCAAGAACTGCATCCCAGATGAACTCTGGGCCAAGACCTGCACTGAGAGCTTTGAAGGACTTTTGCTTTCCATATGCCGGTGGACAGCTTATGCTCAAGAATAATGAAAGGTCTGGGGTGGTAGGGAAAAGTTACAGGAAGATGAGTGATGACCAGCTGCTGTGAGGAGGGACAGTGAAGTGACAGAAAGAGCTGGGTCCAGCTACAGTGCAGCTGTTGTAATATACCACAAATAACCAATTCTTCTTAAATTTGCAGTTTAAGTAAGAAAAATTTCAGCAAATTTTAACCTATCTGATTGAGGGTAGTGTTGGTAGCATAGCTGCAAAAAGACTAAGCTCAGCAATTGCCTTAGCACCTACATGGTACTCCAGGAGCAGTTAGGTGGTCCTTGGTTTTGCTGCCAGTTTTGCTTTAAAGGCATCTTTGATGTGTCTTCCCGCTGCAATGATGACATGGGCAGAAGATCACTTTATACTGTAGCTAATGCAGAAAACACACTGCAGTCTGGTTCCCTTCAGCTTCTTGCCATCCCCACCTTTGCCTTCCTTGGCTTAGCTGCACACCAGTAAATACAAAGCCTGTGCTGACTTAGGAGAACTGAATCAGTCCTAAAAACTGAGGAGAACTTAGGTGTCTTTTCTTCTAGAATTTTTTCTTCCTTGTACAGTTATAGAAGGATACCATTACAGTGATGAGGAAAATAAATATGATATAAAACTCATGATGGTAAACTCCCACTGGTCTGGAGTGCCGGGTGTTAGACTTTTAGTTTTTCCTCTCTCTTTTTGGCAGAGTTAAGCAGGATATTAGGAGATGCTGTGCTCCTGATCAGAAGGTTGTCCTCTCAGGAACAATTGGCATTTGCAACAGAAGTCAACAAATACTTCGAAACATGGTTACCCTCTGATTCACCTGTGATTTTGTTGAAATGGGTGGATATTTTTAAAAAAGGAATGACTTGAAGGATCGATGACACAATAAAGCAGTTTAGTGAAAAGGAGCTGACAGGTTTCCATCTGCTAAGCAGGTCTTTCATCCCGATTGCAAAGAGTGATGAACACATGCAGAGGCACAGACTACACACAGTTATTGAAACTCAGTGATGAGCCATAACTTCACAGAATCACAGAATCACAGAGTATGTGAGTTGGAAGGGACCCACATGGATCATCAAATCCAACTCTTAGACCTGTACAGGACCATCCCCAAGAGTCATACCATGAACATGAGAGTATTACCCAAATCCTTCTTGAACTCTATCAGGCTTGGTACTGTGACCACTTCCCTGGGGAGCCTGTTCCAGTGCCCAACAACCCTCTGGCGGAATAACCTTTCTCTAATATCCAACTTAAACCTCCCCTGATGCAACTTTTGGCAATTCCCTTAGTCATGTCACTGGTCACCACAGAGAAGAGATCAATGCCTGCCCCTCCTATTCTGCTTCCAAGGAAGTTGTAATTGCAATGAGGTCTCCCCTCAGTCTCCTCTTCTCCAGGCTGAACAGACCAAGCGCTCCTCATACAGCTTCCCCTCAATACCCTTCACCATCTTCATTGCCCTCCTTCGGACGCTGTCTAAGAGCTTAATATCTTATATTGCAGTGACCAAAACTGACACAATATTCCAGGTGAGGCTGCCCTAGTGCAGAGCAGAGTGGGACAATCCCCTCCCTTGACCAGCTGGCGATGCTTTGCCTGATGCCCCCCAGGACGTGGTTGGCCTTCCTGGCTGCCAGGGTACTGCTCACTTATGTTCAACTTGCCATCAACCAGGACCCCCAGGTCCCTTTCCTGGCACTGCTTTCCAGAATCTCATTTCCCAGTCTCTCCATACATCCAGGGTTACCCCATCCCAGGTGCAGAATCTGGCACTTTCCCTTGTTGAACTTCACATGGTTGGTGATTGCTCAGTCCTCTAATTTGCCGAGGTCTCTCAGCAGGGCCTCTCTGCCTTTGAGGGAGTCAACAGCTTGCTGTGCTATGGCAGTGCTAACTCTGCTTCTGTTAATGTAGCTGTACACTCAGACCACTGTGGAAGTAAACTTGTCCCTTGGCTTGTTATGAGGCTAAATAAAGATGTGATTGCTAAATGCACAGATGCTACATGACAAGAATCCGGCTTGTCTCTGCTACCCATGTATAAAGTCTGATCTGAAAACTATATTTCTTTCAACAATTTCTGCTATTCTGTTCAAAATGCAAGACAGAAATGGGGATATTTCTCATGAATTATTTTTTCTAAGCATTTTTTAGAGTATTGAACTTTTAAATTTTGAAATTAGATGTTAGAGTATAATTTTAAAAGGATTAAATCACATATAAGTATTCCAGTAAAATCAACTTGTGTCATACTAAATACAATATGAAGATTAAATAAAATGTTTTTACCTTTTTAAAGTGAAACTTCTTCAAATTATTTAAAAAGGAGTGTTGAAATAACTTTCTGTATCTTCATATTTTATCATAGAACATGTTTCATGTTCAGAAATCTAAACTGGACCACAATTCCACATCAAGTGAGCATACGTCTTTCAAAATAGTGAACAAAAAAGAAAATTTCCATTGCAGATTTTGTTGGGGGTTTTGTTGTTTGTTTTTTTTTCAACTGAAACTAAACACAATTTTGAGGTTTTTCAAAGGAAGAAGCAATAAACTCATTAGCTCTGTGGAGCATTTATGTCTTGAGTGTGGCTTTGACTTTCCCCTGAATTTCAAAGGGAGATCAGCTATTCAAGCAGTGACATGCCCATTTTATAAGCAAATTGGAGACACTCAGTTTTACAGGGACCCTAAATGACTTTCTGGGAGAGGCTGCTAGCTTTTGGGCAACAACATGTGAAGAAGTTAAATTCAGTCCATTACATGCATAGACCAAGAATGCACAAAAATCACAACTGATTCATAGACATTACTCAGGTTCTTTTGCCCTGAACACAGAAGTGTGGCATGTTAGGATGGGAACTGAATGCATACATTGGGACACTGCTTAGGATGTTGCAGGCAATTTGAGTTGCTGCTTTCCTGTCGTTCCTTTTAAAGCCCACTGCTTATTCCAGATATGAAAATCTAATGAACAGTGAAAAGCAGCAACCTTTGTTTGTCTTAGGTTTGGGGGTTTTTTTACCTCAAAGGAATGCTATTTAAGAATGAGATTTATAAATACTGCTTCAAAGTCCTTTCACCAAAGGGCTTTAACAAGGAATATGACAAGTGCTAGGATAACTTTTAACCCAGACAAATAGATAAATAAATAAATAAAAGATTTGAAAATTCAACTTTGTTCTGCAGGTGGACATAAGCAGTTTGACATTTCAGATTGGAATCCCAGACTGTCTGTTGACCTCAAGAATTAAAGAACAACAAGTATTTTTTCTTTTCTTGCTTTTGTAAAAGTGCTCAAAGAAAGAAGAAGGCAAAGCCTCAAGAGAGCAGTAAGTGAGTACAACCCATTTAAAAGGGCAGGGAAGAAAGAAAACAAGGAATCTGCTTCTTCTGGAACCTGGTGTTTTGCTTCTGAACTGACTTCAGAGATTTCACCTTTGTTTTATTTCTGCATCAGAATTAAATTCAAAGCTTTAATTAAATGGAATTTCTTAAAACACCCCTTTCCACAATAAGAAAGTTGGTGTTTTGGTGAGCTTCAAAGTCCTTGGAATCATCCAAGGTGTCTTCTCCAGGTCTTAGAAATATTTCTTTCTACAGTGCAATTGTTCAACACATTTTTAAAAGCTGGTTTGATCCCAACAAAATAACATTTGAGGAAGAACAGATTTTGAGTTTATGTTCTGACCAGCCCTGTGAAGGATCCTGTCAGTGTAGTAGAGTGCAGAGTGAGTATGTGTGTCCTCTCAACTGCCTTGCTTACGGGTCCAGCATCTCAGGCCTAAATCATCTTCTTACTACCATGAAGGATTAAGTCCTTTATTAGAAAACTACTTTAGACTCCACTAAAGTAAGACACTTTTGTGGATAATTTTGAGCTGTGAGTAATCATCTTTTCTTCCTCTTAACATGGATCACTTTGAAATGCTTGACTCAACTGAGACCAAAAAGCTCAGCGTTTTGGAAGATCAAGTCAATAAGCAGTTTATTGAACTGCAGAACTTACCAGCTGGAATTCTCTGGCTTGTGTTCTGTAGGTCATATTGGATGATAATAATGGGTCATTCCAATCCTAAAATCTAGAAACTGATGAGCTTAAGTAGGCTACTAAAAAAAAATCAAATAATTGAATTTGCTGCTGCTTGCCCACGAATATTTGATTCATTCATTTATTCTGTACCTTGCAATCTTTGTCTTTTGCAACAAAATTAAGACAGCACCCATATGAACTTCTGCACACATTTGATTACCATTATAGATATTAGTCCTGAAGGGGAAAATGGTGCTGACTGGTTAAATTTTTTTCCTGCTGAGCTGTTCCACAATTGACTTTGCAACCAGTGTTGCTCACTAGCTGGGAAAGCAAATGTTAAAAAAGTTTTTTCCCCCGAAAGTCCCTCCTTAACTTTTTTGGTTATTTTTTTCTTCTGGTTTTAACATAAAATCTGAATTTTGGAACTAAACCAAGTTGCATATGACATTTTATTGTAAAACTAAATAGTCACTGAAAGGACAAGGAGATTTGGAGCACTGATAGATAAAGAAGAGAAAGGTTAATAGATTTCTTTCACTGTTTTCTTTGAGGAAAAGAAGGTTTAGCCAGTGTGTCTGTCTGCCTGCCATCTCTCCCCTCACCATCATTACTGAATACATTGGTTGATATCAACCACCTTTGATTGAAAACTTGCAAGGGAAACTCAAGATAAGTAGACACATAAATGCAAGATGGGGATTCTTCCACAATATGACACTGTGTTAAATGTGGGAATGTTGGCCTTCATGCTTTAGAAGCTAGAGAGATAACAGGAAAGATAATCCTTACATACTCCAAATGGCGGGAAGAATTTTATCTGTGCTCTCAAGGCACCAAATAATCTATGTCCAGGACCTGTCACAAGCAACCTGGCTGTCTTCCCCACACTGTCATCAGCACAGTTTGTCATACCTCTTAAATGGAACTTTTAAATGTGTAATGTTTTCCCTCCCTTTTTTTTTTTTATTTTTAACTTTATTGTAATTTTGATAGTGAAAAAGTTGAATCCATCTTCTCTAAGAACAGCTGACCACACTAACATCTGGAGGGATTATCGCAGCCTCAGTCCTCTTCAGTTCTCTATAACTGACTCATAAGACTTCAAGTACATTTGAATAATAATAGCCTACATTTTTCCAACTTCTATCTAAGTAGGTACATGACCTTCATTGTCCAAGGACCCCAAAGCACATGAAATGTACTAATTAACTAAATCCCACAATTGCTAAGTACAATAAGCATGAGACTGACATTTGATTACTATTTCTAATTATATCTGGGATACTTGAGGTATATAAGGAAAGCTCAAAATCTATTACAAGTGTAAAGATTAATCTCACTTTCCCAAAGGCAGAGCTGTGAAAAAAACTCTGGATTCCTGCCTCCTGCTTCCTGGCTCAAGCCATGCGCATGATTCCTTTGTTTAACTGTTTGCCCATTAAATCCCTGATTCAGCAATGTCCTTTAGCACAAATTTAATGTGAAGCCTACAAAAAATTCAATTAACTCTTTGTTGCATCTAATACAGTTTTAGACAGGCAAATCTGTAGAAGACATGGTTGAATAAAACAGTTAAGGATTACTTTAGGTCTTCAGTTAAGAAATTCTCTGATGAAGGTATTGTCCTAAATCATACTGCAAACTAGTCTAGTAATCACCTTGCAGTCCTTGTAGTAGTTTAAATTATTTAAAATATATTGCTAACATATGACATTTCAGTCCAATATTTAAATATTGACATGACTGTTAGCACATGTACAACTCAACCCCCAATAAATAGATCATGAAGGACAGTGTAGGACAATGTGTCCACTAAATGTATACATAACCACTGTTCTATAGTAAAAATAGAAACAATGAGTTTCTCAGTAGATATTTAGTGAAGAGCGTTGATTGTGGTTTTATTCTCATGCCATTACTTTAGAAATGCCTTGCTCAGAAGCACTCAGCTTTGAAGGGCCCAGAACACTGCTCTGTCAGGCCTTACCCATCACATTGCTCAGATGAAACATTGATTGGAGACTGCAAACACATGGGGTGAAAAAGGTAGATGCAATTCTATGTCCTGCATCATGTGATAATGATTTCATTCATTTGCAGACGGAGTTTTTTCATTAGAGACCAAACATGATTTGTGGATCTTTTGCAAACACTGCTTTTCCCCACTCAAAGTTCGAGCAACTGAGAACTGAGATTAAATGAAGCAATACTTGACAAACCCATACTGGATACCAAATTAGACAAAGCCATTGGCTGACAAAGCCATTCAATCTGCTCTCTAGCAGTGACCAGTGACAGGTCATGAGAAACAAAAACTTTCATGATGAGCAGAACAAAGACTTGGTCCCCACAAATTTGTCCCACTTGACTTACTGACCTACTGAATAAACAGAAACCTGAGAGATGTTTTTTCTACGAACTTTCACTGTTACTTATAAACTGGCAGTTTTCTTCTGATGAATTTGAATGGAGTTGATCAGGGGTTTAGAAAGTTATTTGTGAGAAATGGAAAACCAAGTAAGCAGGATATGACCTCTCAATGCACATGCAACTCTGTGTGTGTACACATCGTACAATACACACAACTATACATTTGACTCCTCCTTTTCCTCCTGGAACCGTATGATGAGAGGAAGTTTGAGTGTATGTGAAAGATAACATGGCTGAATTTTCTACTCTTGGCCATATAGGAAGAATATTCATTCTGTGCCTATGAAAAATTTACTGAGTATACTTGGGGGTCTGCCTGCCAGGCTTCTAGAGTTCAGTAAAATTATTTTCCAGACTTATCTCTCATGGTGGTCCCTCCTCTGTGGGACTTCAGTGCTGTGGCACAGAGCTAAAAGGGGAGGAAGCCTGGGGGTCTGCAGCTGCAGTTACCCATGAAGATCTCTCTAGAACCCTGTCAGTGCAGAGAACAGACCCACTTTGCACAAGACTGATCTGACCTGAAATTAGCATTTTCTTCAGTCTGAGAGGAAGTTTGTCCTGGAAGCACCATGGGAGGTCATACCAAGAGTAACTTGTACAAGTCCTCATGTGTAAGGACTGCACTTGCAGGATGAATCTCATGCGGGGAAGCTGCATTCTGACCCCCACAGGAACACACAGAAGCAACACAGGAAGTGTTTTTTAGGTGCACTACTGTTCTACACTGGGAAAATTCCTCTTATCCCTGTTTGACTAAGTGTCTCTTCAACAAATAATTTCAGAAGCACTAAGTCTCTATAAATGAAGAGTTGGCTTTCACACTCTCTCAAAAGTTTGCTGCTTATGTTCAACCACATGAGTCATTAAAACAGTGCCAGGGGCCTTTAGCACCTCATGAAAAGGAAACAAAGCTGCTGATGGGTTTTACACTTAGAAACAGCCATCCCTTCCTGTCTAAAAGAGATTGCTATGTACCATCCCTTTCCTTGTTGAAGTATCCTTCGCTGTCACAGCTTCTAGGAGGCAATCTGTGCTGGATGAGATGGAAAGTCTGGCCTCTGCAGCTCTGCTACACTGTGTGCTCCTGAGGTTGCCTCTTGACTGGATATGGAAGTAAATCAATCCATTTACTTATCCTAACCATAGAACCAGTTAGCTGCATATGTATAATCAGCATGCTCACAGGCATCTCATCAGGGAATAGTGGGCTGACAGACATAAATTTGTTACTCTGCATCTGCTGCCAGATTTGGAAATCTGAAGTTTTTGAAAATGAATTAAAGCAACAAAACCCAACCAAATTTGCCAGCTGGCAATGTTCCTTGTGAACAGATGGCTGGGAACACCTTTTTTAGAGAAAGCCCCTTTTGATGGGAGGACGATATAAGTTCACAATTAAGATGAAGTTGTATCCAAAGTATAGGAGGAGTAGAGACCTTTCTCTCCTTTTCTGGGGTTTGTATATGCATCATAAAAGACAAAGAAGAGAAGAATTCAGTGCTTTAATACCTGATACTATGCAGAAAAATCCTACACTGGGGGTGGGCTGGGGGTGTTCTTCATTTTTATATCAAAATCCCTTATTTAGCCTGACTGAATTCATATACTGAAAAGATGCTCTCCATAACCATTAACCCTGAGAATGGTAAGTGTAGAGGGCTGCAAGGCAAAGTAATTCCCTCAGTTGGGTTAGAAATTGTTGATTGTGTAGCTTACAGTGATGTTTTTTCTTTGCAGCATGATTTTCATCTGAAACCATAATGTATTATATAGCTACTAAAAGAACCCTGAATTGTTAATAAAAGAACTTGTATAGATACACTTATGGGCTTGCCAGTGTATCAAAATTAGTGTTTTCCTATTTTATGTAGGTTTTATTACATATTTTTATTCAGTATGGATAAAATCATAGCTTTGTTTAGACTCCCTAAAAGTTTTAATCCTGTGCCTTACAAAGTTTATCCTTGCTGAATTACAGCACTAATGCATTTTTCAGTTCATGTGGTTTTGGGTTTCATTTTTTTTTGTCTTCTTCCCTTCACTGCATGTTGAAAGAAAGAAGCTAGCTTTATGGGCTAGCTTATATTTGATTTTCCATAATTATGGGCTATTTTATGGTATTTTCCATGGTGATAAATTGTTCAATGATATGTGACCTTTTTTTAGGCTCTCTTTATCTCAGTTGGATATTTTACACATTTCAGTTATGATTACTTGAAAAATATTCATAGAAGACTCATCAAACTAAATATTAATCTTTCCAATAAATCTTGACATGGTCATTATTAACTAACTGTAAAAGTTGGAACCATGACTAAGAAAATAGGCTAGAAAAAAAATCACTGTAAACAGCAATATTATTCACTGGTGACAGGATTCCACAGTTTAGATCTGAGGGAATTTTAACTAATTTTAACAATATGGTTTAATTAGTTCAGTAACAAAACCTCAGTGAAAATAATCTTGTTTTTCTCATTAAATGAGCCAATAAACAGGTGTAGTTTTGAAAGAATTATAAGAAACAGTGTATTTTTTTAAGGATAGGTTTTTTTATCTTGATTTCTGGAAGGTAAATGTATTATTACAATTTCCTTTCTTTCAGTGAAAATCTCAAGTTAGAAATTAATGTTTTTCCCTAGAGAAATTTATTTTCAATTGAAAAACATTTCCTTTTAAAAATGTTTATTCTTTCATGGCAGAAAATAATTAGTTAATCTCCGAATTTTCCCATTGGAGAAATGAAATCTGTGAGGGTTGTCTCTGCAAAATCCTGGGGCAAAATCTGTTATGTTACCCCAGAAAGGAAAGGTTTTGTAACTGAGGTAAAGATTTAATAGTGCTCTGGAGAGAAACCTGAAACTTAAAAGTGGACAATAAAACTCTTAGCAGAGATCAGAACTTTTTGTATGGTCACATTTCAAGAACAGATCTGGTTTTATCCTAGAGCTGGAATTAAATTTTCTGCTGGTTGAGTCACTGCAACTGAGTTCTTTGTAACATCACCTTGTGTTAAAAGAGCACCTGAGAAGTAATTTCAACTAGAGATGATCAAAAAAGAACATTAGAAGACTTAATTCTAGTTACTAAACTCTGTTTGGACTCATGGCAAACCTTTATGAAAAGAACCCCAAACTTCTCATTTTCCAATTAATTTTATACTGAATTAATATTCTTGGGTCATATTGATGACAAAGAAATGGCAATGATAATGGGATGCTATCCAGGGCTGTCTAAACTAAACTCTCTTTAGAAACTTTACAGAAGCTCCATTCCAGAGCAAAATTTCACAATAAATCTTTGTCTTTACAGGCATTCATTCAGTACTTCTGTTGGCTAGAAAAGGGCATTGTTTCTTCTTAGAACCTTCAGGACCAAGCCTGACAGAGTTCAAGAAGTGTTTGGATGATACTCTCAGGCACATGGTGGGACTCTTCAGGATGGTCCTGTAGAGGGTTAAAAGTTGGACACAATGATCCTTGTGGATCCCTTCCTACTCAGCATATTCTGTGATTCTGTGACAAACCACAGTGGAAATACCCATTAATAAGGATAGCAACAGTTATTTAGCACAATGAGCAGCATAACTTTCAGAGAACAGTCAATCCAGAAACACACTTAACCATAGCTTTTGTTGTGCACATGAGATAAAGGTTGTTGAGAGCTTATCTCCTGCCCAAGGCTGAGAACACTGTGAGAGCAAACTGTGCCAGGACACTCAGATCAATGTCCACAGCTGACAATGGGGAGATGTAGGACCTGTCCTTATTCAGAGGAGAACTTTGAACACCCATCTTCTTGTCTCAGCCAGCTGAGTGTCGAGGCAGCCTCCTGCAATCCATTATTTGGATGAAGGGGAGCAGCTCTGGCAGTGAAAAATAGTGGATGAAATCTCTTTCATGCTCACATGTCCAAAATTCCATCTCATTTGATGGAAATTTTGTCCAATTGATATATTTCAAGAAAAGAAATCAGTTTCAGTGATTCAGATTTTTTTTTCCAATAAAGCAAACATTGTACAGAATCTGATTTGTACATTGAAGGTTTGAAGAATCCAGCCTATGCAATGCTTTTTCTCTTTGAAAATCAAAACATTTTATAGAAAGAAGAGTGGAGAGTCAAGTTTTTATTATTAGAAAGGAAAGAATGCTGGTTTAGGAACAGGTATTCTGCTGAGAGTCAGACATCAGTGGAGATCACAGATCAAACCAGGAGTCCTGCTTCCCAGTTCATTGCTTTATCCCATATTGCTCTCTCCATTCCTCCATCATGTGAGTGGTCAAGAGACTTTTAAAATGTTTGTAAAACATAAAAATATATTCTTGTGGAAATAGCTTATCTGCTAGTTTCTTTTCTTGAGATATTTTCATTATTTTTGGCTGAGAAAAATTCAGTCAGAATAAAGCACACACACATCATGGATTGTGTTTGGCTCTATTCTAATATTTTGTTTGACAAAATAAACTTAGTCTTCATGTTACTTGCTCAGACAAGATGCCTCCTTTGGTACCCACTAAGCTCTACTAAAATACAAAAGGTCTTAACCAGCTTTTCATTTTTCTGCAGATAAGGTGCGTGATGAGTCAAGAGGAAGTGTTTGATGTTTCTCAGTCCACTTCTCAGTCATTAATGAATGCACAATACCCTGACACATCCAATTAGTATACTCATCTGTTACCTCAGCTTTGTTCACTAACACTGATCTATTATAAAAAGAAAACCAAGGTGAATTAGTTACTTATTAAGTAATACTGTGGTTACACAGAAGGGAGAGTACAGGGGGGAATAAAAGGGAAACAAACAATCAGGGATGTTAGAACTACTGATTTAGTTCATTATCACTGCACAGTTTCGGGCAGCTTTCCAAATCAAGCCCTGGCTGTGGGACACAACTGGGAACAGTGACTCCAGAGACCTCAGACAACTGGAAACAACAGTTAAGCATATTGTGAAAGAAGGTGACACTTGTACACAGAATCCCTTAGTCCTCCCACATCCCTCAGAATATGTTCTTCAAATCTTGAATCATAGGAAACAATTTAGTTTTTAAAGATTACAGTGGTGGGGAAGCAAATGGACTTTCCTCCTTTGCTGCAGCAAAGATGAATGGACTTGTTAAAATTTTACTAGTAGATGCTTGTCTTGACCTGGGAACTCACTTTTTGACTCCAGATGAAAAACTGTCAATCCAAACTCACCTTCAATGTAAAGTGAGTGAATATTTATGGTAATTTCTCAACTCTCAGATCTACTTTTCTTTGCTGTTTCCTTGCAGGTGGTGGCTTCAGACTATGACGGTGGATTAAATAAAAGAAAAAAAATGAAAAATAAAAAGGGGAAACAAGAATTAGAAAACCTATTAACTAAGATTTATATGGTGTTAACAAGTATCAATACATTTGACAGGTTCAATATAAAGGCATCCATTTTTGGCTTATATTCATGAATCAACCCGTTAGCTTCTGGCCCTGAACTTCTGCCTAGCAGTAAATTTCACAGTTCAACTTGGAATAGATTCTTCATGTTTTTTTGAAAGGGTCTTTAAACCACACATCTAAATGGAGAAAGCAAAGCTTTCCTTGCAATGAATAATTGCCTAAGTGATACTAAAACAAATATGTGCTTACTTGCAATTCAGCCTAATACAGTACTGTTGGGAGAACTGCCAATAATGCAAATAATGTAAATTACAATGAGTAGAACCTGTGTTTTATGAACCAGGTTTGGAACAGAGCTAGTGAGCTCATTTCACTCAGTTCTGGTGATAAATACTTCAGTTCATTATTAAACTTCTTTGGCAACCAACATCAAATCGATGGTGTAATCAAGAGTAAATGCAGAAGAATGCAATTCACCCATGTTTAATTTTAGCAATATATATATTCTCACTGCTTGTTTGGGAACAACAGGTTGGTAGGTTTACTGACTTTTTCATGAACCACTTTACTACTACTACAGTGATATTTATCTTTGTAATACTTCTTCAGAGCTACCTAAATTTGAAGTGTAAAATATGAGCTACTTGTCCAGGTTCCCTTTTCAGAGAATGGAAGTAGATTCCTCTCAACTTAGACTTTTATTTTAGGATAGGGTGGTTCAGCCTATAGAGACTTTCCCCCTTATAATTGCTTTACGATAGATGCCTGCCTTTAATGATGTAAGACTTAGTATCTTGTGGTAAAACCATGTTGTCAAACTATTTCCTCTGAGTTACATGCCTTAATTGTCTTTTGATTTTGAAATGGAGCTTGTGTTCTGGCTATGTAATTAGTACTTACAGTTGTCTCTGTTAATGGTAGTATTTTGCCTTGCAAGCTTTGAATTGTTTGAAAAAAAAACAGAATAAAAAGTAGGGAAATATGTCAATTTACTGAATAATTCATCTTGGAAGAGCCCTATAGAGGCCTCCTACTCATAACAAGGCTCAAAGTTAGAAGAGATTGCTCAGGGTATTGTGTAGCTAAATTCCAAAAGTCCACACAGAAGGATAATCCAGAGCCTCTTGGCACTCTGGTCCAGGGCTACTGCCATGGTGGATTTTCTCAATAAGTAAAATTCACATTGCTGCACCTTGTGGTTTCTGCCTCTTACTCCTTCTCTGCTGCTGGCTGCTCTCTGAAGTCTGGCTGCTTCTTCTGCTAAAATGAATGACTGCCCAAGTCCTGTTGAAAGCAACAACTAACTCTCTTCTTACCCTCCCCTTGTGCAGGTTTGACACGTTCATTTCTCTCCTTGACTTGCATCAGCACGTCAATATCTCACTTGCATGGGTGGCCCACAACCAGATGCTACTCCAGAGGCCAGTTTAACCAAGTGCCAAATAGTAGGAAAAATTAATTCCTTTGATCTACTGTTTATGTCCCCTTTTAACACAGAGCAATAGTCAGCCTTCTCTGCTATAGGGATGCCTTGTTGACACATGCTTAATTTGCTGCCCACCAGCATCACTGTGCCTTTTGCTGCAGAACTGTTCCTTGTGCAGCCAGTACCCTGCTTACACTGCTGCATGGAGATTTTATCCCCTGGTCCAGGACTTTGCATTTGAAATTTTTTACCTTCATGAGACTCCCATTGGCCTACTTTTCTAGCTTGCTGTGGTCTCTCTGAACAGCAGCCCTATCCTCCAGGCTTTCAGCAGCTCCCTCTCCCATGCCTTATGAGGTATCACCTATAACTTGGCTTAGGGTCAGTTCTCTCCTGTCAAGCAGGTTGTTAATGAAGGTATGAAATGTCATTGGCCCATGACACCCGAGGAACAACACCACATCATTTAGACTTCAAACTGTTTTATTGTTTGAACAATCCAGCCAGTTTGGCACCCACTTTGAAGCTTACCCATTCAGTCCCTGTCTCCCCCGTTTGACTCTAAGGAAGCAAGTTCAGATGAACTGTGGTCGCAGTCACGTCTTCTCTACAGAGTCAGTTACCTTGTCATAGAAAATTTTCCATCATCTGGGTGTGGAAGAGAGGGAGGTGAGAAATATTTTCTATTAGGAAGGTTTGCACACACAGATCAACTCTGGTTTCTCTTTTCCAGTTTATTAAAAGAAACCCACAGCCTTCTGCTGAGTATGTGACAAACTCCACGTGTGAAGGGTTTAATCAGGCCATTATCTATATGACGGACAGCTTAGAGCAATTCACAGTAAGTGATAAAAGGCACCTCAGGACTGTGAAATCTAAACTCCTTTGTGAATCTGACCCAAAGAGACTTCTGAAAGCCCTGGCTTGGGTTTCTAGCCTATCATTAGAAACAACTCCACTGCTGCAGGTGAGAGGAGCAAAATGAAAGTCCTTTTACCTTAGTGATCAGTAAAGATCCTGTGCTACTCCCAGGGCCCTAGGTATGTGTGAGTACAAGTCCTTTGTCAGTCTAAAATGTCCCCAGAAGCTTCAGCTACAGATCTGTCTACTTTTAGATTCTGCAATATTGTGCTCTGTTGGAGATTGTTAGATTCCTATGGGGTTCAAAGTATTAGCCTTCTAGGGGAAAAAAAAAAAGGAAAACATTATTGACACATTATAAATGTTTATCTCTGTTCTGAAAGTTTTAACTATCCTTCAGAGAACAAACAAACAGAAAATCCCTGATTCTAATTGCAGCTAATTTGCTATAGGGTGGATGCTTTATTGTCATTGCTTTCATGTGAATTAGTCAAGTTTTATATATATTTAAGTGATATCTGACCCATGGAATCTATCAATAAGCTGTTGACTAACTCTAGCAAGAGCATATCACAACCTATTGGAAATAGGAAATAATATAGCATAAGGAAATAATATAACATAAGCCAACTTATAAGACTAATACACTTTGAAGCTTTAAAACTGAGATTCCTTAGCACAGTGACCTGACCGCCTTCATCACTCACTGGAAAATCAGCTGCTTCTTGCATGCAGGGCAGATGACTCATTTTGCCCACTGTTTCTGGAGGGGGAGTTGCACATGCCTTGATAGGTAAAGGTTTTCTCAGGAGGTTATGGTTTATGTGCTCTGTTCAGGAAGAAGTGCACAACCCATGTAATGTCACCTGCCCACTGGAAGAAAACAGTGAGCATCCAAGGCAAGAGCTGTCCATGGATTTTGGGAGTGGGGCGTTGCCTCTTTGTTTTCTCTCTCTCTCTCTTTTTTTGTTCTTAGGGGAGAGAGAGCCTGTGGCTGACAGTGTCACAAATCCTTTTGTAACACTTCTGCCTTCCCCACCAGCCTCTAGTCCTTACTCATTGCTCTTATTTGTCTCTTCCAAAGGCCCTTCCTGACTCATCTTTCTGTAGTTCTCTCTTGATACTGCACCAGTTGGGTGGATAGGGACCCATCCGTGTGCCTGAGATGGCTCCTGCCCTTCTTTGAAGAGGCTGCAAAGGCTGCTGAGCTAGTAGGGCACTTTCCTTTCTTCAATCTGACTGCAAAAACCTTCTCTAGTTCTTTTACCTGCTGACTCCACCCTTTGAAAGTTCTGGCTCAGTCACTTAGTCTACAGTAGATTGGGAGGGGAAGAAAAAGGCTTTTCAGATGATCTGCCCAGTGGGGCAGGTGCTAGGGGATTTTTTAACAACACTTTGCATTTCTGTGGTCTCTCTCATCCAAGAGGCTCCAAAGGACTTCTAGATTCATTAAGGCTCTGGATCCACCAGCATTATTATTCCATCTTGTAGAGAAGAGCACCAAGTCTTAGTGCAAGCAATGCAGATAAATGACAGGCCAGGACTGAAAATACGGGTGTGTCACCCCCTATGCCTCAGAAATAACAAGAATTAAAATTGGCTTTCCCAAAGCCTGTTGATGTGATGTTCTATATCTTACGTAGCTTTCACATAACACAATTTGATTTATTTTAATGCACATGTTCATGTAAATGGGCATAGCTTTTCATGATCAAAGGAAATTTATTATATTCCTAAGGCCAAATCAACTGAATATTAAATTATATTAACAATTTCCATTTATATTGTACATAATGATGACACTTTAGAATGTAAGGTAATTGGATAAATTATCTCCTTATCTATCTCTGTAGTTCAAGTTTTTAATTGCTAAGTCTACAGAAAGAACACAAAGTGGGGGAAGAGAACCTGCTTGTATCTCAGTGTCAGAGGCATACCATCTACCACACTCCTCACAGAGATTACTCAATCATGGGAATCCATGTGCGCTCAGACAGCTGTTGATGCTTGACAAAATTGACGGTAACCACAGAAAGTCTCTTCATTATGATATACAACTCTGCATGGGCAGGAAACTGAATATTCTAGGAAGCTCATGATGAAAGGAAAATATAAATGTCCTGCACAGTCTTGCTTTGTGAGCACAAATCAGCAGGCTGGAGGCTACTTGCTATTCCAAAGTCTGTCCTGGATTTATAGTTTGACCTTGGGAATGGCTCTTCTTGTTTTCTTTACTACCTTTTGCATTACAGGAAGAGAAGTGAATCAGAGCCAGATGAAATCATAATATGATTGAAAGTCAAAAAATGGCCTATTCCCTGTCATGCCATCCAAAGCTTGTGCTGTCTTGGCTAGTGGAAAGTAGGCAGAAATAGTGCAGACCTTCTCTCTCATTGTATAAAAGTTTATGTTGCCTGCTTTGAAATAGCAACCTCCATGGTTTCCAGCCACCAGCCACTGCTGTAACAATAAATAATCAAAATGATGTATTTGCTAGGATTAATGAAGTGTTGCACAAATAGAAATGGCTGTTCATACTTTCAGGGAAACAGTGACTCATGAACAGATAGCAAGGCCATTGCTCAGGTAACCCTCGCCACTGAAATTACCATGAAATTTTTGGAGGAAGCAGAAGAGTCTGCCTGGTCCTGCCCAGCTCTCACTAGAGTGTGATCTACAGCTCCCAGCCATCCAACCTTGGCTCAGCTGCAGAACCAGGTGCTGCTCTCTGCACAATACCACATTCTGTGCATGTTCCCTTGCTCCCTACAAATCACTTGTGGTGAGCCAACAGCCATTTCAGCCTTTCAAAACAGCTTGTTTTTATTCCTTGAGAAAGAGTTTATAGCTAGGATTTAATAAGTCTGTAGTGCTTTATATTTTGGAAAAAAAGAATCCCATTCTGCCCAAAACAAGCTATGTAAACAAGGGCAGTGATGATACATTTGAGTGATGAAATGAATGTAATGTTTGTACAGTAGAATAATAGAATATTTCTGATTCAATTAGTGATTATTTGTCATAACCAATGAAATTTTTATTTTAGTGCAATAGGCTCTGACATTTTGACCCTGGAGTAATTGTGTTCACAAACTTGGCATCTCCCCAGTCTATCTCCTCTATATTCTACCCTAAGATTTCCATGCTGTGCAGCAATTAATTTTGTGAGGTTGCAATGAGTGTTGGTTTTTTTCAGAATTTCACTCTTTGCATTTCCCTCACACTATTTTTCAGCACAATGGAAACTGAACTCTACTGGTATTAACAACAGTGTAAGGCAATCTTTCCTAACCAAAGTTAGAAATCTGGCTTTCATCTTCCTTAAGTCATGCTGATGATGGCAACTACACATACTAAAAATGAACGTGCAGTAAGAATACATTTGCTTCTTTATTGTCACTTTATGTTTACTTTTTCATCTCTCTCTTCATTTCTTCCATGTCTTTTGTTTTTGAACTATTCTCTTTTCCTTTATTCAGTCCTTATCTAAGAGAAATGAAACACCTCATTCTACACTGCTTTTTTTCCTCCCATGTCTCACTTTACTCTCTAACTATAAAATGAAAAACAGCAGGTTCAGTAGGAGCATTAATATGGACACAGTCAGGACTGCCTAGAGCCTTTAATTAGAACCTTACTTCCACATATGAGTAGAATATGGATTAATGAAAGACTATGCATTGAGGTTGTTCATGTTTGTTTTTTTTTCTTTTCAGACAACAAAGAAGAAATTGAAGTCTTCATTATGGATATGTCATGGGCAAATCCAGTAAAACACCTGACAGGCAGATCACACAACTAAAGCAACTACCTATTCTCTTTGCTGTCTAATGTACCTGGAAGAAGTTGAAAAACCTGTAGAAGCAGCCAAGAAATTACCAAAATGACTAAACCTGCTTTGTCTAACCATAGAGATCATGGAGGCTCCTAGAACTTACAAGTTTGAATTCATAGGAAAGGCAACATATTCTGAGGAATTCTGATTCTTCTATGTTGTCTGACGTATTTAAAACTACATGGGATAAAGCAATAAACTTCAGCCATATCTCCCTGGTAACTAATATGAGAGATCTGAAGCACTTCCCACCAAAGAGGATTTCTAAGTACTTTGTCACTATTGCTGTAGGTCAAAGACCTTGTATGACAGGAAGCAACCCTCCTTGTGCTCAGTATTTTTTCTGTTGTGTTTTAATCTCTTTATAAGTCTCTCTGTGGCCCCTATAATGGATTTTTTTGTTTTATTTTTTACTCTTCCTCTTCATACTAACAAGAGAATTGCAAAGGTATATTAACTGTAATATCTATAAGAAAGCAATAGGTCCAAGACCCAAAACAAAATACTTCTGTTTCTTATCTCTTCATTGTTTCTTTCTTTTTTCATACAGAAAAAGGTTGGTGCACAGAATAAATGAGGAATGTGCATCAATATGTCTGGCTTAGTCCACATACAAAATTCAGAGTTATTGTGTATACAAACCCCAGGTTTTGTGGTAGGAATATTTAGACCATAAATGCAGAATCAAAAAAACACAATAAATAAAAAAAACATCTGGAGACTAATGAATGTACGTCAGTACTGTGGATTTAGTTTGATGCTTCTGGACGACACCTGCCTTAAAGTCTCTTTAATAAAGTCTCTTGGTGAGTGAGGAGTTATTCCTGACAGTGAGGAAAATATTAGTGCTGCTTTCTACAGACAGAAAAAGTGACTGTTAATGTAGGCATTCACAAAGATAATATCAATCTGTTTCTACTGTCCAGAGCGTAACCTAGCATGGGGTTTTTGGGGTCACTCTTTTGAGAAATTTCTATCTTCCTTTTGACAAAGGAAAGAGTACAGGAGGTAGATTTTGGGAGTAGCCTAAGATAAGATTTCTTCTTCTAGCTCAGTTCCTAGATTTCCAGGATGACAACTGACAGGATGTATCAAGAAGATTACTTGAATTAAGGAAAGCAAACAGAAAGAAAGTGCTATCAGGTGTGGATGAACAATATGGTGTTCTACCCCATAGAATTTTGAGAAACTGAAATAAGTGTTTTTGGTAATGTTTCCAAGGAAAACATGGGAACTCAAAATTCTAGCCTAGTTTTTAAGTTACAATAAACCTAGAAGTCTTTTAGGTTACAAAAGATAAAATGGCAAAATTAAAATGTTTGCTTAAATGTAGATGTTGCATGGTTCATATCCTCTTATGATTATTACTAATTTTAAGGTACTAAAGTGGACTTTGCATTTCAGAAAAGAACCCAAAAACTTTCTAATGGAAAGACTATCCATCACTTTTTTCCTTCACATCTATACTAGAACTTGAAGAAAAAACAGGGATGGGGGAGGTGCCCTAAGGTTAAGGTAACTCTATTATGTGGCTAAATCTGTTTATTCATCTGTATATCTCAGAGGATCTATGTCACTTCATTTTAAATAGCAGAAGTAAGGCTGTTAAAAACGAGTATTACTCAGTCATATAAGGTGCCAGTGTGTGTATTACTTGTTCTTCAACTGGATGATTTGCTACAAGATAATAGCCTATTATTGCTACCAGCTGCTAATTAGCTGCTAATTAATAGGTTGATAGACTCTGAAGCCTGGAGGGACCATTAGCTCATGTAGTATGACCACAGCAGTCTTAAAATGTTTCACCCATGCTACCAGAACTTGTGACAGGCAGTTAAAGCCAGTCCTTGGCAGCAGTAACCACAATACTGAAGTCCCCTAGAAATGGAAAACCTCCTGGTGCTTTTACAGTTATTCCAGTATTTTACCACCATCACTGAAAAATGTTCAGACCTTGATTCTCACTGAATGTGTTTACAGCTATTAGTTGTTCTCCACCAGAACAAAGAGCTTTTTATTACCTGATATTTTCTTCTCACAAAATTGTTCACTTCTTGTAAACAAGGTACTTCTCCATCATACATTTCACAAACTAAATAGGCTGTTTCCTTTGACTGTCTGCCCACAAGATTCCTCATTCATCTCTGAAATTATTTCCTACACACTCTTCATAATTTTATTACATTTTCTAAAAAGCAGAGAGACTAGAACATCTGGAAGGTTTTACTAGGTGCAAGATTGAAACCAACCTTTATGCATCCATCACACAAAAATGTCATCTAGATATTATCTTGAATTTGTTAGAGATGATAAACCAGATTACCATATTGTTAGCTGCTTTGTCACCCTGTACCCATCATTCAAACTACTAAGCAACATCTTCATTCGGAAGGGTTTTTTTTTCACAGAATCACAGAATCAAATAGGTTGGAAAAGACCTCTGAGATCGTCGAGTTCAACCTATAACCAAATACTACTGTGTCAACTAAACCATGGTCCTAAGCTCCATGTCCAGTCTTTTCTTAAAGACCTCCAGGGACAGTGATGTACCACCTCCCTGCGCAGTCCCTTCACTCTTACTGTGAAGTTCTTCTTCCTAACATCCTACCTAAACCTCCCCCTGGTGCAGTTTAAGACTGTGTCCTCGTGTCCTATTGCTGGTTGCCTGGGAGAAGAGACCGACCCCCACCTGGCTACAACCTCCTGTCAGGGAGTTGTAGAGAGTGATGAGGTCTCCCCTGAGCCTCCTGTTCTCCAGGCTGAACAGCCCCAGCTCCCTCAGCCTCTCCTCATAGGACTTCTGCTCCAGACCCTTCACCAGCCTCATTGACCTTCTCTGGACCTGCTCCAGCACCTCAATGTCCTTCCTGAACTGAGGGGTGCAGAACTGGACACAGCACTTGAGGTGTGGCCTCACCAGTGCCGAGCACAGGGGAAGAATCGCTTCCCCGGTCCTGCTGGCCACACTGATACAGGCCAGGATGCCATTGGCCTTCTTGGCCACCTGGGCACACTCTGGGTCATGACATATGAGGAGGTCACTAACTGCTTCCTCCTGGATTACAGGGGGGTATTTGGCTCCCTGTCCCTGTCTACCAGCTCAGGATGCCAGTTGTCCTGGGGACACCTGCCTTATTGTTGAAAACTGAGGCAAAGATGGTGTTAAGTACTTCAGCCTTTTCCTCATGGTAACCATATTCCCCCCCTCCCCCATGTTTTTAAACATAAAGGAAGATGATATACCCTGCACTGCAAATGGCTTAGTTTTTTTTCACAAGAACATGAAAATAATCATTCCTCTGTGCTCTGTTCCAAACAATGGGAGCATGTCTTCAGTTTTAGTTGTGACTAAGAGGTGATGAAAGAGAAAGTACAATTTCCCTGGAAGCAGGCTGGCATAAGTTTAGCACAGTAGCCCTGCCTCCCCCTGTTCTTGCTCAAAGGTACTTGATTTGGCGCTCTGATTTCTTAAGCTTTTTATTATAGCTTCCAGCAAAGGTCATATTTTCATTTTCTGAGACATTAACTCTGAGGAAATCCGATGTGATTTCCTTTTCTTAATTCATGCTCTCATCACCTCTCACTCCACACCCTCCTGGCACTGGTTTATTTTATTTATTAATGTATAATTTCTGGAAGATTTTTAGGTTTGCGTGTGGCAAGTTATACATTATTACATACTTGATTGCATGTAGACTTGTGAGGTTCTAAGAAATGAAGCAGAAAAGTAAATTGGTTTATAACTCTTTTACCACTGTTATCATTCTCAGTATCCTCATGTCACATGTAGAGGGATAACACAGAAGGTACTTTGTGTGCATTATTCACACAAGACAGGTATCACAATATCACTCTGTGAGTGAACTGAAACACAGTGCTGGGAATGCAGTGCCAAATTACCTCAAAAGGTACCAAAAAAGGTACATTCAGCAACACACAATTGGCAGGATTACTACAGGCTCCTTAAGTTTTGGTGCTCTGTTCTCCTAGCCCACCTGGACACTGAAGGTTCTAAAAAATCCATAGCTATTTTCAACTTTGCATATTAAGGAAGTTAAATAAATTAATCAGCAAAGCTAAGCCACTGGATGTTTAATTATAGTCCCTTCACAGCTTCTCAGCTCCCCATTTAGCTTTTCTTCAGCCATGGAGGAACACAGTCCTGCTTTTTCAGAAAATACAATGAAATGTTATCAGTCATTTAATAAATCCCATAAGATCCTCTTTTAAGAAGAAATACACACTCTGGAGTATGAACATGCACAGAGTTAGCCTAATAATATGCTTTTATGCAGGCTGGTTTGGTTTCTTCAGCCTCTGGATTTGCTGTATAAATATAATTATCAGCCTTCTGTCTTCTTGACCAATCTTTTGAGCTGAAGCTCATATAATCAAAAAGATATAAGTTTTCTGGGAGTACAAAGTCTTTAAAACAGACAGGTGCTCAGTAAAGGTTTGCAGAGTAACTGCTATGGTATGGTTATCTTAGCTGAATAAGAGCTTGAATAAGGTTGTCTGTCAGTTCTATGGGTTCAGATCACTGGATCTAAACAGCTGTTTTCATTCCAGCTCACATGGCTTGGCCTCAGCTATCCGTTGCTATTGTTTTAAATAGAAACAATCAATATGGTGCTGCAGACATTACCAGGGATAGCAAAACATAAAACATTAACTGTGTCGTGTGCAATCATTACCAGTATAAACAGGCAAGAGCATTTCCCAGTCCACTGGGTATTTTACTAAGCCATAAGATGCATCTTTTATCCCAGTTTGTGACAGCAAATCCCCATATCTCTATTTCATGAAACACAGTGACATGGTGATTAACTAGCTTCATGCCAGGAGCTAATAGAAAAGCCAGAAATTGTGTTTAAATCTTTTGTACCCAGATAAGTTACTTAATATAACAAAAAGTACAATTTGCTGGTCTGTGGAGACCTAAGAACAGTCCTGAGGATGCATGGTACATAATTTAAGAAAAGTTCTAAGTGATTTGAATTGCCTCATATACCTGGACTCTCTGATTCAGCTCCTATCCAATCAAAGGAGAGGACTTGGGTTAATTAGGGACAACTGTGGCTATTATTTACTGATGTAGCTCTTTGAGCTATATATTGAACTGTTCCTCTGAAATACTGTTCCTCAATATTTTACACAAACTTTTTCCAGGATAAAACGTCCATTATTGGAGCACAACAACCCAATAGTTCCCATGTCAGTTAAAAAGACTATTCAGCTGTAAGAGATGTCTTTAGGAATACCATACAGCTAGACTTCATGTTCATGTGTTGTGATTATAGTAGTAGGACAAGTTCTGACCTGCCAGTGAAACATTGCAGTGTGATGTTCAGCCCTTATGAGAAAGAAGGAGAGGACCTTTTATGGACATTTGATCTATTAGAGGTACAAATCAGTATGAAGTACAGATAGAGTAAGATTTTTATAGATTTGATTTTTAACACAGCATCTGAGTTCCTATTCTCACTAGGGGTGACTCCTCCCCACAACAGCTCTCTAACTTTGATTTCCATAAACCATAAAATGCTACAAGATCAGAGTTTGATGGTGCTGAAAACAGAGAAATTACATAGGCAATAGTTGCTGTTGGTTGAATATAGTAGCATCCAGAACTTATTTCAGCGAATTCTATTTCTTAGGAAATAGCTTGTCCTGTTAGAGACAAAGTTTTTGCTTCTAGCTTAGCAAATCCTGACTCTGTAAAAAAAACCAAAAAAACCCGAAAAACCACAAAACCAACAAACAACAAAATATTCCACTGTGTGTGTATATATGCATATAAATATTACCAGTTAAATATATATACATTAACAATTTATTCTCTCCTATGAGTAGAAAATAACAAATGAAGACACAGGGGAAAGGCGCTAAATTGTTTTTATTGCATTTCTTTTAAATTCAGAGTATGCCAGTTCAGCTCCCAGAGGCATTAACTGAAAGATCCCAAAAGCAAAATAAACAAATTCAAGCACAAAGGAAAACAGATTCCTCTCAGTAACTTGACTTCTATTTCCGAGTCAGGGTTGTGCCCAGGGAACTTAATATTTGAAAATTAATTTTTTTGCTCTTTATATTTCTCTGTTTCTGGGTATAACATCTCAGGATTTATTTTAATTTTTTTTGTCATCCAGAAGAAGAGCTTTGTAATTATTTGTTGTTATATTCTACATAGAAAAGAAATATCAAAAGAAAATGTTGAAACTGTTGAAGGCAATGCAGAAAATAAAAGAAAACCTGTTACAGCTGCAAGGTTCAATAACAATAATTAAGGACCTTATTGCTGATTATATTACAGTTGTAATTGGATTTTTTTGTACTGAATGCTTATGGCATGTACTTTGTCTCTGTAGTACCTGTCCCCTCTGTGGGTAAACACCAAATCTATTAAACTAACACCAAAAAAAAAACAAGTAGAAAAAGATATTATGAGCAAATTTCTCAGATGGCCTAAAGAAGGCTCATTATTTCCCAGCAAAGTCAAACACAACTTCCCACACTCATACCAGGCACATGGAACAGACCCTGTGGAAGGTCCCAAAACTATTATGACTAATAGCAGAAGATCAGATCCTTTAAATATTCTGAAAAAAATCTGGTCTTTCTGTAGGTCTTGCTGGCCTGGCTTTGCAAGGAAATCATTACCAGCCTTATCAAAAAGGCACCTTCCACTGTAGCCTGGAATAGCCTTATGGTGGCTCCAAAAGGCAGCTCCTGGAAGTTGCTCTACTGCTAGGCTCCAGATTGTAATTTTCTGGAGTAGATTAGTCAGCAAATTGTGTGCTGATTCATTTTTAATAGTATACAAAATGAAAGAAGAAACAGAGAGACATATACTTTAGTGAAAATGGTGACAAAAATTGAAACTAGACAAACCTTATACCATTCTGTTATTTTTAATTAGAGAATGGTTTGGGTTTTTTTTTTTTTGGGGGGGGGTCATTTTTTTAATAGATATGGGATACATTGTGGCTGTAATATACCTCTACCTCAGTAGCAGAATTGATGCTCTCCCTGCACAGACAAACTCCTTGTTACCCTAGAAATGAAGTTTAGAAATTTCAAACTTTTTAATGGATAAAAAAACCCCTGTGACGTGAATATGTATGAATATGGCACATAAGAAAGATATCAGACTAGAGAGAGGCTAAGAGAAAAATCACTGAAGGATTAGTCTCTTTGTGTTGCCTTTGACAACCTGAACACGCAGTCATGCCATATCTGACACCAGCAGCAGTTGGTTTTTATGCAGGTACAAAATGCAAAGTTGGAGGCAGAAATAGGTTTGGTTTTCTGCCTAGGACTGAATAGGTTTTCCTGTTATCCTGGCTTAGGATATGAAGAGCTGTAACCCATTACACGGAAAGGGAAGGAGAAAAAAATGGAAAGTGTTGGTATGGACAGTTATTACATAATATGCCACTAGTTTTATTTTATTGTGTACAATCCAATGGAGACATTGCAGAGACACTGTCTTGCCTATTTAAAAAGGAATGGTTGGAAAGAGATTCAAATCAACCACTGACTAACCCAGTTGTTTTGTTATGAGAATGGGATATGAGAAAGCCATGTTTTGGCATCCAGGAACTTATGCAACCTTAGACAAAGGAAGGAATAGCTCAGTAAAATTCCTCATCTAGTAAATGGGAATAGAAGTATTTCCCAACCTAGTCATAGTCGTTGTGGGGAAAAAATGTGTGAAAGTTCACATGTTCAGCTGTTATTTTAAAAGGGCCTCTGTGAGCATCATTCTTCCAGAAGCTGCCACCAGATTTAATGTAAATCGATGTTTTCCAGTGAAATATTAAGTGGTTATGAAATTTATGTAAACACTTAATGGGCTGTGTATGGTTTGATTCCAGCTGGTATATCTGGAAACTCAGTTTATTATTATCTGAGTTTTAATTTTTTGCTACCTGCAATTTCAGGTATTATACTGCTTAAACACCCTTCACATTCTAGTGCTCCAGAAAAAAAAATTTAGTGCTGAGGAAATACACCCTATCTGTGCAGGAGAGTAATCCTCTTTGCACAGTTTGGGCATGAATCATTCTACTTGCTGTCGGCAGTGAATGACACAGCTATGCACAGTGTGCAGTTGCAGGACTGAAATTGTGCCATGCCTACTGCCATAGCAGGTGCCTCCCACACTCATCATTAAACTCAGCTTAATGTACTTGTGCCCACACAAAAGATGGTGACCTATCATCTCAGCACTCTCCTGGACTTAGTTCTAAAAAATAATTACTGGGTGATTGTTAAAAGACCACAAACAATAAGTGGAATTGGGAGAGAATGAGAAGAGGGCAAAGAGAGAGAAACATCTCAGAACCCATTCTCATTTAGAATGTACTCTTTGGAGAAAATGTCACTTACTGCCGATAAAAATGTAGTGTTGCTGGGCAGGTGTAAGTAATTTTATCTAATTACTGCAAATGGGTTTTCATGTATGGGAAGCAGCTGGTATTACTGAATGGTGAAAACGTGTGGGAAGAAGGTTCATTTGGAGAAGGTGGAAAGAAATGCTCTTAATAGCTAATCCCAGTGAATACTCTGGGGTAACAGGGTCATTGAAAATGACCTTAGGCAGTTTTAAAAAAAAAGAAATTTTTCCAACAAGGTGTTTGGAATAGCCTTTAGGAGGCACATGAAAAACAGAAATAACATCTGCAATTGTTTGTAAACCTCTAAGCATGAGAAATACATTGGAGCCATGCAAGTCCCATGATAAACAGCATTTCCCAGAAGGAGTCAAAGCTGGTTGTTATTAGGATAGACTATTTAGGCTACATCAGAAATTAGTTCTATGATTTTAAATGATTGGTGACAAATTTTATTTGGAAAAAAAAAGAAAAAATGATTTCCAGTAATTTGTTTTTGTGAAGCTGAGCTAGAGACATGGCAAAGGACCTTGCTGAGTTCTTGCCAGAATTCACAGATTCAGCAATGGAGGGAAACTCTATAAAGGAAAGGACATCTGGCCCATTTAGAATGATACTGATTGTAGCAGCTAGGGCAAGTCACACAATCTCCCTCTGACCCCATATTTTGTTCCACTTCTAACCTAGGTCAATTAGACTGTGGAAGATGCAGTTCTACACAATGGATGGAGTCAGTTAAAAGCTTCCCAGCAGTGGAGACAACATTAAATTGTGCTCCCAACAGACTTAAGAGGCTGGGCCCAGACTGCTACAGGAAAGGGAAATAAAATGCAAGAGACAGAATTAGGGTAGATAGCCGACAAGAGAGTCATGGAAAATCATGCTTAATTGATTAATTAATTTTTTGTTGTTCCTTCCAGTAAGGTAGAGGCAATCAGGGGATGCAAATTCTGTTGCTGGAGTGGGTCACTTCTGTCTCACCAGAAGCTGCCTGCCCACAGATCTCAGGACTTCCCAGTACAGCAGCCACATGGCTTTCCAGGGTTTTGTCAGGGAGGTAGCAGAAGTTTTTCTGTTACCAGACAGAACAGAAAAATAGATAGATAGCCTAGATAGAAGACTATCTACTTTTCCAAGACAAGGGTTAATATACCAAGCACAGTAAAAAATTAATCTAATATATTTCTCTTCAAGCTATCCACCTGATTTAACTGTAAGTTCATTAATATTGTGGCAATTCTTATTCATATGCATTAACTTTCGGGTGCCCATCCAGAACTTGAAGGACCAAAACCATGCAGTGAATAAGCAGGAACTTCGTAACATTTATACCAAGAAGTTAGGCAGTTCTGATCTCCTCCTCCAAAGGATGCCAGCCATACACTCTTTTGGCCACCATCCTGCTCTCTTTGGCTTCCCTTCTAAGGCACTATGGTTGACTGTCAACCCCTTAGTGCTGTTGAGGCATTCAACAAACTGCCTTGATAAAAAGAGGTGAGCATCTACCTCATGCATGGGCTGATTGATGATTTGACACTGTATGTGGGTTAGTACTTTGCTCTGTCCAGGCTGAGATAGATAGCCATCAGCTCCTCCTGTACACAACACCCCTGTGCATGGAAGGCCTTGGGGCCACAGGACTTGCCCTCTTTGCCTGATATTTTGACACGGAGAGAGTGTGATACATGACTTCAAAAGGTCAAGGGCAAAAGCATGTTGCTACAGGCGGGTAGACATTATCTCTTCTGTGTGATGCAGTGTTGTCAGCAGCACTAGAGATATGTGCTGAGGAGAGGGCTATCTAAGTTATAATCTATCTTATCTCAGCTAAGACAGATGATGCATTGTTGTTTTAGCAGCCGCACCGGTGGGACCCATCCTTCATGAATGACGGTACATAAGAATCATTTCAATGGTTTATGGCATCTCATAGAAAGTCAAGATTTGGTGAGGGAAACAGAAATTGGCCTGAAAAACAGTTTGGTTTTATAAGCGGGGAGGGACAAATTATAAATGTGACAGATGTGCTGTGCATGCTCATGTCAGTTTGTTTTAGAAAGCCACCGGTCCCCAGCTAGAAGTTGAATTTATCCCTTCACTTGAAGCACAATATCGGGTCGTGTGTGTGTGCCCAGCACCTCACAGAAGGGAATACAGCAGCTCTTTTACTTCATGTTGCTGTACACCAACACAGAGACTGGCAGCTTCTCATATCCTCCTGCAAAATAAATGCTATTGAAACTACTACCATAGCACAAACTTTGCTGTGTTTGCTCCCTGGATACACACACTGATCCCTGTTCAGAATGATCTCAAATATTCTGAAAACATTATCGTGGGCCTAATGTTATCTTAGAGCAGAAAATATGAGAATAGACCTGCAACTGCATTGTAGTTATGCTAGATGCACTCTTTTGTTCCTTTTTTAATGCCAAGGCCACCAGCAGTGTGATAGTATTGAAAAGAAGGCTTTGGAATACTCTGGAAAGCAGCTTCTCTGGGATAGATGACTTGACCTATATAGAGGCATATAGTGGCATGTAGTGTTGCTACATCAGGTTAGGAGGACCTGCAGAAGGATCTTACAGTCCATAGACACAGCAAAGGAAACAACAGAACAGTTGAGTAGTGCTTGAACTTGGACTGTCAGAAAGCAAGGGCTAAGCCTCCTTCAGTTTCTTCCTATGCAGACATAATACCATGAAGAAATGTGTCTCAGGGAAGCAACTGCACTTCCTTTTTCCCTCTTAAGCAGGAAGTCTTTTAAACCTTTAAGCTGGGAATGAAACCTCATTGCTTCTACCGCTCCAGGCACTTTCCTATTAGAGGTATGTAATTGCACTGGCTCAAAGGACAAATTTTCCTACTGCATCTTTAAAAGAGCCATATACTCCCTCACAGGGTGGTTCTTATGCTGCCCATATACAACAGGGTGGTTCTTATGCTGCCCATATACGACAGGGTGGATCCTTCATGGGCTTGCTGGCATATGGAGAAGTGCCAGACCCACTCCTCTTCCTGTGCCTCACTCCCACAGCCTCCCCTCGACCACATTCTGGGGTTGCCAAGCAACCTCCCGCGAGAGCAATGGAGTGAGGGAGAGCTGTCAAGTTTATTATTTTTTGCCTTAAAGTAGCAATCTCTCATATGTAACTAAAAAATTATAAGAGAGAATTAATTATTAGTTGAACATCACAATTAGGCCTCATCTCCCCTCCTCTCCCCGTTCCCTCATTTGGTGTCCTGCATAATTTCAGAGGGCCCAGGAAAGGGTTGCACCTGAACACATGAAAAGCAAAAATGTTTGAAGCCAGCTCTATTTTTTACATTTGTAGCTGGTTTGGAAGTGAGTGGACCAGGAGGGTCTCCCATACTGTTGAATTTAGCATCTGACAAAACTGCAGGAAATTGAAGCCAGTTATGCATAGGGATGATACATATTAGATATTTGCCAAAGGCAGGGAAATTATATGAATTTAAAAAGAAAACAAGACTTAGTTTTACCATATCTCTACAATATATTTCTCATAATGATTTTCATGTCTAGCCTGTGCTAACTATGGATCTTCTAAACTGGCTTATAAGGTGACAGAAACAACTCTAGAGCAGGGCAAGGTGGCATTGACATCTGACGTCACTTATCATGAAGTAACTTCTCCTCCACACACACTGCGTTCATGCACAGTCAATACAAGGAATTCATGCAAGATGGTACTGACCTGCATGTCTAGATCCAAAGTAGCCTGTTCGAATAGTGGGTGTCATGTGGGAGAAAACAACCATCCATATCCGCTTCATCCAAACTCATGACCAAGTCTTTAACTCCTGATAGACTTGTGGACTTTATCTGGCCCTAGAATGGTATGGAGGTTTTATAGATATTGTATAAAAGGACATCATGGGTAAATATGTAATTTGGTCTTGAATCAGGATTTAGCATGAAGTATAGATACATCCCATGTGTCACATATAACAGGGAATAAGAAAGTGAAATGAAGAGCATTGCAGTGGTGTATGATTCCCACCTTAATAGGAAATGCATTAATTTGTGATGTTCTCATCACTCTAGAGAGTATAATGTATCTAATGCTTCAGTGAAAGGTGAGAGAAACTAAAAATTAGGTTGTTATTATTAACTTAATCCAAGGGAATCAAACCTCTTAATTGGTGTAATTGGGTTCTAAGATGGCTACTCCTTAGACAATATTGACTACAGAACCAGTGACTGCTGCTGCTTCTAGTTGAGATAAAGTGTCCTAGTAGTCTCTTCTGCTCTGACTCTTTGGACTATAGACTCCTCAGGACTTTCCTGTTCACATCTGGTGCTGCAGCAAGTTCTGCAGCAGCCATGTGGACAGAAGGCACAAGGTACCACCCTGGGCTTGGCAAGGTGAATGTATGGCCACAGACTTCTAGAAAGAGAGACATAGGCATTACCTATTTCTCTTGTGACCTGGGCATAGAAGGATGTGTGCAGTAAGGTGAAGTGTGAATCTTTACACTGTATACACCCCTTAGGGAAGGAGAAATCAAAATATACTCAAATAAAATCCTTCCTCATCTCAAGCAGGACTTGATAACAAACAAACATATTCACTAACATGATTCTGAACCAAAATCTCAGGTGTCATTTGCTGTTACCCCAAGGGAGCACAGTCTTTGCTTACTGGTTATATTCAAATAACTGATGGGTAGTAATGGAAATGCATGCTTGTGATTCACAGGCTTCATGAATTTGCACCATTTTTATTCACTATTCTTTACTTGTCATTTTTTGGCTTCTTTGGAAAAAAAAGAGTAAGTCAGTCATGGAAAGTAAGCAAAGCTTTTGGGGCCAAAAACCACACCAGTGATAATTATAGGAAACAAATAAATATTAAATGAGATCATTATTCATCCACAGGTAAATGGGGGAGTGGGAAGGAGAAGTTTTTAAATTATTCACAAACCTGGGGGAAAATAGCTTGATTTTTTTAGTTTGTTTTTTTCCATTTTAGTCAGATTTACTGACTCTGCATCATAATGAGATGGTGTTGCCTTTTTTTTTTTGATATAGAACATATATTTCTTACAGCAAGAAACAGTAATTTGAAAAATTCTTCCTGAAAAGTAGCCCTTCTTATCTTTTCCACTATCTATGCAGGTGTTTTCAATTTTCAATCTAAACATGCAAGAACTTCAGATAATGATAGAGCAGGTGTGCCTAGGGAGGATTAACTTATGGGAGTCAATAAACAATTATGGGGTAGCAGCTGGATGATTGAAAGAAGTTAACAGCACTAATAGTTACAGAAAATAATGATTCTTCTGCTCCATGTGTAGGTCTTTTAATGTCCAGGCCACAGGCTTACAGATTCAACTGTTTTCTGGGTTTGAAACTTCATAAATAAGACAAATCTTGTGTTTATGTGACTCTGGTGCTGTCTTAGACTCTGGTAAGGTCTAGTCTTCGCAATATTGAAGGTCCTAAAGTGTGACAGTAGGGGACTGGGATGATACCATCATGCTCTTAAATCAGAAGAATTTACTATAAAGTTTAAGAAAATCTGCTTCTGAACTGTCACGTCCTCTCCCGTCAGATATTAGTGTATTAATCTCTTATACATCAATAAGTGTTTATGCAAAAGGTGAAAGGAACAGTCCCACTGCTGGACATGACTATAAAGACCTGAACTCTTCAGGATGTCAAAACTCAACAGAATAATGTTTCAGAGGTAGATGGCACCTTCTCACCCATTTCTGTAGCAGGGTACATTTGGCCTTTCCACTTGTGGTTACTTGACCTCATTGTCTGTTACAAGTGTCTTTAGTGAAGGCATGAGCAAGTTTTGGGGCAGGCTGTAGAAGACAGAGCACAGAAAATCATGCTGAATGTCAGAACTACCAATGAGAACAAACCCAGTCACCACAGCACTTTGAGAGAGGTAGCAATGAGGCATGAAGATCATTAACAAATAGAGCCAAAATTTCTTAAGAAGGGTGGTGTTGACAGAAATCCAGGCATATTCATACAGGATAATAATAAAAAAATAGCATTTTTCTTAGGAGATTTAGATGAAAAATAATCTATAATATGCAGTGCTATGCAATTTAGAATGTTAATGAAAAAAGACTCTAAAACTGATGATTGAATCTTGTACTTCAACCACAGGAGAAATGAGCGCCCTGAGCTCTTTCCTTTTTGCAGCCTCTGGAGTATCTTTCTGTCATCCAGAATATGAGAGTAGATTCTTCAAAGTATAAGTCTGGGTGTGCAGTGCCAGTGTATGAATTAAAATAGACTGCACGATAGAGATGATTTAGCAAGCAGTTGATAGGCTTTGCTTTTCTGAGCTTGTTCTTGACAAAATAGACCAAAACCAAGAAAAAAAGTATAAAAGCAGCTAGAAATGAGGATGCTTTTCTGGCAAGATATACTTGATTCCTGAGATTTCTGCCCTAAAGCTCAAAAATGACAATGTAAATATTTTGCAGTGCTGAAAGGTATATCAGCACTATAGGCAGACCATAATGGTATGCTTTCTCCCATAACACTTGTCCGTGTCCCTCTATACAAGATGAAAATTCTAACCATGGTACCATGCCAAGATGCTTCTTTTAGTACAAAATCCACCGGGACACTTGAATTCCTTCAGGACGTATCTTATGTCAAAACCTCCTGTCAATTTGAAACTTAACAACCTTGACTGCTCAATTGCTTTCAGTCATTCTAAAAGGCTGATGTCCAGCATCTGGTGACTGAATGAAAAGTGCTGAATTTGGTTCTCTTTGCAAAGTCTTCTTCCGACTGCATCTGAAAGAGGAAAGAGTAAGTGTATGACATACTTATCTATTGATGACTCCAGGTGGAAAAGAAGATTTATCCAGAGAGTTATATGATCCATTTCTCAATTCTCTGTAGCAATTTATTAAATAAAGCCTGTGGTGGAAAAAAATCTCTCTTCCAAAATATCATTTTCACTCTAAAAATCTCTGCCTTGAACAGAGGAATGTCATTTTAGATATGAATCCTTGGAAAGGGTTTTGTTATCTCAGAAGACATACTTTGAGGGTCAGGATCTCACCTATCAAGACAGCATTTGTTATCACCTTGATATGCAAGCACTGCAGACATTTGCCGGACAAACTCATCACCAAGATTACCTTTTGGAGTCAAAATGTTTGTCTTTGATTTTGCATATTGTCAGCAAGTCTGGATCTGGGAGGTATTCAAAGAGAAGTCTAGTCCCATGGGGCTTGGTTATGGGACCACTTCCATACTGTGTAGAGACAGGACAACCTTTGGATCACCCATTGAGCCAGTCTTTAGCTAATAACAAAGATTTCAGACCTCACCAAGTCAGGTTAAAGCTGCATGGCTTGTTGTAATCAGCAAGATCTTCAATGAAAACTGGAACAATTCTCAAGTTCATGGAAACACCAATACACCCCAATGAAGCAAGAACAGGTAAGGAGACAGATGACAAGTGATGTTGCTGCTCAGATAGGTTAGTCTGGAGTAACTAGAGGCCCAGCAGCACATTAACATGGGTGAGAGATGTGGAAGGGCTCTGCATAGTGAAAAAATAAATACTGCTGAGCCAAAGACTGACTTTTGAAGGTTAATTGGACATTTAGTTTTAGCTGCTGTCACAATTGATCAGTCATGTCATGCTGTAATGAAAACTAACACCTTCCAGGAGACTTAACTATTCTAACATAGGAGGCAATTGTTTCAGTAATAATGGCAAAAGTAAGGAATATTCCTTTGTGTATTACAGACGTTTATAGCTGCAGCAGCACCTGTCCCCTGGAATTATGAGCTGTTCTGTTTGTGAAGGAATGACCTGATTTTTTTCTGTTTGTTTGTTTATTTGCTTGTAACACCAATATAGGTCTGTCTGGATCAAAGTAATTCGTGGTAAAAGGTCAAAAATAAAGAGCTGCTTGGTCCAAAAGATGTCAACAGGAAGACTTATGAATAAAACCATAGCCTGCAAAAGAGTGTGGCTGTATTTTTAAATTGAAATAAGTCATAATCAAGTATATAAAAAAATAGGCCTAACAAGTTCTCAGATAGGATGGAGGACCTGAAGATAAAACAATTTACTCCACAGAGATGGGTCTTCCAGCAAGACTGAAACTACAGTTTACTCACACTACAACTGTATTAGATAACAGGAGGCTCATGTTTTGGACGAAGACCAAAAAAGAAAAGAAGGGAAACTACATTCCTTTTAGCACCTCCTCTATGTAGCCCTGCCCAGGAGTACAGACCAGTAAATGTCTCCTGACAGACATTCCCGAGGCTGTGTGGTGCATTCAGATTATCATTGATACTATGACAGCAGCAAGTTTGTCAGCCCATCTGTTAGACTTCTCATGTCCTTCTCACTTCTTACCATGATTGTAAGGTTACCATTCTTCCTTTGGCATGACTTGTTTTATCAGCCAACATGGGAATTGTTCTGAATCCTTCAGACACACCAAAGTGGCAATGGAGCCTTCTTTATTTGGTTCTTTCAGGCCCACATATTCATGTGTCCATGTGATCTTTGGTGAATTACCCCTGTGGGCTGAAAAGTACCTGTAGCAATACCTGAAAGACTCAGAGGTCCTCAGGCTCCTGAAGTCATTCAATTTCTCTGATACAACATATTATTCTGTATTCCCCCATGTCGATCTCTTCAACAATTTCTTCCACAGTACTAAAGAGTAAAATTAGTACCCCGTCTCTAGAGCATAAAGCATGGATTAAATACTTCATTCTTTCCAGAACCTCTATAAGTCCTAGTAAAATCTGAGTTTTAGCCATGTTACTATAACAACAGATCATGATTCTGGCTAATTATTTTAAACCCACTCATATATTTAAGATGGACTTGTGTCAGGGTCCTTGTGGAGTGGACATACTTTATTGTGTCCAAGACTATCGGGTTTCTGCTAACCTCTGGTCACAAACGAAAATTGTCTTTGTCTGGGTTTGTAGAAAGGATAAGAAATATGGGGACACACTTAAAGGAAAGGCCAAGAAACTAAATGGCAAATGTGAAGCTAAGGAAAATTGTAGATGTGAAGTGAAATGCAAAAGAACTTTTCATCAAGTAATAATAATTACTAAAAATATTTTAACAGATTATGACAAATGCAAATATTGTATTCCAGTGACTTCTTTGAATTGTGTTGTTTGAAACATCATTTTCCCAATATCTATATGTATCATAAAGAAGGGGCATGACATTGCCTGTGGTATATTCAGTCTGAACAAACTCCTTTAGAGGATGAAGCACGGTAGGAAATCCTGGCACAAAGGTTAAGGAACCAACCAAACAACAGTTTCCAGGAGGTTCTGTAGCAGTGCAACACACCTGAAAGAGATCTGAGTTTGTCTGAAGATGCTTTATTTTCTTGACAAAAAATCAAATGAGATTTACTAGCAAATGCAAAACCTTTTCATAAATATTGTTTTGCTTATGATTCCATTTTCAATTCAAGGTGTTGTATTGATAGGCATATATGGCCCTCATCCATATATGACTAGGTCTTGTAAAAATATTTCAAGAGATACTAAGGCAATTGGAAAGGAATTACTGTAATGAAGTGGAATTATGATCTGGTAAAAAAAAAAAAGGAAAAAAAAAAGAAAAGAAAGAAAGAAAAAAATTAAGAAAAAGCACCAGCAAAGGTGAAGAAAACCACAGAAGAAAGATTCAACTAGGTGACTAAGAAGGAAGAAGGAAGAAAGTAAAGGCCATGATGAAAAAAGGAAGTCCTGATCTGTACTCAATAAGACTGTGTTGCTGCGTAGCCATGACAAAGGAATAAATGTGTTTTACATTCAGTACCTGTAGGGCTGAGGACTGTTTTAGCCCCCTTTATAAATCTGTATCTGAAATGAGAAAACAAAAGGTTTCAAAACAATTTTGCTCTTCCAGCCCATGATTCAGATGTTGTGAACATCGGTGTGTTCCCCCTTCCCTCAGGCTGTTTTCTTTGGCAGCTGCTCAGCTTTTCCATTAAGATTTGTGTGTTGTAGCACAGGCTCCTGATAAGTTGTTGTGTTGATGGCTTTGCCATCTACTGCTTGAACCTGCTGGCGATTTCCTGGTAGGTAGGAATTAATTCTCCAAAGGAGGGAAAAATTTGTGGTTTATAAATACATCCTTTACTGCTCAACCTTCAAGAAACTTAAACTAGAAAGACAGTTTTCTACTTTCTTCAGTACAAAATCATTGCCCAGGGGTTTTCTTTATTTTCTTTGCTATTAGTAAACGTTTTTCTCAGTGTAGCTCCAGCCAACCTCTCTTGGATGAATGGTGTCAAACAATGCTTTACTAACAGTCTTCTTGATAGAGCAGCTCAGATTCCTTTGTTGGACCAGAAACAATCAAGTTTCTCCAAAGGCAGAACAGCACCTCTCCTTTAGAGGAAAGTTGGAAAAGCTCTACTTGACCACACACAGGGGAGGAACAGAGATCAAAAAGCAAACTGTGTACAGCCCAACTCAGAGCCTCCACCTCTGTCTCACAATTAAGGCTTCTGCCTTGTGGTAAAACCTGCCATTAACCATCCTCCCAAAAGCTGACTACTCTCTTCCTCTAGTAGAAAGCACAGTGTGCCATGCTGTGGACCCCATATTCCCCTGAGATGTAAGAAGAATTACTGGCTTGGAAAAGGCAAAGTGCTTCCCTCTCAGCCACAAGCTGGATGGCAGCCACCTCCAATGCACATGACTCTCAGACAGAATCACAGAATCATTTAAGTTGGAACTACCTTTAATATTGAGTCCAATCATTTGCCTAGCCCTGCCAAGTCCACCACTAAATCATGTCCCTAAATGCAGCAGAAGCCTGCTTGACTGAATGCACATGGGTTTGAATGACTGCTGACTCAGATCAAGGGCATCTCAGTGGTGTTTTTCCATTCTTCCATCATCCTCCCTGTCCTTCTGCACCTGTCTTGGCTTGAGAGAATTGGCAGGTTCCCTTACACACCGAAAGGAGATCCTGTCTGTCAGGCTCAGTATATGAACTAGGGGAAAAGCTGACCAGGGGCCACTGCTCAGGAGCTGTCTGAGTATTGTTTCATGAGTGGAGAGCAACTGTATTGTGCATCACTTGTTTTTATATTCTAATTATTTTATTATTATTATTGTTATTTTTGTTGTTGTTATCATGCATCTTTGTTTGCCCTTACAAACTGGTTGGAAATTTCATAACTAGAAAATCTCTCAACTCATAATTTCTAAATCCCTTTGCAATAGCAGACTGTGTAAAAAGACATTCGCCCTCCAAATGAGCATCTAAGGAACAGAAAAAAGAGAAATATGGGCAAACATCACCCTCTAATCAGCAATCGAACTTTCCTATGAAGCTCTGGAGAGCCTGATTAAAAGCAGATATGGGTAATTTTAATGAGGGTAAAGATACAGCTGCTACAAGAATTAAAAGCTCCATGAAGGCCCCTTGACTCTGTAGAAGACTATCATACAGGGTTAATAGATTTGGGCAGGCAGCAAGCTATGTTTTTATGATGCTTTTTATTAATCACAGGAGTTGCGTGTTGCACTGCAGGATGAATAGAGGCAATGTATTGAAGTGCAACCCTCCCTAGTTGCATAGCTCTAAAATTGAAACACAGATCATTCTGAGAGATTTAGGAAGCACTTGTCTTTCAGATAGCCATGAGATTGCAAGCTTCCTTTTTTCAGTGTACAGTATTTCCTTGAAAAAACTGGGGATAGAAGAGAAGGATTCTACTAAGCAAACACTGAAAGCAAACCATGGTGAGGGGGGCAGTTTTACCCTTCTTAAGTGGTGATGTTGGTGGATCTCTGCTGGCTAGGTGTTCCCTTCAGACCCTTTTGGCAGGGAAATGGCAGCAAAGTTTCCAAAAGTAGTTGAAAGTTATCTTCAGCAACAGGAAAAAAAAACCACACAGGGAATGCCTTAACTGGCAGCATTGTGAACGAGATGTTTGTATTTACAAAAAAAAAGAACAGTCCACATGTCAGTAATAGAAGGAGGTTCAAAAAACATAAGCGGGGAAAAAAATCCCCCTTTGAAACTCTCCAGTAGGAAACTTTTCTTAGCAGCTGAATCCAGTGATTTTCAACTGCTTTTGAACTCCCAAGTCCTACCAAAGCTCTCTAGAAGAAAAGATCTAGTGTAGACATGTTGCTTCCACAGATTGCATGTACATGTATGGTGGCATTTCTTCAGGTGCCAACAGGGGTGTCTCAGATGTAACTGTGGATCACAAATGGTCCAAAGACCACAAAACACTATTCTTGCGTTTGACTGATCTGTTTATCTGTTTCCACATCAAAAAGTCATCTGAACATCTCCTCAATTTGTACATCTTCACCACATTCCCTTAAGAAAAAGTGATACTTCAGCCCATATTTCAGACTAGATATTTCTGACAGTCATGAATCACTTCCCACATTTTTGATCACTAAAATGTCTTTCTCCAAATTACCTGACTCTTAAGAGTCAGGTGACGTGGTGTGACATGACATGACATAGTTAAGAATTTTCTCTCAAAAGATATTTTCATTTTAAAATGCAGTTTTATTGTAACTGTACTTTTGACAGAAGAGAAAATTTGAATGGATTTTTAAGCTAAAAATGGGCTAATATTGTCCAAAAAATTGCTTTGACAGTCATTAAATGAAGAAAAAGGTGTTTCAATTTGAAATGCCTTTGTATTTAAACATTAAGCCAATTTTAGTCAAGTCTTTCTTTTGAAGTCAACATCTAAATGAATATTTTATGAATTTCATTTTGAGCCTTTTCAGTGGGCCCTGACAGAACACATTTCAGTGTGACCAGCTTGGGGGAAGAGCTGTGGTTTACATTTTTCAGTTTTACAGTGGAAGTTTTAAAATAATATCTTGAGTTTGCTTTTCTTCAGAGCTTAAATTTTCTTTTCCTGACTCAATTTTCCCTGCCCTGTTCATCTGGGAGATGGTTAAATAAACAAAAAGCTTTACTATTACAAAATTTCTCCTGATGTTCAATGCAAGTTTTTTTAAATGTCCTCCACACAGCACAGCTCACAGCTATGAAAAACTGAGAATAATTTTACATATTCAGATATGTATTTACATCCTAGTTAAAGTGATTTCTTTTTCAAGGTAGAATGTACATCATAAAACCTTGAGGAGGAATCAACGACCTCAATGGTAAATAACTTTGCGCACCATAGACTCCAAATTTGCAAATAGTCCTAGGAGACCCTTTTTTATTAAGACACATATCTATAGACTTTGAAGTTTTTGTAAATTCATCAAAACCAGCACAGGTTAAAAAAAATACATAGAAGAATTGTCTAAAAATACTGTGTGCAAGCTAATAGTGTCCAAAAGAAAGCCTCCTTGAAACTGGAAAGAGGCTGTTATGAAAACGTGTGGTGATCCAAAACAATACTGTGCTGAAGTAAAGTGCATACTAGTTCCCAGTTTAAATAAAGGGGGGAATTAAGGGAAGACACTGGAAATGAGCCCAAGCTAACTTTATAAATGATTAAGTGATAATAATCCAAAATTAATTCTAATCTGTATAATTTAGGCTTGTAATTTACCCACTAGTTTTTGTTACTCAGTGAGCAGTTCTTCTAATGTAAGCACTTGAGTTTCCCCATCATGTCAGCAGCAGAAGGTCTTCTTGAGGACCTCATGGATGATGTTCTGTACTGAAATGAAGCCTTTGGACTTTTTCATTTGAAGACTATTTCCGCCAGTGCTGCTGCTAGGCAGAGTGGTTACTTTGTGTACTGTGGTTTTGATGGTGAAGACATAACTGCAAGATAGCCACAACTATCAGCGTTCAGGGTACCTGCAGCACATCCACCAGGGCTGTCATCTGATCACACCAAGCAGCAGAACATTTACTGTAGGATTTGTGGAAGCAGAGAATAAAGTAGTTTGTTGGCTGATATTTATCTGCCATGCAATACAACTCATTCGCTCCAACACAGACGCATTTACCTCCCAACTGTGTTTACACATCAGCTAATTTCTACTTGAGGCTGCTGCTGTTTATAAGGGAAACCAAGCAATTGTTCCTAACAATGCTCTAAAAATAAATGTGCCGCCTTTACTGGGGTTGTTAGAATTCTAAATAGTGCATTTCATGATCATTTATAATGCAACAGCCTTAATGAATAGTGCCAAATCAGTCTTAGTTGCTTAGTTCCTCTCTCTCTTTCCATTGCATTTATGAAAAGAATAACAATAAATCACTTTATATTTAGAAAACACTTTTTTTATCCAGAATGAACCAAAAGGATTAACAACTCTCCACCCAGTCCTCAAACTCTGAGCTTAGTGAAAAAACATCATCAGCCATACAGGAATTAGAGTAATTTCTGGAGCAGGACTTATCTGTGTTTATTTACTTTTGATGCAGATATTATAGCAGAGCGGACTAGGATGTAAAATATTCTGGGTCACAACCAGAACTGCAGAACAGAATTTGGTCAGACAATTAGCATAAATCATTGTTCTTGAAAAAAAGTTGACATGAGCTTTTTAATGACATGAATAAAAAAAAAAAAAATCCCCTTTTAAAGGCTTTTCTGAAAAGTAATAAGCTCAAAAGACATGTTCCTAGTAGCAGTCTTTAGATATTGACTCAGTATGGATCTGTAGGTTAAACTATCCTCCAAGGCTCAACAGGACCACTCACTTCTGTTGGAAGGGACTCCATCCTAGTCCCCTAACTAGCTCTGTGATAAAAGTTACATACTTTTCAGCATATCTGATGTGAGCTTGCTTTTCACTAGAGTTGAAGTAATTGAATCCAGTGCTGTGAGTTCTTCTTAAAAGGGACACTGGCTGAGAGGAATGAATGGTTGAAAGATATTGATGAACAGTGCTGGATGGCACCGTGTTTAATAAAGATGAGTCACACCTTGGCAGCTCTTGGGAATGACCCTAGAAAGAATTAGGAAATTAAACTTACTGGAAAAGAACCTGGTGCAGTCAATTTTTATTTTTCTTCTCTTAAATTCAAGTTTCTTTTGTCAACAACAACTAAAGTTCCCTTCAGAACAAACCCAAAACCCCACAGTTAAGCACTCCAGGAACTACACAGCACTCTGGATAATGTTCTCTGTCTAATTGGGTGTTTTCTATTCACCTTTCTAGTGTCAGGGCTAGGACTCATTTGTTTGGTACAGAACATCAAAACATCTTTCCCAAGTTCCCTCTGACTACCAAACTGAATGTCCTATGAAGAATGGCCAATGAAGAAGCTTATTTTTAAAATCTCTTAAAATACATTTTTCAACCTTTCTTCTCTCATTTTATAGTGATTTTTTGGGAGAGGGTTGTTGGACTTGGAGTAGTTTAAATTTATAAAAATTTACAAATTGTATTGGCTTCGGTAGCTGGGGGCTTGCCGGAGTGACTTCTGTGAGAAGCTGCCAGAAGCTTCCCCTCTGTCCGACAGAACCAGTGCCAGCCGTCTCCGAGATGGAGCTGATACTGGCCAAGGCAGAGCAGTTGGAGAGAAGAGTGAGAATATGTGAGAGTAACAACTCTGCAGACACCAAGGCAAGTGAAGGAGGGGGGGCAGAAAGTGCTCCAGGTGCCAGAGCAGAGGTTCCCCTGCAGCCCCTGGTGCAGCCCGTGGTGACTGAGGCTGCTGCCTGCAGCCCATGGAGATCCATGGGGGAGCAGAGATCCTCCTTCAGCCTCTGGAGGACCTCACACCAGAGCAAGTGGGTGCCTGAAGGAGGTTATGACCCTGTGGGAAACCTGTGCTGGAACAGGCTTCTGGTAGGATCTGCGAGCTCACAGAAGGACAGGAGCTCATACTGGAGTAGGTTTGCTGGCAGGACTTGTGATCCCATGGGAGACTCATGCTGGAGCAGTTTTTGAAGAGCTGCAGCATGTGGGAAGAACTCACATTGTAGAATTTTGTGGAGGACTGTCTCTTCTGGGAGAGACCCGTGCTGGAGCAGGGGAAGAGGTGAGGAATCCCCTGTGAGGAGGAAGATGCTGCAGAGACAACATGTGATGAACTAATCACAGCACCACTGTTGAGGGGAGGGAGGTAGAGGATTCCAGAGTGAAGTTAAGCCTAGGAAGAAGGGAGCGGTAGGGGGAAGATTTTTCAAGATTTATCTTTTTTTTTTCTTATTATCCTACTCTGATTTGATTAGTAATAAACAAATTTTCCCTGAGTCAAGTCTGTCTCACCCATGACAGCAACCAGTGAGTGATCTCTCCCTGCCCTTGACTCGACCTATGAGCCTTTCATTATGTTTTCACTACCCAATGCAGCTGGGGAGGGGAGTGATAGAACAGTGTTGGTGGCATTCAGAGAGGGTCAACACAGTACATAAAGTAAGGTTACACTTAAAAAATTATTTCAGAAGGAAAAAAGTGAAAATGTTTAAAGGATTTTGAATCCTAGTGTGGACATTTGTTAAAAATATTATTTTGTAACTTTTATAATGTTGGGGCATCTTTTTGCTTAAAGTGTTTTCCTTCAGAATGACATATATTTTTGAGAAGTTAAAGATGAACTACAACAAAATAAAAAGTCTGAATCAGAGTTGAAAACCACCACATACTTGAAATGAATCATGGCATAGTTTTGCTATTTGAAAGCAACCTCTCAGGATGGTGTAGCAGAGGTGTTTTTCTCTCTCTCACACACACTATCTGTTTCTGCTCAACCATAAGAAATTATTACTGCCCAATATTCCAGTTGGATGGCAAATCAAAATGGTAGCTGTTCTGCACATCAGTTTAATCCAGATGATCCATATCTTGAGTGGGTGAATTTGTGGAGAAAAGAATTTCTAATCCTTGATGGATTTTAACAAAAAACAAAACAGCAGAGAGCAGAAAAGATGCTGAGAATTAACTGTGTTTAAACAGTGTAAAATCCCAGCAGAGTACTGAGATTCCAATGCCTGCTGGTTTATTGTTGAAGGCTATAAAAATCAAGAAAGCATTGACATAAAACATATGCTATTGATATTTGGTCTGCAGCAACAGAGGGGCTGAAAATGAGGGGGAAGCTCAGCACATCATTTCATACTCACATCCTACCTGTTTGTAAAATATAGCTTGGTGAAATTTAGCTAACCTCCATCTGCTTTTCTTAGACGCAGAAGCACCAGAAATATCAGTGTGTATGAAACATATGAGTCATCATTACTAGTATGCATCTGGTAATCCTAAAAACAGAAACATAAAAAAAAATTCTGTGCAGAAAAAATTCACAACTAATACAAATAGGTGTGGATGACTGAAAGGATCATGGAAAGTTTAAATAGATGCCTCGATATATGTGCAAACAAAAACAAAGGAAGGGTTTGCAACATCCCATAGTACAGAAAAGATTTTCATGAGCATCCAAGTTAAACCAGTGGTTTTTGTATATATAAAACATTGGCTAACATAAAGCAACAATAAAACAGTTTGAAGATAAGGAACAGCAGACAACAAAGGGTAGTTAACATTTTTTGAGTGATAGAAGAAATACAAGTTTGTCTGCAAATTTTGGTAGCCAGTGAGACAGTCATCATCCCTTCCATTTATCTTGGTACTACAGACTTCTTTGTCTTTCATATTTGTGTTTATACGCTTATGAAATATTACTTGCTCAGTTTTGTAGTCATATACTTACTGTTTACACATTTCTTACTAGTTTACAATTCCATGAAACAGAGGCTGTTTTTTCCTCTGTGACAGAAATAGACATGAAGAAGTCAAGGATATGGCAGGTGATGGTTTGAACTGTATCCTGGCCATGGGTGCAGCAGTGACTTCTGGAGTAAAGATCAAGACTCCTCATGTAGTGCACATGGGAGAAAACAACTATATCCCCCTTTGCACCCTGCCATATTCTTTAAAGAGACCTGTGCAATATATAAAGAAATCATATAGGAAGTAAATCCATCATTCCTGGTTAACCATAGGCAACTCTAATTTAGTGCAATGAGGCAGAAAATTCTTGGGAAGTAACTGAGCTGAAAGTTAAGCTTGTGGTACAGTGGCATAAAGAACTGCAAAGAGTAATTACTGGAAGGGTAACTCAATTAACAGGAACAAACAACTGATTGTGCAATTAAGGAACACCCTGTAAATCATTACAAACCTCTTGTCATGCAGCGTTTCTCCGCAGTCCTGCTGTAGTGGCCCTGCTCAGTCATCTAAGAGTTAGGGCTAAGCTGCAATCATGTTTTGATTGCAATATTATGAACCAGTAATGATGATGACTTATGTACTTTCCTAAATTAGCCTGAATAACAATGCAAATCACTAACCCTCTATTTTACTAATGTTTTGACATATGACAGAGTGCGTGAAGTCATATTGACTCGTGCAGAACCAAATACCATATATACCACATGCAGGTTTACTGGTTTGCCTTCGTGCTTTTCACACAAAAGACCAGCTCTCCAAGGGAAGGCACAAAGCTCCTTCTTTATCATAGATCATTTAACCAGAATGCAATAAATTGTTCTGTTTCGAGTTTCAAATCCACTCAGACACCACTGGGTGGAAAACTAGATTTGCACTTCTTTGATTATAAGGTTTGCTTCTATTTAGAAAAGATAGGAAGAGAGAGAATAAAAGACCTCATTTCAGTATTATGCAAAAGGAGAGTAGCAGAGAAAAAAGAGATTGATAGAACAAAGCAGAATAGTGAGAATATGAGAGAAGAAGAGGATATAAAAACTAAGTTGGTACGACTGTTCTAGAGATAAGATTCCTTGAAACTTCACCTTTATGAGCTTGTTTGCAGTTGTTTCTTTAATTCTTTGTGATGAAATTGTTGTGTTGGACTCCTCTCCTGGCTTAGGATGTTGGTTTTTTTAGTTTAAAATTTCAGTGAAACTGTATGAGACTTAGGTAAGAGAAGGAAATAAAATGTTTCTCCTGCATTTTGTCATAGCCTTTCTGACTACTGGAAAAATGTTGATTAAAAAAAAAAAATCCTACACTGTTCCTCTGAATTCCCTGGGGGATTTTGGTTTGTTTTTCCTTTCAATCTTTTGTTCCAAAGGCAGCACCTACATACTCAGACAGAATATGCCCTCATGGTGATTGGGCCATCACTGTCACCCGAAAAAAAAAACAATAGAAGCCCTGTTCCCCAACCTCCTTTCGGCCATACTGAGATGCATTAGCAACTTTTTTCTGAGAGCACAACCACTGATATGTCCTCCAGCACTGACTGCTGCTCGTGAGCAGTGCCATACTGGCTGCTCTGAAGAAATGCCATCTTTTCACACACTGAGCAGTACAAGCAATTGTTTCTTACACTGTCCTTTGCTGAATGCATTTTTAAACCATGTTGACAAAAATAATCTCTAGGGGAAAATTGCCTTCTGTGGTCCATCGGTCCTTGGCCTGAGTTTAGAGAAGCTACTAACGAGGCTGGTGATTAGTGACAATTCCGATGACAGGACGTATGGTGGGAACATCTGGCTGGATGGTCTGAACTGGATGCAAACTCAACAGCCTGACCCACCATTTGCTAGTGTGCAAATGACTTTATATTACGGAAACTGCCGGATCATTTATCTTCATTAAGCCACAGTCCCTGAAACCAATAATTAATGACAACCCGTCTTGGAATGGCTGTGTGGAAATGTAAGTACTAAGGGAATAAACAAATCCTGGAATGAGGAAAAAGCACAGGATGGAGGGGAAGAGACATAAAAATGTGTTCTCTGAAAGCATTTAGGATCCTGAGAGGACATTTCAGCATGGACTGGACCTGACTAAAGTGAGCAAGACCAGTGGCTGCGTGGAGCTGTCTGAATGTGGTGTAAGTGACACAGCTGGCAGAGGACAAGCCTAGCAACTTTCCTGTCACACTAGGCATGGGCTGTAGTGGTCTAGTGCTGCCTGTCCCCTGTTATTGTCAATAAATAGCAGGGCCACAGCTGTGATTCATATCTACAAGAGGAGTGGGAGGTGGCTCTTCGTGTGAAGTGTAGACAGGGACTGTGTCTTCTGAGGTTTTCTGTGCATCCAGTCCTAAATTTCAGCCTATCGTAGCTGTCCACTTTCCTGAGATACATGAATTAAATGTTCTGTTTTCCTTGAAACAGGGTACTGTGTCCTAGGTACCTTGGTATTCAGTCTTTGTGAAGAAAGTGTACAAACACAGCTGTGAGGTGGTTGCCACAAGTTTTCCAGAAAGAAAACTTCAGTGAGAAAAAGTTAACAGCTTCCATCTAAGAAGGACAAGACAGTGACAGTAGACTTTAAAACACACTGTGCACTCAAGGAGCTCAGCAGAAAGAAGCCTGGTATGGAGCTCTCCTCAGCATCACGGGCCTCTGTTACAATTTGTCCTAAAGAAAGGTGATTTGTAAAAGCTGTGATTTAAAGTTAGTGTGAAAGTGGTTTCCATTTACTCTTGTGTTATGTTACTTCACATAAAGACTGGAGAATTGAACACTAATTTTAAAAAATGTTGATGGGAATTGTTGATGAGTTTTGTCCAGTCTTCACAGAGAGGATTTTTTCATGACTTCTAACCAGCATTCAGACTCAGCACTAAAAATGCACTTTCACTCTCTGGGTCCACTGCTTGGCTAATCACTTTATACTTAGTAGTTTTGTAAAAACAACTTGTATCAAAATGGAGGGAAGCCTCTGACATTCTTCTTTGGCCTTTTCTACGAAGAATGGCACATGAAATCCTTCTTCTCTGGGCTGTGAAGAAGTCAACTTTAAAAAGAGAAGATTCCTTTATCAGCAAATCCCAGCAAGATTCCAATTGGACTAGCAGGAGAGAAAGTTCTAACTCATTTAAAATAGCCTTGACAAGTTTATAATGAGCTTGTATGAGGAAGCAACCTCAGGTCACACAGGACTGGACTTGATCCAATAAATATATTTTGGTTCCAAGTTTTAAATGTGCTGAAGGCTGTTTTATATTTTAATGAAATTTAGGAATATGTGAATGCCTTTTCTTCTGGTGTTTCAGTGTTTTTAAAAGATGAGTAGCATTCTGTACCTATTGAGAAAAAGTACAAGTACGTAACAGAGGAAGAAGCAGAAGTAAAAATGGTAGGGAAGAAAAGAAATGAGATTTGGGCTTATTCACAGGCCTCTATTTTTTATAGTAAGGGTAACATACATTGACCAATGATTCACAGTCTGCTGGTGATCTGCAAAACTATTCTAAATGGCTCACAATTGCTCTAAGAAAAAATGTCACCTTCCTGTAACTAAAATTTAGCAGTAACTGTGTATAATGCACCCTGAGAAATGTAGAGACTCGTCAGGAGACTGTTATTCCAAAGCCTTGTAACTCAGTTAAACTGCCTTCATTAATATGATCATTTCTATTTTACAATTAGGATAAACAAAGGGATACCGAAAAGACACACAGCAGTGAATCAGCAAAATCAAGAAATCAGCTTGTTCACCCTGTAGGGCTTGAAAACATATAGGAAAGCATGACAGGTATGGCTGCCAGACTTTCAGAGGACTGGCTTGGCCGGGTGTCCTGCAAGGGACATATTGATGATTGTAATTTTTTTTCTGTTACTTCCTGGAAGCAGTTATGAGGACATTTGTTGAGGGGTTAGACAGGGAAGTATGCAGGAGGATTTAGTGCAGAAAGGGGAGTCCTGAGATTACAAGCAGCAACAAGAGAGGGATGACACAAAGAAAAAAAAATAATAAAAAAAGAAAGTTATTCTCTTATCAGGAACCAAGTCTGCTTACTGGAGAATTTCAAAAGTTCAGTTCTTCAGCATACATTTCTGGACACTCAGACACTCAGGAAGGTCCCTTCATGGTGGTTCTCTCCAAGGAGAGATGATCACCCTGCAATGTCAGAGCTACATGCAATCATCCTCAGATGTGCACATCCCGAGATCCCACCACTTAAGAACAACCGACACTGTAGGGAGAAGGTTCCCTCCATGTGCTGACTCTGGGTGATCACCTCTTCTGGTAGTTGTGGTGCCTCAATTTGCAACAATATATGGATAGAGGCGGTGGGCAGCTCCACACACCAGTAAGTACAAGCGATGGAATTCAGTTAAGACATTTGGTACTGATGGATAGAACCCGTGATCCTATTTAAAGTCATTCCCTCCTATAAGGAGAAAGGAGTAGTGTGACCTAGAGGCAAAGCCAATTGCTTCTATATGTGTGTTAACTGCCATTCATTGTGAAATCTGATGAAAGCCTCTGGGCGAAACCACAGTATTAATAATTTCTTTACTGTAAAATTGAGGCTGCTATTCATTCCTGCATAAAAATCCAGCACAGTTTGTGAACTCCAGCCTGTTCCTGTTTCTCCAGTGAGCACCAAATGTCAGAATCTGGTCACTGATCCTCTGCTTGTTAGGAATAAAATGATTAAATGATAAGAAACTGGAAACCTGCAGGAATGTTCTCCATTTCAGGAGGCTATGAAACAGATGGCTTGGTTATAGCATCGTTTCCCTCTGCAATAAAGGTTTTGTTTTAATTCTGTAAGTACAGCTTATCTGTCTCAGCCAAGGGGATCTGAAAGGCTTTGTCAGTTTTGTGTGTCTGTTTGGGGACAAGACAGAAAAGTTGCTTGCCATGGAAAATTAATGTTTTTCAATACAGCAAAAAAAGGAGGGGAAAAAGAGACACGTTATAACCAAGGAAACACTGATTTTTCATGCAGGACAGGAAACAAAGCACAAAATAAAGTATATGGGGGAAGAGGGGAGGCAGAGCCCCATCATGTGGCAGAAAGTCCAATTCATGTTCCTCCGGCTGTGGATGAATCACCATGTCCCAGTGATAATGTTGTGGGACATTGCTCTGTGCAGCTGGCCTTTAAATATTTAAATCTATTGGACTACAAGAAAGATGTCTGTTCTTTGCCAAGCAGCTGCCTATAAACAGCTTTCTAAATTGCAACTCTAGACCTCACTAGTCTAATCCAGAAGAGAACAGGAGGAATCGTGTAATTAACTTTTCCCTTTCTTTCAGAAAATAACCCCTTTGTGCTGGGAAAGCAGGCATGGGCCCAAGCCTAGAAAGGAACTGAACTGAGCTTTTTTGGTGTTTTTTTGTTCAGTTTGGGAGTCTGCTGTGATTGGGGGCAGTAATGCAACTATATGCTGACTGCTGGCTGCTGTCTTGTTAAAGCGAATTTCTCCATCTCTCTGTTGCCCCTTAGCCAGATATCAAAATAGACATTTCTTCAGGTAATTTCATATTCCAGGACAGTCACCCCACTCAGCTAGCTGCAGGCAGACAGAAGATTATCATTCAGTGACCAGGAATTACTATTTCAGGATTTTCATGGCCCCAGAGCTACAGGAATGCAATGTAGAAGTCCCTTCACTTTATGTCCAGGTCACATCTCCTAGGATTTCCTTACATATATACACCCCAAACAACTTACTCCAAGTTGAGGAAGACAGGAGCAAATAACTTGCAGTCATACCCATGGGACTTTGTAAAAGAGATCAGAGATATATTCAGCTTTTTTTCTGACAAAGATCAGCTCTTTAAGAGATTTTGGTACATTGCACTGATTCCAACAGGAGCTGAACTTTGAGATGAGAATTAGGTTTCTGAATAACATCCAGTTCTGAAGTTTCATGATTAAGGACTTTCCTGGCATAAAGATGGATTTGTCTAAATACAGTTTACTTCTGGAAGAGTCTGCTCTAGATCTCCAAAAAAGATTGGAAATCATTACAAAGTTCTCTCCTGAGCCTTCTCTTGCTTTCTCATCTCTGCTAATGAGCATTTATTCATGGAGAACACATTCCATCATGTCATTTTGTTACCTTTGCCTCTAATGATGAAGTAAAGTGTGTACAGAATAAATAAATAAGTTTGTAATAAACTCATAAGTTTATTACAAACTTCTGCAAAGTTAGATGTTTCATTATCAACTTGGTCCAAAACTTGTGGACTACCTGGGTTCATCCTTAGAAAGAACTTCCTGGAAAGCGGATCTGTGAACCATCTGGACCATTTGTATTTCTAGATTGGATATGAGTCTGTGGTGGCTCACCTCTGCTTTACTGTGAGTGAGGGTGCAGCAAAGGGCTGACCAGAATCCTTCACCTCCCACAGAGACCTTTGCTCAGCAGGACTGCAGCCACAGGTCACTTGTTGGCAGCCTTTGCCACGTGGCTTCTTCCCATTTTCAGTTCTGTTCCTCAAGGGTGGGCATTTGCATCATGAAGTTGAATGGTAACTTGATAGAAGAGCTAGCAAATAGGATATGGACCTGTCACAGAAAAGTACTCCTACATTAGGACATTTGTTCCTAAGAAAAAATTCTTAGATACTTTATGGAGAAATATTCTTTTTATGGTGAATATAGCAGCCATCACATCCTGTACACATGAGCTGGGAAAGTATCAACCTTATTATTAATACTTTTTCCTATACATCTAAATTATACATCTTCTGTACTATGTATGTCACAAAAAAAAGACTTGAGAAAAAGTGTCTGATCTAAGGATCTTCAGGCTGAGTGCAAGAACAAGTGAAAACAAGAAGATGAAGTTCTTAAACAGAACTAGGAAAAGGTCATGCTTCATCCATTGGGCAACACTCGCTTCCTTCCCTCCCTTTTAACCTATGTTTTTTCTGCCCTATTGGGAGTTCTTTCCCTGTCTGCAAAAGGTGGTGGCTCTGTAAGAGAAATAGTTGGAAAAGAAACAAATTCAAAAGGTAAAAGCTGTAATTTATGGTGAAATGGTTGATAGAAACTCTAGAAGGGCATACACTGGAAGATAAATGGCGCTGGGGAATTTATGGATTTATGGCAGGGCTTACTGGGGTGGAGGAAGGTGACATTTGAGCATGCCAGAACTATATTTACCATAGAAAATAGTGCATTAAATGTATGCAGATTGTTTTTTTTTGATTCTAGGAAAGTGTCAATATCTCTCCTAGAAACTTCAAGGTCCACAAAGGAATCTTCACTTGTAGAAAAGGAAAGCACAAATGCCAATAGCTTGAGCCAGCTGTGGATGTTTCCCTGTTTCTGGAAGAATGTGGAAATATTTTTGACTTTATTAATTATTTTTCAAAGTTTTGTATTTTCTGTTAACAGCTTTAAAAATACCTCACAAGGATTATATTCAAAAGGTCAGAAAGTGGTATTAGTCAGATTTGTTTTGCTGAGCGTCCTTTGAAGACTGTTTCTACAGTAAACAAAGCCTTGAGAAATCCTTAATTGTCAATTAAATAGTTCTTGTGGAGATCCCTATTTTTTGAAAAAGGGCATTTTAAAGAATGTAAACTGATATAGGCATAAAGTTTCAACTTGGCTTACTGATGCTTTGTATAAATTTGTTCTCAGTGTATTTCAAATGTATTATTTGCAAACCTGTTTACCCAGTGCTCAGTTTTGGCTCCAGGTAAATTATTTTCTTTACAAATACTAATATACATTATATTTCTCCCCAGCTATCGTTCATCTGCTTTCTTTGTTGGTACTCAGTTGTTGGTGCACACCTTTTGTGGCATTATGGAATGAACTTTCTTAAGAGCTTTAGATGAGTGAAAGTCTTGCGATTTGTAGGGGCTGGTCCTTCACAGGACACTTCACTGTCAGAGAGCTGTGAACTCTGTCCCCCAGAGGCAGAGCTGGGAATCATTGCAGTAGATGCCCACATCCAAATCACCTTTTACAATAACTTTCAGTCAGGTAGAAAACTGTATGGCCTCAAAACTCTCTTGCCTTTTCAGGTATCACTTTCCCAAGAATCCCACAGCCTTCCCTGCACATTCTGTAACCCGAAGTAAGTTAGTCTCTGTTCCCCCCCATCTCTTCACAATCACAGTTTCTTGTCTACTGTCTGTGTATCCTTGCTCCTGCCTATCTTCATTACTGACCATGTGACTGAACACTTTTAATTAATTCACCATGGATCAGTTTAACACTGCTCCTTTCTTTAATTCACACCACATCCTGCCAGCTGTTGAATGTTGTTTAATTCTGAAAAGCTTTCCAGTTACAAGCTGCTATGCACTGTGTCATCTTGTATTGACATCTTGAATCTTTAATAAAGTTGTTCTCAAATAATGTTTCAATAAATTAAATGCACCTGCTGAGCTGAGATTCTGCATATCAACATGATGAACAATTGCATTTAATGGGATAGGAGATAAAGTTAAAGAGAGGGTTTAGAGTAGCCTAGAAAGACAGAAAAACAGCCTTCCCACTATTTTTTTTTTTTTTGCATCCAGAGATTTCAGTTCTTTTTGCCTGAGATTTCTCCCAAATAATTGTCAAATTTAATTATTTCAAACACATACCTAATAATGCAATTCCTGAAAAACTGTCAAACATGTAAAAAGGAGTGGCGAGAAAAGCCCTGGAGGGATTCTGTTTAGAATTACTGCAATTCAGAAAAAGATGTGTGTATCAATACTGAGGGCTTGGGTATTTGCATCTGCATATAGATGTGCACACGTGTTTATACACGCATATGTATTCATTTGCATACTAAACAACTTCTATGAAAAAAGAAAAGTAGATGCTTGAAAAGTGTCCCTTTTTAGACAGGAACAAAGCCCAGAATATTTCATTTCTGACTCTGCATGTTGATATAAACAGTACAAACAGTTCATGGGAAGATTAGTGCTGACTTGTGATGAAGAAGCAGGGTTTGTTTTCTGTGAGGCTTCATTATGCTGTGGAAACTCAGATCCTCACAGGTGCACAAGCACCCAGTTACAAATGAAAATCAGTAAGAATGAATTATATTCACCTCTTTAAGAATCTGAGCCAGAGCAGAGAGGGCCATTTGTTGGTTTCTAGGAACTTGGGAACAGGTGCTTTCTCAAAGATGCTGCAAATAGAGATGAGGTCAAGGTCTGCTGCTCAGTGAAGGAAAGATAATGTGTTAAAGTACTAGTGCACTCAGCTCCCAGGCAGCTTCCCTGTGTCCCCAGGAGCAATGGGGATCAGGCAGAGTTAACCAGCTAGAGAAGAACAATGTCAGGACTGGAAATAGCTGAGAAGTAGGAAAATGGGTGCAGGACAAGTAGTTTAAATTAACTCTAGTCCAGGTATTCCCAGTACCTCTCAGTTCTTTTTTTGTAGATTAACACTGATTTACCTCATAAAGGTACAGGAAGGACAATACACCAGAGCTGTGCTGAATGAAAGTATAATGTGTCCTGAATCACAGTGGGGAAGTCTCCTAGAAGCCAGTCAGGGGCAAATGCTCAGCTGAACCACATCAGAGAGGCTAGGACAGAGGAAGCTGTAAAGGATGTTCTCCATCTCTGTTCTGCTTTCAGAAGACACAAAGAAAAAGTTTGGTGAAGAGGGGCTTTCAAAGAGCAGAGACCACTATAGCATCACTAGCCCTCCCTGGCCTGTCCCCTCCTCTTAAACTAATGAGACTTTCATCCACACAGACCTCTCAAGACAGAGAAAGGAAGGACTAAAGCAGACATTAATTTTGTGTCTAAGAATATTCTGAGATTTTAAAGGCCATAAGACATGGTGAAGCCTACTCATGCTTAATTTTCCCCTTGATTTTTGTCATTTACTTCAAGATGTCAGAGAGGGATTACATTACCTTTGCTAGACTTCTATTTTGTCAGTGACTTTTGAGGCTGCTCAGGCATATTTTATGCATGTGTATGAATGTGCATGTGCATGAGATTAAGGTGTCTGGATTTTGTACGTTTTTTACACAATATATTTACAAAGCCTCAGGTTTTAGGAAGAATAAAGCTGGGAGAATCAGCACAGATAGTAATAGCTTCTGCTAATGGTGGTAATTTAGAGATCAACCAGAAACTAAATCAGGTACATTTAATTTTTTGCTAGTATAAAATAGTGTTCCTGGTTGCTTGCTTTACTCAAGAGTACCCTGAAAGTTAGAACTGGGGAGAAGCAATTAATATTATGCTTCTCAGATGTTGAGCAAGTGTCTCTTGGGAACAATTTCTATTATTCAGAATAAAATTAGAGCCTGTGAGAGCTCTGCCACCCAGTATTAAAACTCTTCCACTCCCTAAATATTCCTTGATTTTACCATTTCTGTGAGTACCTGAGAATGGATGGTAATTCCCCTGAAAAGAAACCTTAATAGCATAATTAAAGCTGCAATGTGTCCTTTCCACTCCAGTTTTGAACTGCAGGGAGCTCAGTACTGTAATCTCACTTCTGAGGTTATACATATGTGGCTCCCACTGAATTACTGCTGATTCTGAAATGCATCATCTGCTGTCATTCCAGATCTGGTCCTTCTCTCCCCTCTGCTTGTAGTACTTTTATAGCACCTCGGGACCTACTGTCTGAACACTACCCCACCCTAAATAAACCACTATGAACCAGAAAAGAAATCTCCTTGCTATTGCAAGTGTGAGCTAAGTTGTGTTTAGCCACAAGTTCCCAGTCTGGCCAGGCCACATGATCTCAGACCACTCATAGTTTCAGCCTTTCAGAGGTTTCAAAGGGGGATAATTTCCTTTCTCCTCTTTTCTCTGTCTTAATATGCTGACTGAGATTTCCTGAGATATTGCAGCAGGGAAAAAGAAACATGTGGTGCAACCTGATGTGAAATGATTATTGAAGGTGTTGCTGTGGACAGGCCAATTGTTGACCTTGGCAATATGATGGATTGCTCCAAACCATCCGTATCATCTTAGGAAAGATGCACAGACATTTCCTCTTACACATCTTTCAAATCATTCACCCGAGTGTGAACTACACCATAGGGAAAGAGCTGAGTTCTTGTTGATCTTCCCAGGCCGCTTTTGCTTAAGAAAAGCACAAGTAAACAAAATTTATATCTATACCATTTACTTGATATAAACAAGTTGCATTGTTGGTCAGATGATGTACAGAAGCTGTCCCATTAGCTTGACAGCCTGTAGCGAGTAACTGTTGGTTTTGAAAAGGAAACAAAGACACAATGCTTTTGTTCAGTTAGAAAGTTTAGTTTGGGTTGTTTTTTATCATTAAGTACAGAAAACTGTGAAGTCAGGTTGTAGCAACCACAAGGCCAAGCAGCATAAGTGCTGAGGCAAGCATAACAGACGTCTTCTGGGTAGCCAGTAAGAGTTATGTCCTAATGTGGTTAAGAGATGCTTAGGAAGTGAATATGTAAAAGAGCTGCTATAAAGTAGGAAAGGCAAGTCTGAGGGGGGTGACTGCTTTACACAGGACAATATTTCTAGGTGTCAGAACACTCCACATCTGGCAGGTTGTGTTCAAGTAAACAAGGCTCAGAACAGCTTTAATGTTGGAAATATGCTGAAATTTTAACTCTGTTCCCTGATTCCTGCTTAAACAAGCCTGTGACTTTTTCTAATAGCAGAAGCAAACCAAGCAGAGATAAAATGTGGCAATTGTGCTACTTAATTTCAGTGTTATCCGACATTTGTGATCCTGGTCTCCCATAATACAGGTTATTGATACAAAACCAGTTGATTTTTCTCTGTCAGTGAAGCTAAAGAAGGCTTGCATTCAGTCCAAATCTTCTTTTGAATGCTATTGCTGGGAGAGAGACATTTACCTCTGTCTTGGGGATACAGTCATTAGGAGAACAATTAAAAAAAGTGATCCTGTTCCTTGCTGAGCAGCCCCGGGTGGCTTTGCCTAGACAGCCTCTCCAAGGGAATCAGCACGACGGAGGGTAGGAGGACAGCATCCCACGTGGCAGCTAAAAGTAGGGTGCAGGAATGCACCAGGACAGACGAGAAAGTCTAGGAAGCAAAGTCCCAAAGCAGAAATCCCTCTTGATAACATGAAAAGCCTCCTCCCCAAAGCAGTGAAGGAGGGCAAAGAGAGAGAAGTACATAACTAGTGATGCTCGTGAGGCAGGGTTTGCACCCAAAAGACCTTGTTTGGGATTTGGATATGAATTCCCTAGAAAATATGAATTCGAACATTTATGAAAGAGTTGTTCAGGTGCCTTGAGTTTCGCAGAACTGTGCAGGCAGCTGAACATGAGGTATTGCAAGCTAAGAACAGCTGTTGCTCTAATTTATACCTCAGGGCCCTTTTGCTGCTCAATGTCTGTTGAAATGGAGTGGACCTAGAGGGAATGTAAATTCAACTTATTTTTTCCCTTCTTTTAGTCTGTTCTCTCAGAACGTAGCATGATACACTCTGTATTTTCCTATTAATTTTTTTTTTTGAAAATCTCCTCAAAATACCATTTTTATTAATGTTTTAGCCCATGATCTACTGTTTGCTTCTGTCACCCACAGGATGTGAGAATGTGATGAAACTCATTTGGTCAATGTAGAAGTAGGTAGTTTTCCAGAAAAGAAATGGACTCCTAAATTCCCCTGAAATGACATGTCTGTTTACTCTGAGTCTCACTGAAATGGGAGCCAATTTGTTTTATAAAGCTGTCCTTAGCTCCTTCTAAGAGCTAGTGATAGAAACTTGAGCTGGGCCTGCAGGGATAGCAAAGAGCATTTTAAAAGGTGGAAAATCCTTTTCACAGTGAACTAGTAGCTCTTTCAGTGAGTGAACAAGTCTTCCTCTCAAATACATGTGCCACTGACAAAACTAGACCACGCCACTGAATTACAGACTCTTTGGTGCAGTTAGGTAGTCTTACCCTTTATGGCTCCTCTTTTATTGAGATTGTATATTGCGTTCTCATTCTGTGTCGGCTATATTTTAACTTCTGGTTCAAAGTAGTTCTTTCTGGGAATCAGTCGCCACAGTATGCTGGGCTTATATCAAGGATGCTGGAATTCTCTACTCATAATGCAAAATTCAAAGCCTTTATTAATATTTTGCAGTGTTTTTGCATATGTCTCGTTATGTGTATAACTAGACTCCTGTTTAGCATGTGTATCAGTGACATGCAATGCAAAGTATATAAACTTAGTTGCAGAAATAGAGCTGCATCCAGTGCCTTCCAAAAATAGCTAATTTTTTTAATCTTCTTTATAGATAACACTTCTGAAAGCTGTCAATATATACAACAACTTCTAGATCAAATATGCATTACTGTCATGTTAAAAGGGGCAGAAAAGAAGAATTTTCTGTCCAATCTCTATTAATTTATTTTTTGTTCATCAGTCTTCCCCCTTCCCAGGAGATCAAAGGCTTTTAATGTCCAAAACAGTCTGTTAGCATCTCACCTAATGAGACACTTTGCTTAACAGATTTGCTGAGATGGACAGGACATTCGATATCTTTTTGTGTAAGGACTGCACTTAATAGCGATAGAAAAACCCCTCAGCAGGTTTCTCATGTGAGTTATTTCACCATTGATGAAACTGTCAGCACCTAAAAATGGACTCACTCTAACAGTTCACAAAATAACACATTTATTAATACAAATTTGTGAAAATTTATGGGGTTCGTTGTCTCTGGAATAGGGACTAACCACAAAAACATGCTTAAACTATGTAATAATAATAATAATAATAATAAAGCCAGGGATAGGCACACACGCCAAAGCAAAAGCAACCTACAAATGACGAAAAAGAACTTATAAAGAATAAGCAAGGCAAAAACTTAAGTACACACTATAAAGAAAAAGCAACTTACAGTGAAGTAATAAGTAAAAATTTTGAAGTATTATGGAGAAAAAGTAAAATTAGTATATATGTATAAAGCAATGGCTCACCCTGAGGCGTCCTGAGAACGTGGAGGGAGAAAAATGTAGCCTGTCAGTTACCTGCGTGGAGTTGATGGACCTTCTCCCCAGTTTTTTCTTGGGTCTAATCTCTTTTTATACTTTTTTCTTTAGACAGTTTGAGTGGCTGTAGTCAACAAACTGATTTTTGGGGTGATAGACAGATGAAGTAGGCCCAAGAGTCCCCTTCTGGAGTTCCTGGCAAACAGGATGTTCTCAAAAAAAAAAGACTGTGTTATTTTTATATCACTCCTTTCTTCATTTTAGTCCTTTTATCAGTTTCTGGGAATGTCTCCCCAGGTGTTAGAGTTTTCCAGGAAGCCATCAGAAGATTTTTTTTCTTCTTTTGTGTGGCCTTATCTGTCACCTTACAATTACTCATAAAGCCAGTCATAGAAAATGTGATGGGTCCACAGTGCGCCCACGTGAATATTTTTTATACTATTGAAATTGAGGTACTTTAACTCATGTTAATTTCCATTCTAAATAAGAAAGATCAAGATTCTAAGAATGGGTAGTATCCCTTTTTAAAATGTCTGAAGCTTTATTTATGTATTTGGAAGTCACCATTTGCCTACTTCACCGTTTTTTTTTTCCTATAGGGAACTATATATTTCAATAGAAAGAGACATAAAATATTTGTGTTTTGTTGGAATGAAAAATTTCTGAAGACTTCAAACAATCCACTCGTGCTCTTCTTGGCCACCGGGTAGAGCTCTCCTTCATGAAAAATTTCAAATTTTTCAGATGTTTTTCCCCCCTGGCACGAAGCAGCTTCAGTCGCAATGGCAGCTTTTCTCTACATGTTTCTCTCTTATATAATCATCTGGCCTTCAAACTCTTTATTCTTGGTAATATTATCTACCTTTCTTCACATTTCAGTAAGCACAGCTAAAATTCTATCGCTTCACACTCAGGGTTTCTGTGGTTTGAAGACAAATACAATATTGCAAGGCATTTCTTGGCCTGATCTCACTGAAAATCCTTTGCAAAGGCAAAGCCAGTGGACTCAATTGACCATGTGATTTGACTTCTGTGGGTTAAACATAATGATTTTTTCTAACTCTCCTCCGACCCTGGCCAGCATTCCACATCTGACTGCATCCTGCTCCTTCACTGCAAGAGGTAGTTTAAGTTTCTCTAGCTAGCTGATAGTTTTTTAGAATTCAAATCATATCTGGATCTCAGAGACTATTTAAAGAAGTTTGGAAGCAAGCAGCCTCCTAGCTTTGGGGAATGTGCTTCTCAGCTCTGTGCTTTTGACTTTTCATTATTTCTTGTTTTCCTGACAATAATACTATTAATACCAAGTTAACGGGAATTCCCTGGTTGAACTTGTTTTTTTCACAGACCTCTTATCTATCTGAACATTCATCTGCCCAGAGCTTAAATCCTGCCTTTAAGTTTTATAGCATTTGTTTATATCAGATAGAGATTTTTGTTGAATATTCTTCTTCTTTGTTAAAGAAGATGGAGTTTCATGTATAGCACTTGCTTTTATGAAATAGTTTTCATTTTTTTAAATTATTCCTTTTCTCTGTTAAAAGAGACAGATTTTCATGTAAACTCCATAACACTGTTCATATCTCAGAGTCCTATTGTAGCTGCAGAGTTAGCCTGAGATTCAGGGCTGAAATCAAAAGTGGTAAAAGAAAGAAAGGACTCTAATGCAGAGGTACAGCAGCTGGTGCTCCACCATGGGTTGAATGTCAAATTGCACCCCAGATTTTTTTCGGAGTCTGCCCATTTTCCACTAAAGACATCAGTAACATTATGTTGTTAAGAGCACTCTTTTATATGATTTTGGGTATAGATACCATAGTAACTTCCATGCCCCGTGTACTCATTCAGCTCTGGATTGATCTTTTTTGGATCTATATGAAATGAAATAGTCTTCTTGATGATCAAAAGGTTGGAACATTTGTCTTCCTTACACAATGGGGATATTTTTTTAAACATTCTGAAAGCCAATAGCATATAATAAGGCCATTTGTCTAAGCCTGTGCCACTGACTCTGTGGCAGGATTCTCCAGACCTTCACAGGCTAGAAGTAATGCACGGTTTTACCCAAAATAAACAAATCAAATGGGGTCCATCTTCATCTGTTAGGTCCATAACAGTTCGTTGCTAACCACAATCCCTGAAACTAAACGTCTCTTGGATGCAAGCTGCTCCTTACTACCCCTGCTTTATTATCTGCATATGAAACAAATGGTGCTTTTCTGTTATACCATTTATTCTTCAGAGTGTAAAACTTTAGAAAAGAAACACAACTAAGGCATCTGTCTTTGAATTTTAAGAAAATACTTTAACACACCATAACACATCACACTCTGCATATTGTGCTAAGCCCTTTTAACAGCAAGTGGAAGGTGTGACAGAATTAAGTTTGTGCCTGCTGCCCTCTGTCACAGTTTGGCTGCTAAAACAAAAGCTTCTCCCATCACTACACTTAATCTAAGGTGATGTTAGTCACCTTAGGAAGCAAACATAGATTGTGTTGGGAGTGTTACTGCCTGGCTCACAGTGTCTGAGCACTCTCTGCTCTATCCAACCAGAATATGATGAGACTCCTAGACCTTTTATAAATATTTTACTTAAGGTAGTGAGTCATACTGAAAAGATATTCATAATGAATTTATTTACTCCTTTTCTTAAGCTACAGCAAATAATTCAAGAAAATAGCAATTTAAACAACTTGTGGTTTTGTATGACACAGCTTCTTTGCTGATGTAAATAGACGTAATTCTTTTTTCTTCAGTGGAGGTGTACTAATTTGTGTTTTTGGAGAATCTGTCCACATCTCCTTATTGTGCTAAGGTTATCTATGTTGTCAAATGTCATCTGCTGCAAAGAACTTTTACTGTGTATTGAAGTCAGCTCAGGGACAACTTGTCAGATTGTATTATTTCCAAGTGTTGTGGTAAAATACAGTCAGAAATGCAGAAACCATCTCTCTTTCAGAAAGGTGAAAGAGCAATACAGAAGAGCAGAGACATACAAATACATCTAGACGATATCATCTTTCCTAAAATACATGTTTTGCTGGAATGTGATTTTAAAATTAGTGTTACGTATTTGTATATTTTAGAAATAATTAACAATTTCTTATTTGTTTCCCTCTCAACATTTTAGTGGGAAAAATTTTTTAAAAAAATTATTAAAAATGCTTACTAAGAAGGAATACTAGTAAAATTTCCCTAATACAGAAAGCATGGGTATTTTCAGCTTTATTCAGAAATCTAAAGCTTAGATTTCTATGTTTTAACTATGCACAATATTAATAGTTAATTGCTGCAGCTGACCAGCTCAATGAAAAGTTGGAATTTTGCAGTCATGTGCACAAACAGTGTGTTTGTACAGGGCTTTTTAATAAAAGAGATTACAGTTCAATTTTGGATGAAATAAAGTCAAGAATCTCAAATTACCTTCATGGACAATTTTGCAAGCAGACACAAATGAAAAAAATATCAATTATGTGCACAATACAAAGGAAGAAGGAAACCTGACCTCCTGTTTTTCCTGTCTCTGGGTAACCTTTTCAAGAGGGTATGAAGATAAGTGGATTGGGGTCATCTGAAAGAAAGATACACTTGTCCAGAAAAACCATGATCTCAGGTGTATGAATCTCCAATTTTCATTTCTTCAACTCTATTATATTGATTTCTGGCCTTGCTTGAGTCTTGTCACCCAAAGGAGAAGGGTCTTTCAAAGTTTCATGGACTCAATTTCCCATGGGTTGGTATCTTCAAAGCAGCACAAATATACACGCTGTGGAGTGGTTCTTTCAGAAATAAGTCAACAAAAAAGGTAATGAGGGAGTTTTGTACAGACTATCAAAACCACATAAGAAATAACAGCATTTAAACCTGAGTGTTGCTTTGTGTCTCTCAGCCGTAGGGTTCCTTTGTCCTCTGTTATTTCTGTGATCAAGACTGAATTACTATCAGAAACTTTGAGGCTATCAGATAACCCTGATTCCAGGACACAGTCCCACAGCTGCTACAGTTAAACAGAGATTACTTCAGTTTACTGTAAGAAATCCAGCTCTTTCAATTTATTACTTTTCAGTATGTGAGAAATGTCTTTCTTTTTTCCTCCTCTGAAACTAAAAGACTTTTTTTCCCTGGCTCACAGTAAGGAACACCTTAGAAAGGTTCTAATTTTTCCTGCTCTCATCTGGCCATCCCAGCTGCTCTGATGGGTCCTCTACTTCTCACTACTTGGATGGTTCAGCTGTAAACCTGCAGACTGAAGAAAGCTAAAATCTCTCTTAGTTCACTTTAAAATAGTCATACATAAACATCAATGTACCTACAGTATCAGAGCCAAGGCAAGCAAAGTTTGAAGGGGCCTTCAAAGGTGTCTATACATTTCACCATTCATAAATCAAACTCTCAAATGACTGTGGCTCATCCATCAAGTGTGTTAATATCTCATTCAAAAAGACATCCCTTTATCTGCATGGAAACCTCTTTCTTCTCTAACAAGCTCCTATTTTCCTTGACAAATGAAGGGCTAGGCCTGAAAAGAGCAAATGTCCCTCATTTAAGTGACATTTCCTCTGGTGAGACCTACTCAATTTGGTTCTTGTCCCTCCTAAAGAAATCTTGAGGTCCTCCCGGTAGTGCCAATGTTCAGAGCCCAAAGACACATCTTTAACAGGACTGAAGAGAAGATGAGAAAATCCTCACAGTTACAAAGCAGCAGATTTGGTGTTTGAAGGGAGAAGCGCACTAAGTTCCAAGGTTTGTTAGCAAGTGAAGAAACAATATTTTCCATCCATCCTCCTGCCTGAGGGAAAGATGCAGTCATCTGGCACATGTTTACAGGGCATGAAATAACAACTTGGCTGTGACATTTCAGGTCAGATCCCTTCTGCTGCTGAGCTTTGAAGAAGATGGGGGAAGGGTGGGAGCACTGTGCATATATGTGGATGTGTGGGTTATTTTCTCCCATGCTTAGGATTTGATATAACTGTACTAACACCTGCTGAAAGGAAAACAGAATTCTTTCTGCCACTTGAATGACAAAGCTGCCAAAAGAGTGAAGAATATTTCTTTCAAGGATGATAAAGTAATCTATCAGTGCTGGTCACCACTGATAGAGTCTCTGAGTCTCACAGTCTCTGAGGAACCTTCAAATGCAATTTTTTCCCTGTGTAGGGTTGTACTTATTTTGATTTTCAATGAATTGCATCACTGTGAAACCACCCAAAGAGGACATACAAGAAAAGAAAAAGACTTAACTGATGTATTTCTAATGGACTGTGTAGTTCAATATTGTGCTCTGTGTTGCATTAACAGTTCAGCTCATCCCTTTCACAGGGAGTGGGACAGCTCTGGAGGGATAGCAAGTTTTTCTAAGCTATATACAGGACAATGAAATTGTAAAGACTCATTGGGATGAAGTCTTTGACATGGGTGAGACAGAGTCAACCACCACCACAGTGACACTGTATACTGGCAGTTACTTAAGATTAGAGCTTTTACCTTTCTTGATTTTGTCACACATATACTCACATCCTTACTGTCCCCCAGCACTGCATTCACCAGGTCTCAACTTCCCTTCCACACTGGGAGGTGGCACTACCAGATCAGGTCACCGACTGTCCCTCAGCATTTATCTTCCTGATCTCCATGATCTCTTCCACATCTGACATCTTTTTCTCCAGCAGGATCTTCAACTTCTTCTTTCTGTGCTATCTTCCTCCTTCTTAAACCACTTCTTTTTGAAGTGTCCTCTTTTTCCAATCCTCTAGGCCCTCTGTTTTCTCAACGTAAACAATCAACATTCAGAGCAGCAAAAAGCAATGGATGAACAGCAAAAACATTCAGTCTTGGCCCTTCCCCCTCTCACACCCCAGTTATTAGCTGCCAGTTGGCATTCACTCTGTAAACTGTTTTTTTGCCTATAATGTTTCCAGTTGGTGAAAATCAAACTCTTTCTCAGAGTCAGCAGAGCTGTCCAGATATCTACCAGTTGAGAATCTTACCCTCAGACATCTTGCTTGAATTCCAGAGCTGGGAAAAGGGGACTTCAGCATTTTCAGGCATCTTTGTTTAGCACAAGTAATTCTAGAGGTGGAAAAGTCCTTTTCTTACTTGATTGAATATTTGAGTTGCTGCTTCACAATAGGAACATTACTTTTCTCATTAAAATCTTTTGTATAGTATTTGAGCATCATGTAAAGCCTTCATATAAAAAAGATTTACTGCATTTCCTCTTCATTTTGCTTGTTCAGCTCAAGTCCTGTGTGATTACTTTAATGCAGGGGTTTGCCACTGAGGGCAATTTGAAATGCAGTGCTTGCTACTCTCCTAGCAATGAGGCTACCTCAATGAATCCCAAGCTGTCCCATTTCATATTGATGTAAATAGCAACAGTAAAGTGAGAGGAGAAACTGAAAGACAGGGAAAACCTCCCAAGTAACCTTGTTTTATATATATATATATATATACATAAAAAATATGTATGTGACATGTATGTATACTTCACTTCCTTCTATACTAATTTCCCATATGCTCAGCTTCTGATATTTTTGATGTCTACTCCTTCATAACATTTTTTTCTTGTGGCAAATCAAACCACTAAAATTCAATGGCAGAATGAATTTTGAGTTTAATATTTGCATGTCTGGTCTCAAATTTCAGCAAGTTTTGTTCCTTACAGCCCACCCACACTTGTTCCTCAGGCAGTTTCACAGATTTGATAAAAATCATTATGATGAGCCTTTGTGGGTCCTTGCCTTATAATGCATATCACTAGTCAAATGAATCCTTGGGAAAATAATTTCAGAAAATTGTGAGATAATAGTGTTTTAAAGATACCTCTGTGCATGTGTGCAGACAGACCTAAATTCCATCACCCATGTTCTGGGCTAAATGCATTCTCTTTGGTCCAAGATATTTAGCATTTGTGCCTGATACATCTACCTTCTTGTATATTGCCTGCCTTAACAACCTTCAGGTGAGAGCAGGCTCAGCTTTGCAGCATAGGCTAGTCTCTGAGGGCCTCTGTCTGTTAAGTCTAAAAAAATCAAAGATCTGCCATTTTCTAAGGATTTGAGCCAAAGTTTTAAGTTTATCTATGGCTATGAAATTCCTATCTCCGCTTCTGGGAATACTTTGTCCCTAAGATACCACTCAGGATAACAGAGGCACAGAATTTGATGGAATGCAAGATGGAGCTGCTGGCATGCTGGGCATCAGGTTGTAGGTTTCCCTTTGCAGAGGAACACAGGTGACAAGAAATGGGAATTTATTAGGAAACTCTTTCCTCCTCCTTCTTGTGCAACAGGTAGGGGAAATAAATGTACTGAGGCAGGGGGGCTTGTCAGCCTCTGTTTGGATGGCAGCCTAATGAAAGACTAGACCTGGGAGCTTTTAGCTGAGCTGGTATGGTAAAATAAGGAAGCCAGATTGCAGTGTCTATTTGTAGTATAAACCTTCCATGGTTCTGAAGCACTGTAGAGAGCAAAAGCCAGCCCTCGACATCTAGAAGTAACCTTATTTCACATTTCTGAGGGCAATTCATGTGTTTTAGTTGATGCTTCTACTATGTCCCCTGAAACAGGGAGCAGCCCTGAAGCTGTCCCATCCTTAGGGCAGCAGGAATTGATCAGGAGGTGCTTTACCTATTGCTAAATAAAGAAAATAAACACAACATCTGGATTGAACATCTGGTAATATTGAGTTACTGCCTCTGCAGAACCATGTCGAAGAGCAAGAAAGTGTTCCCTCCAAAGACTACTGTCATGGTTTGAGAGCCCCAAAATCCAATTCCCTAGTCTAAGCCCCCTCTCACATCTCAACCTAATGTGAGATGGGTTTTCCAGACAACCACACGAGACTCAAAATGGGGGAAAGGGAATATATTACAATGACTGTACAAATAAATACTACAATACATTATATACAATCTTAGCGATCTCTACCATGACATAAAAGTATTTACAATGGATCAAATCTCTTCTCCCCTCCAAATAAAAGTCCAGGAGGGAAGAAGGAAAGATCCCTTCTTCAGAGCAGCAATGTTTCTAAGGCAGCAAGCATCTATCTGTTTCGCTCTTCTTCCCATGCAGCAGCTGGATCTCTGCCAGCACACACGAGGGGTATCCAAGCCCTCGTGGCCCATCGTCTAAAGCGAGGGTCTTTTTCCGTAGGCTGTGTTCACCAGGACAAGGGTCTCTTCACTACATCATATCATGAAGCACAGGGGTCTTCGTGATGGTCCTTATCTTCAGGGGATTGAAATTCCCCTTTGCAGAGCTCCGTGCTCTGTCTCAAGCAGCTGGGGGGGGGCAAGGTCACCCTCCGCAGCTTTCCAGCTCCTCTCTGTAGTGCATCCTGCACTTCACCCCTCCCTTCCAGGAGGTGAGGGGTCTCCAAGGAGTTTAGGGGTTTTTGGTTTCATTTCTTACCCCAAAACTCTGTTTACTCTCTCTACTGCTCTCTCTCTCTCTCTCTCTCTCAGCTCTCTCTCTCCTTCCAGGAGTTCTCTCTGTGTGCTGCATGTCTGTTGTTTCTGCTGCTCGGTCTTGTCTCTCCTGGCTCCCTGCCACCGTTCCTTCGGTCAGTGCAGTTCTGCCGCTGCTTCTGCTGCTCACTCACAGTGGAGAAAAACTTCTTTAGCTTTCAGCTACAGGTACCTAGACCAGCCTTATGCTGTTCCAAGTCCCTGCAGCCCCCCACTGGGGGCTGGGGTTCCCAGCCCCCAGTGGGACTGCTGCTGTTTCTCCTTGTGGCTCCTACAACATGGCTACTTCTTCTACAACCAAACTACAACTACCTTCTCTTCTGTTCTGAGTGTGATATGTTTGTATTTTGCAGAAGCGCTCATTGGGTAAAACTTCAAAACTTCCAGGGTCACCACCCCTGGGGTTTTACCATTTTATAACTTCAGGGGGAAGAACTGTTTCCCCTCACCACAACTACTCAATGTCAGAACTTGTAGTTGGGGGGTAACATCCCTGCTCCTTTTCCACCATGGGCAAATCTTCTATTATCACTCTTTTTAGCCTCTGAATCAGCTGCCTAGACATTTAGATTCAGAGGTTTGGAGTTGTAGCTTTGGAACCCATCTGTAAAAAAGTGGATTTATATGTGTTAATTCTGTAGGATAGGAGGATTAGTTGCCTGAGCTGAGACATGAGGTAGAATAGAGGGCTCCAGCCTCCCTCACTGAACCAGAGCCACATCACACCAGGTCTCTCCTCCCTCATAAACTCATCTAGAAAAAACAAGCAGGTGAATACAGGTGGGACATATAGAACATAGAATCATTTAGGTTAGAAAATACCTTAAAGATTATGAGTCCAACTGTAAACCTAACACTGACAAGTCCACCACTAAACCATCTCCCCAAGTTCCACATCTACATACCTTTTAAATACCTCCAGGGATGGTGACTCAATCACTTCTCTGGGCAGCCTGTTACAGTGCTTGACAGCCCTTTCTGTGAAGATGTGTTTCCTAATATGCGATCTTAATCTCTCCTGGAATGACTTCAGGCCATTTTATCTTGACCTATCACTTGTTACCTGGGAGAAGAGATCAACCCTCACAGGTCTACAACTTCCTTTTGGATAGTTTTAGAGAGTGATAAGGTCTCCCCTGAGCCTCCTCTTCTCCAGATTAAACACCTCCAGCTCCCTCAGTCGCTCCTCAGATGACTTGTGCTCCAGCCCCTTCACAAACTTTGTTGCTTTTCTTTGGAAAGCAAGCATGTGGAATCTGCAGTGTTCAGTAGCATCAAGGAGCTGGCTTTTGGCTCTTACCAGAGAGACATTCTGTAGTACAGCTCTCCTCTCTGTCCTGCTGTGGCACGGGGGCCATCCTGCAGCACTCTGGCTTGTCACTTCTGTCACTTGTAGCACCCTTGGGCTTTGGGAGGGTTTGATGCTCTGCCTTCTGACCTGTGTGTGTGTGTGATCTGAAATGATCACAGCCTGCAAAAATACAGCCACAGGCAGAAAGAGGTTTTTAGCAGCTCTGGCTGCTCTGAACTAGAGATGAGCAGATGATGAATCAATGCAAGTAGAGAGGCACTGTGGGAGCAACAGAGCTCTGAGTGCAGTGAGGGGCTGCTGTGTTGGCTTGGTTTCTGACTTATGTCAGCTGGCTACAGCTAAGGTCAAAGTACTGTTCATACAGACAGGAAAACAAGTATTGTCAAAAGACATATCCAAAAGATACTTTCTGAAAAAAAAAAAAAGTCAAAGGATAAGAAGCTTTGCCTAGAGATGGCCTGAAGCTTCTGTCCTACCCTCCTCTCTGGAGCCCAAGTATCTAACTGGACATGGAAAGGGGAGACGAGAAAGGGATCGCCTACGTCTCGAGGCCACAGCTCAACTTGACCTCATGCTCTTAAGTTTACAGGAAATCCCTGTACTAGCTGTGCTGTTGCTGCTCTATGCCAAAAACAGACAGCTGTAAATATCATCATTAATATGTTTCAGGCAGGAAGTCAAGGAAATTACATGCAGGGTGTCAGTAGAGGTGAGAAGAGAAGCCAGTGCTCGTTGAGTCTAAACCTAGCACTGACCCGTGCAGCCATGTTAGCACTGGCCCAACAATTCCTCTTACCAAGGGTCTTGCTCCTGTCACCTGTGACTAACAGCGCCTTGGAGGCTGGAATGTCATTGGTGTCTGAGAGCTGCAAAGTTCTGTGCTGCAGAAGAAAGAAGTGATGAATGTGCGATGGATCCTTCAGCTATGCTGTTTGCAGCTATTATTAGGGGAGGGACCACGTTGGGCGCCACTTGCCGCAACCCGCTGGGGTAAGGGATAAGGTCACAGCACTGCGAATGAGGGTTCAGACACGATAGAAGGTCTGGTGAAGCAATGCCACTTTATTAAGCAACTCAGGGGCTTAAATAGGGTTGGTCTAGGGAAGGATCTGGAACTGGGGAGGAGCATGGGATTGACAACTTCAGGAGAGAGGGTGATTGGATGATCGAATAAGGAGGGGAGGAGTTTGGGCGTGACCATGGGAAGGGACCAATGGGAGCTACCTCTGCACTGCACCAAAACCTAGCCAATGGCAGGCAGAGGAGCGGGAAAGCAGGGGAAAAGGCGGGAAAACTGAGGGAAGAAGAAGGGGACAATATGGTGGACAAATTTTAAAACAACAACAGGGGTACATAGAACTGTATAACATCACAACAACAAACTGGGGAACAGCTGGGGTGCAACAGACGTATCTAGTGAGTGTCATTATTGGTATTAAAAGTCAAGTCCGGTATTATAAAGTCCATTTAAGGGTTATAAATGCGTCTCCATGCTTCATATTTTTCTCTTTCCTCCTTATCGCCTCCAACAAAGGAAGGACAAGGCAAGATGCTAAAACATCATATTTTATCCTGTTCCATACTTCCATGGAGAAAACCCTCAGACTACAACTCTCAAGGTGATGAAACTCCTCCCATGAAATTACGGTACTGGTAGTCATTCATACGTAATTTTAAAGCTGTGTTTAAATCACCAGGAAGAATTATTAACTTGTTTCTTAAAGAAACACCCACACTTAAGATGTGTCAGTAAAATCCAGCTGCTTATAAATCGCGATGGTTTCTGCAAGGATAACCTGTATCCATTGCATACTACATATAAGAGGGCAATGCAGTTACAGAGCAATAAGCTACACCAGAGCTGGCTCTGGTATTCCTGTCCAGGGGTGAGCTTGGAAATTTGTCTTTTTATTAGCTACCACAGGCAGTGGAGATGTGGTTCTTACTCTAGAGACTTATGAGTTCAGCTGGAGGTGTCTGACTTTGTCCCCATTGCTGGCTAGGATGACAGTCATCTTATGGTGAAGATTCACCTCTAAAGAGAAGTGGTAGAGATTTTATTCCCATTGAAAAATGCTAATTTTTATATGCAAATGACTTCACTGAAATATGCTATCTGTAATTCAGAACTGAAAAATATTCAAAAACCTGAAATAAAATGTGAAAATGAGGTCAAAGCATTCTATTTGTGGCATTTAAAGCAGAATGAGTTCTCTTTCATTCCTTTTGGGCTTTATTTATTTATTTATTTATGTGTACAAATGTGTAAATCAAGTCTGAATGAAAAGTATGACCCACGTCAAATGGAAAGCCTAGATTTATCTATCACAGTTGAAGTGCCAAGACTTTTTATATGTTTTGGCTTGTAAACTCAAACCTTTAAAAATCACCCTAAAGTAATTAAAAAAAAAAAATCACAATAGTCACCAGAACTTGGATCTGAAATGGGTGATTGCTACAGGGGCTCAGGTTTTTTTCTTTCTTTTATTCAGTCAGACTTCAGGACAGAACAACTTTTTAAGTTTTTTATTTTTCCACTTGTCTGTGTTAGTTCTTCTGCCAGCCAAGTGTCTGGAGCAGTAGGGAAAATGAATATATTCTTTCATGTAGTTAACCATCTGTATGTAGTACAGAGAACTGCAATTTTCAAGAGAACAATACTACATAGCATTTATTTTAAAATACGAAGTTCACCTCTCCCTTTGCAAGATTAAAAAAATCACTCAATCCGGCAGAAATGAACCCTCTATCCATGGTATGAATACCAGCAAAAGGCATTTCATCACAATATTGAGTTGAGAGCCTTGCTGGCGATTAGGAGATATTTTCAGACAGGTAAGAGAAGCCAGGCTAAAAACCAGGAAAGCAAAGCTCTCTTTAAGCAACAACTTATTCTTATTAACAAGGAGAGCATCCCAGATGGGAGGGTTGTTGCAGAACACTCTGCAGACCCAGAGACACAGTTGCAGCTATTACTTTGTCCCCAAGTGACTGGAACAGAAAAGTGCCATTTTCTGTCTGTGGCAGCACTTATCTAGAAGAGCAGTGGTATAGCACCATAGATCATAAAGCACTTTGCAAACACTAAATCACTAAACATGTAAGTGCAAACAATGTTTTATTCTAGCTTTCTCTACGCACAAATTAGGGAGTCAACATGCCAGTGTCCAATGTAACTCTCTACTACAGCTCATCAAAGCCATTTGCAGAGGTGCTAGACTTGTTGCTCTGAATGACAGGACCCCATAAGAAGAACCAGGAAAGATCTTTTTTAACCATTAACAGCAAAAGGCCAGCAATTGCCACTGAATTGCTCTGAGGCCAAGAAGTAGTGACATTCGCCTGTGGCAGGATGCCTGACTGGACTACTCTAATCATGCCTGCAGAGGACCAGAAGTGTTCAGGAAGACACACCTACTGAGGCAGTGTGACTAGTCAGTCCTCAAAACTATTTGAAATCAAAATGACTGCACTGGGACTTGGATAGAAAAGCAAACTTCCAGAAAGTGATGACAGAGCTGTGTGGATAGGGATATACCTAGGAGGAGGTAGCTCCTGTGGAGGTAGCTGTCTTGAGGCAAGCAAGAGGATGAGGTAAGGTTGTCCTAGGAAAGCACTATCAAATCCAAAGACACCAGCTGCCACATGGCTCAGCCAGGAACAGGATGCAAGTCTTCTCAGTTAAAATCCAGTTTTTTAGTCCCCGGACCACACTTCTAGGCCTGAAAGAAGGCTATGTCTAGCTAAGATGTATAAATCCCTTGGAAATGCAGAAAATGCCTAAATTATATCTACCCATAAGCAACCCCTGCTCATTTAAATAAAGAAACCTGAGTATTTACAGTCTGATTTCTTAAACACTAGGCTAACATGTAGAGCAAAAGTGATATGATGTGTGAGTCGCCCTTTGAATAGGATAGCTTCCTGACTACTTGTTTTTGTCTGAAGGATGATTTCTGAATTCAAACTACTGTTCCAACCACATGGTCAGTATTTAATGCCTATCAAGCTGTACATTATGTAAAAGCCATCATATTTCAGAACTTGAAAGGAAACTCAGGAAATCTAGGTATTGTGATGAGTATCGGGTCTGCTAAGGAGCTCTGTATATAATATTTCCTTTCGTTCAGTTTCTCCCTTTGAAAAGGCATTTTGTTACTGATCCATTTTATAAAGAGCTCAAGAATTGAAAATTATTAATAGAAAAAAATACCCCTATCTTTGGCAAAAAAACCCAACACTTGAAGAGTTGAGCCTCTAGGTATTGTTCCAACTAGCAATTTACATCTCATTATCTTCTAGAATATTAACTTTTATCACATCACATATTCTCCTTACACTGTTTCCTTTCATACTTACGTTGACTGTAATACAAAATCACAGGAAAAATCTCACTTGTTCAGTTCAAGTTAATTGCACAGTAGTTGAGGGATTTTGATAAATTGATACTTCACCCTCATCATCTTTGGACCTGAAGAGGATGTACGAAAGAAAGATGAGATTTTATGCTAATATTTTGCTTTGAACATGAGAAAATATATGTAATTATTTGCTCTGGTTATATGTGATTCTGCTAAGGCAAACCATAAATTGCTGCATTGCTGATGTTCGGGCCCCCAAGTTGTAGAAGATGGCTATTTTGTATTAAGAGGTTTCTTCATAAAATGTTTTTTTCCCTGGAAAACCCATTTTATATGCTAAATAATGGTGTAGAAGCTCACCACTATCCTCCCGTTTTCCCTCCTTGATTATCAGAGGCAGCATTTAGTCAGAATAGAGAACTATACGTTGCCTGTTTTCCATGTTACATTGTCTCTGAGTCCTTTAAAATATTAATTAATTAATAGATGGGGCTAAAGAGAGATTTGAGTTTTTTTTCACAAAATGTGCAGTCTCTGTGCATGCATTTACAGATGTAGCATGTCAGACATATGCAGCCCAGTCCTTTATTGCTGCAAATTAATGTGACACCAAGAACTGTGTGCCTTGTAAATGACAGTCATGCTTTCAGGAGATGCTGAAAAGTCTTCATGTGCATTAATAAACTAACCAGGGCTCTTCAGCAGCCTCTGTAAGAAAGACAATCATTATCACAGCTGGATGAACTACGGCATAGACAAACTGAGCTGTCACTGTCACATCCAGACAATTGCAACCCGCACCCCATGCTACTTTATCCAACCTGTGAGTCATTCACTGCATTAGTCAATAGCCTCCTTTACCACATTTTTAACTTCCTGTTTCAAACCCCTAAATGTTTTCTAGAACAGTGATTCCAGCAGAGCAGATTTGACCCTAATGATTTTGTTTGTTAGTTTTTGTTGGTTCCCTTAAAGATGCAAAACAAGCTTAGTGGCAACAAACAAAATGAAGGATCCCTGTGCCAGCTAAGTGACACATGTCCTCGTGTTACACAGCAAGCCTTAGAAGAGAAAAAATTATTTGTCTTGGTAATAAACTTCCAAAATCTCCCATGTTTAGTTGCACTTTGCAGCAATATCACTGCTGAGATGCTTCATTCCTTCTCTCCAGATAGTACTGCTTTCATGACCTCTATGATAAATGAGTGTGTACAAATTCCCGGCTTCTATTCAGAATGGTATTTTCAAATGTAAGGTTTCCTGTTAAAAGCTAGACAGAGTTCATTTTGTCGTCTCTGCTTCAACTTCAACAGAAGCAGAAAACTCATTTCTCTCTTTGAAAAAATGTAATTTAGAGCAAGAAAAAGAGCAAACCTCTTTATAAAAAGAGTCATTTTGTTAAACCTGTATGTTAAAATGAAACCCGAAGTTAATTCAGGAATAACTATGATTTCTTTCTATTATTTTTTTTTACTGCATCATTGATATGCAGATTGGAGGCACTTCTCAGCAAGTGTCAATGGACTAAGGACACCACAGGGGCTTTGGGGAATAATTCACACCTGAGAAAGAGCACAGACATCACTGAACCAAACTGCTGTGGACTTTCAGTTTGTGCAACCTCTGTTTTCGACACCCCAGCTTCTCAGTGGGATTTCAAAACGATATAAATCAGAACAACTCCACTGAAGTTCGTGATGGTACCAATAAATTGGGATGTATCTTAGTCTTTGACATTTTACTTGTAACAATAATGCCTCCAACCTCTGATGCAGGGTTCATTGCTGCAATGTCTTCAATAATCATATATGTATATGTTATTTCCTCCATTATTTGTATAATTTTAATTTAATTACCATTACTTTTATCTACATCAAGTGTTTAATTTCCTACATAGAAACACAGAATGGTTAGGGTTGGAAGGGATCCTGAAAACCATCTGGTTCCAACTGGCCTGTGATTTTCATTTCTGTAACACTAAGTTTTCCAGTTAAGCAAAGTTACAAATACTTACTTCAGGTGACTGTTCATCTTTTCCTCAACATGAAAATGAGAGGTGGAAAACAGCAATTAATTTTGCAAAGTTCAAATCTGGGCATTCATGATTCTGCACAATTGTGTTGCTGCTGCAATATGGGTATCTTTCTGCAGGTCTTCATATCTTGTATGCTTTCTGAGTTGAAGCTCCTTTTTTTTCCTCTCACTTTCCTGAATATTTTGGGGCTTATATACTCCTTGACTTGGCCTATTTGACTCCATTTTTTTTTTTACTAGTGGACAAAGCTAGAGTCCTTTGCTTAGGTTTCTGTAAAACAGGCAGCCACAACACAACCTGTTTCCTTTTTGTGTTAGACACTCAACAAGAATGAGATGAAATAGTACTTCTATTCAGAAAGATATTATCTATATATTTGTGATTGTGATTGAAAGTATTTTTGGATTAACAGTATACAGAATAAAGACACAGAAAATTTGAATAAAAGGTCTGTTTTTCCAATTGGCTGTATTCAGTCAGTCCATGTGATAATCAATTTTACCTTAACTTTCTTTTTTATATACTATCATCACATTGGTTGGTGTAGAAATTGTTTCCTAATACAACTGTGACACTGCACACAGAGAGATGTTTCCTATGTTGGAGTCTCTTCTCATTCACTGATAAGTCAAAATTTCTATTATGTTACTACCAAAACTTCCTAGATATACTGGATAGGGATGTGAGGAAAGGAGGGTTCCGAGTTTTATTTATCTACCTTATAGTGAAGTGCACCTGAGATATGACAGAAGACTTTCTCTAACACTGATCACAGCTCATCGTGCTTTCTGTTTTATTTCTGACTCCAAGTCCTGATTCATCACCATACCTACTCCATACAACCTCCTAGAAGAGTCAAATGCAGGCAAGAGCACAATTTAAAATAATGAGCCAATCACAGTTAATTTTCTTCGTATTTACTGTAATAATGTTAATTTTGATGAACCCCTCCACTATTAATGGGAATGGTACCAGTGCTCCTATAGCATTTTCATTTGGATTCCATATTAATTAACCAGGCTGTTAATCTAAAGTGGTACTGGAGGAATATAATAGAAAATAACAGAGTGAGAGTTAAAAAAAGATTTCTTAGTCAATGGGAAAGTTTGAGATAAAAAAAAACCCAAAACCTTCTCTCACTGATTTCTCAGATACGATGAGGTTTCAGTGCCTCGGACAGAGTCACAGTCCCATAATGGATGCCATTTACCGTTCTGCAACGTGATGATACATGGCTGGATTACCATTTGAACTCATCCCTCTTTATATGTAATGGACATAAATTGCATTTATGCTTGCTTTATAGCCCACTTCAGTGCCATCATGGAAAAAAGCCTTAGAATAAATGAGAGCAGACCCACATTTCTTATCCAGTCTTCAAAACATGGACCAACTTGACTTTTTCTTATGGAGTTTGAAGCCTACCGGAGTCTCCAAATAAAGGACGACAAATCCATCTGTGAGAAGCAGGCTTCTGTAGCATGAGAGCTCTAAAACTGATGTCTCCTCTGATTTCTGTCTGCTGCCCCTAATCACCCTCTTTATGAATTTTCTATATTGCAAAGGAGCACTATATAATTCACTAACTGAGCCATATCTGTTATATCTTCCTTTTATGAGCCATCCCATGGCCCGTTAACACAGATTATCCCAGATAATTTAGATTCCAGGAAAAATCACTCTTCACCTCTATTATATTTTTTTAAACCCATGTTGAGTGGGATAGAGATGGATTAAAAGCAGCACTATTAATGTGAGTTATAATGTGTGCTTTTTTCCAGTACTGTGGTTGAGATATGCCTCTCTCTCAGACTTTGATGTTATACATTTTCATTGACCTGATCTAAACTTCCCCCCTATTCCATCACTGCTCTCCTTCAGACCCACTGTTCCCATGCTCTGGATTTTCCTTCTGGTGCCCAGCAGCAGTGCTGCAGGCTCCAAAGGACCAGTGCCACCTTATGTGCTGCCATGGTATCGCTGTAAACTACACAGCTGGACCCTTTCTTTGCTCCTCACTTTCATAGCACCAGAAAAACCTTTCTGGCACTGCACAAGTTACCCTTCCATGTCTCAAATCCCTGAGTCATTTTGCTTTACAGTCGATCTAACACACTCATGTCTTGTCTCCACTCATGCGCCTCCATCTTCTTTTCTTGCCTGTCTCCAAGCTTCTGTCTGCTTTTTTCCCTTTCTTCCTCTGTGTGCATAGTTGACTATGGAAGGAAATAGAAACCCTGGTGTGCACCCACATGCTTTGTTTTGAGTGCCTGTCCTGGCATGCTATTGGCACTCACAAATACCTCATCTCAGCTGGCTCTGATGGTCAGCATAGATCTGAGCCTGCTATCGGGTAAAGTAAGTCCCACGCACGAATCCTCTGTTTCTAAAAGAGAAACTTCCACTTAAGAGTACCATTTGAGTGTCAGTTTTGGTGACCTGCTTAATCATTTCTCACAGGCAGAAGGTGATCTGTGTACCACCTTTGTTCACAGATGTGTTCCATGAGATGTCTGCCTGGAGGGGTTTTCTTGTGCTTTCTCTTGAATGATTGGAAGTTGAGTACAAATACACATGCATAGTTTTAAATCCAAAAGAGTTCATATCACTGATTTTCTGTGTATTTTTTTCTCAGGTTTGTGAAATATAAGATTTCTGCTGTGTTCAAACAGTGCCCCGTCTTATACAGAAAAATCCCAGTGTGTTTAGTGTCTGTCAACATCTACTTCATCACAGTTTTGGTGACAAAGAGTGATGAATAAGTGAGAGAAAGATATGAAAGCATGATAAGTCTTAGTTAGCTCTCCTAACACATCAGTAGTGAAGAATTATAAAGTTCTTCTCAGTCACAGCCTCTAAGATCATGGACCTTGTCAGTCAAGCTTCTAAAACTCAGGGTTGCTAAACATTTTACAGTATTATGATGATGTAACAGATGGTAGGGAGCAAGACACCAAAGGAATTCAATTATATCCTAGGGAAACTATTTTAAAATATGGCAAATGCACATCCAAATATCATTTCACGTATTCATCCAGGCCTAACAGGAAAATACTCTGTAACAGCTCAGCAAGAACATTAGTGAAGCTCAAAAAAATTAAATGTTAGAAACTGCTTTTCCTACTTCTGATAGAAGCTACCACCTATGTGCAAAATAGAGCTTTGCAATACAACTGGATTTCTTAAAGAGAGAAGCAGGAGCTACCAGGCACATTAACTATTAGGGAGTAGATATAATGATGGTTTTTAACTTCAGTCAGAGATAGACTGTAACAACTGAGCTGATTTGTCACTGCTTGAGAGGATTTTATTTTAAAGAAATGACCTCTCTAAACACTGTGGTCTGCCCTCATCACTCCTTATGAACATTACAGTTTCACATGTAAACTGAGGACATGGTTTAGGTTGTGAATTTTCTGCAAAAGCAGAAGAGCTACATCAATTTACAACAGCCAAAAATCTGCCCCTTTTGCCAGGTTGTGCCTTGCAGTGATGTACAACTGGCTTTTCAACACTGCCAGCTCAAAATTTTATTATGAACCTTGTTTTCATGACTGTCTTCTGCATGGAATTTAATTGTTTGATTTCCATTATTTTATAAGACATTCCCTTTCATCAAATGATTCACCTTAACAGCATTGATACGGGAGAAAGTTTGATTGCAAGGGGCCCCAAATTAGTAGTCAAATTCACCTAAAGGCATACTGTTCTCAGTCTTTAAAATGAAGAAATAGTAGTTTAAGCCTTGTTTGTGAATGCTTTATATTTTTAATCACCGTTTGGTATTGTTGCTTCCCATGAGGTCTCTCCAGCTGACTGGAAACTGAGTCAAAGACAGAGCAATTAGCTAAAAGGGTTCAAGGGTGTCGGTACACTCAATGCTGGCATGAGAAATCTGGGATTATCCAATGACAGCAATCAGCCATTCCAATGGCACTGCACTGCCCCAGTGTCTGACAGTCCCAAAGACTCTAACGTATCGGAGAGGAACAAACAAGGCCTCTACAGAGAACTTCCCCAGTAGAGTCAACCCCTTATCTGAATAGCTGAGAATTGCCACCTGGAGTAAGAAGGAAAGTACATTACATTCCCCTCTTTCAGCTTTCTCATTTTGCTACCCACTTATCAGGTACCAGAAAATGCCCTTTCTATCAGTATATTACTGTAAAGTGCTGGGGAACAGACTGAACATAGCTGAGAACTTATTAATGATAGACTTCATCAACTAATAAACATGCTTTCAATACTCTCTGAAAGCCAAAAAAGACATATTTTGGGCTCCAATTCCTCTTGCTCATAATGTATTTCTTCTTCATTTTTACTCTGTGTGGTCTCTGATTCATGGCTGCTTTATACAATGTTAACATATACACTAATTAAAAAGGATTTATCAGGTTGAGCTCACGATGAATGAAGGATCCTTTCTCCCTTGGCAAGGTTTGAATATTTGAATAGCTCATTAATGTTTTTGCTTTTTCTCTTTATAAGAGGAGACTGAAAAAAATTAAAGAAGGGATTTGCTGTGCAGTTTTAGATGAAAGGTTGCTTCATTTATTTTTAAAGATGTCTAAAGGGGTTAAACCCTACTTTGATTTACACCAAAGGGCAACTTCTACCCCCTCAACAAAATAATTCTTCATTTACATTGACAGGTACCATTTATTTGCAGGTTTTCTTCAATGTAAACAAGAGACAAATTTATATGAACTTTTTACCTTTAAAAGGTGTAAAATTGACAGAGCTCTTCTGAATCTGTGTGAATCAGGAGTTACCTTAGTTGACTTGATATGTCAGACCATCATAGCCTTCACATTACAGGAAAATACCCTTATTTATGCTTATGCACCTGGGGATTTGACCCTTCAGTTAAAAACAAAAACCTCTAGGACTTAATTTCACTCTTATTCAGCCACTATTAACACCTCCCCCCTCTCCCAGAGTTACTCCAGATTTACGTTGCCACGGGTGAGATTCCTGCATCTTCAGAACTGAAGGAGTGCCCACAGAATAGTTAAAAGTTTCAAATGAATTTAATATATTCAAAAAGATACACACATATTTTTAAAATACCTCTTGTCAGCACTAATCTTGGGTGCTTGGCTGGACTATTATCTAACAAAGATTATAACCTTGAGAGCTTTTAATGCCCACTGGGTCTTCCTTTTTTATTCTTTCCAAAGTACTTGAAAGATCCCGCTGAGTCAATTACACACAATATCACTTAATAATGTCCTCTTCCTGGCACGTCAATGTTTTCCTTTATGTTTATTTCAAAAGGTTAAATTAAACAAGAGAGTAGAGCTAAATCCACATGATGAATCATAAGAAGATACCACATGCTACTGGGAATGCCCAGAATTTTGATGGGGAGGATTTAGTGAAGCAATGCCCTAGGGAAGTCAGTGCCATAGAATCCCAGGATTGTTAAAGTTGGAGGAAAGCAGGGTGCATGAACTTTGGTGTTTACAAGCTATTTTTTTCCTGCTCTAGGATCCTGATGTCAAACACCTTCTGCTTGCTGACTCTGACAGTTCCATTTGTCTGCAGATCCTGTATCCCGTGGCAAATGAACTCGTTGCCTAAGAAAGTGGAGGAAGCCCCCGTGGTTGGGAATCTTATGGAAAAGATTAGTTTGTCACCATTCAGAACTGATTCAGGCACTGACCCTCCTTTCAGCAAGGTGACCCCTGGAAAACCCTCCAGCTCAGTGATCATCTGAAATTCTGCAAACAGAATGGAGTCACAACGGTTGGGAGAGAGATAGTGCTGCTCCACGGGAATAGCAACAGTGGCCATCTGAATGCTACCATTAAATCCCATAACCTGGTGCAGCATCTCTGCTGAATGAAAACATAGCAGAGATCCTCTTGACCGTGTAGGCTGTAATGAAGACTGGAATCTTCAGGGCATCACTGCCCAATTACAAGAATGTAATTGCATGGCTCAATTTCCCTCTTCCTTCTCACTGTGTCAAATGGTTTGTCCTCTGACTTCAAGCTACTGACATTATTTTGCCCTGTAAATTCAACCAGATCCAATGAATAAATAGAGCCAAGCATAAATCAACACAGTCATCAATAGTCCTAGATTAGTATGTACTAGCACAGTTTAGGGACCATTCCCTTTCACCTCTTATCCTGAACTTTATCATCACTGTGAGCTATGAAATAATGGCCACATCTCACACCAGAAGTAGTTGCATCTCAGTAATGAGTGAAATATTCTTCATACAGCCTTTGAGTAAGTACAAAACCAGCTTATAGGCCTTCCAAATATAAAAGGCAATATAAAAGGAAATAGTAATACACCCACACAGATATTAAGGGAAAACTGACATTTCTCGTTTATAAAAGCAATATCCATTGCTGCTTAACATTTTCTAGAGGATACAGAAAGATGAAATCTGCATGCCTGCATTTTATGGCTATATTCTTGTCTACAGAATTTCACTTGCTGTTTGCTCACCCTCCTCATTTCCTCCTCTCTGCCCCAGTAAACCATTAAAAGCAATAGGCCTTGTAAACCTCTTGTAGTATAGGACTGCCTGAAATTCTTATCAAAAAATATCAGGAAGGAGATGTTTATTCTGAGAAGTAAGTGATGAGAAATGAAAGGAAAAACCTCAACCTTTTATGCTTCAAAAAAGTAAAGAGTGCTGAATCTTGGAAATAGTCAGTAGCAATGAATATCAAATTAACTATATCCAAGGCAATTAACTATATCCAAGAGTATGAGTAGTAGCCAGTGAGTTACACAGGTCATCTTCATCGCTTCATTCTTTCTTTTCATATTTTCAGCTTTCCCATTTCACATGCCACCTGAAACAGATGAATTCTGTGGGCAAAAAACCCAAACAAATCAAAACAAAACAAAACAAAACAATCAACTAAACAAAAATAGCCAAAGCAGGGTTTTCCTTGCAAGAGGGATAAAGCCAATTTGCCAGCCTGGTATGAACTGATGTATTGCCTAACATAAATTGGTATTGCCTGTCACTTCAGAAGTCTCCACTGAAATTGCAACAAAATGGCTATCTGGCCCCACTTTCATCTTCAGTGACACTTCATCAGAATTACCAGCACTTCCATTTCCAGCTTCCTTTTTTGACAGTACTGTATCATGAGAAAGATTCTTATAATACGGAATGAGATGTGGGGTCATGACACTTAACCGTAAGCATGTGCACAAATTGGTTTAGATTTCCACATCTGAACAAGGGTTTAAATTAAATAATCTGATTTAAAGACCTGTGGAAGATGAGCAATTATTCAAGGCAGTGATGGATTATCTGAATCAACCATTATTCAAGACTGTATGCTTTCATAATTACATATCTACCGGCGGAGGTGCACAGATCTAAACTGCCCATTCCCACTGATTCTGGAAAGGACAGTAGGGAAGAGAAGAGGGAGTACAAGACAGCAGCATCACAACCACCTGCAGCTGAGATACTGCATGGTCCCACTCTCATTGCTGCATAAGCCACTACAATACAGTCTCAGGAGGTGAGTACTCAGCTGTACCCTGTACATGGAATAGCTGTAGCGCCTCCAGCTTTGGGACTGCTCTGCCATTGTTTGAGCACGGGTGCAGGGCCCTGAGAGAGGAATGTTACATCTAGATGTGGAAGTAGAAATGCAGCAGGAAGTAGCTACTAGAATTATACACACACACTCAGTGTTTCTCAAAAACTTAGCCCAAACCTCATTCACGGGAATGAGCAGCCAGGGCTGGACTGCTTCTGCCTCCAGGTATGAGAGAGGAATTGAAGAGACTTGCTTTTGCTGCATTCGTAAGGATGGCCATCTGTATTTCAAGGGAGGAATGCCTGTCATTTTCTGTGTTTCTTTCTCAGAAGGGGAGGCTATCAGCACAACTCAGTTTTTCCCCTGGCACCTCTAACCTGGGCTTTAAGGTTTTAATGTATGCAGGAGGGAGAACTGCCATTTTGCAATCAGCCCTGTACGACACCAGGCTACTGCCTGCTTTGTTTGAGCCTGGAGCTGTCTCTGGAGCAGTCCCTCCAGTGATACCAATAAAGCAGAATGTCTCAGTTCCTGTGGCTTTGCATATTAACAAGGCTATTATGCCTCCTCAGTGACATAGTATGACCCTCCTCTTCTCATCCCCCAGGAACTCCTCCTTTGCAAAGACATCAAATTATTTTATTTACATACATAGTAAAAGCCAGGTCAGGAAGTAATTTCTGAGAACCTTGTGATTTTGCTGCATTTGACAAAACCAGCCTAAGTTTACAAATTTTTCTCCCTTGGAATTAATTTTTTCTTAGGTTAGACTTTTTTATTTTTTGTTTAATTCTTTTGTAAAAGGCATCCTGCTTCTTTAAGTACATCCTGCATCCTCCAGACCTGGATTCTTTAATGCTTAGTTGTGTAACTCTGTTGACTTCTGAAGAATAACTCATCACAGAATATATATCATATTCAATCTATCTGCTTTATATTACACTACTTCTTGCCCCACCAGCACTGTTCTCTCATTTGTTTTATGTGCTCTCTGATTATTATTTATATCAGGCCAGGAATTTCCTGCAATGACTATTGCCCTTTAAAAATCCTCACTTTTATGTTCCCTAATTGCCCTTTAAAAAAAGCTATTACTAAGCAGCAAAATGGTTATAAGAAGACTTGGCAATCCTAACAAAATCTGATCTACCTAAACACTAATAGAAAGTCATGATAATTTCATACAGTTCCATTCAGATATTTCTGGATTGGAACATTTTGATTTTAAAATTACTTAATTGATATATTTTAATTTTATTGCCTGTTATAGATTTTTAAAGATATAATTTGGAGGACAGGATTTAATGTTTAGCTAGATTCTTTTGTCAGAGCTTTATTTCAAAAGAAGCTGGTACTTCTTTTTTTCTTTCAGTATATGTGTGTGTCCATTTTTTAGGTCCTACTACACTCTCGTTCCATAAAAAGACCCATCACAAAGAAATTGTGTCAAAAATGCTGTTTGAATCTCTGACCAGTCACAAAGAAACAAGTAATATGTTCAGATTCTGTAAATTGCTTGAATTTTATATGCAATTCCAATACTGCATGAAGGCCCCACCTCTTCTTTCTCTCATTACCCTTCCAATGAAAAAACTTACATTGATCCTTAAAAAAACAAAACTGTTCACAGTAAGTTATACCAAACACAAAAGATAGAATCTTTTCCTAGTGCCCTGTAGTGATTCCTTTCCTCTTCCTATACTCCTAATACTAGTTAGTGAGTTCTTGAGTTCCTAAATGTGTGTTGATCTTTCTAAGCTTGGGCCAGTCACAGGAAGACGTCCTTAGTGAGAGAAGGCTTGAACCAGAACAGTCCTAATACACTTTGTCCATATTTTAACCCTCAGAGGTTTCTTAGGTTTCATGAAAACTTAGCAAATTCTAACTACAGTCCTATATTTGGAGGGCCCTGGGAAGATGCTGTTCAGTCTTTTCTGCACTTTAACTATGTTACTTCCACTGGTCTACCTGAAACAATGGGTTCATCTGCAAAGTTCATATGAAGCTGAAGTGAAACTTCTCAAATATTTCTACAGAGAGGAGGAAACCCCAGATAGGGCAACCTTCCCAATCCTTAATTCAATTACACTGTTCTCATGGGGATTGTCCTCTGAGATTTAGAAGAAGAAACTTAAGAGAATGAAGAGCTGAACCTTTCAGAGTTTCTTGATATTCATGACTTATTAACTGAATTAATATTAACCACGAGTTAAAGCTTGAAAATGAACTTTAAAAGCTGCAAATTGGCAAATTGGCCCTGTTTATGCTTAATAATAATTTCCAAAGTAACAGGTGGCTGATTGAGATCTTCAGCTGTCTTAAGAAGTGATAAATTACATTCGTTATTCTCCAGGTACTGTTGAATTCCCATATTACCCTCAAAAAACAAGTCTTTTCCTGTTAGCTAATATTTCATGGTATGTCAGAACATTTATAAAAGATGTCCTACTGCTGAGTGGCAAATAGCTGAGAATGACAAAAACCATTAACAGTGAAGGATGGTATCCTAAAATGATTAAATTAAAAGATAAAATAATCACAGAAATAATTGTTTACTAAATTTCCCAGTGAACACAACCAGTGTTATCTTTCCTAGTTCAATCTGCCCTTTTGTGGACACTATTTCTCCATGTCCATTTTTTCTCCAAGTGATTCTCATCAATTCACCACTTTGCAAATGAGGTCCAGTTCTTCTGAGTCATGTTATGCTGTTTCTTTATATAGATAAAGGCAAGCCTCTAACCAAACCTTTACAAATCATTCCATTTCATGATTTAAAATTCTTTGAAATTTTTCTTTGAGGAGGCCTACAAGTGAAAATCACATACACAGGCTGTAAAAAGAAATTGTTAGGGAAGACATAAGACCAGTGGATGTCTTAAAAAGATATCATACAGGGAGTATTCAAGGAAACAAGCATCTACCAGGAAACAAACAAATCCCTGACAATTGGTGATTTGATGAGAGAAAAACACTGTCACTTTACAGCTCAGAAGAAGTCTGAATTCGTTGATTCTACTCATTTTGCACTTCATAGAAGTATTACAGCTTGTTGGGATCAATATAGCAACTCATATACTACCAGTCACAACTGTTATTCCAAGAAGCCATTCATCAAAGGTAATCATGTTTTTCTTCAGAAGCCCATGCATTAAACAAAGAGAAACATCTGAAGTAAAAGTAAAATCCTATGCCAAAGTCAGCATGGTGCAAAAATGTCAGCTGTTTGCAAGTGATCACAACACTTAAAAAAAACAAGCAAAGAGAAAAAGGACTAAAAGGACAGAACACAGACATGTTTAGAAATTTCAGAAATATACCTTTCTCAGCAATAGTAAGATAGATTATGCTATGGTTCCCTGATTGATGTCCAAATGACAGATAGACTTTTTGACGATGTGACTTTGTCCTGACTTTCATCAGCAATAACAATGATTTCAGGGTTCTTTGCTACATCACAGTTCAAGTCTCCTTTAAAAGTTGAAAAATCAACCTGAATCACCTACATAAACTAGACCTCTAATTGTGCTATTAATGAATTAAACCATTGTGCTCATTTGTCATTGGGGAAAAGGTGTTTGGAGGAACCAAAATCACATATAAAAAATCTATTTTCTCACTCTCTTGTTTCTCAGCCACAGGTGATAGTTTGTTATCTTAGGAAGGAATTTCTTTAGTAGTTGATTTTTACTCCTCTGTGGTAACAACATCCCACTCATATGTTGGTGTATAGAGACAGATTCCTCAGATGTGGTGGCTGGCTACACCAAAGCCAAGGTAGATTCTAATGACCCCAGAGAGGACACCCCAATGTCTTATTTCCTAGTAAACAGTCAAATTATACAGAACCACTGCCACAGAGGACAACATTTATCAGTAAAAGCTCTTTATGTAAAACAAAAGTTCTATCCAAAAGTTGCAAACTACTGGGATAGTTGTGAGTGACCTCACTGAACAGCAACACAAGAGGCCTTTCTACAATAAGATGACAGACACATTTCTTAATTCTCCAAGGTCTGTCCTCTAGTTCCTGCCTAATATCAGCTAAGCATTTCTCCAATTCCATCCTTCTGGAGTTCTTTTGGAAGAAGCTGCTTTTTACTCCGTATGTCTAAAGGAAACAGATTTATTATGTTGAAACAAAAAAAAAATAGTCATGGGATTTTTAAGATAACACATAATCAAAGAATGGATAAGTTTGGATGGGCCACTAGAGGTCTCTAGTCCAACCTCCCTGCTCAAGCAAGGTTCCCCAGAGCAGGTTACTCGGGATTGTGTCCAGATATCTTGTGAATATCTCCAAAGAAGGAGACTCCACAACCCCTCTGGACAGCCTGTTCCAGTGCTCAATCACTGTCAATATGAAGATTTTCTTTTTTTTGAAACAATATCTTATTAGAAAATGTTATTCTAATCCAGTAGTTTTCACAAAGCTATTGAATTATATCTGTTGCATTTTCCTGTCAGTTCAAGTGCCTACAGCAGAAGGGGCTACTAGACCACCACAACCATATCTCAGACATGACAATTAATAGGAGTGGTTCCTGTACTGAACCTACTAATCAGCTGCCAGTTGAGGTAATTTTGCCTGGAAAGATAGCTAGGTCTTCAGACAAAGCATTTCAAGAACTGCACAATTTATCACTTACTCTCATAATTTCTACAAACAGCTACTCAGTTTCAGTGCTCAAAGTCTTTATCTTGCTCCTCATTCAGACAAGCTCAACTTTAAACTGCCAGCTCTCAGTTCTCATTAGAATTTTTTTGGATGGAATTAAAGAGTCCTTTAGGATCTGGTATTTTCTCCCCACAAAAGTACTTACACAGACAATCAGCACAGTGACCTCCCAATCTGGGGTACACATTTAAAAGTTTTACTGCTTAATTATTGGAGACAAGCAGCCAGGGATTTCATTGACTCAGGCAACCTTGTCATGGATCAGAGGCAGTAGTAGTACAGCTGAAAATAGAAGCAAGCCTTCTGGGCTCTGCTTATGTGCACTGATCATAAGCTATCTGACAGATAATATTCACACTTTGCTGGAGTACACAATCACAAGTGTAGTGCATGAGACATAAAATGTTGGGCCACTAATGGATGGTAGTTTCAGGGGGATGGGGAATCCAACCAAGAAGAAACTTAGAAGGAAGTTTGGCAGTTCTGCATTGAATTCTTCCACGACAAGAGACTTCTGCTCTCATTTCAGGCACTTTACTTAAATTTGCTGTGTTCCACCTAAAAATATAGCCCTGACAATACAGTGTGGGGACAAGAGTGTGTGACACTTTGATTCATCCAGCTGTAACAGGAGTAGCAACTACAGAGCACCTTTAGTGCAAGGGATGTGAAATAGCCTTTATAATCCAAATCCGTGTTACCTGGCTGGATCAAACACCACCCATTCTGAGTATTTGCATCACAAAGTCTGGGTCTCTGAAAGTGTATAAACATGAGACTCCTTTTTTAATTAAAAATAAGTGTTTCAAACTATGTGTCACGAGGATGTGAACCACAATAGCTTAGAAACCAAACAATAATAATAATAAATAAAGTTTTATAATTTCATTTGCATTTTTGCCTTTGCAGTAATTTTTTTAGGGATATGGCTGACTGTATCAATCTCCAAGCTAAAAACTCCTAAAGTTGACACAGGAGCAAAAATTGTTTCCCATTACCTGTTACTGCTAAGGTTTTGCTCCAAGAAAGGACACGAAATAGTACATCATATTGGGGGGTTTCAAGGGTTTCTTTTATGTGTAACATTAATATTTAAATGTTTTTCTTTTACCCAGGACCCATGAATTTCCATTCTTTATTTTCAGACTGGGTTTGGTTTATTCATTGTCACTGAACTTTGATAATATTACTTTCAAATTCATGACTTCATGTACAAGACAGTTGATTCTCAAAATGTAAATTAAAAAAAAAACATATAAAAAGGAGACCATGTATTTTAAACAAAAATATATCCTTATTAACAGATAGTTATCTATTTTGAGGAGCCCAGTCTGAGATACTGAAAGAGGGAAGGGGTTTTGTGTGGTTTGTTTGCTTTTTTTTTAACAGTGCCCAACAGTGAAAAATAAATTTCTAAAATGTTAAGCTTGGATTAGAGAAGCATACATACTTTTCATATACATAAATGTTCTATTTAAAATCACATATTTATTTTTCTATCCAGATTAGGCTTTTGAATACCCTGTGCTTTTCTAGTTTAACAAACGCTATGCTGCATTATGTAACTGCTTAAATGTGTCTCTTTAATGGACAAGATTTATTTAAAATAATGACTTCCTGGAGAAAAACAGCTTTAAACAAACCACGGTGCAACAGCTGCTTCTAAATTTCAGCTGAATTGTGCCTCACACTCCACAGTGCTGAGTGGCCAGGCAGGAAGGAACGACTGCCTTCTCCAGCCAGAGGAGAGCACTTTTTCTACTGCCTTCATAGACATTTGTATATCAAAGATCATATTTTAGAAAAAATATTGAGTAACAGCTTACCCATCCCTTGTCTGGGTCATGGTTATACCTCTCCCACCCCTAGGCAGAACAGTGACATGTTTTTTAGGAGGATTTTGTTACTTCCCAGGTAACTGCCACAGGTACTGTGGCTCCTGCCTGCCCTCTGGATTTGTTTCTATTAGAGACATGCATGCACACAAGTTTGTGCATTTGCAAATCGATTATGTTAGATAAAAATTAGGAAGCTCACTAGGTACCAGAACAGCTAATTATCTTAAAATAACCATGAGGAAATCTCGTTGGAGCAGGGCATCCCGCCAGCTGTGTCCCAGCGTGGGCCAGCAGCTCTCTGCTGGGGAGCACCAAGGCCTTTTCTTCTGGGGACTGGAAAGTGTTTTACAAATGATAATTAGCTGCAGATCACAGCCATCCCTAGGAGCAGCCAGATATTAACATCCCTATTCTGAGCTGCTGTTCTGAGTAACAAGAACCAAGTGCCTCTGTAAATTTGATACTGGTCATATAGGGGGCAGAAGCAGGAACGGCCCCATTGCGGAATAGTCCAACTTGAGAAAAAGATTGCTCAGCTGTGTACTGGTGGTTCTAAAGGTGTTTGCTGTTCTCAAAGTAAAATGCACACACCCTAAGAACAGTTAGGAACCGACCAAAGAAACATCTCCCTGTTTGCACAAGGTGACTGAGCTGCATTGCCAGAGAACATCAACGAGTGTCACTCCATGCATGTGGGAAGCCTCTGAGGCAGCACATTGTCATTTGCATCTGTGACAGGAACAAAAAGGATTCTCCATCTACTAACATTCTCCAGTGGGTATCTGATAATTCAGAAAGCTGCAATAGGGTAAACATATGTTTTGAATACAAAGAAACAGGTTTTGTACCATGGGAGCAAATGGACAGTTATTACCTTCCCCTGCAGTGACGCAGCCAGCAGGGAGCTCAGAGCTTTTGTTTCCTGCACTGGTGCTCTAAGGAAAGGCAGGTACTGATTGCAAGTACACAGCAGAGGAAAGTAAGAGTAACTCCAATGTGTGTTTGAAGTTGTCATTAGGTCAAACAGGTAAGAGCAAACACCATTTTCCTCTTAATGGTTTGAGTCTCAGGGCACTCAAAGGTATTTGTAACAGGATATTCATCCTGCAGATTTTTATACACATATTATTTTCCTGGTTCGGAAATGGAAAATGTTTGACTTTTTTGATCTAGAAGACCTGCTCTCACACTGGTCTTGACAGTCTTGTTAGCTGTACGTGAACGGTGAGATTTTTCAGGGCTGGAGCAGATCATGGGGTGAACCTGCCCTGTGCTGCAAACACTGACATTCATCAGAGCTAAACAGAAATAGAGCATTGAAATAGAGCATTGCGGCTGTGATATTTTCCCTCTGATTTCATTTCGATTCATTCTGTGATCAAACAGATGAAGATATCATGCTTGTTCTTAAAGAAACACATAAGAAAAAAAAGAAAATATTGTAAGATTTAAATATTGATCTTTGCTGTGGTCAGAAAAATGTGATGTTACAACTTTGTAACTCCAATTGCCTCCATATTCAGTTCCATAAGCATTTCTGTTTCCTCAAAGCACTAGAAATAGGGCAGATTGAAAAATTGTAACTTTTTTCACAAATAGTCCTTGCCATTTCAAAAGATGATCCAGTATGGAAACTGGAAAATGTAGTAGCCATTAATTCATTCAGATATTCTCATGATTATTTCCCTGTGAAAACATAATTTGTATTATTTTTACGAAGATAAGGAGAAGGAAGAGAGATATAGTATGCATTATTCTCACATGATTCTCCCACTTCTTCTGTGATCTTTCATCTCACTATTGAAAGCAGAGGAAAAAGGAGAGAATATGCAGAGAGAACATTAAGGGGAAAAAAAAGTGTTCTTTGAAAGTTTTCAGTCTAGAGAAAAAGGCTATTTTGGGGTGGCAAGAAGCTCTAAAAATGTTAAATGAGTGTTTCAAAATTTGACATTTCAGACTTTGATGTCTATTGCTACAGGGTAAATATTCAATAGGTAATGCATTGGAAATTTTGTCAAGCATAAATCTTAGATTAGTAAGATACGAAGGTCATGTATAGATTTAAATAGAAGTGTTAGAGACTACTGAAATGGTGATTATTTGAATTTTGGGTTATAATAGCACAGTGACCTACACATGAGAAATTGGGCACAGAGATTTATTATCTGTTTTTAACTGTAAAAATGTTACAACTTGCTTAGTGAAGGTGGAGGTCAGAGTTAAGGCAGACTGTAGGATATTAAATTAAGAAAACAATCACTGTGAGGTCAATGGGATAGAAAGATCTTTTCAGATTGGAATTGTATAAAAAGCGGCAGAATGAGAAATTAAGTAAATTAAAAAGAAATGAAAAAGAGTTTATGAAATCCAGTGGGAAAAACATAAGGGAAATCATTATGAGCACATACTGAGAGATGTGAGCACTTCTGTTCCTGAGTTCAGCCATTGCCTTCCTTGGTGATCACACACTGAAGGTTCTCAAAAAATTGAGGTGCTGGTTAGCCTCAGAAATGTGATTATCAGTAATGGGAAAGCATTAAGAAAGGACTACATGTAATGAATAGAAGGAAAGCCTTCCAGATGGTGAAATTAATTAGAAAGTGAAGCATGAACGTGGGGAATTTATAAGAGCCCCATAGCAAAGGTCACTGAACATAAGACTGAACCAAGCATGGCAGATATTTGCTGAGGGATTTTTCATGGCCAGCCATGGTTTGCTCTGCTACCCGTGAAGAACCATCTTTTCTTTGGGGGTAAAAATCTGTGCAGGTTGATTTCAATAGTCTGTTTCTACTAACACTAATCAGGTTCCTTGAAGGACCCATTTCCTTTAAGTAACAACATGTAAGATATTTAAATCATTTATTCACCACAGCTGATTCATAAATGTAGGTTAAATGCAAAGCAGCAGAAGGGACTTGATTACTTGATACATATAGCAAGATTTCAAGTGCCAGTCATTAGTTTCCAGAAACATGGGGAGAGGTCAGATGTTAGTCTCCTGTAGATCAGCAAGACTCTCTTTGAATTATCCTGTGGCATTTACTGTGATTTTCCTTCAGTCTAACCTGAGGTGTGAACACAGAATACGATTTATTCATAAACTTACACATGGCACACATATATGTAGCGTGTGAGAGCATCTGAGCAAGGCAAAGTACCATGATATGAATACAGTTCTTTTCTCATCCTGCAATTAAACTCATTATAAGCCTCAGGCCAACTCTACCTCAAGCCAGAAGGATACCCAAAGTCTTCTGACAGCAAATGACACTGCACTAATGCATTATTTACTTTTCAGGAGGTGGAATGGGGATTTACAACAGCTAAAGATGTTCATGGATTAAGAAGATATCCATCCCTTTAAGTACTCTGTGTTTACAGGGACTTCTGGGAATGCTTCTGGAGTACAGTGCTTTCCAGCATTTGTTTCCTGCACTAGTAATGCCTTGCTCCCCACAAAATAAATGAACTACACCATGAACCTAAAGTGAAGAGTAAATATTTCTCCACAATCAGAAACAAAGATTTGGGGGGAGAATCTAATGATCCTGGGAAAAAAAAATCAATCATTTCAATTTAGTTTCAGCATGCACCACCTTTATTGTATATTGATTTTCTACCTTCACAATCAGCTTCACACCAGAAAGTGAGATAGGATGGTGACCACCTCCCTGCTTTACGACTATCAGCTTTTACAAAAATCCCTGCTGTGCCACATCACTGGAACAAGTGTTACATATACATGGTTGCCAGAGAAACTTTGTAAGAGGGAAAAAAACCTGAAAGACTCATTATTTTATTTCTGGGGAAATTTTCTCTTTAGAGCACTGTGTTTCATCTGTATGGGGAATACAGCAGGGTTATACTTCGTGGTGAAAGTGCTGATTCATTCATTACTTTATAGTATGAAGAGATGACAGAAAATTCCTGAGAAACTCTCGTGAGTCAAACTGGAGGTACGAGTGGATGGATTTTGTCCCACTGAAAAGCTTAAAGAGCTAATTCAGGCATATACTCATGACCACCAGCATTCAGTATTTCGTTTTTCAAAACAGGAAACTTTTCAGCCTCTCACTGGCCATTCTGCATCCTTTCTCTTCTTTTGCACTTTCTGGGCAGTTCTTTTATTCTTTGCTCACCAAAGGGTTTTCTTTACTAAAAGACATGTTTCTTAATCAATTTGGAAATTAAGTAAATTGCTTTACACAGCCAGTAAAGAGTTTGAATCCCAAGCCAAGCTTTCTCCAAAAAAGAGTTTGCATCTTTTATACAGTAATATTTTTTTTTCCATTAACTGACCTATGAATTTCTCTGGTTGAGTAGAATGAAAATGGTAAGAATCAGCTGATCCAACTTGGTCTGGCACACAATTGCCTGAAAACACAGTGCCTAAATGCATAATTCCTAAGATGCTAATTAACCTGAGTTCATAACAACCTGTCAGGTTTTAATAGTATTTTTGAGGAGTAACTGCAGGACAAAAAAAAAAAAAAAAAAGAAAACCAAACAACAACACAATTCTCTAGCAGGAAATTCTGTACAGAAAAGGGAAAACTGTGCTGCATTTCTGCAGGACTTGGCTACAAAGTGTCTTGATGTCACACTGAAAATCAGATAATCCATTCATTATTTATTTCTATTTAACACAGTGAAAGGTTTCCATCAGCCATTTAATAAAACTGCAAGATTAATGATCACACACAAAACTTTGTCAGAGATTTATCTGCTTTATGGTCTTAGCAAATTTTCTCACAGTCTTCCTAAGCTTAATGTTTTTTTCCTATGTGATCCTGACAGAGGTTACTCTTACTTCTAAGATCTTTGTACCTTGTAAATCACTTCTTTATTGGTGATATAATAGAGTCTGCTCAAAATCTCTGATGAACATTCTCCTAACCAGAACAGCAACACTGCCAGGTTAGAGTTTTCTACCATTATTCCTCTCCTATTACAACACCTTTTGACCACTGAAAGTCAGATGAAGAAGAAATTTAAAACCTATTTAAACCTACTGTGTTTTGAAATATTTGTATTTTAGAGAGCAAGAGTATGATTGTTTAAAGCTAATGTTGGCAATATTAGCTCCTCCAAAGGTGGATGATTAAAGTAAATGCTGCTATAAATAATCTCCATATGAGAGTATGCCAGGATTAGAAAAAGAAAAATAAGAACCCAGATGTGCAGATATGTAATGCAACTAATGGCCTAATGCAAGGTAAACTTGATACCTCTACACTCCTTTCTCAGGTTTGGAAAGTGGAAAATGTTCAAATATACTAAAATATTGTGAATTTTTAGTAATAATAATTAAAAATAGGTATAGTTGACGATATTTATTATGTGAAGCTTATATATTTATATACATATTTACTTACACAAACAAGTACATAGGAACAGACATTAAATATGGAGAAGTAGGATAGAACACACTAGACAGACAATAAACATGGCTGATTTCATGGCTAATGGGAAGACTTTTCCCTGTAGCTCTGAATCAGTTTGAGTTTGTTAGAGTATAAACACCCAATCTATTTTCAAGGCAAGAATGAAGGCTGGAGGGTGGAAAGAAAACTTAGAAACATGAAGAAATGAAATGAAGTTGACCAAAAGAAAATAGAAGTCTGGGGTAGACTCCAAACTTTCTGTCCCATCAAGCGTATCAGACACACTTGCCACTAACCTCTGTATCTGTTGCTGCAGATTTTGGAAGCGTTGCAGCCTGAGGTAAAACCTCTCGGTAGGATGAACAATCACTGAGCAATTCTCTTTAAGGTTTGCCTGCCAGCCAGATTTGCTTTCAGCAATGCATACAGGGATCTCTAACGTACCTGGGATTGTTTCTAGCTCTTCAGCTTTAAAGTTTTCCTTTTAGCAGCTGGACCTCTCTCATTTGAATTTCAGCCTAATTAGGCTACAACATTTTGGCAAGCTCTGTCCATTCCTATTATTGCAAATGGGCCTCAGTGTATTGCAGAAGCCTGTCCAAGTCAAAGAAAGGAATATTTGCTCTATTTTCTTTACTGGAAATTTTACAGGCTTCTACATGATCTTAAGATTTGCTCAACTAGTAGATCACCCCAGTCTCTTAGCCTGAAATCTGCTGGTCAGCTTTATGCTTCTGGAAACCTTGTTGAACATCTGGGCAGGAAACTGGCTCGATAATTTTAAAATATTCACTTTCCAGAGAAAAATTACAGTCTGAATGGCTTTAGACACATTCAGTACAGCTGAAAATTAGAATCCAGGTGGTGATGGATGATCCATAACATTGACCTAAGTGTACCAGTGGCACCTCCTGCTGACTTTGGATCAAGTTTGTGCCAAAATTCTCTCTGGACACTGAACAACACTTGAAGGTAGATAGGTGATTGGTATAGCAACAAAATGGCAACAGGAAGTCGGTTAAGATGTGTCTTTGATTGCTTATTGGAGAAAGTTCTTTTTTGAGAAAAAATCTGTTCCTCAAAACAAAGAAATGCTAGTCGATTAAATGAACATCTAAACACTATTATGTGGCCTTTAATAAAATCCCCTAATTACAATGTATTCAAAACAAGATGCTGAGATTTACCTAAAGGAGAACCAGACAAAAAAAATGGCCTTGAGATTTACACTAGTAGATTTGAGCTTTATTCATAATAAAGAATCACATTAAGATCCTTTTTGAGTGCAAATGTTAGCAAAAAAAAAAAAAAAAGAGCTTTTTGTATAATTTACTACATTCTCTTATTAGTCTTTAATATTAATCTGGCTTTGTAAAACAATCACCTTGTATTTGACCAAGCAAGTGTATAATAAAGCAAGTGTATAACATCACAGAGTGTATACCCTTGCTTAGTAAAACTTTTTTTGGGGGGAGGGGGTTTTTATTTTGCTTTGTTTTGTTCCTTGTTTTCAAATACTGTGAATTAACCACAGTAGTCTGAATCAGTCTGTTGGCCACTTTATCCTATCAAAGATTCTAGCACTCCTGTCCCTTAAAACCCTGCCTCATTAACCTGCCACATTTGCATATAAGGAAACCCATCAATTCATGTAGCTCAAAATATGAATCACATTTTCATGTCAGATCATTTAGAGCAAGTATTTATGTAGAGTAAATGGGAATACAGACAAACAACCTTGGAGTGCCCACAAGGGAGAGCTGTTTGGAACAGCTGTAACTTGATTATTAAAAAAAATAAAATTTAATGGGTATAGAAACATAAAAGCCACAAAGTCTAGAGTTTCTTTATGCATAAACAAACACTGGGAGCCTTGACGATAATGAATGGCCTTCCATGCCTAATCTGTTCTGTTTAGCAGGTGGTATTTCATACTCAGACTTCATCAATGGGATAATTTTCTTGTTAAAGAAAACAGATATTATCTTAATACATAACTGCTACTTCCATGCATATCTGGCTTAGTAGGCTAAGCAGCAGGGGTGAAATCCTGGCACTATCAATGTAATACACATTTAATTGCAGGATGAATGAGAAAGGCTGTCATGGGCAGCATAAAGGAAAGTTTCTGAGTGGGCTACCTCTTATATTCCCACGTAGGTGTTCAGCAGCAGCCTAATCTAGTGATGCAGATGGCCAAGTCTTCATCCAAGAACACTATCTTTTAACTGGATGGGGTTAGAGAAATACAGAACAAATCTTTAAGTCATCTGCAGTGTAGAACCATCTGTAAATCCAAACTAAAACTCAGAAAGGTTTTGTTGACAAACATAATGAAAAAGAGTCAGTCTCTTTCCCAGAAAGCTTACTGTCTGAATACAGAGGAGAAAGGATAAGAAAAAATATTTTCAGGTACAATAAATATGTGCAAAACTGAGGCAAGATCTACTGAATGCTCACCTTGCCTTATAACAGCAGAACGCTCTTTTCTTAACAATTATACAAAGTGTTGTATGTTGATGGAAATTATTGTATACTATGCAGATTTAGATTCAAAAGCTTTGCAGAACTGTGCTTAGAGCTCAAACAGTAAGCAGTTTACGGAAAAGAATCACCCATTCACCTGTTTACAAGTTCCAGAGGTCTCAAAGCAATTTTCAGAGAAGAGAGGTCTGCTCCTGTGACTACTGATTGTAATAAATATTCACAACTTCTGAAAAGTTTCAGGAGGAAATATTCTCTTCATTTCATGTTGCTTTGGTGGCTGCTCTCTGACAAGCAATAGTATTATACTTGAAAAGCTCAGTGATCCCCCAAACACCTAAGATAACCCAATGAGCTAGTTGCAACTGGTAATGTTGTCCTCCCGCAGTGGTAGTTGACACTCATGAAGGTCTTGAAAGTCCAGCAGCCAGCACCCAGTGCTCCTATTACCCAAGTCCCTTCCCCTTTAACACTTCCCCTGTCACAACACCACCCACTCACCTGGCTCTGTTTACAAGGTCTTTTGTTGTATAAAAATTGGAGTCGGCAATCTCTACAGTTGCTAATAAAGCTGCTTGGATGGACTTGCCAGAACAACCAGTTGCTTCTGTTATCCATCACTGAGCTCATTGGTTTTAGCCAATCTTCTGCATTAAAACTGCTGATGAATACCCAGCAGTTGCCAGGGAATAAACATTAGGAAGAAAGCTGAGTAGTTTTAAGCTATGTGTTTAAAAATAAGGAGAAACTTGAACAGAACTATGCATATGTAAGAGAAATCCCCAAGTCTGGAGAGGTGGCACATGGGTGCATCGCTCCTGTGCCATAGCAGCAGTTTTGTCAGAGCCTGCATTAATTCGCCGAAGAGGAAGATGAAGAAACATCTTTTCCCAAGGGTATTAGGAGGAGTGGTGATTCAATTTGACATGAATAGGTAGGATAAAATCAGACACTGTTCATTAGTATAGTGACCATTAGCAGAAATCAATTGTTGCCCAGTCTGCATTTTCACTGCAAGCTTGTCTGATTCTAGTAATGGGAAGTGGCCTGAAAACCCAAGTCCTGCTGATTTGAAACCCAGAATTCTAAAGTAAATGAAAATAAACAAATACTGTCATTAGATGATTTTTTTTTTCTTGTTCAAACCTGAAACATTGGTTTTCTAATTCGGCTGGAACTTCAAGGGGAAATTAGGAGGCAAAAGAAAAAAAATAAAATCAGAAGATAACATAAACCTGTTCTTACGGGAAGTCAATCACGATTAAGGTGTCACCAGTGTATCAGTTGCAGTCCTCCTTCATAATAGAATTACATCCAGTTTCCTTATATTCTACCAAAAATAGAATCTAGATGATATTTCAGCAGATGCCTTTTAATTTTTGAACTTGCCCAGAAAACAGTGAAGAAAAAAAAGTGGAGGGAATTTTTAAATTTCATAATGAGTAAGTGTTAACTTCTAAGGAGAAGCTATCACTTTTGCACCCCTTACTATTGATGGAGTGCTTTTTGCTTTATCTTTGCTGCTACCCTTCCAGATCAAAGACTTCATGGGAGGAAAAAAGGTTCTATTAAGCAAACTTCCTATTGCTTCTAAGCAACACACTGTAAAAGGAAAGCTAGACTTTTAGCCATTTTTTTCCTCTTCACTTTGTCAGAAATGAAATTTTGATTATCATGAAAACAGAAAACTTTATACCAAAAGAAGTATAGCTGTGTGCTCTTATATTTTGGTAGGAAAGAAGACAGTAGGTTTTTACACCCACTTAAATACCACACATTCTTTCTGTACATGCACACACACATGCATGTGCACATATACAGGAATTTGTCCTGGTTTGTTCTTAGTCAGGTAAAGGGATATAGCTTCCGCCTCCCACTCAGTTTTGCACATTATCCACTGGGACCTGCACTTTAAGGATGGAGAAAGCTACAACTTCATCACTTGCTTTACCAATGCAGCTGATATACTACAGTCCCAAAGGCACAAAGGTCACTTCAGCACTTCCCAACAGAGAAGTTAACAACAGCCAGTATTCCCCCAGTTCCCTTCATTTTCAGGAGTTTATAGATAATCTCCTTAAGCCATCAAATCAATACCTGCTCCACAGTGCCAGTTCCGCTCCAAACATGGTGTGTATGCCCAGCATGGGTCCAGGAGGTTATTGCCAATTTCAAGCCAGAAAAGTCTAATTAATTCATCTCTGAGGCCACAATGTAAATTAGGGACTGGCTCAGTTTGACTCTACAGGATGTTCTCACAGCTGTCTCCCCCTTCCCAATCTGTTTCACTTCAGAACAAGAGAAGTACAAAGCAAGCCAGTGTGCATGCTGAATTAAGCATTCAAATTCCTGGTGCTTAAACACTTACAAAAATTCTTAATGGCTCAATTAAAGCAGAAACTGCCCAATGCGTCTCCTTAAAACTCAGCTTCCAGATAGCTCTCTCTTTGAGTGAGCCATCAGTGTGACAGTAAACATAACTAAGAAGGTAAGAACTTTGGTGTTATGATAACTTCTCACCCATTTAAATCATCTCATCAGACATTGGTCAAGGAAATGTCTTAGCAGAGTAGAACATAGGAAGCACTCAGTAGGATAAAAGAAATACCAGTGTGTATTCTGCATGTGTGTCTTTGGGAAAAGAACAGACTTAAGCTAAATTCTGTGGTCCTCCACAGGTCTTACCTTGCTTAGAAGAATGGCAGAGGTCATGATCTTTAGAGAGGTAAAAACCATAGTGTTTTTATTTTTTATTATTTTGTTGATTTCTGACATTCAGTCTTTCAGACACAAGAATGACTGTTCTATGTCAGAGCATGTTCTGAAACTGAACAGATCAATCCAAAAGGAGACATATATTTTTGTTTTGTTGAAAAACTTAAAGGATGTATATATATAAAGATTTTTCTCTACAATAGATCTACTATATGCTGTACTACTTTGGCTGTTCAAATTTGGTGAAGAGTGGGGAAGGAAGGTAAATAAATCCAACTGAAATAAAAAAAATTATATTCAGAATTTTCATTTTATGGGTATCACTCCCTCTCTCCTAACTCTTTTCTATACTAGAATAAAAAAAACCAAAACAAAACTCCACAGTTTTCTGTCTTTTATATCGCACATCATACATTTATGTGTGTTGGTAACACACATACATGAGTTGCAAAGTTTAATGTGTGACAATGGCATCAGTAACTAGAAAGATAGTGTGAGCTGCATCTCAATATCATGAGCAGCTGTAATAAAGCAATCCTAACATATCTCTGTCTGTCTTGATGTCAGATCTGAAGGTTGCCTCATTCCCAGCAAGTCTCAAGGGAAAAAAGTGAGACCACGAAGTGCACAATGCAAGGCAGCACTTTGCACTCCAGGAAGGGAAGTTTCATCAGTGGTGCTTTGTTCAAATCAGGCCCTTTGTCCACACATCAGGCCTGTCCTTCGAACAACTGCCTTAAATGGGCCCTTTTGTTTTTCTTTCTCCCATCAAACCTTTGATCTGACTCTGATATTTCCTCTGGGATTCCAACTGCCAGCTTCTCAAATCTTTTGGAAGGTTTCTTGAAAAAAAGACTTTGATATTTTGTTATTATAGGCTGAATACACTGTTAGAGGGCACCTTCCCCAAATACACCTGTCTCTGAAGCCCTCTGCCATGAGATCTTTGGCACCTGGGTGTTTGGTTTGTCTGTCATGACATCGCCCCCATGACAGTGTAGCAGCTGTCACACAACTGTATACTAACATGTATGTTACATTTACATTCATGACTATTTCTGAGTATTATATATTATGTGGCTTGATAATTAAGTTTCGTGTGCCAAATTTCTGCGTATCTGATGAAATGAGACTGCTTCCCAAGAGGCAGCTTGTAGAGGAAAGAAGCTAGAATCAGACTGAAATTCTTAGCTTAATCTGATCCCGAACTGCCACTGCTCTCCCAAAACACGCCTTACCGAAGCCATTTTTCCATCTCCTTTCCTAGCTTTCATAGTTACTTTCAAGGTTGTTTGCTCACAAGAGGACAAAAATCTGAGTTAGACTAAAGAAAACAAGTTGGGATGCTTGTGTTATCCATGGAGGCTGCCATAATAGAAGACAGAATGGGATGGGATGGGATGTGTGTTGGAGATTAGTTGTGAATGCAAAAAGCAGAAGAAAATAGATGGAAAGTCCATGATGGAAAAGAGAAAACATCAGAGTCCAAGTACTGAAACTCAACTTCTACGCAGTGCTGCTGTTGTTTTGTTTGTTTGTTTGTTTTTTTAAACTTGAATTTCTTTTTAACCAGTTTCAAACTCAGCGTAAGTTATTAGAGAACTGCAAACATGCTCTTGGGTTTCAAGACTGTCTGTAGTGATTAACTAGGACAGAAGAGTCAGAGCCAGGACAGGAAACCCCTGGTGACCACCTGAACCCAGCTCTCTTATCCCATTCAGATGTTAATGGGGTGCACAGGACTGTAATCTGAACTCCAGCATCATGTTAGCAAATCAAAATGCCTTGTGACAACAGGAATACCCTGTGGTACTAATGACTTTCTGAAATGTCTCATTAGATCTTCATAGCTGCGTAAATTAAACAGGTCAGGTCTGGCAGAAGCGGACGTGGCTCCCCTGAATGCTGATTGCCTGCAGATGCAGAAGAAAGGTTGGAATGGAATATCTTTGCAACCATTTTTTATGTTCCAGAGACGCCTTTTCCGGGTCAGATAGACAGGTGCATGCATGCACTGAACATGTCTGTGTGAGGGTCTGGTGCACAAGTCTCACGAGGAGCAGCTGAGGGAGCTGGGGTTGTTTGGCCTGCAGAAAAGGAGGCTCAGATGAGACCTTACTGCTCTCTACAACTACCTGAAGGGAGGTTGTAGTGAGGTGGAGATCAGTTCCTTTTCCCAGGTAACAAGAGGAAACAGCCTCACATTGCACCAGGGGAGATTTAGATTAGGATATTAGGAAAAAATTCTTCACTAAAAGGGTGTTTAGGATTCAGAGCAGGCTGCCCAGGGAATGGTGGAATCACCATCCCTGGAAGTGTTCAAAAGGCATGTGGATGTGGCACTTGGGAACACGGTTTAGTGCTACATGGTGGTGCTACATTAACAGTAGCATTTGATGATTTTAGATTTTTTTTCCAATCTTAATGATCGGAAACTTATTTGGTTCTATGATGGAAGGAATTTAGGGAAGAAGTGAAAGAGTAAGAAGGTCAGTCTGCTGTGTGAGACACTAGACACTGTTCCCCCATCCTTTGCAGAGATCTGTCAAGGCCCTCTGAAACAGAGGGGCCTTCTTTTCTTTATTTCCTCTAGTCATATTTGTCTTTCTAAAAGTCTTGACAATGCACATCCCCTAGTTTTTTATTTACTCATCTAGTTAAGTATCTGTTTTGACAGTTAAATATTCTTCCCTTGACAGAGCAATACTAATGGATTCTCACAGAGATCAAGTTGACTTCAGTACTCTGAACCTACCCTGGACTAACCTAATCCCGAAGCGCATTAAGTAAAAAATTTCTTACAGTTCCACAACCACGAAGTCGGGGAGGGAACAGCTTGAATTGCTGCCTCTAAGTCTGAACCAACCTGAACCTCTTGCAGGATTGAAAAGCAAATGCACTACATCGGAGACTGGACTACAGGTAAGTAAAGGATCTGAGTGACTCTAGGGGGTGGTTTCAAAAAATGTATCAAAGATGATCCAAAAGCAAAGGGGAGGATGAATTTAGTCACAAGGTAGAGATTGGGAGTTAAAAGAAAGGATAGGTAGAAGGTGCAAACTCATGTGTGATCTGCACCGACATACTTCACCCTCTCTTCCTATTTTCTAGTGACTTAAAAATGAGCTATGAACAGCCACGAACAGGAACAGCTTGTGAACATTCGTGTATTATTTCAAATCATGTAAGCATGTGTTTCTTATCTTACAGTTGCAAGTTCAGTTCTCTGATAATATTCCATTATCATGATATGGGAAAATAAAATGGTTTTATTGCGTGCATAGGATTGTCATTCTAATGTATTCTAATAAGAATAGCTATATCAGTCCTGATATACGTGTTTCACAGTGTTTCAGTGTCTCCTCTTCTGTGATTGCATAGCCTCTCCCTCCCTTTCCCTTGGAAAGGGTCTGACTTGAAGAGCATGGTGAATTGCATGGTGCCAGTAGGTAGATATTTTTCATAACTCTCCATTTAGCAACCAAGGACTCAGCAAAGTCAGAGATAAAAAATTCCAGGGTTGTTAGATTACTGATTTTCTTCCACCAAGAAGGTAAGCAGCTCAACAAGGTAAATGGTCTTGGGCCTTGGCTGCACTGCTAAAGATAGAAGAGAAACGTCTCAAGAAAAATGGGAGTGTCCTGCTGAAAATGGCTACCACAGCAGCAAGTTGTCATGAAAGATGAGCCCTTTCCTCTTGTCAGCAAAACAAATGGTACAGGTGGTTTGGTTTAAAAGGGAGTTTGCACCATAGGATGAAAGATTTTCCAGTTGAGAGACCCAATTAACAGAGGTGACCAAATCATTTAATACATTTTAAACATGGATCCTCCATTTCCCTTTTAAAAGAGTTGACAGGTAATTAACTACAAAACCACTCATCATTTTCTGCCAATGTGTAGATTGTGACATGGTAAAGTTCGTGTTTTAAATTAGGAAATAGATTTAGATGATGAGATCATGAAGTGCAGATCTAGACTTACATATTCAATTCACCAGGTAGGAATTTGGCTTGAAGGCAGAATCTCAATTTTGACATCTTCTTTCAAATGTAGAAGAAAGCTGTGATATCAAGTGAGTAGAGGAACTTTTACAGAGCTCTGTAGATGCATGGATCCATCTGCCAGAGGAGGCCCAGCTTTATGTCAAGCTCAGAATAAAGGTAAGTATATTAAAATATAAAACCTGTAACGACACTGAAATTTGCTTTCCTGAACACCATGCCACAGTTTTATAAATTCAAATTTAATTTGAATAAAAGTGGATATTTTCACTGAAAGCAACTTGAGTTTGTGATTAAGAATATCACTCAAAACTTCCCAGGCCTGAAGTTTTGTGTGGCAATTCCAGCCAGATTTTTCACATTTCCATGCATTCAGTGAGAAAATTCATGGAAAGACCAGTGTAGTAGCCTCCCACCCAGAGCTGTGAAGCTGCTGTGAAAGCTAGGGGGTGTTTGAGCCAAACATGGAAAACATTTTCTTAAATAAAAGGTAATTTCAGAATCTGTGGGGAGTCTGTATTAGCTTTTTTAATTTTTAATTTTTTTGGCAAAGTTGAAGCAGAGTGCCTCATATATCTATCAAGACTGAACAATGAGGGGAATATTTCAAGTATCTGCTAGAACTGAACACTATATATTATGTATTTATCAGAAGCTTTGATTCCTTGACCCAAATCTTTGTTCGCGAAGCATAGTCATGATGATGATTCCTTGAATCAAGTGAGCTCCCTCAGTGGTTTGATTTGCCAGATGTAACTGTCTTTCAGACCTTTTGTTGGTAGAGACATGGGACTTTCTGCAACTTCAGTTGATTCAGAAAAGTGCATTTAGTACATTACAGTAATGGCTTTCTTGGCAGTTGTTTCTTTCTTTTTTACCAGAGCAGTTCTTCGGGATAGAGCTTATGTGTAAAAGCAAGTACATCCATTGTGCTTATAACTGTATGTAACAAATGAAAAAATCCTACTCATCTGCTGGACTGGCACTTGTAAAATGCCACTCAGGAGACTTAATACAGCATCAGAGCAATGAAGGTGCCACTGTTTCTGGGACCTGTGGATATTAAGACTTCTCTACTATTGCACTGTCCAGCAAATTATAGTCCTGGCCAAGTGACTTTTTTTTTTCCTTTTTCCTGAATAAAACTTTGAAGTAAATGCCTTCTCCACTCTAAATATTTGAGTAGAACCAAAGCCAGCAGAACGTTTCTGCATTAGCTAGAAAAGGTCTCCTTTAGCACTGTAGGCCTTTAAGTACATCAATGAGGCAGAGGAGCTTTGCACACACAGACCACCACATACTGTGAGGACAAGTCGTAGAAAGAATGACCTCTTGAGGACAAGGATCATAATACAAATAATGTTATATACATTTGCTTTGATTTTTACTATGGAAGTGCAAAGTGCAGCAAAAGTAACTTTGAAAAAATTGGGTTCTAGTCTGATTATCCTAGAGCTGCACTGGAGAGTAGACTATACTGGGGATTTTGTTTCCTTGTTAGACAAAATGAGAGAAGTTTTTGGTTGGGGTATTCATAAAGTAGGACTGTGTTGTCATCTTCCTCATGCAGCATCAGCCTGTCTATAACTAAGCCCTTAACATTATGAGCAGCATAACTGTGATGTGACATAAAGTCCTTCACAGATGCATGGAGGCGGTGCTCTGGTACCCACAGAAACTGGAAGAGAATCATCTGTTGCAGTAAAGCCCAATGAGATCCAATTGGTAGATCCAGCTAACAGAAGTTTAGACTAGGATTAAACTACTGATTTTTATGGTTGGGGGGAGGTTAGCAGGTAGATCAATTGACAGAGGAAAGAGAGCAGCTTTTTCAGGGCTAGAAGTCTCCCAGTCGAAACTAAGTGCCTAGAAACTTCAAAAGTCACAAGAACTAGAATCAGCAGAGTTTTCCACATAAAATCAAAATGCCTATTTTACATACAGGAGTTGTAGTAGTCCATTATGGTGTTAAACCACACAAATATTCAAGAGGGATCTTACTGCAGGCCCTTATTCTGCAGAGGGGATATTTGAACTGACCTTAAACTACATATTTCAGCATTGGGATGGCCCACATAGAGTTCTCTTTTGCTTCAGCTAATGTGCTGCTCTTGCTTATTCCAAAGCAACCATTCTACTGGTTCTGTCCCAGACAAACAGCAAGGCATTTAGAAAAACAGCTCCCCTGATGTTCCACTCGGTTTCAGTGTCCAGTTTCCTAAAGCCTATTAAAAGCTTGAAGGCTAAATTAACTTGCTACCTACAGTGGAGGAAATAATACAATAAATACTTCCAAGTAAACTGTGCACATCACCATTTTATGATATTTCTCACTTTTCTTCCTTTGCTGTTCAAAGAAAAATCAGAATCTGGCCCAATAGATCTACAAACGCTGTAGCAGACAATTCTTGAAAACAAGAAAGGACATCCCTGCTTGGCAATATTATTTCTCCTCTCTATGTATGTAGTTGAAAGGCAGCTTGATCTCTCTCACTCACCCCATGGCCACTTAGCTGTTATGAATTGTTAAAAGTTGCTTCAGCAAGCCAAGATTTCTAGATGAATGTATATTGGCAAACATATTTAAAGAAACTGCAACATATTCAGAAAGGCACTAGGCAGAAATAAAGGCAGTGGGAGGTCTGTTTTCAATTCCCTGGTTTAGAAATCTGTTGGGACATAAACTCACAATCAGCTCCCTGCAAGTCTTCATTCAGACTGAAATCTGTCCAAAGTCCATCATGCAGAAGAATGTTTGGCATGAGCACAGGGGTTTCTGTCCACCTGAGAGGATTTCATTGCACAAAAAAATTACAAAAAAAAGCAGCTACCAATGCATTAACTAGTAATATAAATAAAACTAAGGATAGAAAACAAAGCCAGGCTATCTAGTTATTTCAGTGTTTTGTGATCATTGGTTCCTGAAATGAAAATTATTTATGAATTATGTGTCTTTGTCCTCCACCAAAGCAAAATTTTGAATCTGAAACATCCTGAACTCAGGGTCTCCCCAGAATTTCAGATAGTTTAGTACTCCTTCGGGTAGTAGATTAAGAAAGCCTTTCTGTGGTAGAAGATCCATGAATGCAGTCGCCACTTCCTGACAACTGCAGGTAATGGGACTCTTCCAGTAAACCATTTTTCATCTTCATCTGGCTGCTATTCTGGTCCCAGCTGTGCTATTGCAGCTGCTGTAATAAAAAGTGAATAGGTTGGGGGAAGACTTTTATTCCATAATATTGTATTTCAGTTCCAGTCTTGAGCATCAGTATTTAAAGTGGTACCTAACTGCAGCCCTGATGTTCATTTTATAACAGCACAGCAAGTTACCACCCATCAGCTGACAGCAAATACCTTAACGTATCCCCAGGGCCTTATAAAATGCAGTAGTTTCGTGGAGGTTGCTTATACTTTTAAGAATTTATCTTTACTATAATAAGTGCAAATGTTTGTTTGCTGTTGCCCAACTAATGATAACATGAAAGGAAGATATTATGTCACAATAACTAAACTTAGTCACAATAAACTTTCCTTCAGGTTCCACTTTTGACCACTGACAGGCTCAGGATCCTGAGCTGGAGGTGCCTTTGGTTTGAATAGTTTGAATACGAAGTGGAGTCAAGTCATTTTGGCTAAATCATAGACATATATCCTTACAAGGAAAGGAACTAAGACCACTTGTGAAATGGAGTATTACCTAGGAAATGGGAAAAAGTAAACATAAATTATTTTAAAGTTTCTAAGTAACCATCTGCTGATGCATCTTACAATTTCCAGTTCTCTCTGCTACAGGTCAGCCTTGGGATAGAGATCTCAGTGCTCCACATTTGTGATGCTGTTGCAGACAGAACTGTACTGCTCTCTCCATCCTGCTGGTCAGGGTAGGGGGTTTTCTCCGTGCAAACAGAGGGGTTACAGATTTGTTGGGCTTCAGTGAGACTGCTACTGCTGTTCTGTAACAGCATCTGTTAAAGAAGCATTAAGCCAAATGGCTGTGTGCTAGAGAAGAAAATGGGTAAGGCAGTCATTTAACACTTTAAAAAAAATTCTCTCCTCTCCATTCTGCACCTCCCTCTATATTCTACTTGCTAAACCTAGCACAAAAATTCTAAGGAATTCTAAGAAAGTCTTCTGGCCTCTATGGGAACTTCAATGCCCTACATTCAAAGTGTAGTCTATGGTTTGAAACTCTGCTATGAAAGGTGACAAGTCTCTAGCTCTCTCTCCTCTCATCTTTCTGAGGGCTCATCACCTCAAATGTTTAACTTAAAGTGGTCAGGGTACTCACTACAGAAATAATAGATTTATATTACACAAGAACAGCATGGGAATACAGATTCTTTTCCCTCTGCATGATGCAGCTATATGAAGTAGCAGTCCAGGTTAGCAAGAGAATTTTTCCCATATTTTTTGGTAGTCTACGATGGCTGGTGTTTAAAAGGCTTCAACTTTTGCATTTGCAGATGCTCTGGGACTCCCAGGCTGATAAGTCCATCCCTTTGTATTTAAATTAATTTCTCATCATTCTAAAAATCCACCAACATTCATCCAAAGAGAAGAAAAGGATAAAATCCTCCTCTATCAGCTTATAGGAGAGAAAATCCTTTCTGTGAGCTAAAAAAATGCCCACAGTATCTGGGCATTTGCCACCATCACAGTCCACTTTAGGGATTCAGGAAATATAGTTTCCCCCTTTATTTCTTATCAGATCAGCTTTCAAAGGATTTGTATTAAACAATCAAGAGGTAATGTTGGTGCTAGGGGTTCTATACATGCAAACTGTCATCATGGAGAATTTACAAGTGAAGTATGCCATCAAAAAACAGCTGGAGACCTTTCCAGATCTTTCATAATCTGGACACTGAAGTTGAATAAACTCACCCCTCTTCATTCCTGTCTGTGAAGTGGCAGCACCCATGGATTTAGGGCAACATTCAGTCTGAAAACTGAAAACTCATTTGTATTATCAGACTAGATAGAAATGTTTTTTTAAACCAGGCAGAAAAACTTGCTTTTAGGGGAAATCACTAGTGTATATTCTCGGGGTACAAGCTTGTTCTAGCCATGGGAGAAAAATAAGGAGAAGCAGGCAGACACTGAGAGTAGCAACTACCTATGGAGTGGGGTCGAGTGGACAACTCCAAGGTGATGGCAGGGGCAGGATTCTCCATGACCTCTGCTTCCCAGGGAGTTATATGGAGGCAAAGTGCAGTTTGGGCAAGAAACATCATATTTGCCTTTCATGCTTATTTCTATTTAAAAAGGAGAGAAGAAAATAAAGAATTATAGGTTGTATATTATGTGTTAGATTTAGAAATTTTGTAATCAAAGTGAGTAATTATCAAAATTGAGAAGTGTTAAGATAGCCCAGAAAATCTTTTTTTGGTCAGAAATTAACTCGATGGGAAAAATCCCCTTGCTGTACCTGCCTGTCCCATATTCTGCCATTGAAACTGTTGGTACTTCTTACATAGGGACAAGCAGAATGTCAATCTGATTCTTCCTCTAGCTTTAAAAAGTCTTGTGTTTTAAGAAAAACCGTTGCCGACAGCTTTCTGGCTGAACTCAGCTTCTTTTTTTGTACACTGAAGTCTAATAAAGATGCTGACATTTCAGAGGAAATTTAGCTTGCTGGGGGTGCATTCCCTCTTTTCATTATTTTATTTCACGATCTCCTTACTGAATTCCATCTACCACACTCTCTCTCCCTTTTTGTCTCCTCACTGTTGCCATTTTTAACTTCATTTTTCATCCACATGCTGATCATTATATGATTTTGCTTTTGCTTAGCCAAAAAACCCAATTGCAATGACCCCAACATCCCAGAAGTCAAGACATCAATATAAGTTTGGAATGAAAGCAATATTGACTGCCAGGACTTCTATAATTCCTAGCAATCAACTCTAGTCTCTTCTCTTTTAATGATAGATAGATAAAACATTCGACTTCACTTTTCCAATCTGTACAGAGGCCTTCACCATCCTTTATAATCCTCAAATTCAAGACAATTAGGACTTGATTAAATCCTATCATTTTTCAGGTCTCTTAAGCCAAGTAATGGCTTCTTGGAGAAGCCAAGTAATTTTGCAGCTTCTCCCATTACCTCCCTCCCTGTTCTGGTCTATATGCATTTCTGGCTTTAAGCATAAGTTTAATTAAATGTACTTGACATCCAAAATAATTGAGAACATGATTCTAGACCTTTAACAGAAGCTATGTTTTTATTAGCAATTTGGCTAGAAAAAAAAGGCAACATACTTATACATATATTTATCTATACATTTATATTCATATTTGCATTTGTATTCATACATACACTGTATATATGGAGATATATATACATGTAATACAAACTCGCATGTAATACAAATTGTATCGGTTCACGTCTCTTCACTAACTTCATCCATGCAAACTAACTTCCCTGAGAAAAGAGGTAAATGGAAACCCGAATGGGTTCCTACTAGTGTATGCCCCAAACTATGTGACAGTCACACCACAAGTACCTGACGCACATTCACCTTCAAAAATATTGATTGAAGTTTTCCACACCTTTAGGACGCATGATTTATAAAGGACCGAGTTCCTAAACAGCCAGTTCCCTACAGACTTTTCACTCTGCTTCTGTGACAGCCCAGCCTTATATCCTTAGCCTTCCTCGCTTTCTGGTTTTAATCAATTTTTATTTTTTAGTCACTCTATATTATTTTGGCAACACTCTTAATAGACAACTCTAACCTTTTCTCTCCTTAGACTATTCCTGTTTCTGTAATTCTTCTAGCCTCATATGCCACATTAACATTTGCACCTTATATTCACCACCAATATAAGGATGGTATGACTCAGATCCTCATGTAATAACCTTATATGTGGCTACATTGGGATGCACTGGATCTGTTTCTTTATCACGACCAATTTTTACATCCTAAAGGAAGAGCAATATTTGCTCATGATCTTCGAAACCTTTGACAATGGCCATTGTCATGGCTGTTGACAGTGTTGCCCAGGCTGAGGGGAAAACATTCATTTATGAACTCTACCTAGGTAACAGACTCAGAATTTTGATCTGTTCAAAACTGTGCTGCAAACAAATTCATAGGAGAGGAAACTTGGACACAGCCAGTCTCTGAGGTCTCAAATAGAAAGTGCACAACAGTCCCCAGATCCTTTTTTCTCAAATGGCAAGAGGACAGTTTTGAGGAGAAAGAAAGGATACACCAGGCTTCACAGAAATGTGATCTTACTTCTGTTGCATGCAAAAGAAGAGAAAGATAAACAGAATTAGATTCAAGTTATGGCCATGTAAACAGTGGAACATCCTTAGATAAGAAAAGCTCAAAGAGCCCATCTGTACCTTGTGTTTGCCATGTAGAACACCTCTGGGCTTCCCTTCCCTGCTCTGTTCTTGAGAACATAGTTATATTTCCCTGCAGAAGGAAAATGTGGGAGTGGGGCTATTTTTAGTGAGCAAACCACAAATTGTCAATCTGCAAAGCAGAGGAATCCATCTAGAGCAGCATTATCAGACATGAGAGCAGGACAGTTTGCAGTCAGGTTCCATTTATAAATTGTTCATAAAGAGCTGACAAATGACTGAGCAAGGTTTTAATAAGTGATTGTATTTCAGCAATAAGATTAAGAAATGATGACATGGAAACATTAGTAACAAATACTAATTGAATCTCTAACACGCTCACAACAATATGTATTATAAATGGGATAGACTTAGAGAGATTCAGCATTAAATAACATCTAGTAAACTACATGTGGCTACTTGCTCTTCCAATAGCTTCACTGATGTTACTGTTTTATCTTGTCAGGAATACACAGCAACGCAAGAGAAAGATTGAAGAAATTCCTTTGTCTGTCCTGTACTGTAAAGGATAAAAGATTTCTAGTTTATTTGCACCTTAAGATCTTAAAAGTGTTCTATAGTGGAGTAGGAAAAAGGACCTATGTTTCTAACGACCCAAAAGGGCATGTTTGATTGCTGGACCACACTTTGCCTCTCAGATGATAGCTAATGGAAAAGCAATGTGTCTCAAGTTGTGATCTCTCTGTAACACCTAAGATAACTTTTCTCAAAGGTGAATCTGCAGCAAGATTTTGAACTGGGGACACAAGCAAGGATCTTGCTTGGGTGCAGTAAAGAGAACACCTCAGAAAATAAATGAAATCTTCATTTTAGGGGAAACTATACTACTGTTCTTATTTCAATAAGAATCAGCATACCGTATTGAAATGAACATTATATTTCTTCTTTTATCTTTGTTAAGAAATGACAGAAATACAGGGATAAAAATTGAAAGAAGATGCAAGCTCAGTTTCCAGCATGTCAGAGGACTGTGGGATGATTCTTTAAATAAAAGGTCAATTGAAATCTACCTCAGTAAGAACTATAGGCAAGTCTGTTGTCTGAAATGATTATGCATTGTCTTTAGCTGTGGGCTGGGTCCAGATTGTGTATCTGTTCTTTCCATCTCAGATTAATATGATGCTATACAGAGTCCTGAGACAAAACTGTGAAGAGTTTGATCTAAAGCCAAATTGCTCTGGGGTAAAAAAATTACCTTTCTTTTTGGCACAAAATAGATGTCTCTGAGAAGACATAGGAAAGGATGAAAACAACATCAGTAATTGTGGTTTTGTAAAGGAAAGCTCCAGGGCCAACTGACTGAATTATGCTAATGACACTATCAATCTTAATGGAAGAGAGATTGTAATCCTAAAAATACAGTCAGTGAGGCCCCAGGAAAATTCCTGTTTTTCTTACATTTACTTAGGCCACTGATCACATGGCATCATTATAAAGGTATCACCTTGCTTCAGATCCATTCAAATGGCCAGGTGGAGATGGCTGGCACTGCCTGCCACATGAGATAATGAGGCAGCTCCTAAAGCTTGTTATGCAAAAATCTCACCAAGGAGAATAGAGCCAGAGATAAACTTTTGTTAAACTTTAAAAAGGCTGTGAAACCCCTCTCTTCTCTTAGATTCTGTCCCTTTCTGGCTCCCTTGTTAAGTTCTTCCCATTTTTGTGTATTAGGCAGTAATGTAATTCAGACCATGGAATGAATATGAAACCTGAGCCTCTTGAGGAATGGTGCTTTAATTCAAATCTCAAACTCAGAGCTGTTATTAATAATGGAAGTGAAATTTTCTGAAGAGGCATATATCTCAGTTCTCTGAGAAACAAGAGAAATTTCCATCAGCATGGAGGGGTTAAATGCTTCTATTCCTACCTGGTAATGAAGAAGGAAAGGGAATGTAATTTGACATATGATTGAGCTTGTTCCTAATATCTCAGAGAGATATGCTATGGGTGGCATATATTAATTCTCAAAAGGGATCACCCAAGTTTACTAGAAATGCTTACATAGTATGGTATATTCCCAATGGAGCCTGTAAAATGGGGGAATAATCTTCCCCACTCTCTGAAAAGTATATTTCCATCTTAGTTCCTTTCTGCAGCTGATGGATGAATATAGATGGTACATGAAGTTTTAGCTTCCATTTAAATTGTTCCTTTATCTCTCACCTTTCAGAAAAAATCAGTCATGTCTAACTTTCCCAAAACAAAATAATCCATAAGCTTTATTTTGAAACTTGAGTATCTCCAAAATTCAACTCACCTGGGTCAGAAAACTTGACATTTAAGCTTAAGAGCTTGAATATGTATAAGAAGACTATATGTTTAGAAAATGTATTTCCATTTACTACCACAATGATGATAATGTCATGTGAACTGTTCACAAATACAAATAATTAAAATTTAGTATAGAGTTTTCTGATCACTTAGTATTCTCTTTGCTCTCTTGCTACACCTGTCTGAATCAATTTTTTTCTAATTGAAAACTGAGATGAAAACCTTGGAGTTTTTAACTACTATGTTTTTTACTTATGTATAATATATTTCTGTAGACATATTCTCATCATAATTGGGAAGGCTGATGTATGGTGATTTCTAAACAATAATAAATTTCAAATTATTTTAAATTTTTATTTTAAAAACAATGAGAATACAAATGACAAATATACTGCCATGGACTGAAACTGTTTTAAGTTCTACAGAAATTAATGAATAGCTTTGGGTTTTCTTGAAATGGATCTTTATTGAATATTAAAGTCTTAAAAGAAGCAAGAGATGATGGATGGTACTTCAGAAAAAACATATTTGCTGCAATTTAGATTCAGACATTAACTAAATATGTTATTTTAAATTGTGCACATTGAATGGATCTGGGGAGAAGAGGTAAATCATAGACACATACTTGATTTTACTTTCAGTGAAGTTTTACATTATTCTATAACTTTTTTCAAGTAGATATTAAATCACTGAGTTTCAACCACTTGACACAGTCCAATCAGATCATCCTCCCCCGTTATGTAGGATGTACCAGGGCAGCAAACAGCAAAAAGGGCTTTTTATCTTCCAACATAGGAAAGACTCTTTCTTTACTGCTAATGCTGATGTAACATCTTGAAGGCTGATATAAGATACTGAAAAAGTACAATGATTTCATGAAATTGTTCAGTAGTTCAATAAATCTAGCAATACCTTTTGAATTAGATGGTAATCTAACATCCTGAGAGGTTCAGACACTTCTGTAATGTTTTAAGTAATATATAAATCTTCTACTTGTTCTTAACTACTTTGGGGGTTTTTTGGTAGTAGATCAGTTGCTATTATTGCAATATGTGACACCTTATGTAAGTCAGAAGGCAACATAGCAAATAGAGAGCACCCAACTTCTATGTTTTTTGTGATGCAGAGCATTTAAATCTCCACTTGCAAATGTCCTCTTTGACTGACATGTTGAGGACTGGATGGAGAAAATAATGTGGTTACTGGAGTTTATTATACATAAATGAAAAACCTTTTTAATAAAAACCAAGTCATTTACACTCCACTGTAATATTGCTCTATGTTTAACAATTCTATGACATCCATTAGAGGAACTATCTGAAATAAAGAAAAGATATGAGACATTGGGTTGTGGAAGACATTTCCTACGGTGGGTTTCTGATTTCAACTACCTTTTTAATTTTACATCCTACTACACGCTTTACAGGTGACAGGGCTTTTTGTCATAACAGAACAAAATTAAGTGCTTAAAATTCACACCATTAGAAAAGGGGGAGGGGGGAAGGAAGGAACATGCCTACTTAAGGGTTGATTTATCTGGGTGGATTAAAGCTGATCCCTGGTAAGGTGTAACTATCAGACATCTGCACATGAGTATGAGGCAGAGAAAGAATTCAGCAGGAAATCAAACTGTCCAGGGCAATCTCTGTGAGGAATGCCAGAGAGGCTACTATCTACTGCTAGATTGACTGTACAATGGAAGAAAATGTATGGGACACTATGAAGCTAAATTCAAAACCAAGTAGTTAGAGTTCAGTGTTAGACTGCTTCTGAAGTTCACACCTTCCCAAACAGAAATTCTAAGCGCTCTGCCCTCACAGAATAAGCAAAAAGCTTACAAGTTTGCATCCCCTTCTCAGGGAAATAAATTGCTTTATCTCCATCTTGAAGCTGAACCCCAAAAAGCAAGGTAATATCAGGCTAAGGAAAGTACAGTTACAAAAGAGAGATTAGTACAAGAAAAGCAAACAAAAACTCCAAACCAAACAAACAAAAAATAGAGTTGCAATACTTGAGCAGCTTGCTGCCTGCAGATACTTTATGAAAGAGAAATATTGGGCTAGTGAATCTGCATAGGCACACATGTATTGATTGTCTGGTGTTTCTAGTGTGCGTTTGATTTCCAGGATCATCGAGATCAGTGACTGATGAGGTAGTACAGAGGACTCGAAGGTTTTTGTACATGCAAACTAGTAAAACAGATATTAAAGAAATATATATGAAATCTTGGCTTTCAAGGCTTAGGAATGGCATGTCCTGATCATGCTTGCCCCTCTTGAATCCTCGTCATCTGGCCACATGCACAGAAAGCAGGCAACAGAAAAACTTTGCTGAGATTCATTGCTACCTTTTGAGCAACAAAGAAATACAATAAGTTCTCATTCATCGAGTACTGTGAGCCTAGTTAAGTTACATGTGCAGCACACATAGTCCTATACAGGATATACAGAGAGCAGAAACATCTTTTTTTCCTGTGGTGCAATTGCAATGAGTTCAAGGTACATTTTACTTTATAAGGGAGAATATTTTCAGAAAGAAACACCTCTAAGAGAGCACTCTCAGCGGAATCTACTTTTCATGTATAGCTGTAAGCTGTGCTGATGTACTGACCCAAACACCCTCATAAATTTAGACTATATGGAAGGGGCTGAATGTAATTATCTGAAGCAGCTAGAACATTTATTATGATAATTAAAGTCAATTACTTTTATGACAGGATCAAAAAATAAACACCACCTTTAACACTTCCCTCGTTTTCCTATCTCTTGCACAATATAATATTGCCACATTAATTACTGTATCTCACCACCCGCCTAGCAAATTCCTAAAGCACGGACATCTTAATTCACTTGGCTACTTTCCTTCCACATGACTGCTTCACTCAGCAGCAATAGAGGGATATGTTCCTTAAAATGCTGATAGCATTTCTGACTAGGTTTGCTTTAAAAAATGAGTAGTTTGTTGTTAGAACACATCTGGATAATGAAGGATGTGGTTTGAATTATTGCTAGGAAATTATTAGCTCATAAGCAATGCTAGACACATCCTAATGAAATGGGATGTTATTATGACTATGGGAACAATACGAGACTAAGAATATCTTACATCATTCATTTCTGGGTAAATGGCTGCTTTGTTTTGAGCTGGAGTAGAGTGACAGTCTACTAAAATAATCTCAAACTACTTTTCCTCTTCAGATTATATTCAGGGCCCATTAATATATTAACAAAGTTATTGATAGCGTTTAGAAAGTTTGATTTTCAAAATTCTACTGAAATGTACCTCAGTTTTAAGGCAGAAGATGCTCCATTTAAGCCAAATGAGGTGCCTTAGGGAAATTATATGATGCAATCTGTTACCAGCCATCCTGTTCAACATCAGCTGTCTGATTCTCTGTTCTTTTCTTGACTTCTCTTTGCAATAGAAACAGGAGTTATCCATATTACACTAAAGCCTCTTCCAGGCCTCATGTCCAAGGTCACAGATCTTTAGTACTCTGAGCTGAGCCTACACTTTTTGAGAAAAAATTCCTCTCCAATATTTCTTGACTTAAATAAAGATATATTAAAAAAAAAAAAAAAAAAAAAACCAAAACAAACCTTGGTACAATGAAGGTTAGTTTTGCTTCACTCTTCAAATAGGAGATATTGAATAAAAAAAGAGCTATTATAAAGAAATTTTATGGAAAAATGCAGCCATTAAAATGGGACAAAACTCAAAAAAAGTAATGGCTGGTCTTGCAGCTCTCAATAGTCATTCAGAATCATCAAAACAAATAGCACATTGAGCAAATATTTATAGTTTTTAATAGCATACTTTCAGGAAAAAGCAAATAATAAAAATCTGTTCCAGTGCAGTACATGGAAACATTTCAAGAGACACCCAGATCAAACACCTTTGGCCGCAATTCTTCAGGACGTTCAGTTTCCAGCACCACAGAGGTATCTGAGTTCTGGCAGTCAAATGATACAATGAATACTGTGACTCAGGCAGGATCTTAGGCTGTTTTATTAGTACTGATAAAACAAAACATAGTTTTGAGAAAAAAAGAAACAAAGTTGCCTACTGGAACTAATGTAATAAAACTAAGCTGAATAACCAGCCAAGCCAGAATGGTTTATAGATCATCTAGTCCAATTCACTTGCCATGGGCACAGACATCTGTCAGAACATCAGATTGCCCAAAGCCCCATCCAACCTGGCTTTGAATGCTTCCAGGGATGAGTCATCCACAGCTTCTCTGGGAAACCTGTTCCCAGACAATATTTTTTAAGACTAAAACTTTTAACTGTTCTTTGTTATCCTACCTCCAACACCACATCTCACACTGCTTCCTCCCCCACCACTGGTAATCAAGGCCCCTTTCTCACTCAGACAGGGAGTCAGTTGCTACTTTTCACAAGTGGTGGAGTCTTCTACTGTGATGGGCATCTCCCAGTAAGCTTTACGAAAAAGACTTAGTGGTCTCAAAGGTGTAGCAGCACACGAAGAAATATATAGAGAAGGATTCACTTTACTGATATCCCAGAACCTTATTTTAAAAGATAAGTGGACAAAAGGGCTGCATCGTCAGCAACGTGGGAGCTACAGGAAGCATCATCCTATATTGCTTTCAGCAAGGAGTATAAATCACATTGTGGCAGTGATGTTGTGGAGAGGGTATATTCAGGAGCTGGAGAAACCTGTGGGGAGCTGAGTATCTGTCACGTTCTTACAGAAGACTCACACTGGGGCAGCCAACAAGCCCACCAGGTACCTGGAATATGAGACGCTGATGTACTGCAGCTAGGGTTTGATTGCCAGCAATTTAGTACCATCCCTGGGAGCTTTGGCTCACTGGTGGAAAGAAAGGTGTGTTTTTCCATAAGCTCCACATAGGAAGGAGAGGATGGATACCTGCCCACCTTGCTGTAGATGCACATTAGTGGGGCATAGGAACGAGAGTCTTGCAGAGGGCTGTGGCGAAGTGGAGGCTGGAGAAAGAAGCATCAGCTTTCTGCCCCAGCAATGCCACAGGCCACGAACAAGAGCTTGAACTGAGATGGATGTATTGAGTGTGTGGAGAATTTTTTCCTTCAGGATTTTGGCTACACCTAAAAATACCTCGTGTAAAATAATATGGAGGAGTCCTGGGATCCTGGTGTAGATAACACTGTTGCAAGGTCCTGTAGTCTGTCTACCTGTTACAGAGCAAAACTTGGAGTGAGGTCTTCATGTTCCTGAGCTAATATCCAAGGTTAATTAACAGGTCCTGCTATAGGTTAGTCTACAGCATTAGTGATGTCTTAATGTACTTCACCTTGTGGGCTGTTTCAAAGACAGAAATGAACATACTGTGATGGATAGTGACCCTTAAAATTCTGTCTGATCCAGGCCATGTGCCATTCTGCAAGTATCCATACAAGCCAAGCTGAAGATAAAAATAATTGGGTAAAAGTCAGTGTGAAGTGCAGTAATTGACATTAAAAGATGTAAGACTCTTTTCTCCCCTTGACAATTTTTATTCTTGCTCATGCTCTGCTAGTCTTTTGGTCCCATTATATTCCGCACTCAGGTGTCTTAATTTCAGTCTGTTCTTCCCTGAAACTCCCCAGACTTTCTTAGGAAGGTCTTCTTGGTGAATTAAACTATTCTCTGCTTATAGATCAATAATTTTTAAAAATAATAAGACACCAGCTAAGTATATCTATGTCTCTTTTAGTAATGCAAGTGTGTTGAAAAAATGTTCAAACCCTGATTAACAAATTTAATAATATCATAGAAAGTACCAGAAAGAATGAAAATAGCTCACAGGAAAAGAGTCTGCAAAAGTAAATATTTAGCCTGGTAAAGTTTCCTGGGGAAATTCAGGATCTTGAAGACAAAAAAAGAAAGGGTTAAACAGACAACTCCAATTACAGTGCTGTTTTTGCTGCTGTTGCTCTTACTACTACAAAGCTGTGTTGTTCAAATGAACATAGACAGGAAAAGTTACAGCTAGAAAGTGTTATTTACTTCATCATTGTAAACTTGTAAAATGTTAAAAGCAAACCCAGGTTTGGCTTCCATCTGTCAAATATTTTCAGTCAGTCACAGCAAAACAATGAAAATTACTCCCTTTGTATACTGACCCATCTCCTGTATTTTGCACTGCTCATGGGTACCCCAACTCAGGTTCAACACCTCCAGCAGTCAGCTATGACTGTAAAGCAATAACTCTAAGACACATCTATCTAGGGAATTCTCCTTCATATGTAATGCTTTATTCCAAGGTAAGTGAAAAATTAAGCAAATTAATTAGGGTAAAAAACCCCAAGTAGCTAACATTCCTATATCAAGTTGTCACTTGCTACACATCAACAACTAATTGTACACCTGAGTCTTTCATCCTCAGTCCAGTAATCTGGATTTATTTTCTGATTTCAGTGACCTGGGCCAAAGAAATGTACTAACTGGACAGTACCTGCTTTTGCAAAATGCTTACCAGGTGATGAGATTATGGAGAGATAAGTAAGGGAAGTTTTTTAGGCTACTGTCACCCATGTGCAGAGAATATTTTGCCACTTCCTCATTCCACAGGAATGTGGTAGATTTTTACTGTTTCTCAGGGACATTCTTTTTATCTCTTACTTCTTACATCCTGGTTTAACATTTCTGTGGTTCAACGGGGCAGTAGCAGATCTATCATCGAATAAAGGAACAGTATTCAACACCAAATAGCACATCAGTACCTGGTCAAAATGCAATTATTAGAAAAATTAGATCTTTCCAGAAGAAGTTGCCAGAGTACATCAAGGTCACAGTTTACAGTAGCAGGCTGATGGAAAAGATATCATGAGTTCAGTCATCCGGCCAGTAGCACTGCCAGCATTGTACCCTGTCAGAAAACAGAGCATCTAATCCACCACAGTTCTTAATGCTTTTGGATCCTCTGTTCCAAGATACTTATATACCTGTACCAGTGGTTTTAAATGAAGCCTGTCACTGATATTATTTTGAAGGCAATGAGATCATAAGATGACTGTAGAGTCCTAATGGATTTTAAAGACACTTTAGCCCCTCCCCATTTTCAGGGTCAGTATTTGAACTGAGCCAGGATATTTTTGGCAAAAAAAAATTTGTAGGTAAAGGTCTGGCAATAAGAGGATTTTGAATTACATGAAAGGTTTACCCACATCCCTAATGAGCTTAATTCTTGGACTTTAGAACTGTCTTGTCCCCCAGGACAGCAGTGTTTTTAATGGTCAATAAAACAAACAAACAAAAACATGAAGGTCAATCATTCAGTATTATATGTCAAAAATGGGAAGAAGAGAATGCACTTGGGAACTTGCTGTGGTTCCAGTCCTGTAAGAACAGGTTGTAATTACATCAAAAACCTATTTTTGTAATTAACAGGTCATTGTCTTCATAGGCATTTTCAGATAGAGTGGATCACTATCATTCCCTGCAGAGGAAGACAAACACTATGAAAGGAATTTAATTCAGATCTTCAGATCTAATGATAAGTATGGGAAGACATTTCCAGATAGTGGGGAAAGAAAGGTGTTCAGAGGACTTGTAACTAGAGGATCTGACATGTTTTGAAGTCTTTTCTCCCTCTTCGCACAGAGTGGGTTATATACTGTCAGAGCAAAGTAGAACATTTCCCCTCAAACATTCGTGTTACTTGGACTGAGGGTCAAGTTGCTCTTTACTGAACAACAAGATTTCTGGAGCAACCTAAAATCTGAATAGCGAATAGTCTGAAATGGCAACAGGTTTTTCTGATAAGAAATTGAATTAATCAAATCAGACTAAAAAGAAAGAACAGTTGAAAGAGGGATAAAACTTCACCCACCAAAATTTTAGGGGAAAAAAAAATTAAACTGCAGGGAAGCCAGGCAGGGAGCATCAAATTAACTGGTTGGCATTTATGCAAGATCCTGGGATAAATGGCCTTTGCAGGCTCTCTACCAGTGGTGAAAAGGCTATTTCTGCTTGAAGGGCTTCATGTTCCCAGGGGCTGAGAGTTTGGTGAGATTTTTACCTTTTTCATGTAGTCAAATAATGATGATAGAAATGTCAAGAAACAAGATCAAATGTATAGTGGGTCACTAGTGCTCTTTTACCAAAGTGCTTCTGGTGTTCAGCACCTGGACCAGCTCGACAACACATATCAGAGGTTAAAGAAAATAATAGCCTGGGCACTGTAGAAAATGATAAGAAACAAGTAGCAGGGGGCAGATAGTACTGTCTGAACCCAGTGTTATTTCCAAAGGTTAGGAGAGAATGAATAATTCTTTTTTTTATTTTTTTTTTTTTTTAAATATCAGTTTAATCTGAAAGACACTGAACCTCAAACAGCATTTCAAACTAATGTAGAACTTCTGAAAATAAGGCAATTGCTGATCTAGCAGCCAGGGATTTCATCTTGAACTGATTGTTATTTTCAATATCCTTGTTGCGTTACAATGTAAATACACATTTCAGTAAAAAAAAAGTGTAGAAAGTGAAAGGGGGGGGAAAGATTCAAGGACAGCTGCCGAGTCCTTGGGAATGGTGAGCTACAGTAACGGATGTGCTGAGATTTAAAGAAGGATATACAAATAGCTGTCTGAATATTTTGTGGTCTTTCCTCACTAAACACAGTGGCTGCTACAGTAAAAGCTTTGTGCCTTTTTGATAAGAAATCAGACACTTTAAAGGTGAAGGGCTTTGTCAAAAGCTACACAGGAAATCAACGCATCTGAGGAATCCAAATTCAGAGTTTTAGTGTTGGGGGGTTCTTCTAAACATTCTTCTTACACCACAATCCACAATCATACAACTTTTTAAACAACTTTTAACATACTCTGCACCTGTGTTGAGACATGGTAATGTGCTTCAGGTTTTGCGGCTTATGAATCAGAAGATGATAAGTAACAGGATTTTTTACTATCAGTTGATGCAGCTGGAGATGTTCAGCTTAAACATTACAAAAAACTTGGCTGGAGGACTTCTGCAGTGCAGGGACAGGCCATGCAGAGGGACTGTGGAGTCTCTGTCTGGAAGGTCTTTCATATGGGTAGACAAATCTCTGCACATATACCCAATTATTCTTATTCTGGGAATGGAGATGTGGACAGGTTACAACAATGGATCAACTGATTGTTCTTTCAAGTAATAATAATAACAGAACTCTGTGAGTAGAGTTCAAAGTTCTCACTCTCATTGCATGCTCTAAATGCCTATCTAGGATTTAAAGGCTCTAGTGTAAAAGTTTTTTTGCAAAGCCACCATCTGATTAAGCCAATAATTTTAAGTTCCAAATCATTACAGTCAGGCTGACATTTAATAATTAAGTCTACTGTAACTTAATTGTTGGAAAAGCTTTGAGATCTCAGCACAAATTTAATATCAAATCAATTTTTAGGAAAAAAAAAAAGAATTTGCTGACACATATAGTGCCACTGATGTCATAGATTCATTCTTATTTTGAATATGATCTGCAAATTAATGACTTGCAGAAGAGAATCCAGGATTCAGAGCAGTCTATGTGTGGTGACCTTTTCCACAAAGTAAAATATCCTTTATTCGGAAATTAATATAACAGTTTCACCAATATTAGTCCTGCTGCTATTTATGCCAATAGCATGATGAAAGGAGCTATTTCTGTTTAGGAATATGGAGTAAGGCATGTAAGGAAGATTCAAAAGACTAGAGAGATGCATAATGCATTGGTAGAACTTTGATGTATAACTGTGCTGCAAACTCATCTGAACTTTTTTTTTTCTTTCTGTATTAATTTAAGTGCTATAGAAGTGTTGATTGTCATTTTTTAGAGGAAAGCAAAAAAAGGAAAGAAAGGGCCCTGCCTTTATCCACAAATCAATGTTCTAAGAAGAGTAGCAGTACAAGGTTCTGCACAAACCATTATCATTCAACATGGTCTAGGTCCTGCACATCCCAAAAGGCAGAAATCATCTACTGTCATATTTCAAGAGAATGATCTGCATAATAAAAGTGGTAAATGATGATGGCATTTTGTGATGTACGCACTCCCTCAACAGGAAATATGCTAGGATTCCAGATCCAAAACTTCATTAATTTTTAAATAGCCCTCACTCCTTCAGGTACCCTGCGTTGGATTTAGAATGAAAATTTAAAATGTAAATGCACCTCCTCTTACATATCCTTCAGGGCTTTGAAGGTGAATTTTATTTTGTGCTCAGGTGCTTGTGAGTATTGGTTTAGAACTGCACATCCACTGATAAGAAATCCTAATAATCCCCCTTGATCAGAGAAGGAAGTGATACACTAAAACACTTTGAGAAGTAGAATGAGAACAATATCATCCAAACACTCACCACCCCATCTTTTCTCCCTCCTACATGTTAAGTAGTATGAGAAATTGAAGTAGTTGTCTTCAGCTAGTTGGTAGGATTAAAAACACTTCTGTGTGTTGTGAAAATGTTTTTTTTTTTCCCCAAAGACATTTTCTAATAAAGAGTATGTGTACCTTTCCAAAGTACCTGATGGTACTCCAGGAATTATTTCCAAGACTCTTTGTAAGAACAAATTCGTATTTGTCAAATCTGAAGACCAGGAGGCTGATCAAAGTTCTGCAGTACCAGCATGAATCTTCCTGAAGTTTAGAGATTGTCCTAAGCCCACATCTCCTAGGCATGACAGCCTATCTATAAAGTTTATGAGAACATAACTAGGCTCATTCAGAGTTAACCTAGGCCTTTTTTGGATTAAATTAGGAGTGGTCAATTCTTTTACACCTGGATCAGTCTTTATTCCCAATCATTTGTTCAGGAAAACTGATGCACCAATTTCAGTCACGGGTAGCCCATTCTGAAGTAGACAGGCCTTCAATGAACCACAAAATACAGATTGCACAAACAAAATAGGAAAAGTCTTTAAGATGAAAAAACCTCAGATTTCCTTATGTCTTCTAAACACAACCCAAATTTTCTGATCTAGTATTCAGCATTGTAAAATAAAGCTTGAGAATAAAGTAATTTAACTCCATAAGCAAGTCATGAATCAGATGCCTCCAGACAATCTGACAGAATCTACTGTGAGCAAGTGGATCCCATGACAAGATTTTAACCAAAAAAAGGCACCTCTACAGTGAGTGGATGATATAACACATTATAGTTCACTGTAGAAGTCAGGGAGGTATTTTTGAAGGGATAGGAAGTATTTCCTTTGGACCCTGAAGTCTGAAGAGCTGATGTGATAGTACATGACTAGCTCAGACATTAATAAGATCTTTAACTGTGTTTGTGTTTTGTCTTCTATGAGAAGCGTGTTTGCTGAGTGCTTTATTTACACTGTACAGCAGGAGACAATGCAAAATAAGAACTCGATATACTTGGCACATACTGATTTGTGAACATGCTGTCTGTGCAGAACATAACTACGAAGTCTGCATGTTGTATTTATACCAAAGAAAAAGCCAATTTCTATTTATTCTTAGGCTGAATGCTGAAAGCTTCCCAGGTTAGATCCATTCAGCTGGTGAAAGGTGCAATCAGAATGAGTTAAAACATTATGCCACCATTGCAAAAACCTTATTGGAAGTGAGTTATCAATATGTCTTCCATATGTAGCTTATTAGATATGTATCAGTGACAAATGTGTACTGCTGATAGACTTATAAATGAATCCAGCCTGCAAATTCTTTCTTATCTCTTTTGAGATTAGCGTATCTCGTCACTACTTTATCCATGTATATGTACATACTCATTAATAACTGCCAGAAAAAGAATAAGATTATGCTGTCCTTTCTACAGAGAGAATATTCCTGAAATTAGTCAGGTTTGTATCAAGCCTTGGTCAAGAATTTCCTGCTCCTTTCCACACAGAACTAATGCAGCAGATGAAGGGATATTGGACACCTCTCGATGTTGTTGGTAGCTTTCTGCCTGTGTGAGAATGCCTAGTGAAGGGAGAAGCTTTTTGCCTCTCTTCTTTTTATTGATACACCCCTTTCATATCATAGGTGTTATTTTTAAAGTCAGAGTTTGTCTCAAAATACCCATTTTCTGGTTAAATAATCCACAGCTCTCTTTAAAGATTAGGCCAAGCAGCTGGGATTCCAGAAGACTCCCATTCATTTTGTTTTTCAAGGGACACTCCAGTCATGGTGGGGAAGCTCTGTTAAGTCAAGAAAAGGTTTTACCCTTGTATGTATTTTTTGGATGCATTTCCAACAGAGGCTCAGAAGTTGCTCTCGTTGGTTTTCCTATCCAAGACCGGAACGGAGAGGCGACAAAACTCAGCAAATTCCTGTCTCCAAATCCTAGATGCAAATGGGCAAACAAACCAGAAAGAAGAGCTTAACCTGCAGGCAAAAGTCTAGTTCTCCAGGAAAGCTAAGTAGAAGCTTTTTATGGAATTAGCAAATTCCTATTTTTCCCCTTTCGAGTTTACTTAACAGTAAGAAATCTTTGGAGTAATGTTCTAATTTTCATCCATGCCCAGAAGCTTAAACCTTTAGCCAATGTGACTGGATATAAAGTTTTTATGAAACTCATGTTCACATAACTTGTTGAAATGTAGACAGTGTTATTTGAAGCTCTAGAGACTGACTTTTGGAATGAAATTCAGTATGGTGGCACACTTCCTTAAGAAACTCACAGTACCAATTCTCATATCACAGTTAGAAACCCATGTAAAAATACTAGAAGAGGCAATCTGCCTACATGTGAAAAAATATCTGACTTCGGATATTAACACTTGCATATTTTCATCTATTTATAACACTACCAGAAGATTTCCCTGATATCTCATTAGTCCTTTCATGATTATCACAGAAGCATATACTCTCTGCTACTCTGTTAAGATAAGAAGACCAAAGAAGCTACTTAGAATTTGAAGAAGAAAAAAAATTTTAGTAAAATTGGTGCTTAAAGTTACCCTCTGCTACAACATAAAGAATACATAAGCATATTTTCGTTGCTGTTGTAGTAAACACTACTACAGGTAGCTAATTTAAAGTTAGCAATATACACTGGAACCAAGTACTGAGAAGAATGAGATATAAATAACAACATAAATAAAGCCAGAAGGCCAACTTATTGTCTCACTCTAGGAAGTATATGATTTCCAGAAAGGAATATCTGAATTCTAAATAAGAAGGTTGTCATCCTCAAACTTAAGGATGTTTAAAGACATTCACAGCTTTCTTATCTCCTATGAAAAACCATAACCAATTCAGAGGGTAGATCACGCAGTGCCAATTAGGAGAATAGAAAATTTCAAGGTCTGCTGAAATGGTGTTAGAGTTCTGGCCAGCAACCCTATGGATTTCATATAACACACAGAGAGTGATCCTTTTTGGCAATTTTTATGGTGCCTTTTCATCATAGTGACTAGCCACTACTCTTTCCCTTAAGCAAAGAAAGCTATGGCATTCAATTCATTTGCAGCTGCAAGTCTGGTTTCTTGAGAGGATTGTGATTTTATCCTGTTCATCAAACACTGTCAGCACCTTAATTTCCCTGGAGTTTGACATGAGTAGCAGTAGGCAGGCAATGAAAGTTTTGATTCATTAAATTCATTAGCATTTTTTTGAGTTTCAGTTGAGCTTGAGCAATTACTAATGAAAGCAGAGTGCCTGTCCTCGACAAAAATTCTCCCAAAATCCTGATGCAGCAAACAAAACAACAACATGGATTGTACAGTGGTACAGCATACAAATAGTGTATTCTGCCCACTTGTTGAAATTCTTCCCATAATTATTGTTGTGGAAACAGTCTTGTGTGATAGACATTTTGGGAGGTTGACTAAAAATTCCACATCTAGGTTAAAATGGCTCTTTTTGGGAATTTAAAAAAAAAAAAGTCGCAATAGAGAACAAAATTCAGACAACCAGTAAGTTGACATCCCATTTGAATATAAATTTCAGAAAGTCAGATTTCTGTGGGATTTAAATATGTAAACCAGTTAATAGCATGCACATAGAAAACAGAAGGTATTTTATTGGATCTGGATTTTCATGAGCAAGAAACAAAGAGGTTTGCATTTTGAGAGGGGAAAAAATCTGCAAGATTTACTTGTTTTGCAAGTTGTATAGATAGTAACTACCTGTGAATTTGCTTCTTTGGAAAGGGGCTAGTACATCTCACCAACTGTTAAAGATTCATTTAAGTATATGGTATCATACAGGCTTCATGAGGATTACCCTCTTACGTGAGTTTAATGAAAGTTTGCAGGACCAAAGCCTTTTATTTATCTTAGCTCTTAGGATACAGTAAGATCTGTTATGCCGGACTGATGTCTAGCCTTGCACTTGAACAAGATCAGTGGTGGAAATCCAACCCAACTCTGCTTGAGAGCATCTTACATTGTCCTGATTGTTCTTCTACTTGAAGTATTTCCTAACGTTAAACTGATATTTTCCCAGCAACATCCTAAATCTATTACCCTTGTTCTGCCGTTGATGACTCGAGAGAATAATTGGTCCCTGTTCTCGTAATATCCCTTTATGTGTATAGACAGTTATATCTCCTAAGTGCTAGATGGTCAATCCTCTTTATCACCCTTGCAATTTCCATTTTCCAAGTCTTTTATCATCTTTTTGCTATTCTCCTTTGGACTACACTCCATTTGTCTGCAAGGTCCCCAGTAATCCAGCATGTAGAAAAGAACAGCCCTGACACCTTGTTCTATTACCAAGTGATGGCTACAGGAACATGCCATCTTTCACTTGCAAGATGGAAACCTCCTTAAATGGGTATTTTATCCACATCCTTTTTGGAGGTCATAAAGATGTTCCTGTGCAAAAGAGAAGAAACACCTCTCCCAAAACAAAATAAACCTCTTGATCCAATTTACTGATGTTTTCTCTTGTCAAACAGGTACTGTGCTGATGTCCAGGCAAGTCAGCTCGGACTCACAAGTCCTGCTATTGCAAAATATCTAAAATGAAGCTTTAAAGTGAGCAGGAAAAGAACAGGAGTGATACTCTCCCACTGAAATCAAACACTGAAGACAAATATGCTGTACTAAAGAGTCAATTCTCTTCTGTCTATGGGTGGTTAACTATGAGTTTTAGTGCCACTCTTTTCCAGTTCTGAAGTTCAAAATCTCTGGCTGAAGTTGTCACAGATGAGAAGTGCAAATAAATGCATTAACCCACATAAAGGAGTTAAATTGTTCACACTGTATTTCATGGTCATACCATAAGACAAAGCAGCAGGATTTTAATTTTTAAATATTACTCTTTTTGCATTACTTCCACCATTTTCTCTAAAATAGCTCTCATACTCTAATACTAAACCTTCATTAACACCTAATTCATCTCCAGTGTGAAATACAAGTATTTATCCTTTTTTATAATTAAAAAAGGACTTATTTTTAACTGACAATGATTTAGCTTTTGAACAAAATATGCAGAATTATGCCTATTTACAAGCCACTCTAATTTCAGTGAATCATGTGCTAACAAGCCATTCAAAGGCCTAGTAACAGCTACCTATTTGTGGTGAAGTTATTCCAGCATAAAAATATACTGATTTATTCTTTGGATTTGTATACCAGATCTCAGAATATGCTCTTCATATTTTCAAGCTGTGTTTCAGTTCAAATATCATGGCATCTACACTATTCCAGTGTCATATTTGGTTGTTAGAAAGACAATCATTTTGAACAAGTCTCTTCAGAAAAATCATTGTATCAGTCAAATCATCTGTAGCATCTGAAGTACTTAGTGAACATTCAGCCAAGATACAGAAACCTATCTAAAAACATAAAAACATTTTGATATTATTCTCTGTTTTGCTTCTCTCTCTTCACCCCTCCAAACTCCCCAACACCCTGATTTGCATTTGGATTTCTTCATGCTTTGCATTGTAAGCAACAATGGCTCACCCCAAGAGTTACTTTCAGAACTTTTTCAGATGTAAAGTTACAGCTAGAAAAAGTTTTAGACTCTAGGGTCTCTGAGCATTCCCCTGAATATGTACACCAAACTTCCCAAATCTTATTTCAGTGTGCATTCAAGGAGAATGTCAGTCCCTAAAACTCATGCATTTGTTTACTGATGGCATGTCTTCACATTTCCCTTTCTACCACCACCCCCACGGGGGCTAACTGCTTTTTAGTATTTTCTGTGTGTAAAATGTGAAAACTCGAGTGAATGCAACTCTTTGAACATCAGGCCTCCCACAATATTCTTGACAAGCTGTTTGAGTGTCCACCCATGCTGTGGTCAAATTTTGTATCCCTGTCTGAGTCTAAAGAGAGATGGAGCCTTTTCTCCTTCTGCTAAGGAGAAAAGGCTGCTCTCTGGTCATGGAACTGCCAGGGAAGCTAAACTGAAAGTCCACCTCCATCCCTGACGTTTTTTGCAATGACATTATTTCCTGTCTCAGGCAGGAGGGCTGAGCATTTTGTTCATGGGGTTTACAGATTCCTAGAGACTCTGAAAACCAGTGTTTTACCATCTGAGAGGAAGGACTCCTGTTCAGCTACAGTGATCATTGCTACTCTAGTACATAAATATCCAAATAAAATAATGGGGGGACTGAAGCATAAAAGATGAATAACACTTGCCAAAACACACAGTTTCTCTAGTCTCTGTTGGACAGTGAATTCAACAATCACGCAAGGACTATCTGCAAAGCTATAAATCAATGAAAGTTACATTCTGTTAAAAGAAAGTGAGAAATTTGCCTTCCAGCCACAAGGAAATAATAGAGGTCCTCTGTACAATTCACTTTGTATTTTATAAAAGACATTTGATGATATAAATAATACATTTGCAGTATTTTGAAACTGGCTAATATTCAGTTATTACAATAGGCTTTGGCAGGATATTAAACATGGTTTAGCAAACTACAGGAGTGCAGTGGGATATAGCATTAAGAAACTTGGTCCCTAGCTAGTTTTTCTCATCATATCTCTATTAACATCAGTGGATCTGCTGCCATTTTTACCAGCTGAGACTCAGACCAGTGCAAATATTCCCAGTGTGTTTTTTCAGGGTAAATAGTCAATGAAACGGACACTAATATTCAAGAAAAATGTTGTGGAAAATACCAGCTGTGACAATCAACATTTAGTCTCATATAGCACTAGGAAAAAATTATCAATCAGTTAATGTTGCAAATCGAGCTTTGCATTCATGTTAGATGAGACTATCAGAGAAGATACCTCCTCAGAAGAGCTGTAGAGTAGTGACATTTTACAATCACTATGTCATAACCTCTGCAGAGATTCTGCCCTTCATTATCAACCTACTTGGCAGTCAGAGCTGAGAAAATATTTCCATGTACATCACAGTTCTGCAGCGAATCTCGGTGATTTGAGTTCAAGTGTTACAAGTTCCTTGCTCAGTTACAAGTGAAAAAAGAAAAACCTAGGTAATTTTTGTAAACACAATTAAGACCCTCAATTAAACTTGATTTTTTTAAGTGCAAAGAAGTCCCATTGCAGAATTTAAAGACAGTATCCTCTGATTTTTTTCTGATACTTTCTGAGCCAACATTTATTCCAAAGAACTTAATGTTAGATAATTAGAAAAACTGGATTTTACTTCCTGTACTCTCCTTACCAATTCAGTCTTTCCAGTTTTATGTGTCCCTGGTTTCATAACTTTACATATCTGAAGGCAAAAAGTTGTGGAAAATACAAAGGCTCTATGTTATACATAGGAGGAGAAACAATCTGCCTTTCTGAATAGATCAGTAACTGATAAGCTGACAAAACTCTAAGACTAATAAATAACAGCATAACTTAACCACTAGTTTGTTGAATCTGAGTTAACTCTATGTTTTTATCTGTTATGGAGTAACTTAGCACTCCTTAATCAGGCCCCTCCCAGTGCTGACTTGTTTTAGGTGTGGATTGAGGCATGGTCAGCCATCTACAGCATCAACTATTTTTTAAGGGTTTTTTTCAAATTACAATGAATAACTTCCATAAGGTAAAGATGTCCTTCATTTAAGACGTGGTAAAGCCCTCTGAAGCCTAGATCTGTGATATGTTTGCAATATGTTTCCTGAGATAGCAATGTGGCCTTTGAAACTCAGATTTTACATGCTTATTTCCAGTAAATGGGTTTGGCTTCATATTTAAATATACAGGCTAAAAAAATAGAGCAAATATATTCTGTATTTTGTGTAGTCAACTCAGCATTTCTGACCTTCAAAATAAATTCCTGCCTGTTTGACCTCATATTAATTTTAGTTGCATTAAAACTGCATGATAATTGAAGGTACTGTACCTCAAATAGTCAATACACACCAAAATAAATTACTTACAAAAAATACAGGCTGTGTCTATTATATTTTGTTAAGTTGCTTTAGCAGAAGAGAAAAAGAATTGTTAAAGTAACAGCAGAACTTAAGAACCTTGCTGAAGACTGTTCCTTGAGGGAGAATTTGTTTCTTTGGAAGCATAGCCATAAATCATTTTCCACAGAATTCATTTAGACAGTTGTGAAATAGCTCATTAACAAGACACTTTATTAGAGGCAAAGAAATGAATATTTTTAGCACATTAGATTGATAATAGCACTTCGCATTTGTAATAGCCCCTTTCCTGTCAGAACCTTCAATCGTCTTGCAAATATTTATTAAATCTTACACCATGTGTGGGAGGCAGGTACAGTATTTTCTGTTCTTTCAGGTCAATCCACTACAGACTATAGAAAATTCCTGTCTCCAAAGAGTTCTTGCTGATGATACTTAGACTTACTGCTAAGCAAGATACAAGTATAGTTTACCCTTCTGTATGTACAAAGTCACTTACCTCAGTTACTTTAAGCTGTGGATTTCTGTTTATCATCTTCCCTCCTATTCTTCCAAATAATCTGATCATAAGCAATCTATCCCTGCCAAGTGACATAGATGTCATAGAGATTGCAGTCGCTTGTCTCATTATGTTTCTCTCCCACATGAAATTTTGGCTGTGAGGAAAGAATGAAAATGGAGAATCTGATTATGTGGACATCTGCCAAACCTAAACACATAAGATGAACCGCAGAAACCCTTGAGTTCAAACACAGAGAAAATTAATACGATTGTGTACTTACAAAATGACCAGCGTATTCCCTCACACCCTTGGAGCTAAATAGCACAGGAAATAGAACGAAGATTCCAAAGGTTCTGCCAGATGCAACCAGATACTAGTAAGAGTAAAAGGGCTCTGCAAAGCATTTTGCCTCATGCACTAGAAATGTACCTGCTAGGACTTGAGAACCTGCCCTTAACCCCTCCACAGAGAGCAATATTGCAGACAAAGATCCCTGAGGCTTCTTTTTTGAACAGAAACTGCAAAGAGAAAACAAACTTAATAAGCACCAGTAGAAATAATCAGGGACGAACATTTAAGATCTCTAAACATAGTGATTCTTTTCTAAGCTATAAATATAAATTCTCAGTCACAACTGCAACTCATTACAAACATTGATGCTGTCCTTATAGGAAGCTGTAAGAAGCCCATATCACCATCTTTCCTGCAGTAACACACAAGTGCCTCCAAGGAGAATAGGCAGCATCATAGTCTCCAAGGATAAGACTATAGATTACCCTGTGGCCAGGTAAAACACCTTCCTAGTAGTAATCAGTACATAGTTAGATTCTAGTCTAAACCATAAGATTTAAAAATAATTTGATACTTATTTATAAAACCACTTGGTACTCTAAAATCAAGATCAAGCTTTCCTGAGCTCCTAATTTCTTCACATCTTACAGCTGAAGTAAAGAGCTTTCTGCCTTTTCTTTCTGCCATTCCACAGCTTACTCCCTTCAGCATTTTCTGTAACACCTCACTTGTCTGATATGTTGAATTTTATAAGAACCTACAAAACTTACTGTAATCTCAACACATAAACCTATCTCATACCCTTCCATTAAACATATCTTTCTTACTAAAAATGAAAAAGCATTTAAGAAAGAAAACTTATAGATGTTACTTACCTTGTGTTCCAGTATATTATGGGAATTGGGAGGCTATAAGTTTCAGGTGTTGCTAGTTGAGGCTTTTAGTGCTTTGTTACAGCTGTAGGAGGAAAGGAAGCAGTAAGCAAGCGTGGTAGGTACCAAGATAACTACTTATAAATTTAGACTGAGAAAGATTTATATCTCTTAGAAAACTGCAGCCCTAAAATAGAGAAAAGAGGTAAGGACAAGCAAGTGGACTTGATAGGTAAGAAACATTCATGAAAAGAAGCATATGTGGTTTTGTGCAATGTCAGAGAACTGTGTGATCAATTGTTGTTTGTAAGTTTGTGTTTCAATTTACTTCTGAGATTTACAAAGAGTCTTACCAATACTGTTCAGTACTACTAAATCTGGGCCATGAAAGAAATGCAGTGGCACTACTTATACATCCTCAGCCACAACTCAAAGAAGATAAAGTAATTTCCCCCTCAAAAGGGTTTTATTATAATGAATGTTGAGGAAGCAATCTTAAGGAGTGTTATTTCTATTTCACTTACTCTAAATTATAGGTAGAGTTTGGTTCTTCAGTTTCTCATTTACATGCTTTTTACCTTAGCTTTCCTTCCTATATGATGCAGGAAACTATATGTTTCTCTCTGAGGACCAGCTCAGAGGTGCCTGGTGACTCCTGCCCCTAAAGCATATGTTTTGAGGTGCTACATTTTAAGCAGGAAGAAAAGCTCAGGCACTGCTGTGTATTGACTAGACTATTTGCTTTCTCTGGAGCAGTAGTTGTGCACAGATATTATATATGCATGTTAACTGCTTAAGGTGTGGGTATGCTTTCCACAACTCAGCTTGAAATGAGAGCCTTTCCTGTGTGGAAATGGTTACTTGCTGTCGTAATAAGAGAGTATTTGCTAGGTGAGGTGTATCCTTTGGAAAGCTTATTTGATCAGGCTCCCTGTAAATTCACCTTTGACAACCTTTTCATCAGGTAAGCATACAAAAGATTTGGGAAGAAGAGTTAAAAGGAAAAAGGCAAATTCTCTAATCTAGGGCTCAGAGAAACAAAGTTCACTGTATTCATATCATAGCGATTGATGCTGTAGGAGAGTTAAAAGGCAGTAAGAAAAGGCTACAAGAAAATAGCTTTAATATACAATCCTCCACATTTTCTCCAAGAAAATTGCCCCCATTGCACTTAAAGCATGATTTCCTGTTCCACAGCTCATGGTCAATACCTGTTACAATGCAAGAATCAACACACCATAAAATGCTCCTTTATGCTGTCATGCAAGTTACTGTGACTTCTGCCCTGATTTAACAAGCTATCCTGAATCTAAACACCCTTTGCTAACTACCTGCTTGGCCTTGTGACAGGGACAGGGCTTGGAGGCAACAACAGGATGGTGGGGTCTGAGATCAGGAGTGCCTCACGTCATGGCAAAAACCTGCCAATTTGTAAGAGGTGGTGGACATTTCTAGCTCTGAAGCAATGCATTTCCATCGTGGTTTATTACTATCTGTTTCTATACCTTTCCATTATCATAATTCCAGGTTGTTACTCTCAGTAAAGGTGAAAAATGGTGTTTTGCAGGAAAGAGCCCCCTACTTGTGTCTTGGGAAGGAGTGAAGTAATCTTGTTACCAGGAGCTACAGGCTGCTCAGAAAAATGTTTATACAGACATGTTTTCCATGACTTCTGGAAGCCTTTCTGTGGTACTCACATACTTTCCATTGTATTTCCCACCTGCTGTCTCTTCTCTGACATTTGGCTTGCAAACCCTTGGGGACAAGAACACACTCTGTTTTTTTGGTGTTTGCATCAGATAGTGCAAGGCAGGGTATAGTCTTTAATTAGGAGTCACAGGTGCTGCAGAAACGTAAGTATGTAAATATTCAGCCTATTTCTTTTTTGGATATGTGACTGAATTAAGACTTAGCAGTACTACCTGATTACTTTGATTGGAAAAATAATTATGTCTAAATATATTAAATTTCAGATAGGAGAGAAGGTGAATGAACCGTAGTTTGAATGGAAGAACTGAGCTGCTCTTCCTGGAAGCATCATGAAATGGAAGGATTGTTGTGTCCCAAACTCCCTCTCCTAGTAAGCAAAAATCAGGACCCCCAGAGCTTTCTTAAATCACCTATTTCTCCATTCTCTTTGAGAAGGACCTAGTTCCTTTCTTCATTCACTTCTGCTAAAAGATTTGGCTGTTGTCTTTAGACTAATGTCTGTCTTTAGTACACACATCATTATATAAGTTCTAAACTTAAGAGCTGTTTTTTAAAAAGTTTAGCATGCTATGTATGCTCCTTTCTTTGAAAATCTAACTGCAAATACTGAGATATGATGTACAGAGTTTGTTCCAGGTAGGGAATTGTAGGGGGTTTGTCCATAGAAAACAACCAGTTTCTCTTTGGAAATGTGCCTTGTTTTTAGACCAGAGAGTGGGGGGAAAGTGAAAACAAAACCTCACAAACAAAACAAAACAATTTGACTTTATTTTGAGGACAAAATGAAGGTTATCAAAGAGAATGACTAAAGAAATGTATTTTATGACTCCATCTACCTTAATCTGAAGCAAAATCATGACTACCTTGAGAACTCTTGGATTCAAACAATCGTCCCTAAGATCTGTTTTTATGGGCAGCAGTGCCAGAATGCAGGGATTGCTGGGGTCAGTTGGAGGAAAAAATACTCTGGTATGTAATATAGATTTCCACATCTATGGTAAAATTGCATTTTTTAACATCCTAGAATGCAAATCTTTACTCTCTACCTCGACAGACAAAGTAAGATGCTCTTTCCCACAAACATAAGTTAAACAGCAGAAGGCTTAACAGAAACTTCAGTGCAGAGGATCAGAATAGCAGGACAATACTGGAGGGATGTGCTGGAGATACAGCTCTGAGTCTACCCATCAGGAGTAATTTCTGCAGCATCAAATAATTGTTGTGAAGTATTGTTCTGTAGGATCTCCAGGGTGTATCTGCAATAACAATCAGTTTAGCACAACAAGCTTCTTGTAGAGCAAAGCAGTACAGTTCAAGGACCTGTCATCCCTAGTGATCATTTGTGTCACTGAGGGCTAGACTGGTAATCTTATTTCAAAGTCTGATTTTACAACCTGTGATTTGGGATATTACAGTCGTGATCTTTGTCTGTCTGGTAAGTTTGCTGGTGTGTATCTTCCACATGGCCTTCTCTGGGGAAGTTCCAGCTGGTGTCCAGCAAAACACAGACTAAAGCACTTCAAAAGTAGACAGGAAGGAGGTTTGTGTCAGAAAAGTACTGACACTACCAAATATATTGCTAAGGAAGATGCACCCTCATTCTGATAGTTGTTTCAGTTCTTTTTCTGGTATTTTCTAGTATTTTATTCTATGTGTTTTAGGGCTGTGTGGTGGCTGTTCAGTTGATGTGGTAGCTGAAACTGCAGCTATTTTCTCAAAAGCCTTTTAAATGTTGCTTGCTGCACACAGTATGCTGACTGCTTTGACTGATCCTCTGGAGCTGTGTCAGCTTCTTTTATGCTGCTACTGGTTCTCCCACTCAGGCTTTCTCAGTCTCAGGAAAAACTTGTCCCTCGCTTCCATACAAGTGAAAAAGCCTAGCCAGGTCTGACAGTGTCCCAGCTCATATCAGAGGGATTTAACAGCCTTTGTTGGCTTACGAGTACAATTCTGCATTGGAGGCTGACTTGCAATTACAGAATGAGTGGAAGTGCTAACCTAAAGACTGCAGTGATAAATTGCTGTGGAAACATGGTCCTACCACTGTGATGAAAAAAGCTTCTTTGGACAAAGCCCACGATATTTATTAATACTTCTTTCAGGAACTGCATACTCAGTAGTGATGCAGTTGGCTAAAGCATCTAGCTGAATTTGGACTATATTTAATATTATTAGTGGATATTTCATTACTTTGATGTTTAATTCCCTCATCATTGTCACTTAGAAAACAGCATGGACTAAACAGAGAAGACTGATTTTTGTTTCCAAACAAGGATCTATGCAGTGATGAGCTGCATAGGTATTTAGTTATTCAGATGTTTGCTGGGTAACACTGACATGTCAGCCTCCTGTTCTGCTTATGAGTGGACATCTGCACTGTCACTTTATGCTCAGATCAGCAAATGCTGCTATTATATCACAGGATTAGTCAAAGGAAATATTCACAGTTGCTTAATACTTTGTAGACTTGCAAGCTGCTATCTATGCAGGAATGGGTTACCTGTTTCTGCCAGAGCAGGGGTGTGGTGATGTGGATGTGCACAGAGTTGCATATCAAAAGCTGTGGGCTGTGGCAGTGTCCAGCCCATCGCTGGGGTGGCCGGATGGCTGATGTTGTGCTGAGGAGTCCCAGGCTTTTAGCTAACCTAACAAATTTTTCAAAACTGTATGCTTGGTCTGATTGTGATTGTACTTAACACACTCTCAAGCAAGGTGTTCAATAGCGTGTTGTTTTGTCATGGTGTTTTTAAGAGCTGTAGCTCTGAACCTGCACTTTTTTGCGCTGACTGCATTACAAAGAGGCCAAAAGAAATCGTGCATACCTCAAACAATTTATAGACTACATGTAAAACAGAATGTCCCTTGAGTCTATATATAATATGAAAATGCAATTGCAAATTTAGAGATTGAGGATTAAAAAGAATGGATTATCTTGTACAACTATTCAATGTGCAATATTCCAGAAAGAGAACTGGTGCATCTTTAAAGCACTGCTAATCTGAGTGGGCAGGGAGGAGAAGAGGGAGATCTCAGTCACTTTAAAAAAAAAATACAGTTTGAAATTCCAGTGCAGGATGCTTTTAATGGCCTTCTTTGCCATGGCTAAGTAGACTCCAAGATCAAAGTTATCTACCCACCCGTGTCTTTTTAATAGCAAACTATAACCACTTTGATTCTTGCCTGAGCATTGATTAGACACGGTATAAACTGCACTGACAGCCTCCTGCCTTGTAGACACTGGCAGAATGTTTAGTCTTAAAATTCACATAGGATTTGTCTCTAGGACTCTGCAAGATGAAGTTCCCCATACTCAACAATATGCAAATGCTGACTTTGCAAGCTGACATAGCTGTTTTTAAGCAGAATTACAGAGCAAACTTCAAAAACGTTTTAAAATCCAAATCTCAGTACTCCAAGTGACTCCCAATTAGGCCTGGAAATAGGTGACCAGATGTGGCATTTGCAAATGCTGGAAGCTGATGGCTGCTGGGTACTTTGAAAATCTGCTCTGATATAATTTGAGAACTTTTCTTCACTCGCTTCTACCTGCCAAGGATTGTTGATTGTTTTGCTTTTCACCAGCTCTGTTTATCGCGTACCTCTATGATAGCATAGTCTTAAAGTAGTGCAGAAAACTCAGAAATAAAGTCGTCACATGAGCGCTGCTTTTTAGTGTAGCAAAGAAAACAAATTTCCCAAGCACTTTTTTTAAAAGACGAAAGACATTTTTAAATGCTGACTTAAAATGAAGGCTAAACATTACTGAGAAAATAATGGAAATCAGTTGCTTACTGTACAAACCAGTTCCAGGACTAGGATGAGATTAAAAAGGTTTAGATTTTAGTATTTGGAATAGATTAGCCTTTTAAATTTCTGGAGAGTCTGGCTAAAATTTTCAACTTTGTAAATCTTTGTTTTGGTTCTGTCAGCATTTAGAATTCTGGGATTATGAGATCTGGAAAACTGGTTCCTTATGTGGGACACAGAAGTGCAACAGAAGTTAATATATCCTCTGTGGCAATAATCAAATCTGCAAGCGATGGGGATGCTCTAGTTTCTATGTTTTAAAGGAGCGAAGGGAGAAAGATGTTCTTTCTTATCCTGTTAATAAGACCACTCCCTTGCCCGCATTTGCAGAATACATGCAAGGTCAGGCAGATTGCTATTCACTAAGCAGAATAAAATGTGCAGTTAAATAAATAAAATCTGTAAGTGAATTTTTATACTGACTGGATAAACAAAACGAAGTTGATTTGTGTAATAAAGGATTCATGCTTAGCCAAATCAGCATTTGTCATATGTGATTTCCTTCTCAATTGCCTGCATTAGGAGAAAAGCCACCCATTGAGATTCCTCTTTATCCAAAGGTTCAGCAATGCACTCTGAAAGCTCTTACACCAAAGACCTAAGGAGAGAGGGTAGAGGTAATTGGAGTACATTGCTAATAAAATAAGTAGCTGAGCATTTCTGACCTTTGAGTTCACAAGCTTTTCGTGGCCTTTGAGATGGGGAGGGGTAGTGAGAAATACAGAGGCAGAGTTGAGTCCCACAGCGGCTACTCATAATTACAGCAGGCCTTGATTGCACACTTGGGGTGCCCAAGTCATGGGGTTGGTAATGCTCTGCTGATGTTATCTGAGCTTGGTAATGCTCTGCTGATGTTATCTTAGCTTAATCTTTCAACCAGGCTAAGCCTGGGGCTGTGGGGGTCTTAGAGTGCCGTGGGCTTCAGGCTGCAAAAGCAACAGAGCTGTTTCTCCTTGCTGTACAGGTGTCTCTGGTAAAACTGGAACAAAAAAGAGGGCTTCAGGGAGGACTAAACTCCGACTTCAGCTTTTATATTGTTTCCACTTCAGATTCCTCTTGTGTTTGATAGTTAGCTTGTAATATTTTAAATACTGTGCTTTAAATTACAGTTGATTTTATTGAAGAGTAAGGAAATGCAGACTTTAAAAAAAAATATTCTACTGTGATTCCAAATCTTCTAGAAGATCAATTTATGAACCCATAAGTTTGCCTGTAATTATTGTGCTACATGGAATTTTCACATAACGGCATTTACATGGACTTTTCCATCAAATACAATGAAATAAATTATGTAAGTAAATTACTTGGACCACTAATATATGCCAGTTAGGACGATTCACAAAGATTAATCTATTGCTTTAAAACACCAAGCAGCCAATTAAAGTTTTCATTCAGCTATAAGCTGCTGAGAAATTAAAATTTAGCAATCACAACTCGGTGGCTAGTTCAACCAGAAAATAATCAAACAATAAAGTGTTTGTCATGCCCATCATTATGTTAAAACAAACAAAAAACAAACAAGAAGTTCTCTGTAGCAGATTTTGTTTTGTGGGGTTTTTTTTCCCCTCAAAGTAGGGAAAATATGTAGGATTGTAATCTTAAGCAGTACTTATCTTAACAGATGCCTGAAGGAAATACACAGGGCCAATTATCAGCACCTCCTTTCATTAGAAAGAGTATTCCTTTAATATTGAAGCAAAATGGACAATATTTATTTACTGGAAAAAAACAATGCTCCATGTTTTAGCTGAATGTGTTTTCCACAAATTCCACTTCTCTGGTTTGGTAATGGTCAAGAAAAGAAACCATTATATTATACTGGATGTGGATGGAGTTCAGGACTGGATTAGAAGTGGACTGAAAATAAAGACTGACTCCATAGAAAATATAGAGGTTTTGGATATTGCAGGTGGATGCAGAATGAAAATTAATGATTAAAAAAATGAAAAATAAGTTCTGCCTTAGTCTGAAAGGTTGTCTGATGATTAGGTCACTCTTGAGGCAGATTTTAGAGTCTAGACATGAATATGTTCTTTAAAAATCACTAAGGTTGTATGTACCCAAAATCTGAAAGAACTCCCTCAACCTGTTTTGGTAACCAGTGATAGGACCCCGAGATGAGCTCAGCTGGTTAGAGCATGGTGCTAATAGCACCAAGATTGTGGGTTTGATCCCCTTATGGGCCATTCATTTAAAAGTTGGACTTGATGATCCTTGCGAGTCCCCTCCAGCTGAGAATATCCTGTGATTCTGTGACCTGAGAGAATGCCATGGAGTTGTGTCAGGGGAGGTTTAGGTTGGGTATTGGAAAAAGATTCTTCACACGGGGTGGTTGGGCACTGAGACAGGCTCCCCAGGGAAGTGGTCACAGCACCAAGCCTGACAGATTTCAAGAAGCATTTGTCAGTGTTCTCAGGCACATGGTGTGACTCTTGGGGCTGTCCTGTGCAGGGCTAAAGGGTTGGACTTCGATGATCCTTGTGGGTCCCTTCCAACCCAGGATATTCTATTGTTTGGGCAAGTTTGTATAAATGCACAACTTATTACATGGTGAGTTCCATAATATTTGTTAAGTATAAAACCCCACCAACTTCTGGGAATAAAAGCTCTTTTATGGGATCAGTGCTTTCTGCTTTGAATATAAAGGCTTCAGTGCTTTAAGTAACAGCAGGAGTCCATTATTTTGCAGCAGTATTCTTATCCTACTGATAAGTAGATGTTTCTGATCACGCTTGAAATGTCAGTTTAGCTGCCTTTGATGGTGTGTTTTCCTGTGTGTGATATCAAGTGACATGGTTGTGACCGTGTTTCAGTTCCCTGTGTCAGACAGAATGGGGCTTTGATGAGCTCTGCTTACTGAGGTGTGGGAAGGGAAATCAGTGCTTACACTGGCTGGAGACTGGGCTGGCCCAAAGAGGTCAGGAGCTTCCTGGATTTTACCATTGCTTCCAGCTTTGTACCATAGAGATCTCTAAGGGTTTGCTGTACGTAACAAACTGCAATGCTTAACCCATTTTCCCAGTACACTCATTATTTCCTAATGCTTACACACGTTCTAGAGCACTGATGTGTTCCTGTCCTTTGCAGGCATTTCTCTTCACCACAAGCTCTCAGATATGGGGAGGGTGGTAGTATACAGTTAATAGTGCTGGAAAGTTACAAACTCTTTTGAAAGGTAATGAAAGGAAATGTGTTTTGGGGTTTTTTTTTTTACCAGTTCATAGCTATTAATGTTCTCTTTTTATTAGGACTGCCTTTATAATGAATAACTTCTGCTTTATTTCTTTATGCAATATTATTCTCCTAAATCTCAGTTGTGCTCCCCTCTGCCCACAAAAAACCTAATACAAAATTTTCTATTTAGATCCTCAACAGATAAAAAAATCATGGGAGTTGCCACCACCTACCAGTTTATGGATACTGCAATGGTGCAGTGTCAGTGTTAGGGAGAGATTTCTTGTTTTCTACAGGGGAAAGAGAATGTATCTGAATCTTTTCTACTAGTGCGTGGCTCTGAAGGATAGCATTGTCTCCTTGAACTGTCTGGGACTTTGAAATGTGTTTTTTTTCTAGGTTATTATGTAGCTGTTATTCAGTCACATTTAACTGGGAAAAAAACCTTTTCTTTGGGTCATTAGCTTATTTTGAGTTTCTACTGTTACTTGTGTTTTTTCTTGTGCAATAATCTCAAATCAGTACACATCTGGAAACCTTTACCAAAGATCATTCCTATTCTTATTAAAATCCACTGTGTATTTTTTTGTGTGTATTTTTTTTTTTCACTGAGATGTCAGTGACTTATCTCCTTCATTGCAAAAACGTATTTTAATTCTGACTTCCAAAATTCACTGCACAAATCAAAATCAATTTCATCTTCTGTGACAGTGGCCAATGTGAGCATAAGGTGGCATATGATGTGAGAGAATACTGGCTAAAGAAAAGTAATTATATTATCCCCTTGTAAAATACTCTGTGTTTTTTCAAACTGGGGGGGATAGGTTGGTGTGGAAACACATTTTCAAAATATTTTTCTCTCCTTTTTCCTTATTTCCTTCTTAAAAGAAAAATGCTAAGGAAGCAGAGGGGAAAGGGATGGTTTTCTAGGGAAATAATGTCTTATGATTTCAAAACTGTGTTTGTTTTCCTAAGGCTGAGAATTACACATGCTTTAGAAACATTTTTCACTTCCCAGCATTTTTGACCAACACTGACTACGCGTTTTCATTGCCTTGTTTAGCAGAGCAAATAAAAATGTCTTCGTTTAAGTGGTCTGATGCAAAGAGCGGTGTGGAGAGCCATGCCAGGACTTACTTGTTTCTCTTTTTAAAGAATGTCTTTTTTTTTTCTCTTTTTTTTTTTTCTTCTTTTTTCTCAACAGAGGGTCAAAGTTAGCTAACCCCACTTCTGTTGTTGTCCAAGATTTCTGAATTATTTTTCTGTTTTTTTTCATCTTGGTGAGTGTGACCTTACTGCTCCTGCCATGGAACTGTGAGCAAGGAACCTCTCCTGTTGCAATTTCCCTTCTTTTTAAGATATTCACTGGAGATGGTAAAATTCATCTCGTAACTCCCAGATCTTTGCAGTAATCTCAGTTTTTGCCTTCAAGCCATCCTTTGTGCCTTTGACATATATTAACTTCTTAGACTTGCATATGCCACTTATCCCTCTGGGAATCTCTTTAGGTATGATGGGGGCTAATCCTAGGTGGACATAATTGTTTGACTCTAGTTGCAGTGGAGCCATACAGAGCTATTTTTTAGGAAATAGCATCTTACTGTCTTTGTGTCCTGTTCTGAGTAGCTGCTGCTGCCTTTGTGTCCCTTTCATTAGAGAATAAATGAAATTTCTTTTTGATTTGTGAAGTCTGTTGCTCTTTTACTTTGTTTCTTCACACTAGGACTTCTTGCCTAAGGTATAGGAGTTAAAAAAGTTTTTACTCAGTGGTTAATACTTGACAAAAGCTCTACCAAATGATTGCTGATAAACAGATAGGTCAAAGACTGCAGTCCATCTGGAAGTGACTCAGTATGTCACCCAGAAATGACCTTGCAGGTGGATTTTTCTCCCAGTGTCAATGTTCTGTGGTGGCTGAGGAGTGAATATTACTGAGTTAGGTACAACAGGACTCAGCTATAAAACGAGTTAGTCTAAACCACTGTATAGTATTCAGTCTTGATCATGGAAAAATGCTGCATGAACAGGGTAAATCAATTTTTATTTTAGCAAAAGGTTTTTGTTTTTCTTCCATATAGATGACTCTTTCAAACACAGTACAGATCTCCCTGCAGATATGTTTTTAACTGTTCATAGTAAGCCTCACTCTCTGGTTCTTATTTACTTGGGTTGCACAATGGCATAGACAAACTAAAGGAAGGGGCTATGTCACCATATCTGTTACCGAATGATGGAATAAGGAGGCTTTATTCTTTCTGCTTTGACTGTGATTTTGCATACAAAGGAGATGATTCACTTCACTTTGGCTAACCCTTGAGACGAGACGGAGAAAGAGCAAGAGCTGTGACATCTTCCTGCAGTCCCAGGAGCTGACTAGGTGGTCAAGAATCACAAGGTCTGTTTTGGGACCAGGTAATAATTGCAGTATTACAAGACTGAGTGCATTTAGGGAATCAGTTGGACAATTCATTCCTCGCTCTTTTCCTGGGGTGATGCAGAAACTTGTATTCTCCTTAGTCATGGTGGATTTCAGCTCAGCTCATCACCAAGTCAAATAATAAAAAAGTGACAGTTTGCAGAACTCTTTAGCATCGAAATCACCTTTTTGAGAATAAATCCCGCTGATGTCTCCTCAAGTAAAAAAGATTTGAAGGAGAATAAATGCACTGGGAAATTTTTGCAAAATACTGTTTGATGTTCCAATCAATTCTCCACAGACCTCTGAGTCGGACTGTGGCTGTTAGAAAACTTGTGTGTTGTGCCAAGGACTGTTTTTCCTTCCTCAGAACTGTTGCTACCATTTCACAGTGAGTAGGAAACTTTAAATTTTTATGACTTGGATATCACTTATTAGTGGATGAAAGGACTTTAGTTTGTCTTTTTTGGTGTTTCTTGGGTTCATGCTACTACAGGAGGTAACATCCTTACCAAAGGTACTGTTGGGATCAGCTCTGTTTTGGCCATCAAAAGTAGCAGGAAGATGCTATCCAGGCATTTAAAAGGAACAAAAAAGGCCCCTTGATAATATTTTAGTTAGCAGATCAATTACTGTCTTCTTAAGCTCAAGACTGAAATTTTAGGAAAAAGCAATAGGTAGTTTGTCTTGTCACACAACATTAATTGCGAAGTGTATATATATTTATATTATATGATATTTGCTATGGAAAAAGTAAAAGGAATTGGTGGTAAAATATTTATTTTTCTGTTCTTCCACTTTATGTGCACATAATTCCCATCATCACTGATTGATATATGCTTATATTCAGTAAGAGGAGATTCCCAAGGAAAGTAGTATAATTTCTCTGGTTTTCATTGAAATTTAAGGTGGTTTTTTTTTAATAAGATAGATACACTTGCCTAGCATGTGTACACTAACAGGTCTGAGTAATTGAGTCATTCCTCACTGCTGAAGTCCTAGATCACTGTATCTGAAATTGCTGAAAATGGGACTTTCTGTCCTGAATGTCTGAGAAACAGTAAACTATGAATAGAGTAAAAAAAGTCATTATCGTCCCGGAGGAGGTCCACAGCTCTGCTCAGAAAAGGGCAGCAGGTATTAAAAGCAACCTTTCATATTCAGCAAATAGTGAAATAAAGAATCCATTCCATAAGAGGCACTGTTGTTTCTTCTATACACCTTTTCCCCACTGCCTGGGATGCCTGGAAAGCCTTATGCACTCACTTCCTATACCCTTTATGTGCCTGAAGTGAAAAATCACATACAGAGAACACACTGGAAAGGTACAGAAGCAATCTTGGCTGCAATAGTGGTCTTTTTCAACAGTTTTTTTTTGCTATTAACAGTGAAACTTTCCATGCTGGGTTAACGAAGATCTAAATGCATGGATAGTTTATAATGTAGTACTTAATTTTGGCTTGACTAATCAAATGTAAGAGAGGCTAATCCAGTTTCTCACAAACCATCTTTCTCTGCTTCGCTTACAGATCTATGACATTTACAGCTATTACTGAGCATGCCCTAAACTAGTAGAGGTAGGATTTTGGGAACTCTTTTTTAGGTCTGAAATATGGCTATCAGATATAATTCAGCCAGTAAGATGTGCACCTTTTTTTTTTTTTGAAATGTCTATCATACGAGAAAAAGACATGCTGTATAAGTATTCATATTTTCATATTTTCTTTACATATTTTCAAGGAAGAACTCATAAAATGAGGTGATCTGTGTGACACATTCCTTCCTTGTGAATGTCACTCCTGTTTTGGCTCTCTAGCATGGGAAAGACTTTTTTCCCATACTTTCAAAGTGTTGACAATTATGTTCTTTGTAGTGGAAAGAGACAACAAGAGTGATATTAAAAAGTGCTCCGGGACAGTTAATAGAACTGTATAAAGCTATCTTCAAATGGATCTGGAAAAGAGGTCTTTATTCCTCTTCTGCCTCACTTCTTACCTCTCTGACAAGGAAAGAGAGAATAGCATGGGTAAGACACATCTTGTCTCCTCCTTTCTGTACTGAGTCTGGTGTGTTTATTTGCCCTGGTACTGTAACCTACTTGTTTAAGGCAAATACAGGCATCACGGCTCTCAGCACCCCACTTCAACTCTTGTTTTGCTCAAGGGTGAAAGCAACCCACCACCATTGGAAGTGCTCAGAAGGTGATGAGCAGGGGCAACATCACTGAATGTTTCCTACCTCCCGTGGAAATACCTGTGTCCAACTTTGCTCAGAAAATGATGTGTCAATGATCCTTTACTCCAATACCTGCTTCCTGTTCAAGCTGCTTCTAATTTTGCTTCCATAGTCTAATCTTTTGGAATGACATTTTTTCATGAAGTTATTTTTCAAGCTTAGCAAAAACTGGTTTATCAATTAATACAAAAGGAGTCATTTGTGTGAAAATGTTGCTTTCTAAGGTATTAGTCTCCACCTCTGCCCAAAATTCTGCCTGTAAAATTAAAATCATGTTGCAACTTTGCTTCTGACTGCTCAGGTGAGCTAAGATTAGATACGTCATTCAGTCCTTGCTTACCCACTTTGCTATTCAAAATAACTTCAGCATATTGGGAAGATGCATTATCCGTTGGCAGACCAGTCTCCCTCCCTCAGAGAGCAAGAGAGCTGCCAAACATCATGTTCAAATAATATAGTACTTTGCTATTCTGCTTTTCCCTCTACATCCCCAGCAACTCCTTGTTGGGTAAAAGGAGAGCTGCATACATTACCTCTCTCTTGTAGTGTTTTAGATCTTCCAACATAAATAACTCTCCTGGAAACACTTGGAGGAGTGTTTGAAAGACAAGTGTTCCAGCATGGGACAAGAGCAAAATGACATCTCTAAACTGTCATAATTTGGGTTACCTGGAGCTTTTCATTAACTTCTCCTAAACACTTTGTCTTTTCCGGTTATTATTTTGTACTATTTTTCACAGACTTACCCTTGGTAAATTGGTGAAGTGTCAGTGCAGTAATGAAAGGCAGTAAGACTGAGCAAAAAACAGGTTGTCTTAAATGCAGTAGATTTTGTTTATTAATTAATGAGCACCACAAAAAGAACTGCAAAACAGCCTGTGAGAGGTAAATGGATTTATGCTTGAGTCAGAAATATTTGAAAGACAGTTTACTCCAGTAGAAAAAGTCTCTCTTTTAATATATAACTAATCCTTCAGAAGGCCCTGGAAGGACTTTTCACGAGAAGAGAATTGCTGAGATTTGAATTGCAAATATTTGCCGCAACCACTGTTTTCCCAAAATATGTGCTAAGGTGGCTTCAAATTTTGACTGTTCCTATTTATTTCCAGGTATGACACACCAGCCTACCCTTTCCCCTTCCAAGTATAAACAATGCAAAACATGTTTTGTCACAAAACCTGTATATTTAACTGTCCTAGGCTATCGAGATTAGAAAACCCAAGAGGTGTGGTTGCCAAAACTCAAACAATTAGAAATTAGCTGATGGTAGCCAAGGAGAAAAGACAGCTGTAAAATATTTTGCAGAACTAATGTTGCATTATTTGTTCTCACATAATCCCTTTTGGTCACAATTCACATTTATTACACCTCTTCCATTTATCTACAAATAAAACTCAACAAGCCACTGTTTTCCTGACGGATTTTTTTTTTTTTTTTTGGGCTAGAGACGCCTAATGTTTACTTCTATCTGAATCCAGCAATTTCAGTCGTGTTATATTCAAGGGATCTCATCTTTATTTTTTTGATAAATGAATAAGATAGTCTGGTTGCCTTGATTAAATTAGCTGTGTGACAGGGGAGCTGTAGTGAGCTTGCTATACGTCCAGTTTTACTTTTCAAAGTCAATGGGCAGTCCTGAAACAGGCGGGAGAAATGTATTTAATTAATCCCTTAGTTGGGAAACAGATAATTGATTATATGTGTTATTTTAGCTACCACTATTCACAGCCCAATGTGAATCACTCAAATAACCAGTGAATTGGGTTTAATGGGCTGTTCCCCCGAAGAACAAAACTCACTGGTGTAGGAACTGGTATTCCAGAGGAATAATGGGAGTGTGGGCAAACAGCCCAGTGACCTTCAGACCTTCTTTAGAGAAGAAAGGTGTTTTGGAGAAGTGACTGCTCCACATTGGGGGCAGTACTGAACCAGGATGCCAGCAGGAACAAACAGCAATTTCTTGTCCACCTCGAAGCTAGTAGCCACAAAATTTTAACACACTTGAATCCCTAGGGGAGAAGGGGAATACTCAAGGATTCATGGGTCTTGTGAAGAAAAAGTTTAGACCAGTGATCTGCAAGGTGGAGAGCAGGTGTGATATCAGTGCAGGCTGGGTTTACTTCACGGGCTGGATTTAGGTGGTGAGTCTGCTGCTAATGTCTTCCCATCACCTGACCATTTACAGGTTTTGTGGCATGAAATCATCATTTTCCATACTGAAGAAGAAGTCCACAAACCATTCAGATAATGACCAAAGGAACAAGTAAAAATTTGTCAGCAATTTAAGTGTTTGCTCAGTGTTAATATCAGGAGCAGTAAAGGCTCTTTCATTTACATTGCAATGCTAATTCAGCTTTCCAACCTATACGGTAATTATATGTTTTTTATAACTAAGTCTATTACATAATTGCATTTAAATCATAAAGTTAAATCCAAAGCAACTGTATTTAACCTACAACAAGATGCAATTAACAATATAAATAGTCCTGCAATTAAATGGGCAACTATTACTCTCTCTATGAACAGACTTTTTTGGATACTGAGAAAATGTAATTTTAAATGCATTATTATCTTATTGTTATGTCCTCAATTTTTGGGAATTTTGAAAAGTATGTTAGTCAAGTCCGGCAGAAATGGATGTGAATGTTAAATAAAGTCCTGTTCTCAGTAACAGTCCAGCAGTTTTTGGACTCATGCTCCAGATTTTCTCTGCTTGAAGCAGCTGTGCCCCTATCCAGTGACAAAAAAATTATCCTCAGCTCCTTCACAGATCTTTCAACCCATTGCTAATTTTCTGTTAAAGGTAGCAATACAGCTACTTCTCAGCATGCAGTGATTTTCAGACCTATTTGACTTAAATTAGTATTTATTTAAGGAAGATGAAATCTGCTGGTAATTCATCTTCTGAGTGTAATTAGTAATCTGCTGCTGTATCCCAGCTATGGAGTTGAAATAGTTTTAGTTGTTATTTTTTATCTGCTACCCTCAGGAATCAAATTAGATGGCTAATAGACTGGTCAAAATAACAGAAAATTTGTTCACAGTTGCTTAATCAGATTTAAAATCAGCATGTTTGAACCCAAATAAGAAATTTAGATCTTATTTAAATGTTATATTATTATCTAATTATATCTAAAAGCAGAGCCTCCTTATTTTTAGAGAAAGGAGTTATACAATAGTACAAATACTAGTTTATGAAACTATCTCAATGCACAATTGCAATTTTTCTGGTACAAGACCTCTTGTATTTAGAGACAGATTCACTATCATTAGCAAAAAATTAGATTTATTAAAGTCTACTGGGGTTTTTATTGTTGCTTGGCAAATGCAAAACTGTTGTTAATGTCTGAAGTGGTATAGACCTAATTGTGTTGAACTTGTGTTCTGAAAAAATTTAGTTTCTCTCTAATTGTTTTATTTTTGACTCAGTATCTGCTTGCCAGGGTTAACACTTTTCTTTGTTCAAGTCAGTTACCAAGAATACTTTCTCTTCAAGCTTTTTTAATCCTTTAGTCTTGAAATATAAATGCAGTCACTGATAATGGAAATGTAGATTTCCACCATGCATAGCAGCCAGACTGAAGCTCTTTGCTTGGCAAAGGGACACTGAGTTAAGGAATTGATATTAACAGTGAAATACCAACAGTTAAAAACATTCTCATTGGGGCTAAAAATGATTGACTGAGAGCTGGAGCTCCTAAGTGTTTACTGGAATGTGTGAAGATTTATTAACATTGGTATGGGGATGGTCTTATTTGTCTAGACACTTAGAAGATCTACGGTGTCTGGACTGTGATTTGTGGAAACCTTTCCCCTTTGTAAACAGTATTTTTTTCTCGGTGATAGACATGGCCCCAATTACACTGCACTATTGGCCTGGAGCTTCAATTGGCTTTGATAGAAACCTGCCAGTCAGAAATAAGTGCAAAACTATTGCCTTTTTTTTTTTTTTTTTTTAATTCCCTTCGAGCTAGGGATCTGGAATGAGGTTTCAGAAATCTGCTGAAAAAACATTACTTTTCTGATAGTATAATTTCAGAATTTTTGAATTTATTTTTCTTTTTTGCAAAGGATGTCTTGGGTTACAATGTCTGAAAGAAAGGGATGTAAATACTTCAGGAAAGAGCATTTCCTAAATTGCTACATAACACTTTGTGTGCTGGGCACAGTTGTTTCTTCTCCACGATGTCATAAAGTGGTTAATAAATACAGAATGCAGAAAAAGTCCAGAACCCATTGTTCTTTGCCATTCATCTTACTTACTTTAAATTCTGCAGGCATCTTCTCAATAGTTTTTACCAGCAAATGACTGCTTTCAAAACTTCTGTACACTAAATGACTGCAAGTATATAATCTCACTTGCTATGTAGGTATTTAATGCTGTTTCTCTCTTCTAAGCCAGACAAAAACTGTAGCATAGGTTTAAGCCTGGCTTGCACACAGCTCAAGGGGGATAGTTCAGTTATAAAGCAATGCAGCCATCATTCTGAGATGTGTGCTTCAAAACAAGTCACATTCTCAAATAATAGGGCTATGCCTGTTGTTTGCTCCACTTTGAAACCCATGTGGAGATATATTGTAATACCAGTATAACCATTTAAATATGCATAGAGCAGAAAAAACAGAAAAAATTTTCATGTGATAAATGGAACATTTGAAACAAAACAAACCCCCAACAACACACACACAAACAACACAACCCTTAGATGATTTTAAAGATAATTTTCTTTAAATAATGAAAAGAGCTCATCTTCAGATGATTTTTTTTTTTTTTTTAAATTCCCAGAAACACCTCTGGAGCCCCTAGCACAGGAAGCACTTAGACCTGTTGGAGCAAGTTCAGAGGAAGGCCATGAAAATGATAAGAGGAATGGAACAACTCTCCTATGAAGAAATGTGGAGAGAGTTGGGGTTGTTCAGCCTATGGTGGTTTCTGTTGATTTTTGTTGGTTTCCTTTTGTTTCCAGAGGTGGGGGTTTTTTTGATGCAAATGAATATAATTTTCTCTTAAACAGAAAATCAGGTTTTAGGAAATGGAGTGTTCTCTGTCTCCACTGAACTGGACTACTCACAAATTTTTCCACCATGCACAGACAGGAGAGGGGTCTTGTGCCTGCGAGAGACTTCAGCAATCTTTGGAGAGGCCTTACACCACAATGAATTTCTTTTGCTGTAACAAAAGCCGCAAGTGTTAAGGATCAGGGTGATTTTAAAAATGGCCCCCTTGTTACCATCTCCATTCTTTGAACGACAGCTGGTAAGCATTGTGCTATTGCAATTTTGCTGTCAAAATGGATGGTGTTTTATGACTAGTACATCTCATGGAAATAGATTGCACACCTCGCTGTAGAAGCAGTTAGTCAACAAAATGCACTCTGGCACTTGGTGTAGAGATTGTAATTATTTGACTGGTGGCCAGCCTAGGTAGCTCTTGGGAGCCATAAATAGTATTTAGAGGTTGCTGTAAAAGCTTTTTAATTTGTTACATCAGAGTTCATTTACATTGTACACCATATGTCATGGCAAAAGCACCCTCTCTTTGTAGAACATTATGCAGAACACAATATGTTATAAATACAACTTTTTAATGGCCTTCAGAGTAGCTGTAGATAGCTCATCCAGGAGGCTGCTTAAAGATGGATCTGTTACGTGGCTGGAAATCTGAGGTCACTTCGTTTTAGCTAATGAAATGAGTCAAGATGCACTCTGTGTTTCAGATGAGAACATGGCCCACTAGCAGTTTAATCTCAATAATGTGAAGTCATTCATTACAGATTAATGCAGAAGTTGTTACTATAATAGGAGAATGCATCCTCTGGAAGCAGAGGAGAAGGACCTCAGTTTTGAAGGGAGGAAATCTCTGGATGAACCTGAACCCACTGCTGTGCAGCTGATGTGAAACGAGACATGCAACTCCAGCAGTGTACTGAGGAGAGGTTATGGCACGTGTAAGGTAATTAGCTGTTGTCCAAAATTACACGAATGTACTCTGTGGTTTAGTCACTTCAGTTCAAGCAGCTGAAGTGGGAAGAAGGGCAAAGAGAGACTACCAAAGAATGGAGTGCATGTTTTCAGGAGAAGATGAAAAGAGCTTAGCTGGCTTAGCAATTGGAGGCTGCAAATTGAAGGCTGAGAGCAGATAGGATTATTCTAAATAAATGCATCAGAGAGGATTAAGCATGAGGGAAGAAGAACTTTATAAACTGAAGGACAATGATGGTGGGGAAAAGAAAGGTTAGGTAATGTACATTAGCAAATTTAACCCAGCAATTTAATGTTTATTAACCTTTACAGGAGTAATTTCCACCCACTCCTACAAGATGCTGATTATGTGAAAGATAGTAAATGAAAGATGTGCACTAACCTGATAAAAACTAGGTAGTATAGTGACATTCAACACCTAAAACAACTGGGAAGCAGAAACAGCCTTTTATTCATAGTCTAAACAAAGCGGTTTTTTTGCTTCTTTTGCAGAGGAAATATCAGTTCACCAAGGAACTCTGGACTACTTAGTGTCTCTCTTTCTCTGTCTTTCTCCCTCCTTATTTCTTTCTCCGTCTTTCTCTATTCCCAGTTATTTCTAGCTTTTTCTAACAGATACAATGTATTTTTATGTGTTGGGGAAGGGCCCATGCTTTGTTGGGAGTGACCATAACCTTAACAAGCATCCATCTTTGCAGTCAGTAGGTTTCTATATACTTGTATTTGTCTCCATCTTTGTTAAACAACTCTTATTCTCAACTTGATTTTTAGAAGATTGGTAACTCTCTGAAGTACTGAGGGTAGAAAGAAACATTGTTCCTTTTAAAGTCAGTATTTCTTAGAGTAATTCTGCTCTGGCCTTTGTTGTAAAGAGATTTATCCTGTTTGGCCCTACCAAATAAGATATCAGAGGGATAAAAAAAGAAAATTATGTTCAGTTTATATGGAATTGCATCCCTCCATGAGCTTTAGTGGTTTTGAGCTTATTGCCAATTACTTGCAATCAGACTCATGAAACTTGTAAACAAGGTATGTGTTTCAGAGAGACTAAACAGCTGTTCCTGCAGTCAACCCACTGTGTCAGGATGGGTGTTCTGGTCTCAATGCCTTTTCATGGTTTAGCCTTCCTGTCACTAGTCAGCTTCAAGTGTGAGTGATAGCTGCTTCTAATCCTCCTAAGAAATGACGAGAATATCGTTCTTATTTGCCCTCTGCAGCACTGGGCAGTATTTCCATGTGAATGGAACTGGATAACATCACTGGAGAAGCTGTTTCCTTGTCACCAATCTTACAAGGCTCCATGCTTGTATGTCTTGCCACCAAAACTTGCTAGCTCATGAGGAGAGGAGATGCCCCAAGGACTTCTTCCTACCAGGGAAGTGCAACAGGGGTCAGAGAAGTGTGGTATCTACAGCCACAGAGGCGCTGCTCCAGAAAATAGAAGGGCAATGTGCAGACCTGAGACAGTAAACATCCTAAAGGACCCATGTTTGTTACTGTACAGTCTCCTACACTTCCTAAATCTTCCTGTTAGAGGGACAGCTTTTCTGCCTTTCCAGAGGTGAGGAGGAGGCTGCAAAGCAAAGGTTTTTTCTATCAGGTCTTAGTGTCTTCCTATGGCTAGAGGTGACCCTGCACATGACCCATCCTCTGTTGAAGACTGCATGCTACATCCATTGGTTTGGATATTTGGAAACACTTTTACCAGGTGGTAGAATGAGGATTTGTACCATAATGCCTTGCAAGAACTGACTGCACCTTTGAAGGCAAAAGTGGCTCTGATCCCCCTGATATGCTAACCAACTTCTGCTTGTAAAACTTCCCTCCCTTTTGTTGAAATGCATCTACTCCCTCCAGGGATGCGTGGCTCTCTTCTTCCAAGGCAGGGAAATAATTAGCTGCCATGATCTCTCAGCCATGCTGTGCTTCTCACAACACTTCGAAGGAGCTTGTTAGATGCACATAACTTACCATGCTCATCTCATGTTAAAACCATCAATTGCTAAATTCACCTTTTCAAGCTGGAGACAGAGCCAGAGGAGTGAGTCAGTCATGTGGAGCAGGTGTGGCTTCCTGATTTCATTAATTTAGTTAATTACAGCTCTTCTTCAACAGCATCAATCTTTTGTGTGTCTTATGCAGTAAGTCCCTGGTTTATAAATCCAATTGCTGTGGCTGCTTGATTATCACTTTTGAAAATTCTATGCTTTCCCTCATGCATATTGACTCTGTCTGACTGCCCACTCGGCCAATCAAGTCCAATTTCTATTATAATGAGCTTTTGGAGATGTGATAAAGTTTGAATGCCAAGGGTTGGCAAGGAATTATGGTATTTCCCAACTTTATTCTGTGATTCTTTCCTCCTCTAAATCCCTCACTGTTGCTGTTCTAAACAGATTTTGATTGTATAAGGAGAGAACATGCAATTAGTAAAAGTAAATAATTACTGAAGGAATATGAATGTTAGGCTGGTTAACAGTGGTGAGAAGAGAATGTTGAGATCTGACTGAGGGAAAGATGTATTTGAGGACTTAGTGCATTTAGTTCAGCTTTACAGATAATCAGTAACTACTGCTTTCATACAGGGCTCAGGATCGCCTTTGTACCTTGGTTTCTCTAACAACTTCATCAGTCCTCAAAATTCATTGGCATGCAGACTTTTGATGGATTCCCCCCCCCCGCACAAATACTGAAGTCCTGAAATATTATGCTTAACCAAAGTTTTCACATGTGTAAATTAGAATTCTGAAAGGGAAATGCCATAGAATCAACAGCTGAAATGTAGCTGTTGAAATCAAAGTATTTGTGTCTGTGTAACCCAAATGTGTCTGTGTACGAATCATCAAATAATTTGTAGGGAAAGTATCATTTTTATACGAAACTTCTTCAATATATTTGTGCCTTGAAACTCCAGATCTCTGCACAAATATGTTCATTCTAACAAGTTTATAATTTTTTCCTGCCAGTGTTAATTTTGGACTTTTTGTTCTTAGCCTTTTTGTATTGTTTGCAAATCTCCTTTGTGGCTTTTAACAAATTTTCAGAGATATGCCTGCACTATTTGTGTGTTTGGAATCAGGCAAATCTGTTACATAAATACAAGTTTATTCTGAGAGATTTTAAAAGAAGAAGAAGAAGAAGAAGAAAAGCCAATAGATATATGGAACATTGTAGCTTAGTGAACTATCTCTTTCACTCTCATTATTATTTTACCTTTTTAAGGGTTATTGTCATACTATTGCAGTAAGACAGCCATTCCAGAATTCAGCCTTTATTTTTATTCTCTTTAAAGGTGAATCTTACAATATCTCTGAAAACACACAGAGGAGATTTAATCTGGTAAACCAAGTAATAGACCTGGGAATATTTGGATTGATATGATTAGCTCTTCCCAAAATAAATAAATGACAAGGATTTAGCTGTCAGTTGTCTTTGGTAAGTGTCTAATTTCCAAGCAGATAATTTTAGAGGTAAGCACAATGTTCAGAACTCTGCAGACCCGCTTACTACAAAAACTATTCCTTCTGCATTTCCGTGGATCAAATCCTATACACACTGAAACCATCTGCAGTGGTCCCTTTGCAGGGTAATGGATTGTGCCTTACGAGGCCACAGGAAAACTTTGGTGACTCCAGTGGCTCTGTGTGCCATGGGGGTCTGATCCAGCACTGGAGCACTGCATGAACTGCAGCACTATCGTGAGAAACAACAAATCCACTCAGATGCTTGATCAGCTAATGTTCACCACAGGGGTGATTTCACAAATGGAGGCCAAGGCCTTTCGCAGGCGATATGACAGGAAGTAGGATAATGTAATGTGGCAGATGCTGCATGGAGGGGAATTGGGGGTCATTTTGTATGCCCATGTATAATGCAACCTTATGCCATAATTAAGACACTGGATAGAAGCCATTGAGAAGGATTAGCTACTGATCCATACATTTTATGTTTCTGTTTATTTAAGATAAAGCCTCATGCTAGAGTGATTTTTTTTTTTTAATATTAAGCACCCTTTAAAGTTTTAATTTCTTTCATTTTCTTTGTAGATGTCTATTTTTTCCGTGTCTTTATCTCTGTTTAGGTAAAAAGAAGGATTTCTAGAGGATGGTCTGTCTTTAGAAGTTGGCCTATAAAGCAGGACAGAGACGTATTGAATTGAACCATAATTCCCATGATTCATGGCAGCACTATATCCAAGGGTAAGTATGTTTCCCAATTGCAGGGTGAAGTGGAATAGTCTCACTTTTCAAGTATATGAAGGTGATTCTCTCTAGTTTCTTTTTAAATAATGAAGTTTCCCATAAAAACTGGGCACCCCTGCTGAAATAATCTTTCCTCAAGAAATATGATTTTCTATCACTAACCAGCTATGACTGAAAAATGTCCTTCTCCTCAAATTCTGGACAGATAAATAGGGAGATGTGAAACTATTCTGTAGAAGGAAGTTCTGAACTGAAGGCCAGAGTGGACATGAACTTTTTGAACCCCTGTTAAAAGTCAGCTGTGATAGAAGATAGAGAGGGGACAGGCAGAAACAGATTGCATTCAATTATTCAATTAATTTCTATCACTGATTATTTCAAATCTTCAGGCTGGTGCTTAGGAGCAAAAGGTTGGGGCAACCATCTGTTTCAAAAGTGTGCCAGAGAAAATGAAATGATCAATTAGTATCAAAGGTAGACTTTTCATCTGACATGGAAAGTGGAAAAAACATGAAGGTATGAAACCCTGTGAGCAGATCCCTTGGAGTTTAAAGTGTGTTTGAAATGATCCTGGTTTTTTTCTAGCCAAGGAATAATAATCTTGCTTCTCTCTCTTTACATTTCTCCTTCTTCTCTCTTTGCTTTCCTGTGCTGTTTTCTTGCTCTCACCAAATCTTCCAGTTGATTTCCAAGCCAGATTGTTCAGCTTTATCAATTTTATATATGTTTGGACCTTTGCAGTTTCCATGGAACTTCAGTGGAGCTGAAGGTCTTTGAAGACCATCTCTGTCAAGTTTTGAAGATAGTTTTTTCATGACATTTAGCCTGGAAAATATCTTGTTCCTTCTTTCAAAAAAGATGGAAAAAGAGGGAAAAAAAAACCCCAACCAATCAACCAACCAACCAAACAAACAAAAAAAAAAACAACAAAAAACTGTTTGAATCAATTCTTGAAAGCTACATCATATCACTGCCAAGTTCAGATAGTTTCTACTTTCCCCTGGTGCATAGGATCGGAGGCCAATGTGCTCCATAGATGAAAACTAAATATAGTAATACCTTGTTCATGGGCAATTTGTCTGTAAGGGAGTTAAAAGTTTGCCAATACTGTTGTATCTGTTTCCTTGCAGAGGTTGCATAGCTATGGTTAGGCAAATTCTCCATGTGGGGAACAGTCCTCTCTTCATTCATCTGAAACAAGGCTTACAAATACAAACACACCACAAGACTCTTCCACTGAGAAAACTAGCTCTGAAAAATAATCTGACCTGCCATATAAATTTCACCAAAAACAGGCAAAATTCAGTTGAGGCACATTTGTAGGTATAAAATGCAAGACTTCTGAATGTAATTTTTTAAACAATAAAAAAAAATACCTATTGAGTGCCTTTGTATCTCTTAGTGCCTCCAGTTCAGAAAACAGATCATCATTTATATTTATGAGGAGTACTTTGTATCAATTCATAATTATCTTGTGTAAAATTAATTCTCTCAGTGCATAAGTAAAGTAAAATACTCAAAAAAGCAAAATGAAAGAGCCATAATAAAAACATTTGTCCCTCATTCCCCACAACAAGGCCTCATCTAGCCTGGAGTCTTGAGCTATAAAACCAATGACTGATTTTCTCATAGGTAAAACTTCAAGGTTCAGTTGTTTCCCATGCAAGTATTTTTCCAGTCCTGGATCCTTTAAAAACTAATTTGGAATATGGATTTCTCTCTGTGTTCTGGGGAGTGCCTTTGCTAGGATATGTGGACTGAGAGATTTTGGCACCTGAGGAAAAGCCAATTTTAATAATAAGCAAGCAGCAGGTGCACTTCAACTTTTGCATCAATTCTTCCCCTCTTTGCTTTGCCAACTTACGTGCTGCCATGATAACTGTTTCCAAGCACTACTGCTATTAACAGTGTTTTCCAACAGACTAACTCATTTCCCCACCCTAGTCATTATGGGCGGTCAGTGACCTTTAACAGATGAAAGCTTGAGGTAGTGCTGAGTGAACCTGCTCCCTGCAATCAAAGCAAACTCAGATTATTAATCACATTAAGCTTTAACCATTGTTTTTATTTGCAAATTTACATTTATTTGGTTGGTTTGGGATTTTTTACTGATAAACCCAATGGCAACAATGAGAGAAATGTGCCATTTTGATCTATTAACAGTTCCTTTTTCTTTTTAACTCTTCACCTGAATCCCAAGGGATACGGGAGATAATTTAACAGATTAACAATATCAATTTAACAGATTAACAATATCAATTATCTTATTTCCCTAACAAGATAATGTTTACCAGTATGTATATGCTACTGTTGTCCCTTTTGTGTTGACAGATAGTAAAGAAAAACCTTTACTGAATGCAAATGCAAAGCCTAAGGACTGCTGTTGTAGTTAAGTGGACTATAAATGGGTAACTATCACCATAAATGCAGTGCTGGATATATACTACCTTAGTGGAGCTTAGAGCTCCTGTAGCTAGGCAGGTTTTCAGAAGAAAATACAGTAAACATTTTGATTAATTAAATCTATCAATAAATCTGGATGTATTTTGACGACTTTTGTCTGGAAAGGATTCTCTCAGCTCCAGGGTGGGAGGAGTATTTTGAAAAGGAATAGAGTTCAGTAGAAACACACTAGTGATTTTCCTCACCAGCTTTGTAGGAGCATGAGGTTTTACTTCCTACTATGCCACATATCTTACACTTTTGGCTATTCCAGACCAATTCTACTGCAAATGTTCTAACTCCTTGAATAAATAGATATTCAGTGGAGGAGAGAAAAAAATGTAGTGACTGGACATATCCTCTATGTCTTCATATGAAAGACAAAGAAAACAACAATAAAATCTTTTTGAAGAAGAAGGCATTCAGTCACCCCAGCTTTGGTCATCTAATGAAAATGCATTTTACCTTGCAGATTGAGAGTATGCATTTTACCTTGCAACTCAGAGTAGAAGCCTGAGTTGTTTCCTGAACTCCCTGGCTGCTGCTAGTGCCTCTATCTCCAGGGACTAAAGGCAGCTTTGATTAACCTGCTCATTTAAGTTCCTAAAGTCATATGGATTCAGTCTTCTTTTTACACAGCACCTACTGTGGGAGAGCAGAAGGCTCAGAACTACAGATAGAATTCAATATCTAACTTTCCTGTTTAAAGAGACAAGTCCATTGATATCAGTGGGAGCAGGGCACAGAGGTATCACTGGATCTGCAAATTTGCTGGGTAGTGCTAACATCAAAGCAAATTGCAATCTCATGTCTTCTTAGATTTTTGTTAATCTATGAACTGTCTTCATCATATGAATGTAAATTCCTTGTAGAAATACAGGGTCCTAATTATTTCTTTTTCTCATTTAGGCTGCCCATTTTTTTCTGACAGGTATCTCTTAGTTTGCTATCCCTCGTCTTTATTAGCGTTATGTTTGTCTGCATATAATCTGGTCTTCTTCATGGCTCTCTTCCTTGAGTAATAACAGTTTGGGAATCCACAAGCCAGCAGGGCTCTTCTTGTCTCACAGAGTCTTGTGTATGTCAGTCCACTGCCAATGCACCCGCAGTTATCCATTGCTGATGTACAAGCACAGAAAAGCTGTCTGGGATTATTAGCTCAGGCATTGCTTCCCCTCCTACATTAATTCAGATGTAGGTGTTGTGTTGAAAGCCCTGAAGCTGTGCTGACAACTCTTGTTTTGTGAAATAATTAATTTGAATGCTTGGTGTTGCTGATTTTCAGGGATGGTGGTGATATCAGCTATCAGGTTAGGTAAGTAAATTCCTGCCATCTTTCCAGAAATACTGAATTCTTAAGAAGTGAATAGGGATACTGTTATTATTTACAACAAGAAAGGAAGTTATGAAGACTCCGATTTTCTTACACTTGTCCCCAACAAGCACCTCAATGAAGCAAGAAAAGGTCCTGTTTCCAAAAAAATGGGTTTCACTACCAAATGTATTTGTTTCTAATGGAAGGTGAGGAATGGATTTCATACACAAGAGAAGATATGTGCTTTTAAAATAATGTTTTTAGAGAATGTCCTGTAAAATAAAACTTGCACCCATGAAAACTTGAAAAGGTTTTATTTTGTAAAAAATGGGATATTGGATTTTTGTGTCAATTTTACGTGCACAAGCACAAAAATATGCATGTGTATAATCATGTAAGCATTTTACACAGAAAGGTTGTTCTATATAACAGGAAAAAACATTTTGGAAATTGCAAAAATAAAATGTTGTTCTTTTTTTTTCAGTGCTGCTATAAAAATAGTTCTAAAACATTTTGTCAGGTAAAGCTGAGTGTTTTTTGTTATATAAGCAGTTATGGAACTTTCTGTCTTATAATCTAACTTGTAGCAACTTATCTAAACAAGAGGAATAATATGTCCGAAGTAAGACTAGAAACTTTTACGTAGTGTAGAAAGTATGTTAAGATATTGTGAACTTTAGTTTGTAACCTTTATAATCGGAAAGCTCTTTCAGAAAGCATGTGCTAAGCCATTTATCTGCCTGGCAGAAAATTTCCTAATATTTTACCTTTCTGTTTTAGACTGGTTCAAGCTAAAATTATACAGATATGCACACAGGAGGCGTGGAGTAGCCCAAATCCCAGGCTCAAATTTGACAGATGGTTTAGAAACAATAGACCTTGAACTAAGACCCAGAGTGATGAAAATATTGTGGTTTCAGTGAAACTCATCCCTAGTTCTTCTTCAATGTCATCTTCACTCAGAATTCTGTCTCTTCTTTGACCCTTTCGGTGCTCAGAGTTAAGAATCTCAGTGCCGAATTGCCAATTTGGTTAAAACCTCCTGCTAAGGTAGCTGTTAATTTTAACTAGTAGATGCAGCCATAAATCACTAGAAAAAAATCAGACTGCATCAGCATCTGTCATTACTTCTACTACATCAGTGAATTAGCAGCCATCTCCCCTCCCACAGGCAGATCAATCTCACTGTTAGCAGTTTCCCATTATACTGTTCCACAGCAATCGGTCTCTATCTGTTATATTGCCCACAAACCCATTCTTCCCTTATCTTCATACTAATCTCCAAATGTTTGGCATTCCAAAATCTCTGGAACAATCTGCCCAGAACACAGAGGGGGACACCACCAGCAGCCGGGCTGCTTTTCAATTGTCCAGGCAATCAGCGCTGGCTTGTTTCACCGCATGCAAGTTGGTTTGGAAAAGGAGGGCGACAGTCTTTCCTCCCGGGCAATCAGCATTGCTAAAGCCATCACGGACAGACGAGTAGTGAATCTGAGACTTTCCTATCCATTCCCATTCTCAGAACATTTATGAGATTGTGGCCATATCACATCTGGCCTCTTAGGGAGTATGTAGTAAACTAAACCATTTCCATTGTAGATGACAGATGGGATTTGGGCAGACAGACTGATGAATATCACTAAGACCTCTCCTCCAGAATATCTGTACATCTTATTGATGTCAGAGCTAAAGTTGATATAGCTTGAAGCAGAGGAAAGGCTGTTTCCAACATTAAGGAATCACAGTTGAGGGACCAAGATATTTTCACTTTAAAAAAATTAGCAAAAAAACCCCATTTTCTAAGCCTCAAAAATAGTGAGAGTTGAACAGTCTCTTGACAGAGTTCAAGGATGATAGAAAATGCTCAGATATCCTTGGGTTGCTATCAAGATAAAGAGACACACAGAAGGGAGTAGTTAATGGATGGCATATCCATTTGATCAGCAAGACAAGAGACTCTCCAATATCATGGGTCCTCAGTCTGTATGGACTGATGCTGATGGAAGCAAGTGAACAATTAAAAGCAACTACCTTTTACAGCATCAAGTTATCAATGGACATTTAAATGGTATGGAACTATATTTATATCTGGGGCTTGGACTCTGAAATGTGTCAGTGGAGAATGTCACGCACATGCTCAGAAATCTTACCCCACAGGTAAGATTTGGACCCTCTGTTTTGACATATCTGCAACATCAAACCAATGCACTGCTAAGGTGACAAGGCATTGCAGCTGTACTTCTTCCCTGCTGGTTTTTACTCCTCTGCATCTCCTGTTTGACCATCTGGAATGCAATCTCTTTCCAAGAACTGAGTCACACTACATAACTGGAGTGTAGCTGCCACTTTTGCAGCCCCAAGAAACTCTGCAACCTGGTGGAGGCCTTGTGATTCAAATGGTAAAGAAGGTTATTAAGTCTATTGCTCCTCTATTTCACTGAAAACCGAAGTACAACACTTCATCCCACTGGAAGATGGTAGGCCGTTGCAGACTCAGTGAAATAAGCATTCATGTCCACGAGCTAAATAACTAAGTCTACTGGTGGTCTGCTTGGCTTTTGCAGGAAAGGATGAAAGGCATGAACTCTGCTCCTCCTGAGACAGAAAAAAATGATTTTTTCATAGGCCTGGGAGCAATTTTTGTTTTATTTTCACACTGAATCCAGCTGGGATCTGCAGAAGCAATTCCTTCTCACCTCCCACCCAAAGGCTGGAGCTCAGAGCTGATGGCTGCTTTAGCTGAGACTTGCAGCCTTGCCCTCAAAAAATATAGTTCAAGTTCAAAATGTATTTGCTCCTCTGTAGTCTGCTGGAATGGCAATATTCCAACTCAGAAAACTGCCTGCAGCTTTAGAGAAAGTATAATGCTCAATGAAATGAGTTTTAAATGGGAGAAAGGTGGTGTTGCTGGAGTATCTCCTATTATACATCCACTATGGGATTGGCACCTCCGTGACTTGGTGATTAAGAGCACCTGAAAAAGCTATACTGAGATTATACAAAACTAGATCTGAAACTGAAGAAATTTTGTTCACATACATATGTTCTCCTAGTAGATGAATGTTTTTGCCAAGACAAAAAAAATAGTATGAAGTTTGAAGGGAAGGTTGACATGTAAGGAAGATGGTATGTCTCTTGTTTATATTGTGCAGTGTCTTGTCAATTAATATTGCTGCAAATGGACCTTTGGTCTCAACTATTACTATTCAATAATTCTTGAAGTTTTAGCGGTTTAGTTCTATCTTAGCAAATGCAGGCTCAAACCACGTGAATCATCTCTGAGTTTTTGAAAAGCAACTTTATTTAAAAAAAGAAAGGTAAATGACTTCAGATGGCAAACTGCATCAGGAGAGCTAAATAGGGAAAAAATATTGTTACAGTGACAGTAATATTAGCTGCCACAAACAAAATCAGTCAATAAAAGCACTTTGGAAATTTAAAAAGCCAAATGAATGAATAAACCTCTTCCCAAATTCAATATTCTGTTGTATAAAATATTAGTACTCAGACTAAAATCACCTCCTGAGTATAGTATTTTTTTCTGTTTTATCAGCAATCTTTCTCTTCCACCTAGTAAATTCATTTATTTGTTCAAAACTGCAGTGTGTTGCCAGCACTTTCTAACACGCATATATAAGATAATGCACATTTCATCCACCCTAAACCTCTCAATCCACAGGTTATTGATTTAGCCATGCTGCTGTAAAGAAAAACAGCCACATTCTCTACCAGAGCTCAAGGGACCAAAACTTCTCTTGCTTGATGAAATCTACCTCTTATAACGAGGGCACTGGGGACTGTATTTGCACAAGGACAAGCATGGGACCTGTGTTGGGAATCACTTGCTCATCATTCCAGTGGCTCATAAGAACAAGGAGACAAGTAGAGCCAGACAAGAGCTCTTCACTAGCAAATCTATCCCAATTCCCTTTTCCTAAGCAGCTGAGATAATGAAAAAAACTGTGTTGGATAATAGCAATATGGGTAAAGAAAATTCCCCCAGAGTCAGCAATGCTTACATTTGAGTTTGGGTCCTTTCGAGTTTCTCTTAAGAACATAGAAATTCTTCCTCCCCAAGCTGTCAGTGCTGTGAGGAGCTAACACTGTCTACATGAAACGCAGATTTTCTACCATAACAATGTGGAGAGAGGTGTGTGAGCCCTCATGTTGCCAATGGCACTGAATGGGACTGGAAGTCGACCGGTTCATCTTCTTTCCTGAGTAAAGGCTCATACCTTTCATTATCCTTAACTCCTGGTCTGCAGGAGATTGTAAGGTCTGTATTTTCATGCACTTCTGGATGTACTTGGATCAACAAGGCTTACCCTACACTTTCTGTCTGCAAGAAACGTTTGACTTTTTAGCAGTGTTTGACCTAATTGATCGAAAAAATTTGACCCTGCCTTCCAGGTAAGAAGCCAGGTCAGTTATCCAGGCTTCCTCCACCTCCATGCAGGGTTTCTGTGACTCTTTGTCAGAAGGTAAATTCAAAGAGGATGTCCAAATCTCAGTAACAGATCTTGTTAGCTGCTTCTGCAGGGCATCTTCCTCTTGTGAGCCCAAAAATCGTGCCTGTGTCATCCAGATGATCTCTGCTGCTACACACAGATTTCAGTGCAAAGCCTGTGATTTACAGACTCTCTGAGTCACCTAAAATTGTCACAAATGAGCATCAAGAAGTAAGAGCACAACACCTCCTAGTTGGCAGCTGCAGCTGAGATTTGTCTTTTCCAGGGACAAACATATAACCTAGATGCTTAAGAAACACTTGCAAATGTCATGGGGTCAGGAAGGAAAGCCAGGAAGATAAGAGGCCACGGTATTTTGCTTTTCCTGGTCCCCTAGCACATCCTAAATGCCCTGATGCCTGGGTCCCTCACAACCATGTTAAGCCAAGTTGTTAAGTTCCCTATATTTGTGACTGTGTTTTTCCATTCCTGTATCCACTGCCACATCAGTCCATTCCCAAAGAAATCCAACAAACAAAGAAGAACTGTTTACAGTTCACTTCCACCTACCAGACAGTACCAAATTTGGTGGGTTTTTTTTGTTTATTTTCCCCGACGAGGACATCTGTTTACTAGAACTCATCTCAAACGTTAGTGAACATCAAAAGGGATGTCTGTGAGACTGCAGCTGGATTCAGATGGTACAAAGCCCTTCAAGTGACTGTTTAAATCTCTTTTTCTCTTCTGTATCCTCAGTCTCCAAATAGAGATGGGCTAATTTTGAATGCATCTCCAGCTTTTGACGATTCATTTAATGTGTCTATCCTAACTTGTTCTTCAGGATCACCTTTGAGGTGAAGTGTAGCATTTATTGATTAAAAAAAAAAAAAAGAAACAGAAAAGCATGTCTATCTTAAAATACATACATGTGTTTTTTTCCTTCACTGAAAAGTGTCTGGAGAGGTGGGGAGAAGTGGGTAAACTGGGGAGCACTCTTCTTTGTTATTCCTGTTCTCCTAATATAAACCAGCATACACTTAATTTCAGGAATATCGGATTTAGGAGTATTGTGAATTCATGTTGTATGCCTATATGACTGTTTATTTAGTTGTGAATTGATTGATTAGGAAATAAGTGCTTTTCAAGTTGTCAGTATAAATAATGAAACTTTATTAGTGATATATGTGACATATTTAACAATGCTAATTTTCTGTACTGCTCTGTGTAATTCACTTGCCTTTTTCAGTAGGCTGTAAACAATAGAAGGTTTGAGGGAAATCGCTAATTTGTTGGCTTTTTAAAAGGTAACGGAAAGGAATCCAAAATTTAGGAATATTTCCAGAGTGCCATCTAGTGGGAAAAGAAGTGAAACCACAAGAAAAATGAACACGGTTTTTGAGAGTATGTCTTAATACACAGAACTATCTCTTCATTTTCCTCTACAGCTAAACACAGGCATCCACTAATGGATTTTATTCAGTTTATTGATAAGTGGAAAAATTTATTTGGTCCATTTCTATTTATATTAAATATAAATATGTATTTGGTAGAAATAGTTAAAATTAATACCTTCTCTGCTTTTAGCATTTTGAAAAAATAGCAAACGCTTGGCCTAAGCCCAGAGCTAAGATTTGGTTTAATCACCTCATGTTCTTATAAGTCAAAAGTTTCATCTTTAAATTTTGATTTCATTTTCATTCTTTTATTTAAATTATAGACCTTTACATTTGAAAAGGTGATATATAGAAATTGAAAACCACTGTTGTGAAAAAGGCTTTAGAAGAAAATAACTTCAAAAATTGTGTTGCTGCCTTATTGCTTCCAGGTGTGGTTTTATCAGAGGTGGTGCTTGGTCCTCCTTAGCAAAACCATAGTTCTTGTGGTCCTGTGCTTATAGCAGACTCATTGATACCTTTAAAACAGGTTTCTAGAACCGTTTAACATCTCATATATAGGAAATTTTGAGGGTGTCCAAAAACCCGAATTTGTCTGTCTCTGCAGATGCCAGTTTTGTAAGTGTGATCCCAGATTTAATGCGGGAAATACCAGGAACTCACCAATTTTCTCTTACTTGCAGAAGCCTGGGAGGTGAGCAGGGCTTGTTTGGGGCAGGCTGGCATGGCCAGAGGGCAGGGGGAGTAGGCAGACCAGTCTGTGCATGCAAGTATTTTTTGTATCTGTCTACCTGTCCATTGGGGTAGACTGAGTGTAGCATTTTGTAACCCAGAGAGTCTGTTGTTGTTAATTTGTGAGATCACAGGATTTTGCAAGTAAGCCCTACAAATTTGGAAGCCTGGATAAACCTGGGACTGCAGCCACTACTGCCTTTAGTGCTGAGGGTGTAGAGCAGGGCCATCACTGGACAGTGCTGCAGATGCCTTTCTGAGGAGGGATCACATCGGGACAGGTATGTACATCTTTTCTATTACTGCTGCCTCCTAGAAGGGAAGTTTGGGGATCTTAAAATATCAATTTGTGCTCCTACAGTTTACTTTAGGCATAATTTCTGTCAAAGAATTTTGGTGCTATATTGGGAGCATCCCCTATATTCATTAGTTTGGTAAAGATTTACAGCAATATCAACTCTGAGAAGTGTACCAGATATCTCTCTGGTAGATACTTCTGTCTTTTCAATCAAGAGTGGGAAAATCAAGTCTGCTTCACTTTATTTATATCTGCTTCTTATTTAATATTCCTCAAGTTTCTCTTCAACCTGTGGCATATTGCAGGGAACTACTTATGTCAGAGAAGAGCCATCATTACATTTAAAATTACTGGCTTTGGGATTTAGAAATATTTGCAGTAAGCATGTAACCTTTCTGAGTTTTGAGCCTTTGAAAGACAGAGATCTTTTATCTATGGTAAAAGTAATATTTGCATTATGGAGGCTAAATATAGTGTATTGTTATGTCCATTTGGTGTATAACACTGGTAATTTTATTGATCTCAGTACGAGATAAGAGGACTGATGAGAAAAGAAATGTAAAACTGAGGCAGGAAGTTTTTTTTTTTGTTCCTTTTTAATATTGCATAAGCTATGAAGGACAAGGCTCTTACAATAGCACCAGTGAGCAATTAGCAGGGAAAAGGAATAGAGAGGATGTGGTGTGCAAAGTACTGCTTCCTGCCCAATTTAACCCAAACTCTGGTTTTGCCTTTCTTAAAACAAACTGCAAAATACGTAGAGATCACCCTTGCAGTCTGTGAGTTTGCAAATGCAGAGGGAGAAGAATTTGTCAAAGAAAATCTTTGATGGTAGAATGGAGAGTCCTCTTTCCAAATGTACTTCTAAGCTCCTGATGGCGATAGGGGGAGAGAAACAGGGGTGGGAAGGGAAGGAGCAGAAAGGAGGCACTTTAGTACTAGGGAAAGTGTGTTTTCAAATGAGGACAAAGAGGTAGATTGAGTGTTATCTACTGTAGAGTATATTATCAGCTTTACAGGTTTGTATTTCCCTATAGTTTCACAGAATCTTCACAGAATATTCTGAGTTGGAAGGGACCCACAAGGATCAAGTCCAACTCTTGAGTGAATGGCCCATATAGGGATCAAACCCACAACCCTGGCTTTATTAGCAATTGCTTTAACCAGCTGAGCTAATTAAGGACTCCAATTCTTCTGAGAAGAACAGACTATTTATCTGGAGGTGTTGTGTAGGAGACATTTTCCTCTGGTGGTATTGTTTGCTGCAAGAGGAGCTCTAGTACAATTACTCTGTACTTTTATGGTACTGTGTAGAGTGGGTTTTAGATGTGTGTATGACTGAAATTTGGAAGGAAAGACAGGGTTTGGAATGGCAACCACGAATGGTACAGACTTGTATCCATGAGATACAACTGAGGGGTTCAGATAAGCAATAAGAATCACAATCTTCTGAGAGGTACAGGTTGGAACCTACTTCTGTGATGGATGTGCCTGCGCGCAAACCACTGCAGATGGGCACCAAAAATAACTTCCATGTCACCAGCACAGCTCTTGGAGGCAGTGACATCAGGAAAGTTGCGCTTTTCCTGCATTTCTATTTCACTTCTGCTTTCCCCACTGAGGTTGATTCATTCTGCTGCAGTTTCAAACAGATGCATTAGATCCTTTTCGGTTGAGGTTTGAAAGCTTGTTAGAGAAATGTTTCCAGTTTTGACTCTTATTGCCAAATCACTCCTTCTTGGATCTTGCCATGTTCCTGAAGGAGTTGTGAAGGCTGACAGTCAGTAGTCTTGTAGAAGTAGGGACTCAAACTTTATGCCCCTGAAAAAAAGAAGAGAAACTTGTAGTTTTAGCTTAGTGATAAACTCCAGCTCTGGAAGATCCTCTGGTATCTGACTAAAAGTATTTGATGTTTTTTCCCATAGAAAGAAAATGTCCTAATTCATGTCTGGAGATGTCTCCAGTCGATTAGTTGTAGGTATTTTTATTTCCTCTGAGCCCAGTTTTATTTCACCCATGGGAACCATTTATACAAGCAGAAGGGAATGCATGCTCTTGAATTATTTTTGTTTAACTAATATATCAAAAATATTTTTGTAACTGTTTAAAATATGTGACCTGCACAAAATACATATGTGAATACAGCATGAAAAAAGAGATTTTTATGCCAGTTTTGCATCTTAAACTAACTGAGGAGGACAGAAGATACCTTCTACTGCGTCAGATGTCCTTGTTGTCCCCCTTCACCTTGTTGTTCAGTGCAGATGGGTGACAAGACTGGGAGTTTACTTGCATCTCTCAACAGGTTGCTTCTGGTGTTTTCTAACATTCTGTTCTCATCAGCTTTTAACAGTTTTTTCTTGTTCATATTGAAATGGTCAACATCATATTTGAGAATCTGTTACTGACTGCAATTCTTCATAGCTGTCATTAGAGAGTGATGAGTTCAGGCCAAAATACTGTGAAGTTAATGAAAGTCTTTGCATTGATTTTCTTACTTTCCAGTGTTTGTGCTATGTATTCATTTCAATGGATATTGGATCAATCCCCTCAGAACGCTCTCTAAGATTAGCCAAAAGTGGAAATAAGGTACCATGGAAACAAAAGGCTTGAATGTAATCCATGGATGAGAATCTTGCTGTTGCAGATGAATTTACTTAGTTGACTTTCATATAAACACAAAACTAAGAAAAAACATGTTAACCTAGGTGTAATGTAAGCACTGTATCTTTTTAATTATTCTGATAAATATTTCATTAACAACTGTAATAAAATATTGATTTTAATTAATTTAATTAATTAATTTTAATTAATTCATATTGCTTTGGTTCTGTACTTTTTCACTTTTAATAATTTAGCAAAATCTTTTACCAGACACTTCTCCTCTAACTACCCCAGGAGGGGAAATAAAATCACTGTGGAAATATAATTATTTTTTCTCCTGTGCCATCTCTTTTAATTCAATTAATTCCACACTATGTCATAGTCTCTGTTTTATTTTATATTCTATATATTAATAGAAACTAAACAGTTAATATTTTCTTGAAGAAAATCTTCTCTTCACATTTTCAAGACTCTAAAATGACTGTTCGCAACCGTAGCTCATTAACACATAGTAATATTTCTGAATGGGTGGTATACAAAAGAATCCCAATCTCTTTTCATGGGGAATAGCAAAACATTCTTATTTCAGAGAGAGGTTGGCCTATTTTGGAGAAGCTCGAAGCTTGAAAAAAAGCCCAAACAGCTAGATACAAAGGAGAATTCAGAAGAAGTAAAATATGAAAAATCTTATTCCTTGCCTGCTTACCTTGCACGCATGCTTATGCATTAAGGTGAACAATCAGGATACCTAATTAGCCTCATGCAAATCTTTCCAGTAATAAATGATTATTTTTTTTCTTTAGAACAGTTGAAATCAAAGCATTGCTTTGACTAAATATGCTGACCACTTATTGCTATTTGTAATAGTAAAGTATGTGTTTAATCTCCTAATACTTTCAGTAGTACGTTAGCATAGTACTTGGCTTACTGTTTCTTTTCTTCTGGAAAGTGAGAGCACAGGTGGCTTTACCAGATTCTCGGTGGCAACTATGTAGTTGCGTGTTAGTAAACCCATAATACAGTGTGAAATATGAGTTACATACTGAGTAAATACCTGGAAAATACATGTTCATCTTGATTTTTGAAAATCTGGTGTAAATGGTGAATGGTATTTCCCTTGCATTTAATTCCCTTGGAAATATTGAGCTTGTTCTTTAATTCCTCTCAGTGCTGAAAAAACCGGCTGGCATCCAAACTATATACAGTAACAGCATAATAAATATGGAAACAAAGATATTAACTACACCAAAGTCTAACTGGCAGACTTTTGGCATAGTGTTTATGGTATGCTCTTGGTCATCAAACCAGTGAAAGCAGTAGTTAATGCCCAATGTAGCAGCTAATTTCTGTCACATGGATATTTGTTTGGGAAATTAGCCTGAGTCTGAGCCAGCCTGTCTTGCACGGTTTCACTAACTTTGCAGCTCTATTAGTCTGAAGTCAGGAGTGCAGACATGGCCCTGACAAGCATATGATTCCATGCTGCACTGCCTGTCCTGGGAAGCTGTTCAGTTTTTCTATATTTAACAGATGAACATGTCTCCAGAGTTCATCAAACACATACTCAAGATATCACAAGCTGCAGCTGGCAGCTGGGAGCTCTGCAGTTCAAGGTGAATGGTACACTAATTAGTAAGTATATAGGGATATCAGCATGCACAACACCCACTTTTTGAGCAAGTAGGAAAATGATTTAATAATCAAGAGAAGGAGAGCCCTTCTTCAGCTCCCTCCAGCTCCCCTGCAGCTCTCGTTCCATCACCTTCCCACAGGCTTCCAGGGCAAGCACTAGAGCAAGCTCCTGCAGACACAGCTGTGAGCACCAGGGGAGCCTTGCAGGGTTGCCTGGCTTGGGAGGAAAGCCAGGTTACCCCTGGAGAGGGTCAGAATCAGATTCTGCATTGCTTTGTCCCCTTCCAACCACTTCAGACATTGTGAAAGCCTGGTAATGTGACAAAAGCACTCCACAGCCCCAGGTTATGGGAACTATCCTAATGCCAGAGTAAATTAGCAGAGAGCAACATCCAGCTGACAAGCAGCCTCTCTTCTGGTATCAGCAGAAATTGAGGGTAGAAGAGAAGATAGGATTGAAAATTGCTGGAACACTGAGTTGAATAATAACCAGAGAATGATCCTTCTTAAAGTGGGAAAGAGCAAGCTTAATGTGCATTTTACCAAGAGATAACAATTTCACAATTACTATTAAGTACCCAGAAGTCCCTAATTCAAAATAGGGATAATTTACTGTAAATCTTTCCAGTGTGCCATATTTTCAGTAACTTGTCTGTAAATTTAATAGCTGCAGGAAAAATTTGGTTCAATGTATGTAGCATCACACCCTTCTCAAATCTTTTCTTCTTTATAACAGCCATTTTTCAGAACTCAAAAGCACATTTTATTGGTTAGGAATCCCATCTGTATAATTTTGAATTATCCAAGATAAGCCTGGAGGATAAAATTAAAAGCTAAGTTTGATGAGGTTGGTTCTTAACTTCCTTGTCATTTGGCTATCAGGGACATTGATTCTTTAGATGGCTTTATGTCTGACAGCCCACCTTCCTAGTAAGTCCAAAATTAGTGACTTTGTGTTCACAGAGATCTCAAACTAATTTCTGTCAGAGACTTTTGAAAATGTAGGTTGCACAAACTCATCTGTGGTTCAATAGCTTTGCTGTCTCCTCCTATAACTCAGCTTTTCATTTTTATCCAGATCATTCTCTGTTGCATTCCTCCTGTTACAATATATTCTCTTTAGTTTGCAGTCAGGCATTGGCAATGAATGGGAGGGAAGGTGAAAGCTTCATACATCACAAAAGTAGTATAAGAAGGAATAAGTTGCTCAGATGTCAAAGCAGTAGTAAGTCTAACCAAAAGGATGGTACAATTACCTGGGAACATTCAGGGAAATATATTGAAAATGACAGGCTGAAGTTCTGTGGGTATGGAGAAAAGTAAAGCTGCCTTAGAGTGAGGGAAAAGGCAGTAATGAGTGAAGAGTAGAGCTATGATAATTTTGTCATGTTGTACTGTTAATTAAGGAGACGGCTCCACACTTTCAGGCTTCTTTCATAAGCCAAGAGTAGAATTTTTACTTCTCACAGGATTCTTCTCAAAAATGAGACCAAAAAGTCATGCTGGTATCACCTGAGATTTATGTAGGTAAGCTTGAATCTTCAGGCCTTGAAGAACGACTGCCCTGAGGAGAACTACAATGAGTCCTACTCACATAAAGGTTGACCTCTGGAAATGTCCACACTGACACTGTCATGGTGCTACAGCACATGCACACACTAGAGCTGTGGATATTGGATAGAGCCGCACCACTCTCTGTGGGATCGATGTGGCCTTGAGTTTGAGGTGAAGTGACTTTTAGTCCAGTTGATGCAGTTCTAGTTTTGTTCTACTGAGTTAGCTGTGCAGAAAAGCAAGCAGCGAAACGAAGCCTGAGATGGTTGCTTAATAAACCTTTGGGATGCTGGGATTTGATAACTGGAATGACCCAGCAACATTACAGCAATTTTCTTTGTTAGAAAAATACAGCCATGGTATTCTCAACTTATAACACCGAGGTGCTTTTCAGAATGTCTCTCTAGTTAACAGTAAAGTGCAAAAGTGATGTTAACCAAGATAATAAGATAGCGAATACTGATGGAAATTTGATTGCAAATGAGCGATTTGAGTAGCAAATAAGAATTAGATACCCTAATGTGTTAACCAAATAAGAATCAGAAAACACTTGGGAAATTAATGTGTAAAGTAGACAAAACATTCAAGGCATTTTGGTCCCTGGATGTTTCTTTTTCTTTCCCAGTTGTCAAGCCATAGGATGAAGGTTATAAGCAAGGGAAGAGATAGCCCACTTCTTTTGCATCAACTTTGTTCACAGGAAACTGGTTTTAATTTTTGAAATAAACTGTGCCTGAATTCTCAGAGTAAGTCTGTAGTTTTTGTAACCACCTCAGACAGATATATTCATTCAGGCTTTAGCAAACATCAACCCCACAGCTGAAGCTGCTTCCATAATGTTTCCAGCTATGTTACTCCTCTGGTTTAGAATAGGCTATCTCATCTGAACACCTGAGACACTCTCCAGAAACACAGTGTTCTTGGTTAGAGATTTCATTACCTGAATATTTTCTTTGATAACCATGTTCTTACTGATTTTGTCCTGCCTGTGCTATGGCTACACTGTTGTTTGTATCTTCAAACAGCAGAATCATGACATTTTGGTAAGCTGAGCAAAGCCAATGTCCTACTGCTGTAAGCACTGAATAAATGCTCAGAATGAGACTCTGACCTCCCTAAACAGACTGCAATTTGAAGAGACCAAGCAGAAAGGAAATTCTACTTTTGTTGTGTTGAATATAGGATAAATTGCATGAATATGTAGACTAAATGCCTCACTGCACATAGGAACCCTCTGTCAAGATGGACAGTTCATGTAAACCTTCTGAGTCCCAGTCCAACAGTTTATTTACTCTCCCATGGTGCATCTCATGTTGCCCTTTGTTAGGGGTTTTAGTTCCTTAGACAAAAACTGAGAGGAGTTTACTTGACAATGAAGGCAAGTCATAAGGTTTAATTCGTAGTTTCCCATTCTTTATTCTTTTCCCTTTTATTTAATGGTATATAAAAATTGGTTTAGAGCCTCTTAATGAATCCAATACTTTGTATAGTGTTGTAATGACTTTGATGCAAGTGTCTAAAAGCACAGCCAACCTGTCTTTTACATGGTTTAAATGCAAGTGAAGCACTTATTTCTCCAGTAAATCTTCTTGTCCTCCAACAGAAACTGATTTTAAAATAGGGAGGGAAAGGGAAAAAATAGGGTCATTAATATTCTTACAAGCTGCCTGCAAAGCATTATTATAAATATAATTGCATTTTCAGCTAATCAAAGATGTGTTTAGGAGTACTTGGGCTGCAGGAATTATATATTCAGAACTTAGATGGAGCTTTCAATAGCTGTATACCTGAATCTTTCAAAGAGGTCAGGGTATGCTATTCAGTACAACAGATTCTTATTTTCTGGGCATGCTTAGACTGAGAGTTGCTTTATGAGACAACCCAGTCCTTTCTTTTCCACACCTCTCAGTGCTGGTACTTGGAGTGAAGAGAGAAGTTAACTATGAATAAACTTAATTTAATTAATTGGATAAAATTAATTTAATTCCGTGTGATATCTGGCAATGTGGATCAGCAGGCAGACAACCCAAATTTCATATTAAATAAGTCTTTTATTATTTTTTTCACATGTTTTAGATGGTAGAATGATGCCCTCCCCAGGCCTCTAAAAGTGACCTAGAGAATCTTCACCCAGAGTTGTTTCCTTTCTCTCTTCTTGGGAGCAAAGAGATTATTTCAAAGCAAGAGCAGTGAGGTCATTGACAAACTCAGCAGAATTATGACAAGAAAGTATCACGGTGCTGAGGAAGGCAAAATTTTGAGGCCCATCTACCTCTTTGTGTTTAGCTCTCTCAACTCTTTAACACCGATGTCAGGACAGTCTAACAGAGAGAAACTCTATGTTGTTTCCTGAGCCCGCATAGTCTTCAGAATAATACTGCCACAGGATTTTGTGTGGCAGTATAGCTGCAGTTCCTTGTTCATTAATATTAATCAAAGAATAAAAAAGTAATATATGCTGATCAGAAGTTCATTTCCCTGTTGTTTGCTCTCTGACAGTCTAACAGCAATGATAATCCGAGCTTAACAGGCATTACAATGGAAATCCTCCAAATGAAACACAGAGATTAGTGACTTCTCAACAACTACCAGTACAGCCATTTCCTGTGTTTGTTAAAGTGACACTTTCTATAGAAAGGGGAGTATACACTGAAGTTCAGTGCTGCCACTTGTTTCCCTCGGGAATAAGCTTTGCTGACAGTCCACTCAGTCTGAAATGTTACATTGTAAATCTGTTTGAATGACGAGTTAATTTTACCTTTGATATCATCATCTTCAAATTAGCTTCTTTAAACAGACACCTAAGATTTCTGTTGTGCATGTCTGAAGGGCTTTGGCAGCAGTGTCCTTCATCATGTTACTTGAGATTTCTTGTTATACTGAGTAACAGCAAGTGTTTCAAAGAGCCTGGAATGTCTAATGACTGGATTGGAAAATTCCTTTCATGTGGTGTTAGAGCATGAAGCAGATCCTTCTTCAGAGACAACATAGTCAAGCAGAATTACTGTTGTCTAGGCTGTTACCTCCTTCTAGAACAAGAGGATAACAGTCACATTTTATCCTCTTTCACATGATGTAAAATATGAGAGCACTGAAAAATGGTGCAAATTCCCTAGTCCTCTGCTCCTGGTATTGTGAGAACTGTAGAAACCCTTCTCCTGCTTTTACATGAACTATCTAACCCCTGCAGTAATTCCAGCTGAGACTGGTGCCTTATGGAGCCACACTTTTCCATAAGCTGAAAAGTAGTGATCAAATGAACCTGAAGGGATGATCTTTGTCTCTTCTTCATGGATAAGGCAAAAGTCATCTCTGGAATCAAAGAACTGAAAAATACAGGAAGTGTTAAGACAAGAGATTCCCTCTCAGTGTCTCCAATGTGCTGTTTTGGCAAGCTGTGTGCTGCTGGAAACGTGAGCAGGAAGGGACCCATCCAGGGCTCTGCTCCAGTCAGTGAGCAGCCCCATTAGCACATGCCCTTGCTGCAGCACTACCCTGTCCTACTTCAGTTCTCTGCTTAGTAGATTTGCTGGTCCACTGGAACATGAAGCAATGAAACCCAGGAAAGGAAAGAGAAACAAGCAGAAATTCAGGTGGTCTTAGGAGAAATCAGCTGCAAGCCTCTTCTTTAATGTATAAGATCCTCCAGGTAAGGTTCCTTGAGGGGGAAGTCTTGTTCTTTCTTTTGGTTGATTGAGGTTTTGGTTTTGGGTTTTTTTATCATAATGTTCCTTCTTTGGCAGAGAGACATCAGACCACAAAGATCTTCTTCATGTAGCTAAGCTTAAGATAATATCTGTGTAAGAGTAGATATATCTCCTTAATGGTTTTCAAGAGAGTTTTTAAAGTTCAGTTCTCAGACTGGATTTCAAAGTGGGTAGCAAGAAATCAGAAGATTGACTGTCCCAAATCAATATTCCAGCTCATCTCCCATGGAATATAGTATTTTATAATGAATGTTTGTGACTCACCTTATTCACATTTTACTTGTACTTCCTTATAAAAATAGAGGACACATTTATTGCTAATTAATTAAAAAATACTTTTTTATATAGAACTAGTTGAAATTTAGTAGAAGTCCAAAAGTATATTTCGTAGATAATTATTTAATAACTATATTATTTAGTAAAACTTAGCTAGTAATAGATTTCAAGTGCCTTTACTGGGGTGGGTGTGAGGAGGGAGAAGGGCAGAAATGGAAAGACACAATGTTCCCTATGAGTGCTCTGGTCTCAGGATTGCTTTTTCCCTGCTGGGGAATAGTAAAAAAAATTAAACATATTAAAAAGCTATGTTCCCTTTTACTGTATGAACTGACCCACAGAAGCTTTATAAGGTTATAGCAGGAATGATGAATGATCTTGTTTTTTATTTTTATATAATTATTTTTCTAAAAGAATAGATTATTTCCTTTGTTACAAGGTATCCAACATTTAAGGCTTGCAAGGCTATTTCTCTTAAGTAGAGACACTGATGGTATCAGTCAAATAGCCTTTAGATATTCTTTTTTTATTGACCTGAGTACAGCATGTATGGAAAAACAGTGGTAGGCAATTTCTTTGAGTAGAGATACCCACCTGTGTGAGTCATGAGCTCTGTTCCAGATGAAGCACCCTTCCTTCTTCCTCTGAAGTTCTTCCTCACAGCTCTTTTTCTGTCATCCAACCTGTTGCTACCTCCAAGAAGTTACCTGAACTACATATCTTTGCCCCCCCACATAATCAACCATTCATTCTTTGAGAGACTGTCTCCTCTTTGTCTGTAGATTTTTCTACTGAACACTGGCTGTTTTAGCCTGAAAACAAGAGCTTACTCAATAGATTAGTGAGGTAATAAGAACTTTGATTCTCCAGCTGCTATTTATTTGCATAGATGTAAATGGCTCTTATTAGTGGTTAAAAACCTGTTGTTGCACTTAGCACCTTCCACCATAACAAGCTTTTTTTATATATTGACTATGCTAACTGTGCAAGGCAGGGTTATCGATCTGAAAATATTTTTCTGGTCACTGAATATGAAAAGTTGGCTTGAAGGGTGTCACCAAGGTATGAAAAGTGTTTATTGAGCAGTTCTTGGATTTTTAATTATTTGTGCTGAGAAATGTGACTGGATCCTATGTCAATAGAATCTGTACTGATTTCTCCTGAAAATTCTTTTTGTTGGTGGTGCTGCTGTTTTTTTGTTCTTGTATATTTCAGTTACTACATTTCTAAATTTGCTGATTTGATATATAGTTATGGAGTGAAGACAAAAATTTACAGTTCTCACAAAAAGCAATGCATTTCCTAGTGGGGAAAAAACCAGCACAGCAGCTCTTATAACAAACACAAAAGTTTGGAAAACAAGAGCTTTTTTTGACCAGCACGTTCTTAGTGTAGTTTAAGAGTCTTGAAAGCCAGATAAGAGGCCTTTTCTCAAAATGAAACATCTGATTTAGCTGAAATGCCTTGAGTTCTGACATTCTCAAGTAGAGGTTCACTGCAATACTTTTTTCAAGTCTCAGTCAAAGGAACATCACAGCATACCACTTACAATTCTCTGTTATCCAGCAAAATAAAATCTGTGTCTTTTTATGAGCGGAAGAGATATTTTTAGATTTAAATTATCTGTCCTTTGTATTCCCTTCCTTGTGTATGAATCAATAAGTAATTTGAAAACTAAAACACCAGATCTGGTTGAATGGTTTGTATACAACAACTGTGACAAAAGAAAGAGAGAAAATGGCTCAGAAACAGTCAGCTTCATGAACAGCAGTTGCACCTAATTCATTTGGTTGGGTCTCTATTTAATATAGGTTAGCACTAGAACTGGTCCCAGGAAATCTTTCACCTTTCATAGCAAGCATTTAACCTTATATACATGACTAGGTTGCAAAAAGACAGGTCGATGTGCAGAGACTGAAGAGCAGGACAAAGAGGAGTTCCCTTCCACAGGCACAGTTTCATCCATTACCTGGTCCCCAGTGCAGATTGCATTTGTTACTGGCAACTTTCAGTCACGAGCCCTCTGAAGGGGACAGAGATATGAATTAGTTCTGGGCCTGCAACTGTAACACTTCAGTATTGCAAATCACACACCTCCCAGATGATGGAGGAACTTCTATCAAAAAGTGGCTTAAAGATCATGAGTTTTAAAATGTAACAGTGGGTTCAAAGTCCCTTTTAATTTGTCTCTGTCTTGTACAAAGTGGATGAGCCTTCTGTTGATACTATTTCTTTTTAAGATTTTTTTTTCTACAGGTCAAGCAAGCTCAGAACACTTCAGTAGAATATTTATATCTTTAAAAAGAGGGCAAGGTTAATGTATTTAATCACATTACTCAAAGAACTATTGCTTTAGGAAAAAAAATACAACAGAAAACAAAAGACCTCTATTTCACAAAGGTAATAAAAGAGATGGCTACCTTGCGGCCACCATAGCTCATGCTAATTTAACTGAGTCACATAATGCACATAATTTGTTTTTACAAATAACAAGGTAGCAAACTACATTGCAAAGATTTCAGTAACACAGAGGAGTTAAAAAATAAATTAAACAGAAGAGATTGTAGTAGAATGTCTGTTTGACTTGACAATTTTTCAGGGTAGAGCTGAAGTATCCTGTACTAAAATTGATTTGAATTATCATAATCCCATTTTATCCACGAGCTTACTATTCTTGTTGCTGTCTGTCAGCCTGTCATTCATTAGTTCTGCTTAGAAAAATCTGAGTTTGGGGCACTGATTCCATGTGGTGTGAAATAATGTCTCTTTACCTTATTTTGGTCTGTCCACGCTTTATGAACCAGAGCAGAGGGACGTATGGTGACAGAAAGTAGCTGCAATCCCTGTGCAGCCCCAGAGCTCTGCCAGGCAGGGGTGGTAGTTAGCCTGTCTTCAAAGACAGTGCAGAGGTGTTCATGTTTGTAGCAGTGTGGATTGCCTTGAGAGGTTTCAGGTAAAAAGATGAATAGAGGAAAACACATCCCATTTGTACCCTTTGTATTGGTCCTACAAAATCCTATAACGGGAATATACAATCTCAAGTGGAATCTATTGGCAATTTATCTGTAAATACAGTACTTACACCAGGATAATTCACCTGCAGACCACACCTGTGCCCTGTGGCAACAGCAAGTACTTTTTTTGGTAGCCTTCCGTGGAATTCTTTGGGAGGTTTGTAACTTTTTTTTTTCTAAATCAAAATACAGCCTGAGCTGTAATAAAATGTTGTGCAGAAGAGCGTGGATGTATCTGTATAGTGCAGGGTGTAGGCTGCTTTCCATTCTCTCTCTTCCTTGCTAGGAATCCACGCGGTGACTTGTAGCATTCAGTACTGGAGCTTTACCAATGCCTTGACCAAGATGAGGACAGTACACACAAGAATATGGCTAAAGAGGTAAGAAGTGAATCACTAACTTGATGTTGTTTCCCTTGAAAGAGGTTATGCATAACAAGAAATACAAGCTTATTATTTACGAAATCCAGGCTGAATTTATGCAATCGGAAAGAACTATCAGAGACTGTTAGTTCAGAGATGGACATGTTGGTCTGCAAGATCTCCTTTCTTAGTTTTTCTTTCTTCCTGTGGGCTTCCCTAGTTTCCCTCTTCAATATAGGAATATAGTCAGCTCTGAGACTGACTTATGGGAAAAAAAGCTAGAGGTTACAGAGCTGCTGATATTACAATGACAGTAAGCACACACATAATTTTGATATGCCCAACCCAAGTCAAATCCCGTCTGTGGACCACAGTGGTCAATGCAACAGAAAGAAGGACTCTATTAGTATAGAATGAATGGATTTGACAGGTGGAAGAAATTTATTTAGTGACATTTGCCATCAGTGGCCTGTAGGACTCGGGGAGGGACCACGGCATTTGTATTCTCTGAAGAAAGCAGTAGATGCATCTTGTCAGTGTGATGGATTCAAAGGGCAAAGACAATTCAGAGATACTTCAGTTTTCTCTGCTGTAAGAGATTTTAAAGAACCTATGGGAAATCTAGCAAAATTTTTAATCTGCAATATTCAGGGGAGGGACTAGGAAGGGATGCTTGATCAAGTATTGACCGTAATTTAAAAATGAACAAAAAGTGGATTTAGTGATGGTTAAAATAAAGAGTGTGGGTGGGCTGCTGTTACTGCTTTTGTCAGTCTCATTCCCATTTCATTTTCAAAAGGCTCACACTGTCTTTGTGTTTTGTTTTCCCTTTTCTGTATACTTTATCACACATTTGTCTTGGGGTCTGATCCTGTAAAGAACTGGGGAATGATCATGCATGTGGAATTTCCCTCTCCATGGTTCAAATATTACAATTCACAAAATCCATTCACAAATGATAACACACAGCTGAGACACAACAGAATGCACTTAAAATAAATATAGGGTAAAACTCTTGCATTGAGGAGAAGGAAAATAAATTATGTAATGATAGATTTCAGGTGTTACTAGAGTTCCCACAGACTGTATCTGTTTTTGATTTGTTTTTCTCTATCAGTACTATTTTGTGAATCCAGGAAGGACTTAGAATACAGACTTGATGCAGCTAGAGATCACTTTCTGTTAAGTGTACAGGTGGCTACTCTTTGCTAACAGTGATGCTAATAAACAATTTTACTTCTCCATGGGGAGTTTAATTCTTCTATTTATTTACTTTGCAAGGAAATTGTATTTTAATATCTTCATTATAAATCCAGGCCTGTTCAAACAATCCATGCTGATTAAATAAAACACTGGAAAACTATTAACATAACTGGCATATATTAATTTTGAGACTGCTTTGACTTTAGGAACCTGGACAAGTTTTGTTTGAGATGACCTATTGTTCTAGGGGATTGAATCTTTCTCTCTGTAAAGGTACTGTCAGAAAAGATTAACTCTGAGCAGAGACAAAAGAGGTTGAAGACTTATGACCAAGCTTAAAACCAGGTCCGAAATTAACCTCTACCCCCTTTAAAAATCCTCCTTACAGAGCAATTGTAAAAATGTAAAAATGTTCTTTTTTTATTTTCTGTGTTGGATTTTGCTATGACCTACCATCACCAAGTGCTGGATATTTTTTTTTTTCAGGACAAGAAATCCATTCACAATTTCCTTAACACACTTATCCTTCACTAAGAAAAGCTTAGTGACTGGCATATATTCTTTAATCCCTCCCACTTTGCATGTCTGCCTGTATTCAGCATTTTGAAATCAGAACAACCATGACTAGAAAACAATTGTCTTGGGAAAGGAGTGCTAATTCTTCCTTTAAATCATCACTTGTATAGCTCTTCTTCACCCATCATCTTCAAAGCCACAAAACTATGTCATTGTTAGGACTTTGGGAAGCCAAACTGTTCTCCTGAGTAGGCTCTCTGGGAATGACCTGGCAACCATCAGTTTCCAGAGCTAACTGAAACCAACATTTTGAGGGTTTCTGCAAATCCTGCTGGGGCAATGGAGGACAGACTTGGTCTCTGCAGACTCTTGCTTGAAGATGTCAAGGTTGAGGATGAATGTTAACATTTTCCTCGCTGATGTTAAATCCCATCTTTGCAAGAGGATGGAATTACACTCCAGAATGCACAACGTTCTGTCTCAGACTTGTTTGCAAGCTTACAGTCAGGCAAAATAAATTTGGTTGGTGAGGAATCCAAAGGCACTTCTCCGGCACAATTTATTTTTAAAAGCACTTCTCTCTTCTTAGTGTCTTCAGCTCTTAATATATGTGGACAGCGTATCTTCACTTAGATGAAAATATTGCATATAAGTAAGGCCATTTTTTCTTTTCCTCCTGTCTTTTTTTCTTTTTCTTTTTCTTTTTCTTTTTCTTTTTCTTTTTCTTTTTCTTTTTCTTTTTCTTTTTCTTTTTCTTTTTCTTTTTCTTTTTCTTTTTCTTTTTCTTTTTCTTTTTCTTTTTCTTTTTCTTTTTCTTTTTCTTTTTCTTTTTCTTTTTCTTTTTCTTTTTCTTTTTCTTTTTCTTTTTCTTTTTCTTTTTCTTTTTCTTTTTCTTTTTCTTTTTCTTTTTCTTTTTCTTTTTCTTTTTCTTTTTCTTTTTCTTTTTCTTTCTTTTTTTTTTTTCTTTTTCTTTTCCTTCCTTCCTTTCAGTGAGTTACTACCTGGCAGCCTGCCTCTGTTCCCTTGTGTTCTGGGTTGAAATTCAAGAGTGCCCTAGAGCTGCTTAGCTGAATTAATGACATCCAATATGACCTGTTAGTTTGAGGGTGAGAGAGGGAATTTTCCAAGATGATGTATACCAAGCAAGCTCTGTTCTTTTGTAAGTGCCCCATTATTATCTTAATTAAATGGTTATAACATCCTGGCTTTAAAAAAGTACCCCATTACTGTAAATTAAAGATTATTCATTCTTTATATCTCTATTACTGGGAAATACTCATGAACTTCCCTATTGTTGACCTTGTAGGCTCATAAAGTACAGCTTCTCATGACTAAAGGGAAAAGGTGTAAGCAGTGAACTAAAGGAAGACACGATTCTGTCCCATTTAACATGTTTTTTTTCCGCCGTGTGAGGTGATGACATTGTAAATTTTCAGTATGATATAGGTTATGCATTGGAGAGGGGTGCCAGGTGTCCATTTTAATGTCATTCAGAAATGCATACCTTTTAAATAGTAGTGAAAAAAATCAGTAAAGAGAAAGAGAGGAGGATAGCTGATACTTTTAAAATACTTGACATTCAATGCAATGGCGGCCAATGATTAGGAAGCCAAGACTTCAATAGCAATCAAGCTCCCAGGTTTAGAAGAAATATAAATCTATCATGGGAAAGCTGATCTGGAGTATTTGCATACTAATAGACATTAGTGACAGTATGATGGTCTTGCTGGGTGGCAAGCTATTCCACTTCTATTGATAACAGAGAATTGCAACACTTACAACATCTATCTGCTTTCTTAAACATATTTATAGATGAATCACCCCATGAAAACATCAGATGAAAGGTTTGTAACGTTGCTGGCTTTAGGATTTTTGAAGGTGGGAGTCAGGGAGGTGTTTTTCTTGTCATCTTTCCTCCCCAAAGAGAAGGTGTTTTGAGAGTCTTCAAATCTTAGGAGTCTTTTTTTTTTTTTCTTTTATGTTTTTATTTAATTGAGGTCCTTAGCACCATCTAAATTCTGTCCCAACAAGATTATTCATTTTATACCATCTATGACTGTGAAATGTCTTTCTCCTCAGAAGAATGGCTATCACTTCCCTGTAGTTTGAGATTGACCACAGAGTGTCTTTGCAACATGAAAACTTAATCCTTCAAGGCTTGTTGTCCCAGCGTGCTATAAATATTCCACATGTGTTTCAAGAAGACCTTTGTGAAGATGTTTGTCTATGGCGCCTTTGGAAGAACTCAATGAGCAGCCTTTGCTCGGTGATGCATTTGATTGTGTATGATCCTTGGTTCCACAGAGTCAAAAGTGCTCTTTTGGGGTATAGGCCAGTAGACCACTTGGTATAATAACTTACCTGTAGCAACAGATAATTTCACTGGCTTCCATAGATATTCACAGAGAAAATATTGACCTAATGTGTGCCTAAAACACCTTGCCATAAGACACAGTTAGGATGTGAGAGGTCTTCAAATCCCTGAGAGATTTGAGCAATCAACACTGAGAGAGCTGACTGTGAAATATGCTGGTGGTAGCCCAAGTAGTTCTTTTCAACCTTTTGTTTCTTACTGCATATTTTGTACTTGAACTATGCCACACCTCAACTACCAGCACTGAGATGCTCTTCCTTCCTGGTGCAGCAGTTCTGCTGCTTCATGGTAGCTAAACAGTACTGATCCCAGTCATCTAACACACATAATAAAGGGCTATTTGGTGCATGTATTTTTTTGTATGACAATTTGTAAAGCTACTAATGAGTCAGTTATTTCCATGGGAAAAGTATTTTCTCATAAAAATTCGAGTCAAATCTAAGGATTCTTTTTGTTCTGAAGACCTATTTCTTCCTCGGTTGAGTCTTTTTACTAATAGCATCAAAAATGTGTGGATCACGGGTAGAATTTCAAATAGAGAGCTGAGACTACTCAACTTTAGTTAGCACCAAGCAGCTGTTAAATGGCCAGGTTGTCTCAGATTCTTCTGTCCAACTTTAGATTCTTCCTTACGATGCAAAATTAAGCTGTGGAAACCATGAATGTGGATATCCCAGAGAAAAAGAAGTCAAAAAAAGAAATTGAGCTTTTATATGGGGCACAGAAAGTATCACAATAAAATATAACAATCTAATTAATTTATCAAATCAGGTAAGTACAAAGTGGCTGTGTCCCTAAAACTGTTTAAGATGATGGGTCAGACTATGAGGCTGACACAGCAGACCCAGTTGTATAACCCACCACCTTCTGTGAGACATTTTGGAAAGCCACCTGCAACTTATTGGTGGTTTGGATCTAAATCTGTGAGGTGCTAGGATCGATCAGCTACATTTCTCCATTTGGAAGAACGTAAATCCAATCTGCTTTCATCAGGTGTGTTCAAAACAAAAGAAAAAAACATACTCTTGATTTTAGCAGGCAGGTGGCACTTTTACTCAGTTCAGCAGAGAAGGACTAGAATTTGCAGTTGTGGAAGAAAACTTCTGTGAATTGCTGGCTTTTTCTATACAGTCAAGTGACACAAACTCCATTGATCAAAGACAGTTCAAGCTGCTTGGAAATGCTCTTTCATGTCCTGAGGAGAATGAGTTGGTAACAAATCAGAGGAGTGGAGGAGGTAGCAGAGTGCTGCGTATTAGAATCAAGCAAATTCAATGTCACTGTGACTTTTAATTCTTTTTTAAAATTCTATGTGTGTGTGTATGAGTGAAATGTATATATTTTGTATGACAAATTTGTATAACAAATTTTGTATAACAAATGATAGTAAGGTAAATTAATGAGAGTTTAGCAGGTCATATTCCACCAGGCCATGCAAATAATCAGTCTTCTAGCAGGACTTTGTTACCAAATCTTTGTTATTTTAAGTGACAAATCTTTGATTTGGTACAGCAAGAGATTTACATTATCTGCTCAATGTGCATGTGGAAATAACATGGCTGAAGAGCAGGCTCACGATTGAGCATAGTATCTCTCAGAACAGATGCAAATTTGATTATTTCCTTTTGTAATATATGTGTTCTGTTATTCCTTTGTTTTAGTTATTTCAAAAGGGTATTGAAGTAGTTCTAGTGATCTGCTTTTCCATCTGCCTATCTACATTTTCTGACTCATCCCAGTAATATACGATAATAGGATCTGACTCAAAAGCTCCCTGATATTATAAAAGATCTTTCCATTGGCTCAAAGGCTTCCTGGTCAGCTCCTTCAGGCAGTTGCAAAGACTAAAAAGTCCCAATTCCTGTAAACAGACCAGAGCCAGGGAACTAGATCGACCCAGAGTCCCACCAAAGCTCGATGTCAGTCAGGCTGTCAGATACAAGCATGAGAAAAATTGTTAAAAATCACGAAGCTCTGCAGCTCTCAGGTGAGCTCACTGTTTTTCTGACAGTGTTTAGGTTTCCATATTTGCTATTTTCCTATGCTTAGTGGATAAAAAAAAAAATTAAAAAAATTCTTTATGAAATAAAATTAAAAAAAAACTCCATTAGAAACTTGATACTACATATCCAAACAAGCTTCACTGACCTGCCTCTACCCTTCCTTCTCCTTTTTAATCATACAAAGTAAAATATAATGATGAAAATTGAATTCAGCAGAATGCTTTTTTGATAGAACAATCAAATTATTTAATGTCAGAACTGCTGAAGCAGAATGCTTTGAGATTGTTATACTTTCCTTCCCAACACACACACACACAAAAAAAAAAAACATACACACACAGAGATATCCAAATGCAGTTCTGGAAAAATCCAGCTGATTTTGCAAAGCTTTGGGATTTTTTGCAATAGGAGATGATTCCTTTAAGGTAAGTGTTGTTTTTTTTTCCTCTTCTAAGTAGCTCTACTCAGACTGTACAGGAAAAAAATTGTCTTAACTTCCCCTTGAGTAATTAAGCTTGTTCCATGAGATCAAGCCTAACATTTATGAAAAGTTAGCATTTATCATCAGTTTTAGACCTCAACATGGATCTATGTGTCATTTCCTGAGAACAACAAAGCAAAGGGAGATCTGAGGGAACTCATGAGAAGCATAGGCCAAAGGCATTAACATCAAATGCTTGAAAGGCCTGACCCCAAAGGGGCATCTCCTTGCACAACAACTCAGTGACATTCATGCTTGGCCTCTGGGACATGAAGGCTCCAAAATGAGAAGTAACATGTGAACCCCTCCACCTTCTATTTACCAGTGCAGTGAACATTCACTCACTACACTTTTTCCTTGAAAGCCTCCAATGTGCATACTCTCCTCAGCTCCAGCAGGAGAGACTTATTTCTACATGGCAGGGAGTAATGAGATGTACTTCCCATCACTACACACATATATCTAGCTGTGGTCTGCGTCATCTTTTCTGATGCATTGAAGAACAATTATGTGCCACAGCTTTCTTGCCAGATCCCTGGGTTGGGAGTAACTGTGACTAATAGGTGTTCCATTTTACAGCTTTTTGGTCCCAATTGCATAATTGGGGTGACCATCTTCTTTTTCCTTTGGAAAATAAATCTTTAACTTGCCCTGGACTTAAACATTTTTGTTTCCGAGGCACTATGTATTTAATATATGCCATTAAGTGCTCAATGCAGAGGAGTGGCAGTGAGTCACTGGGAGGTTATGGTGTCATCTGTGAGGCTGCTCCTTTTGCTCTCTATTTGTGTCTTGCAATTATTTATAATGTGTACAGAGAAGCTCGGGGAGCAATTAAGCTACTCCATTAAAGTAAATAACATAGATTGTGTTTGTGTATCTTATTTAAATCTTTGAAATGTAAAATAAAGAGACAGCTTAATGGCTAGAGTGTAGTTTGAACACAAAGCTCAACTAATAAGATACCCTCTAATCACTGATTTTAAAGAGAATTAAACCTGGCTATTAATAAAATAAAATGTACTTCATGTAGTAGAAATCTCATTTTGCTGGTAATCCTATACACACAGGTAATTTTTTCTTCCTTTCCTGGATTTATTTTGAGGGCAGCTGAATGAATTTTCTTTTCTTCTGACCAGAACATTCACATTAAACAGTGCAACTTCCTGAACTCCAGAATTTTGAATCTTCTTCCAAAAGAATTGATTTTTTCCAAACCAATGCATTCAGCCTGACTGTGAAATCGAAATATCATTTTATTCTCGCAGATCTAATTTGTGCTGCTGGTTGCTGTTACTAAGGTATCTTATCACTAATCTATTCTAAACTGCAGCTGATATGGTTGGCAGCTGTTACAAATGTCAAGAGCCTCCATACAAACATATAGAAAAAGGTGTCCTGAAAGAAGTCTTGGTAGGAAGCTCTGACTTTGCCTCATTCACTTTTATTTCACCTTAAAGAAGTTTTTAAGTACATACTTCCTTGCAAATCAAGGGAATCGTAAGCACTTTTTTGATTAAGGGTGGATTTATACACAAGTAGTTGCTTTCCAATAGCATGGCATCTATGAGGTTCAAAAAGTCCGTTATCATTTCTGTTCTTTCAGAGACCTTTTCATCTACAAACAAAATTACATCTCTATCTCCTTGTGATGAAATAAATATGATTTAATTCACATATGCCTGAGCTTTGGAGCATATTAAAAGATGCTGTGAGCCACCAAATCTATTGGTAATATTTTAAAAATCTACAAAAGGGTTAGAATAAAAAACAAATATACCATGATTACAAAATTTTTTTCCAACTTTGGTCTCTCCTGCCAGCTAATCCTGTGGACAGGGAGAGGCTTTGCCTTTTTAAAACCTCAAGTATCTGGTCAAGAATCATAAATGTTAGAAATCAAAAGATTAGCCAAACTCCATGATACCTGTGCTGAGTCATGCAGATCTATTATATTGACAACCAGGACTGCTTTTCCATCCAGGTGTACCTGGTGGGTAAAGTTCACTCTTTCTTCCATGGTCAACCTGATGTTCAAGTTTAAAATAAAATCTATTATAGAGAAAGGGTGAATAAATACCTCTTTTGCCTTCTGTGGATCTCAGTTTACATTCAAGTTGAAGGAGGATCAGTTTAGCCATTTCTAATACATCACATGTTGTTTTCAAGTGCCCTTTTGATTACTCACATGGCAAATAAAATCTCAGCGTTATTCCAGGCTGGTATAAGTGTGTCCTGTTTAGCTATTGCCTCTGTCTCCTGATTCATCCCCTCCCCATGTCTTCAGAGAGAAAACTACTCCTCTGATAATCCTTCTGCAGGTCTGGTGAGAGCAGGGCTGGGACAGGTTCCTCCGGGGACACAGGTTGTGCACCACTGTTGTAGCCACCGGTCTGAGTGTCCTTTCTGCTGAAAAGGAAGCAACATCTAATGAGAACACAAGGGAACTTTATCTTTACATCTGAGATGTGTTGTATACAGCTGGAGTCAGTGGCCCCAGAATACCGGGCAATTGCAGTAGCCAGGTGTTTTCTGTGCATTAGCCCTGAAAGACTCAACGGGCTGGTCCTGCTGGGAAGGAGTTAAGCAGGAAGGGCATAAAGACAGACACAAAAAATCCCACCAGTGCTTCAACCAACGCCTTGAGAGGAGATAAGAAAAGTTTGAGGCTGTGTTTTCCTCCTCATGTTAAAAATCTCTGCATTCTTTCATAAAACAGGGCATTCTCCATTTGCCTGCATTGCTTGTCTTCTGCTTGGGTGTCGGTGTATTTAAAAGTTAATGGGTCGGAAAGAGAGGAGAGGGAGGAAAAAGAAGAGAGGAAAAGGGTAAAACAATCCAGGGATGGATTTTGAAATCCAAATCCTGTTCTCAGACTGATTTTTCTCTTTGTTTGCTCAGCTGCTTTTCACAGCCGCCTTACTGGCACAGACAAATCTGAACAGCTTGCAGAACAAAATGACAGGAAGATGGAAGGATAATGTGTGTTTAAATATCATTGACCAGCCTCTTTCTTGGCACTCTCAGCATGGGGAAAGCTTGTTATATACTGCCTCCTTTAATCATTTGAGACAGGGCTTTTCCTCCTGCCTGTCTGTCAAGAGGAGAGAGGATCTTCTTCCAATTTTGAGCTGCAGTGATGGACAAGTGAATTATTAATTTTGTTTGCCACAGATTTTCCCTGTTATTCCTATTTGTTAAGTCCCCAGATGATGTGACCCTCTTTTTTTTTCAATCTGCTGGAAGCCTGACCCACTCAATCACATGCAAACTGCAGGTGATCACCAAATGGATTTGAATTTGAGAGGTCTTGAAAAAGCGCAGAAAAAAAGGAACAACTTTGGTACATGGAGCCCAGTGAAAAGGAGTAGAGAGGAGCTGGTGGAAGGCTAATAATACCCAACCTCCAGTTAATGAACTCACTGCCAAGAAATTCAGTGTCTATTCTCTCCCTGAGACACTGATGTGTGTCAAAATAAAAATCATACACCTTCAGTGAAACCAGAACTTTGCTGCAGCTGGCATCTGAGATGATTAAAATTTAGGCAGATCAAGGATTGAGATAAAGAGAAAAATGTCTCTTCCCTTAATTGGACGTTGTATTCTTCTCTTGCTTCTTGATGAAGGAGGTTGGTTATTTCCTCAGATTTTACTCTGTGTGTTTGTGTGCATGTGTGTGGATATACAATCTTGCTTGTGCAAGCATATATAGAAAAAACCCTATACGAAAAGTTGGAGTGCTTAGCTTTAAATCAGGAACCACTGGTTGAGGGTTGCACATGGTGTCATTTCTCTCTTTTCAGACCAATGAGAAGGTAGGGGTTTTTCTTCATATTTAGTATTAGAGCCAGATAAAGTTACAAGGTGCTTCTTTCCATGTCACATTTCTGGAGACATGGAGAGAGACATTGAGACGTAAGAGGCATTTTAACCTCCAGTTTATTGCATGTGAGGCATGGGGAAACTGTTCATAATTTCTTCGAAGCTTCCAATTTGGAGTGCTCATGTATTCAGAGCTGGATGCAGTTTGCCTACTTGGAATTTGCATTTGAGTCTCATGGCTGAGGTCTGAGGCATTCTATTCAACAGGAAAGCACTCCAACAGGATGACTGGCTTAACCATAAAAAAAATCATCCTCCATCTATCCCAAGGGAATCCCTAACTCCTCTGGGCAGGAAATAGGGTAACTGTGCAAAAATCCAAGTGACTATTCCAGAAATTAGCATCACCAGTTTCCTACTGAAGTGGCTGACAGAATTGTTGTATTTTATTTTTTAAATAGAAAAGAGGGAGTGATTATGTGTATGTGCATATGTCTGTGAAGGAGGAGGTTTTTTTTTTTTTCAATCAAATTAATCAGTTTTCTAGACTCTTTCCCTCAAAAAATCAGTTGAGGTAGATTCCCAATCTTAACTTTCAACTTAAAACATTAAAGCATTCTGAACAGAGAAGGTCTTACCCCTATATACACTAAAGCACACATTTTAGGTGAAAGTATAAACCAGCTTTAACAGCTATCTCTATTTGGAAAAAGCACTTAGGAAACCTAATGTTAAGTGTATGCTTAACTCGCTGTGTGGGAGAGCATATGCTGTAAAAGGCATGTGGTATAGGGATGTGAAATGGGTAATAATAATAATGAACACTTACATAGCTTTCTGCACCCTCCAAAGGATGTAGGAGCTGTAAGTATAGAGCATCAGCAACAGCAGGAAATATGAAGATGCAAGGTAAGTTCGCCTGGCTAAATCCTACCTTCAGTTACAAAATGTCCAACCTTGGTAAATGCAATCAAGATGGATTTACTATCTAGGCAAGAAGAATAATTCAGCCCTGGGTCTTCTATGTAGGTAAAGGGTTGATTAAAAAAAAAAACCCTCCTCTGTCTTATTATTAGTGATTTCCATTTTTCTATTAACTTACTGCAGAAAATATTTCTTCACCATGATGGTTTCTGAGGTCTAAAATAGATCGATCAAATCAAGCCAGCCAAAGATGGTATTCCTGGCCCCGGAGAGTGATTTACCCAAATCCACAGAGAAAAAGATATGGAAGTAAAGGAGGGGGAATAAAAAACAACAGATATTTTAAGGATATAGATAAATAAATTACCTTGCTTCTGGACAAGTAATTGAGTGCGCCTAACCTTAAAATCAGTCTGTAATTAACCTCTTTAAAAAAAACCCAACCAAACCCAACATTAATCCCACTGGTGTGTGACAAACAGACAAAGGAATGAATGTTGGTAGGATGCCACACAGCACCAGAGAAGCTTTAGGAAAATGAGTTTGAAATTAAAGGGAGAAGTTTGCATTGGAGAAGTTTGCATTAGAGAAGTACCTCATTCACAGGTCCTATTTCACAAGTAACCTAAACAGCAGCCTGGTAATGGTTTCAATGAGACAAACTCTAGGAGGTTCATAAATAGCTTCGTAGTCTAGCTGGATGCTGTGACTGACTCTCCTAAGAGAAATTAAATGAGACAGCTCACAATAGGTGCTGTTGACCATGGCTGGAGGTAGGATACCAGCTGGGTGGACCAGTCAAGTTTATGTGAAAGCAAGAGCTTATGAAAACTTGAAACAGAGGGACAAATCCATATGGCTCCTGTAAGAAGGAGGGGCTCCTCCTTGAGTCAATATCAAACTTCCCAAACTCCCTGACGGTTAAATTTCATTTGGAAAAATAGAAAGGATCTTTCAGTTTAAATCATGGTTTAAATTCTTTTTATGACATTCTGGAGCAGTTTCTGCCTCTTTCACCCCTTTTACTTGTGTCTTGTTTCCTAACCCACCTCCCAAAATATATGCTTGAAGTTCAGCAGTGCCAAAATAGGGTACTATTTGAATTTGAAGCATTAAAATTTCAGTTTCACAGTGTAGCAAAAAAGACAGTCAAAACATTGCTGACAGCCCCCCTTTCTGCCCAGCATCCTTGAGTGCAATGAGGCTTCCTGAAGGGTTCCCCCATTCCTGGTTGAAGGACACTATAGAAAACAAAGGACTGCACAGGTCCATGCTGTGCAGGGCAAATTACTGAAAAATAGATCCACTGATCATAGAATCACAGAATCAGCCGGATTGGAAGAGACCTCTGAGATCATCAAGTCCAACCCTTGATCCACTACCATTGTGGTTACAAGACCATGGCACTAAGTGTCACATCCAATCTCATCGTAAAAACCTCCAGGGATGGAGAATCCACAACTTCCCTGGGATTAAATAATAATAAATAAATAATAAATAAATAAATAAATAAATAAATAATAAATAAATAAATAATAAACAAACAAACAAATAATAAATACAGACTGTGCCTGGTTCAAGAAGACTCCAGCCCTCCAATTGGTGGAGACTGGAGACTGTTTTGGCAAAGGACTCTGTATACCTATCTTACTCTTTTGCTCTTCTCCAGGTTTCTGGCCAGGGTCAGAGTCTGGATATCAGTCTGAATGGATCCTTGCTGTGACTGATGAGGGCTACCCTTTCCTCTTCCTAGCCTTAGGGTCTGTCCCAAAATTTTGCATTGAATTTATCAGACAAAATCTGGTTTGTTTTGTAAAGAATAGACTGTGTCAGTTTTGAACCGTAGCGGGAGATGTTACCCTCCAAAGTAAAAGCTCTTTTAGTAGAGAACATCAGGTTCAGCAAAAGTGTGAGTTAAACTCTGATAAAGTCATATCTCTGGGGAAATTCCCCCTTCTGGACATACCTTGGGAAAGACAGAGGGTGAACAAAGAAGAAAAATCTTCTGTTGCAGACCTTTAGCTCTCCAACATTGCTGTTAGTGAAGCTGTGTAATCCACAGCAACTCAACAGAATGGAAAGCAATTCCAAAAAGCCCAAAACCCCAGAACAGGACATTCATCCAGCCACTGCCATGATTTAGATGAAACCACCAACACCTGCATTTGACACACTGACAATACACAGAGAACCTTTCTGCTGTGATCTTTCAGCATGGAAGGAAATTTTCTAAAGGAGATAAATTAATTAATCAAGTTAACCCTGAGACATCTAATCAGTATTACTGTATTTAACCACCGATGAATCTGGCAAATACTAAATAGCACTTGAGTTCCATTTCTTTAATAACTGGGTTTTTTTTAAAAAAAAGAAAATAAAAAATTAAGGGGAGTTGATTATGTCAGGTTAACAACATTTAATTAAAATGGAGAGAAGGAGTAGCTGCAATTTACAACCACCACAGAGAGGAACCAGACAGGAGAATATTGTGCAAACCTATGAATGGCTCGAAATTTTAATTAAAATTGCAGTTCTTTAAGATGTGTCAGATGGATTCTGGTTAATTGCTGTCACTCCTGCAGTACTGCCAGCGGGATTCTTCAGGTACTTCATGTTCTTAATAGAAATCTATGTGTCAGGGGACATCATCATGTCAGGGTACATGCTGGATCTGTCATGTGGGGCACCCATTCCTCACTGAGGGTGACACTGCACATAAGAACAATGATCCTGTAGCTGTCCATCTTTTGGAATGTACAATCTATAGATGGGATAAAAGAGATGTTGCTAGTTAAGCAAGCTCCATGTCCTTTCATTTAAGGACTTATACTTCAGTTATGAAGGCAAAAGACAGTTTGCACTTCACTGTAGTACTGATGCTCACAGTGCTGTTGGAAAGCTTTTGGCAGTGATATGGGAGTCAAGAGACCTCAGCTCTCTCATGGTTGACCTATTAACTCATTGTCAGTTCTTGGTCACTTTTCTTAAGTTATCCCTATATTATCTGCTGGGAAACAACAATCCATTCAACCTTATAGTGGTGTTTAGAGTTACAAACTATCGCATTTATAAAATTGGCACAGCTGCGACATCCTACTGGCATATACACAGACAAAATATGAGGGGATCAGGTAAATTCACTGCAGAAACAAATAGCTTATGAACAACTTTCAGGATCTGGAAAAGTCAGAGATATCCGAGGTACTATTCAGAAATATATTCACAAGGTAGTAACAAAGCAGAACAAATCAAGGAAGAGATGACATCTGTGGAGAAACAGGTAAATGACAGTTGTAAATTCATTGTCTTTCACATGCATATATATCTACTTGTACTAATATATTGGTTTTCTTTCCTAAACTAAAAACATACGCAAACACACATAAATGTATTTGGAAAAAGATAATTTGGGATTTAAAAAATATATGCACTATTTGTCAACATGATTGTGCTGATTCAAAACACATCAGGCAAAATCTGAATTTTGGCTCACGATATCTTCTTCACGACTGGCTGCAGTTTCTCTTGAGTCGTCATTAGTAGTTTGATGACTTTGAAATAAATATCCCTTATATTTTAACTTCCATTGCCCTAAAACCTAGTTCTCTGTCTCTTGTCTCTGTGTTCTCACATTTTCACCTCCTTGGTGTCCAGTTATCCACAAAGAAAAGAAAGTGGGTTTTTAGAGAGTTTCATACTCTTCAAACCGTGATGAAACAAAGGAATTTTCTCTTTGCTAGAAACAGAGGATGCATTACATGTATATTCAGTCATTGTACTACCAGACTTACTTAGTTTCTTTATTTCTCTGTGAATCAGTCCACACCTGTGAAACTACGATATTAGGGTTACCCCCACATTTTGTGTTTTGTCATTCTAGGCAGTAAAGTCTTTCAGGCTGTTAATATATACAAGTAAGATACTAGCTATTGTGGCTTTCATCTCAGTTCACTGCTGCAAAGAAATGAGTGTTTCCTACTGTCTAACTAGCATTTTTTGTTAAACAAAACAACAGCTAAGCAACAGCAAATCTAATGAATTTTACCTGTCAATTAAATTATGAGACCATAAACTGTGAAAAAGTCTTCAGATGCAGAAAATTATTTGCAGGTGCATTATTCCATGTTTTAAAACCTTATTTTTGTTTGGTTTTAGAGTAAATTTCTTTGAGGTAAAACTAGACCTTTGTTGTTTATCACAAAGAAGCCAAAAAGCAAAAGTAGACCCACATCTATCTAAATTTAATTTACTTGTCCCTTTCTAACCAAAGATTTTATATATTTTTATTTAAATAATACATTTTCTAAGGAGCTAAAAACTCACATACTGTTCTGGGATAACTTCATTAGATTCCACTTTGAAATCCCTTGGTCAGATTCTGCTCCCACAGACATGGCTGTAAACATGCTGTAAATCCACTGAAGTGCCTGTTCATTTAATTCAATCTCAGAAAGCTGAGACTGGCCACCAAATGATTTATTTATGGATATCACAACCCCATCATCACTTAAAAGTAGATGTTTGTATTTCATGTTCTTGATTTTCTTGATTTTTAATCATTCATAAGACATCATAAAATATTGATGTTGCATCTATTAAAAATGCCATAAATAAATAAGTTATGTACACAGGCCTGACCAGAAACATCATGGTCCAAGATATTCCAGTTCTGTGTGCCAGAAACTGTCTTCTGTTTGATAAAGTATTCAGCTGAGCCTGGAAGGTTGTGGGTAGATAGCAGACCTCTTACTTCTTGACTGCCGTATCATAAACATAAGAAGACATGTCTCTTGCTTCTTGGTTAAAATAAGCAGTCTCTGAAAGGGAATATGAATAAACGTACTTGATTTTCCTCTCAGAAATAAAAAAATGAAAAGGTACTAATGACCTCTTCTTACTGCCTGCAGCCTAAATGCTGTATCTTGATTCACATCTTTGGGAAAAAGGAAATTCAAAAGCCATTAAATCACTTAGGCTACTTGGATGTCTAATTCTGATCTGGTTTTTTTTTTTTTTTAATTGTAAACAGAAAGAAAAAAAAACCAGTTAAAAGCAACCTTTTTGTATACACATTTTTTGCATGAAATGATCCTCTTTTAAGAAAAAGGTTTACTCCTATTTTCAGTTCGGAAGTCACCCTTTGGAAAAAGAAAAGATTAATTACACACTCAGCACAAACATTTAGGCTAATTCCTTGAAGAGGTGTTAAGAAAATGGATCCACTCATAGTCCTGGTGTTTTATTGTTTAATTGAGTTTTTACCTCCTGTGAACTGCCATAATCCAAAGGACCTGTCAGCCTCTACACAAGCTCACAGTGAGGTGTAAAAAAGTATGCTGACTGTTCTTCCTTCTGCCTAAAATGTGTTTTTAAGCAGAGTTGGCTTTACACTTCTTAGAAGAGCTGTAGGAGAAGGGAGGTGGTGTATTGTCAAGCACGTAGTCCCTGGGCTGGGAAACCCCTGCCATAGCAAGGGGCTGGAGGAGGTCTGTCATGGTCTGCAATTGTCACCTAAATGATTGTGATGCAGCTCCTCACTGTGCCTGCATCCAAAAGGGAGAATGATTTGAGATGAGGAAAGTCCGTCGCTATGGGTTCCCTGTGAATTCAGACATGGGGTCAGTCACACCCCACCATCGATATGGGATCATCTGGGAGCCTAAGCTGTTGGCCCTTTTCCTATTTTGGTTTAGGTAAAGACAGTCTGTTGGGGGAAACTTTGTGACTACTGGGTCTCAATTGACAAAAAAAGGGTCTAGATCAAAGGAGTCTCAAATGATCCACTTGACTTTTAGGGTTTTTTCCATGAAGTAGAGTCTTCTGCTTTCAGTGGTGTGCCTAGGACCATCCTGGCCGTGCCTGTGGGGGCATAAGGGGGCAGGCAATGGGTGCAGCTGGAGAGAGAGCACATTGAGAGCCCGATTTCCTAAAAGAGGATCAGGCAGTCACTCAGTGCTTTTGGGTATGATTGTTTTGATATCTCTCTTGACTCTTCTTCCCTCCTGCCTTTCATTTTACATTAATGGAGCTGCGGGGCAGTTCCAAACATGCTTGAAAAGTCTCAAAGAATCAATTTCTTATAAGCTTAATGCAAATAGGCAGCTGGTCAAAGGAGGAAGCCCGCAGTGTGTCTTTCCATCCCTGTCCCCAAGGTAATCACAAACTGGCTCACCCCTGGAATGGCACATCTGCTCATACACTTTATCATGAAAGCAATGCCACAGGCTTTGGGGCACCCTCAGTTTCCCTCTCCATGGACTGGCACAACTCAGTAGTGAGAAACTCTGGACGCTGTGATTTTCTCAGTTCCTTGCCTTCACAAGAAAACAAGTTAATAAATCCATAAAATTCTAGGCAGCTGGCCATGTGGGCCCTCTTTGTGCCCTTTGATCTATGCACCCATGGCTCTGTGGTGATGCTTACAACTGCTGACAGGAGATTTGCTGAGGTCTCTGTTCTTTGTCGTGCTTGGTCTTGGCATGAAAATTTCACAGCAGTTAATGAGATCCATTGGCCACAGCAATCCATCCCCTGTGCATTGAGTGCTAATTAGTGTCAGGCTGTCACAATAGCAAGATGAGTTGCAAAATAAAACCATCAAGTTCATTCTGATTCTGATTTATTACTTATTTTTCTGTCACTGTGACTGAACAATAGTAATAATAAAAAAAAAGTCAGTCTGGCCTCTTCTTTGGCTTCGTGTGCTGTGGTGAAGATTTCCATGTAATTAATGAGATAGATTATCTACTCCCTCACCTTGCAGTAGGAAGAAAAGTCCCTTTTTCACTCTTTAGTTATTTCCAAAGAGAAACTTTCTGAAAGCCTTGGGAACATACAATCAGTCAGAGCGAATTGCCTAAAAGTCAGGCTCCATTCATGGTTCCACACACTCCAGGGTCCTTTTGTTCCTCAATTTAATTAGATTTACTGTGGACTGCCTACCCACACCAGTAAACACCACACCGATGTTTCAGGATGATGCAAAGGAGGTTGTGAGAGATACTCTTGGGACCTGATCCTTTTACATCTGGATCCTCTTCCACAGCTCTGTCCTTACAGCATTGAATTAACTGCTGCAGTTTTCTAAGGTGGAACAGTTTTTCCCATATTTAAGTTAGCTTCTAAATAAATTATGCATGCAGAAGAATTCTAGAAAATGTGTGTTTATCAGTTTTACCTAGAACAAGCTTAGCGACAGCAGTCTTGCTCTCTCAGACTTGAAATGCTGAGATCAGTCTCATTTGGTCTATGCATCACAGTTTTTCTCTAAGAATATTCATCCACCTCCAGCAGTAAATTTTTGCAAATGGCTTGATTCATAGTTATTGTATTTTGTAGACTCTGTCTAGAGAGTAGCAACTGTGATTAGAGTAAGTATCCTACTGTTAATAATGAAGCAGCAAAATGAGAGTTGGCATAAAACTCATGTATGTCCATTCATCTGTGTGTGACTTGAATTATCCATGAGTAATGGGAGAAATACTTTCTTTAGTGCCATCTCCTTTTTTTTTCTTTTAGTAATATTTATGAGATGATAAAGTTTTGCAAATGTTGCAGGAGGGAAAATAAGAATGACCTAGGTCAGGAAAAAATGGTGAACTATCTTTTAATACCGTTCTTTAGTGTCTCTCTCAGGTTCTTTCCAGTCCTTTTGTGTTTAGCACCATTGAATAATCCATGCTCTGTCTGCTAATTGTTTTTGCAGTTTAAAACCGCTTCTTATACTATCTGTCTCTCCTACACCACTAGATTTTGTACTCAATAGGACTAGTCACCAAGGTACTTTTTCACACATTAGTTTACAATGATCCTGGCTAACAGTGTTTCAGCTGCAATACACTTAAAATGAAACAATAACAAATTATTGTATAGCATACCGTATTTCAGAACAGACCTCTTAGCCTAGGAAGCTTTCAACTTCCCTGTGGCATTTCAAAATACAAAATAATGCTACTATTTTTATTTTAGTTTTTTACTTGAAGCTACTTAATTTGGTGTAGAGCCATTTCACATGGAGGTAATCAGATTTTTTGTTGGAAAATTTGTCTTTCTCTATTACCTGCATTGGGTAATTGGGTATGATTTAGACCAGTAACAGAGAGACCATGACAGCTGCCCCAAATATTGCTTTTTTGCACTTTGTTGGTCTCTTCTTGCTTTGCAAATAGGTCAGTTCTCAGTCATGCACCAGCAGGTTGTCAGCAGTAGCAAAGGGCCGTGCAAAGTGTCTCAACTATGGAGTCTGTTGAGAAAACAACTTTCTGAAATGAATGAGAGCAGCGGAGTGGAAGACCCTAAACACTTCATACTATTTCCACCTTTCTCCCCCTGCCTGCTTTGGTCCCTTCCAGCTCCTTTGCAATGGGTTTGTGGATTTTTTTTTCTCCTCAGATCTGATAAAACAATATTGGATGCACTGTTTTTCTTGTTACTGATCACTGGGGGAGGGGGTCATTTGTTTGTTAGTTTGCTATTTGTTTTTTCCCTGCAGAGGGCAGATTCTGTCCATCTTATGTAAGTCCACAACTGGAAGTACTAGTGTGTCCACGAGTTTTCCCTTAATAAGTTCTCTTTCTTTTGTATGCTGTATATTGCTGCTGTGGTAACAACTAAAGCAGAGAAATGTTGGAAAATCTGGAATCTCTGTTGATCGTTGTTTTCTGTCCCTGCTTTAAGATGGAGGGTTTTTTATTTAAGAACCTAAATGCCTTGCCCTGTTCCTTAGTTTTTCTTGGTGTAGATAAAGTTCTTCAGGAACATCTCCTGAAGCTTCTTGTCCCCTGCAGAAATTAGCTTGTGATGTTCTGTCTTTTGTTTTCTTTTTTAAAGTGTTTTATATATGAATAAATGAGAGAAATGGGTATAAAGTGGGAATGTGAAGTAATACTTGGATTAATTGTAGAAGAGTAGATTGGGAGTTGAATGTATTCAGTGAGATCAGACAGGTTTTATACAACATGATCTAAATAAGTTTTTAATAGGTTTATAGTTCTTGATTTTTTTAAAATCTATTACTCTTAGCCTTAGAAAAATGACACAATCAAAGTCCTACAGGATTCTGTAGCATAGTCAGATCAAGAGCTAGATGATTTTGTTCCCTCAAGTGTCCCTGTGCACCACAGAATTGTTTAGGTCGGAAAGGATCTCCAAGATCATCAAGCCCAACTACCAACCCAGTAGTGCCAAATCTACCACCAAACCATGTTCTTAAATGCCACATCTACACGACCTCCAAGTACTTCCAAATGTGACCCAGCCACATCCCTAGGTAGCCTGCCCCAATGCCTGACAACCCTTTTGGTGAAGAAACCATGATGACCCATGTGCTGAAAAGCCTGCAAAATGGGAAGTGAATTATTAAAGGCCCATGTTTTTATTTTTGTCTGAATTGGAATATATTTTAAATTAAGGTCTGGTCACCCTGCAGGCTGCAATTGTTAGTTATTTTATATAACATTTCATATTTAGAGCTTCAGGGTGTATGACAGGTATAAAATAGGCAATTTCATAGAAGACATCTGTGCAAAAGTATGGTTTTGCTGAAATGGTGTTAATTTTTTCCATAAGTAGGTCATAGGAAAGAGCAATCCAATATGAGAGTCTTTATTTGTTTAAATGTCTAAAACCCTATCTAACTGATTAAAAGAATGAGAGCATGCAACAAAAAATCCCACATGACCGAATAAACAGCATTTGAAAGAAGGCAGTTTGTTTTCTAATATGTGCTTTATTTCTTATTAGTTATGACCTCCAAAATTGTATATCTATTAGTTAATTTAGTTTTTTAAGAACATAACTTGCTTTGTTAATTTGGCATGGAGTTAGTCTGTTATCACAAAACACCCTAGCAAAAGAGATTGGCAGAGTTTTCATTGTAAACACAGGGTTTTTTCAGTTAATTATATGCAAATCAGCTTTGTTAACAAACACGTAAATAACTTTGCCGTGTCTTCATTAGCCTGGGAGATACAGTACATTTCTCAAGGAACTAGACAAGGAATATTAATCAAAGCAGCTTGTAAGTTTTAATGAGCTTATTAATTGTTGACCTCTGTATTTCCAAGAAGTGGTATTAAAAGTGAAAGATAACTGAGATATTTTTGTGGAGAAATATTATGCAGACATATATGGGAAAAACATTAATGGCCAAATTTGGGTCATGTAAAATAAAACCTCAATCTAGCTGCTGGCATATTGTTAATTCATGTTTTTCTAAAAAACTATATACTGGCTGATGAGGGTTTAATGGGAGAAATGTTCTTTTTGCATTAAAAGAACATTCAATATTGTCGAGGAAGAGGAGAAAAAAAAGGAATAAAGTTCAGTTTTATTGTTTCCTGGAGCAGGTTTTTTAACTTTACAAACCAGTAGTGATGCAGTTCTGAATCTGCTTCCTAAACAGATATCCTGGATGTTAGGTGATTCTAGCTGTTATTTTGGTGTTTGGACAATATTTCAAAATAATCCTGAAAATTACAAACAAAAAATGAACATGGAGGCAAGGTTGGGAAAGATCTCAGTCCTGCATGGCCAGCTGGCCTTGTCACACTCTGCACATCAACCCCATTAACGATAAGTAGAAGGGTGAAATCCAGCCTCAGGAGTCTGGTGGTGAAGTTCGTTGATGCCTTGTCTTGAGGGCAACCTTTAAGTTTGACCCTCAGCACTGATCAACCCTCACTGTCATCCCTGCTAAACAGAGGAATGTACTGCTTACATGGCTAATCCAGATGTTGTGGAAAAGGATGGAACCCAGCTCTGACAACAGCCTTTAATGTTGTGTGCAGGAGTAGACTTTGGTGTAATTAATCCTCTGATTAATTTCTAATAGCTGTCTAGCCATGTGTCAATAAACAAGGAGGATACATGACAATAAAACTGTCAGAGTAACTAACATGCAGTGTTGCTTCAGAGAGAGACAGACAAGAAGGGAGAGAAAATGAGTAGAACAAGAAATAAAACAAGGCAAACCATGGACTGAGATTAAATGGAGTCTAAGCAGGAGAGACAAATTTTGTTGCCAGCTGATCTTTCCTAATTTGATTTGGTCATTTCCAATTCTGAAGGATTAGCTTGTTTCCAGGGTGGGAGGACAGATAGTTGATGATTAGCTTCTGGTACCTGAGTTGCTCTGGTCTACAGCTCTGAGCCTTCCATTGCAACAAATGATGACGTCTACTCACTTTCTGCCACTGCTGTCTACATGAAGCCATTGTAAACCCTTGTAGACTTATGCATCCAAGAGACTGCACCTGTGTAGTAATGAGTTAAAAATGCTGGAAACTAGACTGTACCTCATTTGGTGCAGCAAAAACAAGAACTAAACTTAACAAAATATTCTATCAGCCACTAATTTGTTCCAGAACTTTACCACCTAAACTTTTATGAGGTGGGGTAGAAGTTAAGATTAGCAGTTCTTATGACCACATTTCATTTTTGATGAGAGAAAATTGAATTGGAAATATTTTTATCAGTTCTACTAGGCTCATTAGAGATGAAAAGGGGAAAAAAAAGATTGAAGAGAATTGTTTACTGAGATATTTCTAAATCCTGGAACATTAGAGACCCAGGAAAGCCCAAATGCCCATCTGTCCAGAGATCACGTTGCTCAGGGAGAACTGAGCTGCAACACAACCCATGATATTCTTAATTAGTCTTTGTCTTCTGTATTCCAGTTCTCTCAGGTTTTAGATATTCACTTGAATTTTTGAGCCAGATAGTCATAACAACTGCAACCTATCTCAATTTCAAGTCTGCAAAATGCTTGTGGCAAAAATTCTAAGTGACATAAAACAGAGCAGTTGCATGTGGTGGTGGTTATGTGGTGAGTTTTGTTTTGCTTTGCTTTGTTTTGTTTTTTCCTCTTTGAAAAAAACATTCTGCTCTGAAACAGTCACAGACTTTCTGGAAACTTTAAAAGGGTAATTCAGTCTCCTCTTTTCCATTTTAAATCTCTTCCATCAGTTCTTTCTTCCTACCATCATTGCTGACATTGATTTATTTCAATTAAGATTCTTGTGTTCAAGTACCATAATTAGCCCCTGTCACTACTAATTCTCATCCCCTTGGATTATATAGATAGAACTAAAATCCATGTGGACTAGTTCACTGGCATTTGATCACCTGCAAACTGGAAGAAAAAGAGCCCAGAATTCCCCAATGAGGCATACTTGGGACCAGGAAAATATTTCAATGCCTGTCTCACAGAATCTATGGGTCTGTGTGTTTTGAATGGGTTTATATAATTTCTTTCTGATGCTATTTTCTACAAATCCTCCTTCAACCTTCTTTAAAGAATGGAAATTAACCATAAAACAGCTTTTTCCATAAGGCCTCAAAGGAGTCTAATATAGATCCATTACTCAGAAGTGGCTGTAAGTTCCCAAAAATGTGCTTTTAAATGGAGCTATTAAACGTGCTTTTATCCTTGGAAGTAAAGAATATGAATAATACAGGTTACCTTGGGTAGTTGTTTGCTATGCTAAATCAACTTGACTATACTTCACTGCACGCCACATCTTCAGTGGGCCTATGAAATACCCATTCCATGCCAGATTTCTCTTGGTGACAGTTTCCCTGCTTCCATTGCATTAGGGAATTGCAGTTTGATGTACCCATGCAGGTACCTTCGGGCTCCTGAGAAAGATGGCTTCTACTCACTCATACAGTGTGCTGAGGCAGCGTTGGGATGCAATCACATCAACTAAAGCAGAGCCAAACCAGAGTGCTGATTATTATGATGTGCATAAGAAACACACAAAATTTGATGGGAAAAGATAATAGGGACATGTCTGCTTTTATTTTCATTCTCTGGGATATTTTCAGAGCTTGATGTCCATATCTCGGTTGCACTAGTTGGTTTTTATCTTCTTTTTGCTTACAAAAGCCAGGAAATAATACCTGGAATGACATATTCAAATAAAGAGGCAGAAGATGAATGCCTTGTTTGGTGTGAAAGTCTACACTCTTTGAAATTAGACCTTTTCATAGTCAACATGAATACAGTGCCTCTCCTGCCCTGTAAGAAAAAGCTATTAGAAGGCAGCATAAGAAAATATGTACCTCAGACTGCTCATAGTCATACACACACAGAATTTGTGATAAAATCTGGAGTAAATTGTTGTCAAGCTTTGTAAACACAGAATTAAGCACTGTAACATCTGAGTCCTGCATTAAATTCTTGCAAAAGACTCCCATAGCTTTCAGGGAGAAGGCTGTATACATTATAAATAGTTAATGTTTCATAGGATAGAAATTCAGTGAAACAGGAAAGTGCTTGTTCAAATTATTTTTGTAGGTTTTTTGGTTTGGGATTCTCTTGCCCTTTTTTTTTCATTTTTTCTCTCTGTGAGGCTCTGGATGCTCTATCTTTCTGGGGACTAAGGAAACTGGAGTTTGCTGAACCAGAACCTGTCTCAGACCTTGAACATTCATCTCCAGCTATGATAGGGTTTGGGATGCCTTTTACTTTAGCTGAGCAGGTGGGAGGAGTCTTGCACCTTAAGATCTTTTTCCAGACCAGTGACTCACTAAGGAGATAAGGAGACCTGTAATATTGATTGGATTAAGAAAGCATCAAATAGCCTTTCACCTTTATCTGATCAGCTTTCTGTATCAAAATGTGAACACGAAAATAAGAGCATTAAACCCTGAGCCTTTCCCCCCCAGTGCTCAGGAAAACATACATACATTAAAGAACATTCGGTATCACAGAAACCAGCTGTGTTTGAGGCCTAGGATTAGGCATCTTTTGGGAATATTTGAATCCAGGACAGATATTTTTTGTTTCTCTCAGTGTACAGAGATCTGATTTTCTGATTCAGATGAGGAGAAAGATTGCAATTTTTCTCTAAACACAGTAATGTTTAAAGGAAAGTAACGGAGAAAGCTTCTCTGATTTACATGTTTCAGTGCAGTTTTCCAAGGTATAAGATAACCTGAAATTAATTGCAAAAATTTAGTCAGGCAAGAGAAGTCTCACTGCCTATACTACTTATATGCCAGCTTCATACTGAAGCCACAAGTCTTTTATTAAAGTGAATACTATTTTCTATATTTTTCATAATTCTGTTATAAAAACTATTTTTCTGACAGTTAAATGTGAGTGCACGTGCACAAACAGACAAACAAGAAGAGTGTGAGCACAATGCCTGCAGCATTAATTGTCAGAATTCGTAAAAGTTTCAAATGGAAGAAAAAGTAAAGCATCCTTCAAAATAATGATCAATTTAGGTTGTCTCATCAAAAAAAAGCAGCTTAGTGTCTTGCATTGACAAACTACTGCAGGGAGGAAGTATTAATAAGGGAACAACAGGAACGCCAGGGCTATTCAAAAGAATTAAAAAGCCTTGGAAAGCTCCTACTTCCACTCTGTCTGTAGTGAAAACTAATGCAGTGAGGAAAAGGGTAGAAGAAAACTTTATCTACCACAGCTGTGTGCAGTTATTTCCAAGTGAATGCCCAACTCTGCAGTTTTTGCTGGCCTCTGGGGCTGAGGGTGTGTGTTTAAGTCCTAGTGTTAGCACAGCATATGCCCAGCCTGGGCAAGGAAGCGCCTTGCAGAGCAGCACAGAACACGAGTTGTGCCAGCACCCAAGTTGCCTTGTCCATGGGTAAGGTTGGAGCTCAGCACTGTCCTGAGGGTGCAGGTCCTATGTGGCACTATCCCAGGGGTGAGGTGGTATACGAGGAGGTATAGCACATCCATATGCTTCTGGTTTCTTCCCTAGTTTGCCATGAAAGCTGGTGTAGCCGTGAAGCCACCCATCTCATCGCCCACCCATCGCATCGCCTGCCTGGCGCATTGCCCACCCACTGCATCACTCACCCATCACATCACTCCCACTATGCATCATCCACCTATCCCACCACCCCATCACACCACCCACTGCTCTCCTTGCCTGCTCCTCGCATCCCCTGCCCTGGTCGGGGCCTCGCATCGCTCAGCACCTGCTGCCGTAGCTGCGTCTGCAGAGACCCCTCGTGGAGATGCAGCAGATACCAGGAGAGGGAACTGCCTTTTTTGTTTCTTTATTTTAAGTGTTTATGTTTAGCAGTATTAGTTCTTTCATGGTCTTAGTGAAATAGAAAAAGACCATCTCCCTGGGGAGAGAGCAGTTCCCCGGGAAGGCCCCATGGGTGCGGCATTGCTGAATTTTCTAGATTCATCATAAAAAAACACCACACTTGCAGAAATGTGTTGTGAAGGGAAATTCAATTTTTGCCCTCTCTCCCAAACCTGAATGGCATCCCTAAAAATCATCTGGGGTTTTTGGTTTTATTTGTTGGTTTGTTTGTTTGTTTGGGGATTTTTGTTTGCTTTTGATTTTTTGGGTTTGTTTTCAGTTTTGGGGTTTTTTGTCCTTGGTTTGGTATTTTGTTTTGTTTTTAGTTTCTAGTGACAACAAAACCCCAAAGGGAGTATATCAACGCAAGTGGTTCTGGATTTTTCAGTAGAGGCATAATTTCCTGCATTTCCCATTACTGCCCTGCCTCAAGATTGTATCTTTAGTCCTGCCTGTTTGGAAGTAGGACATAAAGAGCAGAATTCTCCAATTCATGGGAGGTTTGATGCCTTCTCCAGTCTTTTACCTTTTTGGAATCAGAAGCAGCTGCAGAAAACTCATCACTGACTCCAGACAGTAAGAATGTGTCCAAACCAGGACTTTAGGATCTCTCTCTAAACTCTTGCCCTAAGTATCTGAAGTCCTCCTTCTTCTCCTCTCTCAACAATATAATTTCCTGCAGTACCATGGTACTAATTTACAGACTAAATTTTCTCCGCAGTGTAAGGTATGAGCAGATTCTAATACTGGCTCCTTTTTCTATTTAATCATTCTTGAAAAGAATGTTTATCTGAGTCCAAGGAAGAGGGGGGGGAAGGTTAATTGGTTTGAAAATTTAAACCCTCTCTTTCCCACCTGAAACATGATATCTGAGCTTGATATAAAACTACATGGTGTCAGCTCAGTGATGCCTTTTGCCAGCTCTGTGTACTTTTCCCTCACTATGTGTTGTGTCCTATGCCTTCTCTGCATGATTGTGTAGAACCCTTATTCTTATGAAATCTGCCTTTCTTTGCTGTAGACGTTGGCCTGTATGTATTGGATGTATGCAGGTGCCTGAGGCCAAGGTTCACATGTGAGAACTCCAGACCACATCAGTACTCAGCCTTTGGCATGGCATCAGCTCCTTTCCAACTAAGAAAAACAGGCTTGTTAGCACAGCATGTCTGTGTCTCTGCTTACCTTGCAACTCATGGACCAGTTTTGGTAAGATAATGACAGAAGAGGATATATCTTAAATATATTGATTTTTTTAAAAATCTGTTTAGATAGTACAAACAGCCACAAAGAATACAGGAAATTCCTCTGAAGATATGAATACTCAAGTAATCCAACTGCAACAGTTTTCTCAAACTGTAGGAACTCCACTGTAAAACCTTTAGTGTTATATTTGCTCTATGTTCCTTTGTATGAGGAAAATAGACTTTACCGTAACTACAGAGCCATTGTGATAAAAGTCCAAATAAACTCTCATTGTAAACTCTGTAAACATCATATTCTTTGCTCCCCTCTCTTGGGATTTGAAATGTATGTATATGGAGTTTGCAGAGGAACTTTTGGAAAGCTGATGCAGACGGACAACCATATAGAACTTCAGGTCTTGGAATATGAGTAACTGTCACCATCACACAAGTACATCATAAAATCTGTCAGAATGCTGTGAGAGAAAGCAGAAATAGCTTTTTTTCCCCCTAATCTTTTTCTGAATGCCCTGTCTGGTTGCAGTGCAGCTAAAGACAATGAGAGCTGTGAAAGATGAGCATATCTAAATTTCTCCCTTTATGCTTCTGAAAATAATAATCAAATAAAAAGTTAGTGTGAATGAGTGTGACACCCACAAATCAAAACCAGAAAGACAAATAGTTCCTCTGAAAGACTGCTGGCTGAAATTAATTCCCACAGTGAGTCCTTCATAAAAAGTAACATGAAAATCTGTGTTTCTGCTTCTCATCTACAGTTGCAATACTGGCATATTTTCATTTCCTATCTTTTCTCCTCTCTCTTGGTTTGGAGCTCAAGGAGAAGGTCCTGTCTGGAATTTATTGGCAATTGTAAGAGGTTAAAGTTTTTTAATTAGCTATTAAAATGCATACTAATGTTAGGGCTTCAGAGGATGTGCTCCTGTTATGTGTTAAGTCATTTTTAATGTGGAAAATTAAGAGTGGAGTTTAAAAAAAAAAAATCTGTGAAGCATTGCCTGATGAGTTGGCTGGATCTGCTTGGTCATCACATCATTTCACCTTTCATGGTTCTGGGCCCTTTTCATGGGGCTGAATCTAAATGACAGAAGTTACAGGTGCATTGCTTCCATCATGCCAAGTTCCTGTTTCTTATTCATTGACTCCAGCCTTCTATATTGCAGGCCAGGTTATATGATCTTCTGACGTAAGGTTTGTTCTCACTCAGGTGTCACTAAGTTGTGTTTGATGAGGAAGAAGTGAAAAGATCAACCCAGATCTTGTCAGAGGTGTCAGTAACAGCCAGAGAAAGATGAAGATAGATTAAAACATTATCCGTTAATTTAAGTGCTTTGACCCAGAGTGTGGATCTCTTCCCTTTGAAGTTTATCTCTAATCATGATAATGATTTAAATAACAGTAGAAGACACTTTGCATTTTCTCAACAACTTCAAGCTTCACTTCCAAGCTGGGCTATTTCACCTTTTTTTCTTTTTTTTTTTGTTACTGGGCTTTAGAAATGATCTCTATAGAGCAGTCAAGAAACTTTTGTTGTCTTCACACTCCACTGAAGTTGAGACTCCCATACAGACCACTGAGAGCCATAGGCAAAATCTGTCCTTAGGTGAACCTACCCTAGTTGATGCTACAATCAGTTCTTTCCATATGAAAGCAGCTCTTTGGAACACAGAAACAACATACCTTCAAGAACTGGATCCAGCAAGTCACAAACAAATAACATAACTTTGATTGATGCTTAATGTTACCCTAAGAGAATGATTGGGTGTATTTACAGCATAGACTTTGTTTGATTAGGTTTGTACCCTTTCATGTTATTTAAAATTCCTTTACACTTCAGTGTTGCAAGGAAAACAGTATAAAATATTCCAGTAGCATGAAAAACAAAGCATAACATACAGAGCTTATAACAAAATGAAAGCTAGTGCTACAGCATTAGTGGTTTGATTATTAGATTTCTTTCATTTTAACTCTTGTCTTACTCTCCTTCTCAGCAATGCATGCATCCTTTGTCAAATGTCAACATTAATATTGTTTCAGCTGAAGTGACAATGTTGTGCAAGAGGCTTACAGCCTTGTCAGTAGTCCTGGTATTTGCACTCTCATTCACACGCATGAAAACCTCAGGGATTTAATTTTCAGATCACATGTGATTCTATTGATTGAAGTCTACAGGGGTCAAAGAGTAATCTGCAATTTTTTGTCTCCTGTGCTTGTATTAAAGGCCTGTCTATTGCAGGGAGGACAGTGGGGGGTAAATAAATACAGCAGCTGGTGAAAAACACATGAGATTCTTCTCAAAGTTTCTTGGTTTGTTGGGGGTTTTTTTGTGTTGTAGTTTGTGGGTCTTTTCCCTTTAAGTTTTATCAGTTCCAACTCTGAAACTGGGAGATATCAATCTTTTCCAGTTAGGTAAGCTTTCTGATTCCTTCAGAACTGTAAATGATGGTAATAAAACTGTATATTTAGATTGGCCTTGTGTGAAGAATTATGTCAAGCAAGAAAATTGTTTTCTTCCTCAACAAAAAGGCTAAGTTACCCTTGGAACCTTTAAAACTTATGTTTGCTATAGAAAAGATGCAGACCATAAAAGTTTAGGTTCTGTAGCTCTAATTGCTCATGCTGTGTTCTCACCCCATCTCACATGTTTAAGTTGAGTCAGAAAGAGTCTGCTTCTTGTAATGGAGGAATTGAGGGGAAAATCTAGGTTATTCAGAGGTCGTTTCTCTTCTCACGAGCTGATTGCTGAACTAAGATATTAGCCTGCAGAACTGGAGGCCTCTGCAGGAAATGGTCTTTATCTGACAGATGGATGTAATACTGCACTTCTGCCTATCTCCAGCTATGATAATGGCCCTCCCCTGTCTTCTTCCCAAACTAGACTTTGCCATTTGGGGTAATGGCAGAACCTAATTTTTCTTTCACCTTCAGTTTCAGTGATATGTCTTCATTTCTGCTACTTTTTACATACTCTTTGTTAGTTAGTTCCACCCCAGCAATAGCTGCATTTCTGTTTCAGTTAGGTCTTTGTATCATGCTTTTTCCAGTAGCATCTATCAGTATCCCAGTGAATAATGCGACTCATTGATTCTGTGCTTTTTCAGCCTACTATTTGGTTTATGTGTTATTTTCTTATTCTTCTGATAGTGATTGAAGGAAAATTTCTTTTTTCTCTTTTCTTTTCTTTTCTTTTCTTTTCTTTTCTTTTCTTTTCTTTTCTTTTCTTTTCTTTTCTTTTCTTTTCTTTTCTTTTCTTTTCTTTTCTTTTCTTTCTTTTCTCTCTCTTCTCTTCTCTTCTCTTCTCTTCTCTTCTCTTCTCTTCTCTTTCTCTTCTCTTCTCTTCTCTTCTCTTCTCTTCTCTTCTCTTCTCTTCTCTTCTCTTCTCTTCTCTTCTCTTCTCTTCTCTTCTCTTCTCTTCTCTTCTCTTCTCTTCTCTTCTCTTCTCTTCTCTTCTCTTCTCTTCTCTTCTCTTCTCTTCTTTTCTTGTGAAAAATATCCATGTGACTCTCAGTTTGCGTTAGAGAATGATAATATGAAGCCAAGAGTGTGAATCTGGACAAGATGGGGTTGTTTCTGGAAGTCCTCAGTTTCTAATATTGTTTATTAATGCAGTCTTGGGGAATGACCAAAAATAATTAAGCTCTGTGCAACAACAACCTTTGTTCTTTAGAAAGAATCACTGCAGTAGAGGAAATGCCACTGCAACTGTTGATGTGTGACATCCATTAGCTGCATCCCTCTCTTGGATCCAAAGCAATGAACTGAATTTTTACTTCAAAAGATCAAAATATAGGAACAACCACTTGATTTGCTACGTGCTGAGAGAAAACCAAGTTGGAGAGAGATTTATTTGAAGTTGTGGTTACTGGGTCCTTAGTATAAGTTTAAGTTGGAGCATCACAGAATAAACTAGGACGGCAGCAAAACTTAAGTAACTAAAAGCATTTATGTTTGAAAATTTCTTCTCTGGAAACAGGATATCTAAATGATACAGATTTATTCCATTGATTTTGCTCTGGGAAAAGAGGAGGAAGGAATACTAGTCTTCTATGGGCTGGAGAAGACTGGAGCTGTACATCCTCATCATAGGATGTAGAAGGTAGAAGGTTCTGTGGCAGCTTCCTTCCTGCTAAAACAGAGCCACAGCCTCATTTCATCTTCAAGAAAAGGCATCTTTTTCAGTTTCCAGATTTTAAAGTTGTAGAGCTTTTGGAGTCAGTGGAGGTCTTGGCCCTTCTGTTCAACTTTGTTTTTTCTTCAATGGAATAAAGAATGAAAACGAAAAACAGATACCTTTGTGCCTTGCTTGTGCTGCCCTGGTCTTAGGACAGGATGGATTGAGGTGGGATTCTTAAAGCATGGGACTCATCTGTATTCCTCTCTCCTCAAAATCAGAGAGAGTTAGTCTGGGACTTAGAACGTGTTTGAGCTCTTCTGTAGCTATAGATTCCTCTAGCTCAGTGAGGGGATGCAGTACAGCCTCTGAAGAATATTTAACAAACTACATTCCAAAACTGGAAGATTAAAAAAATCTTTCCATATCTTTCCCTCCATCCTTAACTTTAACTAGGAAGTAAATAACCTCAGAACATAGTTTTGGAATGAGTTACAATGTGGTTTTGTTTCTTTATATTTTGAGTCACATCTTCACAAAAATATACTGTCATGGTATTGTAAGAGACTCTAGTGGCTTGTCTTATTTAATGCTGCTCCATCAAGGTTGCCACATGAACATAATCTTGTAAATGAAGAAACCAGTGCAAAGACGATCAGTGTCAGACTTTGACACATATTATATGCTTTTCTGATCATCTTCCCTTCATGGGGATCAAAGGCTGGAATATGCTATCAGATTAGCAAGGACCATCAACGTTTTATTCATTTATTTATTTATTTACAGATAGCAGCAGAAAATGAAAGGTTGCATAAAAATTGCTAATGCAGGAATCCCAAGATGTGGGGAATGTCCAACACAAGATATTTTATCTCTGTATCAAAACATTTTTACCTATGTGCAAGACAGTGCATGAACTACAAGAGTTGTACATCAAGATGAAATCTGTAGTCCTCAATACTTCATTGTTTGCTGGCTCAATTTCTTTTCTCATTAGGGATATGAATGTTATTTTTGCAGTATTTTGACCAGCCACATTCATTTCAGATTGAGACTTGCACAGTAAACTGTCACCTCTAACTACTGTGTGCTTTTGTAGTCCAGTCTGTTCCTCTGGGAACAAGAAACACAACTGTTCAGTCTGATCAGTGATCTGGTGACCAGTTCTGATGAGGGACAGTGTGGATAAGAGCGATGGTGAGACCCTTGGGGTTGCCATCCGATCAAAAGATCACCTGCAAGGATCAGTCCAGCCATCCTGTAACCTGATATTACAGCTGCCAACTTGCTACAGGATCTGAAACTTTCTTTGGGGCACTCTCTGGCGTCCTGGGAATGAATATACTTGAAATTTTTGGTTATATCCACACTGGTAAATATAATAAATTTCTTGCAGTTATGTATGCAAGAAAATTGCATGTTTATTGCATGTGTGCAATAAATATGCAAAAGTATTATGTGCAAGAAAATCTTTGTACAGCTCAGAGAGGTACTATTAGCCGTTTCTGTAAGGGAACAGAACTGCTGACTGGAGTTGTCTTTCTCTTCTTGCTTTCTTTCCTAGGAAAAATTTCATCCGTACTAGGAGAGCTTTTTAGGGTCACTTTCTTTGGAAAACTTATAAATTCAGATAAATCCTTAGAGATGCATCAAAACTAGATACTGTGAAATGTACAACTTCTCATGAAATCAGATGAATTCATAATAATGCACATAATTTATATGATGTCAGAGATGATCAAAACTCTGTACAGACATTAACTCATTAAATGGGACAATAGTTGCAAACTGTCACAACTTTGATTTGTAGAACTTGAAGCCACACTCAGTTTAATCCTAAATAGACTAGAATTTCAATTTCCTTCCTCTGTGGAAAAGATTTTTTCTGTGTGTGTGAAAGATACAAACAACACATGATTGTGTGTGAGAAATATGACCAAATGTTAGAGCACTATGAAATGGAAAGCTCTAAAAATAAAATTCATAGCTGTTTATTTCCACATTAGCAAAAAATTTTTGGAGGATCACAACATAAAAAGCAACAGAACTCTCTCTGGGCTCACTTTCTGTGACTGGACCTGAGGAATAAGTCAAAGCACCGTGTTCCTGAACCATCCACAGCTGGTTTTGTGGGGAGGAGTTGATTTATAGTTCACTTTTTAAGTTCAAATGGTTGAAAATTCTAAAAATCAGAAGTCCAAGATACGATCCCAGAACCTGCTTTTAAAAAATGCATAAGTTGGTAGGAAGTCTTGGATGAGCTGTCTCAGTTAATTGTGTGTGTTCACAGGACAGATATCTCCCTCTGAACTAGTCTCCTCTGACTCACTGGTAGGCAATGAAATTAAGTAATGGTTTCTCCGGAATCTTGCACAGCTTTATTTGGCCTCTTAGAAACATTTGTAAGGGTTTGGTGTTTGGTTTTTAAATTTATTTTTGGTTTGTTTGTTTGTTTGTTTTGTTGTGCCTTAGGTGGTTCCTTTACCTATTAAATATAAATGGATATTGGAAATGCTCAGATAAATATCTACAGATCAGCCTCTGATGTTGAGTGACATTAACCTTACTTCCTACAGGAATTTTGAAGGTTTTTTCCTATTTCTAATGAGACCCTAACATGAGGTACACTGGACAAAAACAACCTTTCACTGATTTTTGTGATTGTTACGTGGAAATCCCAATAAACCTTTTATTCCATATTATTTATAAATCTGACTCGATTACCAAAACAGAACTGCAGTTTTACTGCTATAAAGTAACCCGGTGTTTGAAATTACCAAGAAAAGCAGACTGTGGTTTCTCCTACTGCCAGAGCTATTGCTGAATGAGTAAGTGGGATCCTGTGGTTGGGCCCTGTCAACTGCGGTCTGGCCCTCCCTGCCCTGGCAGTTGTTGTGTAGAGATCTGGAGGCCGTTGCGATGAACCCTCTACAGTGCTGAGGTCTTTTGAGTGACCTGGGGCAAGTCCTACCCTCTTGGTTTGTCCGTGAGAGCAAAGCATATCCTGGTGGTGATTACTGCAGAGTTGGTTATGGGAAAAGTGGCCAAGAGGAGGTGAGAGACATGACTGAAAATTTGGGGTGCTTGGGTTGGGGGCAGAAGGGTGTGGGAAGAAAGATTAAAACTCAGCAATCCTAAAATGACTACTAGCATCACATGCTTTTGGAGAAAAAGCTTTCTCATCAAGCTGCATATGATAATTTCACAACCAGAGAGAAGTTTCTCTTGTTTATTAGTTTTGGTTAGTATGGGTGCAGCCACTAACTTTGGGGTTTTTACTGTGCCTGTTGAACAGGCAGTGTGACTGTGCAGCTTAAAGGAGAGCCAAAAAACCAAAGTCTTTGTGTCTGTTCAAGGTATGCCACTAAAGTATGTTTTTCTGTGGGTTTGCAACCTGAAAAACACCAGAATCCCTTGTGATTATGCCATGAAAAACAGGAAAATTGCAAAACCCAAACAGTTGCTGATATTGTTCCTATTGAAGAGAGCAGATGTATATTTCAGCAACATCTGAGAAAATAGATATGTCTGATACAAATAAAATGGCTTTTTTCTTCTCCTGCTTAGCTCAGAGGGGGAGGATAGGACACGTCTACATCCTCATCTTCTCTGGAAAATGCTTTTGATTTTGCTTCTGCCTACGTGGAGTATAAACTCCTTTAACTGCCTTTGTTTCCTGAGTTGTTTTCAGCATTTGATAAGAAGTCCCCTAATCCCCTGTTACAAAAGTACTCTACACTGCCCACAAGCAATCTGATTCCTCTGAAGTTCTGTCTTCTCATGTACACCTCACATCTCAGCATCAGTGGAGTGGGAAGAGTTATCTGCACTATTTTCATGCAAATGACTTTAACTGAAACTTCTGGCTATAAGGCACAACAACTCAGATACCATGAGATGCATCCATTTTACTGGGCTTTTTTTTATTTGAAAGAATAGAGATCTTTGATCATTTAAATCCTCAGAAATATTTGTTCATCCCAGCTGCAGGAGATTGTGGCCGTGGGGAACACAAGCTAGGTTCCCTTTTCCACAATAAATTGTTGTCATGGTTTGAGAGCCCCAAAAATCTGATTCCCTATCTTCAAACCCCCTCTCACATCTCAGCCTAATGTGAGATGGGTTTTCCAGACAACCACACAAGACTTAAATGGGGGAAAGGGAATATATTACAATGACTGTACAAATAAATATTATAATACATCATATACATAATCTTAGCTATCTCTCCCATGACATAAGTATTTACAATGGATCAAATCTCTTCTCCCCTCCAAATAAAAGTCCAGGAGGGAAGAAGGAAAGATCCTTTCCAGTCTCAGAGCAGCAGTTTCTCTAGAGCAGCAGTCATCTATCTTCTTCTCATGCAGCAGTTGATAGCTGGATTTCTACCAGCACACATGAGGGAAATCCAAGCCCCCTCGGCCACTCGTCTTTCAAGCGAGGGTCTTCCTCCGTGGGCTGCATAGCAGGGACAAAACTTGCTTCACCACGGTCATATCACGAAGTGCAGGGGCATCTTCGTGAAAGTCCCTTCCTCAGGGGGTTCACCCCTGAGTCAGAACATCTTGGGCAGCTTTCAGTTGAAAGCCTTTGCCTCAAGAGTTCTACCAGAGCTCCTGTGCTCTGTCTCAGGCTGCTAGGCTTGGCGGCAGTGGCGAGGGGGGAAAAGCCAAGGTCACCCCCCTCTGCGTTCCTTCTCCGTCCCAGTTCAGCTTCAGGACGTCTTTGAGCTTCTCAGCTCCTCTCTCTCCAGTGCTGCAGCACTCCAAGACTCCTCTCCTTAATAGGAGTCCATCTCCCTCCTTTCTCGGAGGTCTCAGAGGGGTATGGGGTTTTATTTGTTTCAGTTCTTACCCCAGCTTCCTCTCTCTCTGCTCTCTCTCTCTCTGTTGGCTCTCTCTTCAGACAACTCTGTATCTTCCTTGACTGCACGCTGTTTTGCTGCTTCTACAGTTCAGTTCTTATCTGTTGGCTTTTAACCATAGCCTCTTTTCACTGCCGTCTCTGCCGCTGCTTTTCAGTATCTCTTGTTGCAGCTCACAGTGGAGAAACATCCCCCAGCTCATAACTACAGACACATAGTCCAGCTTAACACTGTTCCAAGTCCCTGCAGCACCCCGCTGGGGGCTGGGGGAGGGTCCAGCCCCCAGTGGGGCTGCTGCTGTTTCTCCTCATTGCTCCTACAACATGGCCACTTCTTCTACAACCAAACTACAACTACTTCTCTTCCGTTCTAAGTGTGATATGTTTATATTCCGCAGAAGCGCTCATTGGTTAAAACTTCAAAACTTCCAGGGTCACCACCCCCTGGGATTTTACCATTTTATAACTGCAGAGGGAAAACTATTTCCCCCCACTACAACTGTCCATGATCACTGCTACAGGGGAAGGATTGTTCCCTCATATTTATAGCAGACGTGTGGAAGATGGTAGAGCAAGGTAATTCATTGTCTCCCCACTTCTGCTGATGGTCCAGAGCGTTACTTTGGACAAATCCCAAGCAGACTGTTCTGCAGCTCACTCCTGGCACTGAACAGCTGTTGCCTTCAGCCCTCCTAACATCCTTTCTTCTTGCCCAAATGGCAAGGAAGGGAGGGGATGGTGTTATTTCTGGTCTGGCTCTTGCTAGAAGTGGGGAAAAAGTGGGGAAGATGAGGAAAGGAAATCTCAGATACATGGACAGGACTAGAGTCTCCCCCATGTATCCAGAACTATAAATCCTCCAGTTCAGTCGAGTAAATTTATGGTGTGTTTTGGTGCTTATCTAATCCATGCCTTTCTTGCCTATGGGGTGAAATGCACTGTAAAGTGAATTTGCAGTTCCCCACTATTCTTTCTCTGTCTCTTTTAGGTGATGATCACTCTGGAAAATTTTCTGTGTATCTAGTTGCTTCAATAAAGTCATATTTGTTTCAAATATCTGGCCTCAACAGTGGAATTTCATAACATGGAAAGCTGACCCTCGGGTTTGCTGAGGCCAGTTCTCTGTGCATATGTCCGCTAATAGTTTATTTGATCTGTGTTCTGTCATTGGGTGTTTAGCTGCTGGCTATTTATTTTTGGTCCATTTTTAGTTGAAATTGAAATTAAAAAGAAAAAAAGAAAAAAGAGAGCAAGCAAGGGAGAAGAAAGGATGTGCTTATATTGCTCTTGCTTAACGTGCTGGAAGCTTGTGCTTCCTTACAATAATATCAAATATTAAAACTTCAAAGCCAGAATCCATCAGAAGAGTTCTCGCTCTCCCCATTACACATTATCAAACCCATTTGTAGACTCTTTCCTAAGCTACCCTGACCTCTTCACCTCTTCAGCTGGCTTTCTGCAGCCACTGTGAGTTTGCAGAATGAAACAAGGCATGTTCCCACTTTGACATGGGTTAATCTTTGAATATGGATGTGTGAATGTGTATGTGCCTCTCTGGGGTATGGCAGCAAAACACAACCTTGAGTGCTTGCCAGTGATGTCTGCGTGCTGAGAACTGAAAGTTCCCACCACATTCATTAAAATACATGTTTTGGGCTGAGGGCATCATTAACAGCTTGGTATTGCTCGTGGCTCCGAGAGGAGCTGTTCCCCGCCATACGGTGTGTCAGTGGAGATCACACTAATGATCTGGAACGGCGAGCTGGGCACTTGGAGGGATGTCACGCACTTCGGGTGAGGCTTTGGGGAAGGCTAGCTTAAAATGGAAACACCACTGCAGCAGGACTCCTTGAATTTTGATACGTTTCAGAAATCTACTTCATTCTCTTTTGTTTTCTTTTTAATACACAATATCGTGATTCATATATATGAAATGTATACTTTTCTTAACGTGCCAATTACATAAGGGCTCCTTACCTCAAAGTCCAACATTTTCTCAATATTTTAACTTTGATGGAAAATGTCTTACAGTGTTTATTTACATAAGTTTTATATGAACTGGATTTCTTGCTTCCAATAACCATGGTGACAGATAAAGCAAGTGTGGATTTCCCTGTGGCTCCTATGAGGAGCCCCAAAGATCAAAACTAGTATTTCTCTGTGTCTTCAGATGTGTCGAATTCTAAAGAAAGTTATTTGATATGTTAAAAGATACATTGCTTTCTGAAAGAAAATTTCAAATGCATGCACATAAGCACACACACACTAACAAAGACATGTACGAAAATGCACATTTCTGAAGGTGGGGTTTTTTCTCTTTCATTTTATCTTTTTTTAATCAATAGATTTTTAAAAATAATCTTGATTTTGTGCAGCACATAGTAGTTGACAATTTCTGACTAACTCTGTGTAACTGAAAAACTCATCAAATTCATGCCTATCCGTTGGAAACTGGACAGTCAATTACATGAGGCAAAGGTTCCCTGTTCTAGCCTTTCAACCGGGCCAGAAAAAATCAGCTCCAGATTTTCCTGTCCTGTTCTCTCCATAATGTGAAAAGGTGAATGGGGAAATAACAAAAAAAATGCCAGTTTCCCCTAAGCCACGTCAGTCTGTTTTAAATGTGAAGCCAAAATTCGTACCAGAGCTAGCTTCTGAGGTAAAGCACATCCAAATATCTTTAATGAGTTCTATTTACAATCTGGCCTTCAGTTATTATTTAATCCGAAGAAGCCAGCTTGTCTTTACTAATTACACATTACAAATACCTTGTCATGCTTTGTACATTAAGGCAAAGTAAGAAATCCAATACATATAAGTTAATGACTTTTAGATCTGTGCGAAAGCTTGTCTTACAAATGCTTCGAGGTCACTGGGAGGTTTCTCCATGTAATCAAATTTCTTGAGCTTGGCCTCTGTGAGGTAATAAACAGGAAGAGTAATTAACAGATTATCTAAACTAGCAAAAGGTTGAGAATCTGTCCTTCTCTATCAGAGCAGGAGTGATTTGGCAGGGGCTGAAGGCATCAGAAACTGGCTCCACTTTGTCATCCTCTGCTGATGCTTTGCCACATCAGACCTGCTGAGCAGCAGGCTTGTAAACAAACATGTTTACACTGCCACCTTGCATAAAAAAATTCTATGGCTTCAATTTAGATACCATTAAATCTTCAGCTGGAGACTGTTGTGTGACACTTTTGATTATGCATGCATAACATACTGTAACTCAATGACAATGTTGGCTTTCCCTATCATTCTTAAGCAAAATAGCTCTCTTAGCCTGTGAATGTAGATGACAGATGTTTCAGATCAATCACTGTAAAGAGATAACAGGAGTGTCTTGGATCATTACAGGACATGAATCTTTAAAAGTAATTATAGGTGGTAACAACCAGTATGACAATTGAGTCCCTCTAGCCTGTGTTTCACCTTAGAAAACAACTACGTGTGATATTTCCCCATAGGAACATGCTGCTGACTGCCTCATCCTGCTGCTTTTTGACGTGAAGTCACATTGTGCATACTAAAAAGAAGAAATGTTCTTAGCACAAGTTTCTCGTTAGCATAGCAGATCTAATTGGAATCTAAGGAAGCTGGCAAGGCACTTGAATGGTAATTTTCTCCTTTTTACGTAATTAAAAAAAGAAATATTCTTCTCTTTGTGTGCTATGCAATTGAACTGTCATATTTAGCACATCATACACCCATGGTGTATTTTATATAATCTTTCTTAACGGGGATATAATCTGTACTTATTCTTTGAAGAGCTAAATTCTTGTTGACTTCAGCTGAAGCTGAATATAGACATATTAAACAGTACGGAAAAAGTTCAGGATTTGGTCTTTTCATTGGAAAATACAGAAAGATAATACTGGATCAAAATGGCTTTTTACATTTTAAACATATAAATAATTCTATTCAGTTTGATTGCTTCAATTTGATTTAAATACTTTAGAATTTGTTGTGTTTGTGCACCTCACTAGAAATCATTTATAAATTCTAGCTTTAAAATGGAGATATCCTGTTGTGACTCAGTGTAGGTAGAAGTTATGGCTGAAGTCATTTGTTCTGCCCTCTTCTTCTCTCATAAGCACCAGTTTCAAGCAGCAGCACCTTGGGATAAGTTTTCTTGAAGTAGTCCACTGTTGCAGCATCTTCATAATGGGGTTAAATTAAAGTGAAGGTGCTCAAATGTAGAAAAACTGATGCTAACTTTCAAAATCCCAGAACATAACACGGGACAGGGAAGCTACAAAGAAAAAGTGTTTGGATAGCAAAGAGAAAAATGATATTGCAGTGGGAATATATGTCTTAGCTGTGAGACCTACCATCAAGGGTTCGTGTCTGGAGCATCCTCCAAGTCAGAAGGTTTTGCAGAGGCCAGAACCAAGCTAATGAGTGGGTGGACTGTGGGTGCACACGTGTGTGTACACAACTTGGAACCAAAACTGGAGGGACCAAGTAGCTCAGCTAACAACTCTTTTTGCAACAAGGGGGACTTTGCTGCATTTCATCATACTAATTTCAGCTTAGCTTGCTGAGTGGTTGAAGTAATTTTGGATTTCAGTCTTCCCAAGCCTGGAGGCATCCATGAAAATTCAGTATAGACACTGCTCAAGGCATTTAGAAAAGCGTCACCTGGAACTGGTCGAACAGTTCACTTTCTGTTTTGTTTGAAAATCTGTCATAACTTCTTTCCAATAAGTATTTTTTAACTCTTTATCCACCTGTCTCTTCATAATTTTAGCCGGATCTGTCTTTAGGTCCCTGAAGAGAATGTCATATGAGACTCAGAAAAATTAACTTCACTAAGGTCCATATGTATTAAACATACTGTCTGCTACTTTTTTACTAGCAAGGATGTTCCTGACAAGCAAGAAAATTAGACTGGTTTGATATGGTCCAGTTTTGACAAAACTATTAGGGCAGCAGGGTTTATTTTATTATCTTCCAGGTACTTGCAAACACATTGTGTAATATTTTGTTTCAAAATTGTTTCAGATTTTCCAGATTCTACCAAAGATAACATGACCAGTTGTAAATCTTCTCCCTGAAAAAGTGATTTAGTTGCCTTTAATCAATATTGTGAGATCTCCTCTACCCTCCATGGTATCTCAAGCCAATTGCTGAAGATTCATTCAGTGAGTCCCCCAGATAGCCTGTTATTTTTTTGAAACCTTAACAACAGGCATGACTGCGAGTTAACTAAAATGATCTCGAATTTTTACTTTCTTTTGGTCTCTTTTTTTATCTGCTTCCCATAAACGTATGATGTGCAAACTACCTTCTAAGCTAATCTCTGATACTGATAGTTGCTTAATATCCTCATTCTCTGTCCTCTAGATGAAGAGTAGTTTAGCTTAAGAAAAATATTTTGCCCTTTCAAGCAGTCTGCATGTTACTGCAGCCCTCTTCTCTTGCAGCATGCCTAGCCCCTGGAGCAGCCTTGCATCCATCTCTGCTTCATCAACTCTTCTTTCTCTTTTTTCTTCCTTTTTTTAGCTTCCCTCTAAAGCTGTTCATTCCTCTTCTCATTGCTCTTTGCTTTATTTCCCCCTTTCTTTTATTATGGTGCTTTCAAACAGTCTTATTTAACATTATAAAACACAATGGATTTTTTTTCCTCTTACAAGATAAAACTGTCCTGCCTATGAACACTGTCTCTGGGGATCTGGTGATGTCTCTCCCTTCTACTCATATAAAACTTAATGTTAAACATAGAATATATTGGACAGATTTTACTGAGGGACCATCTTAGCTGAATTAGTAAAGCAACCAGTCTTTTCATATGAGAAAACCAGAATGGGAGAGAGAGCACAGTCTGGGGAGCCCTGTGCCTCAGAGAGAGGCAGAGATAGAGAGACAACAGAAAAAGAAACATTCCTGAGAGAAGAGACGGGCAGAAAAACCATACTTTAGTTTCAGGGAAAGGTGTGCAGAACATACTGCAGACCCGGAGAAATCATATACAGCAATAAAGTATCTAAAGCCAGGGCATGGCTGAACTTGCATCATAAAGAAAGCTTAGGTAATTTCAATATCTGTGAAACAGGAATAAGCTGGAACTAATGAATTCTTTACAATACGGCATATGCAGGCATGGGCTGTCTGAGGAAGGAAAATCCTGAACAGAACAGAAAGGGGAAATAACCACAAGATGCAAATTGTCCTTACTCTTAAGAGAGAATGGGATCTATGGAGAGAGATACAGAATAGTCTTGAAGTGAAATCCTTCAGTGCAACAGGTGTCACAAGCACAATTTACACATTGTCTCTTATTTTACTCCCTTCTAATATTGCCCCCTTATGGCCACAAAAATCAAGGTACTCTGTTATCTTTGTCTATACAAACAGAGTTTCTCCCTCATGATTTAAGCGCCAGTTTAGTGCCAGTCAGAAAACAGACCAGTTTCCTGCATTTTTTTTTCAATTTCATTGTTTCCTTGCTTCCCTCCATTTGGACTCATGTCCCAGAATGAACCTAGTTTAAGCAATCTACCTAGTTTAGATTGGTTATACTATAGCTATCAATGCCAAGTTTCTAATGTAAACTACAAAAAGAAAAAAGTTAAAATATTTAGGAGCAGCTCTGCAGCAGGTTGCATACAGACACAATTTCTAAAAGACAGCTAGAAGGCTCTAAGAAATATCTCTAGGCCTAAATTAATCAATTCTGCTCATTTGCAGTGAATTCACACCATCAGGAGTCTGATAAGGGGCAGTTTTTTCAAGTGACTTCATAATGAAGTGCTGCAGCAAGAGACTAATAGGGAAAACAGTGTGCTGCCTTAGCCTGCACCAGCTGATGTTTGGTGGCACGGTATCTGCAGGAATGTGCACTGGTTTCAGGTAAGGTGAGAGGAGTCTGAGTGGTTCTGGAATGTTCTCTGTGCATTGACCTTCTCCCAAATAAATACTGTTGTTTAGCATGCAGGAGTAGTACCCGTGGTGAGCTCAGCACACTGAGAAAGACAAAGACCCTTCCCTTCATAAAACACTGTAAAATAATTTCTTTGGTGCTGGAAAAACTCTTTGTGGGGCTGGATTTAGTACTAAATTACCTTGTCATTAAGGGCATTGTGTCAAGTTTCAAGATAACACTAAATGCCAGGCTACTATACAACTGAATAGAAAACTTGGAATGAATAATTTGTAAACCCCCTTTCTGGTTTACCAGAAAATCTCACGGCCTGAGAAATGCCTCAAACATTTACTACACATTTAGTCATTCTACTTAGCCAATAATGTTGTCCAACAACTTTTGCTCTAAATCTAACATCTCCCTCAGTAAAACAGTCCTATTTTTGCTCCCTGACTAATCTAAGGACATTTTCAAAGTCCATATGAATACTTGTGTTTTTCAGACTAATATTTGTTTTCTGTGAGATATTTCTGCAACTTTAACTTAAATCCTGTAAGAAGGTTTTTGCTGTAAACCCTTTACCAAACAACAAAAAGTTAGCCAGCCAGCTAACCAATGGAAAAAGCCCACAACCTTTTAAAAATAATAAAATATAGTTTAGTAAAATTAACACTATGTACAACAACTATGAACAACAATATGTACAAATGTGCTCACTGTGCAATGGCTGTCATTAACACTGAGTGAGCAACAAGTTATTTTATTTCCCAGCAGCCACAACAGTTTAGTGTTATGTGTCTGAGTTCAGTACAGTCTTGCTTAAAGACCCACGTCCTTAGAACATCCAGACAAGGAGACAGACGATGTTTGGAAAGACAGAAAAAAATTGGTTCGAGGTACCACCCTCCAAAAATTCCTCTTTAAGTCCATTTCTTTTTACCAGGTGGACTGTCCTTGGAACATAAGGGAAGATGAAGGTGGACATGTCCTCATACACAATTGTGTTGATGGCTATTCAGTAGCCAGCCAAATTGAAATAGATCTCTCAAAGCTGACCATTCTCCTCTGGCCAAAGAAATCAAATAGAAAGGATGATCGGATTCTGCACCTGAAATGCAAGTGATTTATCCCAAAACTCAGTTTCTGATACTTCACCAGAACTCTGTACCAAATCTCTTCAGTCACAATATCCTTTCCTAGTTGCTCCCCCAGAAGATGTGTGTCACCTTGGGGTATATTGTAAAATAATGAGATAGCCTGAAGGAACAGTTTCCAAGAAAATCCAGCAAGCTGCTGATGGATGGCAAATCAAGCCTCTATTGGCAGCAGCCCCCTGAGGTGTTCTGAAATCTAATTGTGTTAAGGGCTGAGCTCTTAGAAAACTTTCTAAGCTCTGTAAGAATTTTCCCTCTCCTTAGGTGACATCTTAGAAAACATTTCATGGAGTGTTATGGCAAACCTTCTAGGGCCATACTGACCACAGATCTGCCACTTCAAGCCTGTTTACAACTGTCCTTATGAGAAAGGTTTCCTGCACTTCACTAAGTTAGAGTTTTTCTATCACCAAGTTAGGGTAGGAAATCCCTAACTTTCTTTGCTGATTCCCCATAACACATCAGGTACAAAATACATTACAATAATTCCTTCCTTGCAGTTTGGCCCTAAAACTCAGTGGATATTTTATTTTACCAGTCAACCAACATCAACTGAAGATCATTAATGAGTTTATACAAAATTCAGGAGGCAGTTGGCAATGGAAGAGCAGTTATCATCAAATTTCCTAGTCTCTAGCTCAGTTTACAGTGCTCACCCTTTAATTTGCTTGCTTCCTTGCTATCAGAGTGATTCTTCTCACTGCCATGTTCCTGGGTGAGCTTCTTTAGAATCATGTTGCTCAAAAATGTCCCCTCCTTCCCCTCATCCAAATATGTTCTATAAGAACATAAAAAAAGCTTTATTTGAAGTTGAGAGCATGTTTCTGGTTAAGCTGTTGAGGGAACCTTGAGTTCCTTTAAGTTGATCAAGAATTTCCAAAACCTCTTATTATGGTGTCTTTGTAAAGGAGAGAAAGATAATGGGGAAAAAATAGTGATTTTGGAAAAGTAAATTAATCCTAATGCAATAACTTATGAACAGCATTGACTTTATAAACACTGTCAATGTTTCTTGCCTATCCAATACCCTGGGTCTCTTGGTCACTGAGGTCAGGGCCTGATGCCTGTTATTTGTATTCTCACTTCCAATTTCCTCATGAATTACAGACAAAGTCCTGTTTGGCTAAAAATGTGACGAATGCAGACTGCATTTAAATTCAGGAGAAACCCACTCTGTTTTGATCTCTGATTAGAAATAAGAGACAGAGACAGAAGCAAAAAAAAATGATAAATGATAAAACATAAGTTTTCACAGCCCTAAACCACCTTCTTCCATCCCCTCTTGGGTGCAAGCCATGTTCCAGGTCAATCTCTGGGTAACCCCTCCAGTGCTGACCTTGAGCTAGTCAGCTCTGGGTATATTAATTCAAGTGGTTGAGTGTCTTATTTTGGGATTAGTATCAAGTGAGAGTAGGTTTATACATTGAGGCTTGCAAAACAGGCAGATCAAACACAGGATTAGAAATAACTGGTCATTGTAAGAAACAGGAGCTCCACAAAACAATTTCAGGGATAAAGTCAGTGTAGTCTTGAGTAATTCTTTAAAATGAATCTGAAAGCCCCAGGAGATTGATAGTGAAAGGCAATCTCATCTTAAGTTTTTAGAATTGTTTGCACATATTTTGTTTCTTTGTTGTCGTTATTTGAATGTCTGTTTTCTGAAAATAGAGTTAGAAATAAGAAGTCATTATGAGACAAAGGACAATATGAACCCTTTGGTTCTGAATTTTCTTCTAAATGAAATTTCAGCTACCTAATTACATCTAAGGAAAATTCTCAAGTTGATGGTCAGTTCTTTAAAAAACACGTAAACAAACAACCAAACAACCCCCCAAACTGAATTTCAATAAAAACAATTTTGGCTATGTTAGAATTTAAATTCCCGTTGTAAAAGCCATGCCCAACACCTCTTTGAATGGAGTATGTGACAACACACTGAACAGTAATGCCAGTGACTCTTGGGATTCATGCCTATTAGTGGGCTTAACTTTCGCTTTTTGCTGAGTAGTTTCAATTTCCTAGTTCTATTAAGGTCTAGTGTAATCTTCAAATGTGAACATCAGTGCCAATAGGGGTGTAACTTGGCGTCAGTTTAAGAAATTCTGTTGGAATTTAAAAGAAATGCTGTGAGTCTGTTCAGTATTTATAATTAGTTGTGCTCCTGTTTGTGCAGTTCTTTATGGAATTGTTTCAGAATATCCTCATGCTCTGCTTGGTTTTGCACAGAGTGCTGTAGCTCATTGTGACATCATCTGTTTCTAACAGCTCCATGGGTATGCCCTGTTTTGTTCTACATAATTGAGAGGTGGCTAATTTACAGCCTCTGGGTCATCTCTGGCTTGCAATTTTGTCTAACAGAGAGAGCCTGTGGCAGACAATTTTAATCTGGATAACACCGAGATACATATTAATGGAAGGTCTACCAAAGACATTTGAAAGGCCTGTCCAGATGAAGAAAGATGTCCTCATCTTAATCCAAAGTAGCATTCAAAGGGGTAATAATGACAGGAAAATAAAAATCGTGTTTTGTGCATCAGTGTGTTTAGATGCGGACCAGAAATTTCCAAGTGTAATCTCCATGGTAATTTAGATCAGCTTTCTTTCTGCTGTGGGACTAAAAATCTGCCATTAAAGGGACCTTTGAGATGTCCTTGAAGCTATGAGCTGGTACCATAATGATAAATGATAATGACTCTGATGGCTGTCAGGTTGTGTTGCCATAGCTCTGTCTCTCAGAATGTTCCTCCCATGGACTAAATCTCCTATCTGGTAAGGGAGTAATATGTTTAGCATACATGCCACTCTTTCTTCCAATTGACATGGCACATGAACTTCCTGCAGACACAGAAAGTGCCCAAAGAGTCTTACCCTATGGTAAGATTTGTCTCTGATGAGGTGAAAGGATAAAGACACAGCAGGTAGCTCCTGAAGTCGATCCTGGCAGAGCAGGGCAGCAAGTACCGGTGTTTATCCTATGAAAAGCACAGGTAGGGACAGTCAAATCTCAGAAACACCACGAGGAACAGAAAAATGCTTCACCCTTGTTTCGCATACCCCCAGACAGGCTATGACTGGAGCAATATCAGCTCATTAGTTCACTAAATTACCTGCCCTCCCACTTTTTGTCTATTTTCCTTCAGCTGTCCTCACAGTCCCCTCTCCCAGCAAATCCACACAGGAGAAGCTACCACCTCCACATAGGCTCCTGTGTGGGTCTCAGGTCACTGCAGAGCAGTAAGAAAGAGCTCTCAGGACTGACACAAGACATCCTTCCCCACAGTGACCCCATGAGGAGGTATTTTTGGAGCAAGTGTTCTGATAAGGACTGAGAGCCTTTGTCTCAGTCCTCATTGCTCAGAGAAGGAATGGCTATTATTTTTTTCCCCAACAATTTCTAATCATAGTAATAGTTACAGTTTCAACAGATGGTTTGACTCATAGAAAACCTCACAAGAAATTAAAAATCACAGGTTGTTCAAAGAGGTAATTGTTACTAGTAGACAAATATTAGGACAGATTTAATAAAGTTTCTTTTGATAGCACCCATCAAATCATTTGTTCTACCTATTGCAACATTTCTAGAAGTTTCCTACCTCCCGGTTTTAATAATTTTCCTGATCTGAAACTCTTAGAAAGACTGTCACCTTCCTTCTCCACACTGGTCTTATTTTTTTTCACTGTGGTGCTGCATTCTCCATTTGTGGGTTGCAAAGCAGAATGCTGTAACTATCTGTGCTCAGGGCCTGAAAACAGACAATTTGGTGCATTAGAAATCAGTTCCAAACTCCATTTCGTTAGCAACACCCTTGGACTGCAAGTTATAAATAATTCCAACAATTCTAAACATCAAGAATATTATGAATTATGAGTTTTTCATTAGAATAACCTGTAGGATCAATAGAAACAGAAGGCGTCTAGATAAGCACATTTCATAATTACTGCTTAGATCTGCATAAATCAATTTACTAGCACACTTCAGGAAAAAAAAAGTTCATTTTTTTAAAGATGTATTAAAATAATGGTAGCTTGATAGAAGGTTACATTCCATCTCCCTTTTAATAATGCCTCTTAAGAAATTTAATTTCAACTTCAAAGGGAGCTACATTAAATATCAATCCTGAGTAAATGGATCTGACACATTTATGTTTCATTATTTTATTTTATTCCCTCCCCTCCCCCAAAGGAAATGAATCCATCATTTTGTTATTCTTCTGTTCATCTTACTCTTTCTTCTGCAAAGATATATCCTTGAAATAATCAGGCTGCTTTGACAATCAGTTAATAAACAGACACTTAAATATTCTTTTCTTGCAGCCTAATAGGCAGGCAATGAGGTTGAAAGACATTGCATAGTGCATATCATACTTGTTCCTTCTCTCAGATTAATCTAATAAACCCACAAGCTCTCTAGTGTTTTTAAAGAGATTTATTTCAGCTGTCTAATCCATCAGTTAAAAACAAGATATGAAAATTCAGGCATTTTGATGTGAAGTTTCTTGTTGTGGTAGGTCTGATCATTCTTTCTTCAGAAAAGTCCCATTTAATTGGGTTCAAAAGAGGGAAATATCATTATATCGTTCCTCATGGCAGCGACCATGAATGAGAATAGTTTTTCCAATGAATTTTAATTTATTGAAAGTTATTTTCATTAGAATGTTGTTGTTAGGAAGTGGTAGTGTAAAACTAAAGAACAAATAGCACATATTTATTCAAGAAGTGGAAAATTAAGGTGCAGGCCTATTTTTCAGTTCTTTGTAGCCTTCAAATGTTTAAAATACTTTGATAAAAAGAGTAATTCAAGATGTCAAAGTAGCTGAAAAATGGGATCAAGTAAAATATGGATTTTCAAAAGGTAGATCAAACAAGACTAACTCAATAACTGTGTTTGATAAGGCAATTTCCCTTACAGAGAAGACAAGAGTTCTTGCTTTTAAAAAAGCATTTTATAGGTTCCAAACTTTAAAAATAAATAGAGAAGGAAAAGAAAATTGGAGGATCAGAAAATTAGTATAATAGAGGAATAATAAATTATAAAGTAAGAAATAAAAAAGAAGACGATGATAACAGTACTGAAAGGTGGTATATGTAGCTTGAAAAAGGTAACTAATACAGTTCATAAAGGTCACATTTTGGAGCTGATTGTACGTAACTTTTTCCATAATAACCTTGTATTAACATACTCCCACTTCTTAGGCCAATAAGCTGATGAAATGAAGACGGAAAACATTGTTAACACAGTTGGTCAGGTTATCCTGACCAACAGAAAGAATTCAAGAACTAGAGTCCTATTTTTAGGATGAACTAAAGAATAATGTAATAAATACATACATATATATATAGAGAGAAAATGTATATGTTTAGAAACTAAATGTGATTAAAAAATTTGAGTTTGTCAGTTGGAAACAACACAAGGATGATATGAATACACTTAAGAGTCAAGTATGGCTGTTCACCATAATGTAGTGCTGCACATTAAAAACTCAAACACAAGCCTATGAAATATCGAGCTACTTATCCATCCTGTTATAGAGGTTGCTGTATAGTCCAGGAAATAAGAGTAGTTGATAAAGTTTTCCCTTTCTTTGCCCATGTAATATAAAAGTAAACTGTGAGACATTTTTTCCTTCTCTCTTTCTGTGACTCAACAAGAGAAATGAGCTGTCTCACTGAGGCTTCTCCACAGCCAAATTCACAATTGCTGATCCTGTGAAGGGAAGAGATCATGTAAAGTTTTTGTTGTTGAACTAAATTTTCCACCTTGTACAATATATTTCACTAGTACAAGTGAGAAATCCTCAGAGGAGGACAAAAAAGAATGTCTCAGCTGCCATTTTTTTTCCTCAGGCTATAATGCCCCTATTATTAAATCTCCCTACAGATATCTGCCTGTGGTTTACCACTAATATTTACAGGTACCTATAAAATAGGATTAAGAGTAATATTTCAGACTATTCTTCTTCAACAACATATTGGCCTGAGTCTCCCTGACATCGCCTATGGCATTAAGAAACAATCAAGTTAAAATTGAGATTGGCAGGAAAAGCAATGTCAGACTGCCTGTGGGGTTATTTGTTCAGTATTATTATTCCATTGAAGGCTGGAAAGCAATTGGATTAGACCTATTTCCAGTCAACCAAAGCTGAAGTACAGTTTATGAATTGCAGGGCCCCAGTTCAGCTATGAGCTGTACATTTTTTTGAAAGGCTTCTTGGGGAAACTGCAGGATACAGATAGGCATAATTAAAACTTGTATCTAAGTCACTTTAGAAGTATGCATAAGGAGGTTGCTCCAAATCTTAAAAGATTATCTTTAAATTATCACTCAGAAACTTCCTTATCATGCAGCAACAGCCTCTTCTCCCTGAACACTTAGAAAGAGCTCTTGAAAAAATGCACTACTCTGGAGAATTACACACTCCTTTCAAATAAGGAAACAAACTGTATATATATGTATCCTCTGGCAGTGTACCTTGGCATCCTTAAAATGCACCCATTTTCATAGGACCCTTTTGAGACAGACAAACAGAAGTAACAAATCCAAGACATTGCTTATGAAGCCTCAGTGGTGCACTTGCTAAGTCATGGGGCTACTGTGGTCAAAGACCTTTTCTGTTTTGACAATCTGACATGTTTCTGTCTTTCTCTATCATTCTGCACAGCCATGCTGACATTTCTTGATGAAAACTACCTCAGTGGAATTGAGAGCACCATACCCTTCCCACAGACACCACCAGCTGTTCCCTCTTTTATGTGCTGAAAGCACTTCATTTTTCCTTCCTGACTGAAACACGTTGCTCCCTTTCCTTTGTCAGCAGCAGGTAGACTGAGAAGCACATGGTGTGTTGGGTACCATCACTGAAAGGGATGATCCAACCCCTGTACATGGTGAGCACTTCTGGAAAGAGCATGTGGAGCTAAATCAAGAGTACTATAATTTGACAGTATGAACATACCTGAAGCATCATTGCCAGGACATTCTGAGTCACCTAAGAACATTAGAATCTGTTTGGAGAGCTAGGACTTGTCTCACAAAACCAGGCTACTGCTCAAACCACAGGGCTGCTTGTCCTCTTATGAGTCTGCTTTTATATAAAAATCATGTTTTTGTAGACTGGGTTTTATTTTTCTCTCTCTTTCCTTTGCAGTGGGCAGAAGTGGACCCCCTGTATTTCTCAGATTTAAGAGTGTAGAAAGGCCATTAATTTCCCCAAAGTCAGTAGCTCAGTGGTACAAGGAGTGAACCTGATTTTCAAAGGCTTCATCACTACTATTGACTGCCTGCAAGCACCACTCAAAATCAGTGTTCTTTTTATCATCTATATCATAAAAAAAGCACTACAGAGGAAATTGTAACTATTCTCTGCTGGTGTGGAAATAATGAAACTGGGCAGTACTCTTCCTAAAAGGGACATTTTTCCTTATGGATTCAGCTCCCGCATATTTGTCAAAGGGCAGTATGTGATAACTTTATTTCCTGTGGAAACTATAAAGTCAGAACAACTATAGAACAAAGAATTTAAGCTCCCTTCTTGTCAGACTTTTCTGGTGGATTTGGTTTGCTTTGTTTCTTTGGGGTTTTTTGTGTTTTTTTTTTTTTTTTTCATTTGAGCTCAGCAGAATATATGATGTTTTATTTCACTGTCAATCAGTGCAAATCAACAAACATGATGATACTTTCACAAGAGGAGGGAAATGGTGCATGCATGTTTATGTGTAGGTGGTGGTGTCATTTTCAGACAGAAGGAGACGCTTGCATTCATGAAACACAAATTTGCTTCTCTCCTGACACCTAATTTTTACCTCATTCCAGGTGGAAAATGACCTTCTCAAATAGCTCCTGTTGATGACTTTCATAAAAATCACGCAAAACAGGGAGAGGGGAAGTTACTTGCAGCATATCCAAGGAGGAGTACATTTGGTTAAGACTTCCTGGAATCACGGTATTTTGAAAATATTCTGGCTGAGCAGGTCTCAGCCTCCTGAAGACTTGAAAGATGGAAGGAAAACTGAATTTTAGCTCTCAGGCATTCTCATACCAGACAATAGAGATAGAAGGAAGGCAAAGGATAAGAGAGAGTGAGGGGGAAATTAATAGAGCTCCATAAGAAAACGAGTAAGGTAATGAGTGAAGCACTCAGCACTAATGCACTGAAGCCCAGAATCCTCAACCAGGATAGAAATTTTCAATAAATTACTTCTCCAAAGACCTGTTTATGTCAAGCAAGCCTATCCATTTTTCATCAGCTACTGCAGGCATCTATTTGTCAAGAGTAATTTAGTCTTACTGAAAGACATGCTAATGCAGGGGTCTCAGATTGAAACTGTTGGCACACCAGGGTACAGCTGGTGGTGATTTAACAGGGTACTTTCTGGGATGACCAGAAAAAGAAAACAAATGATGGGATGCACAAAATATCAGAGAAAAGTCAGGGAAGACTGTTCAGCTACTGTATGGGATGGCTATCCCCAGTAGGGGTAGGGAGGCAGGCTGGACAATTGCATGGGGAGGTCTCACTTGGAATTGCAGCCCATCTAGCATCAGCCCCCTGAGGAGAGAGACTACCTCGGGGAGCAATCACTCTGAATCATTTCATTGACTCAGGACCCAGGAGAAAGGTTCTTTACCTGTCTCTACTGATTTGGATTAAACTTTGTGGTTCCTCAGCTCATCAATTTCTCAAGTATCAAGTGAAGGTCATGTGTATATGTCTGTGCGTGGTGCCCATGTATACCTTTATGTGTGTATATGTATCTATATGTGTGTATATATACATGTGTATTCCCATCTTAATTTACACTTCTAGATTAGAGACTGTTGCCTACTAAGAATATACCAAAAGTATTTTTCATCCAGTGTTTTCTACAAAGTCCTTTGAAAGTCTGTGTGGCTTTTAATGCTCTTCTGAAACACAAATGAATGTTTTGAGATGGTTTCAGTAAAACTGGTTCTTGAATATGCTGTGTCAAGTGGAGGCTAGTAGCAATGGTGTTTGGATGTGGCATGCTCAGAGGATCTGAGTCTCCGGCACTGTTTAGTGGGTAACTTTGATTGCAATTGTGAGCACATCTGGAGAATTTGGATCTCCTGATTACCTGAATCTTAACTTTGACTGGGACTGTCTTCATCCACAGTTTTACGAGTATGAACCAGGCAGTCACTCATCCCTGGGACTGAAGCCACATGCTGCCTGAATAGTTTTATGGAAAAGGTGCATCAATCCTTCATGCCCAGCCCAGGCCTGAGTCAGAATTTGTGCTGGTTGATCCCCATTTTATACAGTTGTTTTTCCCTTAGGAAGGGTCATGGTACTGCCATGACCTCTGTAGTCAGAGAAGTACTAATCTGCTGAGTTCAATCATGGGTCTTCCTAGGAATTAATAGGTTACAGAGACCAGAACCCTGAGAGGGGAAGTAAAACTTCTTTTAAGGTTAACATTGCCTTTAGCAGGTCATTCACTTCTTTGAGAGAAAACTTTAAACCTTGCCGTCTCCCAGGATAAAAGTGCATTCCTGTGTCCTTACTCAGTGGGACCATGCAGGTTTTCTGGCTCCTGAGTACCAAGGCCAGAGATCTGATGCTTGCCACAACTGTGGAGTTCACATCCCCATGGCCATCTCTGCCTGAGCATCATTCCCCAGCAAATACAGGCATTTGAAAATAATTGGGCTTTCAGAGAGACATCAAGTCTGACAAGGGTAAATTTACCCTTTTCAGCTGACTTCTGCAGAAGAGAAATTCTTCCTGGTGTTGAAAATAGCTGCTGTCTGTGGACAGCTAAATCACAGTCAGTCCCTTGGGCTTGATTCTGACATGGGGGCTGTTATTACAGAGATTATAGAACTCTTTTAGCCTTAAGAGCACTGGTGTATCTAATTCTGGGTAACATTTTATGCTGAACATGAGGCCATAATCAGTACATATATGTAGTACTTACTAGCTGAGGCAATGAGTGCTTTTGAAATCACAGGAATGTTCCTGCAAATAAAGGTAAAATGGGTTATATGGTTGGTGAAATCTTTTAAGAACCAACAATTTTTCTGTGAACAGAAAAATCTTACTTTTTTTAGGAATTCAGCTGGATAGTTAGCTTCTTGACTATTACAGTTCTACAGCTTTTTCAAAGTGACACATATATTTTACCTAAGCACACATGCAAAATCTTAAAGTTTAGAATATATATGAAGTCTAATTTACTTTGAAAATTATAACCTTCTAACTTTACACTAAGATCGCATTGTCACTGAGGGATAACTTTGCAAGGAAAATGTGTTCAAATAAAGCACAAGTCTTTTTTCATCAGCAACCTTTATCCAGATGGGAATTCTGCCTGCCTTTTAATTCTGATTTTATTTATTTATTTTGCCCTTCAGGTTGACAAAATCTTTACTATCACTAGCAAGAATGAGCCAAAGGCCTCCTTTATCTTCTCTGTAGTCTAACAGGAAAACTTGGGCCTTACCTCTGGCAGCCTGATCCTCTGTGAAGGTGAGCACGTTTCTGTTTACTCTGTTTTCTGCTGTCCATCACCATAATGGAAATTATTAGGTTAACATGGAAGTTAAAAAAAGTGACAAAGCCTCCATTATTACACAAGAAAACACAGGGTGTTCTTAGACTGACAGAAATGAGGATGCTTATTGATCCAGAGGATGCTGGTTGTTTTTGAAAATATTTGTGATACGCCCCTCTATTTTCTGACAACATTGAACTGGAGGTTATATCCCAATTAAAGAATGTAATAGGTACCAGTGGGGTCTATATCTTATTTACCTCCTATTTTAATCCATCAATACTTTTAAACATCTACAAAATACTGTGTCAACAAGGTCCATGATTTAGTTAGGTGTTGTTGGTAAATGTTTTTCCCTTCTAAGTTTTATAAGCTCTGACACCCAATAATAATCCCGTGTATCCTCATCATCTCTTTTTCACTGTCTTAACATGGTATGTGATTTTTGAGAATTGGCTGTATACTTATGATCCCTGCTATCTGTCTTGCATGTCTCCTTGCATGGCTGTCATTCTAACTTTCCTGATTGAGTTGTCATTCTGTTTTGTGCCCTTCTGAATGTGCCACTTTTTGGCACAGAATGAGAAGAGCTTCACTCAAGAGTCAGGATGATGACGTACCATAGGTGCATGCTTAATAGGCTTTTCTGTTTAGTTTAGGGAAATATTCACGCATGCTCCACAGTTTTTTGCTGAGTTATGAACAATATTCCTTTCAGCAAATCTGCCTTGTTTCTCCCTTTTCCATGCTCTTTGATTCATCCCTACTGGAAGTTACCTCTTGTTGGTTTTGCCACCTTAAATATTCTTCTTTTTGTACTCTGACCATTCTTCTTTCGGTACTCTGACACAGGTCTATTAAGTACTTGGAAGTTAAAAGAAAATATAGGGGCTTTTTTAGACTGATAGAAAAGAAGAGATGGATATGATGAGCTGGGGACAGGCTTAAGGAACTCAGATTTGCAATAGCCAAGACAAGCTGTCAGAAACTTCCTGCTGGACCGATCACTAAATAATACAGCTAGAATTAGTGTCCCCAGTTGCAATATTTTCTGTTGGATTTCACTGGCTGCTTTATCATCACCTCACTTGGTACCATGAGATACTTTATAGTTCCTCCTGTTCTACTCCAGTTTTAGCTGCCTTAGTTTTGTCAGTCCAAATTTTGCATTGTTGACAAAATTTGCCCCAACATTATTCACTTAGTTTTCCAGATCACTTATGAAATTGTTAAGCAGTGAAAGTACCAGTATAGATTCTGATGAGAATCCCATGGTAACTTCTGTACTCTCCTTCAAAAATTAACATAATATTTATTCAATTGAATCTTCTCTTAATTAATACAAGAGAATTTAATAATTTTTAGAGGATTGAAGAGCTTAATTTAAGCCACCGAGGATATGACCTTCAGGTTGTTTCCTGTAGCCATAATGAAGAAAGAGTATATACTGTGTATATATAAGAGTATCTATGGTGGACTCAATGGATCGTGAACTTAATAATCTTTACAGGCCCTTTTTAACTTGATATATTCTGTGATTCCAGGTGTAACTAAGATAAAGGATTAATGTCCAGCCAAGAATGTCTTTGATATTAAGAGTCTATCACCTAAATAGGCATTCAAAACAGAGGAAAGAGAAGATGCATCACCAGTTCTCTTCTGTAGGAATGGAAATAAAGGGAGTGATTTAGATGAATTTATCTAAGGCACAATTGATAGCTCAAGTTTAATTTCTCTATTTACATGTCTCTCTCTCCTTAGAGCAAGTCCCAAAAGTACATCCTCAGCTAGTTCAGGTGTAGATGTCTCCATTATAAATATCTGGAGGTATTGCTTTATCTAGCGTGTGCTAGGTATACCTGCACTTGAGATTCATGCTTAGGCAACAGTAGAAACTAATGGATTTCAAGGTGGGGTTTTTTACAGATTCTTCCTACAAATTTCCCAAGGGAAATTCAGACTTCTGGATACCTTCTTCTAGGTAAACTTCTGGAGAAATTATAAGAACTTTTGTTTAATGTCACCTTTCATTAATTGCCTAGAAATAATGGATCATGGGTTGAAAGTTCTTCTAGAGAAGACCTATAGGAAATGTCAAAGAGAGTGGAGTATAACTGCTTCTTGGGTGATGATACCTTGGGACATCAAACTTAACTGTATTGCAGCACAAATTTAATAATGTGTGCCTAGAATCTAAATAAGGGTCAATGGTGAAATACAGCAAGAGGTGTTTAACTCCCATCAAAGCTCCAGGGCTTCAATAGTGACAGCTGTCAGAATCTATAATTTTATTTTTTATTTTTTTAAATAAAAACTAGAAAAACAGAAGGAAGACTAGCCTGACAATAATATCTGCATGCAGTTTTAGGTAGTGATATTTATTTTTTTCTCAAGACTTTTTTAACTCTTTTTTTCCTTCAATATTATTTCAGAAATACAGCAGAAAAGCAACTTCCAAAGAGAGGAAATGTAATTAATGTACACAGATTTGCTAGTCCAAGAATAATTTCATTATATACTTTCAAATGCAGATTTAAAATACTCAAAGATGGACCGTTAGATTAGACATATGTGACAGACAGATAGATAATTAGTAATAATGACTGTAGTGTAGCAATGAACATTTTAGCTAGGCACCGTGTGACAATTTTGCAGATGAAGTCCCGAACTTGCTTTAGAAAAGTAGTTTTCTTGTTCTGTCTCCCCTGCTTCCACCATTGCCCTCCAGCTTAGAACCAATGGGCATGAAATGATGTTCCTCAAATGAAATGAAACCAGAGCAGCTTCATCCTTGAAGCTACTCAGAAGAAAACATTTAAGATTTAGACTATGTTTACCTTGAAAACTAGAAGTAGTTAACACAATTTAAAGCTTGAAATAGAAACCAAAATTAAATGTACTGCTTAAAGGATTAGACAAGCATCTTCCTGTACAAACAGCATAAACAAGGAAATCGTATTAGCTCTTAATGTAATTAGCTGAACCCAACAGTCTATGGACAAAACCCTTCTATGCACTTCTCAAAAACAACAACAACAACAACAACAAAAATACCAGGGCAATCTCGGGAGGACTTAGAACTTGACAATTTGCATGAATTTCTAATGAGGCAAAATTCATTGAACTGATTAAATGAAATTCTTTCTATTACCTAATCCTCATAACTGCTACCCAGAAGAGATGAAAGCTTTACCTACTTCCACACTGGGAAAAAGCAGCAAAAAAGAACAAAAATTTCATAACCACATCATGACCTCATTTTTTTCTCCTTCTGCTAAGCTACATAATATCTGGAATTGAATTACTTTATTTCTCATTCAGAACAGCACAACCTTGGGAATATTTCAAGCCAGATAAACACACCAGGGACCTGATCCAAAGGCCACTGAAGTCAAAGAGAATTTCCAAATATTTCAATGAGTTTGTATCAGAAACATATTTCATGATATTTACTCATTTGTAAGATAGCATCACTCATTAATTGTTATCAATAGATTTATTTGAAGATGATAATGTAGATTATGAAATTATAAATAAGCGGATACAAAGATATGATTTTAATTAACTATGGAATTACAGTTAGTCTAATTCAGAAATTGGATTTCTCCTCTCATACAAAATTCTAATATTTTGATTCATATTTTGATTCTAATTGTGTAGAATGACAAAGCATAAAACTTCTTTCCTGAAAAAAAATTTTGAACGTAATTCCATTTAGAAATGTTAAATTTTGTTTGAAGTGGGTCCAAAATTAAGTTATCTTACCTATAAAAGTGCAGTATGTGGGGAAATCTCAGTAACAGTGACTGTTCATGAGGCAGGTAGTATGGCCATAAAATCAGTTCCATGAAGGAGAATGTGAGAAGCATTTATGTGTAATATAGTTTCCATTAGCTTATACAAATTTACCCCATATAAAAAAAAAAGTTTTACTTCCATTTTGTTTCCCTTCCTACCTAAGGGGAAAATTGAAAATAGTTGTAACTAATAACATTGCCCAAAATTAAATAGCAATTTTACAGAACTCAGCATTTTTAATGAACTAGTTGTTACTATAATCCATAGGCCTAAAAAGGTCTGTTTTTCTAGGAGCTTTATATTTGATTGTATTACATTGGATTTTCTCCTACATCTTTTACAACCCCACATCCACCCCCAGCCGATAGCTTTATCTCCTTTAAGACTACTTGAATGCCCTTGGTTTCCGTGCTTGATATGAAAAATCTACGTATACAAAATGAATTTGTAGGCATGTTCAGGGCCCACACAATTGTCCCCGGAGGGCATTCTTGACCTGCACCCTGTAGGAGGGCTGAGTGTAGGAGCTCTATGTCTCATCAAGTTAATTTGAAGTTGGCCAGCTGATCAAAACTTAGGCAGGAACAGCAGAAACAGATGGTCTGTCATATACTCTAACTAATCCCATAACCCTAATCAGGTTTGGGCAACCAAACTAAAAACCAGGTTTTGGTGAAAAATTCCTAATCCAACAAGACAGGATTATCCACTGTTATCCACTGGGTTGCAGAACGTACACGTTACTCATCAGGAAATACCAAAGTGAAGAGCAGCACTGTAAATCAAAATAGTACTGAAAACAAATATTGTCTTAGACAGGGTTCCTTCCTCAGCAAAATTGGCTGAAAACTACATGAGCTCCAATTGCAGAAAGACTGATGGTCATTTTATTTATTTGACTAGACAGCTGTTGATCTACCATTGCCTTATGCATCGCTTTTGTAAGGCGCTTGGAGTAGGAATGAGACAATTTTATAGGTTTGCAGAAGTTTGTTGTATATCACGAGGTACAAACATCATATTTCAGGGAACCAACAGTAGCCCAGCTCCTACCATTCCAAGGTGTGCCATCTGGCATGCATTTGTCAAGTAACAAGCAGCAACTTGCTCAGCTGCTATGCAGAGCTCAGATACCCACTTAAGTGACAACGTGCTACACTTCACCCCTTCATAACAATTCAATTCAGCCCATAAGATGGAGTCTACATAGACTTGACACTCTTATTGCATGGAGGTGAATGTCTCACTCTTATTTATTAACCCTCTTGAAATTCCTAGACTTGATCTTAAAACTATCATGTTAAGGAACCTCTTGTTATGACTCATTGCAGACTCCACAGACACATTACAGATCAATCCATGCAGTGCAGTTTGTAGCCCTGACTATTGCCAAGCAGAGTGAAGGAAAGCATTCTCTGTGTCCTGGATACAACCCGAAGGCTTGACATAATCTCAAATTTAGCATGGTTGAGGACAGCTGCTTTTTCTTCCAGTAAAAATCAGTCTCATCAAGTGAAAGAACTATTAAACAAGTTTCCATTCCAATGAGTAATGGCTAATTAAAAGCATTACAGCCAGGGTGTAATTCCAATTGCTAAGCTTGGCATTGAAGTAATTTTATGCTCTGTGGCAACTATTGTGTGAGAACAGTAATTGTACATCTGAAGGAAATAAATACATATATTTTAGCAGGGCAAGAATCTTCCCCAGTTGAAATGGCACTGGCTTTTAATTAGCATCACAAATTGGATTCCAACAGGGAGAACACAGAGGGGCAAAATAGAATAAATAAAGAAATCAGAGAGAGTGCTTTAGTACAGAAGTGTGTTAAATCATGAAAGATATAGCAGCTGTCAGTTGTGGTGGACACATATAAATATTTGCAAAGATTTAGCTCTGAGAAAAAGCAGAAAGAAGCATGCACAAGCACTCTTCTGTGTGTGGTTTGCAAAATACTAACCTGAGTGATTATATTAAACTTTCCATTTTTAGTTCTTTGGGGTACTTTCCTGCTTTTCTGCAGAAACACATAATGGGTGAAATCAGATTTTAACAACAGTGAAATCCTGTCACTGCACACTACTAAAAAAATATGTTGGGTCTGACAGGTAGAAGGAATCTCCTGTGTGATTTTCCTTTATGATGCAGAGTAACAAATTCCATCAGGTGATTTGTCTCCTCTCCCACCCCACTGAAGCATGGTGCTGCCAGCTTAATAAATACATCTCATCGAAAAAGCGCTCAACTTGATTTAAAATTTTAAAGTGATGGAGCATCTACTTTGTTCCATAGTAAATTGTGCAAATGATTAGTTATCACGCCTGTTGAAAAAAATCAAGCTTTGTTATGAGAGAGAATTTGTCTGGCTTTCACTGCTGATTTCCAAGTTTTATTCTGCCTTTTTCAGGATATCTTAGAATTCTCTCAGGTATGAGAAATATCATCTCCGTATGTAGCCCAATTTCTTGGTTGCTTATTATGTGACCTAGCACTCAGATGTACTAAAACCATAAAAGCATTTAAAGGAGTCTAGCTTGTCTATCAGTTCAGATCAGTCTGAAGAGCAGACCCCTATGGAACTAAACTTGAGATTTTATTAAGGGGAAAAAGGTTTATCAAGTTTTTTTTAAAAAAATGGGTTTTGTTTATTTCCAGTGAAATTATTCTTGAACAACTGTTTGTTTCCCAGTTTAACCTCTTCTCATGCTTATATTTCTGCTATAGGATTTCCCTACTGTTCCAGCTGAGAATATGAATTGTTACAGCTAAGAATATCAATTCTTTTGTCAATTCTTTTAAAATTCTTGAAAGCAAATTTCCAAAGTGTGGAGAGTGAAGCAAGGATGAAGTGTTAGGATTTAGATCTTCTCTTACTGGGCCTCCCACATATATCATTTATAACCTTGGATTGATCATATAATCCCTTTGTCTCCTCTCATGTGTGAAGACAATAATTTTTTACTACATCCTGAAGTTGGAATGAAAACATTTCTGTAATTAACCCAAAGCTATATATTAATGACGCTTGTAAGAGTATCTAATCAGAGATGCATGAATATTTCAGATTCAAATGAAAGAGTAGCTATCATTGTATATACTGCATTATGTACAAACTCTTTAAACTGTAGTTTGTTCATAGTCTAGATAATTCAGATGAAAATAGTGTAACTGTGGGGTACACATTCAGCTTTACTGGCAAGTCTTGGAGAGGATATTTTTCTCCTTGCAATGGATTAGCTGTGGAAAGCAACTGGAGAGCTATTGACTAAAATAGCTCAGATGCAGCAGGACAACATATCTGAGGGCACCCATAGGCCCTGCGTCTTGTCTGGACTGGGCTGAACAAGGCCATGAATTCGAATGTCCCCTATCCAGATATAAAATTATCTCCCAAATTCTAGAAACCTCCATGTCAAAACTGAAATTAATAACCTTGCATGAAGTTTTAACTTCTGTGACTTTGCACTCTTCAGCAGCTGGAAAAACATTTCTGATGGAAATTTCCATCTATCTGTATCCATAGACATTCAATGCAGTTTTTATTCAGAGTTTCTCTCTATCTATGGGGACTTAAAAATTATACAAAACTAGGTTTTTACTCCTTTAAAGATAACTAACGGCTAAAGGAGAAAACTATTTTTGAATGTTTTTTTAGCAATGTTCACATTTTCTCAAGCTCATACTGTACTGTAAGAGGATTCTCATGTTATCAGAATCAAATAATTCACATCCTTGTTCAGCACAAGCAGTGAAGAGTACTGTCTATAAATCCCTTTGGATTACCACATGGCTTTGAGCATGCAATAAATCTTTTCCCCTATCCCATCACCTCCTAATCTGCTAAAAGTCTTCCAAAAGATCAGAACCATTAAGATGTCATTTTATAATGGAGGAATTATAGCCTAATTTAACAAACCTTGTCCTGAGGTCTATAAACTAGGACTCAAATGTGAGAAAGAAATCCTGTGTTGAATTCAATCACTGCTTGGGATTCGTTGCTGTGAGTGCCCATTCACTGGCTGACTAGCTGCCAGCCTTGCAAACTGGCTGAATTTCCTCACCAGGTTTAAGTTGTTCTGTTTCAATAACTGCTGTTCTTAATCTTATTGCACCTTTTTTTTTTTTGGTCCAACAAGTGACCCAAATTGTGGAATGTCCTTGCAAATTCAGTAGTAGTAGTAGTAGTAGCAGTAGTAGTAGTAGTAATAGTAGTAAATTTGCAAGGGGATTCCACATTCAATCATAAATATTTAATTATTAACAATATTAACAGCAACAACACAAACTCCAATAATAATAACAATAATAATAATAATAATAATAATAATAATAATAATAATAATAATAATAATAATTCCCCGTGCAGGTTAGATTTTTACCTTCTTTACCTGTTTCAAAGTCCAAAACTTCTATAGAAAGGTTTGTAATTCTGAAAATGGCTGTTAAACCATCAGCAAGCAGCCTTACAGCTTAGAAATTCATAAATCTGACCTTTCTTCTAGTGTTCTGTCACTTGAGGAAAAGGAGGTACCTCCATACCTCACGTAAATGTATGTGTATGGCATTCAGCACTGGCTGAGTCCCAGATGCATTTAATATGTGCAGCACTCCTTAAAAGTAATGAACTGGGCTCATACATATTTCTATACCCCATGATTTTTGTGCAGTCTTTACTTCAGTCCGCCTCTCATTACCATAGAGTTGGTTGACTGGATGAGAGTGTAATTAGGATGAAGGTGTTAGTGGCTAGTAAGGGGGCTAGCAAGCCCCTGAGGAGCTTAAAAAATAAATTGCTTCAATATTCCTTTCTCATACACACGATTTTCATGTACACTGCCATGTACAGTCTAGAAATTGGTTAGGTTTCCATGGAAATTCTGGAAATTGGACAAGCGAGAGCTGCTTATCACATCTGATTTCTTGCCATTTACAGATGCCTTTGCCTAAGGTGGCAAAACAGTAAAGATTGCCCTTTTCTTCTCTCTGTCTGAGCTCCAGTTTGGCATCACCCTCACTCTTCGAGAGCCTGAAAGAAATATGTGTATGTGTGAGAGGATTCTCTGCTTGTAGAAAATCAAACAAAAACCTTTGGTGGTTTCATGAAGGACTGGGTCATGGCTGTGGTACTGCTGAACAAATTGAAGGGTGGCTCTGTCCAGCCCTAAGAATCAGTATCATTTCAAATGTCTTCTCTTTACAATGGTAGCTTTTTTTGTATGAAAATTGATTGCTCATGCTCAAAGCCTGCATGACTGTAAGCTATGGCAAGAGTCATATATTATTAGTCCCTTCCCAGATTTGAGCTAGTGTTTGACTAGCTGACCTCCTCCGAGACAACAGTGAATTATTACACAAGCCAATGACACACAGCACAGCAAGGCTCTCCTGTTCATCTCTTCTAAATTTCTTAGCCATTAATTCCACTGACTAACCTCTTTATTACAGCATAATCTTTCTTGGAATTTATAATAAAAAGTTCTGTGAGCAAAGGCAGAAAATGAAATCATGACTTCAGCCTAAAAGTCAAAGCGCCTACAACCTTCTTTTTATTTAAGTTTCTCTGGCTTGTTCAGGTCCTGAATGAAGCCTTACAACAGTTTATACCCACTTTAAGGAGAAAATTAAGGGACATTACTTAGAGAAATAGCTTAGGTGTTGAGGATCCTTGAAGTAATTCATCTTTGTCCTACTGGTTTTACTGTGGTCTTATTGTTGCCAAAACCTTTCGTAAGACCATGGGCCAAATGAGTTTTTTCCAAGATGTTCCCTTCAGAGATGCTTTCTCTCCACGTCACCAATGCTGGGGCACTTGTATCCCAGTGAAGTACCTTTTCTGCAGTGCTTTGCACTGGATGGCACTGAATCCTTCTGGACAAGTAACTGACATGTCCAGTATAGACCATACAGAGTGAGAGCAAAACATCATAGGATTTACTGTATACTGTCAAATCAGGGAGTGCAAACCAGAACCAGGTTCTGAGCTTAGGAAGCAATGGTATGGTTAAGTGTAGGTGAGTGGGCAGCGAGAAGTGTAAAGAGGTGCATGATGAGTTATTCCGTCCTCACACTCAGGACAAACTGTTAATAGCCACAGAAAACTGGAGCCACCTTCTCTGCTGCTTCTCTGATCATCATGGGGGACTCAGTGGCAGTAATGAAAATCTTATCAATACAGCACAACTGAGTGGCATTTTGAACTTGTTGTGGACTACCTATTTCCTCTTGATTTCATCAGAATCCCTCCTTCTCCCAGGAGCTGTCATCAGGAATTCTTAATGCTCATCAGAGACTGATTTGCTGAATGACACCATTATTGTATTTAATATTTTATGACAGGAACTTAAATTGAAGTTTATGGATCAAGTCACCAAATTCTCCTGTCATGTGGCTCCTGTTTCTCTGAGTTCATGCTTTTATTGTTGATGTCTGGGCTATTAATGAGAAATACCATGCATATTATTTATTCAGTATTCAGTACTCTCAGTGCAGCTGTCTAGCACTGCTTGATGAAAGGACATTCACATAAGGCAAAAGTACATTTTTGCATACAATAAACAGCTTACACTCATATATATATTTATATAAAAAAATATAATTGTAAAATAAGCGTTACAACAGCAGATAGTTTCATGCAATTCCATTCAAAAAGTACCACTACATTGCAGGGTTATTTCACCTGGTGCCTGGTGCAATGTTTATGATCTTACCTCTTGGGAACTATTTCTGCCTTCTTTATAGGCATATATATGATTTAAATCTTGTTTCCCACCACCAGTTAATCTCGGGAAGAAACTTTAAAGCCATTCAACCACTGTGTCCAAACAGGACTCACTCTTGTGAAGCAGTTGTAAGCTTGGTTCCATGTATTTAACCATAAGAATAGTTTCATTGTCTTCAAAAAGCACTTCCATATTTTCCATATTTCTGCAAATATCTTATAGATTTAAAAAATTGGTTGGAGGGCAGATATTTTCTTCAGCTTGATTAACCTTCTTCAATACATTTATGTGCATCTGCCCTTCCCTCACTATCATCCTTAGTCCTGCAGATACCCACACTTGTTTTAGATGGACAAGGCTACTTGAATAACCACTGCAAAGAGGTTTTAAATTGAGGTACCCCTTCTGCCTCATGCTTCCCTCCTGCTTCTCAGGATCTGAATAACTCTCATGTATTGTCCTAGGCTGGAAAAAAAATGTAGGGTAACCACAAAATAATAAAGACACACTCAAACAAATGCCCTCAGTCAAGTGCAATGAAAATCTAGCATTTGCATTTGATTTCTTGAATTGTCAACAAACACTAATCATACCTCATCTTCAGCAATGAGGTACTGCCTTTCAGTGAAGAACTGCCCACTTGAGTTCTTGGGTTGCCTATGTCAATCACCCTCAGCTTTTGTTAAGCAAGTGAAATAATTTAGTGTAGCCACGTCTGAAGGCTATTTATGCTATCCTGCATGACTTTAAACACCATCACATTAAAAGTGTTCGCACAGTCAATCCTCTTCAGGTTTTATAAATTGATTTTGAGAAGCTCACAAGAGCAAACATTCTTATGAGGTCAGACTCAAAATTAACCAAATACGCAGAGTAACTGGGTGAAATGTGGGTGTCTTCTAATGTACAAATGACAAAACTAGAGTTGACTTTGGATGTAATTTCTAAGTCTTTCCTATAAAGGGTGCACTATTTACTAGCTGTGGGAAGATCTTATCAGAGTAGTGGGAAAAGTAGGTTTACTGTTCTATATTTGTAGGAGAAACCCAAAATAGGCTACAGTTGCAGGATTTATTTAGGACTGATTGGAATTACAGAGCACGGGCAACATCCTTCCTGATCTCCAAGGATATGATGTACCTCCCAGGAGGATGCATGTTGCCAGCAATAGTGCAATAGTCCTTTGGCAGCCAACTCATGGGACCTAATCAAGGACTAGGAGGGTGGCTGTCAATTGTATGCAAGTAAAGGCCTCTAATGGGATTGGAAAGACTCACTTGGTACTTCTGTAAAAGTTCCTGGAAGCCACCCATTTTCTCTTCATCTTCAAATTGGGCTCTAGATCTTGAGAAAGTTGATTCTCTTCCAATCCCTTGGATTTTAGTCTGGTCAGGACTAGGAAAGGCTATGAGAAAAGACCATGAGAAAAGGCCATGGTCTCAGTTCAACTGCCCAGTACAGAAATCAACAAACACTGAACAGCCTAAATAATCTGGCTCTCCACAGTAAAATAAACTGACTTTCTACAATGTCTAAAAGAGATTCAAATTTTTCTGAACCTGAACTACAGGTATTGGGTTAGTTATTACTGACAGTAGTCTGACTCATCCTGTAACAAATGATCACCTGGCTGCTTCACTTGAAAATCTTTAAATTGCTGTGGAAACCTTTTTGTTTTCCTCTTGCCCAGAAGCAGTGAAGAATAAGATGTGTCGTGGTTTGGACCTTGTGTTTCCCCTAGAGGCTAAGAAAAGTGGTAGACCCCAAGGGGTGGAAACCCCTGGAAGTTTTGGAGTTCTGTCCAATGGGCGCTCCTGCAAAAATGTCAACATCCCACAAGCTCACCGGAAAAGAAGAGTTGTAGTTTGGTTGTTGTTGGAGAGGTGGCCATGTTGTAGAGCCACGAGGAAGGGGCTCTGAGCCCCTTGGGCCCTCTGGGGCCTCCCAGCCCCTGGCTGGGGGCTGCAGGGACCTGGAGCAGCATAAAGCTGGGCTAGGTGCCTGTAGTTATGCCGGGAGATGTTTTCTCCATGGGCGCAGAGCAGCAGCCGGCTCTGACCAGAGAAACGGTGGCAGAGAGCCAGAGCAGATAACACCTGAACTGAAGGAGCAGCAGAAACAACATTGCAGCACCGCAGAGAGAAGACTCCTGAAAAAAAGAGCCGAGGAGAAAGAGAGCCAGCAGTCTGAGAGACAGAGTTCTGGGGGTAAGACTGTACCAGATCCCCTAAAACTCCCTTGAGACCCCTCTTGGAGAAGAGGGACATGGACTCCTATTTAGGAGAAGAGTTTTAGACATGCAGCACCGGAGAGAGAGAGGAGCTGAGAAGCTCAGAGCGTCCTGGAGTTGGACCGGGACGGCCAGAGGAATGCGGGGGGAGTTGACCTTGGCTCTCCCCCCCCCCTTGCACTGCTGCCACGGTGGCAGCCTGAGAGACAGGGCACAGAGGCCCTGCAAGGAGCTGAGTCTCCTGGAGATACCAGACCGTCACGAAGACCCCCCCCGTGTCTTCGTGATATGACGTGGTGATACGACCTTGTCTGGGGTTACGAAGCCCACGGAAGACCCCTCGGTTGGAGGCGATGGGGCCGAGAGAGGCTTGAATACCTCCTTCGTGGATGCTGGCAGAAATCCAGCTATCAGCTGCTGCATGTGGAGAAGGCAGACAGACTGCTGCCTCAGAAGATGCTGCTGTTCAAAGACTGAAAGGGATCTGCCCTTCTTTCCCTCCTGGACTATTATTTGGAGGGGAGAAGAGATCTGATCCACTGTAAATACTATATGTCATGGTAGAGATAGTTGTGATCATGTGTATAATGTGATATGGTATTTATTTGTACAGTCGTTGTAATATATTCCCTTTCCCCCACTTTGGGTCTGGTGTGTGTTTTGTCTGGAAAAGCCCATCTCACATTAGGTTGAGATGTGGGAGAGGGGATGGAGCTAGGGAATTGGATTTTGGGGCCATCTCAAACCATGACAGATGTCAAATGAACACTAGGCTTCTACAGTAAAAATAGTATAATAAGAGATGATGTTAACGCTGAATTCTCCTTTCAGATATGTCAGAAAGGAATGGCAAAGATAATATTCCTCTCATTATACCTCATCAGGTCACACGGTGCTTAGCTTGCAGACTCTTCCTGATAGCAGCAAACCAACTCCATCTCAAAAAACTGAATTTTAATTGTGAGGAAATCTGATGTATTATGACAGAGATAGGTAACCTAAGAGCACTACAGTCTTCCAACTCAACCATGTTGCTGGCACATTTCTCTTCATGATGTTTCTTCTTTTTCTGATTTCTGAGGTTTTATGATTGGTGGATTTTTGGTTTACTTTTTTCTTTCTGAGTCAAAAACATTTGAGACCTGAAAAAAATTTACATTCTGATGGCATTTTTGTTGCCTTTTAGTTGCACTGACTAAAAGGGGAAATGAAAGCAAAGCTACACATCCCTGCGAAGAATTTTCAGATGAGGATATTACATGGCAGCAGTGCCAGCAGGCTGTGCAAGAGGTAACATTCAAGAGCTGGATCTGGAACAAAACAGGTATTCCAGGGGATGGAGTTCCTCTTGTGCTTTCTCACAGAACTGAGGGTGGGAGAGTCTGAGTTTGGCAGAGAGTGGAGCTCAGAAGTGGGTCTTCAAGGCTCAGGAATCCCTCTAATCATCAGCTCTTTCTAACACAAACTTTCCATGTCCTGGACCACTGGAGCAGGATCCCTGAGAACAAATGACCAAGTGCTTTTGAAGAGTACAGCACCCACAGGCTAAGCCCTCATGAACTGACTGCCTCACCTAAGGTCCAAAGAGAAGAGAAAAGCCAAGAGCAATTTTTGCCAGCAAGAAGAGAAAGTTGAGAGATTGAGCCACTCCTAAAACTATTAATTCTCCATGTGCAAAGTAATATTTTATAATTAGGACAGACACCATTTTTCTCAGTGCGCAGTGAAAATTCAGGGGAGGCAACATTCACATCACAGCTTACTGGCAACCTTTAAACAAATGCATCTAAAAAATAAAGACAAGAGCTTGTAATACTCTTCTTAGCAGTGTGAAGAGTAGAGTCTGATCCTGTTTTCACAGCAGGAATTTGTTCAAGGTTCTGTTTAATTATTGTCAGGAGCTGCAGGGTTGTTCTCCCAGAGAATTAGCAAAAGAAATGTCACAGCTGGGGAGTCACATCGAGAGTTCGATTAGGCTCCTTTCACCACTCTAGTCTTTGAAAAGTACATTTGACATAATGAATGTAGAATGTCTGAGAACAGATCAGATGACAAGAGGAAAGAATACCAGATTTCCTTTTCCTATTGAGACAGCTGTAGATCTATAAGCTTACCTTTTTTTTGTATTTGATAAGTATCCTAAAATAAAACGTATAGCCATTCCCTGCCCCCCTAACTTTCTAACTGAGGGATCCAGTATTGTATTGGGTTTGCATGGCAAGGTTTTGGTAGTTGGAGTGGGGAGGGCAGGCTACAGGGTTGGATTCCATGGGAAACTGCTGTAAGCTCTTGGCATGGACCTCCAATTACGTGACTCCCATACAACAAGAGTCAGACAGAAGTTACATTATATCATGGTAGATATAGTCCGAATGATGAAATCTCCCACTTGGAAAGAACTTGGTATGAGACAGGTCCACCATGACTCTCATGGGGCTTTGAGATATTCTGGATTGCCATTTCTCCATTGGAAACTGTACTTAATGTGTTAGTACAGTTCAGCTAATCTAATTATTGCCCTCTGAGAAGTCTGAAAATGCTTTATTTTTTTTAATATATTGAGTTAAAAAAAGTAACCAAACAATTTTCTGTAGGAAAGTACTTACTTATGGAACTTGTTCCATCAAATTTTCCAGCAAGTTCTATTACTCAAGCTCATGATTCAGACTTTTAACCAAGCCTTGCTTAGCAGCTGTAAGATTGTAAATTACCTGCAAGTTCCTCTTGGAGAAGGACCCCTTACTAGTTTTGCTTTGACACTACTTTGTTAGGGAAAAAGGTATTTTGAACCAATCCTAAGTGGCACAAATCAATGTAACTCCAGCTGGGATCCCGCTAATAAATTCAGCTGTACAATGTGAGCTTGGTCTTGCTGTCATACATGATATTTCTTGCTTTAAATTCTTCATAGAAACTTGTTTTCACTTGTTTCTCTTTTGCAGAAAAAATAGCATCTACTACTCTAACTGTTCAGAGAGTATAGGTGTTTAACTTCCAGACACCTATAATTAGATGAAACGATTTCTCACCTAAACTGATGCTCTGCACTTTCTCTGTAGTTTAATGGTAGGGACAAAGAAAGGGAACATACATCAAATGACTTAGTCTTAAGTGAATCCTAGAACAGGAAAAATTGCTTTTTGCGTGTAAATCCCTCTTCTCATTGATTGTAGAAGCCGAGGTCTCTGCTTCAGACTAGATACTCCCTGTTTTGGTGGCTAAAGAGAATTACAAAACAACAAGCCAATTACAGTGCTTGTAATTGAACCAACAAACATAACTTTTAGATGTTTTTAGTACCATACAAAGATTTACATTGTTTCATAACTTTTTTTCAGCAATGTTGACTGTAAGGACAAGGGACACTTTGAGAGAGAGGTTGAAAAGTGACTACTACTAAGGGCTGTGAGAAAAGAAAGTCAGATAAATCCTCTGGCTAAAAAACTGAGCCTGAAACTGCCTTTAAAGGCCCCTCAGCCCTTCATGGAACTCCACGTCTGACTTCCCAGCCAGGCAGTGCAGCAGAGTGAGAAGTGTTGATAATGTCCCTGCTCCATGGTGGTAAACGGGAACACACTGAACAGCTTCTCCCCAGAGCCTTGCAGATCTCAGTGGTGCAGGGCTGAAAATGCTTCATCTTGAGGGATTAATGGTTCCCTTACTTTTTACTGCTGGTGAACCCAGTTATTTCAGCTCTGTTTCTGCTACTTAACTTATTGTTTTCCAAAGTATAAGTCATTCGTGGCTTTCTGTAGACCTATAATGCAGTCTCAGAAAGCATTTCAGGGGATAGGGATTTGATTAGGGTGATGCATTTGAAATGTCAGAGGTCTCTCCACCTCATCTAGAAGAAGTGGATAGAGTTGACAGATGTGCCCCGTGATAATGGGAACAGCATTATTCTTACAATATTTTTATAAACTACCTCTGTTTATTCTATCCCTCCCCCTCTCCTTTTATTTTTCTCTCTCCTGGAATAAACAGTAGCACAATACAGGAAAATAAATAAGGAAATAGACTTGACCTGGGTCACTTAACTTGTTTATTATTATTATTTTTTGGTATTTACATAATCTTTTCTCCAAACATTCCTCTAGTAGGACCATAGAAATATCCACACACATTTTCTGGAATAATTGTTGATCTGCATAGATGAAATTCTAAATTCTTCATACTAATATTTTTTCTTACTGTTCCTCTGAATAGCTAAAATCTGGCTAGAAAGTAAAGTGTCAGGTCAGAAATCTGGTACAGTTTTAGAAAAGGAGGCAGTCTGGAATTTCTGGGGAGAGTATTTGGGATGACTGAAATCGCAGAGATGAAAGACAATCGTGAAAACTTTATTGCCAAGGCAAAAGGAGGTTTCTGTAGCAAGAAAAGCTCTAAGAAGTTTCAGTTTTTAGTTTCTCGCTTGATTTTCCAAGGGAAATCAGAGCCCATCTGATGACTTTGAAACTTCCAGTACAACAATGTAATCTGCAGGACCAAAGCTGTACATATATTTAGACTCCTAATTCCCTCTGATTTTTAAATACTTCTATACCACCAGGGACCTGGGCTTACTAGTCTAGCGCTAATTCTCTTAGTATTTTATTAGGCACATTTGTCATGCACCTGCCAGTGGCTCTAGGCTTCCTGTGATTCCTTGGAAAGGTTACATCTGGGCTTCAGAACCATGTCATTCTCTGCAGCCCAGCAGAAAGGACAATCAGAGGATACCATTGACCTAGTGAAGGCTGAGTGTCTTACCTTCTCTGTGTTGATGGATATAAAGTAGCTCCGCTAACTTCTTACAAGAGAAAATGTGATACCAGCTGGTTTGTCTTCATAGCTATTCCTTGTCCCAACCCCAGGGAGCCCTGCCCAGCAACAGAACCTTTTTGTGTCATCTTGTAGCCTTCAGATAGCTCGGAGGAAGCAACATTCACAAAGGTTCCAATATAGTGGAGGGAGTTGAGTGAATGTTGACACATTTCCAGTTTTCCATTACTGATACAACTGCTAGACAACAGCCTTCATTTAATGTTCAGAATTCCCCATAACCTTGTGGCATGCTTTTCTGAGCTATTTCTATGGTACTGTGGGAAATAAACTTTAATTAAGGTCCATTTCAGTGAATTTATTACATCAACTCTTCACTTGGAATGATGACCCTTGTAAACCAACATTGTAAGAGGTGGGCTACAATCTCACCCAGACATTGTCTGTTTTGCAGCTACATTCACCAGTTCCATAGGTGTGTGTCAGGAGATATCATCTTTTACTGAGATAATGGACTTGTATTCCAGACTGGTATGTAACAGGGAGCCTCAGCCACTACCAAGGGTTGGTAAGGATAGATATTAAAAGTAAAATGTAGCAAGTCTTTTAGGACACTTTAGACCACCAGGTAAGCAATAAGCTATTATGCAGTCCTCATTTTGGAACGTTTCTCATCTGTTTCTGTGGACTAGCCTGGATAAAAGCCTAGTATGCTGCAGCTGCAGGCTGGCTGTAATTTGTTTGATAATCAAACAGATACAGTCCTTCTTTCATATTGCTCACGAGGGGCTCCTAATAAATATTTGGAAAACTGTGCTTTTAACCTTCCCCAGGCTCTTTCCTAATCCTTTTCTTTTGGTTTTTAAACAACAAGAATATAAAAGATTTAGTTCCCAGATTTTCATAAGAAGTCTGTTTTAGTATATCACAGCAACTCTTGATTTACAGAGTGTTTTTTGCCAGAGCTGCCCTAAAAATATTTGCACAATGACGGCACTGTTTACGCGTATCTACTTGCTCCTTCTGTCTCTCTCCTCTTTCTCTCTCTCATTTTAATACATTGGCTACAAGTACCTGTTGTGGGAGGGCTCTATAAAACCTAGGAAAAGGGGGACTGTTTTTCCTGATTTGTTGTGGTGCTCTGAGACTGAGCCTTCCCTCTTTTTTTTCTTTTTTGTTTTTTTTTGGTTTTTTTGTTTGTTTGGGTTTGTTTTTGGTTTTGTTTTGGTTTTGGGGGGTTTGTTTGTTTGTTTTTGTTTTTTATTTGGTTGGTTAGTTGGTTTTGTTTTGCTTTTTTCAGGTGAGAACTTCAATTGCTTTACCCAGACATGACATTTGGGTGTGACAAGAAAGGTATGTTCTCGTCTTGCCTTTCTTGTATTCTTTATGGTTTTCCTACTGGAAAAGATGCCTCTCAACCCGTGACCTTATTCTAAATCTATGAGCTGGATTCTTTTAAGATTTAATGTTTAAAATGCTATGGTTTTATTAAAACCGTAAATGACAAGACTTCAAAGGCAATACTCAAGCAAAGTAAATGCATTACCTCTCTGGAAAGCAGGGTGATGATAGTTGCCTTTCATTCAACTACTAAAATACAAAGACTCAGAAGCATCTATCTAAATTTTTGGTGTTGTTTTAAAAAGAGCTTTGACCTCTTCTTTGTCCTTGCTTTAACCAGTTTTCCAGGCTATACTGTAGTGATTCCTGGCACTGAGATTCTCTGTTTTGTGAAAAGACAGTCTAAGATATGCTAACTTAGCATTAAGTTTAGGTAAATATAAATATTCTAGGAGCCTAAACAGTAGTGTTATTGTAGCCAAGATCGTGTGATGGTACAGGCAAACAAAGTCTGTCAGTAGAAGGAATTCTTTTGTTAGGAAAGCTGGTATATTTGAAAAAAACAGAAAAACGTTGGGTACACTAGCATTTATTCAGGCCTTGTAGAAATTCATGTATCAATTATAATAAAATGTTTCTTAATTTTTGCTCTGTATTCCTTCTATTGTTTATTTATATTGGTTTGCCTTTTGGGCAGATGCTGTCTGCTGGCACTTACCTTACAAACTGCCTATCACAGTGGAGTCAATGAGGCTCAGGGCAGCAAGGCAGTGGACATAATTACAACAGCTTGTACTTTATGTTCCACTATATTTTCAAAACCCTTTTTTTCCCTGGATTTGCATCCTCTTGTGGTCATTATGTAGCTTGCTTTAATTTGTAGGGGCTTCTATAGTTTGTTTAGGGGAACTGTTACCTGATGCTTTAAAATTTAAGATTTTAAAATCAGGAGTCAAGCTGCCAGGATTGTCCAGAAAAAATTTAAGAATGGTCAAAAAGAACATTTGCATTTCTCTGGTCCACTAGAATATACAACACTTCATTAGGTAACTGCAGCCCTGGGACTTTCGCTCTGCCCCCTTTGCACAGTAAGTGCATTTCAAGTGTGTGTATTCCCCCTGCTAGGGCCCATAAAATTGAGCGACAGTGGGGAACGTGCCATAAATGTGTAGTAGCCACTTCTGAAGTAGCCGCTGGCCAATTTAATAGATAGTTAGCAAGTCAGGAATGGGAAAATAGTACTAGTTTCGTATTTTAAAGGCAAATTTGGCTTTTTTAATTGCTCTCTCATGTGAGAGCATTGGAGTTATATCCGTACCATGTGATTTTTGGGCAGGTTTGCTTACATAGTGTTTGTTAATGGAAAACAAACAAAAAATGCAGCAAAGGGAGGTGACATAGCTACAAATTAAGGATATTTCCCTTAGAAAGCTTCTACACCCTCTTTTGTCAAGTGGCTCCTGATCTGCTTCCCCACGGTGCTGTTTGAAGCTGACCTTGGAAAAGGGAGTCTCTTCTTGTGGTAGTATCCAGACCTTCATCCATCCAAAGGGACCTAGGAACAGAGACTGCTCAGAGTTTAATGATAATATCTCTATAGCTGCTAATCAGTGCTGTTTCAATCTTCCTTCATCTCTGGAGTTGAGGTAAAAAGACAGCTAGGTTAATTGCTGTGGTCAAAAGGTTACAGTGGAGAGTGTTAAAAGGTTATTATGCACTAAGTGTTAATGGTGCAATCTCTGTGGGGATGATGAGTGGGTTCTCCAATTTCCTTTAGGTATGGAAAAGTTTAGAATGCCAAAAAACAGCTTACATTTGAATACCTTGTCAAGGCATTTGAAATTAGTCTTTTTTTTTTTTTTTTGCTCCAGTGCTTATTAGACAGCCTGCATTCATGCAAGTCAGCAGACACTAAATATAAGAGAAAAATATGCAATGAATTCTAGATGGAATTCATAAATGAAAACCTAATTAATATTACTGCTGTTATCATCTCCCCAAAATTGGTGGTCTCTGATAAATATCAACATGTACTTTAAAATTGAGTCAGCTTGTATTTTTGGCCCCCACACAGACCCCACATACCAGGGCAGGCAACCCACCAATTTCAGTTGAGTGCAAAGAGTGTGTCACTTGTTTGGGTCTTTTTTCTCAGCTACAAAAAGGAAACAGAACTTACCCGTTTGAAATCTGCCTTTCTTACCCCCCTTTCTTACACAGGGAGTCAGATCCCTTTGAAAAATATATTATTCATCCAGCTATAGTAGAAACAGAAATAGAAATCAAGCAATAGTCAGTTTTCCAGCAGAGCAAAAAGCAAAATGTCACAAAATCTGCATCAAAATGGATAAATGCATTAGTTTGATTACATCCTTTTCACTGGGATAATAGAAAATGATACTAGCATAACATGAATGAAAATAATTTAGGTCTGATTCAAATTGAGATATAGCTGGGGATGCTGGAAAGTAATTCCAATAGATGTGCCTTAAGGAAAAAAAAAGATTTTTATAATGTTATTTTATTAAGTGTCTGTCTTCTATGATTTTTCATTTAACGTATCCAAAAGCTCTAGTATTTCTTTATAAGAGCTTCATGGATACCACCACCAGCTTCTTAATTTAGAGCAGTTCAGTGACCCAGCTGTTGCTACAGCCCCAGAAGGGGTGGTGCTCTCACAGCTGGGGTCAGTAAATGCAGGAGTGTCACCCTCCTGGTCAGTGAGATGGGGGGTCCAATATCCCAGGCTGTGAGAGCTGAGAGCTGACTACAGCTGCTGCAGTTCACAGCAAGCTCCAGTACTGCAGGAGATTGTGACTAAAGAATGGTCCAGAATATCAGATTTCTGTGTCTTTAAAAGACCAACAGCACAGATGTGAGGAGCTAATAGATTTTTTTTGTTCACTAGAAATACAGTGCTCACATCTTTTGGTGTGCTTTGTGATAAATATGTCTCTTTAAAGCTTGTAGACCTCTGTTCACAGTTTCCAACTGAGGATTTGCTGTTGAAGACCTCTGCTGAACAACATTTGGAAGCAGGGATATAAAATCTCCTGGACTTGAAGAATACTGGTGTTTGGATTTCTTTCTTTCACTCTGGGGCCAGCAAACTTAATGTACCATCTCTTACAGCTATAAAGCTGGGTAGATTTATTCAGCTTCCTAAATGGCCCTATAGGTAGGAGGAAGATCCTAATGATGTATGACAAGACTTTCATTACAAAATAATTTCATTTGCTTCATGTGCATTAAGGCACCTTATAGATGCTTTGGAAACTTGAAAATGGGTTTTAAGCAGGTTTCAAATTAAAACAGATGGGGGATGGGTTATCTCAAGAGTAGAGGTTCTTTAAAGCCCTAATCCCATATGTCCTGATTTTTCCTTCAATTGATGGAATCCCTTATGCCAGGAGAGAACATTTGCATTAAATACAACTGTAGTTGTATTTACAGTAGTATACAGAAGGCAAGTTTGAGCAGAGATAGTGTGGGAAAATATCATACTTGGCTGCAGTACAATTTCTTTAGAATCTTTCAAAATAGTCCATAAAGGAGGCAAGTGTAACTGCTAGAGCTGTTTAACTCAAGGAAAAGGGGAGATTCAGGGATCTGCCAAGTTTGTGTTGGAGATTAGTAGCAGCATCACAAATGATACCTGGCTCTTACTGCTATAAAATGCCAGTTCAGCTCTCTGTTGCACACTCTGCTTTGTGACATTGCTGTGTGCCAGGGAGGTGGAGGGGGTGTCATCACACAGTAAGTACAGTTACAATACCACACCTAGTCCAAAGAGCTAAAATCAAGTAATCATGTAAGCAATAAAGGACTCATAGTCTTAATAAGAGACAAAAAAAACAGAGCATTTTTTTAATCAAATTTTTCTTGGCTACTTCAAAGGATGATGTCCAACATGTCTCTTATATGGAAGAGAAACATTTTGAAAAGAGAATATTGGCCCAAGAACAAGCAAGGCAAAATTAACTGTAATGATAGATTTTTTTATTTTTTCTCCCTAGACATAGGACCAGGGCTGTTCTGGAGTATATACCCCATAACAGGGAAAACACATCTTGAGTTTAAAGATGGAGTTAGTCCATAGATTTTTTTTTTTTCTGTAACTAGAGGAATTAGGCTAAGTGTTCCATGCAGTGATCTTTTCTCTGAACTTAAATGAAAAATTGCAACCAACACATATATGATGCTGAAGATTGATCCAGAGTATCAATGAGGGTGACATGCTTCATTTCTATACCCATGGTTCCCAGTAAATATAACTCCTGAGCAGAGGAGATCCTAAGATATTAACTCCCCTTATTGTGTTTGGGCATGTGGGACCCAGCTCCTGCTCCAAGGATGTGCTCTGGAGGCTGAATTTTTAGAATAGCTGTTTCCTGTGAGGCTCTTCCAGTGTGCATACCTGAGGCTGTCCTTTAGAACCAGAGTGCACAAACTTGAAAGGAACTGCACTGCTCCAGCATTTAAAGGCTGTGGCCTTTTCCAGCCAAATGCTTCAGAGGCAGGGAAATGATGAGCTGCTGATGGTGTCATCTTGACTAAGGAATCTCATAGACAATGACTAGTTAGCTTTCTATGTCCAAGCTCTGTGTGCCATACTAGAGTAGTATAGTAGGAATAGGGAAACCTCTCTTGAAGAGTGCCACTGTGGAGTACTCTATTATGCACTATAAATTGTCACAAAAAACTATGGTGACAATCCAGACAACATCAGTCCTGCACATTTAGCTAAATGTCGTGACTCTGCTACAACTTCTTGCCTAAGTGCTTTTGTGGGTCAGAAGTAAACTGAATCCCAGACTCCTTGGAAATGAGGGGGAATGATGCTGTTACACAGGTGCTTGAAGAGCAATCCAGGACAGACCTAGGAATATGTTTTCAGTTATAATGAAGCTGGCAAGCAGATGCATCATCAGTCCCATGATTGCTGGAGTGTTATCTTTGCTTAATTAAAAGTAGCATTCAACAAGCAGTACTTATCTTCCAGTGATGTGATACCAAGCTGCTCCAGCAATCCAAAATAGGTTTATTTAAAGGGCAGCTCTGATGGTATCACTCCCTCTGGTGACTTCCTTGCAGGAGAAGCCAGCTCCTATCTCGTTGATGACAGTCCCTGTTCCCAGAGGCCTTTCTGCAGAAGTAGGTGAACAAATTGCTTCTGAGCCTGCAAAACACCACTCTGAATCCTCAACAGAAATGCAGCAAAGGATGGTCTAGCCATGAAGTACAGGGAGGAAGAGAGGAAAAGGGTCTTATATGGAATTTGGGTTTTCCTGCCTTATCAGTCCTGGATCATCATCATCATGAGGAGGAGTTGTTTAAAAGCATCAGCACTTTGGGAAAGCTGGAGGGATTTACAATGTGATGTGAACATGCAAAGTGAAGGGGGCTCACCACAACCCTTAATGGCTCTGAAATGGGCTGTTCCTTTTCTGCCCATGAACCCCTTTTGGTTTTTCTGGGAAAAAATATCACACAGGTTTGCTTATGGAGTTCCAAAAGATGCTACTTAAATGCTCAGTTTTAATAATTTAATTTTTTCTTCAGTCTTAAACCTTTGTGCTTACTTGTCACTTCTTTTGATCTATTATGTATTAATTTACGTTGTCATCTCTCAACAATAACATATTTATCAAAGTTATACTGTTGTTACAGTCAGGTATCTTATCAAAATACCCACTGCTCTAACAATCTGGGAATGAGCCTATTTACACAGCAGTCTAACATAAAATCACATCTTTATAATCCTATTCCTCAAATAGTGTCAGATTATGCTCTGTTTCTTAATTAACAAAAAACTGCATTACACTCTATGAGTAAAGCCAAACTGAAATCATCTTACCCATAACTCATCTATTTATGTCACAGTGCTCTCTAGGAGGCCTAGTAAATTAAGAGGTTTTCTGTCTCTCTTCTGTTTGCTTCACATGATTTGGTTTAATTTAAAAATTCTCAAATTCTGCCTTAGTGATACATGTACTTTCAAGACCTTTTTCATGTATGGCCAGCATATTCCAGAGTGAAAATGGCAAGAATATTGTCTAGGCTTTGGCAGTAGAGTCAAGTACGGTAAAAATTCACTTCAAAGATGTTTTGATCTCTCTGACACCTCAGAGAGTTCTGGTCATCAGCAAAGCACACATTGTAGAAAGTTTTCTGATCTCAGGTAAAAAATTCCAAGGAAGTAGCATTCAGAGTAATTCTGAAGATATGGTTTGCCAATTACAGATAATTTCTTCTGAAGTAGGAAAAAATAAAAAGAACCAATATTGGCCCCAGTTTGTACATGGAGTGTGTATCAGAGCTGAGGCTTCAATTCAGAGCTCTCGAGAGAAAAGGCATGAGAGGCTGGTGTTACAGGAAAATTCAAAATGATACAGCTGGGTCTTGATTTGAGGGTAGGACAAACATTCAAGGATGAGCTGTAATTTTGCCTTAGACCACTTCTCTCTTGGGTAATGTGACTGGCAGGATGTCCCTCTTCTCTCAGTAAATGAAAATAATATTTTTCTTGTCAAATAAAATGAATACATTTTGAATCAAAATACTATCTAAAAAAATATTTCACTTGGGGTACAATAAAAAGTCCTATTTTTAAATTTCTGATTTTTAAAAATTATTAAATATTGTCCTAATATCAAAGCTCCACTGAGACAGTGAACCAGTCCCACCCCTTACTCCACTGTTTTTGGGAGAGCTTTGGGGGTTTTTTTGGGGAAAAATTTTATTTTCAGTTATTTTTCACTTTGTGGCAGAGTGAGTGTACCAGTCATGACAGGAATTTGTAGCATATTTTCATGAACCAGAAACTAGTTTCCTTTTTTTTCTAAAAAAAAAAAATAAAAAAATAAAAAAAAAATGACTTCAACTATTAAGAAAAGAAAAAGAATTCAACAAATGTGTAGTGAGAACTTCAAAGTTCATGTATCTGAGCTACCTATAGCTAAAAGAAAGGAGAATTTCTGCCAGATCTCAAACAAAGAAGCTGAAGTCCCCCAATGTCATTGAAATAAATCAAAGAAAGCCTTGAAAAGCTGTCAGGGAAAGTTGGGCATCTTTTCAGGCCAAATGAAAGCCTGGCTCAAAAGGCTCGTGGAAATGAATAGTTCATATTCTGAAGGCAACATATATTTACAGAGAATGAAATCTTGGTTAAAACACTTTTTGAATCATGTTGAAGTGCTCATTGTAAACTCAAAAGGTCTTTCTTGATTTACTTGGCTCAGTTTCTGAACTTTTTCTTTCTTCTGCTAATGGCAACCCATTGATCATTGGAGCTGTAATCAGATTTTGCAGAAGGCCATGGGCAAAATTTTCAATCATTTAAACTTTGCCAGCCTGCCTCTATTTCTTACGAAACATGGGGATTAATGTCACAGGATTTTTCCCCTTTAAAAAAATTAGGAGGTGTTGATTGCATATTTCTTGTTACACCTGACCCACTTATTACCATTTAACGATTTCACTGCTCAGCAGAGAAATGGCTGCCTAAGAGAAACAGTCACATGCAATTCTAGCCTCATTTCCTACAAAATCATGTATGGGTCAGAACCTCAAAAATTATTCAAATGTCTAAGTACCTTTAAAATTAATAGGAGATATTTGCCTAAAGTATGAATTTGATAGCAGACTTGGGTGTGGGTAAATAGTCTGAGTTCAGAAGCAATGTCATATCTTGTGTAAAATCCGCTCCCAATGATGTTGTTAACAGTAATTGTAGCAATGGTAATTTGCCATTATCTAACTTAGAGGTAACTTAAATGCTTTGCTCACACCTTTGTGTCATTATAAACATATCCCTGGGAAATTACAATTAGAGTCTTTGTTCACAGATAAGTATAACTTCTTCTTTCTAGATTTGCTGCAGAATCATAGTTAAAGCCATCACTGTCTGTTTTCATGTGATATTAATGTGTTGCTCATGACAGCAATGTTATCATCCCTCCTTAAAAATCAGAAAACAGCATAGTTGAAATGACACTTAGATGAGAGTGTATCACTTAAATGACTGGTATCAGAGTACTTTGTACAAATGATGATGAGTGGGGAGTGTAGTGTCTTTTGAATGTTTTTTCAGGTAGTAGTGATGCAGGAAACAGGATGAAAATAGATTTACAAGGAAGTACTTCAAATGGTGTCTGACTTTGACTTTTCTCTGAGCATATGAACCCAACATGGACCCAACATTGCTAAGAATTGGTCACTGGTCTCTTCTGGCCAATTTTAGAAGCTACATTTTTCCCAGTTTTATCTCTGGTTTGGGAAAGTTATAGCATGAAACCAAGTGAATGATACTCCACATTAAAAAAAAATAAATATCAAGAGGATATCTGTTTAATGAATAGGAAATAGGAGGCATGCTGTATTCCCTAACCATGCCATTTCAGCTGTTTAAAGACCTCCCTCTTCCAGCCACGGGTCAGCCTCTGGGCAAGTCATCCAGTGTCCTTCCTCTCAGGTGTCTAAAAGTATGAACAATTCCCAGTGGGTTTTCTTCCATTCTGCAGAGTATACACCATTATGAAATAACTTTGACATCCCTTGCAAAATGGGAACTTGCCAACATTCCTTCATTGTGGGTTGTTTCTGTTATATAACAATCTTCTACAGAAGCAGGCCAGAAGAGATAGTAACAATATAAGCTTTATTTTCAGTATATTTTGCCAAATAATTTCCATTCAGATCCTGACAGTATTTAATTATTCTGAATAAAGATGACTTCTTATACTAGGATTTAATTCCCCTAGTGCTACAGGGACAGTCAGTTTCTTCCTTTAAATGTAAAACTTGGTCTTGTTTATATTTGGTTACTCAAGGTAAATTACAAGCTTTTAAAAACTTCATTGATTAACAAGAACCTCCGAAAATCAATTATGTAATCCCACACATTTTTACCAGGTATTATTTTTCCAATAAGTGGTCTCTCCAGTCAAAGTCCATATGTGCTCTCCTCTTAAGCTACACTGCAAATAAAATCTTAAAATGATAACCTTAAATGTTTTTTTTTTCAACTGATGTGTCTTCAAAGAATTTAAATCAGATGGCCTTTGCACTACTGAAATGAGAAAGTAAGGCAGTCAGCTAAAACATGGTTCTTTTTTTTTTCCTTGCTTTTTCTTTTGTCAGTACGTGTAGAATTATGATTGCACAGGTAGAATATCAGCTGTATGTGTAAGGGTGATCGGTCACACAATCAAATGCAGGATCATTCTTTACCATAAATGCATTAAAAGAAAATCAGTCACATAGATTTGGCTTTCAACAGAGCAGCAGGCTGAGTTCTATTCATAACAAATCAGCTCATGCTTTGGGAAAAACTACAAATCACTCCCACAGCATTATTCATTGGATTGTCCTTTGCATCCCTCCAAGGAGTTCTTATGCATTCTCTCTGTTGTTAGGCTAACAGTGACGGTGGGGGAGGCAGAAAGGAGGAGCAACCTCCTTGGAAGGACAGCTCAGTTTCTTTTTTTGGGGGTGGGTGGGTGTTTTTAATAAGCAGGTTTTCATATTTGCTTTTCATGATAGGCAAGTATTGTAATTGAATGCACGGTAGATTACCCAGGTTTAGATTTAATGAATTTCTTATGATTTAGCTGGAAATATCTATTCTCTCTCACTGTGCATTTGTCATTAATATTGCTAAGGCATAGGTTGCATTAGTGGTCATGCACAAAGCTCTTCGCTCAACTCAGAACCAGTTGTACCAAGCTCTGGACCTCACTATATAGAAAATAGTAAAAATATTGAGGAGAGAACTGAAATGGTCAGGTCTCAGTCTGTGTCTTAGAAGAGAGAATCAAGAGAGTTTCAAAATTCCCCCAAAAGCCATGGTTGCCTAGGAACATATGTACCTCCACCTTGAACAAGCACAAGGATTATTTTAATTTACATCTTGTAACCAAAGGGGCTAAATTTCTTCTCTTCCTCCTCCTGCTCTGTAGTCTCACCAGCAGGAGAGTGCCGATGTGCCCAGGCCAAACGCAGACCCACATAGCTTAGAGGAACTGAGGAGGAAGATGAGGATTTTGCTAGCTGCTCTCTGCTTGGTTCCTGCTGTCTCAGTTATCATTTTACAGTTTTTGTCAGCTACTTTAAAGCTAGCTCTGTTGTAGTGTCCCCTAAAAACATAGCATGAGGAACCAGGTGGTGGTACAGCAGGCAGAGGCTTCAGAGGCATCAGCAGAGTGAGCTATTGAAGAGGCTGTGGATTCACTGCTGCAGCACAGCTCCAGAGATGCCCACTGGCTGCTGAGCAGGAACTGGGACATGTAGACCTCTGTGCTGAGTGTGGATTCTCACCATCTCTCTCATCTCACTCTCAGGAAAGTTGCAACAACAGGCAATGCAGGTCTCTATTTTTCAGACTTAGTTTTTCTTCCTTCTCCTTCCTCCCTGCTTCCCAAGACAGTAGGGGCCACCAGCTGTTTGCCCAGCAGGGTGACATTTGCTTTTGCTTCCATTGCTGAGAAAATTTGAGCTGGCTTTGTGAACCCTGTACTGTCCATTGGAGGGGTGGATGTAACCTCCACAGATCTGGGCACCTCTCCATGTGGACTCTGAAGTGAATACATCAAGCTTTGAATTGCCAAGGCTCAGAGCTGGACAAACCATTTGTTTTGCTGCCTCAGCTAAGAGGGTGATGAATTCTGGTGGAAAGGCAGAGTGGGCAGCAGCCAGCACTTCTCTCATGCATCGTTTCAGTGCCAACTGCTAGAAGTTGCAATTCTGAATTCAACTGTGTATCAGATACTTTGCAAAAGATTTTGAGTCGTCATTGCATGGAAATTCTATCACTGCTTTCTTAAATCTTTCATCTCGTGCTCTCTGGGTCCTGACCTCATGTTTTAAAGTGGTCCTTGGGAGGCAGCCTGAAAACTCTTTTCAGCAAATCTGCTCTTCTCTTCTCTACAACCTACAATCTACAACACAGTTCTTGGAGACACCCCCTAACCAGGATGTTTCAATTCATTGCTGTTCTGTCAATAATCTGTGAAATGGTAGGGGGAAAATAAATATCTACTTTGTTCAGTGCATTTACCATAAGGCCAACCTTTTCCAAGCAGTTTAAATAGTTCCTAAAGTGAAGATCTTTCACTTTAGATTAAAGATATGAGTCAGATAGTAGATGAGATCAGTAAAACAATAAGCATCTCATGCAAGAGAATCTGATCCATCAAATATGTGCCATCCACACAGAGGATGCAGCTTCAACTTTATTTTCTCGTTAACTCTCCACACAGCCACAATGAATATGAAGCTAGCAAAAACGTTGACTGACACAAGGAGGCCATGGGTTCAATTATTCAGCAATACCCCCTATGAACTTCTGGAACCTGAACTTTATGGAAAGCAACTGATGGATGTGGTAGCATTAATACAAACATGTGACATAACTCCATGCACAGGAAATTATCTTCAAGCATCAAAATATCGATTTTCTTCCAGATGGTTCCTGACTCACAGGAAAAATGGTAGCATCAGAAAATCAGGTTACCACTCCAAGCTGATATAGTTTTGCAAAACAGACAGGCAGTTAAATGTCAAACTGCCTCAAAGGTTATTTTGTTGGAACAGCAAATTTAAATGACTTCTCTAGTTTTGGGAATATCAGAAAGTTTAAATTTTTTTTGTAGAACTGTGTTGTCATTTCCTGACATATCTTTTCTACACATGCATTTATCAGCTTTGTACATATACTTCAATTTTATACCCACACACATATGTATACACATAAATCAAAGAAAAGAAAAGAAAAGAAAAGAAAAGAAAAGAAAAGAAAAGAAAAGAAAAGAAAAGAAAAGAAAAGAAAAGAAAAGAAAAGAAAAGAAAAGAAAAGAAAAGAAAAGAAAAGAAAAGAAAAGAAAAGAAAAGAAAAGAAAAGAAAAGAAAAGAAAAGAAAAGAGAAAAGAGAAAAGAGAAAAGAAAATTTATTTCTACATGTTTCAAATCCCAGAGGAAATAGAACGGTAACAGTTCATAATCTTCCCAGGAACAAAAATTTCACTTTCTGCTTCACTGTAGCATCCAATCAGCATCTGGCCCTCCTCTATGGAGGCAGATGATAATTTCCATCATAAGATAACCTCATTTTCCTTGTAGCATAAAAACCAGAGGTATCAAATTAATTTTTTGTAAGATCTTTTCTTCACACATTTAGAACTAAAAGCCACATGGAGTATATCAAACATTAATTTGTAATAGCTCTGACTTTGAAGACACAGACAGGTGGAACCCTGCCTGCTTGAGTCTATCCACATTTTCTACTGAACACGTAGAAAATGCCCCATGATATAAAAATACCCAGAGAGCAGTGCAATAGAAATACTTGGGTAGATAATTTAGCTAGTGCCAGAGTTGCTTCTCAATTGAATTTTTTTTGGTTATTTCCATGAAACATCTGGGAATCTTTAAATGTCTTTCCCCAGGCACTGAAATGAAATTCATTGCCTACTGTTTTAAAAGAACTAATCTAATGTTGTGATTAGTTAAAAATCTTTTAGAGGAAAGAGATGAAACAGAAATAAATTGAAAGCATTCTGGTATCTATAAGAGTTAATACAAGCTTGCTTCCCCTCTCTGTGGTTCCTAATTGAATTCTGTATGAAGCAGGTTGTAACCTTTCTTCCAGCACCTGATGGAAATATATTGTATCTTTGTCCTACCTTCAAGATCAAGACACCCACCTTCTGTTCCATGACTCAACAGTGAATAACAAGGGGAATGAGTTATGAAGCCAGAGTACCTGGCTTGATTAATTAATTCTGTTTTTGTCAATGTGCTCCTTCCAATGTACAGCAGGGAGTGGGAGAGGGACATTAGAGGGAGAGGGAGAAAGGAAGTGGGGGCAAAATAATGTTTTAGTTTATGAGGAATCAAAATTGTTTTGTCATCCATACGATGTGCATATTTAAGCTATCTTTTGGGGACTAATATATTACTGCTTTGGAAATGATGTGAGAGAAATCTTAAGAGGTTCTAAACAGTCTGGTGGAGAAAAAAAGCAGACATGATCATACTAATTTCTGATAGGAATGGAAAAAAAAAAAATCTTCATAGGCAAAGAAACTCCAGCTGCTTGACCTATATAACTTTTCTAGGCCTGTGCATGGATAATAATACTTCTCAATAGGATGTCTTCTCCAGTACATGACAGTTTTATGAGCTGTGAAGAGTAATCTTTATAACAGTAAAACTGAAGAGCACAATTGCCTCTTCAGTCCACTGCCAGTCATGATTCACGCGTTTAAGTCCATTTTCAATAGCATAAACTGAGCTCCCAGGACACTGTCTCTAACAGGCTCAAATGCTTCTCAAAATTATTTCAGCCACTATAGGCCAGTGCTTTTTAAGGTTACTAATAGAACAGAGTGGACTTGCCTGAAATTCCTTTCTCGCTTTTCCCAGGTTGTGGGTAATCCCACACAGATGGACTTGCAGCCTCAGCTGCTTTAATGCAGACAGACCAACCAATGCCAGCCTCTCATGAGGAAGATGGTAAGCTCCCAAAGTCTGTCCTGGCCAAGAGCCTAGGGGTCTTGTGAAGACTGGCACAGTAGGAAGGCTGACAGACCATACACAAAGAAAATCTGGATGCCCTGCAGGACCCTATCTGTAGTGATTGTATCAGATTTTGTTGGAGATGTACTATGGTATGGGGCCCCAATGTTCATTGCAATTCTGTATGGCAAAGTATTGGTGTGACTTTAAAAAAAAATGTCTCATTTTTGCTGTCCTTAGGTGGTAAAATAACGTGAGAACTAAAAAGACAAAGAGGATTGTAAATTTAATGCTCCTGGATACACATAGAATAGACAGACTTCTTTGGCTTCCCTCATAAAAAAAACTATCAACATGTAGAAGTTCCAAAGTTGAATTGGACTTGCCTGCTTCTTTTCTTGTTTTTGCCCAGTAACTCAGAAGACAGAGCATCAGCTTTTTCCTACCCCTTTCTCAGAAGTTTGTGTGGGTAAGGCTGCTCAAATGCAATACATTTCACTGTTAGTGAACAATCTTCTTCCAAGTTCTGCATAAGTGCTCCCCAGACAGCACTAGTTCTTTTTTTGAGGATAAGGGTCTAAAAGAGGAACAGAACAATTGAAATCAAAGCAATTCAGGGGGGATTTTTCCATCTGCTTCCCAGAAATACATTAGGCAGGTTTCTAATAGTAAATTGTTGCAGCAGGCTGAGATGTTCACATTTCTCCTAAGGCTCATACATCATACATGTTTAAATAAATAATGGGAAAAAAATCCACTGAAAAAAACCAAAACCCCCAAAAGATCTTGTCATTGAAGTTCATATCTTTCTAAGTACATTCATTATCCCACAAAAAGTGCTGAGGATACTTATTTGTGTGCTGAAATGAATAATTGATTTTTCAGCTAATACACACACCAACAAATCAAAGGAAAAATCAGCTCTGATAACATTTAATTGGGGAGGGTTATTACTGAAACAAACAGAAAAGCATTTCTGTTTCAGATTGAACAGAATATTTTATATGATATATCTCTTTCTTATCCTATGCTTGAAAAGAAAGCCAAAGAAATTATTGAGTACATCAATAATCCATCAAAATTCTCTGACCTTGTAACCCAGTGGTTAGTACAGTTACATTGCAAACTCTACTCCTGGGTTTAATCCCTCCTCATCCCCACTTGGGAATACTACAGACAGAAGTTATTAACTCTGATAACTTTTTATTTATGGTGGACAGGATGTTTCTGAGCCCTATTTGAAAACCCATACCCAATCAAAGGCCTCTCTCAAAACAAAAATGTGAAGAACTCTCAGGTGGATTGAAAATCATGTCATTAAATTGTTATGTCTTCTGTATTGTTCTTATGTCTTTGCAACTTTACGTTTCAAATTGTTGTCAATAGTCATCCTGTATATTTTAGCTTTTGAGGGCTAGACCTGTACTAGACCATTTGTGGGACCAGACACCCTTTTTCTCCAGCTAGGCATTCTCACTTCTTTCCCCTTGCCTTGTGGCTGCGTGTGGTATGGTGCTAAGCAACGCTTCTCTTCTTTTCCAGTCAAAATATTTTATTTTCAAGTATGTTCCACTTTAAGAGCAGGGAATTTTTCCAAGCTGAACCCTATAGCCAGATATTCATCGTATTTTAACTAAGTCACCATATTATCTATAATGTTTACTAATTGACAAATGTAAAAAAAAAAAATTTTCTTTTTGTGTTTACTTTTTTTCTGTAAACTGATACATTCTTTCCATGTTTCTTCATTTTCAGCTCTTTCTTAAGGCACTAGACTTTAAGCAATAGCTTATTCCTCCTTGCTCAGTTTTTGTGATGCTTGGGGTTTGTTTGGGGAACTTTTTTTCCATCCATGGTATTTTTAAAAAGCACTTAATTTGCTATAGTGTGCATTTGTCTGTGTGAAGAGCATCTGCTTCATTGCTGGACATAGGTGGAGTGCTTGGGTTTTGTTGGCTATTTTAAATGATGCGTGCACTTGCTAATTCGGTTTGTTTATGCTCCCACGCTCCCATGTAATTCCTCATTATACACAGGAGTCAGCTATTATTGTTCCCCTTTGTACACTTTCTTCATAGCAGACAGGAGGTAGAGAAAAGTTCCTGCTCAATGAAATTACTCTTTCAATCATGTATTGTTTGCCCTGGCCAAACCTAAAGGATTCAAACGAAGGAGAGCAAAAGAGCCATGACATTCTTCCTTCTCTTCCTTGGCCAAACTACAACCCTGACACAAACACTCAATGTGCAAGTGTCCTGCCAAGTCTCCCAGCATCAACCATAAGCAAGGGAAGATGATGATTTGTCTTCTCTACCTTACCCTCATTGTTTACAAATTTCTTCTTGGTGGGAGGGAAGAATTGCTTTATAATGACTTGATTCTTGAGGAGGCTTTAAGATTTTTCATCTCTGTTCAAAACATAAACTTCTGAACAGGAAGCAACTTTTCATATCATTTGCCCCATTTCCAGTGAACGCACTAAAGGCTTTTTTACTAGGACCATTTGTACACATCAAGCTTAAACATATATCAAAGAAGACAAGGTTTTGCAGCTCACACAGGAATCATTTTGTTTTGTGCAACAGCATTGTAATTCCTTTTGTTCCCTGGTTACATTTATCTAGCAGGGGTATGTGGGAGAGCCTCAGAAGTTTCTTATCTCAATTTGTATTTAGGGTCTTGAAATTCTTCATCATTAAAAGCTGCATTGATCTTCTGGATGTAATTACATCTGTCTTCCTGTAATTATTAATTTCTTAATAGCTTTATGAAGGGCTCCTTATTCCATCTTAAGTGCCATTTGGATGCCCTTTTTCCTCTTACACAGATTGAATCAGTAATAATAAAGCTTACAGAAATTCAGCAAGTGCTCTACAGATACTGCATACAGTGATGGTTTCACTCACCTGTGAAATGCAGCCATCTCTAAAGTGGAAGGCACTGAATATTTTAACAAAATCTTGTAAATACAGCATGACTTTATGAAAGAATAGAATTAAGAAGTGTACCTGAGCAACTTATATTTGTACTAAACTTCTAGGTCGAAGAACTTTCTAGATTTTTCTATTCCCAACTTTGGAAATGTAACTTGGAGGTTTCTTTTCAGGAGAAGGATTTTCTTCATGATTTGATATCCCAACGATCTGTCCCATCTTGGAGACATTCAGCAGCTTTTTTTTGCCTTTGTAACTATGTGCCAGGTCAACCTGTTGATTTTGCCTTGTTCTTAGACTAATTCTTTTTTGACAGGAAAGACCACCACATTCCCCATATGGGACACTGAAAGGTGCTTATTCTCTGAATGGGGAAAGGCAAAAAGATCATAACAAACACCCATCATACCTTCATAATTTATTAGAGCCAACAGCACTGGGTTTAGTGCCAGCAGCACAGAATCATACAATGATTCGTGCTGGAATCAACCTTAAAAATCACCAAGTTCCAACTCCCTGCCATGGGCAGGGACATCTTCCACTAGAGCAGGTTGTTCAAAGCTCCAATCAACCTAGCCTTGAACACTTCCAGGAGTGGGGCATCCGTGTATAGACAGGTAATATCAGTACAGTCACATTTACTTGAAATTATCTAGGTCACAAAACACTATTTTCATTTGCACAGACCCCAGCAACATGTCTGATAATATGGACTTTCTGCTTCACCCCAACGTGCACAGTGTGACAGCCAAGTTGCTGGGTTGAACATGCAACTTGCAGCTCCAGCACAAGGCTGGATAACTCTGCACTCCAAAACCATCACTGCTGCCCAAACTGGCACGGAAAGACAGCAACCGTCTCTGATGCCCAGCCCACTAAGCTTTGGGGAATGTAGCTGATGTGTATTTGTAATAAATACCAGCTTTGAACCAGTTTGAAAAGTTTGGCTACAAAGACTTTGAAATTTTGTTTCTTCTGCTTGCTGCAGTAATTACACCAAGTCATGCCAAACCCCCCATACAAAGGAAAAGTGCAAATATTCTTTAAAAGTTCTTGACCTGCCTTGGGAACAATGGATTTCCTTTTGTATCTCTGCAGCCTTTAAACAAACATAACTGTTGCCTTGCTTTTGTTTAGCTTCCCCTACTGATATCAGTCAGGTTTTCATCTGACTCTGCTTTAATTTCCAGTGAGATCCTTTCTCTTTAAACTATAGAGAATGCAAACCCCCAATCATTTACTGATCCATGATACAATGCAAGGACAGGATTTTTTGCCTTTCCAGTGATTCCTACTCAAGCAGCTTCTACCTTTTTGGGATTTTTTTCTGGGGAGATGCTCTGTTCTTTGTCAGTGCCCTAAATACCTGGAAAAGCAGTGCAAATCAGCATCAGCTGTAGGGAAGTGACACACAGGTGAGTCTGAAGTAAGACACCATGCCTTTCATGAAGGCTTATTACCTTGAGCATACAGCAACTATTCAGCGTCCAGGTTCAAAGTGCACATGGGGAGAGCTTCTGTCTGAGGCAAAGAGCTTCTTGCTTTATTAGCTATTCCCAGCTGCATTCTGTCTTACTGAGGTTGATGGTCTTTTTGGCATAGATTCAGGTAGGAGCATAGTCATACCAGTGTTTCTTGGTGCTAAGGTGTCCAGGAGAACTGGCAGCAATTTTGAGCCTGTCCTTGAAATGATGTTCTATTCCACTTCATTGACCACCTCTTAGCTCTGAGAATTTACTTTTTTGAGCTATTCTAGTAAGTTTGACATTATTTTTACTTTGAAGGGTATTTCATTGTTTTGTTTGCTTTTTTGTTTTTCTTTTTATCGGAAGACTATTAAGCAACTGTAATAAATAATGTGAGGCTGTTATTGAATAATGAATATTTGGATGCTTTTTTTATTTTTTTTTAAATGAGGAATACACATAATATTTTTTATGGGGGTTTAGGTGCTTTAAGTACTCAAGACTGCTGCTTGGGTTGACACTAAAAAATAGGTACTACTCTGCTTTGCATCATGTATATCAGTGTAGTTCCATAAGAGATGAACGCTTTCTTTTGTTTAGATGCAGTGTAAGGCATCGTTCTCACCATGTTTTGAGATTAAGAGTGTGTCCCTTTATGTTTGGAAACAAAATGAGTCTTGACTCAATACAATGAACTTGCTTGGAAATGTTTGACAAAGGTTGGTGTGGGACTCCTCCAAGAGAAGGTTTGGAAGAGGGGGTTCCTTTCCAAACAGGTTGCAGCTGAAGAACAGGAGAGGGAGTCGCAAAAAAACATGGACCCTCGTCACTAAGTCTCACAGTAATAATGTTCCCAAATGCAACAGGAATTTTAATCTTCCAGCTATCCCCTGATGAGGATAAGTTATTTCCCTGTTCACATCTGCTTTATGCAGTATTGTGACATTGGACATGACTGGGGTTTTTGAGTTTTGGTCCTGTTTCTGCTGTTGACCCACAGTGTGTACGTGTAAACCAGCCTCATCCACATCCTATCTTTGTCTAATCTTCCAGAGGAAATGACTGAGCAGCACTGCTAAAAATGTGTCAGGAGGAAGGGTTTTGAGGTAATGACATTTACTTTTCTTCTTATCAAGACTAAAACCAGAAAACCCTGGGGACAAAGGGGGAAAATGATGTTATGCTTGGATGGACTTAAAAATGCAAAGAAAAACCACAAGCTATTTCAGCATTCAATGTTATATTTAAAATCTGCAGAATATATGCTTAGAATTCAGTTTAAAATGAAAAATCAAAGAAGCTTTGTCACACATTTCCATTACATATTACCAAATCTTCCCCAGTGAAATCTCAGCTGAACAGGGCACAAGGTAATTCTGTGCAGATTGGAATTCTGTTCCCACAAAACTACATTTTGCAATTCCTACTTTATTTCATCTATGCTTTTCTTGAGCAGAACCAATGTAATCATACCACTTAGATTGACAGGATCTACAAGTATTGTCATAATAATAGTAACTAAAAGGACTGCATCAAACGTCTCTGCTTGTTCAGCCATACAATCCTTGTGTTGTGCTTTAATCCTTTTGCTGCTGTCTCAGTTTTTAATGCTAGAAGGCATCATCTGCAACTAAGTATTTCCCAGCCCTAAAATCAACTTCATGTAATGAAAGTAACCCTGGAGATAGCCACTGAGGTTATTCTTCAGTGTTTCATCACAAAGCCTTTTGCATTTACTCCCATTATTGTTTTGCTTTATTGTGTTCTTGTCTCTGCAGTTATATGCTTCAAATATTTTCATTGGAATATAATCCTCTTCTACTCGGATTTGTGCAAGCCAGCTTTTGCAAATGCAATTTATTTTTTCAATTGGTTTATCAAAGAGCACAGTCATCTACCTGGATTAAATGAGCTCATTAGGAAATTAAAACTTTTAGCTTTTATAACACAGTTTGTATTATTTTTAGGCACTTCTTTTTTCATCCACATCAAACTCATTGGTCTTTAATATAGTAAATTATAGACAGACAATGAACTGGTAACAAATCACCTTTTTTTCTGTGTAACAGATAGTTTTACTTTGTGCATACAGTGGTCTGTCTTTCTGTGGATGTATCCTGAGGATAGAGAAGAAATTTATAACAGTCCTGCTGAAAAGGCTAATGGAAGTCAGAAGCATTTTCCTGCCCTCTGGCAGGTTTCTTGGAACCAAGAACAAAATTGGAAAGTGCACTGTGTTGTGATGATGCTAGGCATTTAAAGTAAATCCCTAAGAATTTTCAGCCAAAGGACTGAAACTTTCATCTCTGAAGCTTTGATTGATTTCAACTACTGTGGAAGAGTGATTCATATAAGTGATTTTTTACCAAGATTTAGGCAAGTGGAATTTTGGAATTAATTCATTAAAAGAACTCAGCTCATTTAGGAGTTTAGCATATTAATCAACTCAACATTTTCCCTCCATTTTTTCCTATTCATTTCCACTCTGATATCAAAGTGCTTTTGAAACTCTCCCTGACTTACTTTTATCTTGTTTAATTTCTTCAGCTCTAGAGAAAAAATACTGGGACTTCAGTTGTAATACTGCATTTTTAAACAAAGGGTACAAGTTTTCCTTCCCAAAGCTTCTAGAATTTTTATTTCCCTTTTAATGAAACAAAACAAGTGTATCTTATGATACCAGATTAAGTGGAGTTTGAGTTACTTTGGCAGTGTGGTAACTTAATCTGTGTATAATTTTGCTTGGTGTATTTTTCTGGACCAAGTTCAGACTGGCATCTAAGCACCTGACAGTCTGTGAAGGACACCTTGGTGACAGTCAAAACTAAAAGCTCAGATGTTAAAAGTGTTTTGTTTACCACAACCTTAGTAAACGTGGCTGTAAGATTCATGGCTACAATGTCCTGCTCTGCATCAGGAAACATGAATTTAAGTTTCACTTCAGATTTGTTTGAAGAGGAAAGCTCAGCTCCTTTGCCATGCATTTACTATCGGAATCACTGCGATCCTAAAGCATCACACAGCACTTTTCAGGATTATGACTCTGGCCCATATTTGCTAAAATAATTTAGTTCAGTTTGCTTTTAACTACTTACAAAAATGTACAAGTGTATTAGGTGCTTTCACATTGCCAAAATCAGTTTGGTATTGAAAGGTCAAATCACTTCATGAGCTTCGTCTTTTTTAGTCCAGATTTTCAACTCTCTGCATGGATTTTTATTTTTTTATGAAGATAATAGCAGGTTTTATGGTAACAGAAAGATTGTGAGTATAGATAGATAGATATATTAGAGATTATGAGATGGTCTCATTGCAGTGGTCCCTGCAAATTTCCTCTCTGAGCGTAATTAATATATTCTGCAAGGTAACTGTGCATATGCTCATTTTAACTTGTTTTGCAGTAGAAGGAAGAAATAAATGTGTGCTTAATCTGAAACTTATGCTCAAGTGCTTTGTTGAATCAGGCTCTGTAATAACATTACAGTCTCTTCTAAACAGTGTTTCTCTATTCCTATGTTCCTGACTAGATTGAGCAATGTACTGCTTAATTACATTAGAGCTACTGAATATTGGCATTCAGCTCAACCACAGGTAATGCTTCCGATTTCACTGTCCTCTTGTCTAACAGATGTGACATCTTTATACTGGAATGTCTTATCCTCTAAATAGTAAGCCTCTGTTGTAATTAATTATATATAAAAAAGCAAGAAAACACAGCTCAAAAAGCTATTTTGCCAATAAAGCTACCAAAAGAGTAGAACCACACTTTTAAATCAACCTGAAATAAGGCTCAGAATTATGCGACTCCTTACTTATGGAGACACTTCATAAAAAGTGGAATGATATTCCATAAGAGCATAGCTCTTATGAAATTTCATTAAAATCAGTGGAACACACAGGTGTTGAAAACTAGGCTGACTTAGAGACCTGTCTTTGAATTTGGACATCTTATTTTACAGGTGAACAAGACTGCTGACCTGTCTTTGTGCACTGAGGGGAAACCAGATCAGAGAATAAACCTCATGAGCTGCATGAGGCTTTCATCTGAGGGATGCCAGCAGAAATATCACCCTTATCTGATAGCCAAAGAGATGAGTAAGGACTGGGTCCCTTCCCCTAGCCTGGATTTCCTGAACTGTGCCTGAGCTGAAAAAGGTTCAGGCTCAATTCGGGGGAGTAGGGACAGAATCAGGAAGGATGTCATGGCTGCCAGTGGAAGGAGTTAGTGCCCTAAAAAACAGAGGGATTTGGAGGACAAATGAAGGAGAGGAATAGCTGAAAGAAGGGACAGGAATAAAAATGACACAAATGTTTAAAGCTTAGTAGAGAATTTAGATGCGCAAATCCTATTTTTGTTGTGGGCTGCATATCTCAGGTTGTATGCACAACTGGGAGATGGCACAGGCACTAGGTCTCATATCTGCTACAAAAGCCCTCAACCTCCACCTTAATTCAGCTTGCAGAGATATTAGGCAGACTTCTCCAGGGTTGTGAAAAGGTCAGTACTACAGCAGTGAGGTCGAAAAACTAGTCAACCTGTAACTTCACCGATTGAGCAAGTCCTGCACAGACACAGAGTAAGTGGCATTACTGTCTTGTTCATGTGAACATTTCAGAAAACATTAAAAAATAAAAAAGAAGGGTCTCACACCTGTGTCTTTAAAACTAAACAAAGAGAATAGGGAGTATAATAAAGTATGAAAACAGTTTGAGCCAGCAGCTTGACTCCAACCTGACTTTATCTGTTGATGAATGCAAATTGGCACTCTCCCTTTGATAAATTAAATCCAGCTTTGATGAAATATACAAATCAATCAATTTGTGTATTTAAAGTTTCTTGTATAAGCAATGTCAAACAAGATAATGTATCCAGGCCCACTGTGCTCTTTATAAATCCTTTAGTACGTTCCTATTTGGAGGTATAAATTTTATGGGAATTGATGATTCGGAATAGGTTCATCATTCATTTCACAACTAAAAAGAGCAAGGGGTAGATATGATAAATTGGTAACTACAGGCATCAACATATTTTTAGTGCTCTTGATCAATTGCTTCCCTCAGACTTTGCCTGCAATGCAGGGTGGTTATGGTAGTTCACAGGATTTAATAATACAAAAGTGTTTAAACAGATGATTGTGAGCTTTTCACGCATTTTACTGGGTAGATAGAGGACCCTTTTAAATGCTGTTAAAAATGTCTACTTTGACAAATCTTTCCCATATATTAAGATGCTCCATGCCCAGGTTGAAGCTGAGTGACAATAAGTTACAGGTGCACCACCAGACTTGCTGTTGAACTGTTTTCAGGTTCAACATTTCAGGTTTTTCATTATTTTACTGCAATGAAATTCCACCTAATGAATCTCCTCCTCTACCAGTCTCATGGAGATATTTTCAGAGATATTCTGCTTTCATATACATTGCACATATCTTTCTCCTAAAGGCTCAGAGTAATATTCGTGTATATATATATATATATATATATTCCAAATAATTCTTAAAAAATGTGCATCCTTTTCTGTTTGAATCATTCCTCTTCTTTTTCAGATCCCCCTTAGCTGGATATCTGTTACTGTTACCGGGACACAAGGTTCATTGCAGTGAACAGACATTAATAGGCTTTGCATCAGCCCTTTCTCCTTTGAGATAACTTTATCTTACCTGAATTAGGCCATGTATGCTCCAGGCAATGCGAGATGATCTAGGGGTAACAGTGGCACAGGAGATCACACAGTCTGGTTAGGGAAGTGGGACTAATTAGCCTTCTGCAGAAACATAATACAGTATTTCAGAGACAGCATCATGTAAGTGTCCCTGTACTACTTTGGGATGAAGTCTGTATCCCTGGATAGTGTTAGGCAGTTGTATGATGTGGGTTATTTCTAGCTCTAACATTCACACATCACATACCATTGCATATGTCCATGAGGTCTTCAGTGGCCCCTGCCACCATAATGATCTGTCTAACTCTCTGGAGTAAGGCCAACAAAGTACAGAAGTACTAAGTGTGCTAGGTCCTGCTGAAGTGCGACTGCTTGAAAGATGTGAGAAAATGGTAAAAGTTTTCTTGGGTAAATAGTCATCATTATGATTTTTTATTGTCTCAGTTAACATTATCATTTAGGCAGAGAGGCAAGAAAGGGTACCATGCACACAGGGGAGTCTCAGTCTTCCACTGGTCCCCAAAGCTAAAACCTCCCTTGGAGCAGCTTCAGTCCTGCTACCTCAGCCATATTGTGTTGTGCCCCATTATTAGAGATGTGCCTTCTTTGAGTCACCAATACATTCATTACTGTGACAGAGATGTGTGTTACTAAGAGATCTTGTGGGTAGATACAGAGAAAAATATTTGTCTTCAATTGAGTTACTCTCAGTTTCAGTGTTGTGAAGGTAAGAAAATGTTACTCGTGTCAGTGACTTCCTGAAGATTGATCTACAAATGCTCTATTCCTTCAGAAGAGCTGAATGCATGACTTAGAAATAAATGTTTTAAAGCTCCTCTGCCATTTACCTGTTACAGAGCATTGTATCATACATCTTGTGTCTGCCTAAATTACACAGGTTTGAAGGGTGAATAGATAGTTTTTCAGGAAGATAAGAATTAAATGCCTCTCTCTTTCCTTCATCACAATGTCAGCCTTAATTTATCTTATAACCACTACTAGTCAGGCTCATGCCAAAGTGAAATGCTCAGTTTCCACAAATACATTTTATTTCATAAATTCATGTGGTTGGAAAGAATTTCAAGTGGTCATTTAATTCATCCATCTCTGCTGGTGTTAATGCTAATGATGAGCTGTCCAATCTGCCTTAAAAGATTTTTCCCTTTCACCTTCCCAGGATATCCATCTCAATCCTTCATCTTGCAAGATAACTTGAATCTCACTTGCTCAGTTCATAACATGCAAAGTTTCAACACGAAGATCATACTCACCTACATAAATAAATCCAGCCTATACCTGAGTCCCAGAATTTTAGGAATACATCTAGAATTCTGTGTCCATGTAGTGCTAAATCATTATTTCATTTTGCCTTTATTTGCAGTGAAATTTAAACTCAGCAAAGTGTAGAAGCAACTCCTTGCACTCATCAGACGTGTTGTTTGCCTTTTTAGCTGACACAGGAGATTGAAATAGAGATGCTAAGGTTTGTGCTGAGGAATGTGGTGTTCACAGGAAGGAACAGCTAAGGGGCTCTGGGGTTCAATATTGTGGAGACAGAATTCATAATATATCACCACTGGGTTTCATAGTCATTAGTGTTTATTTGCACTGACATTATACTGCCCACTTTTTTAACCTTGTCAAGTGTTTCTCAAGTTTCAAGCAATTTTTTTTCATCACAACACAAGAATTGTTTATTCTCTATAACTGTTGCTAGTTCAGTCTCTGATCTGTAGAAGCACAGATTTTGTTTTTGCTGGTCTCTTAAGTGGCACAACCCATAGAACATCACCTCATAATCCTTGCATAAAACTTTATAGTTGGCCTAGAACAATACATGTCAAGAATGTGTCATTGTGATGTAAAGATATGAACTGCTGGAGAATCAAAATATTTTCCCCAATATTCAGTTTTTGACCAAAAGAGGCAATACTGAGCATCTTCTTAGATGCCTCATTTCACTTTGAAAATGTTATGCTTCATGCAACCTCCTTAAAAATACAGCATGTACTGTTAAGCATCATGTAGAGAAATGGATGTTAAACACTCCAGATTGACACTGGTTGATATCCAATAGAGTTTTAGTGTGATGTAGTAAATAGTGAAATTGGTAGATGAATACTTAACTGTTATTAAGGGAACAGATCTTTTCAAGAGATTTTTAGAAACTTCTTTTACATGTAACTTTTGGGATTAGCTAGTAATGACCAGAAGCATAAACCTGTGGGGCTGATGTTCTTATATCTGTGTCCTTGCAAGGCTACAATCATTCATTGGTCAAAGGCATGAAAATTATTCCAAGAAGAATATGAATTAACTATTCTGAGGTTCTATAATAGATGGTTTTAAAAAAAGGAAGAATAAGATTAGAATGTTTCTGTGGAAAATAACAGGCCACTTCCTTAATATGCAAAGCATTTATTTTTATGCAAGCTGTGCTTGTGTGGTTTCTCTGGACAGGAATCCAAAGCAGCTGTGCTTTTCTATTTGAATTCCTCTGTAGGTTACAATGAAGCATGCTCCCAAACTACTGAACGGCATTTAAGGCTCTATTTTTAATCTTGCCATTCTTATCTTGTTCCAGACTGCCCAAGTTTTGCATCTCATGGATATTAAGTTGACAACAGAATTAATAAAAAGAAGGATGTGAGGAAAGATAGAAACTTGTTATTGCCTAATGCAGCCAAGCTGCCATTATTTTCCTCTTGTTAACCACACACTGGAAGCAACTGCCCTCTCAGTTTGCTCTGGTGTGGATGGTATAAAAGTAGAAAAGTTCTCTCTAGGCTGAACAAGCAATCAAAGAGATAGAAAATATCCAGAAACCATACCTGTGTGGATAGAAAGAATATGTCCTAGATCCTATTCTGTGTGATTTTACTGTGTTTGCAAAAGGTTGGATTTTAGTGAATAACGAATGGAGTTGGTTCATTGCCAGACTGAATAACTACTGCTATGGAGGAAAAGTATCCTTTCTCAAAAGAGACATTTTCTGGAATTAAACATGCCATTTTGACAGAAAGAATCTGAATGCCTCATTTAGAGAGCAGTGGTGTGAGATGATCTAGCTTTGCAAAGTTTAAATGCCTGGGTGTGAAAATAGATAAAGTATATGGGCTGGTCCTCAACCCAAAGTCATGCTTGAAAATGAAAAGTAAGATCATCATCCAGCTCCAGCAGGGCTGGGTACAAACACGATCCTGATGGAGAGCTGGAGGAAGGGACTGTGCAGTGCCCATCACCCTGCAGGGAATCTGTCCTTGTCCTGTCCAGCTTACCTGGGCTGCCTCAGGCTGTCCTAGGACTTCTCAAAGCTCCTTGTGTCCATTTCCCAACAGCAGGAATCTGCTGCTCTATGCTAACCCACTTTCTTTCTCTCACTGCAAGTCTGACTTTGCAGGGAACTAGGAATAAACTTCAGGTCTGTGGAAATCCTTGCACCATATCGAGTTCTTTGGGAGAGAGCAGAGGTGCTGGGTTGATCAGATCACTTCCAAAAGAGGTCTCTCATGTGGCACCCAGTGCTGACTGTCTCCAACACTGGCTCTTCTCCACTGACAGATGATGATTAGTTCCTGCTGGAGCAGCGAGGTCTGCACTGTGAAAGATATAAATTAGCATTTCATCATGCTTACCTGACATACTTGACCTCATAAAAACTCCATTTCTTTACAATGTTTCTCTTTATTATAGTGGCACTCTTCCCTTCAGCAGGCACAGGTTTTACCATCAGAACATTGCATCTTATTCCCTGAAACATTTAGAGAGTATGTGTCACAAGTTTAATGGACTGGGAACATAATTATTCTTATCATATTAAAACTTTGACTGATAGCACTTAACAATTTTTATTTTTTCTTTTTTCTCTTCTTTTCTTTTTTTTTTTATTTTTCTTTTTTTTATTATTTTTCTTTTTCTTTTTTTTTTTTTTTTTTTTAAACAATGATTTGCAATACAGAAAATATTTTAAAACCCACCAAAACCTGATAGGCCAGAATTGTCCTGTCAGCTACATCTCAAAATATCAGACTTTAATGACATTTTGATTGAATTTCTTGCTGGATAAAAAATGTCTGGGAGCAAACTGGAATGATCTTCTAGCAGAAAGGGACTTGAACTTTTTTTGGGTGTTAATCTAATCTACTGCATAATCTAATGCTTTTTTTTCCCATTTGAATGTAGAACTTACTTGAACAGTGGTAGAGGAAGATTTCTAATATTTTTTGTGGAAATATGAAATCAAACTAACTGACGCTGTGTATTTTCCTTGACTGAGAGAGAACATGTGGCATTGAGGTGGAAATTTTTGTTATTGTTTTTCCAGAAAATATTTCTTTTTAAATCACATGTTTAGACTGGTTGAATTGGTGGCATCAAGTGATAATGAGCAAAAATCTTTCAGAGAATGAGAGTAAAGAAAAAAACCCTTAACTGTAAAATCAAAGCAATTTAGTCAAATATTTTCAAACAAATAAATACATTTTCAAAAGATATTTAGCTTATATCCTCTGAAAATTTCCAGGAATATAATTCAAAGGAGGAGTAAGAAACGGGTTAAAGATACACCCCCACAAAACAAAGGACAAAAATCTGTTTCTCTTAGGGGATTATAGCTGTTATTTGTCTGACATTTTTCCATGTTCTTTTTTCTCACTGCATAACATTAAAAATAATTGGGGATATTCGATCCCATTATTAATTATTATCCCATATTAATATTGATCCCCAATTCAATTGATATTAATAATAATTGGGGATCAAATCCAAATATATAATTGTTCAAAGGGTTTTGGCATCTGATATTTAAAATCAATTATTTTTTTAATTTCCTTGGGAGATCAATGAATGCTGCAAGCCCTACAGTGTGGCTGTGATGACACAACATATTCGTTAACAAATGAAGTTAATAACTATGCACTGATATATTGAGATTTTTTCCCAAAGAGGTAGATCCATGCTATTTTCTATTTTCTGTTTGTGTTGCCTGCATGATTAAGTATTGTACTAGTCCTGAGATTTGCAGGGATGATTTCAAGTATATATGATAAATATTGCAGATAATGTATGGCCACGGGCAATACTTTACTGCCTGAAGAATATCTACCAGCCACTGAAGGGTCTGGTAAGTTGAAGTAGAAACCCAGAGGAAACTGTCAAAATAATTTAAGAGCATTATGCGCATTCATCCATGTTGTCAGAAGACATTTATTTCTCCCCCATGCAGTTCAGGGACACAGTTCATCCTGGCTAACTAGGTGAAGCCATCTCAAAGAAGGTGGATACTGTTTATGAGCAGAAACTCCCTGCACAGCAGCTTTCACCTCTGGAAAAGTCATTGGCAGTTCCCAGAAGGAAGATGTACCTGGAACATGGCAGAACTAAGGAAAAATGGGAAAAGGGAAGGATATGTGTCTTCTGATTGAAAATACTGATGTGAAATTAGAAAAATAAGAAATGCCAGATCCAACCTTTCACTGATATCAAATGCAAATGGAGCTGATGGATTTCTCAGCTTTGATTTTTTTATCAGGTACGAGGAAACCCCCGATCTTCCCAATTTTCCTGGGGGCAGTCACTAGGGATGTAGTGGATCATGTTATACAAATTAAGCAGCTTTAATTCTGTCTGGATGGCTTGATGTATATTAACATTAATGAGTTTGAAAGGAAGGGAAAGAAGAGGAGAGAAAAAGATGTCCCTTTTCCCTACCTCTTCCCATCTCAACATGATTTCCTTTTATGGCTTTTTTCATCTCAACCTCCCTATTTGTCTGCCTTCAGATGAACCTGGGTCTCTACTGAGCAGTATTCCAGGAAGGAGTTGATGACATAATATTTTTTATGTCCTATGGTTCTGATTGCCTCACCAATCCACAGCTAAGGAACAGAAAAGACTATTTCAGGTTTCACATCTCAGAAACTCCTGAAATGTAAGCATTTGGGCTGAGTTTTGGGGGCCTTTTAACAATCAAACAGAACTTTTCACTTTCCCATTTGACCAAAATTTTCAGACTGGGATTCATTTCTTCTCTTATCCAATTGAGAAACATTTGTTCCGGTTCTCCTCTAAGTGAGCTTCTAAGGCCGTGTAAGCTCCATATATAAGAGCCAGTTGCAATCCACTGAAAATTATGAAAAAGGAATATCCTCACTTGAAGTTAGGTATGTGGAGTGCAGTCATTTACAACAGCTAACAAAAGATTCTGGCTAGCCTGCTCAACTAATACATCTATCAGCTACTGCATAAATTATTTGGGACTAATTTTTCCCTTTTATCGAATAAGATTGTCACATCTATTACCTATGATCTCTCATTTTCAGATTTCAGAATTTCATTTGTAAAGAATATTTCTTCACTGCTCAAACAGTTCTGGGGCCAGGTGGCAGTAGCTGGAACTACAATGCACCACATCTGATGATGCATCATTATTTCCAACTGCTAAGCAGGATTTGGAAGTCTTTCCTGCTCACCTAACATACTCATTGAAGAACCACGTATTTAATGAAAGAAAAATGTAAGTGTCTTAAAGTTTTCCTGGAGCTCATCCCAGAAAACGGCCTTACCTTGTGCCTTCTAAATGAGCTTTATTTCCCTCTGAACAGGTTGTTAAGGGGAGGATTAGGTTCTCCTTCGAGAAAAGGAAATTGCATCACTGAGAGTTGCACTTTAGCTGTCAAGCTGTAGAGGAGCACATCAGAGTTAAAATCATAAACTACTGCTGCTTGAGTTTACAAGATGCTTCCGCAGCTGGCCTTGAGCTTGGGAAGCATGTTCTGCTCCTCTTCCTTTCCATGAGCATGGTACATGGGAAGCATAGCAGTCCTGCAGAATTTATTCTCCCCTTGCACAATTATCCACACACCCACAGCTACTCATTCCTTAGAAAGAAAGAAAGGATTAATACAATTGCTGGAGGTGTCTAAAGAAACTCTCGTGCCTAAATTATTAATAGGTGATTGCAGATATTTGTGTAAAATAGACACACATACATGTCTAAGTTTTATGCCAGAAGTTAAATATTAATGATTCTTTTATTAAAAAAAGCTTTTTATCAATTTAGCTCTGATTATAGAATCCTGAAGGCAAGAAAAAGGCATTTTAAACCATTAGGATTTTCTGGGTGATTAGGGATTCTCTATGTGCAAGAGATAATAATCCTAGTCTCAAATTTCCATCCTCAGAATAAGGGAAGAGGGACAAACTATTCCTTAGCAGCCATGGCACAGTGCCAGAACACCAAACAAAGAGGGTATGGAGTCCTTTACAGAGTGTCTTCAGTGTTCTGCATACACAGATTAAAAATAAGGCAAGCTACCAACAGCAGGCATTTCCAGAGGGGATGGAGGATTTAAGTCTCACTGTCCACTGCAGTGCTGTTGCACTAAGCTGCAGGTTTGGGCTGGATCCATTCAGAAAATGACTGATCAGGTTCTTTGCCAGTCTAGCTCTACAGCTCTAAACAACTTCCATCTAACACTAAGCTTTTTGAATGCTCTGCTAAAGTTTGCAGCAATAGCTCCAGAGTATTTTAGACAGTAGGGTTTGGGTTTTTTTCTAATGCAATTAAAACTGCTATGCATTTGTCCCTGGGATGTTTTTCTGCATTGTACTGTCCTGCCATCCTGGTGTTTTTACTGCAGTGTCTAGTTAATTAGCACTCGGTCTGTCTTCCTGATACTTTGGTTCCAGTCTCATTACATTATGCAAATCTGCATCTTGCTGAATCTGCCACGTTTTAGGCCACATGCTGAAATAATCAAAACCCCTGTGCATCCCATTGTCGTTACCCTTTCTATTTCTGGGTTTTATTAATTTCTATGCATGTGCGTGTGCATGTGTGCTTTGTAATTTAGAACCAATTGAAATCCTAATTTCAGTTCTCATACAAACTGTAACATTGTCATTCTAAGTGGGTGACGTGAAATGACCAAGTTTCTTTTCCTAAGCGTTTCTGCCTGAATCTCCTATTTTGTGATAAATATTTATCAGTTTAATACTGAATATAAGCTCCCCTTATTCACTGGTGATGGGGTTTTTTTTATCCCAGACAGAAATATCTAAAATGGACTGTGGGTCTAATCTTGTGAACTAAAGTAAGAAAAATAAAACATTATTTCAGCATGTAAGAATTAAGTATTAAACTGAAAAATAAACTTGAAACTGGGAGTTTGAAATTTAAGCTTAAATAAACAACTCAGGAAAATCAAATAAATAATAAATAAATTTTTTAAAATTGTAAATTTTACATAAATAATAAATATATTAAATATTATATTTAATAAATTAAATAATTAAAAAATAGAATTATTTACAGTCAGATCTCCAGTGTTCTAGGAATGGTCAAAATACCAAGAATCCCTCATTCAAGGTCTTTTTCAGTCAGAAACACTTATAGACAGACTGTTGCAAACATACCTCCTGAAAGACTGAAATCTTGAGGAGGGCTTAATAATTGGAATTATTTTTTTATCAGGAAAATGTTGAAACCAGGTTCTTGGCAGTCTAGTGAACTGCAGGAAATTCAATATTCTACTAACTTCTGGTTGTCAATCACATGCCATTACAAGATTGGTGGCATTAGGATCAGCAGGATAACTGGGATTGCAGGTAAACTTGCATTTTATAGCACCACATTACTTTGTTAGTAATGATGGTTTCACCCAGAAACTTTGAATAGTGAAAACAGACAGCTTTAATATGTGATTAAGGCAGAAAATCACCTGTCCATCACAAATATCTCCTGTGAGTTAGACCCATTTTCTTGGCCACTAAAAGCAGATCTCTTAACTAGTTGCTAACTAGTGTATCGTCTCCTTTGACCATTCCACCCTTTTGTGAGGCCTTCTTGGAGGAGCCAATGCTGGGTGAGAAGGTTCTGTCTGTTTTCCAGTCCAAGGAAAACGGTGTTGGGGGGACAGGAAAACAGGCAATGTGATTCACTTGCACAGAGACAGGAAAGACCTTTGCCATCAGTGATGCCATTTTTTTTTCCATAGGTGACCAAGGACCACAGGATCTTTTGTCTTCTTTACTATGCCTGTTATCCAACAAACACTAGTGCTCATATTTTCTGGACCCTGGCAATGTTGTAATAGTACTTGTTTCTTTTTCCCTCTCCTTTTGAGCTGCTACAAGAGAAGCAACATTTTGAAGGTAAATATGAAACAAATTTCATTTCCTTATTCATCTTACCAGAATCTCTCTCAACAGAATGGATCAAACTGCTAATTATAAATCAGCTTACACTCGGAGATTAAAGAAAAATCGTTACTGTGAGAGGAGACTTTTCATGCACCTCCTCTTCTGGAAAAGCTGGAGGGCACACCTAAATGAGTAAAATAGAATGAAATTACATAGAATACACTACATGTTGGAGATTTGCAGTGGTCTATAGTAATGAAAGCAACAAGATCAGTGGCAACCAGACAAAAATTATGATTTGCTAATTCTCTGAACTGGTATGACAGTATTTCCAACTCTATAGCAGACAGTTCAGACATTTGAATATAAAATAAATCCATTCTATCTCACCACGGGACATCAGAAACTTGACTACAATCAAACGCTCACAACGGTACCCTGAGTTGGTCATGAGTAAACTAAGATTTTATGAAAAGCATGTGTAAGACTTTTTGAGAAACACAAGTTCAGCTTCTATCTTATGTAGCTGTCTAGGCCAGCCTAAAGGTTTAAGAACAGTTATTTATTTTCACCACCACAACTACCACAGCTGGACTATAACGAATGTTTCAGAGATAACATAATTGAGCAGTTTCTTAATAGGCTGGTTAAAAGTTTTAAAAGAGGATAGTGCTTGTTCTTCTTTTGTGTTCAGTCTTTCATAGAGGAAAGTTTTCTAAAACTTGTACATTCTTCTGATGAACATAAGGAGGATTTAAGGAACAGCTGGATTCTGTTCCTTGTACTGTCCTCACTTAAAAAAAAAAATAATTTGGTGTATATCCTTTCACACAGGATTTGATCACTATTGACTTTTCAGATTCGTTAGGAATACTAGTTAAAACTTGTAAGGCATTTGAAATCTCATTTGTAACTGTCTCAAGAAGTCTCTGAGAATCTTTAGACTGAACCCCCATGAATTTCTTAGAAGCATCTCTCAAGGGTCAAAATCGGAATCCACTTTCAAGCATTGTCACTCTTGTTTTCAGTGACCTGATGCATCTTTGAGTTTTAAAGAGTTCTAATTGCTGACATTACAACTGACAGTATGCACCTACGTCCATGGTCTGGGCAAGACTCCTGTCTAGATGAACAGTTTCTCATCATGGGAGATGATAAAGAGGAGGAGGGAAGCAAAGAGACAAATGAAGTCTTGGCCAACTTATTTGTTGAGCAAAACTGGGATTCTGATGGAAGTAGTTAATTAAGAATAATTTATGCACTGATTATCAGCACTGCCTGCTTAAAAAAACAGCACAGCACTTGTATTGAAGCAAGCAGAGTGTAACTTTATAGTATACTTGTGTTGTCAATTACCTGCCTAATAGGCTTGTAATCGAAACTACTATTATCATGCAGCTTCCTTAATAAGCAAAAACCACTGTAAAATAATGCATGAAACCCCTCCAAGTCTGTGGAGAGTATGTATAAATCATGTAATCAACAGCAGCTTACTTGGTGAATCCTAAAAATTGATTAGAAATAATGACACTTCCCCAAGGAACTCTTCACAGAAGCATCTCTAAAATTCAGGAACTTTTTGGATGAGAGTCTGGATCTTAAAATAATGGCTATAAGCCATCAGTGTTAAAGGCAAGTCTCAAGCCTGTGAACTCAGTGAATATTTTCCGTTCACTTACTAAAAGTTTGGACGAGGTTTTTAAAAGCCAAAGCATGCCCAAGTCTTGTGCAGTATGTCACATGCTGAACTTCACTTACAAAAAAAGGAAAAAAACAGGTCTCAAGCCACTGGCTGCCTTACCAGTGACAAAGTTGTGTTCATCTGCTCTATAACTTTTCCTCTCACACTGCTTAAAATAGAGAGAGAAAAAGACTCAAGTGGCTAACATTTCTTGCATTCCACCTATTTCTAGTGAAGCAATGGAGGTCAGGATGACCTGAGAAGTTCAAGGAATCACATTATCTTTGCAGCCTTCCCACAGCACAATTGAGTTGAGAAAGCAATCACAGGCCAGGTAAAACAAGAAAGATGTAGAGATATAGGTATCTTACTGATAAAGAACCATAGTTTTAACATAATCCTCACAAATTTGGCCATTAACCATAATTAACACATCAAACTCCTTGAAGGGAATAGTATTGCACATGCTTCAGGCTTCTTGTGATTAACACTTGAAATATACTGTAGATTCCTCCTAGTAGACAATTTTCCTAACTGTGAAGGTAAGAATTATCTCCACTTGTGAACCAATTGGCAAATCACTTATTCAATTTATAGCTAATGTCACAAAGAGTATATAGAGATATTACGTTCTGGCAGCAGAGAAAAAGAAAACATACTCATTCCCCAGATAGAAATATTGACAATAAATCCTGACCTTTCCTGGTTTATTTAAGTTCTTTAACTAGCCACTTCTTGCACCATATAGCAGTTAAGTTAGCTCCAACAGAAACTTGAGACAGTTTATCTCATGAAAAGCCCAAAGAGTTAGTGACCAACTACTTGAAAGTAACCCTGATAAAATAGTGTGACCTCTTTTACTTTCTTCCCTCTATTTTAATACCTTCATTTAAGTGAAGAGATTTGACTTTATAGAATATTCAGTGTTGCTCAAAAATACAAGACTTTCACCCCCCAAATCTTTATGATTAAACAGAATGCCTTATTCTGCCTTGGTCTAATTTGTATAATAAATTAGCCATTTCACTGTGGATTCCTAAATGATAGTTGAGCTAGTTAGCGAGTTCTACTTCTTACTGCTCAGCTAATTCTCAGGTTCAAATACCTCCTGGGTATATACATTAGACTTTGACTTTTCCTGTTTCTCCTAATAAAATCTCCTACATACATTTCCTCCCTATGAAATGACAACAATTTTATTTTCTTTCTGCGGCACTCAAGTCAGTATCTCTTGCTGTCACCACATACCTCCCCCGAGGACATTCAGCTGAGTGTGGGCTATTTTCAAGTCAGTTTGGTTGATTAAATCCTCGATGCCTCTGTATCTCTTCTCTGCTCTTACAGATCACAGGACCATGCTCAGACCTCTCAGATGGGCTCTCCCTAGCAATGTGGCAATGAGGTTGCAGCATTGGCCTCCAGAGGCAGTCTTCCACTGCACCACACTTCTGTAGCTTCACCAGGTATCTACTGGCTTCTCAAGTATATGTCTTCAGAGACACAATGGAGAACAAAAGAAATTAAGACAGAGAATAAAACCTTAACAGAGCTAGAAAATGCAGTATTGAAAACACCGAAGAGTGGAATCTTCCTTAAAGAAGCCAAGTGCTGGTAAGCGCTTGATTATGCCCTTTTCCCACCTGTTTACAGGCATGTGGTTTCCTGCCCTCATACATGTGCTCCCTGCACCAGAAGTACTCAGCCCTGGAAAACCAAGCTCTTTCTATGATCAACACAGAAATTTTGGTTCCTATACCTACTCTCAACTCATAATCCTTACTGTAAAAATGTTGTTCTTCCTCAGATGTGCCATGGAAACCAGGAGAGAAACTCTCTGAGGCTAGGGCAGTAGCCTGCTGTTTCTTTGGTGAAGTACAATGTGTCTTTTTTGGGGGAGCAGATTGCTTGCAGAAATACAATTTTATAGCTTGTACAGGAGCAGTGCAGATGTTCTCAAAGCATCATGAAAAGCAAATGTTCTGCATAATCTCATACAAACATATTAAATTCTATCACAAACTGTTTGCTTAAATGCTTGATATTTCAAAGCTTTCCACAGTACGTATTTGAACAACCAAAGAATATCTGGACCTTGATCTTGGCTGGCCCTTGCATCATTCCATTATTACTCTCGTTTGTTTTAGCCCATTCTTTAAGTATCTTGATGAACTTTTTCCCTCACCCATTTTTGGCATTTGCCTCTCCCAGCTGTGACAGGCAAAGGATGGGGTGAACTGCTCCCAAAGGTCCAGCCCATACAGCTGGACAGAGATCACTAACTTCTGGCAGATGATGTGAAGCATTGTTCTTCTGAGGGTAAATATTCTGCTCACAGACAAGGAGGAATTTGCTTATGGTTGTCAGAAAACTTAGTTCCAGAAGGTTTTATTCTGAGAGAACAGGTGAAGGAAAAGGGAGGATGTAGCTGTAGCTATAGATGCAGATGCAGACATAGATGCAGGTCAGTGTCAGTGGTGCTCTGACCTTCCTTGGAAACTTGCTTCACACCCCAATCCTTGGCAGCACATAGCTTTGCTCCCAGCTATGCTGCTCTTTGTCCTGTGCTGCCCAGAGGAGCACAGCTGTCTTATTTATCTCATTTAAACTTTCCCCAGTAAATGCACTGCTACAGCACTTCCCTCTGCAACCCGTCTGTTAGTGTCTCTTCTAGTGCCCTGGAATGAATATAATAGTGCAGGTGCAGTCATAGTCAAGCTGTACAGAGGAAAATTATTGGCTTTTTTTTTTCCCATAATGTAATGTCTCTCTGACCATAGCCTAAGATTGCATTCCCTTCCTTTTGCTGCTATCACATTGTAAATTCATCTATGATTTCTCTATTGCTAGCCCTCAATCTCTTTCAACAGAACTGCTTCATTACATTGAATATAGCATTAATTTGTTAGTGTTTATAGACCTGTGAGTGCTATTGTGTGAGAGGCTGGACTAGACCATGTAGAGAAAATATAATATTGATGGCAACCAGACAAAGAGAAAATTGACAATTCAAAAATAGAAAGGAAAGGAGGAACTGAAGACAAAGTTTGGTGAATAATAGTTCTTTCATTTTTGTGGTAGACCAAAAAAGATTTAAAAAATGGCTCACAGTCTAATGGCAACAAATTTTTAAAAACACAAACACAAAATCTAAACCCAATAAAATACTCATTTAAATCTCACTGAGGTATTTTGTTAAACTTGAAATTAATAATTCTGAGATTTTTCTCTTTTTTTTTGACTTGAGTTCTTTTACTGTCATGTAAGAATTTAAAAATCTCTTTTCAAGGGAAAATATTTTTTAGCTTTAAAACTCCTTTTCATTCTTTGACAATAAAATGACAGTGCAAAGACAAAATTTATAATGATGTTTTCATATGTATTTTAAAAATATCTTCTTTTCAGTTAACCAATTAATCAGAATTAACCAAATCTGATATCAGTAGCCAAGTTCCATCCAGTTTTTAATTTCTTTAAGACCAGTTTTGGGAAAACTGACTATTAAATCAATGTCCACTTAAATACATAATACATGAACAGAGAGAGGAAGGAACTGAACAGCTGAGGGTGGAATGAGCTAAAAAGGAAGAATCAAAGGGAAGGAATACTGTATACAGAGAAAATGGGAGATAGAAAAAAGTTACAAGTAGAGGAAGAACTTGAGGGTGCAGAGGAAGAGAAATACGGATAATATGATACAGAATGGAAATAATGCAAAACCTACAGACTATGAGTTCCCTCCCAGTGAGGGGGGGAAAAAAGAGGTTTTCAAGTCAGGTGCTCAGATGTCATGCATTTCCACTGCAAGAAATGGACAAAAAAGCCTTGACAGAAGAAGTTGCACTTGAGATCAAAATATCTCTTCAGATCAATGCATGTGTCTTCACTGAAGACTTAGGGTCCCAAAGGTGACCAGACACCCTAATCAGATTTTCTGCTTAGTTGTGCACAGTTAGGTGGGATGATGCCATCCAAGGCCTTTTAAAAAGTGCAATTATGTTCTTCTGCTTCATTATCTTTTCTTCACATGCATCTAGTGTCTAAACTTGGGGAAAAGGCTGGTGAGAGGAGATGGTTTATTTATAGTATTATATAGAGAGTTGCATCATAGGTCATGGAATAGAAGGATAAATTAAATAAAACCCATTATGGCTCCTTGATGAATTACACAAATTGCTGGCATTAGCACTCAGGGTACTGGCATGGATAAGTGGGCTCTGCACCAATGATACCAAAAGACAGTGGCTCTAATAATTCAAAGGAAAATTACAGAATAGGTCTGAGTGCACTAGAGAATCAATTGCCCATAGTTCTGATGCCTTTTCAATCTTTAAGAATAATACTTACTCTTCTTCAAGGTTTTGCAGTGGGACAGACAACCCAACACATTAGCATCTGTGCATTTTCACTGTGGATCTCAGTGCTCAGAGGAAGACATCAGACAATTATATCTGCTCTTTGTTTAGTTCTAGGTTGCAGTGTGGATCTGATTTGGCCTAACTGATCTGGCAATATTTATAGTTGGTCCTTCCTGATACAAAAGCTTCTTGACTGAGCACTGGGTTGAAAACTAAGACATTCCAAGGTCCAGATTATTTTTAGATATCCTCTCTTCACTAGCTTTTCCCCAAATACTGTAAGTACTATTATCCAAGTTCAATGCTTTCAAAATATTTATTCTGTTACTTACATCTTCTGGAAGAGTCATCTGCTGACACCTCTGAAATACAGTGCATTAATGCCACTAAACTGGCAGCAGAAGTAAATGATAGCTGTTGTAAGACTGCTTCATTTGATCCTTTTTCCATTCATGTTAATACTCAATTGCAGTAATTTCCAGATCCTTTTCATTTCCAAAAGAAATCTGGCTTCCAGAGTAACCCCTCTGCATTATTCCAAGTTAAATCAGAGCCAGCAGGCTGCCATAGGAGTTCACCGTTCCCTGCTTTGAAGTAGAACAGACATTTGTGCGGTATGAAGTGTTAAGTTCTTTCTTTTCTGACTGAAACAACATGAAATTCTTATGTTGTTTTCATAGGATCTAATGAATTATAAATCCAGAGTCATTGCAATCTTAGGTGCCAACCAATGCCAGTGGCCCACCAGTTATCTCATCAGGACCTACTACAAAAAATCTGCAGACCAATGCTCACAATTCTGGCTTGAAAAATTGCAGCTGCAAATTTCTGGATGATCAGCCTATCCTTGTCCTCAGGGAATGCTTGCCTGAACATGCTTTTACATGCAGGACTCTCTCGTCTCTGCCACTGAATCACACTATTCTCCATTCTCTCTGCAGTGACTTAATGTCCATGAAGAATACTTCCCTTTGACTGATGTTGGGTCTGAAACAAGACTCCCTTGTGTTTGCTCTGTGAATCCATTGGTCCATTGCCAAGAAGAGTATTTTTTAGACCAGCAGATATCAAACCAGCCAACACTGAAGCTTTTGAATAAAATTAATTTAGAATCATTTAGTCATAATAACTAAATAGTTGTATTAGTGGTTATTATGTCTTTACTGTGAGACATCTCATCACAGAAGTGGATTGTATGAATCAAAATAATTGTATTTTGTGGGGACTGGTAATGATGACATTAGCTGCCTTCCCTAGACAAACTTATCTTCTGAGCTGTTGTGTAAAATACAGAGTGAGAGAACATCTCTGTTGTGGCTGAGGCACTCTAAATGAAGAATATCTGTCTAGCATCTTTGCTCTTCCCAGTAGTTCTCTCCTCAGTGACTATATCTACTGCTGCATTTGAAAAAAAAATATGCAGAACATCAGAGTATTTCTTTGTATAATGTTGAAAAATTAGAATAAGGACTAATCTAGGAGTCTGAGCTCTTAGATCCAAAAAAAAAAAGCAGATAAACTTCACTTATCTTTAAGTCAATTCCCAGTTGCAGTAGAGTTGAAACCTCTTTGCTTCTCAGACTGCAGATTACAGTCAGGACACAGACTTTGCCTTGGGCTGGGGCTTTCAGCTCGTTCAGACTCTCAGCTCTGTGGACAGAACTGGAAGCCCAGCAGGGTCCATTTACAAAGCAATCTGAGGCTTGGCTGCCTCACTGGAGTGCAAACAATAAGTGATCATCTCCACACTTCACAAAGCAGTTTGGTAAGAAACTAGGCATGGAACAACAGGAAGTTTATACAGATGGATCACATCACATAAGTAATTTTGGTTTCAACAATTTATTTTTTATAACAATGTAACTATTTGATCATCCTTACAATACTTTACCTGTGATTTTCCAAAGCCTGTTTTAAGATGGTGTATCTGAAGAACTACCATCCATCTCTCCAGGCTACACATTCTTGAAAGGATCTATCACTGCAGAATTGCAAATGGGATCGGATCTCGATCCTGTGGTATTAACACCTTAACCTATAACAAGCTTGATTGTCTTTCCCCATCCTTACATTTTTCAGACTGTTTCATCAGTATATTAATATCCATCAGTGTCTATAACTTCTAGCAAAGGTTGCAAAAAATTTAAAAATATAAGAAAAAATTTTCTTATAACCTTATAAGATTGTGGGTTAGTCACAGGGAGGATTAGTAGAGTGTGAGCCTATAAGATTTAGCTACTAATCTAGTCTAGAATCATCAAGTAAAATAAGACTACAAAAAAAGTATTAAAAGTTCTCCTGAGTGATTCTTTACTTCAACATATTCTAATATTTTTGGAAGATGTTAAAGCTCTTGTTGAACTGTGGATCAAATACAGCATGAACTGCACCTTCTTTTCTGAGCATTTCAGTTCTCTTTGTTAAATAATAGATCTGAGCAAACTAAACATATCTCGTGAAATTAGATATGGTCCTTATGGTCCATGTTCAGGCAAACCTTAATGGCAGTATAAAGTTAATATTGAGCTGAATGTAGATGAGCACATTTTAATCTATATATTTCTGATTGAGCTGATTTCCTTTGCAGCTACAGGAAAAAAGTTCTCCAGTGATGCTTTCCTTGCATTCTGAGTCTTTATATTCAAATGTCAATATGCAATGTTGCAAGATGGATATTTATAATTACTCTGATTTCATTAGCTTAAAAGTTAGAATTAGAAGGTAAAAATTAGATTTTAATGAACAATTTCAACATGAGAAAGTTATGAATTGGTGTCTTGAGGATATCATCATGACTTAGAAATGAGGCAAATTAGACAAGTTCAATAGGAAAAAAATGGCAAGTTTGAGAGGAGATTAAAATAACTTCAAACAGAACAGAGGGGTAGAAGGAGTAGAGACGAATGTGGAGTTAGATTTAAAATGTTAATTCTTGTTTTAATATGGCAAAATAATTCTGAATAGTGTTGGTAGGAATCAGAAAAAGACTTCAACAGCAGGCAAACACAAGGTTGGGGAGAATAAAGGTACCCAGGAAGATTTGCTGCTAATCCACTTACCATTGCTTTGAAATCAGTGAGGGCACCTGCACCAAAAAAAGTGTCCCAACATAAGGACACTGGCCTGCTGGAGTGAGTCCAGAGGAGGCCACAAAGGTGATAAGAAGCCTAGAACACCTCTGCTATAAAGACAGGCTGAGAGAGCTGGGGTTGTTAGCCTGAAGAAGAGAAGGCTGTGGGCAGACCTTAGAGCACCCTCCTGTACCTAAAGAGGCTAAAAGAAAACTGGGGAGACTTTCTACAAGGGCATATAATGATAGAACGAGGCACAGTGGCTTAAAGCTGACAGAGAGTAGGTTTAGATTAGATATTAGGAAGAAATTCTTTACTGTGAGGGTGGTGAGGCACTGGAACAGGTTGTCCAGAGAAGCTGTGGTTATCCCATCCCTGGAAGTGTTCAAGGCCAGGTTGGATTGGGCCCTAAGCAACCTGGTCTAGTGGAAGGTGTCCCTGCCCATGGCAGGGGGTTGGGAACTAGATGGTCCCTTCCAACACAGACCATTCTACTATTCTGTATTCAATAAAAATATATACAGAAGTCTCTTTATACTCTGCAGGTGTAAAGTGGATTACAACTATACAGCTCTTGGATGAAGTTTTTATGAACTGAATGGATGAGTTCGAGAAAGAAAGAGGAAGGAATCAGGGGAATTAAGAAGAGATCTGACTTGCTAAAAGGTCACAGACTTGGAAACAAATCTGAGGTGTCCTGAATCCTAATGCAACCTCATTCTCATTAGACTGTGTCATGGCCTAAAGTAAATGCTCAGTATAACTGCATTTTTCCTACAGCTGTTTTAAAATAATAGTTCTCGTTGCATACGCATTCATTTGTTATATACAGTCATGCAAGCCACACAGACAACTCTTAATGTTACCCTCTCTCCCCCTCAACTATTAAATAAACTCAGAAATTACAATGACATTAAAAACACTTTGAGCAATTTTATGTGATCATTAAGTCAGAATATTCCACTCTGGAGGCTTCTGCTAATCAGCAGCCTTGAAATTACTTAGATCAATTAAGTGCATTATATTTTATATGGAATATAGGAATGTGGTTTTTTTGCCACTGTGGGGAAATATAAATAATGAAACAAGGAGAATCTCCAGCATTCCCTTTGTAGTCCTGTGCTGCTGTTCTCACATCTGACTGTTTTCACTTGTATGGGTTTGCTTTTTACTTTCTTGGTGAAATACAGTGATATATACATCTATAATCCCGATATTTTAGCCTAAAAGCCTCCCTCACAAAGTCATCACTTTTTTTTTTAGGTGACAGAAATGGAAAATAAGCAGGCATAAATCTAGATCTTTTAATGAACTTAAAGTACTTAACCAAACCATCAAAACTAGGAGCCTAGTTACTGCTAATCCTGGAGAAGAACTTCCAAAGGACAATTCATGCTACTGTAGATCTGAGGTACCCCTTCAAAAGGCCCTTTGTATTCACTGATGGTACTGACACAATCTTAGAGTCACCTTCATGGGATGGGTTTCTGCTGGGGGTGTTGGTGTTAGGATACCGAACAAAACCAGGAAAGAAGAGCATTAGAGGGATCAGGCAGAGAAAGTCAGAAGGATCCATTGAGATAGGTCACTGCCAGGCCCAGTAGTATAAACCAGGCCTTTTAATGGACAATGCTTAAAAGATAATGTCCCGCTGGGGAGATTGATGTATGGCAACATCACACTTCATCATTAAAGGAACTAGAGACTGTATTTGTTCATTTATCTATTTTTTATTTATTTATTTATTTATTTATTTGTCCATGCTATAATTAGTGCAATATTGTTTTTATTGTGATATGTTTGTTTATATTTTATAAAGAAAGTGAGCTGTTTGCTGTAAATCATGATTTTTACTACCAATCGTTACTGATTTAGAAGAATGTTTATAAACCCCGGTGTCAATCTAGGGATATGACCTTAGAGTGAAAGATCAATAGTCATTAGCTACTACCAATAGTTAGTGTCCAAGTAGAATGAGCAGCTAGTCAAGTACTGTGCATGAGTAGCTTCACAGAAAGCATTGCCTTCTATAAAGTGAAAGGGCTAAAAGACAGTTTTCAGGCTTACAAGCAAGCTGATTGAAAGGCTGTGTAATTAAATTCGTTGTGTGCTGTGCTCGTCCTACAGAACATAATAGGACTTACCCAGAAAATGGATCTGATAACCCGACATCCAGTTCCATGCTAATTCTCATGCTGTGGTGCAGCCCAGCCACTAAATTACAGTTATGCAGGATTAATTAATACCATTCTCCATAAAGCTAATATTCAATGTAAATGAGGAGGATTAGCAGGGAGTTATGCGGTGAATTATGACAAAGGAAACACATTTTTAAACAGGGATCTTAGGGCATATAAATTAAAAACCAAGGGATTTACTTTCAAATATCAATGGCCCACTGCATCAGGTACGGTTTTGCTGTGCCTTAGCACTGAAATATGTTTGCAGAGATAGAGTTGTGCTCCACTAGCTGCAGCTGAACATCCATAAGTATTTCAGGAGTCATCAGCTTCTACATTATAAAATCCAGAAGGGACCCAAAGTGCACTTCTAAGGGATTACTTGTATAATGTGGATATTACAACTAGTTTGAACTACATTCTGTTTAACTGCATTTTTAAAGAATATTTTAGGAAAGAAAAAAAGCGAGCAAAATTTATAAGCATTTGATGGTAATCTAAAATTGTCCAGTGATACTGTGAAAGTTCTTGTTTCATTATTGTAATGATCAATATCTTCCCTATTAAAAATTTATATCTTATCACACATTGTTTGTTCAACTTTGGATTCTAATCCCTGACTTTACTGTAGCTTTATCAGCTTGAGTTTCAACAGTAAAGTCGTCCTCCCCACTGAAATCCATATGAAATGGAGTGAAGCCACTCTATCTCTTTTATAAACTAATAGATTTATTTCCTTAAATATTTGTTTTTTGGGTATGTTTTTCACTGATTCACTCATTCCTCTTTTCAGAACAAGGGTCAATATCCTTTCTGAATTGCAAACACCAGATCTGGACATAATATTCCTACCGTGATTACAGCAATATCAAATGCCAAGTAATTCCAGCATCTTGAACTCTACTCAGAAATCTCTTCTATAATACACATTTTTCACTGGATTCTTTTGTTGGCAGCATCATATTCACCTGATTCAAGAATCCTTATTTAAAATTCACTACAGCAGAATTCTTTCCTTCCCCATTTATGTAGGCTGTAGCTATGTCCAGCAGTCTTCATTCCCCTTCTATTTTTGCTGGGTACATACAGACTGATTGCCTTAGGATATTAAGGTGCAAGGACATTTGCAGCAGAAAATAGACTCTTTTGCAGTGCCTACATGTGGCATGCTGGATGACACTGCAACTTTGTGGACACCTGACTGCCCAAGAAGTGACTCTTTTGAACAGAAAAGAGGTGTGATATTCATTTTCTCTTCCGAAAGGTGAAGGATTGTACCACAGGTGGCTGAATGTTTATGTTGTTCCTAATATTCTCTCCTGAAAAATCTGTAAATGGATACCATCTGAGACAGAAAGACCTAATCTGATCCAGTACAGCAATTCTTATCTTCTTCAAGCAGGAGGAAAAGAAAGAAAAGGAAAGCTTACAGTAAGAGATGGTAAATGACACTTATGTCCCAGAAGGAACAAAAAAAAAAATTGTGACTGAGAAAGGCATTGAGGAGTCACAGAGATACATAGAGATCCCTTCAAGTGATACTGCTCAGCCTCCTGTATTTTGCTCAACACCAGTCTGGGCTTTGATTGCAGCCCTGCTCTCTCCAGCTGGCTGGAGCCTGCCCATAGGTAACGCTGTGTGTAACCCTGCCATGGTCAGTACACCAGGGCTTGAAACAAACACCTGAAGGCTGGGAACTTGAGTCTGCCCCAAGACTAAATGTGGCAGCTATCAGAGACAGACCCTTTCTGTGGCAGTGGCAGAGAGAAGAGCATGGAAACTCCCACAGACCAAGGACTTGCACAGTGCCAGCTTATTTATGCTCCCTAGTCCCAGCAGGCTACAGAGTTTCGAAGACATCATTCTTCACTTTGTGAAGAAGGATGGTAGAGGGATCAGAAAAAAGACAGAGCCAATATCTTAGTTGACACTGCAATCAGCTTACATTTATCTCCCCTTGTATCCTGCTCTTACTTTTTTTGAACTGGTTCAGAGCAATCAAAATCTCCAAATATCTCTTTTTCCCCATGCCAGGGTGCATTTAGCAGTTACATTGCATGGGTTAGTATATTTTTCTAATGAGAAGAGGTGCTATGAAAGCTTTTATGTTGTTTTCTTTTTATTTGGTTAATACACTTAGTGTGTGTGAATGTGCATCTGTGTAATGTTTTGTTAATGTGACATTTATTCTCCTTTTCTTCCAGGCCCTCCTCAAGCATGTCTGCAAATCATTCTGGTTTTGTGTGTAATGTAAGTTATCAATCATCTTTCCACGAGCAAATGGTCTCATGTTAAGTGGAAGGAACATTCTAATATATTCATTCTATTATTGTTCCTTGGAAAAGACCCAGACTTGCAATAAACCAGTGATTGTAAATACACAAAGTATTTTAATATCCTAATTATTTTGATTTAATTTCCTCTAATAGTTTAAATTGATACTGAATTTATTTAGAAGCCATTACAGAGGGATTCCCCTCACCCCCCTCCAAGTAGTTCAGAAACACATACTGAACTTAATCTGAAGACAAATACATTATTCCTATTCCAAGCTGCCAATGGTAGCAGAAGGGGAAAGTTTTGAATGAGAAAGCTAGGTGGAGAGAAATGAAAGAAAAAAAAAAAGAAAACAAAAAGCAAAGAAAGCTGCTATATATACACTCAATTATTATTTAAAAATTCACCTGATTTTAAAAAGAATTGTTACAATGGCAATTTTTCTGTCTGCAGGAGATGATAATCAGACACCCACTGACTTCCTACATTGCTGGCACTATGACAGATTTGACTATATGAAAAGATCTACTCAAAAATTGCAGTGCTCCCAGCCTACTTTGTTTCCTGTTATGTTATCTGCATTTTCATCCTTTACAGTCATGCTTTGCACTTTTCACATAAATTTCACTTGAGGTCTTCACAGGAATTCTTTGCTCATGTTCAGGATTTCTAAGCATCCTTTCACTACCGGGATGGACTGAGAAGACTTTAAGGTGATAATGCTCAGTCCTCCAACAGAGATCTCAGAAACCTTAGGAATTGCCCCAAGAAGGCTCATTGCTGCAATAAAGGTCCATGGGCCACTTTTTCCGTGAGTACTAAGAGCTTCGTAAGGACTTTTTATACGAGTATGGAGATGTTATTGCCAGGTTCTTCCTGAGTTGAATCCAACAATGTAGCTGGAAAGTGTATCAGTTCTAAGGTACCAAGTCTTTTCAAGGTATTTCATGGTACAAGACACATCAGTATAAAGCTACAGGACCAGTGGCCCATGCTGCTCCTGGTGCTACTGATACAGTATGTAGCCATCCTTGGCTTGACAAGAGGATGAATCCAAGCCTGGATCCCCAGAAGGACTTTGGACTACAACAGCAAAGCTGACATTTCAGATTCTTATTTCAGTAGTGTATTGACTTGTTCAAACAGTTCCTTTTCAAATCCCCTTCAACAAGGAGGTACTACTTTTTCACATCCTTGTGCCCCTAATAGAATCAATGGTATTACATTAGCATAAAATCAAAGATGTGGAAGACTGAAGAAAAGTGAATAGGACCTCTATAATAAGTTAAGAATTTATGGCCCATGATAATTTTGAAAACAACTGTAGCTTGACAATAGCTATTGCCTGTAAATGAGCATCTAAGGATACCACATTATTTATGAAGCAAATTCATGATGACACAAAAGTTTCTCAAATGATTTTGCAGAGCCTTAATCACTAAATCAATTTTGAAATCCTAATTTGCACCATTTTTTAAAGCACATTAATTCATGATATAAATTTTGACACGTTCAGATTAAAAAAAAATAAAATTAGTGGCATTGGAACTTGTTTGAGAAATGTATTCTATATAAATATACTATAGTTCCAGTCTCCACCCTTTATTGCTTTTGTTAGTTGCAAGTGAAGAGATGAGTGTTCCATGTCACATTATGTAACTACGAGAGCACATTAATTAAGTCTTTGAGATTATTTAACTGTGTCCTTGACAGAGAGTGGAAGAAACAGCAATTTCTGAAAAACATTCAGAAACATCCCTATGCTGTAAGAACTGCTAATTAGAGTCAGCCAACAACAATCATGAGGCACTACTAAAGACTTTTAGAAAGAAATCTATCCTTTCTTTTGAATTACCAATGATTTTAAAGTCACTGTTCAGAAGATGAGGAATTTGAGCTCTGGTCTAGGAAGATTCAAAGTCTTGATCCTGAATTATGACCTGGAGTACACTGGAAATGGGGTTTGCACTACCCTCTCCTTTTTGAAACAGAATCACTCTGCACTCTGAAATGCAAAATATATAGTGGAGGCAAATAAGAGAAAACCTGACTATGAAGGCCAGTGCATAATGCACACAGGCAAGACATGGGGAATTTGGATATTTTCATCCCTCTATAACAAAATCAGAACAGAAAGGAACTAGAGGGTAGGTCCTCTACATGCATGCACTGATCATCAAGGCAAAGAGTACTCAGAGAACTTGGTTTTATGTTTGTCTCAGCATTTGCAAGACTCTCAAAAAGCTCTTCCTGGATCAGCATCTTTCTCAAAGATTTTGGCAACCTTTAAGTAGCAAGAAGCCACTCTGCTTCAGCCCAGACTATGCTGGGAAGATCTATGGGCTAAATGAATGTATATTTGCAGTGCTTGAACACGTGCACAAACACGGCATGTCCAGACTGTAAGCTCTGCGGTGCTTGGACAATACTTAGCATTCACCTATCTGTGCCACAGACTGGGGTTAAACCATACCTAAAGCCACTTCAGATGGAATATCTGCATTTTGATGCAGTGAAGGGAACAAAGCATTATTTGTGAAAGACAATGTACCTGGCTGATTGCAATGCAGGCATTTAGTCCAGTGATAACTTAGAGTTTCCTGAATATTTATCTAACTATATACCTGACAGATAAACAACTCTATGATTATCTGTATTTGTTTGAAATACTAATCTATGATCCAAGTTTTCTGATAATGTAATAATCTTTTCCCAAGTCACCAAACATGTACTGAATCCCTCAAGATGTTTTAACTCAGTATCTTAATGCAAAATTTTTCTTCTTGAAATAATTTGTTGCTCTGTTCAGTTCTTTCTGTGATTATAATGGCAATTTTTGTCCTTTGACTTTTGTAGCAATGCCTCATCCATTCCACATTCTCTTTGATGTCATCTACCCTCACAAATGAGGTCATTTTGGCTTTCTTATTATATTACCTATAAAAAAAAAAGTTTTTAGATTTTACAGGTGTCATGTTTTCATAGATAAAAAAAATGGAAGCCACTGGAAGGTGTCTAGTCCCTACAAGATGTAGTCCTGAAAAAAGAGATGCCTTTGAGTATTCATAGTTGAGACAAAATCAATGTACAGGGGGTTCTTTTTTAATGAATGCCTGTAAGCAAATATGAGTCTTGTGGCTCTCTCTTTAACACACCATTTCTGAACTCAAAGCAGTTTATCTCCTTGGAGAAGAAAAGCTGAAAATTCTCATTGGAGCATCATTTAGAGCATCCCCCACCTTCAAAGCAAATCTAAGTTCTCCAGATGGAGAACTAAGTAAGTTATCCTTGTCTGTGAAAATGGGATGTGAATTTATGGTCTTAGAACCACAGCAGATCACGGGAAATGTGTTTCACCGTTTATTAGTGTAATGGTACAGTATGTACACCCAAAAGAGATTTCCAACTGGAGTTGGCTTTTAGTTTTTTTATACAGCATACTGATATAATTTCTTTCCAAAAAGAGACCTTAGATGTGTACCTAAAACAAGTTTCCAAATCCCTTCATCGGAATATTCCTCTCTCTCTCCTTTGTCTCTGCCCCTCCTTTCCTTTAATAATGGAAATTATTTGCATCACAAGCAAATAACAAGCATAACTTAATTTCTTTGTATCTTCCAGGAAGAAAATAATGTTGCAAAGTAAAGTAAATGAATAGCGCATGAACTGCTGCCATCTCTTGGTTATATTCATCACTCCAAGTATTCTGGGTATATTGATCTAAATCAAGAATATTAGGGCATTTCATAGTGTCATTTTCCCTTTCCCCTTACATCCAGGATTGCAAACACAAAGCAAGACATAATTTTGTTTTTTTTTTTCTGATCCTGCTGCTGAAATTGCCAGTTGCAACTGTTAAGGTAATACGTAAAATTCTTCCATCAATATTTTTTTTGTGTGCTTAAGCTAAGTCATTTGTCTTATTTTTCTAGGGTTTAGTTTTTCTTTTATTTTAATCTCTACCCTTGTTAAAGCAGAGATTATGCTTCCTAGCATTCTGTTGTAATTTTTGTACCACAACAAAGTGAGTTAACTTCCTTACATTAGCATTCTGATAATGAAAGGAACGAGGACAAAGGAAGGGAAGGGCGGTGGTAGTGAGGAATCACATCTGCCTAAATGAAACAAAACACATTTCCAATATAATTTTTTCCATGTTTGAAGACTAACATGCTAATTTTATGCCTTATCCAGTTGTGTGCTCTGATTAGAAGCTTGTTGAAGCTAATGGTATAACTCCGGTGCACTTTAAGAGCATTTGGATGATTTCAGCTGAAAATCGTTAGGTTTCTATTGAAGTTGCCAGTGGACTGACATTGGTTTCTCCCACCCAATACTGTTTGCCACAGTTGCTGCATGTTTAATCAGCTCCTGCTGATTTCAGTAGGACATCAATTGACCTTTTCTAGGTCAATTGCAATGTGTGGACAGCTAAAATATCCTGTCTGAGCAGTCATTAGATGCCCTCTAAATGATAATATGGATGATGAAATGGAACAAAATCCAGACAATCTCCTAATGACAGTCACAGAGGCAGGATTTTTACCTGTTACTCTCTTTTTTCCCATTCCTGTTGATGTCCCACTTGCTTACTAGCATGTTTGCTTGTAGCCGTACCTCACCAGGCCCTGTGGCTGCACCACAGCCTGACACTGCAGACAGCAACAGAGACCCATTAGCAATTTGTACTGAAAGCACAAATGCAGAAGGTCTCAGAGCAACCTAATTAAAGTACTCCTGCATTATGCCAAAGGTTACATTAACACCCAGGCTATAATCCGCAGATCCTTTCGCTTTGCTGAAGAGGAGGCTGTCTGTAGGAGTAGAAGCAATTAGGAAACCCCCATCACTCTGTTAAGCAGTTGCTTGTCATGTCCTAATGAAAAGACCTTGTTGAACTGAGGCCTTACAAAAAAGTTGCTTTAAACGGAAGACCAGAAATTGCTTGGTCCTTCCCCAGCTGGCAAGATACATCTGGTCATGGCTGAAGATCTCTCTCCTATGGGATATACATGTTCAATTCTGGGCCCAATGACTCTTTTATCTTTCTTTATGTTGTCATGACTAAATAGTGTAATTATATACAAACTCAGCTAAACCCCCCAGCATTAAGTTTGAAAAGAGATCTAGAAAGTAACAGAGTCGCCCCATGTAGCAGGTTTTGCTTCACTGGTTTTTATTCATGAGATCGTTACATGACAACTTACCAAAGCCTGGCTTTCCTACTCACTGAAGTGATTAAAGCAATATCACCCCAGAGACTTCTTGTTTGCCTGCACATATCACTGCAACCCTCTCAGTTTCCTCCAAAACAAGGGCAGAGCCCTACTGTGCTGAAAATTTGGCAGGGTGAGGTCTGTTCTCATTTCATAATTGAGCCATTTTGTTTGCTCTCTCCCGTTGTCTTGCTAAAATTTCTTCCTGATGACTTGATTAAAGGATTAAAAAAAAAAAAGGCAAAAAAAAAAGCAGCATGGTAATTCTGATCTGGAAGAGCACAATGTATACCAGGAAAAGTGCTATAAAGCAGTGCTTCACCCTCACAGCAGTTCAAAGATGGGTAAACAAAGTGCTTAGGGCTGGGAGCTGAACTATGCTGTTCTGATCAGCGGGTAATTACTAGAGTGAGTGTGACATGTAGGCATGAAAATGGGGTGAAAAGCCACTGCAGAAGTACAAGCAGGACCATCAGTGTTCAGATCCTGTTACTTAAGCAGTGCTTTTCTCACACCACTTAGTGTACCTCCCAGAAGGAAGGATTTCTATGGCTATTTTGTGGAACGATTTTCAGTAGGCTGTCTGCCTGAGGATGCAGAATTTGTTGTGATTATTATAGCCTTTTCCTTCCCAATGCCCTGCTCATGTAAGAGATTACATGGCATTGCTCAAAAAGCAGGCAAGTGGCCTCCATAAGCAACAAAACTTTTTTTCCAGCTTATATATTATTTTTTTTATTTTCATTTTTCACAATTCCAGGATATTTAAGCAACAGCCACCCCTGAAAACAGGTGAATTCAGACTGATGGATTCCTCTGGATGTGAATATTGAAAGTTTAGCTTCCCAATTCCTCTTGCACTGATTTTTTTTTCCTATCCTGTCATTAGATTAATTGGAAAAAAATGTTATGTCATAACCATTGGTGTTCAAACTCAGAAAGTCCTGGTTGCTCTCAGATCTCCTCCAGGGACTCATCTTTCCTACCCAGCTGCTTTATCAGGTTACTGAATGGGGTTTCTGTCATGAGAAACCTCCACAGAATCCTGTATAATACTTCTATATTCTTGCATGATTCACTTCCTCCTGAAAGTGAATCTTTACCCCAAAAAGACATGAATGCTTTAATTTAGATGTCTTTTTAAATTAAATACCCCAGCTCAAGTAGACACACTAAGCTCAAAGCACTTATTAGACTGAAGTTTTCTTTTGGTGGTTTTTTAGTACTCAAGACAGTTATTCCACCTTTACTTTCTCTGCTGAAATGAAGAGCAGGCTGAGAAAGGGCACACGTTCAAGAGCTCCTACCTCATGTCCTGACTGCCCTTGAGGAGATGTTTGAGTCTGGATGAGCCTGGGTTGCCTACTAAGTACACTTGTGATAGAAACATCTCCGGAAAAAGCCTTTCTTGAAAGAGCCCTGGACCATCTTTTCTGGATGATGCATTGTGGTATAACCATAGTAGACGGGTAACTGATAGGAGAATGAAGAGTTGGGGAAAACAGAGCATCCATACCAGAGGAAAACAAAACTGTGGGAGCCTCTCTGCGTTTCTCTTCAGCTCCTGGCCCTGCCTGTGTCAGCACATCGACCCAGACCTGCACCCACCATGTCCCACAGCCAAGTGCTGCGACTGTAGGGCTGCATGGGCTTGTCCAGAGGGGCTTCCAACCCTAGTGCCTCAGCACTGGGTTCCAGAAGACTCCTCCTATGGTGCATTATTTTGGAAAATGTCTGAGCAGACTCAAGTGAGCTCTGCTGGGCCCTCTGTATGGAACAGTGCTGCCTGCTACGGACGCCTCAACCACAGAGACAGTTTCTTCACTGTTGTTCTGCTCTGGTGAATAAGAAAGCTCAGTGAGGCAAAAGATGTTCCGTTCTGGTGAAACCAACATATTAAAAACTAAATTAAAAACTGAAGAAAAAAATTGAAGAAAAAGCTGGCAGAATTTTCCTGAAATAAGTGTAAATTTTGGTTTCTCCTCTCCCAAAAATGTAATTCTTTGAAAAAATTACCATTCACTGAAAGACACAACACTGGTTTGGTCTCCTAGCAGTGACAGAGCATTTGAAAGAGCAAAGATACAGAAGCTGGTAACTATGACCTAGGTAATATGATGTAGTGATGCTTACAGTCAGTTGGCAAATGAATGATGCTGGTTTCCAAGGTGGCCAAGTGCTAAATTCACATTAAAAAAAAAATGCCATTGAAAAAAAATGTTTTGTTTACTTTTTTTCCCTTTTCATAGCTGGGAAAAACCTCACATTTCCCTAGATGATATTATAGTAATATTTAAATGCAATCCCTGAGACATATCCTGACTAAGATGCTTAATTTTAAATTAGTTAAGTGCTTATTTGGCTGAAAGGGATTTTAAAAACAAGATCTACTTATGAGTCTTCAGGCTAAGGAAATACTCCAGTGAAGGTAATTAAAAATGGGATTTTTTACTAACTTCAATACAGTAGTAATCTGCAGGTTTGTGTTTCAGTAATTGCTGCACCTGCTGGTTAATATGATAATCAGGACCATGTTTGCAACCACTGAGAACTCCAAACAAACAAAAAAAATTGGTAATAATCATCCTCAGGCTTCATAAACATTTTTTCTTGGAGGAACCTTCTGGCTGCAATTATAAATATTATTTATAGTGATGCTATTACTTATCTCAAAATCTACAAACTGCTAATATGCTGGTTTTTTTAGGACTGAACAAGATTCAGAAGGGGAGGAAGTCTGGAAATCTTTATCAGTAAAATTATGATAAAGGGAAATGGGCTTTTATTTTTCCTCTGTTGTGTCTTCTAAAAGGCTTTAAGATGCTGACATAGAAAAAAAAAGAAAATGGGAACTGTTTGACTAAAATTAAATACAGTTTCTGATTTCTTAATAAAATAGTATTTTTAGGAAAATAATGTATGAGATTTTTTAGGGGGTTGTTTAGTTTTTTTCAATGTCACTTCATTAAAAAAAATATCTCAGCAGCGAGGTGTTTCTAATGTAAGTGGAGAGGTTTTGCATAACACTCCTCAGCATTACTGTCTTAGCAATTAATCAGCAAAAGGTGTCAATAAATGAGGGTCAGCTTGGAAAGACAGGGGAGGAATCTTCTTGGCAGGAGCCTTTGGAAACAGTTTTGTGGAGGAGACTTTCTAGCAGTGTGGAAATTAGTGACATGATTTATTAGCTGATGGGGTTTCTGGTAGGTGGACACAGGGTGTTGAACTCCAGGCAGCACCCCCGGGGGTGGCTTCACACCAATGGCTATCTAAAATAGCATCAGTCCTTCCCAAAGCTCCCTATTGGTGCAACTGCCCACAATGAGGAGGAGGAAAGCAAAAGTCTTCACATACAAACACAGCTTGGTCACAAACCCTACTCTCACCATTCCCTGCCTTTTACCCCTCTCCCAGCTGAGAATTGTTCAGTCATGATGCCTGTGACAAAGGGAGCTGGAGAAGATATCAAGGGGTATAGGATGGGAAGTGACCTCATGAGCCACCACATCAGGTTCCCTGACATCTCAGGCCACTGCACTGGAGCAAGACCCAGCAAAATGTTGACAAAAGGGACCCCTGTGGATTACAGGAGGGAAAGGCAGCTCTCAGGACAGTCTCTTTCCTTGAAGGCCCCTTCCTTTTTGCAGGTGCCTGTATCATGCAGCACCTGAGTAGTGGAGTTTATTCCTAAAGTTTTTCCATCCTGGGTTCAAACATTCAGGATCAGGTTGTAAAGAAAGTCCATGTAAGTGGAAATGCTAACAAAGTAAATAATTTCACCTTTCAGATCTGATGCCAAATTCTGTATGAGAATGGGCCTTGATAACTGACAGACTCTCAAAGCCAGGCTTATAACAAATCTTTTAAATTCCTCTGTTCTTCAAGAAAAATAAAGCCTATTAGTCCTTTGAAAAATATGACTAGAATTCACACACTGGGAATGCTTCTAAAAGTCTCCTTTTAAGTGTACACTTTATAGTCCATTGGAAAAGCACTCATATAGTCAAAGATGCCAAAATCAAAGGCTGGCTAGTGTCCAGTTAATCCAACCAGCAGGTGTCTGCAGATAGCTGGTGGAGGTTCTCTGTAGACATGATGTTAATGCTTTTTCAGACATCATCTAGTAAAAAAAGAAAAAAAGGAGAAAAAGAGGAGCTTTTAAAATTGCTAATATTGTTGCTATTTTTTGTAGTTATTATTATTATTATTATTATTATTATTATTATTATTATTATTATTATTATTATTATTGTTATTTCCCCAGGTGTTCAAGTCCTAGCTTCTCCATCATTTAATTTGTACATGATTTTTCATTAATATTGGTGAAAACAGCAAGATCTGAAAATGGTATTCAACCCCAGAGCTAGAAATGTTCACAACTTGTCCTTGTTATCTATTTGTTTCTCAAGAGTAGAGGTTTTCTTTTTCTGCAGGTTTTGGAAAAATTCATGTTAGTATCTCGCTATGTACAATGTGGAAATCAGAATATCAAAAGGAAGACAATATAATAATCTATTTTTTGAATCTAGTTCAAACAAGTCAAAAAGCAATGTTAGCTACCTTCTGCATTATCAACCTAATTGAAAAGAATAATTAGAAGTATTCTATAGATGAAGGAAAAGTTCAAGTAAAACTAAGGACTAAAGGTAAATTTTCTCTCCCTGAAACCAGAACATTCTTTGCAATTAGAAAAAAAGAGGTGCAGTAATTAAGGGGAAAAGAATCATTGCTTTTAATTAATAAAAATGTTTAGATTAATAGGAAAGCAAAATACATTGTTATGGACTGATCATAACTTCTTTTCTGTTAAGAGCTGCTAAATGTAATCCTCGTATATCATGACATACACTGAGTGCTTGAGGACTTTCAGCAACAAAGTGTTGCTTAAAATAAACTGGTGTTTATTTTCCCCTGAAGATAACTCCAATAACCCTGACTGTGCCTTAGAAGAAACAGCTCATCTTGTTATTGTCTCAAAGGTCTGAGGAACCTTAAAAACTGCTGTAAAGGAAGTGTTTCTGTTTTACAGATAAACATCAAGGCCACCTGAAGGCTGTGGGCTGTCTTTGGGCTCTCTCATGGAATGAGGAAAGCCCACAGCAGTAGGCAATGTGGTCAGCTTTCAGGTCAACATGGTATGAGGGCATGGGGAAAAAAACAATCTAGTAATGAAAAATGAGTCCGCATGGATGGGGCATCGTTGGCAGACTAACTACAGACCTTTCCTCTACAGCCACATCCAATTTCAGACAGGCTCTGACCCTGGTGCAGGCTTAGCTAAGTGTGATGCCAAGTGACATTCATAACCCGACTGCTGATTTTAGGACTTCAAGTGAGGAAAAAAGGCCTCTGGACTCGTGAGGGGCCTTTTTTAATGAAAAACATTAAAGTAATGCTTTTCAGTGTAAACATCACCTGGGAAACATAAGCTCTTTCTATGGCTTTGAAAATTTCCCTCCTGAGCTGCAATTTATTTTTGGGATCAAGTTGTCTTTCATCCTGTGACAGTTGGTGGTGCCAGGGCCTCTATTCACTAATGGAACATAAATAATTAAACAAATTATACTCCTGCAAATTCATCAGTAGTGGAAAACAGAAACCAATGTGGCAGCAGAGGAAAACCTACTTCATGAGCAGCCTACTCCAAGATTTCATTTAAGAAATCAGTCTCAGAGGCCAGTCTCTCCTGTCCTGTGACTCTGCAGCAGGGGCTGAAGAAGGATTTTGGCTGCACATTCATTAGTGCTTTTTCTGGATCTCTTGAGCAAGCACTTTCCAGAGACACACACGGGTGCAGCTGTTTAGGGGATTGCAATCAGACCAAAAAGCTTCACCTTGCACATAAGACCACAGAAGGAATGGAAGAAACCCCAGGTCTCTCCCATAGGCATATTGTAGCTTCAGGGGAGCAGGAAGAAGGATTGCAGAGGTTTGAACCTCATACTCCCTGGGAGTGTAGGCAGGTGTGGAATGTGGGATAAAGTTATTTGCTGTGAAATATCTGGTGTAAATATTCCACACGATGCACAGTATCCAATTCTCTACACTGTTGAGTCTTATCCACTTACCTGAGGTGACACCAGGCAGGGATCACTTCAAATGAGCAGTCTGCTTCAGACTTAGGGAAAGTTTCCAGCTTTAGCCAAAATGCCAAGAGCCAGGACTCTGCCCTGAAACTGTCTTAGCCCCAGGAGGGACCCTCAGCCTGGAGTGCAGCCCACATGCAGAGATGATGGAGACACAAGGCATCCCAGACCCTTGTGGTGTGGAGATACCGGTTCAGTCCCACACTGCAGTGAACCAAGTAAGGATGTCCCTCTCATGCAGGCAGGGTTAATAGTCAAAGGTTTTCTCCCTGAAACACTACATTAAAATGTGCTGTATGCATTATTCATCTCTTTGCAGCAGGGCAAGAAGAGGCAGCTGTCAGTCCAATTTGCATTTTAGATCTCTGCCCTGCAGCTGCCTCATGGGGGGCACAATAAGGAATGATGAGGTGCATGGGACCAGTGGCCCACGCTTTAGGGTTGGGCAGCAATTATTTGCCAGAGTAGCTGCAGTTCCAGAAACATCATCATACCCAGATTTGTCTAGGGAAGGCTGGAGGAGGAATTTCTTATAAAAAGGGAGTTTTTTCTTGCATCTGTGTTGTACCAAAGGCAGGCAGTCACGACTTTCAAGAGCTTTGCTACATTCCTTCTCTTGCACCTTTACCTCTGTTGGCTTCTCCATAAAAGATTATAAAACTCACAAAACTTTGGGATTCCAGTTTATTTTCTCTGAAATTTGGTAGATACAGCATCTCATGTCTCACTAATGATTCTGTTTGGGATCCTTCTATACAACTATTTTGAATATGAAGCACAACATAAGCAATATCCTGGCCAGTGTTAGTGGTGCTTTTGTCTACAGGGCTGGATATGCTCCAGCCTCAGAGAAGTTTAGGAAATGCAATGGTTTTCAGGCTCCTATTCTGCTAACACATGGCTGGGCTACTACAGCTTGATGGGAGGTTAATATACAAACCCAAACAGAGTCAAGGTTAGATATCTGACTGGATGTATTTTAGTTATGCTACTCTCCCTGCTAACAAAAGCTCATAACATTCCTAGAGAAAAGAACATAAATTAGCACAAACTTCAAATCTCTCTAAATTATCCTAGCAGAAAACAAGCCTTGGCACAGACAGAACAGCATGGAGCTACTGCCCTGGAAGGCTGCTGGTCTCCCAAGTGTCTTTGCATCTCTAGTATTCAAGCCATTAATCCTGTATTGAGTTTTACTGTTTAGATGTTGGGCATCCATCTCATTCAGGGCTCTCCAGTGCTGAGTTTTTTCATGTAGAGAAGGTCTGGTTAAGGCCCAATCATCAAAATGGCCCAAAATTACAATGAGAGACACAATCTGCAATACAAGAGGTGGTGAGAAAACTTGTTCCCTTATTTTTTCACCTCTACTGTCGAAGTGCATACAGCATGGGGTGGCTGCATCACAACGGAAACAAGAGGCAAGACACCTTGAAATTCTCACATTGAGAAATAAGTAAAGTGGATTTCCTCTACATCCCTCTTTCAGCACAGTAAGAGACAGCCATATTCCTCAGTAAGAAAACAGGGAAAAGAAAAAGCTAAAGTTAAAACTGCAGATGAAATATATCTCTTAGCATAATGACTTGGTAGATGATAGCACTTTGATCTTAGAAATTAGAAAACAATTTGACTTCAGTTTTTTCTTCTGGATATTATGGTCAGGATTGTATCAACACTAAAATAAAAAGATCTGTTTTAGCTCAAGTATTATTTATTCACATGCTTTATGATTCTGTTTCATGGAGAAATGCAGGGATAGCATCTCATTAACTGAAGGAAAATAAAGTTTTCTTTTTTAACATCAAGAACATAGGAGCTCTGTAATCAGGGGTAATGTTTAAAACACTGAATGTACCTAGAGATATAATGTGACAAGGAAACTTCTCATGCATTCAATGAGAGGTGACAGCACACAGATAAAATACTAATCCCTTGTTATCAGCTCTAGAAACCAGACTAAATGCAATTGTCAGAAATTCTCAGTAGAAGTTGACAGGACCAAGACAGGGTTCATTTAGGGTCACTGGAAATTCCTGCTTCATTTGCATAAGTATTTCAGCAAGTACTTCAAGAGTCTTGCTTTCCATCCAAAGTTTAGGCAATTAAACACAGCCACATATTAAGAACAAGCTATTGTTTGATGCCCGGTATTTGAACTCTAACAACTACTGATTTTCAGGAAAAGTGATCCAGCATCTTAGCCCCACTGTACTGCTACGTGCAGAAGTACATGTCTCTCTGAAGCCAATGTCTGTTCATCTGTATGTCTGTTTTACAGCACTTAGGATGATGGTAGAGAATCAACATCAAATTAGGAAAATACTTCATTTGAATTTTTAACTCTCTGCTTATTTATATTTTAACTCTCTGCTCTTTCTGTCAAAGGGTGACGAACTTTTTTTGTTCCCTCAAGGTATGATAATATCCTCAGAAAAAATTCATATTGGATTTTATAAGTATTTGGTATATTCTTTGTTTATTGTCTCGGTGTTCATCCATTAGCAGTTAATTGCTGTGCTATTATACAAACCAGAAAACAACAACCACAAATAACAACCAGTCTCTGCCTCAGGACACACAACAAGCTGAAGAGAATGATCTGAAAATGCTTTAAAGAGATGCTTGCCAAAACCAGACTTACTGCTTATGGCCAGAACAGATACCTGCTAATTCAGGTGGGCACTTTATTAAAGCAGATCACGTCTATACACACACCACTGAGTCACCTGCACTATGGCCATTCCAGCCTGAATGGAGAAGGCTGCAGTGTCCACTAGAACATTCTAGGCTAGTAATTGTAATTACACTGGGATTTGCCCGGAGTGAAAACTACACACTCCTCCAATGAGCAAACTCATTATTCCTGGACCTGTAATATATCACACCACAGCCTTGGTTGCTGATGATACTGGAGCCCCAGATACTTGACTGTGCCAATATAAATTCTTATGCTGAGGTACAAAAAAAGCTGGAGAACTGAACCAAGATCTAGTTACAAGAGGTAGAATGATCTGGTGGTTGCATCCTGACTTGTAAAGCAGAGAAGTTCTGTTTTCTTTCTTTTTTTTTTTCTCAGTAACATGCATCCACTGCCATATGGCAAGTTGACAGAAACTTCCTAAGCCCCATTTTATTCACATGTAAATTAATCAGTAATGCTATTAATTCAGACCTTCCTTCATAAGTGCTGGCAAAAGTATATCAAAAAAAGATATTTTAAAGGAACCTATAACAGAGACTGTGTATTAAGAAGAATAACCAAGGGCAGGGAACTGCTCTGAGCTCTACCATTGCTTGTTTGGGAACCAGAAAAACAGTATTGCACCTCAGCATCTCACAGCTTCCCCATCTATAAAATGGAGATATTTTATATCCCCAACCCTCATTTTATAAAGCACTTTAAGGACTGAGAAAGTTACGTTCATATTGGCATCTTGCTTCTAGGGATGATATTTTCAGAAGGACACTTACCACCACCCTCTCCTATTTCTACTGAACACTCCTTTCTTTTTGAAGTAATCAACTTCCTACTGTTTTAATACTGTTAGTGATCCCAGTCAGAAACAGAGAGCTAAAATGAGCAACAAAAACATGGGCCTTCATTTAGAGACATAATCTGTTTAATAAATATGACTGTAAAAGCAATAAACAATAGCAATTATACATTACGCTACATTGTATTTAACGAAAGGGAAAAAGAAGATGAAAAAGTACATCAAAAAAAGTAATTTTAAAATTAGAAATAGTTCCAACACTATAAGAAAACTTTTTGATCGGCTTACTATAAAAATAAGTTGGCTAATGTTGGACTTCAGTGGGGACTATTATACAGTTGCAGCCAAAACTTTCCCATCTTTCTTAAAGCTGTAGTTGCAAAGACAATAGCAAAGCCGTACAAACTGCTGTGTTTCTACTTGTCTTCAGAGAAACTACAGAAAGAGGCAGAGGACTCTATACTGTGATTATCTTTTAACTACTAGGGGTCTAATGTTCTTGGTATCATTTTTATTTACCAGCAAGCAGGTTGATTTAGGTTTGTGCCCAGTTTGTGACAGAGAAATTCAAACCCACCACCACTAAATCCCTGCCCTGGGAATCTGGGCCACACTGACAATGCTGCTTTCTCCTGTTGCCATGTGAAATGTCTACTGAACAAAACCCACCCATATTGGGAATCAAGGTGCTTCCTAATTGTGCCACACTAAATATGAACTGGCCTCTATTTGCCTTCACCTAACATAGTTAAGCAAGTGTACACTGGTTGCAGTCTTTATCTATTTACACTTCAAACCAAAATCCTGGTGCTAGTTTTACCTGAGTTGGGTTGGAAATCAACAGTTGTAATGACCACAGGTTAGGCTTCAGCCAGATACCCAGTGTCTTTGGAGGACTTGTTCGAGGTATGCTAATCCTGCTTTCCTGCTGTTCCCTTGCATAGTCTACCTGAACACGTCCTACAGCCTCATTTCTAGTTGCAGTGTAAGACACAAGCTTAAGTTCTTGGTAAGAAATCAAATCTTGTGTAAGAGTGGTCCTGTGGTGCTGAGGCTCAAAGTGCATGGCAACAGTCTCAGGCCAAATTCTCTCTCTTCTGCCCACAGTGGCAGGAGCTTGTCAGCAATTAGGGGTACTAAGATGGCCACGGGAAACTGTGCAAAGACCTTTCCCTGCTCCCTATTCTATGGACAAGGTGTCTTTCAAAAAAACTGACAGGTTTTTGGGTGACTCCAAAAATGTAGAGATCTCCTGGAACTTCCTCAGACAAATTCAGCCATTAGCACTACATGGAGCTGAGGGTGTTGCTAGGGCTTTGTCTTAGCCAAAATTGAAGGTGTAAGGCTGGTACAAAGTACAGTGTAAGTTCTTGCTGGCAATAACCTCCTGCAACTGCAGCATGGACAGACCTCCCTCCCTGCCTGCAATGCATGCTTGTTCTGTTCAAGGTTAGGAGGCAAAGTTATCTTCCCATGGTGCTATCAGTGGGATGCCTTGGTGTGAGTAGGCTAAGAAGGTTGTGTCAGAAAGAGCTTGGCCTCGCAGGTGGGATCATCCACACTCAGCCTCCTCACAGCTGTAGGGCACAGGAAGCAGCTGCAGCTAGAGGAATGAAGGGCAGAGTCCAAACAAAGACATAAATCAGACTGACCAAGAATATTTTCAGTGCCTTTAAACTCCAGTGTGATTCTTTTGTGTGTCCAAGGAAAGTCTGCTGGGGTGGCTAACCCTCCCGCAGCCCAAAGTGCTAAAAGAGCAGTTAAATCTAAAGCCAAGAACCCTAAACACTCCCTCCCACTTCCCTAGTCCTTCTCCCCCCACATCCCAGCCCACCCCTCTCCCTAAAGAAGAGACCCCCATGCATATTCTTGGCCTATATCATTATGAATTTTCTACAAATTAGAGACAGATCAGAAAAAAGAGAGTGAAAGGGTGAGGGGAAGGGCCGCAGGAGTGAATAGTGGTACCAGTTCCTCTCCCCCCACCCCCCACTAAAATTGAACACCTGTACAATGCAGTTCCACTATGATCTCAGTATAATGTCCACATGCACAGGCTTAAAGCTAAAAACCCTTTGTCATCTGAAGAATTAAAAAGTCCAAATGCAGTGAGCTCTCCTCCTTTTTTAGATACAGATATTGGTGTCCTCAATTCAACCATTTACATAGGTAGGGATTTCTTTTGTGCTCTGGGACTCAGCAGCTGTGGAAATACTTCCTGTGGCAAAGAAAGAACAAAATTAGAGTCAGTAAATAACAAGCATATTTAGCCAAGGAAGATGCTTGAAGGTATCACCTTGCTGGCCTTTGGGATTCAACTGCTCCAGACTGACACATTCTTCCCAGAAATGTTTTCTTGTCATTCAAAACACCGAAGGTGATGTCCTGTTCTTTTGCTAATGAAGATGATTCACCCATGTTGAACAGAAGAGGGAGAGGCCAGAGCAGAGGGGTGGAGGGAAGGAGGGGTTGAGGTCCTCAGAGGAAATGTGTAACTCATTTGCAATGATAAGGTGTTGGAGATTTCATAAATAACCTTAAGCTTTGCATTTGCTCTCATCCAGAAAATAGAAATATGGGGGGGGGGGGGGCGGTTTATGCTACCAGAGTTTGGAGAGAAAAATTAAATGATGCAAGGACATTAATTCAGGTTCCTCCAAGAAAGTATCCCTGAATGTTAGTCAAAGGTATTCTAAAAAACTGGTTTCTGAACAAGCATACAAAAGAGAAACACCCAATTATAGTCCTGCTCTGTTTTCCCAAAAGAAAGAAAACTCATTAAAAAAGAAATTGCTGATTTCCAGAAACAGATGAGGTTGTTGTATAGGAGAGTGAAGAGCCTTTGCACTTTCTATTCTGTTCACACCTAGGTCCAGACGTCTTCATTTTGTCAATGAGCTGGGATTCAGTTTTCTCATTCATCTTACTGACAGGATAGAAAAATGCTTTTAGGAAGTTTGGTGGACTGATTCCTTTTGATACATAATTGAGTCTATGTATCCCACATATTTAACTTTTGTGCTCATTACTGCAATTACAGGTGCAAAACAAGAGTTGTAAAAAGCCAATTTCTGGTTCAATAGTGTCCAGTAGCACAGCTGAGAAACGCATAAAACTCTGGCTATTGTAGAAAGCCAGAAATTCTACAGCTGGACCAATTGAAAACCTACTCCCAAAGTTGGCTTTTGACTTCTCTTTATCTAGAGGCTTCAAGGGTTTAAACTTCCAACACCAGCAAAAGCAGTTTCAAAGGAACCTGGAACAGAGCTAGCAGGTTACTGACACTTGCTGCTTCAGTCTGAATGACCCATGAAAACATATCTCTCCCTGCTCCTGGAACGACATGAACCATCACCATCACAGTTTTTCAGAAAGGGGAAGCTCAAAGCCCATCTGCCTGTAGAAAGAGAGTTCCCGACTTGAAATTGGGTGTTTCTCCCTTAGCATTAATTTTGCCTTGGAAGTTTCTGGGGAAAAAAAAACAAAACCAAACCAAACAAATGTAAAAAAGAATAGTTAAAGTTAGGACCCACCGCTCCGGGTCTTGGCTTGAAACCTCTTGGTGATCCACAAGCTTTTTGGAAGTCCTCTGTCCAGACTACCTTGGTTGCATTTCCTTTCCTTGGGTTCTGGACTGTGGCCTGGGGTTGCTCTGTATAGGGAATACCATATGGGAAGGTTGGTCCCTCACTCTGTCCTGTGTTCTGGTAAGCAGGGATGTCCAGGTCTGCTGATGAATAGCTGCTTAAAAGCTTTTAATAGCTACAAGATCTCCTTAGTGAACAGATGAGGAGAGATCAGCATTGACTGTAGTGGAGCTTCCAGCTTAGACACAGTTTCATCAAGGCTCTTCTTTTTTCTCCCAGGTTGTTTCACAGGCCACAATCTTAGCATATCAATTTCCCTCCTTTAATTGCCCTTTTCCTTGCTCCTCTCTATAGTAGATATGACTCCAAACCTACTTTAGCAAACACTCCCATACATTTTAGGGAATCCTCAGGTGAGATCTAAGGTTTATTTAAGCTGATGAAATTGTGGAAATAAGGGATCTCAGTTACAACTATGCTTCACTTCTGTCTAAGTCACAGAATCACAGAATGGTTGGGGTTGGAATAGACCTCTGGAAAACATCTGGTCTAACCCCTGTGCTAAAACAAGCTCACCCAAAGCAGGTTGCACAGGATCGTGGCCAGGAGAGTTTTTAATATCTCCAGAGAAGGAGACTCCACAACATCTCTGGGCAACCTTTTCCCTTTAATTCCTCTAAAATAGCTCCATGTCCTTATTCGTAGGGGTCCTACACTGTACCTCTGGGCTGGGCCTGCAGAACTATCACATCATGATAGTGAAGCTGAGCAATGCCCAAGCAACACTGGCTTTAGCAGAACATGTCTGAAACCTCCCTGCTCCATCCCAATACTTCTACTGTAGTCAGGATAACAGAAAACATATGAGCAAATGCGTGACTGATCCTAGAATGCCCTCTCCAAGTCTGTTCACTTTAGGTCCTGCTTTTGGAAATACTCAACCACAGAGGTCTTGGGAGAAATTAGCCTGAGGGCAAACCCAGGTGTCCAGTGCTGAGATCCCAGGTTTTGCTCAATTTATCTGTGAATCAGCCAGACTAGCATCGCTGCTGGCAACAAGGTCTGGCAGCAGTCAAAACATCAATAGATATTTAGCTTTTAGATATGACTTACCAAATCACCTGCTCACCTCCGTGTTCCAGGTGAGGGTGGCTGAAGTCCTTCTGGATGTGGGGCTTAGCCCCGCAACTATATCAGCCCCAGCAAAATAAATTACATTGCCAGCAGGATTTTTTGAGAAGGGGAGGGGATCTAAGTAGAGCAACTAGGAGAGAGAAAAAGTCTAAAGTTGTTCCCCTCCCTTTCATCACATGGCAGTGAGGGAGAGAGAAGAGTTAGCAAGGTTTCCTGTAGCAAAACTAATGTTGCAGCAGAAGAGGATGGGAGGAGGATTGTGCAGGAATACGGGAAGGGGGGAGGCTGAGAAAAAGGTTAGCCAATTATAAGTCAGAGTCTGACCAGCTGCAGGATGCTGCAAGTTATTTACCTATGGGGTGGACTTCCAACTTCTCATCTACTAGTTGCTCATGGCTCATCAGCTCACTTTGAGGGACATTAGGTATGCTTTCCCTCTGACTGACTGGACTGACCATCTCTTGATCTTTTTCATTCTGCATCTGTGCATATATATTAAGGCCAGGAATCTTCCTAAAACATTAACAGAAACCATCATTGTGTGGTATCTGGCAGATGATGTAGCATCAGCTTTTACAAACCAAGAAACAACTCACTCCAAAAAAGAAACCCAGCAAAACAAAGCCCAAACACCTCAGTGAAAGGCAGCGATGGTGAGAAGGAAATGGTTCAAGGATGGCCATACCTTTTGAACTTGTAGATTACAAACACAGCTAGTCCCACAAAAACGACAGAGAGGAGCATCAGCATAGCTGAACCACTGTGACTGGGAGTGAGGTCCACTAGGGGAGCTGCAAGAGAAGAGAAGGTTAGAGCCACCCCAGCCTGAAGTGAAAGCTGCTCCCTCCAGAAATACAGTTCATCCTCCCCTCTTATTGCACTTGTAGCAGATCTCATCTGTTCACATGTTTCCAGACCTTCTCTCCCTTCCTAATCCACCTGGGAAGAAACACAGGTTCAAATCACTTGTAGTGCTAAACATACCCCTTGATATGAAGTCCCACAGCTTTCTCCTTAGAGGCCTTCTCTGTCCTATGAGAGGATGCCCAAAACATACTCTCTCATACTGCAATTATCTAAGGTAGTTGCAAATAAGGTCACTTGGGTACCAAATCTGGCATTTTCTGGCTGATCCTCGAGTTACCCACGAGCTAACTTGTCAAGCTGGCTCTCTATTTTGTGTAGAGCTAGTCTGGGTAGCTCCCAATGCACAGTGAATAAGGAGTGACTGGCTCCTCAGTTTTACTAAAGAACAGTGTCCACTTAATGTATTGTTTTCTGCTCAATCCTGCTACTTCCCGACCAGAAAGGCAGTAGCCTTCACAGACACTGCCTCAGTGTCCATGGCAAGCTCTTGTCACGTCTCTGACATTTTCGTTTTCTTCCTTTATCCCTTTCCTACTCATCTGAACACATTTTACTCTCTTTTCCCTGGTGCCCTGACCTCTCTCGCACAAGTCTTCCATGCAAGACAGTGCACAGATTCAAGAGAAAAAAGAAAAAAAAAAAAAACCAAAACAAAAAAAAAACAAACAAACAAACAAACAAAAAACCCAAAACACCAAAACCAATCCTAATCAGACGAAGAGTCTCTCTGTACTTCTCAGAGTTTTGCTCACCATTGGGTCATAGCCTTTTGAAAAGTAAGGCCATCCAAACTATGCAGAAGTGTGGATTTCCCAGAAATACAAAGCGAATTGTATTAAACAGAGTTTCCAACACTCATACATACACACACACAGAGACAGAAAGATGCCAAGTATCCAAGAAGTTTCACACCTAGGTGCAAGTGTCAGTTGTTCATACAGACACTAATACAGCATCCTGCAGACATGCAGCTGTAGCTGTGCCATTACAAAGAGCTAACACACAGAAGGTACTGTCCTCACTGACTGTTCTTCATTGCACACAGAACATGGCATAGGTAGTGCCTTCCTCTGCAAGGCAGTGAAAGTTGACTTGAACCACTGGCAAACACAACTTTACCTCTTTCACCTCTTCACGTGCACTGAACAAACCCATCCTAAACCAGAGGAAAAATGCATACAAGGAAATACACACATACAAGCAAGTACTTACTAATGCACGCACATCACGTGAACATTTTTTCAGTTTCGCACCCAGACTGATAAAGCCAAAATTTACAAAGAGAAGTGAAAAACCTTCTCCTTTCCACACCTAGCAGGCTATCCTCAGAAAGGCAAGGCACTGGGATGAAATTCATGACTAGGCTTCGCGAACGAAGATTTAGGAAGGCACTATCCACGTTTGTTACTATTATTACACATCTCCAGTCTGTCCCCTCTCCATCTGTAATTTTGTGGGTCTCTTCAGTTCTGTGGGATAACAAAGTGGCTTTCCAACCAATTCAGATTCAGCATCACTCAAGGTTCTTGCTATAATGCTGCACTGAGAGTCCAGTAATAAACAGCTATTTAACTGTTTTGTGAGGAATACTGGCATATTTTACTCTGCCTTGGAGTTAAGGTTGTTGTCTGTTGGGCTGGAGACATTGTTTTTTTTTTAGCTCATAGAAGAAGGAATGAACATGACGAATGAAATCTGTTGTCTATAATTGCCATAAATGGATCCTTCTTCCAGTGTGGGCTGAACAAAGAAGACAGAGGTATGAAATGTGCTGAGGCCAATGCCTGTCATTCTTCTGTGCTCCAGGGAGTGTACATGCCCACATACAACACACACTCACAAAGACTCATTTCTACATGTTCTGGTGTTGAATATCCACATCAAGCTAGTTTAGATACCTGAACTTTTGTTCCCTGCAGCTTCTCTGCTGCAGAAATTGCTGTTGTGCATAGCCATACACAGGGAGGAACACACATGTGCACTGAGGCATGGCAACATTAATGCAGAAATACATATACATACATGAATACTTTGAAAAACACATGCTCAGCTTTGTTTTCAGCCAACTACAGCCCATAGCTGTCAGAGTCCAGCACAAAGTCATAGTAAAAAGGCTGGGAAAGAAGGGATACCACAGACCAGAGCAGAACCTCTGCACCCTGTGCATCCCCTGGATTGTGTTTTATAGGGACTGCTTCTGGGGTTGTCTTGTGTTCCAGGTTTCCCTGCTTTATTTTATTTAATTTTTTTTTAGAAGCTTGGATTTTTAAAGGACAATTCTTCTTATTCCCTGACAACAAAAACAATAGCTTTCAGCAGAGAAGTAAATCTCACATGGCTTTTTATCCAATTTTAAAGTATTCCCAAGTTTTGATGTCATGAAATTGGGCCTTTTACTTAGACAGAGAACAGAGTCATGACCTCTGCAGCTTGTTAAGGAGTCATATTCCCTCAAAGACCTCACAGTGGCTGCTGTCTGGGTTTTTTAATACCTAGTTTGCCCATCTAAGCTCATTTTGCATTCTTACTGAATCTTATTTCTGCAAGAGACAAAATCCTGTAGTGTTCTTATAGGACTCTGTGAGGTCAGTCACAGCAATCACCAGTGGCTTAGAAGGGAAGCATAACAAAGCGTACCTTGCAGAATAAATGTGTGTTTGAATATATTATGATCAAAAAGTACTCATTCCTGGTGTGTGTGTAAATACAAATAAAAATGTGCATTTTTGGTGAGCACAAAGATTGTGTCTGAGCCAAACACCCTCTGCTTCAGCCTGAGCTAGCAAGAAACAGAACAGCACATACCTGGAGGCCATACTGGGTTTTAGCATGGCAGTAAGTCACAGTGATAGACCCTGCCTTTTAGTTCATTCAGAGTGGCAGACAAGGTTTAGTAGCCTAGAAAAGCACTACAGTACCTCCACTAATTACATGGTTTCAGAACTGGAGCTACCCAGATTTTAGTCAGCTCTGAACATGGAGCATCTGAGGACCCTGTGTACTCCCTCATGCAGAGATGTCCAGAACTGCTCTCTAAGAAGCTGCAGGAGGCTCCTACAAACAGCAGAAAACTTGGATCCAAATTCACCTCCTATAAAGGCAGAGCTGGATAAGTGATTTTAAGTGTCCTCTGTTTCCTGTAGATGAAATCAGGAATGTCCCTTCAGTAGCAAGGGGTAAAGATGAGCCTTTCCAGGAATATCTAATATGATTCTTTTTAGCTATATTTTTTTGAAAAAGACCTACGGGATATTCAAGGCCAGAGTAGTCATACATAAATGTTCATTCAGGATTTGACCTTGACTTTAATAAATATTGATCAAAATAGAAAACAGCCATGTGCATTGGCAGAGTAAATGTCCAGAGACAAATTGAAAAAATTATGAGCAATTGCAGGTAAATCCATTTTTGAAGCTCACATTAAGATGCTTTCAGATACATTTCTTTTAAGAGACAGACACTGAGCATCTTCTGAAAGTATGTATTGTATGCATCTCTGGTCATCGCTGAAAATTCAGGCCAAGGATTACTTCTCTGGTAACAGTCTCTTTTTCCTTACTTTATAGACAAGGCTGCATGTGGACTGACACCAGGTTGGGCAGACACATAAAGATTTTTGGAGAGAAGCTTGTTAGTACAAATGAACTAAAACTTTTAGTTTGCAAGTTAGCAAAAGAAGGTGACACCAACTGATCACAATTATCAGCAGCTCCTGGGGAAAATGAATTCCTAACAATCCCAAGTACGGATCAATTTGTCTCATCTCTTGTAATAGTTCAATAGGGCCTGTGCTGTGAAACGAGGTTTTAACATGCAGAATAGACAAAGACAATAATTAAAGGTTAGGACTTTGGAGATGACTTATTTTGAGAGAGGATTAGTTAAAGTCCAAATGGTCTAATCTTTCTTTTGTGCATATATATATTGATTCTAGTCTTTCAGACTGATGAACAACATCTGAACTGTGTTTAGTAGCTTTGAATGTTTGTTGACTCTAGAATATCTGTACGTACCCAAGGTTAGCTGGTAACCTTTGCCCTGTGTGACTCAGGCTGAAAATGCCATGGTGCTGCTTACCTGTTGAATATTTCAGAGATAGCCACAAAGTAAACATTTCTACTGCTTCTTATACCACATTTCTGCCAAAGCCAGTAAATTCTTTCACATAAGAAAACAAAAGGGTTAGCTTTAAATGCAAAAGTCACTATATCTTTTTGGTGTGATATAAAAAGGTGAGGTAAAATAGGCATTTTAATGTTTGCTGACACACTGTGCTGTTACTGTGATATAAAAATAAGAAATGCTTAAAATTCAGTTAATAGAACACTCCTACCATCAATCTATTGCTTGCTGTGCTACAGAGTGACAGAAAATGTATACACAGAAAAGGGATACTAACCCGCTGTTAAATGGGCAGCATGGACAAGGATTTGAACTCCTGGCTTCAACTCAAAATGGACCAGATTTTGGTTCAGTTTCTGGATCAGTGATTCAGAAATCTGGGGGAAAGAAAAGAGAAAAAAAGAAATGCATTTGTTTCCTGACCACTGATTTAGATCGCCAATAGGTGGGTAGGAAACGGAGCTGCGTGCAAATTAAAGATTTTGCAGAGGTGCCAGATTTTCTGAGCTCAATTTCCTATCACCTTACAGAGAAGGAATTTGTGAAAGCTGACACCTCTGCCAGTACTATGTACAGAGTGGTTTGTGTACAGTTAGCAATGACTGGTAGCAACAAGTAGCCCTGTCACATCTCTGTAGGAGTGGCCCAGCAGCAAACGAGCCCCAAAGGAACATTACACCCACATGTGTAAGTGTCTGCAGGACCAGCCAGCAGCAGCACATCAGTGAACTCATGTATTATTCAAGCAAAAATAAACATTTCAATTGTTAATGCTCATTTGCTCATAATAAATAACTTCTTGCTCATTGACTGGCCAGTTCCATGATCTTAGAGTATGTACATAACACATGATATAACTGAACAAAAATTAATCTGTTAGGTCCTTACCACAGCTTGCAGTTAATTTTCAAGTTCTAAAAGCAAATTTCATTCCATCCAGCTCTAAGTTTCAAGCCAGCTGCTCCCTAATCAGTAAATATGTACCAGATCCAGCTTGAATCTAAAAGTGTTTACTGACTACAGAATGTGGTTGAAACAAAATGCACGGTCCATCTCTTCTTATGGGTTACACACAGAGAGAACTCTCTTTCATGGGAGAGACATTTCCCAGAGCCTTCAGATAACCAGATTATGTTGCCATAACTTTGATGACATCAATAGAACTCTAGCAGAAATGAAGAAGGTTACTCCCCCTTAAAGTACACAACAGAAAAGATGAGCATTTGCTGAGGTAAGACCCTATAAATCTGTATTTGTACAGTGAAGAAGCCAAACTTTGGCCCCATCTGTTGGTAAACATTCATTTTTTTAAGTCATTTTTTCACAATATGCCCAGACTCACTTTCTCCACATCATACTTAATTACATCCAGGAAGTTCCAGGCATATTGCCATTAAAAGCAAAACATCTAGGTAGATTAAACAAAGAATGCAAGCCTATAGACACGGTGTTGAATGTTTGTTGTGTGTCTTTTGCCTGATGTCTCATGTATTTCACATTTTCCTACAGCAGTGATCAATTTTCCAATTGAACATAGTCGTTGTTCTGCATGTTAGTTTAATAGGGAGAGGTGGTTGGAAAAATGTAAACACACACTCCCCTATAACCCTTAATATGCATTTACTGAGAATGTGTTTTTATAGCCAGACCAAGAACAAGAAGAACCGTATTCTAGTGCTCACCACTTAATTTAATTTGTTTCAAATAAATCCTTATTCTTTCTTGGAGATTAATGAAAAATTGTCAGAAAAAAAAAAATCCAATAATTTTTACACCATCTTTTTCATGTTCTTCATTTTTGTCTGGGTGAGTTATTTCAGTAAATGCTACCCTGATATGATTAGATGTTCCTTGGCTATCATTCATTACAGTACGAGATTTATCTGCTTCTTTTATTTTTTTAACATTCTTAATGGTTCTTTCAATACTCTTGGCTCATACACTTAATTTCTCGCTGCTGATCACTTGAATGGGTGCCTTTGGTTCAATATCAATTTGGCAATAACTCTTACAGGCATTTTATTTATATTTTTAAATATATTTCTTTAAAGTTACAATCTATTTCATGAGTGCCAGAATGAGCAGTAAATATATTTTTTCCAATAGCAAGAAAAAATACCACCTGCATTCAAAGAGCCATCTGTTGAGCTCAGAGTAGCAGGGAGAGTGACAAAAAGATGTGCAGTTCATGGAGAAAGCCTGGGAAGTAAATTATATCTCTTTAAGGATTTGACCATATTAATAACCAAGATTGACACAAAAAGTTTTTCATCTCTAAAACCAGAGCAACAGTTGTAGATTAATAAGCTGTAAGCCAGGTATATTAATGGCTCAAGAAAATAACAGGAAAAATATAATTCTGGCTATATCCATTCCCAAACACAACTTAACAGTTCTCCTCCATAACCCTGCAGAAATTATTTTCCTTTGTGCTCTGACATCCTGCTGCTGCTGGGGCAGCTGAGCCTCTGGAAAAAAAAAAAAAAAAGAAAAAGAAAATGGAAGACAGTAAACTGAAGAAAAGAACCAACCACTTTGTGTCGTTCCTCTTCAACACATTGTGACAGCTGCACAAAATGGCAGGAAAACAGCAGAGGTAAAAAACATACATGATGCCTTCTATACAAACAGAGGTTTAATGTGATGTATAACTGAATCTGCAGCTAGCAAAGTAGTACTGGAGAATGGTTTTGTCAAGGATTTGGGCACGAAATGGAAGAACAGAAGGATCTGGAGAAAGCCAGCATGAGCAGGTACAAGAGACTTTGTTGGGCACTAGTGACTTGAAGAAACAGTGAGATTTGCCCTGGCCTGCCCATGGTGCAGAGTGAAGAGGGTAAAACAGCAGGAAAATGACAGCTGAGAGGTGCTGTGGGCTGCCTCTCAGCAGGTAAATTGTGTGTGTGAGAGAAAACTCAACAAGTATTCCTCTCTGCAAGGGAATAATAGGAAGGGGAAAGGCAGTAAGAGTGAAGTAGTAAGAAAAAGGAAGAAAGAAAGAAAGAAAGAGTCACAACTGAATTTTATTATTGCTGTATTGAATTGTTACTTGATTGAGGACTTGGTTGTATGACATCCTGTACAAATGCATCTCAGACTAAAATTATTTTTGCCTGAAACCATCAGTGTCCCAGCAGAGGATTGAAATAGCCATAACTGTTCCAGGACTACACACAAAGTGTCAAAACTGGCAGCAACTGTTCATGCTGCTCAGAGTATAAGGCATATTTCCTTGGCTCAATTAATTACATGCACTCCCAGTGGCTTTTTGTGTACAGCCTTTTTTTTTTTTTTTGCCTCGGTCTTTATGGAATCTGAACAAGTGAAAAAAATGAATAACAGACTAAGACCTTCAAAAGTACCAGTAAGAATTAGACATCTGCCTTCCTCAGGCAGCTCTGGAGATGCCTAACACACACTTCTGAGGGAAGAACAGATGCATTCAGACATGTTTTTAAAATGTTTACTTGCTTGGTACAATGTTTTCGTTTTCCCTTATGTGGAAAATAAGATTCTCTTCAAAACAGAGATTCAGACAGTGAAAATGCATTTCTGTACTTCTAAAAATTATCTGAAATAGAAATCATACACAATGGCTTACAAAAGTCAGTATTTGAGGTCAGTGAGCAGCTTACACACACCTAAAGGGCCAAATTCCCAGCAGGTCCAAAGTTGGACCTGACAATGTTTGTGGCCCTCACATGGTCCCAAGAGGACCTGTGCACCCCAGGGTCAGCCAGGACGTTTGCTTTGAGCTTGGAGAAGAGGTTCTTCTGCCTTTCTTACTCTGTCAAGTCTATTTCTACCTCATTTATCAGACTTTAATCTAGAAGTGGTTCTGACTCATATAATTTGTTTACAATACTAATAGAGTATCTTTGAAGTAAATTTCCATACAAAAGCTGATCTCAGTTGCTGAGGTAATATAAAGGTTTCAATAGGGAACATTTTGACTTTTGTGCCTCCCTTTATTTCTGCACTTGAAGCAGTACCATGGATGCATTTTGGTTTAAAAAGCAGAAAAGGAAACATCAAAGTACCTTGGCCTGTTTAAAAAATAGCAATGCAATTCCAATTGAACAGTCAGACCTTCAGCTGGGGAACAGGTTGGCCTCAGGCCTCTCTCTGTTTCTCTCTCCCTCCTGGAGATGCAACTAACTGAGCTGAAGACAAAACTTCTTAGAATAGCAACCTCCTAATTTATAGTCTTCAAGAGTCTCTCTTGTGAAAATAATTAGCTTTCAGAATTAGTTTTGGTCCTTAACTGAGCCTCATTGACTTTATCTGCTTCATTTGCAGAATTAAGCATGATGTGCAAAAATAATTCAGTAATAGAAACCATTCTTCATGTATCATTTTTCATCAAAGGACACATAATGAATAATAATAACAGACAATTTGTGAAAGGAAAAAAAAGAGATTCCAATTTAAAAATGGAACAAAACAAAAATTAATTTGGCTTCTCTTAGCATTTTGTCAGAATTAGGACTGTAAAGGAACCATGTACACCAAGAAGCAGAATTATCACTGAGAAGGGCATTTTCTCATACCCTTATTGACTTTTCAAACCTCTGGTGTAAATTAGTTTAGACTAATTGAATGTGATTCAGCTGTGCCAGTATGCACTAGCTAAGAATCTAGATAATTTTATAGATACCGTGTAAAGATCTCAACTAATGAGTGCTACACTTCTATTTAATTCATTGAAAAAATCAATAAACAACTAAGGGAAGAATTATGAGCATTGATTTGATAGGAAGCAACTTGAACCAGCATTATAAAAGTGAACCAGGAGTCAGGGCCAGAGTGGATCACTTTAAACTGTGCCACTTGCCCTGCATAACCTTGGTTACATCACATGAGGCCTCTAAAGCTTGCTTCTCTTAACACTGAAAAGAGCATAATCACTGATTTACTGGGTCCAGCAGGAATTTCTTCATATCTTTTAATGAAATGCTAAATTCAAGTTGCTGTAAGTATCCAGAGATACCATGAGAGCACAAGGCAGAGGACATTCCTGTGGTTACTCTGGGACAAGAATAGACCAGCAGACACGAACCCAGACATAAAAACCAGGATCCACTTTTGATGAACAAAGGTGACCAGAAAGAGACTTGAGAATCAAGGGCTGCTCTGTACACTGAGCAAAAGATGACAAAGTGAGAGGGCTGATAGTTACATGGCAGGAGTTAACTCAAGGATATTAAGACAAGAAATATAAACAGCCTCTTCTACAGCACACAAGCAGCTGATCAAGAAAAGCTGGCTATGGAAAAAAGCCCCCAGTACAAGGTCTTTGGGTTCATATTATCCTACTCTCTCCCCACCTGCCTTTAGTTTTTAATACTGGCCCAACCTCCCCTAAGTACCCAGTGGAAGACTTGATCTGCATTCTAAGGTACAGATGTTAAAAAATTTCTCCTAGTAAACACTAGATGATTTACCCTGTATATCAAGCTTTTCCTGGAATTTAATTTTCAGGACTGATTGGTGCAATTTTCTGTAAGATTTGAAAGTGTTCACTGGCATGATCTCGTTGCTAAAAATATTTTGGTGATGGGCATATCTGAAATACATCAGAGAAAAGTACTGAAAGACTGAAGCTTAGGAGGGTGGGTGAAAGAAAAACCCAAATGACAAAAAAAAAGATAGAAGCTCCATCAGCTAAAAAGAAGCAGATGTATAAGTAAATCTGCTCTAAGGAAAGAATCCTAAGAGGTATATGCACACAGGTTTCCTGAATACCACTCTCCATAGTTTTAAATTCGCCAGAGGTATCTCATCTCTGCAGTTCATCACTGTCCATTTGATATTCAGTCATCCATGTCATTTCCCATCTCTTTGGCTGGACACAGATACTGGCCACAGCTGCAACATGTTGAGCACAGTTGGGTACTAACCAGCTGATGTTGCTATTTGCCGAAGTCTCCATCACACTTGCTACACTGCTGATAGCTCTTCTCAGAGAAAAGATAATTGGCCTCAGATTCCATTAACTAGTTGCTCCTACTCCTATTTTGCATTCTGCTTTTACAGTTAATTTGAATAGGCCAGGTAAAATCATGCAAATGGAGAACTAAAGGGAAATTCAGGATAACACTGAAACTTGCACTTGATATGAAAACATCACTTCAGAATTCTCATGTATCTTCCACTTATATCTCATTTGACTAACAGAAGATGCATTTGCTGTGTTTGACAAAAAGCCTCCACTAGCAAGCAACGTGGAGAGAAGATAATTTGTGAAATGTATAAACAAAAAGATAACCTTTCAGAATCCTCATATTGAGTAAAACTGTACACTGAAATAAACTGAGTAATTGTAACTACCCCCTACTGGACTGTAAGGAGAATATTTTCCTACCGAGTATTCATTTTTAATTGGATTAGTGCTAAAAATTACTCAAAAATTTCTTGAAGTGTTACTAATTAAAGATTTGCCCTTCAATGAAAGGGAAGAATTTGGTGCTTTTGAAGTGGCAGATCTGAATTCTGTAATACTTACATTCACCAAGCCTATCCATGAAGGTGGTGTAACAGCTCTATGCCAGCCTATGTATATGACAGTAATTGGTACTGTGTATGCACAGAAAAATAGTTTTGAGAGTGGTACACCAAGTCAAGGAGAAAATTATATCTACCATTTACCCACAGTCTCAACAAGTGCATGAGACACAAATGCATCACCCTAATGGAAAACTCCATGGAAATGTATATTCATCAAGTGTGATGCACTTCCACAGTCCCACTACAACTGTACCAAAAAATTTATGGGTTACTCTGTTTAGATTCATGAAATATGTCACAGAGGAGTATTATTGACTCTGACAAATGTGAAATTAAGACCTGGAGATTTTCAAAGGATAGCGGACATCTAACTGCCCTTGAAGTCAATGGGAATTATGTACCTAGAGACCACAGAGTGGCTGGACAGACACCTAAAATTATGCTTACAAAGCCAAATGAATATGAACCAAAAAAAATAAATGGATGAGCTTAATCAGTCTTAAGGGGAAACAGCAAAAAAGTAACCCCTTCATGGTCATTAGTATGTATCAGATTTACTGGTAAATGTGAAAGTCCATGAAACCACACATACCCTTCACAATTACCCTTGGCAGAACAGTGGTCTAGCTCAGGTGATGAAATACAGCTCAGTTGAGCAAGTTTCCCAAAATCCTCACAGGTTCACAGGTTCCCTGTGACAGACATGGCTTGCAGCAACTTCAGGAGTTTCACTCCATCATCTGTCCTTACCCTTGGTTGTTTTAGCTAACAAAAGTTAGCATGCACCACTCACATGATTTACATGGCTTCTCCCTTTCAAGCCCAGGTTGGATGAGCAGAGCATTAGGACCACAGAGTGTCCCTGGCCTCTGTTCTCATACCTGGTATGTGAATACAGTGGATTCAGGGCTGTTATCACCATGTCTATGTTGTATGACAGCAGCTATACATGCTGACTTTAGGATGCTCTAACAAAAAGGGAGGAGAAAGAGGGGGCTATAGCACACTTCATTCTGCTGGTAAATCTGTGCCTACAGTGTCCATGGTGGGTTTTGCGCCCTTCTGTTGTATTTCAGTCACTTTCATCAACTTTTGATATCGAGAATGAGTTAGGTTTTCCCTCCCTTGGGTACTGAAACAAAGCCTTTACAGAATAGAAACATTTAATTCTGTAACTCTTTTCCAGCTGGTCTATTCTGACTGCAAGCCTTCCAGGGAAAGAAACTATTTGTCACTGTGTCTCTGGATAGGTTCACTATGTCTCAGGTTTGGAGACCTGCTGCCATATGTGATACAACACCCTGAAAAAAAAGGAACTTAAATGATTAAGTGTTTCCTTAAGGACCCTTATTCCACTGCACTGTTTGTGCAACCTATTTCCATTTTGTCCCTGCATACTTTAGTTTCTCTTCTAAATTATAAAAAATAATTCAGGACTGTAACTCCTTTGGGTGTGCACCTGCAAACACACAAACTTGTATACGTGCCTTTGAATAGCTTGTTCCTTGCCCATGAACACAGATTTCTATTCCTTCCAGAAAATAATGCTATGCATTATAAGTACCTCAGAAGCAACTTAAGCTGCAGTCATCAAAAATATCTGCTCCCAGTACTCATCACAGTGACTTCAGGCACAGGCAGAGGCTGTTGAATGAGCTTTGAAACACTTTGGGAAATGGATAATGAAGGATCACAGGCAAAACGGATGACAAAACAGAAACAGTATCAGAATATGCTTCAGAGTGGAGGGCAGAGACAACTTTTGTGGCCCTCAGGCAGCTGTCTCACTGAGAACGATGACATCTTTTTCTAGAGTAACTAGGAAGGGAATGTAGTACCCACAGACCAGGAAGAAAAACATTCTGACTATCCTGAAAGGATCAGGGAAGATATTTCTTCATAAGAAACACCTTTGCATTTGGAAATAGCAAATAGGTTCTCTCTCCTCCAAAGGCTACCATTTGGACCCTGCAGTATGCCAGAGAAGTTGATGGAGTTGCACTGAAAATTACATTTCTTCTTGTCCATGAAAAGGGTCATGAGAGCACTGCTAGGGCTTCCCTTCTCCACAGCCACAAAGACTCCATTTTTACAGGAAGGAAAAAGAGAGGCATAAAGAGAGGGAGAAATAGAGTAAGCTGCCGAGTGCCGGAGGGGAGCAGGGTCAGATGTAAATTTTAAAGTTTATGGACCGGCTTCCTTGCCAATTTGTGAAGGAGGAAAGGAGAAAGGGGATGAAGGAGAAAAGGGAGGAAAGACTTTGCAGAGTAGTAAATCTCCATATTTTTTGTTTATTATATGGTGGTGAAAATTGCAGAGGAAAGTCATTTGTCAAAAAAAAATATGACAGTTAAGGATGCTGAGCAAGGGGAAGCATAAGAATATGGGTGACTTAGTGGTTTGAGGCCCATAGCTAAGTTAATAAGGCTTGATCCATGGACAAGACATGAGCAATGGAGAGGCAGAGGTACAGTGGGACTTCCCTCAGGGCTAGTTACCTTTGCCCCTGGAATCTAAAATAATAAGCTGAGAGACAGCAAAGGAGCTATGGGACCTGGGGACATAGTTTAATGGTGAACATGGCAATGTTAGGTTATCATTTGGTCTCAATAATGTTAAGGTCTTTTCCAAATTTAACAATTCCATGATTCTATGATATTTTGGGATTTATGCTCAGCACAAGGTTCTATCTTTTAGTTATAATCATGCAGGTCCACCTGGTGGGTAGGACCTTCTACGCTTGTAGGGAGATACAGTCCTTCAGTTGTGATAACCTGTTACAGCCTTGCAAGGAGAAAACAATCCATAGTGGCTCAACCCCACTTCCAGCATCATGAAGAAGGCAGGCAGATACTCCAATCCCATCACTGTGCCTTAAATTAGCAAAGTTCTGAATTGCCCAGGTTTACCACTCAGCTCTGTCTCCAGTGCTTTCTAGATTCTTGACAGCCTCATTAACTTTGTTTTATGAAACTACTCCAGTTCATGCAGGCAAGAATCATCCCCTAAATCCTTCCTGTTTTCTTTCTGCTTCCATGAAGCAGGAAGACATGATACCATAGAAATTTATGCCAAATTAACATTACTTAGGAAATCTAAATGGGAGGTTAAACCCCCAAATACAGCTCCAAAACCTGTTTCCAGTGCTGGGGAGAAGAAAAAAGCCCACCACCAAAAAACCCAACACCACAAAAAACCAAACCAAACCAACCAACCAAACTACAACAAAAAAAGCCACCACAAAACAAAGAGGATGTAACATGTACCCTAGTGAATCAGATGCATTTCTACATACATTCATTTGTATCTATACCTATCTATATATATACACTCAAAAATGCATAAACATGCACTTCTACAAGTAATGGACACAATACCTGCTCCAGGTCTGCTGCTGTTCTTTTTTTTTCTCCTGTGCCATCTTGATATGGTAAAATGAAGAGTTCAGCAGATGTGGGCAGACCAGGGAGCACTGCGACCAGAACATGCTTGCTTGAAATACCTGTCACCTGATGTATAGACAAGGAGTGGACAGATAAGCAGATAAACATGTGGATGGCACTGAATTCTGAGGCTGTCTTTGTTAAGGCATCATAGTATTTATACAAATGATGTAGGGTATATCTGGTACAATGGAGAGAACTTTGTTAAAATCCACTGCAGGTGAAAAGTTGGCAATTAATAATTTCCTGATCTAAGATATATTACCATGTTCTCCAGCAAAATATGCAGGGTCCTAAAGCAATAAGGATAGACAAGCTAAAAGGAGCTCTTAAGTAACAATTGCATATGGTCCCAAAATCCAAACATATCCCATCTTTTTTTTTATTTGTCTTCTTGGCTGAAAATCTCAAGCTAGGACTTAAATCTCCCTAATTTTGACATATTAGACAAAATTCAGAAAAAAGTACCCATAGGCATCACTAACAGGTTCATCTCTGGTCATGGGTTTTAGTTGATGCAAACAGGATACTACACAAACAGATTGTCGAGCTATTACATAGAAAAGGAACCTAACTTGTCACTCAGGAAGTTTTTTTAGCCAAAGGAAGGAGAAACAGAATTTGATGAATCTCCCTCCATTGCCTCTTTGTACTGTGAATTATCCAGAAAATGCACTTAAATCTCAAGGTTTTGATTTAAACCTGTTTTCAAGTGCTGAATTTAGTAGGTCACTTTTAAAGGGAAAATAAAAAGTGCCCTCAGAGATGAGGACAGATCACAGCAGCTGAATGCACCACAGAGGTTCCCCTACAGTAAGGACTCACAAGCCTCTCAGACATTAATTGGGCCTAAATCTATTTAATTCTTCTCCCTTGGTTCAGGAGCAAAGACTTGAAGGTGCTCATTGAAAGAAATGGTGGATGGAGGACAAGGAGTCAGCAAAACTGATTACAAATCACCATTTTCTGAGCTAATTCTGTGCATAACCCAAGTGTGACTGCTGACAGTCCAGGGAAAATCCCGTGGAGCTATAAAAAGGGAATCCTTCCCCTCCATCCCTCACCAAGAAAAAGCACATGGCTTTGTTGCCCCCCCCCCTTTTTTTTTTTGGTTTTGAAATCTGGATTTAGAAAAAAACCCCAAACCTATAAATATATAAAAGTCTCTTATATTCTTTTCCAGTATTCTGTGAAGTCAGGGCTTGCATTATTTTCACTTGCCTAACAGGTTGCTTTAACATGTCAAGAAAACGACAAAGTATTACCAGTTAATGGAAAGTTTTCATTTTCAGAGGCTGGGAATGACTTTTTTTCAGAAGTGGGAGACAGGACTCAGAAAATCAATGATATGAGCAAACAGTTATGATCATAACACAAAATACGATATTTTGTGATAATATGAAATTACCCCTACTTAGAGAGAAGATCAGATTTTAGTACAGACATATAATTTCATATGCAGAATTTTTATCCAAGTCTATGGTATTATGTAATAAGAATGCAATTCTTTAATAAAAGCTCATAGAAAGTCTATAACACAGTTATAATTTCCTATTGAATTATTTAGTTATTCGACTCATTTTTATACAGTTTACTTAATTGTCATAGAAATCTATGGGGTTTAACTTTTACAGGAACTCTCACAAAGGCTTGTTTAAGGTGAATCATTTAGCTATATTAAGAGGGATAATTAGCTATCAATTTTTTCCTTTTTACTCAAACAACGAAAAGGCTGTGTTTTCACTGCTCTGCTTTGGATATGTAGCCTTGTTACTGTGATTTTACAATTCTTCTGTTTTTTATGGTTTGATTTTGTTTTATTGAGTTGTCTATATTCTGAAAATTCATCCTGAAGATAAACGGATCCTTGAATACTTGATACAAACATAAATATGTCAGAAGAACAAGCTAGCAAACCTCAGAAAAATGCTATTTTTTCCCCTTTCCTCTTCTTCTCCTGTCTTTTGAGGAAATCTCAGAAAAAAAGTCTAAGAAACAATCCAAACAACTTTGCATGCACCTCTCTGGTGCACAGTGTTTTTCTAGACTTTTTGCACAGATCATACCAGAAATGTACATATAAGCTTGTTAATAACATCTGTAATACTTATATACTTTCAAAATCTCAGTATCTTTATGTTTCGAAAAAAGCAGAAACCCTGTTTCAAACAGTTCCTTTTGCTATTTTTCCACTGAGCTGAGAAACTCCAGCCATCTCTTTTAACTTTACATAGCTTCTCAGTTTGAAATCCAAATCTTCAGCCACACTAGAATATTTTTATGAATATTTTTATTTTGTTCCCCCACTAAAGAAGGAAGTTCAGAGCTTCTTTATAGCATTGATGGGAAAATCAGCACCCAATCCTGACCTGTAAGCCTCATGCTATATAAAAGACAAAAAGCACTTGACTGTGGAGCTCTTCTATGTAGTAAAAATAGTTTTCTTTTTGGTCTTTTAAGTCTTCTACAGTATATTTGTAATTCCATTAGAATAGCACTACCTTACATTGGAGGCTAACTGAGCACCAAGTTGTCATAGGATGAGATAATTTCACTATCTAAAATTTAGGATGCTGGTCTCAAACACTAGTCTGTTCTCCTTTTCTGGTTGGTAGGAACATAAACACATCTTGAGAGAACAGCTGATCCAGTCTCAATGAAGAAACAAAGCAGAAACTAAAACCACTGTAACACAGGTTATGCGCACAGCTTACCTCCACCAGAGCTCTCTTGACTACTCTGCTCATGTCCCTTCTCCATTCTGGGATATCTGGGTTGTGGTCATCAAGGTTCGGAGAGAATGATAACCTCAGGGACTGAAATTTCTCTGCAGATATAATGACATGGTTGACGAAAAGACTGTGAAATGCCTTATTGCTAAATGAGGGGTCAGAACCCAGTGAAATCTGCTGCAGGTCGTGTTTTTCTTAATCAACCTGCAGATGATGCACAGACTGTCATAGAATCCAGCAGTGTGCCCAAGAGACTCACTGAGAGATTTGGAGAATCTGAGAGATTCACCACTTGAGTGTCACAGAAATGAAAGAGGTGATCAGTCCTTACTTGAGTGGATGAACAGCACTGCAAGGGGAGCTGTCCTGGGAATGTAAATATGTTACCTGCATCTTGACTTCTGGAGCAGCAAGCACTGTGAAGGAAGCTGTGATTGTACTCTCACAGCCATGCCCCAAACACTCTTAACTGGAAGGGGACAGGGATAAATGTGGGGAGAGGACTAGCCTTGAAAAATGTACTTAATATCTGTTGATGTTAACAGAGATGCCCCCATTGATCACTATGATCACGTGCTTAGTACAAACAGCTAAAACGGGGATTCCCAGTGTTTTTTAGGTTCCATCTACACTCTGTGATATCTGTGTGCCCTAACTCCTTCTGAGGCACAAGTACAAGGTCAAATCAGTACGGATTTCTGTGTAGAAATGCAGCACACAGCATTGATTTACCTTTCAAGCTGAGCAGCTTTTGTGTGAGTTAAGAGGCCTCTACTGGCCAAGAAGGGGGAAAACGAGCTCACAAAACGAACTAACATTTTGACAATCATGTAGGATGATCAGATAGTGACAGAGTAGATGCAGAGGTTATCTGGGAAAGGGATCAATGTTCTGCAATCATGTCAGTCTAACGTCAGTCAGTGGCCTTCAGAGATATTATGCCGAACTGACAACACTGGAACTGAATTTATAATCTTAAAGACCTCTTGTTGCTGCCAGCTAACTTGGCTCTCTAGCTGTAGACTATGGAGAATCCTATGTGAAATGAAAGGGGAAGAACTCACCATACACTGCAACAGTCTTTGTGTCCTGAAGAATGGTGTTTCCTGCTGAGACCTGAACAGTGATGGTGTTCATGCCTTCCACAGAAAATGTGAATGTGATGCTCCCTTCCAATGTGATCAGTGGCTGCAAATACATCATAAAAGGAAAAATTAAGTTAATTTGGCTGAAAAGGAAAAGCAAAAATGAGTTTGGATCTCTAGCCTATTGGGATGCTTTGGGGAGTTAGTTCCAGAGTGGAAACTTTATACTTAGGTGGGGTCCTGTGACATGTGAGCTAATTTTTTAGAAAGGGCACAGGAATCCCAGACAGGGAAGTCCTCCTGAAACTCAGAGTAAGGCACCTGTAATTTCCAAAGGAGCTAAGTTTTAAGATTCCAGTATTTCCTTTCCACTTAACATGTTGGTTGTTCTGGATCCCATGCTCACTCCTCAGAGAGGCCCAGATCCTAATATAAGGGCCTGCAAGACTCTCTGCTCAGGTATTACAGTCCTTTCCCAGATCTAGTTTAAGTGCCTTGTTTAAAGTGATTCAAGGAGGTTGTCACAGAACCAGCCAAATAAAGATTTTTCAGTTGTTGTCTCATGTTATTCTTGGACACGAAGATACCACTTTTGGTAAATTCTGGTGCTTGAGAGGACACAGATTCCCTTAGCTTGCTTTGCTAGGCAACCAGTTTATCAATGAGTTGTGTCCTCTTTCAGTAGATTCTGCCCTAATTTCTGTTTTCACTTATTAATGATCTCTGGGTGTGATCTTCAAAGCAGCCAGTATTAAGTCAAATTGTTGCCATTGTAGTCTGTAGTAAAATTCTCACTTCAATGAGAACAGAATTAGACCAACTCTGATCACTTACGAGCTTAGGAGATCAGAGAGAAGGTTAAGAGGTGACAATCACAGTCTGTAAGTACCTCTAGGGGGAGATGATTGCTGATAGTACAGAGAGTTCTTTAATCTACACAAAAAGGCATAACAAGATCCAACAGCTTGAATCTGAGACCAGATAAATTCAGACTACAAACACTGTGCATGTGTTCAAAGCTCAGAATAATAAGCTGTGGAGAAATAGTTGGGGGGAAGGCTCAGAAGGAGAAGCAGCAAATTCTCCATCATCTGAGGAAAATTATTAATACAAAACAACAACAAAAGTCAGTTTCTGCTTTAATCACAAAGAGTTAAATAAAGTAGAAGGTATGGATGAAACTCTCCAACGTGCATTATACAGAAGATAATCATGTATGGTTATGAAGGTTCCTCTTGGCTCTGCAAAATCCATGTGAATCTCTCCCCTCAGAAACTAATTAGGGTTTCTGGGTACTTCAGCCACAAACAGATGTGAAGTAACAGCTACAATGTCTGTGCAGATTTACCAGGACTAGAAGCACAGAGGTAGCAGAATATGATGGATGATACCCTCATATCTGAGCAGAGCCCAGAGGTAGGGAGGTGTGTTGGGAACCATTTCATCCACCTGTAGCACATAATAATAAAGTATTTTTTGCACATGTGGTTTAGCATAGAGTGCTGGGGCTCAGGACTGGGTTCAGCATATTTAAGGGGAGGCACAGAGCTGATGGCAGTCTTTTCCCTTGTTACTCACCAGAGAAATGAGGTTTAAACTCTAGGGCTATGTAAAGTCAGTTCCAAATATAAAAACAGCATCAGTTTGACAGGTTATTTTCCTTAAAAAACCTGCCAAAACCCCTACATTTTTTATCTTCTTATTACTGAGGGAGGGTGAAGAAAAATGTACTAGAAATTCCTCCAGATTTTGGTTAACTATGTTCACTTGGAGGTAATGCAGGAAGAAAGCTATTTGCAACTTGCATGAAATGGCAATAAACTCTACAGAAACACAAAGCACTACTTACATTTCAGTGTTGGTACCTCAAAGAACCATTAATATCTTGCTCTTTGGTTTATAATTTTCTTGCATACATGACTATATAGAAGCATTCCCAGATCCCTCTCTCCCTCCCACTTCAGTCAGAGGGCTCTTCCAGGATTATTTTGATCTCTGTCAATCAGGAATACAAACCTCTGTGTTGTTCCCAAACCACCAGACATAAGTAAGCGTTCCCACTTGGCTTGGCCACAGTACTGCTGTGGCATTGATCTCCTTGTTCTTCGTGGTGACAAAGGGCAGAGATAAGTGAACATGTTCCAAGGGGCCTGCAGAGACAGAAGCAGCAGGTGAGCCCTCCATCTGAAGTGTCAACCTGGGAGGGATACCCATTGGTTTAGGAAAGAAAAGTCTTCCAAATCACCAAGGGACATGACAGAATGTTTTGGCTTGGTACCATTTCTAGAGAGGCAGGAGCCTCAGAGAACAGGAGCTACTCCTGTACCTGGAGCTGAAAAACCTGGACTCTCTACTGCACAAACCTCATATAGTCAGGAGCTTTTATGACTTTAACAATAGTGGCAGAGCCCTGTTGTGTGAATATGGCCTTCACTGGGAAGACATAAGAATGTGCAGGATAAACAGCTTCAGTGGACATGAAGAATCTCTGCGGATGAAAACTGCTATGATTTGGTGAACTTCAGCAGAAACTCCCTCTAAATACAGTTATTCACTGAGTGCCTGGATGTTAATGTTACCTTATATTCCCTCCTTTTCATCAATAAACTCTTTTATTTCTTCAGTATAAACAGAACATAATTAATTCGACAAGTGACATTATGCTCAGGGTTACACATTTCCCATTTTCAGGAGACAGATGGGCTTTGTTGTTAAATCTTGTTCTATAGATTATTTTTAAAAATGTGTTCTGACTGTTCAGCAAGAGAAAAAAGCAATTGTCCCAAGTGACAGAGAAAGAAAAATAAAGAAACCCCAAGTGATACTGGGACATGGGTTCCTTAAACAGATGAAGGCCACATCTACATGTCCCATATCTGTGAGCTCCACAGTGATGAGAACCACAGTCACAGCCTTGCATTGCTCCTGTGGAGTTGAGATCCATTGCTAGAGGATTTTATATATTTCAGGGGAGGATCTTTCAGGTTATAACCCAGGTATGAATCACCACTTAGACCTTGCTTTTCAGCCTAGAGGAACACCACACTCTGGAGCAAGCATCCTATGCAGCACAATAAGCAGAGAGAAGAAAAAATCTCCCAGATCAGACTGTATAAACCATGTCAGAATAAGGACCAGTGTTCCTGGTTTCTTACTGAAATGGATCTTTCTCTGTGCTGTAGACACAGCCGCTGCTTAATCTGAAGCAGCCCAAGTAAGAGTTATCCATAATCATACTAACCGAAGCCTGCTATAATCAGACTATGGATCATTCTTCCTTTTATAAGTAGCAGCCAACACTCTGGAAAATTCAAGAGAAGACACAATTTCATCCATATGATTTTAATGACATCCCCCTTCTCAGACCCATTTCCATGACTAGGCTGTGCTGCTTTCAGCAAGACTCTTAAGACCTGAAAAACAGCAATTTCCCAGCCTAAATATTTCACAGCTCTGGTATCCTTTGGGGTGTTTGTCAAATGCCCAATGTCAACACAGCCCTACAGGGGAATACATTTCCTAACACTGGGTGCAGTGACAGCTGTGACAATGGAGACCATGAAAAGTTTGATACACTCCAACATAACTGCATTGCTGTTCTGAATAGATCCCAAATGATCCTGCACAGCAGAGTGCCCAGCACCTCCTTGGACCTTCACCATATGCTGGCTAGGAAACAACATAAAAGAATGGCTCAAGCAACCCAATTTTGCCTGAGTATTTCTGGGCACACAGTACTTCGGTCAAGGTGGCTGAAATGCTGAACTGTTATCTGGCCAGCAGATGGGGATAGCTCACTCTGGATTGCCCCTCAGCTTGGTAGAAGACTGCTTTCACACAGGTAAGTTTGAAGAGGATTCAAGAAAATTAATTTCTGAGCTTCATGCAGGGCCATGGAGGCTACAGACCTTCACCTGCCCCAGGAAAAAAACCTGTGTAAAAGTCCCACACAAGAGAAAGGGAGAAGCTTCTCAAAAGGCTCATTTGTTCAGGTGATGGTTTTCTGAAGCATTCAGGCAAAGGCATAACTAACTTTCCAGCAGAAAATTTTCACATCAGGACAGTTTAGAGACAGCCTGTTGGCTGGAGCAGTTTACATACAGAAGTTTACACTGTCCATCCAACTCAAAATGCTCCTATCTCACAATAACCTGCATTTCTGGACCAACTGCAGCAGAGGCACTGCTTCTGTGCACTGGCCACATGGTTGCAGCAGGATGAGGAGGGCACGAGATGAAGCCTTCACTCTTATCTTGGAGATCACAAGCACTGACGTTCAGTGTCTGCAGTTTTTCCCCAGGAAGACTGCTGGCCATTGGCAGGGAAGAGTGCTGGAAGGCCCAGATCTGGCTGCAGACACTCATATATTAACCCTCTAACTAGGGTTCACCCAATTTGTAGCCCTCCTTAAAACTCTGGATATTCAGGATGCACGCTGCTTTTCTGTGGATCTTAATAATACAGTGTGTGTGTCTATTTTAAGGACAGATATTTTTATAAAACTCCCCAAAGGCCAAGCTCAAACCCCCCAAGCAAAATATTCAGCAGAAGCTGAGTGGCAATGCAAGTATTCAGTTAGGATTTAGAAGCTTTTGTGGATCAGGGTGTTAGACTCTGAAGGAGGTTGGATTTACTGCACAACTCTGTCCTCAGTAAATCTATTGCTAGTCTGAGTGGCACCATGCTCATTTATAACCTGCTTTGAAGTCCCTAATTCTTGTCATGGAGAGAAAGGTGAGACACATCCCTTAGACCTGTCACTTCTCCAGGGATTTGGGAACATGTAATCTGGGTCTGGCTGCAACGATCACTCCATATTTGAGTCCTATGCTGGCATTACCTATACAAACCACAAAACCATAAACTATCAGTTGCTAAGTCACACAAACAAATTAGAATATTGTTTATTCTCTATACAGCTTAAACAATCAGAATGGTTCATAAGCCTTCAACGTCTCAAGAAAATGAATTAGAAAAGCTATACAGCAGAAAGACACTATGAGTGAGTGAAGGCTGGACACCTGCCAGCTGAAGGTGTTTTTCAAGGGAGACATTCAGGGAGATGCTTCTCTAGTGTTCCTTCATAAAAATACTATCTCTCACAGCCATACCTCCCACTGCTCCCATCTGTGGATACAATGGTGCACTCTGAAAGAGCTGCCCTCTTTCCCTCAAGAGGCAGCTGCTTTCATGCTGTATGAACGAACTCCAAAACTAGTGTTAAACTATATGGAATGTGCTAAATTATCTAGACAATGTTTCAAGTAAATTTGGTAAAGGGTAAGCAGTATTTCTGTAAACATAACTTCATGTTTTGGAATTTCCTTTTTGTCTCAGTTTATCTGGCACAGAGGCACACCGTTGCAAACATAAATAATAAACAAAAACCCCGCAGTGTAAAAAGAAAATTATGGCCCCAAACAAAATCCATTAGGAATGTTACAAAATTTCAATAAATAAGTTGACCCTTTGAGTTCATAACTATGTGCTAGAATAAATATGAAAGAATACAATATTGGTTTTATCCAAGAACTTGAGATACATTTCAGTTGTAAATCAGAGAGATGAAGTATAAAAATGTTAAAAAGAACAGCAGAAAAGCAATGTGAAGACATTTTTTTCTTGCAATACTATTTAATACAAAGACTTTGGTTCCTATGACAACAGAAAGACTAAAATGCACTGGTATACATCCCAGAGGTGGATGTATTTCATTAGAGGGCAAAACACATGTACAAAGTAAGAGAAAAGTGACTAAAGATCCCTGGGTTTCTTTGTTGTTCTGGAAGTATAAGCTTGCTAATGAAAGTTCATTTCAGAAAGGGCTGAGCAGTCCTTTGAGGAGTCCCAGTTTAGACCACCCTAAATTACAGGTGGAATATTATTTACAAAGCAGAAGTTAATGGTTAGACTCAATGATCTTAGAGGTCTTTCCCAACATTAATGAATCTATGATCACACAGTCTGAAATCATCAGTTTGTCTGGAGGACAGACGAACACTCATCATATCCCATCACTCTGGACCCAGCTGCAAAATCCCAAATGTCACCTCTAACTACAAGTAATAATGTTTTAAAGAACAACAGAAGCCAACAATGATTATGAACATACATACACGTTACGTGCAGGTAGAGGACAGCGTTGTCAGAACCCAGGCTGTTTTCCACCAGCACAGTCACCCGGAATATGCCCACGTTCTGATAGATGTGCTTGATCCCATCTTCTGTTGAGCTGAGATTGGCATATGACACAGCAATGCCGTCTCCAAAATCCACCTGAATGAGGGATCTCTGGAGATCTCCCTGTAGTGACAGAGAAAGGATTGAAACAGGCTCTGCTTTACTTTTCAGAGACTGGATCAGTGAGGTGACCAAGACCAACCACAGGATAGTAACAAGGTCTGATGTTACCAGAGGAAGGGTGGTCCCTTCATCAACTTGCTCGGTAGTCCAGTGGACAGAAAGTGGACCTCCCTTGAGGCTGACTCAGTTGCACTATGAAGGAGGTGTCCTCCAAGGCGTGTGCTGTAGCCCTGCTTTCCCAATCATCAGGGGGACTGGAGGATCTGATTCCTTTCCCTGGGTTACACAGCCTACGCTGAACTCTCCACCAACCATGGCTGCTAAAGGTCCCTTTCATGTAAGATGCAATAACTTGTCTTACATTTAAACATCCTCACTCCTTTAGGAAGTCCTCCCAGTGGCTCCGCATGATGCTTACGCTGGGTATGCTCACATTTGCTGGCTATTGCTACGGAGCAGCTCACTCCACAGCCTGGCTGAAGCAGCAGCCACTGCCTGGAATGATGGAAAATTAATAGCTGAGGGAAGTTCATAAAATTGGCTGAAAGGACATTTCATTTACTTTGGTTTTGTTTCCTTTTCTTTTCTTTTTTTTTTCCTCTTTTCCTTTGAGAGAGAAACAGTCCTCTGGATTCCCAACTGAAATGAAAGGTACCCACGTAAATGTCTGGGATCAGGGAGGTTTCCACATCAGAAAGAGATATGTGAGTACATGAGACTATAGGAGGGAATTATAACAGAAGCTTTATATTCCTCATGTTCTCTCAGTCTTTTTATAGCTTGTGAAGGCAGAAATAGTGGAACCTTGCCTGAATGGAAAGCAGGAGGAGCAGAACTGTACCTGGGGATGGCAAGAGTGACAAATTTTCCCAGATAATCTCTTTGTATAGACTGAAACTGTAGTTGTTACACTGCCCTGGCACCCTACTGGAAGGTGTGTTGCTTTCAAATAGATGAGACAAAAATAACTGTGTTGCTCTGTTCAGGAGGATCACAGACTGAAGGTGTGGCAGGGGATATGGTCTCTAAGTGCAGAGTCATGTCCTTCGTTGATCTTTATTATTTAAAAGATGTGCAGTTTCAAGCATGGTGCAGTGCTTTGGGCACTTCTGCCTGTTTGACTAAGCCAACAGAAGCCATCAAATGGGATATGCTTCCATAGCCAGAAGAGAACATACATGAGCTCCTCAGCTCTGAAACCCTTTCAGACAGGGGCTGTATTCTCTCAAGTCCAGTGGTGGACTCAGACCAAATACAGAGATCCCTGAAGTACCCTTAGATGTTCTCCCAGTTCTCTAGGTCCATCATCACTAGGGTTTTAGTCATCATTTCTTACTAAAAAAAGAGATGATGCCTTTGAACAGTAAAACCATACTGCTGAGACAAAAGCTGCCCACATGGTTAAAACTGCATCACCATAGCGACCCTGCTGGCTTTATCATCTCTGATCATATCTGAGGTCATGTAGTTGAAGTCTGTTTCAGGCTATGGAATATTCCTCCACATATTTGAGGTACCAGAGGAAAATGAAAAGGATGACAGCATTTTAGAATAGCCTTATTTTGGCAAGTGTCAAAATCTGTGTTCTAATGAACGTTTTTTTCTCTTGTCTTCATTTTGTCCACAGGCAGGAAACCCATGGTGTCTACAGGTGCAGTCAGGAAAAGGAGCCATTTCTAAGGCATGCAAGATTTAGATTTCAATTTTTCTTTCAAATTCCCTGGGGAGAAAAGATGCTGACAGAAACAACCAAAAATCTAATTAGAGAAGAGCTTCAGTTGCTATTCCCTCAGTCTTTTTCATTTGTCTTGGCCTTTCTTGTTTTGTTTTAAAACTCTTTGAACTGGAAATACATTTTCCATTGAGTAAGATCCAGGCTATAACACTCCTCTGAAAATGCCACATTTTGAAAAGCTGACATTTAAAATTCTAGCTTAGGAAGTGGGAGAAAAAAGTCAGGAAAACAAAAAGACTGTGTTTTGATTTGTTCTTACGTTTTATCTGTGCCAGGTAAGAGCATAGGCAGAATAAGACAGGAAGAGAAAGCAGGTGAACCAAAATCAAAACATTTCCCATACAGCCCACATCTGATCTACATCAACCTCAGCTGTCTCTGCCTCCGGCAGCTCTCCAGAGCCACTTGCCAGTGGTTGTTTTTACCAGGAGTTCTGCTTTGCAAACAATTTGATGTATATATCAAAAAAACCTCTCCTGTTGCTTTTTCCAGCTTGTCCTTGTCATTTTGCCAAGCTCCATACTACATGATAGGGTTTTTCAGAAGCTTCTAGCTAAATTAAGGCAGACACAAACCCCCCTGCATTACTTCTGCAGCCACAGCCAAGCACTTGGATGCAACCAGCACTGAGCTATCTTTGGGCAGATTCTCTGGCCTTCATTGTGAGAGGTCTTTAATGCCAGTGCTCTTAGGCATGAAGGGAGAAATTTTCCAAGCTGGTTGCTTATAATGATATCTCTGCATTCAGCTCTTGTATACTACTCACATGAAGCTAACCAGTAAGCAATTACAATACCTGAAAAACTGAAAGTACTGAAAGTACCTAGTACTTGTACTAGGTGTATGCTATATGCACAAGCTTGGATACAACCTGAAATACACTGCAATCTTGATAAAGGCTTTTGTGCAGCCGAAGGCTTAAGCATATGCTGAACTTTAAGAACAAGGGCACTTCTTTTAGTCTAAAACAAGCCCTGAGAATTAAAAACAAGTTTCCCAAGGCCCCGTATTATGCTCCTTACCTACCTATACAACATTTGTTGCTAAAAGGTAAATCATAAATTTACTGTTTTTAAGGGATTTTCTCATTAAATGTCCAGAGGTTTTTCAAGCATACACAAAATATTCCCTTCTCCCTCCTTCCCATTCCTGCCTCCCAAGCCAAGTGCACATTTTTCCTGTATCTTCACAAAAGAATAAAGCTCTAGAGCGTACTCAAGACCTGAATGTTTCCAAAAAACTCTGTGAAGCTTCCTGCCTCAGTTTACATGAAGAAACAGCCCATACAGTTAGCAACAATATTTTTACATTTTGATTACTCTTACGCAGCTCTCAGACTTTTGGTGGATGTCAGATGTGAGACCCACCTATCAGGATCCTCTCTCAAACACTCCATCAGAATCTTGCCCAGTAAGTATTGACTTCAAGTATTTACCATGAGGGTGGTTAAACACTGGAACGAGTTGCCCAGAGAGGTGTTAGATGTCCCATTCTTGCTAATAGTCAAGGTCAGGTTGGACAGGGCTCTGAGAAACCTCATCTGGTTGAAGATGTCCCTGTTCATTGCAGGGGTGTTGCACCATATGACCTTTAAAGGCCCCTTCCAACTCAAAGTATTCTATGATTCTATTTGTATCTAAATGGAAGTATTAAAACAATGAATCAAACGCAGTTCAAGGTTTTTAACTTTGTCTCCCATTTCAGATTTCATTTTTAAGTCTTTCAATTATGCACTGACTTGTGTGTCTTCCACAGAGATGTTGACAATATATTTAATTATCCTTTGCAGGAGACAGACACTGCTGCTGTTGGAGTGTTTTCATGGATTAATTTCATTGTGCTTTCCTTAGATTAACCCCTTTCCCTCTCTGGAATTTTCTTGTCACCAAAAGGAATCATCCATCAAAGATATTTTCACTGGAACTGAATATCTACATATGGAATATCTTTAGTCTAGGTCTGTTTAAAGCATATTCCTAATTTTAAACAGATACTAAAATATGACTTGATTAAGTACTGAAAAACATGCTCTCCTGTGTAAATCCCTGCTTTTAGAGTTATGCTCTTAATTTTTCAAATCAGAAACTGAATAGTAAGGAGTTGTTTATCAGAGCAAATAGGTTGATACTTTTCACATGTACTTCTTTTTCAACAGCAAACAGTTAAGTGTACTGATCACATCATTCATCCTGACTGCCAGTTGTGACAGCCCAACTCAGTTATGAGCTATTTCTACAGGAGTATATCCTCCATGCCCCAAAGGAATCAATAGGTACAGCCCTTCAGGACTATGCAGAATAATTCAACTTGTGTGACTGGAAGTGCATTACAAGACTGTAGTGCTGTGTGTCATCATGAAGGCGAGGTCCACTTTCATACATATTCATGGCATTTCAACAATGAATTTAAAAATGTGCGAAAGGCTCTGATTTCTCGCAACCAGCTTGTCATCATCAGCAACACAGAAAATGCAATTATAATTCAGATGACAGTGGTATGGGGGAGGTTATATACTGGTCTTTCATCTGTGTGTTATTACAGGAGTGTAGTGTTGTTAATAAGATAAACAGTCATGATTCAGCATGTGCATTGAAATTTAGGATGAAGGTTTCATATTTCTGTAATCATTACTAACAAACTTGTGATATCAAAAGAGGGAACACGGCAGAACACCACAAAAAATACAGACTATTCTTTTAATAGCTTTGCATCTTTACTTGGAGTACATCAACAATCAAAACAATCCTAATGCTAAGCTCATATCCAGGAGCTTCATCAGTTGAATACTGAATTGCACTGAACAACAGGGCTGAGGTGGGAAATGACAAAGGTATTTTCCCCCCCAGCAGTATCCCCAAGCTCATTAAATGTACCTGAGACACAATGTATTTTGCACAGCCACGTATTAACACTGTCATTACAGAAAGACATAACTGTCTTTAGGAAACTGGGGGCTTCATTTGTATATTTGCATGGTAGAGAGTTCTCTGGCCTTATGAACATCCAGTACATAAATAAAAGGCACAGGGAGGGGATGAGGGAGAAAGCAAAGCTCTATTTTCAAATGAGGGAATAAAAAAGCAGAAAGTTTAAGTTTCTTACTCAAGGTCATGCAGAAGGAGCTCAGAGTGCAGTTCAGGAATGAGTTCAGATTGCCTGAATTCTAGCCCATGGCCTGAAGTGTAGGAACAAATGAGCTTTCCTTGCACATTAGCCTAATCCAAACATCATATAGCAGCAGCAAGCAGTTAAAAGCAAGCTAAAATCTACTCTCAGTGGAGTGACTTTGTCAAGTGAGAACTGAGGCAGACCTGGAATGTCAAAGACTTCTGGCTGTCATTTTATCAAGATAAAAAATAAATTAGAGGAGGCAGTTTCTCTGTGAATTATCTGTAATGAAACAGCCAAAGCCCTGAACCTTCCTGCCCTGAATGTCTTTACCATCCATTTCCTCAGCAAAGATGTATGAGCAATCAGATGAAACAAGTTTGAAAGCCATTGTGTTGAACAGTGTTGTTCTGCAGGCTGCAGCTTTCGATGTCTCTGCTGAAGCAGTACAGCAAGCACTAGTGTCTGATGTTCATACAAATAACTCTAACATACAAATAACAATTGTGTTTGTGACAGGCAAGAGACCTACATGACCATGTGATGAGAAAGGCACACAGAAACAACACCCACTTAATAAAATTCCTCTATTTTCTATAACAGAGAAGCAAAATCTGTCAAGGACATGAGGTCAAATAACTTCAGTAGGAAAAGTGGCTTTGTAACTTTGGGTTTTTTTTGGTTTCTTTTCTTGCTGTCCAAGGATTCAGGTTGTTTAGGCTGAGAAGCAACTCTGTTGTTGAATGCTGCAGTGTGATAGGCACCAACCCCGAGTCTGTGCATGCAGCACAGGCCAGGGTAAAGTATTAACCTTTAAACTGGCAGCATTTTGAGGCGGTGAAAAATTTTCTTTTGAGCACAGATAGTTTTCTCCTGTGCTGACAATGAATGACAAAAATGCTGGTGCTATTCTTCTTATCTCAATGGAAATTTAAGAGCATAATTACCAGCTTGTATTACTTTGTACAATGGAGCATATGCAAATTAGGAAAGGAAATACTGAAGTTTTCTTGCTGTTGTCACCCAGTAAGAATATCATGATGATTATACATAGATTAATCAGAGAATTATCTTGGAAAAATCTTTCCAATAATGGGACTATAGATATCAAGTGCAAGGTGACCTTATGAACAGTTTTTAGGAAGTCATATAAAAATCCTAAAGCTAACAGGAAAGTTAGATCACTTTGGAAAGCATTCTTATATTAAGATCATTGTAATATGAGCTGTTAGTTGTTTTGCTTTTAATGACATTTATATGATGCCAGATATAAATGCTTTACAGGAAAATTTCATGACAGTCAGGGTTAGAGAAACAGCCAGAACCCCAGCACCCAGAAATCAGCACTGCTCTATGTTCTGGCTTTGGTGCCTGCCCCCTCTCCTCTCACACAGACTTCAGTGATTATTTTCCTTTTGTGTCTTCTTCAATAGCAGAACATTTCTGAAAGCCTTGTCCTTGTTTCTCTTCAGGCATCTTTTACTGACATTGTGTTTTTGTCAGAATGCACAGCCATGGCCCTCAGCATCACCACAGGCACAAACAGGCTCTACAAGAGACTGCTGCGTTGTGGTTCCTGCCCCTGAATCCCACATCTGGGTAAAAACATCAGTTTTTTGCTGCTGCCATTTGCCTCTTTCTACCGGCTTAGTAATCTGCCCCACTACAGAGATGCAGTGACTTTTCAGGCCCTCCAGTGAGCCTGCCTTGCAGTTCATTCTTCTCTTCAAGCCCAGGTGGATTCTCAGATGAAGCAGAAAGCCCTAGAAAGATATCAGGAGTACAAATCTCAAACAAACTCTTGTACCTTGCCTCACCAGCTTCTCTTTTTTTATCATTTTCCGGAAGATCAAATGGAACATGGACATGAAAAAAGAGGGCCAGAAGGCTGCAGTTTAAGGTACAGCTCTGCAGCTCTGAAGTCTTCAAAAAAACTCTCTCAGAGGGATACAGGAGACATCAAGATGCATAGGGACTACAACATAAGGAAAGACCATTATTTTTTCACACCCTAAAAGATATCAGCTGTGGCTCACACTAAAAGAAGAGTCCTTAATAGATTGTAGTACTTTGAAATATTGACCACCACTCCAGGGGGAAGGTGGACCCACTTTTTTCATATGCCATTGGGGAAAAAATGTGCAAGGTGACATATCCACCCTTTTTAAACCTGCCTAATGCCTTCCCTTCAGCAAAAATGGAGTGGCACAGATTTTGTGGATACTGAACATCCTGGATTGTACCATCCTGTATATCTGTGCAGGACAGAACTAAATAGAAATTCGCAAATTCTTGTTTTCTGATACCTGTGCCTTGAATGTAAGGAAAAGAAACTTCCCTTTGAGAAGTGGGGTCAGACAAAACAGTCTCCAGAAATCCCTTTCAACCTCAATTATCCTCTGAAATCAATATCCATTCTGTAAAAGGATGGATATTCTCTTGATGGGTTGTTTAACTTTTTCAGTGAGTTGTGTGATTTTTATTACTGAAACAGTTAATCTGGTAAATGTTTTAGTCTATATACAATTATGCTACTATAACTACATTTTATTCTCCTATAATTTGCATATAGCTGGGCAAATATTCTTCTTTGCTGAATATTTCTTTTGTTGCAACATCCACCTGAAGTCATTGCCAGATTGGGTAAAATTCACCCAAAGGTTCTGCTGGTTGCTCTGCTAACTCTTTATGTTGACAAATCTAGAAGCAGGAGGTCAAGATTCATCTAACAGGGAGAGTAATCTGAAAGGCTGGAGGTTGATCAATACTGTTTCAAGGCTCAGAGTGATTCCCAGCCTCTTCCTTATCATATAAACTGAAAGAAGAGCTCCCTTTAGATCGCCTGGGAAGCTGACACTCATCAAAACGTACTGTATGTGCTCCTTGACACACACTATGAGAAAGAAACCATCTCATACCGAGAAGGTGTTGCTTCCCGATCTGGTGAATACTGAAGCAGGGTTATCAAAAAAGATCAGAAAGAACAGAAAAGACAGAACAAATCACAGCAGGTCCCTGTATGACAGAGCAGTTCAGGGTATTCTTATATGGTATGTGAGCCTTAACACTCACAGAAGAAAGTGCAGGACATTTGTCCTGAGTTTCCCACACTGTGGGTGATTGTCTCTCCCTCTGACTATTGGCATAATTCTTTGAGAGTTTTGTGACTGACTACTCAAATTATCCATCTTCTTTTCCCAGTCTGTTTTAAAACTTAGCTGAGAGTAGAAAGCTAATGCAATGGACAGGGGTTTTTTTGTTTGTTTGTTTTTTTTTTTCTTAAAGTCTGGAGACTTTGTCTCTTGCTTTGGACTTTTTCTTCTTCATCTTTAAATGTAGAAATCAATAATTTAACCAGCTGAAATTATATGTTCACACTGTCATTATAGCATCTACAATAGCAATGTTGTATGACTGACAGTATGGACATAAAGTGACCATATTTTGCAGAAAATAAACATTCAAGTCAAACAACTGCTTCAGGTTAAATATGATTTATCATATGCTATTGCCTTTACAAGTCAGGACACCTGTTTGCTGGGGAAAGTACCAATAAAAGAGATATAACAAAAATCATTTCTCTTTCCTTGCAGACGTCATTTACTATGGAGAGGGTCAGAAGTAATTTCCATAAATGCTCCAAGCTATAAAGGGATGTACATTGTGCCCTGGTGCTAGAGCTTACTTGTTTTAGGATTTATTGTCCAGTTACAGAGGAAAAGGGGTAGAAGTTTAAAGAATTGAACTGGATTAGGTAAAAAAAGAGAAAACTGTTTCTTTGTGAATGTTCTTACTTTTGTGTCTACAATTAAACACAGATAAAGAAGTGCTGAGAAGGAAAAACAGGCAAAAAGATTTAAGTATTTTTTTCTATGGATTCAGAAATGGAGGGAGCAGAGCAATGAAACGCCAAGTTAAGTTACAGATGTAGTAAAAATACAGATCAGAGTCTGAATAAACTTCACATTAGCAATGAATTTCAGCCTTAATCCTGCTGATGACATCTTGAGATTTCACCCATAAATGCCTAAACAATATGTACCAGCTTGTGTGATGGGACACATCTGCACATGTACTGTTAGCCATCTTTGGATGAAAGTCAGTGGCAAGTAAAAATGGAAATTCAGTTTCAAAAACAGCAGAAAGCCAAAAGCATAGTTAAGGGTGGGGATCAGAATTCAAAACTGCACTCTTCAGTTCTACTGTGAAACTCCCAAATTAAACCAGTTCCCAGTTTTTATCAGCTTCTCCCAGCTATTACCCTGTGCACCACAGTACTCCAAACAGCCTCTCCATACACAATCCACGACACTTTAGAGCAAACTCCACCCAGCTACATCATGGGGCTGACTGACTTTATACCACCCTCTCCTGGTTCACCTCCTTGCAAACTTTGTCTGCGGTGAATCACACTCAAACACACCCACAGGGCTTGGAATGCAATGTAAAATAGAGCTTACCTCTTCCAGCTGCACCAGGAAAGTGACATTGTGTCCTTGCTCAGCTGTCAGTCTGCCATCAGAGGTGATTATGCGCAGGCCCTGGGGGGGTTTGCCGGGGCACTGCTGTGGTTTTGCCGTGTACCGTTCCCGCACACCATCCGTGCAGTTATTGGAAACAACCTTCCGGTACCTGAAAAGGGACAGCGAAACGCATGGAAGACGCTGACAAAGAGCATAACAGGGCTAAATGGGAACAGGTTTCTTTAGGCTAAGGAGATTGGAAGAACATGGATTCCCAAATATATTTTAGCACTTGCCTCAGCCAAGTATTCCTCATGTGCCTAAAATACAAGTAGTTAATCCTGTTGTTAATGGCACGCCATAATTTCCTGCATAGCATGTCTTGACGCAATATATTTATAAATTGCCTAAATTATAAAGTTATATCATCTGTTACATGTTAAATAACTATAAAGTTATAAATAAATTATATACATATGCAGTATGGAATTGTATTCCATTACTACACTGTTAGGCAAAGTTTAACAACTTTTCTCACATGTTCTCCACTTCCTATTGAAAGGCCAGTGTCTCTAAAGATGTAAGCCTTGAGAGCTGGAAAATAAGAGTTGAAGCAAAAAGCAAATTCTGCCTGACTCTGAGTGTACAAAACCCCCAAACACATCTTAGGTTGCTTTGTCTGCTTTAATCACTTGCACCATAAATGAAGTCTGTCAGTATCTTAACTTAAACTACATCTTCCACTGACTCCCAAGAGAGCCAAAGAACAATCAGCATTCAGGCTGGCTGCCCATCTATTACTTTAGTCCACATATAAATCAGTTTCATCTCTTTCCACTAATTTATTTTCCATTTTTTCTGCCTCACCTGATCTCACATGATTTTAAGAGGAGACTTTTCTGAGACTAATGATTTGGTCTTTGCCTTATGGTTTTGCCCCCAAGTTTCTTTAAGGCATTATCTTTCAGAGAAAAGTCTGGAACATACAGGAGGGAAGAAGAGGTTCCAAGGGCTTCAGCCAGCTTTGAGACACCTATAGTAAATGTAGCTATAGTTGTAATTGGGCTAAGTCCATATGAGTGCTTTAGCTAAATAAAGGTTTGTGTGCCACTTACCCAGTGCTGTTGAGATAACTCTGTCCAAGGCTGCAGTCCTTTGACAAGGAAGATGGGTTATACCAAAATGCTGGTAAACACTGGCCATTGCTGTGACGTTCATATCCATAATCACTGTTTTAACATTAAAAGAAACCATAACATAAAAACCCAAAAGAACAAATACAGGTATTAGCTCATGTCCTCTGCTATTAATAAAAGTTTTGAATTTTCCTCCCTCTGTTTACTAGGGTTTCTGATTTTTAACACTGATAGAACAGATTGTTTATTTCACTTCAGCTTTTTTTATTGGGGGAGTTACCTTGCATATATCCCAATATAAACAAGCAGAACCAGACCAGGTAGTTTATGAGCTATTACATCAGGTGTTCTCTTTCCACAGACTAATAGGGCTTCTCAGGATCAACTCTAGGCTCAAATACAATAAAAACTAGAGATCTAAGCCAAGTTAAATCACCCTTGCCTCAATCATATCTTAGAAAACTGAAGTACCAAAAAGCTAATTGTATTTGGAAATTATATTAAATAGAATGTAGAGGAAAATTTACACCACTGAGAGAGATCTCACCTGAAGACATTAACAGAGAATTTGGTAATGGAAAAGAAGGCTGTGATCTTCCATTCTATTTTTGTTTGGAAGAGGAAATGTTACCAAAAATCATGTCTTAGAAACAATTAATCAAACTGTAATCTTTTCACACAGTTTGGGTTTAGCTATGAATAAATTTGCTTTGTCTTCACTAAACAAAATTTCAAATTGTTTCTGACTCCAGGTAAACAAAGGTTCTATAAAAATTGTTATTTTTATAGAATAAACAAACAAACCCCCTCTTTAATCAGTATTCCATTCACATGTGGTGTTACTTTCCAGCCACTGAGTAATGAGGACTACTTGGTTGGATAAGCACTCTTATTCCTTTTACTAAGCTTTCTCCATAGTCCATAATGGAGAAGTTAATGGGATTTCATTTCTGGAAACTGCTATAGAGAGTCCACCAACTCCATTCCAATATTCCAGTTGTAACATAATCCTTGATCTTAAAATGGCACTTATTTGCAAAGCACTTTTTAAAATTATTATCTTTAACATCTTGGTATCAAGTAGCCTGATATTCTTTTACTTCTGCCTCAAGTTTTCCTTCTGAATTGAGAAAAAAAATGTTTTGACGTAATCCTAAAAAGGAGAAATTAGAAAGATGACATTAAGCAAAAGAAAATTAAAGCTGCATATCGCTTGGGAAAACTCCTAAACATCTATTAGGCTGCATGACTGCTCCAAAGGAACATTTTGGCAGCTGTGGTGCTTGGGATATCTACAACAAGTAATTGAGAACATACTCTAGGAAACAGCAATGAAGTAGATGACCTAAATGGTCTTTCCCTCATTTTTTTTGACTGAGTTTTCACCAATCTATTTACTCAGATGCTAGTGACTGAATGTTGCTTAATTGCTTTGGAAGCATCAGCCAGCCTGTTCTCCCACTGCCATGTGCTTCTATAATCATCCTTGTTGGAATAAGAACACTATAGCTGCAGAATACACTTTGTAATGAAGAATAACACCATTCTGATTTGCTTAGAGAAAACAAATATTTACATACAAGTGGGACTATTGTATTTTTGTAATTCATTTGTAAACACTCTGCAGCACTGTATTCCTAAGTTATCATGTGTGACTCTAATTAAAAAGCTGTAAGACTGTACACACACAATATTCTGTAATCAGTTAAGTGAAAACAAAACAAACTAATACAGTGAAATCTGCCTCAGAGGGGATCAGTACTCACAGCCTAATTTAATGCAGTAGTCTGAGATTTCTTACTTTACATGCATCTAGATTCAAGCTACTATTTTTGTTCGTAATACTACCTGAACATTTGGGCAAGCTAAGCTTGACTTAACTAGTTTTGACTGTACTTAGATCACATTTCTCAAAGTCAAGAGAAAGAAACCATAGGATTTTCCACAGCAGAAACAGTTATAAGCACAGAAGTTTCAGTGTTGTTTTCAGGCTTGCAAATCATCTGGCTCATTAAGGCCTTACAGAAATATCATCCCAGTAAATGACATGAATTTCTATTCCATATCCCTCTACAGATGCAGCAGCTGCCTGTTCACCTCCGCAGTCTTGGAATCTAATGAATTCCTTGGCTACAGGCTGGTGCATGCAGAACACTGATGCTGACAACAAATTGCTGCCTACAATTTGGCACAACAGGCTTTGTAGCAATCAACAAGCATTAGCATCAATTGGATTGCCATAGCACGAGCCAGTACAGCAAAATCTGGAGATGGGGAAGACAACAGCCTCAGACTGCAATCAGCTAGCTGAGTCATTGCCTGGTAACTGGGAATTGGAATTTGCATATATTGATGATATTTTGTGCCTGCCTGAAAAGAACTCAGGTGACATAGATAATGTACCTATCAAAAAGGAGTGGAGCATTTGCCATCAGGGATTGCTTTATCAGTATGAAGTAACCTATCCTGTGGCTCTCACTGATTATGTTTTTACCTTGGCCAATTTCACTGGTTTAAACTGGAATCCTATTGGTCTTAGTCAAGTAAAATTGCAAGTTCTTCTCTGTAATTAGATACAAATTCATTCCAGAATTTCTGCATCCCTACTCAAAGCTTCCGATAAATGCCTTTATCTAATGTTATTTCCAGCACAGTTAATAATCAAAAGAAAAGAAATTCCTTAAGGAAGTCTGTAGTTTGAATACAGAACTGATAAACATACTGTCATGGAAGAACTGTTAATTTGAAATTATTAAAATCACACTGCCCTAAGATATAGAAATAACCAGTTAAGTCAGATGAGTGACTGCCACATGCATGCCATCAAAAAACCAAGAGATGACTTAGCATGTAGCAACAGGACTTCTTTAATATTAACAGCTTCACCTTAAGGTAGACTGTGCCAGAAGCTGAAAAGGCTGAAAATGGTTTTGTAGGCTGTGCTTTCCAAACTTTTCAGACATTAAATAGGGCATAATCGAGGTATCTCTGAAAATAGTCACCTTTGTTCTGCAGTTTCCAAAAGTCCCGGTAGAAAAAAATAACTGTGGTCACAGCCATGTAAAAGTCTTATCACCTTTTTATTCACTTAATACCATTGTCTAATATTTAACTATGATGCAAGTGTAGATTTGTATTAAAGGGAAGTTGTTCTACAGAGTCTGACATGGGATTAAGCTCAGAGAAGGATGGATTCAGTTATAGTCTGAACTGTGGATCTACAAAGGTGTATGATTATAATTGCATCACAGTATTTGAAATCAAGCTATACCAGCCTATGTAAATACAGAACCTAAAATCCCCATAATCTTCCCAGTAAATCCATGCCTGGTAGATATCCAGGCCCTCAAAGGTGCAGAGATTCACTGTAGACTTTGCATAGTAAACTTGCATTTTCCACAAGCACTCAAAATGAACTAAAAATTCGTTCAAAACTGTCATTTCTTAGCTAACCAAGCGTGCCTCAATGAGAAAGCAAAGTTAGTTAACCTAAGGGTGTAAATGTATGTGTATTTCAGAACTGGCACCTGCACAATCATCAGAACTGATGAGTGGTGACACATGAAGCCAACAGAATCTAATCACACTCAGTATCTGTCCTCTGCCTCCCTGTGGTTTGTCAGAACAGTTTCTCATGATGCAGGACTCTGATGTTTTAGCATAAGAACTAAACCTGGAAGGCAGGGGTGTAATTTAAGTGCCAGACAATAAAAAAAAGAGCCAGCCAGATCCCTGATGATATCATCAGTGAAGTAAATAGACCTGATTCCCAACAGCACTAAGGTTCCTTCGTGCCTCTCTGGCTACCCAAAATCATTAGCACCAGTATCAACAGGCTCATACCTCTCATGAACATGTGAGATATGGGAATGCTGACAGGAGAAGTCCTCAATATTAATGACAGTGGGTTCAGAGGGAGGACTGACAGTGAAACAGAGTTTCTATTAAAGGATCTGGGAGGCAGGTAGCTGAAGGATGAACACCACCAAAGATTTCCATCTGTGTCTAGGAGGTGTTTCTACTGAAGAGATATTGCAGCAATAATGCTCAGACCGCAGGAAGGAACACAATGTAAGGAAACCGGGTAAATTAATGTTTTAATAACACCGAAGTAACGGTGTCATCCATTTACCCAAATCAATTAAATGAAGAAGGACGTTCCAGTTTCTAGGCTGTTGCTAGGACAGATTTGCCGAGGGCTCCTGCACATTCCCAGTCCCTCCATTCCTGAAGCGCTATTGCCCTCTGGCTGCGAGCCTCAGCCCCTGCATGGAGAGCAGACACCTGCGCTCCAGCACTGTCCCCAGCTCGTTTGGGTCCTCCCCCGTGACAAAAGATGTCTTCTATCAGAAGAGTTCAGGTTCCCAAGGCTAGAGAAACTACAGTCATTTCTAATGTCACTCAGTTTTGTTGCTGTGTAAAACAATAAACAAATGTGCCCTTTTCTGTGAGAAGGAACTACCATGGGCTGCATACAGATTTGAAATGGACCTGGAGTTCTGTGATATTACAAGGAGAAAAAACGTTACAAAATCTTTATGCCTTTTATAACTGGCACTTTTTGCCTGAACTGATAAAAGAGCACTTGCAGGATTAACAGCAGTAATGCAACTCTTTTTCTCACTTTACCTGATCACAGAGATACAATTTTTTACTCCAATCTCTGACAAGCTTAGACAGTAAAATTTTCCCCATACAAATTTAGTGTTTAAACAGAAAAGACAGCACAATAACAGGCATTGTTGTCTTCTTCAACTCTATATGCGATTCTGGGTCCTGTAACCATGGACGTTAATATAAAAGGCTGCCCAGTTTATTTTAAGATTGAAAAATCAAGTGCAGGCAGCTAAGGGGCTTCTCCCTGCCTGGGGATACATGTCCCCTTCAATCTCCTTCAATTAAGAGCCCTGCCCAGCAAAAAGAAAAAAAAGAGAATTCAAAAGTACTTCTGAAATGTCAGGAGTTAGGATGATGAAAGTGCTTCCTTCTTCCACCAAAGTAAAGACCCCACAGAAGACATTCTTCCACAGCAAGAATACCTCTACTGATTTTCCTCCAAAACTCCTTCCAACTGCTGCAGGGTGGACTGGAAGTGAAGTCTAGTGCAGAGTTCAACAAGATAGGCACTGCAAGTTACAGTGGTGCAGCAGCAGCAGCAGCTTCGCTTTTCTTAGCAGACAGCAAAATTGCTTTTTTCTTGCCATCTCTTTTCTCCTTCACAGATAAACTTCTGTCTTCTATTCCCTGTGGAGTTTAGTCTGGCAAATCTATGTAAAATTATGTTCCTGGTGAATATTGCTGGTAAACATTTCTGAACTGGATGCTTAAAGCAATATTTCAGTCTTTTTTCATCAGAGGCAGTAGGGAAGGAAGTTGAAACGGGTAAAGAAGAAATCCAGATCTGAGGACTGTAGGAATAACATGAGCTCAGGAAGAACTGGAGGGGATCACGACAGTCCAAACCAAAACTGATTCTATCAGAAGGAGGAAAGCTCTTCTAGGTCAGGAAGGTCCTAATTCTGCCTCTTCCAATAGATTTGAGGGGATTTGTTAATGTGTGTGAACTGTAAGTGGCTGTTATGCATCCTCAAGCATCCAAGCACTCTCTTGAAGATTCTCCCCCAACCCAGCAGTGGAGAAAATTTCCTTGAGGTGAACATTAAAGAAATAAAAGCATATTTCCCCTAGCAAATGTCACTGGGGTACTTTTGTTCTGTACCTAGCAACAAAGTTTTGTCATAGTAAACCACACAATCAGTTTTAATGAAATAAAAATATATATTCTAAGAAAGAAGTTCTGGAAGAAAAGCATATTTTTATCAGAAGTGTTTCAGGTATGCATGTCCCTTATGACTGCCAAGGATTTAATCACTAATGAACTGACTGTAAATCAATTCTATCAACTATTTTATGGGGGCATAAGTTTGGCTCAGCATTGTACTGCATGCTCAATGAGAGGGTCAAAATCTTCGGGGAATTTCCTTCCTGTTAATGATGGTTTGGCTTTTTTGTTTTTAGAGTAATGTTAAATGGTTGAAATCCAGGACTTTTGGACACCTAAATGATAAACTACACACAGAACTGAGGTACCTTCTCCCTAGCAAAGAACTCAGTGCAAGATGGGGAAATCACCAGGAAACCTTATTCAGAGAATCAGTGCCCAAATATGCTAATAATTGTTATTGTTTGGTGCAAAAGGATTTACTGGTTTTGCACATGGAAAAGCTTCCTGCAATTGTATGATTTTATATAGAAAAAAACCTTGTATTTTTGGAAAAGCAAGAAGGGAAATGCTTTAAATTTCCATGCTCCTGGAATAAACTCATATATCAAGAAACAAAATATTGATAGGATTAACCTCTTCAGGGTTCACGTTACGGATTCTGGGTTTAATTAGTAGCATGGCATAGATCTAGCTGGTTGAGGAACAAAGGGGGTTTATTAGTCAAAGAGCTACCATTTCTCTCATCCAAGATACTCAGGACTTTCAGACTTGGAGAAAAGAGGCAAAAAAGAGATTTCAATAATGTGGTTCCCTGCCTTTTTTGTGCAAATTGGTGTGAGTCAGCAGTAATCTTGAAATGAAACCAGCAGCTGAACATTTTATCACACCATGAAAGCAATATCTGCTGGATACTATCAAACATGATGGTTCAGATATAACAAATGACCCAGGAATTTCTGAGATATTTGATTTCTGGAAGCAGAAGGCCTACTTTGCATACGCATATATTTACTTTTACTCAGATATATGTATGTTTGGGTGTGAAGAATTTATTTTGCTTTTTACACAAAATGTATAAAGACGATATGTCTTTATACTACTTTCACAGCCACCCCTGGTCCTTGCTGAGGTTAGATATGCTAAATTTATCTTGTTATCTCAATGGTGCACAGAGCTCAGATGTGACCTGGGGAATGGTCTGTTCTGCATCAATTCTGTGGGAGTCCTCAAGATTACAGATATCTATTCCACTTTTCCTTCCTTTGACATACCTGCACTATCAAAGAGCAACCTATTTTGACACTTACATGTTTATTAATATCTACTCTCTGCCAGCCTACAGCCTCTCAAGTGAGCTCTGCATTGCTGTGGTAGAGAGCACGCAGTCCTTGTGCCCACTGCTCACCAGTCAAAGTCAGCCTCCGTGCACACACATGGCTCCGAGGTCATACCCCCAGCATATTTTCCTTGCATGCATTTCTTCTCTGACTTGCGCTTCCTGTAGATCCTTTTGGCTCCCATGATGCAAGCTTCTCCCTAGAAACAAAACCAAAAATATTTCTTTGACGCCCACCAGGCTATTTGTGTCACCTGTTTTTTCCAAGCCTGTGCAATGGGAGGTGTTACTCAAGGGAAGAGGACGGGAAGTCAAATGCCATCTCAGTACACTGGACCTAATTGAAGCTACTGAAGCTTTAACTGAGACTAAACCAGCTTTTCCAATACACACTAAGAAACTATCTGAGGTTACTTATGTATCTGATTCAGAGCTGAATTTATTCCAAACCCAATGAGCAATTGATCCAGGCCCATTTCACAGCAACTGAAACATCCCTCTGCAATCTGAGACACAGAGCAGGTCTATTTCTTTAGTCTGATCTCTTTGGGAATAATTTCATTCAACAGAAACCAGTAAAATGTGTTTATGTAAATACTTTCTATGGATGAGTTCGGGTTTTACTGGGTTTGACTTGTTATGTGGATGCTAAAACTCCCTGTATTCAGCACCCTGCTAAATATTTCTATCTAGGGAACAAGGCTCAGCCTTGCAATCTCAATGGAAAGGAATTCAAAAGGCAAGATTACACAGCAGTCTTCCTAAAAATAGTTCTGCAAGCTCCAAAGCCAGCATCCTCAAAGAAATACTGCAAAATTCTTGATATTTTCGCTCATGCAAGTACAAGAAAGTAAAGAACAAAATACAGAGAAGTCTCAGTTATTACCTTTTATGCTGTTAAAATCATTGCAAAAAAATTTTTTGTGGCTTTGATTTGATAATTTAATGGCATCAAACAGAAGAGCCTGAATAGCAACTGGTGTAAAATGTTATGCTTCCTTGAAATTCAAGGAACTGTACTGATTTTCAGCATCTAAAGATCTAAGTAATAACTGGTCTCTTTAGTGTAGAGTTTTGCCTTGTGTGAGCAGCAAGTCTGAGTCAAGCTACTTTCATTTCATATTCTAAATTCTTGCCCAGCAAGACATACAGAACGACAACCTTTGATGATATAAATGTGTGCTTTGCCTTAGACTTTAATGGAGCCTGTGGTGTTTATATAACCACAGAACTTGGGCCATATTTTATTCTAACCTGATATAAAACAGGCTGTTGTGTCAAACTTGGCAGAGCTGGAAAGGTGCCCAGGGCAGGTGCAGGCACTATGCAGAGCACCTTACCTAGATAGGCATGTAATCAATGGTTCCAAGAGTGATGCAGCAGCTGCATCAGGACAAGGCAGAGGGGCCACTGAGCTGGGGAACAAAGTGTCCAACTCCCATGACAGATAGAGACAGAACAGGGATGAAACCAAGTGGGCAATGAGGCTAAGGGGACCCAACTAGAATGGTCTTAAGACACTGGCTCTGAGGACGCAGAAGGACAGAGAAAGAGAAAGGAGGTAAGGACAGGGAAATTAGATGGGAGGAGTAAGAGTGAAGGAGTTCAGGCCTCAGTGGCAGTGCTTCTACTGTCGATGCATCCTTTAAGTCTGAGCTAATTGCCTGCATAGAGGATGATACCCAAAAGACAGGTGTTTATCCTTCAGGGCTCACAGAATCTAAATCTGACGCCAACATTGATGTAACAAAATGGACCCATCCAGTAAGGGACAATCTCATATGCCAAACTGACAGGAAAGGATATTGGATCATGCTGACCTTTAACTGTAGAATCATTAGCTAGTTCAGGTCAGATCTCAGCCTACTTGCCTCTCACCTGGCTATGGAGTTGCCAAGGCCTGTAGTCCTCTTCTGCACATCTCCGATCAAAAATGGACTTGTAGTCTATTTTCACCAGCTGCCACTCTGAACGGTGGCTGAAATGTCCAAACACACTACAGGATGCAGCAGAAAGAACATACAGTAAAAGGAAGCACCTGATGGAGTCTGGTAGTTACAGAGGTACAGTTACCCACAATTTCCAACAGAGATCAATTGCTTCAGGAGTGATAGTACTACTCATTTTCACTTGACTGACATAGTGAAAGTGAAACTTAGCCTACTAAATATCTATAACCATATTAAAAATTGCTTTTAGTGCTTATTCTGTTCATCAAGACCCTCCCACTTTTGAGAATACCCAAAAAGACTCTATTTGAAGCAAAGACTCAAGAGAAGACTTGATGTGGGGCTGGAGACAGTAATACCTATAGGATTTTTATCTCAATTATAAGTTTTGGGAATTCCTTCCACATAAATTAAAATCAGAACCCGAAGGAAACATTCTTTATACATCTCTATTAACTGAGTTTAGCTTCCAAGCCACAAATTCTGCCTATTACAGGTCAGCCAGAAACCGAATTTTCCTCCTGTTTTTGCAAATCTGACCTCAAGTAAAATGACATAGTTTCTGGCACGATGAGTCCAGATTTATGCATCGTACAGAACTCAGCACACCACTTTGAAACTAAACATAATTTTTTATGAGTCAGCCCCCAGGCAACGTTTTGTCATTCACTTTTACAGAAGAATGTCTTCATTTTTCTGTCTCAGTTAAAAAAAAGAATGTAGCAGCAAAAACACAGTTATAAAAATACTTCACCATCTTTCTTTCAAATATTCATCTGTCAACAGTAACTCTGCTTTATATCACATCCAATTTGAGGAGTCACATTTCATGTTGATAAGCTAAGTGATAATGTGTTTGCAGCTTGCAAGGAACCATGTTGTCATTCCCTCAATCATATCAGAAATAAACTGATGATTTAGCAACAGAAGACTGCACACTCCTGGCTTCAGTTAGTACTTGGTTTGGTCCCCAATCAGAAATGCTATTGTTATGAACAACCCTTGTAAGATATTTATGGTGCAGGTCTCATGAACAACAGCATCATGGCATGCTCACTTACGTCATGATGAGAGTTTCCTCTCCAGGTTCCCCTAAAACTCCATCTACAAATAGTGGGAGGGATGTGAAACTGTACTTGCTCCAAGATCTCCCTTCATCAAAACTTAACCTGGAAGAGAAAGCAGAATAAGTGTCTTCTTTCCTTACTCTCCTACTTTACTTGAGGAGACTCTCTAGTCCACTACAGCTGCTATGGAGAAGTTTCTCTTTTTGGATAATGACTTTTTAGTCCTTTAAATAACTATTTTTTGGGGGAAGCATCATAAGCCAGAGCACTGATCAGACTTGTTTGGCATCATACCACTAACCCATGGCCAATATTTCAGTCGTAAAAACTAATAGTTATGTGAGAGATTGACGCTTTAAGGGCAAAATGTAGCCTAGGGATAAGATTTTTTAAAAAACAGACCAGTGATTTTGAGCATCCCATTTCTGGGTCCCCAACATTAAACATTTTAAGGAGGTTAGTTTTCTGGAGCATGAGAGCTTTGACTCTTCAGACCAGCAGTCCTCCCAGCGTGAGCGTTAAGTGAAAGCTTAGAACTGCTCATCATTTGTTAAGACTTGGGTCTGTGTGTTTCAGATTTTGATAAGACACTGACTGTAGTGGAAGTAAATGAGGCAAAACAGCAAAAAACTGTATTCTACCTTCTAAGCTCAAGAGTGCTAACTAATGAGGACACTTTAGACTTATTGGCTATGTAACCCTGAATCTCTTCAAGAAAATTCTGGTTCACAAGTGCTGCCTGCCACACAGAAGACAAGTTAATCAATAATTTTGAAACTAAAGAATACTTTATCAATTTAATAAGAGACAAAGGCATAAACCATGTATATATTTTTTAAACAACCAAACTCAAGAAACCAAGTTGTGGTAAACCAGGAGTGTTGTGGAATTATATTGACAGTATCTTAGATCTGGCTGAGCTAAAATTATGTAAACTGGACCTGCCAGGACTTCTTAGCTTTATCTGAGTTAATGTTTGCCAGTAGCTGAACTAATATTGTCTAGGTTATAGCTACAGAAAACTGGATGCATATTAACTGCCCATTTCCTGCATCTGAAAAGAGGGAGAGCAGACATTTAGCACAGAAGGAGTCATTACCAGAGGTGTCTGATAGGTAGAGATGTGTGTTTCATGGCAACAAGTACTCCACCTTGATCCAAGTAGAGAACACTGTGCTCTTCCTCAAAGATCTGGAAAAAAAAGTATCTATTTAAATCTATTCTTCTTAGTATCAAGAAAATTGCATAGTTTTTAAAGTACGATCATGATAGAGGACAGGTATGTGCTAATGAAGTTACAGATTAGAGGAAATTATAGAGATGGTTTCTGTATTCTGTATTTTATTGTTTGGGGTTTTTTCCCCCCCAGTTTTCCCAGTTTTTTGGAAAATGCATTCTGCCTCTCACAGAAAGTTAGAAGCATGTTTTTTTTGCAAGGATCAACAATTTCCTTTCTTTCAATGACAAATTTCTGTTTAAAGAAGAATTTCATGTGCTTGCACATATCTGGCCCTATCTCACATAATTGATGTAGGCAGAAAAATGAGGGCTAGTCAAACATTGCAAAATAATTAGATTCTTGGAATATCAAATATTTGAAAAGATTTTCTTTTTCTTTCCCTTTTTTGTATTAACTCTCTGCAAACATTTGCCCTCTAGTCTATACAGCAGCATTTGTCTGTCTGAGAAAGTTATTCTTTTTCTGCATGACTTGATATCCCATTCAAAAAATAGGAGTAATGGAATTTCCTGATCTGAAGATAAACACATTATAGTGTATTTCTTAACACTAAATATTAGGATCTTAATTTAACTTCAACATTCAGTCTCTTTCCACAAGTAAAGAAGAGGTAGCTTTATGAAGGTAGCTTTAACAAAGTGAACTTAATTCTGTCATTTTCTCCATTAGTTTAACAGCAAGGCAAAATAATTTGTTTATATGGACATTGAACTTTGGACAACTCAATGCAGGTGAAATGAGTCCCATACGGAGAGAGGAAAAGTAGACCAGTGCAACTACTGATTTTCAGGAAAGTATAATCATGGATAATGAGCAAAATAGTTTGACTGGTATAAGGGTTGTACAACAGTAAAAGGTAACACATTCTTTCCCCTTAATATCTATAATTTATGCTGTTCTCTTTGCCACAGGGTTAAACTGAAGTCAAACTCTGAGTAGAATTACTAAAACAATTTTCTTTAATACAAAGTCTAACAACATAGTCTTTTTCTTTGAGCATTTCTGTACCTTTCAGAAGGGAAGTTTACTCTTTTTTAAAGGTTTGCAAAAAACTACTCTGAACCAAATGAAACAAAAATTAAGTGACAGATTGAATCTACTTTTATAACAATTTCCTGTGATTAGTATTTAGACCTGTGATTCTGTGTCACTTACCTGCCTCCAAGAGTTCCCAGCATCAGAAGTAACAAACATGCTGATGTCATTGTCTGATAGCTCAGTGCCTATATTACCTGTAAGATAAGCATTAGTTAGCACTGGAATACTCTCAGAAACACTAGAACTAAAAAATCAGAGGAGTAAATGTGTTTATTTACCTTTTGTAATTATAGAACCTCTAGTTTGGGGAGGATAATGAGGGAAAAGGAAAAGGGGAAGTGAATGGAGAAGGGGAGGGGGGAAAGGAAAGGGGGAAAGGGAAGGGAAAGGGATTTCAGTTTGAAGAAAATATATATATAAAAGACCAAACACATACAACTCTATACACCTCTAATGCAAAGAAAATGCCCTAATTTGAGTCTTATGTTCACAGGAGTAGAGGATTAGGCGTGATCTCCTTGGTCTTGAAGGTCAGTTTCCATAAAAACCCATATGACAAGTTGAAGGTCCATAAGGACTTTCATTTGAAAGCCAACCTTCTTTCCCAATACTAGTGGTGTGACACCTCACAATCACTCAACACGCACCACAAAATCCAGATTTTGTCAGTGTTTGCACATCACACACAGGTGATCTTTAAACATTTCATACCTGAAGCTACAATAATACTGGGGGCAGTGTCTCGGCTGGCGATGTTTCCTGAGGTATAGGGATTGTCTGAGACCTTCAAGTGAAGATGAAGGGAGCAATAGGGCTATGGAGAAAGGGGAAGTAAAAGTAAAAAGCAGATACAACAATGCATGCACTTATTTCTACAGGCTTAGAAACATAGAGTGTCCTCCTATATTTCTTCCTCATCATTGCATTCAGTCACCCTTAGAAAGACACCGTCACTTTGCTATCATTTTCTGACACAACCCATTCCCACTGGGAAACGGATCCACCAGGCTGAAACTGTCTCCCAAGGACAAGATTTTGAGCCTGTTCCCTCAAAGGAGGGAACCAGGTTTGCAAGGGCAGGTGATGATAGGGACTACCCAGCTCTTCTGACTCCTACCTCTGTGAGAAGCAAACAAGGATGCAGGTACAAAATGACTCTGCGAGCAGCAGTGCCCAAGCTACCTCTGCAACAAGAAGCAACATAACCCTACTTGTGTGGTGCTGAATCACCACTAATTAGTCAGGAAAAACAACTTAATTCAGACAGTGTCATACCATTTCTTGACTCTTTTTGGCATATGGCTCTGTTTTGCACTGCACTGCAATAAATACAAAGAAATACCACGACTGGAAAGTGTTAGTTTCAAAGTTATTTAAAACAGTGCTTCATCGCCCATCTGGATGTGACCTTTAAGATTTCAATACAAATACACCCGTGGAAACCTCACCTATTTGCTATTGATTTTGTATGCTGGGTACTCAGCAAAGACAGGAATGGTACAGAATAAATCAGCTGAGCAAGAGGGTAAGTCAGAAAGGCAGATTTCCAAAACTGTCATTACAATTCCCTCCAAAACTGTATTGTCATAATTTCTGAAAATTCCTAATAATTATTTCCTTTGCCTGGGTTTTATTTTCAGTACTTTTTCTTCCAAATCTCATGAAGACCCCTTCATGGAACATGCTAAGGGAAGAGAGGGGGAAAAATACTGGCAAGAAAACCTAAAGCAAACTGACCTAGCCAAGGTGGACATCACACAGGAACATAACTAGAACAAAGCCCATGGTACAGCTTGCCCAGCTCTATAAGATGAGAAGGAGAGGCTATGTGGAAGGGCGTTCAGACTCCAAGGAGGCAGGTTTTTCTGTCTAATACCAGCTGTTTAAAGACTAGACCTGCAGCCCCAAGAGTCTGGGGGGGGTCTGCAGACGTACCCTGCAGGAGACCTCGTCCCATAGGTCACTGGAGGAAGACCACTTATCCATCCCATCTCAAAGCAGGTGACTATGATTCTGACATGTAAATTCCCCTGTGCAGAATGGCAGGGTTCTTTTGGCAACGGCAAATGAGAGTGGTAAGGAGGGATGGAAGCTCTCACTTATGTGAGATGGGAAAAGGGGACATGGTCTGTGCAGAAGGGAACACAATCTGCCAAGTGGAATGTACTGAGCAGCCTAACTCTATCTGACAGCCTTGCGAGGGCAGCCGCTGGAGCAGCCTGGGGGCGCCGGGAGGGAGTGGAAAACAAATTGAGCTGACATGAATGCAGGAAGTGGAAAAGCATTGCAAGAGCATGAGTTCTTTCCTTTTACATTTTTATCGGTTGTGAGAAGACTAAATAGAGAACATATTTTTAATATTCACATGTTCCAAGTCCACTTCAGCATTCTGAAGACAGAAGCAAATGGCAACTCAGTCAGTTCTCAACTCAAATGAGACCTTGTTAGACTAAAATCTTTGTGCTACCAGAGGTTTTCTTTTAAATTAGTCTCATTTAACAGATATAGTACATAAAAATGGAATATATATCTCAAATATTAAAATCCAGGCCATCTGTCTAAGCAGACAGATGATCTTTTCAGTGGCATGACTTCTTATTGGTTGGAGTGCAGTAATGCTTAGAGTCTCTAGTGACAACTGGGTATGGTGTAAAGCCAGCCTTTCTGCTCCTAGCCAAACACCTAAAATTACTGTCCATGGCCATCCCAATTCCTCACTGTGTTAGCATTCTCTTCCTCATCTCTGATGTATACCTTCTCCATCTCTGTCCTTATAGAGTTCATTAACAGGTATTTTTCCAGCTGGTTTGTGTTCTATCATACTTAATTCACATACAGACATCTCACCCTGATTTTCAGAATTGTCTCTATCCCTTTTGTTGTTACCAACAAGCTACTGAAATCATTATTATCATCAGAATCACCAGCTTTGGGTTTCCCTGTCATTGCCCAGTACCCAGCTGTGCTACCTGCTGCACCACCACTAAGGGAAAGATGACCACAGCTTGGAGCATTTAAAACCTAGGTAGAAGACAAAGCATAGGTGACATATCCCACTGCTCTGCTCACTGTCATAGTTTTTACAGTTCTGCTAGAGCCCATTACTTCCTTCCTAATATTTTCAAGCCAGAACTTTTATGTTCCCCTCATTCCTTAGCAGTTTTCTCATAAATGTCCAGAACCCCACTTCTTGGCTGTTCTGCAAAGCCCACCTGAACTGTCTCCAATGGCATGAAACACATAAACCAGCTATTAGTGGCTGTACCTGATCAGAAGTGGGACAGAGTATTATAACATAAGGATGATACTAGACACCATTCCCAAACCTAGGGGGAGTCAAAGTATTTTCTCACCTGCAACAGCGAGGAGTAACGGAGAGAGATAAACACTTCAAGAGAGCTATTCCAAACACCTCCCTTAAATGCTTAAACTACCCCGTAGCAGATGGTATGAATGTCTCCCCCTTACAAGAAGAGGGTCTTTGTCTTGAAATCCATATAATACATATGGACAAGACAAAATGTGGGAGGGAATAAACAGATGTCTGGGGAAGTGAGACAGAGAGAAAATAAATGACTGGCCCAAGGTCATGCAGGAAATTGGAGATAGGCCTGCCTCAACACTGAATCAAGATTCTCCTGAGATTCATCCCAGTGTTTGAACAACTAGTCCATCCTTGAAAGTTAATTGATTAACTCTCCTGGGCAGATGCCCATTTCTTACCAGACGGAATTACTTCTCAGTTAACTACTTCACAACACATGATAAGTATCAAACTAAACCAGCATCTTTGAGATAAAATACCTTGGCAGCTTTTTTATGAAGATTAAGTGTATTCATCTTAGAAAACAAGTGATATAAACAAGAACAGCAAAACCCTGGGATTAGATGAAATTTCATTGCTTTCCTCCATCCTCATTTTTCAGAGCTGTCTCAAAAAAAAATGCAAAGAAGTTCTGAGTCGCTTTGAAAAAACCACCTTAAGCAAAGTGTCAGTAGAGGGAGGGTTCCGTCTGGCTCGCCTTGTGCTTCAACCAGATTCCCTCTTAACCCCCTTAGCTGCCAATTTAGCTGCTATGTACTTATTTCTGTTTTAACTCTCACTGAGTTTAAGTTTAAAGACCAGATGCACAGAGGACACAGCATTGCACCCGCAAGCTGGGGACCAACCTGTCACTCTGGGAAATGGCAGATCCCATTCTAACAACTCTCTGGAACATACGTCATTGCTGTGTCCTGAGCTAGTGTTAGAGACATTTATCTGAAAACCAGCAGTGAGAAAGCATGAAATAATCGGATTTACAATCTATTTGAAACACAAAGGCTTCTTTAGATAGTCCCTTCCAAAAATTAAGTTGTTTTACATCTGCAAAGTTTTCTAAATATCATCTTTTTTTGGTTTTACCTCATAAAATGCACTTAGTTACAATTTTTAAAATCTTGAAAGAAGAACACCAACTCACACAAATTTAGTCATGCTCTCAAATAACTCATCTCTCTGAACCCCAGTCCTCCCTATTTATTTTTTCCAAACTCGGCAGAAAATATAAGGCTTGTATTTTGGCTTAATCAAAAAATCAATTATTTGAACAGCTTCAAATATTTATTCTTTGCTCTTGCAATAGTGCATGACATTCAGTTAAGAGATTAGTGTAGCATTCAGCTACAAAATGTAATTCCGATTCAGATTTTAACAAACAGTCTCAAAATGAGAAACTTTTTTTTTTTTAATGGAAAGCAACATATAGGTACAGGCCAGCAGGAGGAAGAGTTGTCTAAATAGTGTCCCTGATTCTGCCCGGAACAATGTTAGAATTTGTGTAATATGAAAGCTATTGAGAATCCCAAATACAGGGGCTCTGAGTATTAGTCCACTCCTGAGTATAGATTGCACTGGCTGAAAAATATGTCAATATAAGTCTAAGTTTTCTAATTTGATACAGATCTCCAATTATATTCACATTGCTTATATTTCACTTTCCCTCTTGAAAACTGTTTGCATATAATGATGATTAAAGACTTAACTACATGCGTATCTATATCAATAAGTACAGAGACAGATACAATTTACATCAACATAAAGCTATACATATATTTGAATGAATGTGTCAATTCTCACTTCTGAGCTCAAAGAGAAAATGATAAATGTTAATAAATATTAATGTCAACAGAGAGGCCTGAAAGAAATCAGAGCTCTATTTTCCTTTGAGCCTGTCTCCAGTTATTAGAGCCCTTAAAGTTTCTGAGCTACAATAGCTCACGCCTCCCATCTAGTGTCCAGAGAATCAACTGCGCAGACACAGCATCCAGTTCACCTGCTATTTAAGGGGACACCATCAGTTGTGCAGAAGGAAGCTGATCCACGATGCTTACTTCTGCTCCAGAAATTAAATTAAGCTAAATTACAATGCCATGTCTTGCAATACCTACCCCCTGGCACCCCCAGCCTGGTGTGCTGCACTCCATGAGACACATTGCATGGAAAGGGGAGCTGCCCCCTCTTTCTTGTGTTACCTGGTAGAAAAAGATTGTTCTGGATATTACCACCCCCCCCAAGTTTCCCCCTCAGGTACTTACTAGGAGACAGTGAATGGGATTTCCTCTCAGATCCGTGTGTGGAGCCTGCAACAAACTCCAGTCTCTCCCTTTATTGTAGGTGATGAAAGTTTTCACTTGGTTGTCAATCTTCTTGTTAGCCAAGAACATTCCCTTTATCCCTGCTACCTAGGAAAAATTGACATGGCTGAAAAATAGATCAAGTCCATGCAGGTTCTGTGCATGTGTCCCTCTTTCCCTGTCAAACCCAACAGGGCTCTGGTCGGTGTGTGAGTGTTGTTGATGTCAGGGCAAGAAGTCTCAAGGTACATCAAAGGAAGACAAGTTGAAGTGCTGGGGAAAAGCTAAAACCATCACAGGTGCAAAGGTGACAAATGGGAAAGCAAGCTTGTATTTCAAAGTCATCATGAGAACATGGTAAGAATGAGATAGCATTATCTATAAAGTGACAATCTCTCAACTGTGTAGGCATCCTTCCCCTGAAAGATGAAATATGTACAGGGCAATTATTTGTCTCTTGCACAACAGTAGCTGGACACAGTGGCAATTTTGACCTTGCAAAGAAAACAGCAACACACACACATGAACTTGCAGTTCAGTGCTTCTATTCTTACTCAGCCTTCTTCAGACATTTCATCTAAGGATCTCAATGTGCTTCACAATTATCAGTGTTTCAACAGGATAACTTGGGGCACAGAGGTATTTTTATTGTGGTTTTGTATTTTGAGGAAACCAAAACACTATTGACTGAAGCAAGACCACCCAGAATGCTAGTAGTAGAGCTAGCAATGAGATCCTCATCTTTTTATTTTTCCCAGTGTTTTACCCAAGAGTTTCAATCCATAGACCTGCAGGAGGATTTTGTAAAGACAAGATGCTAACAGATTCACATTGGAAACAAGCCTAAAAGTATCTTAGTGGGGAGAAAAAAATCAGCCTCAAACCACAACTCACATTGCAGAATGTTCCCATCTTCTCAGCACACTGAAAATCAATAGCCCAATAGCTGCTGCAGCTTGCGAATGAATTTGTTAGGCTGTCATTCTGCAATCTGAGTGCAGCAATAAAAAGGGAAGTGAAATCAGGAGAAGGAGGGGGAAAGTGAGAAACTTTTTGGTTTCCAGCAAGTCTGTTCAGTCATCCACCTCATCTCTTCTTATGATGTAGAACTAGCAGACAGAATCATTCATCAAGACTTTTTATTCATAGAGATTATTACTTAAATGGCATCGCAGGGCAAATGGTTACATAGCAGATTCAGAGCTTTTTCCAGCTCAACTGATTTAATTATGTGGCTGGATTTGGATGCTACAGTGAACAGGACCTTATTGCACTTTTAGTCACATGCTGTGAGACTACTAGTGTACAGTGCTTTGGTACAGAATATTGGTGTACTTAGTCATTTGCAATAGTACCCTCCTGCTTGAGCTATGGCACAGGATTTCATTTGAAGTTGCACAAAGACTTTGACATGACTTGCTATAATGGGCGATAGTTAAATTAAGTAGTTAACTAATTTATTGTTGATATAAGCAAAAAAAAGATAACCTTTTCAATTTCTTTGCAGGATTGTTTTTTTCCTACCCAATTAAGTATTCTGGATTTTTTTGTCATAGTACAAAGGCACCCTGAAAAGACAAGGGTACACTGTGACCTAGTGATATTGCATTAATAGACAGGGCTGGAAAAATAACATAGTTCCATCTTTACTACCAGAGGGTTAGAGCCTATATTCCATTTGTACTTTGCTTTGTTGTTGTCCTGAAACAGTTCTATTATATAGTCCCTGTGAAATGTTGGCTATAAATGATTATTGAGCATTTTATATATCAGCTGATAAATGTGTTCTGAAATGGTGTGAATTTTTCTTTTTATGATTCTAGTCATGGGCTAGAACTCAGAATCCTTTCCCAAGAAAGCAAAGTTATGTTATACTGTCAGTCTTGGACAGCTTTATCTTGAAAAAAGACTGCACACCCTGTACACGGTTGTGTACTCTCAGTAGGAAGGGATACACCTACTGCATATACACAACCATGACACACACAGTGATCTGTTCATCCCTGCTGTTCATAACTCCATGTAAGGAGTGCATGACCACCAGCGGTCAGAGAGAAAAGCACTCCATCAGCTCCCACACAGGAATTGTAGACAACCCTCACCACCCTGAACGCATTGTGTGCAGACACAAATGCTGGTCTACACTTTCAGAAGGATTCATACAAGACACTTGAACACACAATCGAAAAGACATTCTTGACTCTCCATCACCACCTTCATACATCAAACATATACTTCTCAGCCAAGATACATACTGCTATAAAAAATAAGTCCCAGAGTGACAGTCATATACACCATAGCTATAGACGCAACTCCTCGCGGTCTGTTACCACTTCAGCCCTGGATTCCCACAGGCAGAACTGTCTTGCTGTGGACCAGTCCAACAGAGCCACACCACATCACCAGAGAGACACAGGAACTAGAAAGGGAACTCAGACCCAGTGGTCAGTGATTTTATCTCTTCCCTTACTCTAGGAGATGGTCTCTAGGACAGCGTTTTTCTGAAGAGAACTCAGTGAGACAACATGAAACAATTTTTATTTTCTCTTTGTACCCAGTGCAACTCCCTGTTGAGCAGCATTGAGCAGATTAATCCTTAACCTAGAATAGGTTTAGGAATTACACACACAAACATGTTCACTACAATGCAACCAGAAGAACTTACTGCTTCTAACACCTGACAAACATGCATACAGACACACGCACACTAAACAGGCCTTTCTCTGGCATTTTCTCAAATAACAGTGTTTTTTTAAATATAGTGCTGCCACCACATAAGGACTCATTTTGAAAACTCCCTACTTCCTTTTAATTTGTCTATGGATTTTTTCTTCTCTTGTCTTCATCTCCTTTTACCCCTAGAGCACTCATCTTTTGCAATAATCTGACTTGGAGAACCACATTGGTTGGCTTTGTGTTCCCTTCCAGCTAGAACATCAAATTGAAAGGAAGGTTTGTGCCAGGTTCCATGTCAGTCAATATTCTTTCTATCTAGATAATCAGCAGATATGACACTGTAAGTCTGATTCCATCAATTTCAATCCAGGTTACTGTGTGGTGTCAGCTGAATAAAACAAAGCAAAAGCTTTTCTTCCCCCCTCGGGATGTAGGACACCTTTACATAATGCAGTAAAACCGCTTCCTGAGCTGACAGTAATAAGAGGCAACAGTTTTTCCATGGGCTGCCAGTGTTGCAGAGAGATTAATAGTAAAAAATGTCCAAATGACTGAAATGGCAGTGCTCATCCTCCTACAGTTCATCTGCATTGATGTACAACACTTGGGATCTCTGGACAATTCAAGGTGGTTTCCAAGTAAAGGACAGCTGAAGGAAAACTATATAGCAGAGCCAATATTCAGGCAGTGATGGGGAAATATGGGAAGCATCTTCCTTTTCGAAGGTACTCGTATCTAGTTAATGACTTTTATTCTAAATGGTCAGAAAATACCCCAGAAGAGACCTGAAAAGAGAAACTGACCCTCAAAACAGCAGATGAGGACTGAATTTCTCATTAGTTGAGTGCTGTCTCCAGAGGCAAAAGAGGTAGCAGGGCAAGAGATGTACACATTAAGGGTACATTAAAAGTCCTATTCTTAGGATCAGTTGTCACAGAAGACAACATAAATTGGCCTTTTTACAGGTGAGCTTAAGCAGAACACATTTGTTCAGAAAATGTCTCAGGGATAAAGAGGGCACTAAAAAGAGGGAGGAGAGCTTTCATGCCCCCCCCCCAAGGGGGCATATCTATAATCACTTAAGTTCCCAGAATAGTCCAAGCTGAGAAAGGTGACAAAGAGAGCTGAAAACTGCTGTCTCTGCTTAACTTCTAAAACAAGCGGTTGGACTGCTAGAAATGCAAAAAAAATTTAGAGAATGATACTATTCAGACTGTTGGGAGCTTTCAGAGTCAGAGAGCCAATGTGAGTCCAAGTCGATACTGTGGGGACATGGGTTTTGGCTGAGAAACAGAGTTCCTCTTAGCAACTGAATGAACTATTCCAATACATTTTGCTGTGCATGAAAGAGCCATGAGCTCTTCCTCACCTGAGAACCCTCTGGTGAACACAGCACTGAATCCCTTCATAATATTAGGCTGGGCCAAAATTCAACTCGTGTGTAAAACCTGGACTTAAAACTCAGCTGATTGCACAGAGGCCCTTAAGTAAAAGGAGGGTAAAACTAAGTGTTTAGTCACTTACTGGTTTTGCTGTTCACATGCATATTACAAGACTGATGGTACTGGCATCATATGAGCTTCTGAGATAGAAATGAGATGTTTGGAGTTATGACATACCTCATAGAGGTCAATCATCACATTCCCCTCCAGCCCTTGACTACTCTTGACATTTTCCAAGGCCAGGGTGAAGTAGATCCCTCGGGTGTCGGAGATGTACAGATTGTACGTGTCGTTCTGGTTCCACTCTTGTACAGCTGCAAACACCTGATTCTCATCTGTGCTGATAACATGCATGTCCTGGGGAAAGAAAAGAGAGGGATGTTACTAGAGGAAGCTCTGCACTGTCATTTCGAAGGGCATCAAAGTAATTGTGGAGGAGCAAGGGATAAATTTAGGCTGGAGTTTAATCAGAATAGGCTGGAGTTTAATCAGTAGACAATACTGCTGTAAACTGGACATTCCATCTAGGAATATTTTACACCAGCTCTCTTCTGCCAATTTTCAAAGCAGTAATTAAGTGATGAGGTGTTAATTGAACATTGGTAGCAGCACTTTCGCCCACCTTATCAACACCTTCATTTTAATGAAAATACTTTGTCTGAGGGGTAGGAAGGGTTGTTAATTAGTTGTGTGTTTTTTTTTTCTTTTGGCACCTGAGTGATTCCACTTGTGATTGCAGAATCAGAGATATTAAAAATGTTTAAAGAAAAAAAAAAAAGAAGCAGCATCTGAAACATCTGCTTGTCCCCCAGCATTCAGAAGCCAAGTATGCTTGGGACCTGATATAAGGAGGTTCTAATGGGTTCTAACTGCAGCCAGTGCTGCTGTTATCTACTGTTTCTAATGACAGTGTGGACTTAAGTCAAGGTCCTGGACCACAGTACTAAACACCACACCCCAAGAAATTTAACAGAAAAACAACCTTAATCCTCACTAGATGTAAAGAAGAGAACTGTAGTTCGATCATTAGTGTTATAAGTGAGGTTTTGTTTTACTCTGTTTGTTTGGTGTGTTACAGCAGGCAGGAAACAATGAAAAGATTGCATAATTAAAGAAAAAAATTAAAAACTATTAAACCTGATTATATCTTTCAATGCCTAGAGAAATTATTACCCAATGGAAAAAGCCACCAAAGAGAGAGATTGTTATAATGAAATTCCCAGGCTCTATCTGCCCAGCACAGGCACCCTGAGTTCTTTGGTGCCATAAAAATCTGTTGAGGTAGGAAAAGAAATGAAGATTTCTTAGTACCAGGTGATTCCCAGAAGACTCAGCTGTTCTGTCTGTTTTGGGCAGATACCCCAAAGTTATTCTGCTTCCATGAATCTCAGCCAGGACTTTCTATATGCAAAATTGGGAACCTTATCAGAAAATATACTCTTTGGAAGCTGATGCTACTTCTTCCTTCTGTTAATAATATTCTTTGATAATTCACTGTCTTGTGGATTTCTAGGGAAAATAAATACTTCCAGATGAAGCCTTGTAATGTAAAGATAAAAAAATAACACAATGAAGAAATTTGATCTATGTATTTGAAAGCAGATTCACCATAGAGTTAATATTCATAACAGCTGTTTGTTCATCCAGATCCAGGTCTGAATACAGAGTGGATGAATATGCACTTGATTTACTTGCTTCTTTGCACTGGGGAAAATTGTATCCCAGAAGATGGGCTCGTTTTGTGGAGGAACAGATTGGCTTGAGTCTTGAGGCAATAGTAAAGGTAATATAAGTCCCACTGCCTTCTACTAATTTTGGCTGTGAATAGACATCCTCTTGTAGCTCCAGCTGTGCTGGTAGAAGTTACAGCCACAGCTGTTTGTTTGAGGCTCCTTATTTCAGACTGTCACCTTGGTGAATCTGCTGGGAGATCTACATCAGTAGGTATTCCCAACGTGCTTCAGGCAATATTGCCTAGCACAGCTCTAATCTCAAGTTTTAACTTCTGCATATGTGCACACATGGGCAGGCCCCTCTATTTAAACACAGACATATTGTAAGTAAAATTTGTTTTGTCTGGTGAATGTACTGTGTCATTAACTTACCATTTCAATTAATAGTTTTGTAATAACTAGCGGAAAGGGGTAGAAAGATACTTTGATCAACACCAGAGAAAATTAAAGGCAATTTCATGAATGTTTAAGAAGCAAACAAGTTAATTTATTCACTAGATGCTTCTTGAATTTGATCAGATCATGCTGTAAGATGGATGTGTAAGGAAGATTCCACTAAGGCTGAAGGAATTTAAGTCTGGGGAAGCAGAGACTGAGACTGAATTGGTATTATATACATAGTGTAGAAAGTCAAAAAAGATAGTGTTCCAACTCTGTGCCTTTGGGTATAAATTTTCCTCTTAATTTTTCCTCTTAATAAGTCCTTGTCCAACAGGTGTGGCAATGATGCAAAGTTTTGATAGAAAAGAATCAGTATATGGGCATCAAACAGGTCTTTGACCAACATCAGGAATTTTTCATTTCCACACTGGCAAAATTAAAATCAATCAGCATATAATTTCTTTTTTTCCAGGATGGGGGTTAATTTTTTGAGGCCAAAATAATACAAAACAACAGCCTTCACCTTGATATGGAACAAGCTCCCTACAGAGGCAGAAGAGGACAGGAATGTGAAGCAAGGCACCTTTGTCAAACAGTTGTCGTCATCTTCAGGGGCTCTCCAGGCTTCTGTCTACTAAAGACCTGAGCTTGTTTCTCTCTGTTGTAGCATATACTAGAAGTAAATTAATATACACTTCTACTATCTGTCTTTTTTGCCTTTCCAAAGACAAAAGTAACAGAATGATGCTGTACATTGGCTTGATCAGGTGTCTACTCTAATGACTAAAGGCCAAGGTTTTCTGAATTATTGAACATGCTTCAATTGCCCTTTTTGTGCTTGGTCAGGGAACTTTTCTTCCTGGCAAGTTAAACAGTAGGGATGTGTAATGCCAGTTTTATTCTGTCAATTACTGGGATTGTCAGCTCTTTTAAGGTTTGTATTTAAGGTTTTGGGTTGGGGTTCTTTTGTGGTTATTGCTTCTTCTGTCAGGATGTGCATCCTGAGGTTGAAAGAAGGTGATGAATTTAAAACAGAGGTACCACATGCACCCATCCCATCACTATTCAACCCAATACCAGTTAAGACAGGTCTTTTTAAAAGAGAAATTGCTTGGCTTGCTTCACTATTCTCAGATGTCTGCCCAGTGCATTGGTCTAAACTGGAGTAAATGTAACCTGCACGTACACTTAAGGTGATTATCATAAGTGACATGACAGTCTGTGACAGAACCCATATTCTGGCACTGTGGTGCAGAACAGGCAGTAATAATCCACATATCAATGTCACTGCAACAATTAACAGGTCTCAATAAAGACTATTTAGAGGATTAACAAAACCTGTAGCCACATATTCAGGCATCTTCTTGTAAGGAACAGTGTTTCAAGTTCATTTAGGCTTTTAATTAAACTAGCTACCAGGTGGTTAATGTCAACAAGATTAATATTTTAGTTTTGATTTGCTGTAGGCCATCCTGCCTGAGAAGCAGCATCACCTGCCAAAGCTGCCTGCCGTCACACGCCTCCAGTTTGGGAAGAGTGACACGATGAGACAAAAAGCTTGATATTTCCGTCTTCAATTCCAGAACTCACTTAGTGCTCTTTTCCATATTTGGCCCCTCCTTCTTAGCTGAAGGAGATGAAAGAGAATTTGGACATAAAAGAAGCTGTTTGTTTAAATTCCTTGAATAATATAATTGTGCACATTCTTCATAGAAGTGACTATCTTGCTTTGACAGCAGCCTCCTAGACAGCTCTACTGTAGCTCTTTCCAAGTCAAATGTAGCACTTCAGTCTCTGAAGATATTGCAAGACTGTGATAAAGCATCTTTCTTTAGGTCAAATAACATGAATATATAGCTCCAATTCCTTTTATCTGAGAACATATTGTAATTTAATTGTAGTACATTTTCCCCAGCTCTCCAGAGGGCTCTCTAAGAAGGTGGACAGAAAAGTAAGTGTGGGCTAAACGAAACAACAATTTTAAAGCAAACAGTCTCTCTACAGATGATTTGAATCATTGTAAATGACAATTTTTATTTGGATTTTACAATAACCATTCTAAAATGCAACTCCCTTGCTAAAGGTTCCTTTGAATAACACCTGTTTAAATTCGATCTGAATTCACAAGAGTAATTTACTCCTGCTTGGACAGGAAGTTTCAAACCAACCAATCTTTAAATGTGACTGAAAATTTTGAGGCAGACCACAGGTCTCCTGTGTCAGAGCTAAGAAAATCTCATGGCTTCTGGTATGATCCTCAATGTCCTGTAAGCTGGTTTTTCAGGTGATGTAAACAGAAGCAAAGGCTACAACAGCAGAGTAGGTAAGCTATGGCATTGGTAAGGTCAGTAAGGTATTGGTAAGTAGGCAAGGTATGGTACTGAAGGCCTGGGTTTGAGCTGCAGTCTGTTTATACAAAGGTCACCCAGTCAATCTACTATAAACAGGTCGTTTGGGTTGAGGAATCAAAGACAGTCAGTTGTGATATTAGCCAAGTTATCCCTTTGAATATTTCCACCTACAAAATCTGGTGCAACTTCAACTCCTAGGAATAGATTGATCTTGCACTTTCTTTTTTTTCTTTTGACAATCCTCACTTAATTTCTTGGAGCACATTTGTGTTCAGATGTTAGACCTCACATAGAACCCACAAGATCATTTGCTACCTTTGAGCTTAAATGAAATTTAAGACAGACTATAATAAGAATGAGAAGGAAAAAAAAATCCTGTTTTTGTTAAGAAGCCATTAGGACCTTAGCTGCAAAATGGTGGTTTCTAGAAAACAGAGCTAACATTTTTTATAGCTGTTTTAAAAAACTCAGCTCCAGAAGGCAGAAATACCCTTTCAAGCTCCAATGCTAATTCACCATTGTTCTTAATTAGGGAAGATACAGAGCAGACACACAGAGACATCTCTTTGCTTGGTTCCCATTAAAATCTGCTAATGAGGCAAGCACAAAAAGAAACCCACACAAAACAGGGACAGGAAAGGGGAATTTTAAGACCAGAAAAAAAAAAAAAAAAAGAAAAAGAGAGAATCTCCTCCAAAACTTAATTAACTATAAAGAAATGGTAATTGACATAGGCTGTGATATCTGTCTACATTCATGCCTATGTCCCTGACTAGCCAAAGTGCTGACTTTTCGTTTTAGTCCTTTCTTGTTCGCAAATGTTCTGTGAAAGAAGAATGGTGTTTGCACTCATTGCATGCCATCTTGCAGTTACTTGTGTTGGATTCAAGATTTTCTGTGCAATCAAAGTATCTGTAGACTCATATGGGCATTCCAGCAACAGTAACCTACCTTGGGCAAGGAGTACTTTGGCAGCTTCATCTGTGCAAATGTGTTCCTCCTGTAAGAAACGTAATAATGTGGTCTTCCTCCTGATGTCAACTATGAGAGAAGCAGGAAAGATATCATCAGGTTTTTCTTATTATTTTTTTATTATCATGGAGAATATCAAACAAAAGCTGTTAAGAGAAATACCACAGTGTGGTAGCAATGGCTTAAAACTGCAGTGCTGTTACAGGTGATGGATAAACATTGATCCAGTTGATAGCAGCTGAAAAATAAAACAAGAGGAATCCCACTTTCAGCAAGGAGAAATAAAGGTCAGCATTTCATGTGAAAACCTGGGGAAACTGAAGTCCTAACTTCACTTGGACCATGAAGTCACATGCTGATACCAGAGCTCTCCTCTGCCTTACCACAAAACTGTTCTTTGCTATCTGCAGAGCTGCCATGTAGGCTGTTGGTTGGATCAGCAGATTGGCAGACATGAGGTTTGATTTGTATTTCTGCTTCCAGCTTTGGTTCCTGTGTGGCCATGTACAAGCCATCATAGGTTATCTGTTACAAGATCAGCTAAGCATTCAGGGATATGAAGGACCAGGAGAAGCTCTGTGGATTTGGCATTTCTGTGAATCGGGCCATTTATTTAAGTGCATAAATACTGATGGCAAGACCTCAAAAATGTTGGGTTAGAGCAATGTGAGGTATCATTTTCTACCACCTATTAAAGGAGGGAAAATGAAAGAAAAAAAAGCTGACCATTTTATCTGGCTTCCAGTGCTGCTGAAGTATAATCAATGTTTGTAAAGTACGTGGAAATCCTTGGACAAAAGATACTGAAGAACAAATATTCCAAAGGATTCTCCCTGCAAAACTTTGCTTTAATTGCTTGATGCTCGAGCTTATCAAGACTTTTCTTTAATAGTAGTTGTTTTAAAATGCACTGTAGTAGTTTAAAATGCAAGATACATAGAGGCTAGGTTCATACCAAATTAGAGTAAAATAAGCACTATTTCTCATTCTAAAACTCTTCAACATTTTTTTAAGAGAACTGGGCAAAAGTTAGGGGAAGGAATGCCAGAAGTATTCTTTTGTGAGAGACTGTGAGTTTGTAAATAAAACAGAGTTTAGTGGGAAAAAAAACTCCCTTTCCTTTATCCTAGTGCTTCTAAGCCTACTAATTCGCATTCCAAATGGTTTCATTCAGAAAAGCTAGATGGAGATCAAGGAAGGTAGGGAAGGTTAGAAGAAGGCGTTCATCTACTCTTCCAAGCACATACAGCCTGGTTTAGGGCTATTCCTCCTTTGAAGAACAGTGCCTGGGATAACACAGGGTCCAGCATCAGCCATGGTGCATTATTTAACAGGTCTTTGTCAGCCAGATACAAATGTAACCACTTGAAGAATCACATTTTAAATTACTAGCCAACAGTGAATTCTCTGACTACATCAAGCAAAGCACAGGTGTTTTCCAGGGATTACAATATTATTATTACATACATCTAAGTGTCAATTATTAATGATCAGCAAGTACTATTTCTTTGGCCTGTTATATTTATTTGTTTCAGAATCCTATAAGAATTAAAATGGGATCTTTTCAAATCCAAATATTAAATCACATCTTCACAAACTGTGTTACAAACATGAACACATGAAGTTGTGCAAAGTCCCATGGGGCATTAAGAAGAACATGGTAAGAGCTGCCTCTTTACATGCTCCTCCTTACACCATGAAGGGCAAAAATTTGACAGCATGAGGAACACTATGCAGCAGTTTATGAAAGAGAAAGATGAACTCATCAAAATACAAGGGCTATCCAGAAAGGTAAACAATCTCCCCAGCACTGACTTCAGAAAAAGCAAAGAGCTGGGCTTCTCTACATAGTTTAATAACATGATGTCAGAACAGAGAAGACTAATAATCTTGAAAAGCACAAAACCAAGGCATCAGTGATGAAGTAATGAAACAATTCACATATGAAGAGAAATATTCCAGCTCCTGTGTCACTTGAGCCACAAACATAGTCATTCTGAAATGTGAGAGCATGGCTAAACAGTGATGCGTGCCCGTTTCCCTTGCCACATAAACATTTCATTTTTGCCTCAGACACATTAGGTACAACAGCTATTCTGGAACACGTCTCAGATTTATTTGTGGATGATTTAGACTGGTGTTTAAGACTGAGTTCATTGACTGAAGGCAACTAGCAATCAATTCATCCAATGTAACATATCAGTCCTTTCTCTTCCTTTCACTCACAAGCATGCTAGGATGTAAATTGTCTGGAAGCCCAGTTCAGTCCTAATGATTTCCAGTTCACCTCCATGTTCCCTGAAACCCTGCTGTTATTTTTGTCTTCTTCATCTGACATTAAATGGACACTGGCAGCAGCCTAATGAAACCCACAGTGGTTCAAATCTATTCACCAGTTCTCACCTGGAACACAGTTTGGCTGAGTACATCTCATCTTCAGCCTTTTCACTATAATCACCATTGAGGCATAACAATAAAGCCTGATTACTCCTTTGGGGCTTTCTCTGACTCCCTCCCTCCTTTCCTATTCCCCTCTCATGCTCAAAAAGCTTTGGTCTACTCCCTTGTAATAGCAGATGACTGACACACCACTTCCAGCTGGGCAGTTAAAGCAGTAATTCCAGAGTGCTGATGAGATTGCAGGGTACAGAGCACTCCAGTGTATATGGTGGATACTCCAGGCAGGAACTCTATGGCCCTACAGCGACAAGATACTAGAGGTAAAAGGAACACTATTATCTTTGTAACAAACTGCTACAATCCACTCAGTGCATTTATGGATCCAACATGCACACACGTGCAAAGGAATACAAGAGAAAATAATATAATATAGAATAATATAATAAAACTAATAGAATACATAAGAGAAGAGGGTGTTCTGCACCTGAACAAAGACATAATCACCCTGGACGATCAAGGAGTTATGGTCGATATAGCCTGGAAAGGGTTTGCTGCGAGTGGCTTCACTGCAGTTCTGCATCTTGCAGGTGATGTATTGGGCATCTGAAAGGAAAAGAACAAAAACAATTCACTTGAGATCCTGAGCACAGATTCTTCCTGCTGTCATAAATCTATTTGCTGAGGCAGCATTTCTGCTTCCCAGACTCATGTGACATGAACTGACATCATCCATTCAACAGCACACAAAACTTCTTTCCCTTACATCTTTCACAAATCCACCCTTGATTATTTTCTTCCTTTAAGTTCCTTTCTTCTTTAACTGCCTCAGCCTCCCATTATTTCTTTCCTTTCTGCCCTAGATTAGACATCAGAGCTATACATTTTTACCAGGAGATGATCTGATTACTTCAAGTCAGTGTTGTGGTTCCATGCTGGAAACAGACAACAGGCAGCATTTGAAGGTGGCACAATACTATGATTTGTGGCTCAGATCTGACAGAAACCTAGTTAAGGGTGTATCATTCAGCACTGCTACCTTCCCATGCTGCATTTACTTGGATGCTACCCAGGCTTAAACTTAAAGCAGGAACTGAGTGAGGGAACAAGAGCTGTAAAGGACTATTTACTAAGGCAAAAAACAGCCCAAGTCCTGGGACTCCCTAAGTAACTATGGGTCTGAAGAGCTGTGTCTTTGATTTGGGACAGACACCCATTGTGTTGCACCTCAGTTTCCCTTTCCCAAGTGTACCTTTGTCATCCCCATTGTGTGGGATTTGCTGTAGAGCATAACAGCTTCTCCACAGTCATGTACCAAGTTTATTTAGAACACGGCCAAGGTCCAGAGCATACACAAGCACATGGACACCTTCAGAGGACTCATACCCCATACTGTCACCAGAGAACCCCTTTCATGATGCACCTTCATATTTCCTACAGCACTTACATTCTCTGTAGAGTAATTCAGACAAACTTGGAAAGTAACTCAGACTATCTCCTGTTCAGGGGGTTTTACCTAATTCTCCATTGACAGTGAAGGTAGATGCATTCTGGCAGACCTGGGCAATCGTTCCACATTCTCTTGAAACTAGAGGCCTCAGCAGTTTCAAAGTAAATGGTCTAAATGCAGCCATCCATGCAAGCCATCTCATCCACTGTCACTATATGGGATGTCCTCATCTCTTATTCTGAAGCACTGCAAGGTGCTCATCTCATAATCTATCACCTGAAGAAAAACAATTTGAATTTCTTCATGATGGTAATTTATCCTAGAATACAGAACCAGATTCTCAGTATTTAATTTGGACTCTCGCAGATCCATTAGGAATTTGCACTTTGTTTAATGACAAACCTGATCTACAGGAGGAACGACTTTGGCATTTTAGCAGTAGTACTTACATGGTAGAAATGTTAGAAGTACTTCTAGTAGTTTCCCTTGGAGAGGCACAGACCCTTGTTTGATATAATTACCAACTTCTGATCAGAGAAAAAGCATTTTACACTAAAATAGAAATGGTTGGAATTTTACCATCTCGTATTTAATCTTGGTTTTAATTAAAATCTATCATTTGACATTTCTTTCCTTGCTTCTAAGGGCTGTTGACTTCTGCTTGAAACAGACATGCAGGGTAACGAACCTTCAGGAAAGTCTGATTGAGGGATGATTTTACACTAGCATTTACAGAGTTCTTGGAATACATAAAGTGCTAAGTATTATTAGCATTTTAGTATTAGTATTATAACATTTCATGCTTTTGCAGTTCACTGCAAAACATTAATGAATGCAGCCTGGGCAGCATGATAGAAATGTATTTCCCTTCAGAGGGATATGATTTTTTCCACATTAGCCACAAGAGGGCAGGGAACGACATAATTCCCAGCCTGCTCATTCAGGTGAGCTCAGGAAAGTTCCCATTCAGAGCAGTTCAGCCCTCTGTCCCTCTGCATTCAGGAAGGAGGGGGACACAGCCTCTCCCACCACCCAATAGTACTGTGTTGTGTAGCATGTCCCCTCCTTGACATAAGACAGAGAATGGACATGCATTTCTTCCCCTGCAACACCATCAATTCCCACTCCTCCTCTTTAATCCAATCCCTTGTATCATGAAGGATAGCCCCTTGCCTCCTCCACTTCCCCCACCCCAAAATCATAGAGTCACACAGTGGTTTCAGTTGGAAGGGACCTTTAAAAGGGCATATAGTCCAACCCCTTGCAAAGAACAGGGACATCTTCAGCTAGATCACGTTGCTCAGAGTCCCATTCAAGGTGCAGCCTGACTTTGAATATTTGCAGGGATAGGGCGTCTACTACCCCTCTGGGGAAACTGTGCCAATGTTTCACCACTCTCAATGTAAAAATCTGCTTCCTTGTATCTAGCCCAAATCTACCTTCTTTCAGTACAAACCCACTATCCCATGCCCTATCAATATGAGACCCGTTAAAAAGTTTGCCCCCATCTTTCATATAGGCCCTCTTTAGGTATTGAAAGGTCACAACAAGTTCTCTCTGGAGCCTTCTCTTGGCTGAACAACCCCAGCTCATTTAGCCTGTCTTTACAGCCTCTCCTTCAGCCCTCTGATCATATTTGTAGACTCCTCTGGACTCACTCCAACAGGTCCACATCTTTCCTGTGCTGAGGGCTCCAGAACTGAACACAGTACTCCAGGTAGGGTCTCTCATTCTGTCTCAAGAAAGGTCCTGAGCTTAAACAAAGCATCGTCAGTTAAAATGGCTGGTCCTACAGCCCCCTGAGCTGTTGACAAGACTGGTGGCTTTTCATACATGGAATCAAACCCCCCAGCAGAGATATACAGGATCAGACCTCTGTTTCCCATACTGTTCCCTTCCCCCCCTCCACAGGCACACCAGCTGTCTGGGACACACTAAGAGGAGACTGCAGTGCTGTCTTACTTCCCATGCAAAGGGGTTACCAATGCTGAGAGCACAGGGAGAGAACAGGATGTACCTTGCTGGGACCAGCCAGCAAAGAAGATTAAGGAATCTCCTCCACAAGAGATTTTAAAGAGCAGGCCAGGTTGACATCCATTAGAGGTGACTGAAGTTCTTTCCATCCTATTTTAATGGAGGAATGGAGACTATGCCTATTTTTGCTGTGATCACAGGAGTCTGGGCAGCAGTGATTGTACCATTGATGAAGATTTACTAAGGCAATTCTGTGAACTTTTACAGTGCAATTCTCCCTGGCTTCAATTCTAAAATGCCAGTAATAACTACTAAAGGGCAGAGCATTGAAATTGCTTAAGCTAATCTCACAAACAGCCAAACCCTGAGATGTGCACAAGAAAAACTCCCTCTGTTGTGGGAGACAGAAAGAAGGAAGCAAGTTTATTGCAGTGCCTGATTCCCTCTTTTTTTCCTAGGGGAAGATTTTCTGTGCTCACATTAACTCATGGCTTTTTTTCATTTGATTCTCAGGGACATTTTATGTGATTTCGTTGGCAGAGGTTTGTAGTTTAGCATTAATTAATGTCAATTAATGTATTCAGTTGCTAAGCTCTGGAATTAATTTCATTAGTTTTCCTGCACAGATGTTTTCCCCACCATAGGTAATTAGGACATTATGCTTTTCATTTCCAGAACCCTCACCTCCAACAACAGCTGCTGTTTTTAATACACAACAAGAAAGTCACACTGTGCTTGGAGAGAAGAACATAGCAACTCCCAGCTCTTACACCCCCAGACACTTTGATTTTGACAGGTTTAGACACCCAGAGTAGGGATTCTTCTTGGGGAATAGCAGCTACTTCTAAAGAGGATGCAAGAAAAGTCACAGAACACAAGAACAGAGGAGACTTCTTGACTTCTTGTAAGGGAAACCTCTGACAAAATTAATCTGTTTCAGTGGTCAAAGAGAATTGCAAATGCTAACACATAGTAGAAGTTAAGAGCCAGAGAGATCCTGTGCCATGAAATATTTTAGTCTTTTCGATTTAGCTTGAGCTCCATGCTAATATGTTCTCAAGGGAAATGGATCCAACCTGTCCCAGAGACATTTCTTCTTTAGTTGCTCTAGAGGGAAGGTTATGGGTGGTTGCTGGAGGTTGGTGAGCCTCTGCAAAAGTACACAGAAGTATTTTAGATCCCTTCCTAAAGCAGAGTGGGAATTTCTTCAGGATATTTTGTTGCTGAGTACTATTTTGGATTACATATGAAACCCTAATACCCTCTACTTTCTAAGTAGCCTAAGCTTGCATGCATATCTTTCAAAAACCTTATTTGATTACAGGGAGAGTCAGAGAAAATATTCACTGTACTCTACAAATGTACAATTTTTTTTTTCTTGTATTTAATTCATTGAGGAATGTATCCTTTTCTCTACAAATAAACCCACCAAGGACAAATCAGGAATTTCATGCAAAGAGTATCCACATAATCTATGATTTTTTTCTCTTCCAGATTTTCTATGGAGTATCCCAGATCGTTTCTGAGCAACTTAGACATTAGGGATAGTTTTTGCTTTTGAAAGATGACTAGCATTCTGTAACTAATGAACATGGTAGTAACGTATGTCACTGAAAGACCCAGGCCTGTTACCCCTCTCCAACAGTGACTAATAACAGAAGTCTAGGCTGCCTTAGTAGTCCAGGTGCCTTAGTAGTCCCAGCGCATCTTCAACATTCACAACCTCCCATGGCAATGAATTCCAAAATTTAATTAAATGTTCTCTCATACTTTCATCTTTCTACTCCTTTTTTTGAGAAACACAAAAAATGACTGTTCTTTATCCATTTCCATCTGGTCTGAATGTTGATTTGTGAAACATTCATGGTATGGGAGTATGCTCACAACTCTCCAGGACTCGGCAACTGCAAAGCAATTAACCAGTAATGAAGATCAATGAAACGAAACCATCCCATTTACTAACTACTCACAAATCTGGTTTTATCCTGCTGCTACTCCTTCTTCACTGCATGTCAGTGTCGGAAATCTTTCTTTACATAGGGAAGCAAATCCTCTATCATTTCTGGTATAAAGTTATAATCAGAGAAACTAACAGATGTCATTCTCCAGGACAAATACTAATCATGATCAGGAAAAAACATTAATTACAATAAGAAAAAAAAATCATTGCACAGGTTTAGGATACTGTGGGAATTAATTCATCATTTTAGTTATGTTAGTAAAACACTATCAGGCTAAGTTGCCTACTCATTTTTTCCACTACACTGATTATTTTATTCTTCCTAGCAATCTTCTGTGAAAATAGAAATTAAAGTCCTAGTGCAACTTTGTGATTCAGACATTATTGGTCAGATGCTCAGTCCCTGCTGACCAGCAAGCAGAACACATATGCTGACCTCAGGTGAAACTTTGGTCTTACCTGCATCACCTAAATTACCTTGCATTAAGAAAAGTTGCTGTGTGAATCAGGATAGCAGAAGAAAAGCAAAGGAAACAGAACTACTTTTTAAGTATCAGGAGCTCTCTGAATTTTTGCCAGCACATTAGAAAACCCCTCAGCTTCTTTCATCCATGCTTTAAAAAACCCTCACATAAATTAATAACTTTAGTCCAAATCAATTGGTGTCATCTAAATAAGCAAATGCATGTCTCATAAATGTAACAGTTGGTTTTCCTGTTTTACATCTATAGGAACTGTTACTTAGACATCCTCTGAGTCAGTTTTGCCATTCTGTAGAGGGCCAGTGGGTACCCAGTTAGTACTGGGTAGTACTAACTACCCAGTTAGTTCCAAATGCTTTGTAGGAATCTATCTTTCTAATTCTCACCAACTGGATTCCTCAGTAGGCACCCACCTGAATAAAAATTACTTCCCATGTTAATTAACTTGAATCAGGCCTTACTGGGATAATCCTCCCTAGCTCAAATCAGATAAGCCCATTAATTTTGGATCTTTCAGGACTTGTGTATTCTTTACAAACCTAAACCCCACATGTCATTAAGTTTCCACCTTCTGAAAGCACTTCAAGTTGCATTTGAGCAAACCTAAATTTAACTTCCACCATCGCTCTGCCTGCTGACTGTGATGGTGAATGTAACAAAGAGAAGCTTATCATAGGGTTAAGAACTGTAGGGGATTAATTATCTTCCTGGGGTGTTGATCTGAGCCTAGACAAAAAAAAATCACAATTCCTGCTGACTTTGCAAGCTCGCCTTTGATCCTGTTCCAAAATCAAAGTGGAACACCAGGGATATCCAAGCGTACAAGTGGAAATGTGAGATAACGTTCATATGAACTTCTTCCAACCAGAAGAAAAAGTTTTACTATATACTCTCGGTCCCAGATTGAATTGGATTGGGCCTGAAGCCTTTAAAAAATAAACAAAACCATCACATTTCTCTAGATGAAAATTTGCACAGTGCTCTCCAAAATTTACACAAAGAGGATTAAAAACATAAATGGTTATGATTAGCCCTGCAAATCTGTCTCCATCAATACAACTATATTGAACAGACTGTACTCATTTTGTTCATCTTTACCTGCACCCTAGTGTGATAAGTCGCAGTGTGTTCAGGAGTCCAGATTTTTCTGGATCCTGAGGGAAAAAAATGTAGGGAGAACATGCACTCAGGAACAACATTCCTAGCCAGATCCTCAGCAGGTGTAAATCAACATGCCACTGAAGTTATACTGATTTATGCCTGATAAGAGACTCTTGTTTTGGTCCTTGCAAACCTTTTACATTATGTAAATAAACACAATAAATAAAATGCACAGACAGATGATAATCAGAGAGCAGAGACAGAGAGTTATTCTAGCAAGGAAAGCCCAGGTTGTTGCTGATGTTCTCAAATGACTTGGTCAGGGAGAAAGGCTAACCCTGTATCCTGCTGACATTTCTACTTCTTCTCACCTAAAGCTGCAGTTGTACTATTCAGCTTCCGCTGGAAAATATATCAGCACAAGAATGAGGAGGTTTTTTCTTATTTATACTGAGTTCAGCAGCTTCTTGTTTAGCCCTTCTATTTCCACTTCGTATAATCTTTTATTTCATTGCACAGAGTGTGTGGCTGTTTCCACACTACTCCCTTTTCTTTCCTTCTTTCTCCCTGTCTTGCTTTGGCAAATTTACCTTCTCATACTTAATCCCTTTATTGAAATTTTACACTTGGTTAACTCTCAAAAGAGATATTCCAAACAAAGTATAAATAAGTAAATGCAAAAATATTTTTAAAAACACCAAAAAAACACCAAACATAAAAACCTCAAGAAAATTATTTGTAAATTACCTTCAGTTAGGAAAAAAGGTATCTTTCTCACTTCAGCACAGTTCCCTCTATCACCCCACTGGTAGCAACACACTTGCTCCATTCCAGAGGTCAAGGTTTCTCTATCCATTGGAGGTTTATGGTTACTTTGTGCAAGAAAAGGAGACTGATTTAGTACTTAAAAGAAAGCTCTAGTAGCCAAGAGACCTGTATATACCGAGTTGGTCACGGTAACTAGAATAAAGGACCATGTGCAGTCAGTCTTTAAATCCTGTGACCTGCAGTGCTTCCAAACATCTGGCAAAAAATGCTGTGATATGTTCCAAGGTTACTGCTTTCAGCTACACACCATAGTCCTCTGCTGGAAACCAACACTCCCTGGAACAAAAGGCCAAACAGAGCATGCACTTACTGAAAATCCAACACATTTTCTTATACTGCCAAGGAGGTGATTTGAGGACCTTTTGACTCATTAGCAGAAGTTTCATCCAAAGGACTGGTTTGCAAGAGCAGTCACCACTGGCTGAAAGTTTGACACCACTGAAACATTTAGTTAGTAGTTCTGTCACTGACTAAACTGAAATACTTAAGTTGTGCTGCCTCACAACCAAACTAATATAAGTGTGCAGAATCTGTTATTAGAGCTCAGTTCTTGAGCAATAATCTGTTAGTCTACAATTCTTTTTACTAATATGCCCGATTACTCAGTGAAGCCAGTTTCTTGTATTTGTTTTTTGGTTTTCACCTTAAGCGCTGTAATAAAGCTTACTAATTTGTTAAGAACTCAAGAAGCATTTTGTAGAAAAGTGTGATAGCTGTGCAATATGTTCTTATTTCAGCCTAAGAACTCAAAAAGATCATCCAAAGCATTTGGTGCGTGGCACTGTCTCTGCCCACTGTGAGCTGAACATCCCTCAAAAACATCGCCAAAATATAGCTCCTTAAACATCGCTTGTAATCCTTCATCTCAGTGACCACAAATTCTTAATGACTTATAAGAGCACTGTTTGGTGCTGAAATAGACACTGTTAAGAATATTTCATTCTCATTTAGCATGTCCCAAGAAACAGAGAGCCTCATGTCCCCAGCCCTGGTGTCATATCTGGTAAGTGAAATTGAGAGGAGAAATAATAATCATAGATCATAAATGATAAGAAATAGAGATAATACATTATTTCACTTTTGCTATTTTGCATATCTTGACAGGGAAACCTTTAAAACTTTATAGTTTCTATCACAACTGTTTCTTCTCAAAATTCATCTTCCAAAAAATTCTCTTTCAAGATAAATTTCCGTAAGTTAAAAACCAGATTACCCCACAATAAACTTTTCAGATAGTTTTCAAGTTTACAGTGACAAAATACACATTTTAAGTAACACCATCACAGTTGAGGGTAAAATTCAAGGGAGAAATTCATCCATTTAAAAAGTAATTAATTGAATGCATCGTTAATACTTTTGTATTGAAAATGGTAAAAATCTTCTTGTTATGTTGCAGCAAAGCTGCTGTTTACTGAGGAAACAATATGGAATTATAGTGATGATCAATGGCAGCCAGACTTTCAAGTGTCATGCCTGCCTGAGAAAATCCAATGGAGTGGGAAAGAAATCCAAGGAGAAAGATCTGCAAAGTGGAATTCAAAGATAGACCTTGAGGAAGAACGGCTGGGAGGAGAAAAGGCCAGTGGGTGGCTTAGGGTACCTGAGAGAATTTATGGTCAATTAGGAGAATATTTTGGAGTTGCAGGTAAAGGAGGCTCCTGGAATGGGAAAAAAAAAAACATCAAGAGGCAAAGCAGGGAGGAAAAGGAGCTGGTGAATGTGAAGGACAATGACAGGACAAGCAGGAACAGTGAAAAATACACTTCGGCTGGTCATTAAAAGGTTTCTAATGAGAGAGAAACAAGGTGTTTTCAAACGCAGTACCTAAGGCAGAGTATCCCTGGTCTGCTAAAACTATAAAGCTGTGAACAAGGTGAAGCTATGTACTGTGTGAAAAAACTAGCAGCTAGACTTTGTGACTCAGGAACTTCTCTGCAATGTCATGTTCCCATCAACAAAAATCACATTAGAAGAAATGAAAGTGCTCTGTGGAGTAGCTCCAATTACTGCTTATCACCTATTCTTCCTTACCATGTTCTCGGCTCCTTTCACAGCCTGTTAAACCCAACTTTTTGCCTTTCTGGAAATGCCTGTCTTCTGACAGACCTGACTTGAAACAGCCAAACCACTCATATTAAATGAGTGAACAACTAAAAAGAAGTCAGATTTCTACTGTCATATTGTGTGGTTACAAGAATATGAGGACAGTCCAGTATACCACAATATTTAAAAGCTGATCTACTTACGACCATCCGCTGTCTTTGCCTCCAGGTGCACGAGATCAGGCTCTCTACCATTCCCCATCATAGACCTGTAAAAGACAGATTGAGATAAAGGTATTAAAAACAACATATACCATGAATGTCTGAGAAATTAGTTTCACAGGAGATCCTGTTTAAGTGAACATAAACTCATACTCACAAATAAGAACTGATAGCTTTGAAAGCATTTTGGAGTTTTCCCTAAAATAAAGTTGAATATTTTAAAGAAATTCTACCATGTTATCTAATCAATGCCATTGTACTTATGAGTTCTTTATCTGATCCCTTCACTTCTTTCCACATGGACACTTACCTGTTTCTGTTCCCGTTGACACCTGCCATTTTGATGTGTCTTCTGGTTTGGTCAGAAGGATGCACTTCAGTTCAGGGTGGGATACAGAAGACTTTAATAGATGAGATAATAGCATTGCCATCATACTAATTATAGCTGTTCCTTTATATTGGACATTTTATGCACATTTGCTTAATTGACACTCTTAATGATCAATGTTCCCTCATTAATTAAGAAGTTTTAAAAACTCATTTTATCCTGGGACATTTTATTACTTCGGATCTAATAAAAACGTGTTTCATTAATAAAAGAAATGTCACATTGACTCAGAAAATGACTGTTTGTTCACTCTGAATTAACAAGTAACAAATAGAGATAATGAGTATGACAAATAGGGGTTTATGGAACCCAGCTCTGCTTCCATTGTTAAGGTTCCCCTGGTCTGGCCTCATCAACTCCTTGGAAGAATCCAAATGGCCAGTGGTTTGACAGACAGTCTGAACTATGGAAATGCTTACTGCAAGAATGTACCAATCCCACTGTACAGCAGCCTCAGCAGCATCTCTGATAATCAGCCTTGTTTCTGGTCTTAGTCCTATAACTCAAGTCATAATCCCAGATTAAACCTAAGGGTTAAACAACAGTTTCTTGTTAGCTGCCTGACCTCCAAGTTAATAGAACCATGAGGGAAGATATGCATTCATTTCCAGTGATAGACAAATTAGATGTTCTGTTCAGAGCCTCATTATTTTTTAAGAAATCAGAAGTGAGATTCAAACAGTGATTTAGACCTTAATTCAGTTCCCACTGACTGCAATCAGAGGCACCTCCAGAGCTTAATCATCATGTGCATTAACTAATAACTATTATAAAAATGTTAACAATAACAAGGTTATCTGTGTCCTGATTAATCCTTAGCTTTGCTTGACAAAATCTGTAGCAATCCACCAACTAGAAAAGGTTTGGATTTTTTTGTTCTCCTTTTCTGGGAACTGAATTTTCAGAAAATACTCTAAGCCAGCATTGCTTTCACCTCTTCTCCATTTTTAATAAAGTTTATGGCAAGGTCTTATTCTCCTAAACATTCAACCTCCATTTAAAATCTCTGCTTCCTGACAATTGACACCAAGTGGGTGGTAAAGAAACACCTTCCTAGGGCATTTTTCTTATACCTGCCATCATCAGCAAGTTTAGAGCCAAAATGCTGGGCCTGCTGGTTACAATTCAGTTCAACATAGATAGATGCCAGTGACAAATAGGGCTAAAAAAAGGTAGAAGGACTAAGCTTACAATATGGCATATCTCCTCTTCAGACTTGTTTATTTAAGTGGGCTTTAAATACTGGGACTATTAAAATAGCCCACCTGGAACTGGGCTGAAGAACAGAAAACACAGTCCAGCTTTGTCAGTGCATTCCTCCTCCTGACCTCACACACCCCCATGGGGATGTAAACTCTGCAAAGAAACAAGGAATATATTCCATGAATTTGAGCACTTTGTCTCTTCAGAGACACACAACAATGGTATTTATCCAGCAAAGAACTTGTTGCCCTAGTTAAAGCATACGAGTCTACAGTTACGTGTTTTGTGATTTTCCTCCTCACAGTCCTATTCTGACCCCAAGAAAAACCTCTGTTGCATCTTCTCTAGCAAAGACAGCCAATTCAGAATGATATATCTCACTGATGGATGGGGTGTGATTGTCACTGTTACTTTCACTGCTGATATGAGCCATAATTTATATTAAAATCTTAGATGATTTAAGAGAACCATATAAAAATCAGGACTCATAAACCCCTGAAAGTTATAAGGCTACAGCTGTAGCTGTAGTCACCTGCATATTACTTTGTCTCACACTACAACAGCCAGTATTGGGACTGCAGAAGCTCCAGTTCAAGGCAGAATTAGGCCATCAGTTGTCCTAAGGATGTACAGAACAAGGATGGCTGAAACATGACTGGTGATAAACATTATTCATCTACTCAAAGGTTTCCTTTCCTTTGATATCTCCTAACACCTGCAACTTAGAAATGTGATGACAACGATGAAAACTTTTCTTCCATTTTAGGCAACAGTCCCAAAGCAGGTAACCCTAAAGACCTGAAATATGTTTATTATCTACCTTTAAAAACACAAATTACAGATAAACTATGAATTGTAATTAAAGGGGTAATTACAAGGGGATTGTAATTAAAGGTCCCGGGCAGCCTTCTCTTTGCCATTCCCTATTCTGAGCAAACTTTTGTTCATTATGTTGGCAGTTCTTTCTTCTCATCCATTTCTCAAATCCATTCTTCCCTTTCCGCATTCATTCTCAAAGACCAAACCCTCATATATCCACAAACTTTTCTTCTTGCCGCAGTCTATGTTTTCACTTTGTGGTAAAATGCCAGCATGCCCTTTGTCTGTCCCTTTAATCTCAGGCTTTTCGTAATACTCCCTGAAACTTCAGGGGATATCCTTGCAATACTTTCTGTTGAATGGTGCCTATTGTATTTTTGTGATTAACTTTTACTGTTTTGTTGCTATAATTGTCTGGACATTTTGAAAAATGAAAAAGATAGAAAAAAAAAGAAAAAAAATCTTTTGGGAAAATGAGGATTTAGAAAAGCTGAGAGGAGTGGAAGGCAATGACCTCACTGCCTTTACACTGGAGATGCTTACATTTTGAAAAATGTAGGACCCCCGCAGTCCTATTACAAAGTTGCTTCCTAAAATTTTAATCATCATCAAGCCTGCTAAGTAGTCATCTACACTTGAGAGCCTCACAAATCGATATCACTGGCTGCAGTGCAGTAATTGCTCTGAATGCAGATTCTATATCCACCGTGAGAAGCAGCAAAGGGAAAAGACCCCAAATCATCCTCTGGTTAAGAACTAGACTGAGTTAAACAAAAGCAGCCTGGCACTGCCCATTGCACAGTAAATGCTAGTTGGCATATTTCTGTAGTGACCAACCCCTTGCCATCTTCTCTGTCTGAAACATTTCTAAAACCTTGGCTTCCTTGGCCTGTCAGCTCTTCTGAGCCAAGAAAATTCAATAGAGACCCTGTTATCCTGGAGTTTCCACCTCTTCTATCTTTTTTCACTTCCAGGGACAAAAGCAATTGTTTATGGATGCTGGGAACTGATGAGGCTTGTAAGGCAGTCAGACCACTTAGAACTGCAAAAAGGCATCATTGTGAAGAAAGCAAAAGTTTCCATTTGGTGCACCTAATTTCAAACTACCATTTTTTCCTAAACAAAGAACTTGAAACACCACACAATAAGGACTGCATCTCAAGGGTTTGTGCATTCTGGAAAGTAGCTTTGGGTGCTTTTGGTTTTGGATAATTGACTTCAGACACAGTCAAACCATATCTGGGACTATATGCACAAGAAACTTTATGGCAGTCTTTCCATATGTATTCCTTGTATCATACATGCTCACAGCAGCCAAGATCAAAGATCTTTTAAGTCAGGCAATAAAAGACATTGTTATTTTACATAATCTTCAATGCAAATGGCCCAGAATGAAAGGCTGGAAGAATAGAAATGCTACTGTGTCCTTTTCACAGACAGAACCAGTGCGAATGTCCTTCATTGTTTACATGAGGACAGAGACATTATGCAGCTTTCCCATGTCTCAGAAGAAATGAGCAAGTGCAGAATTAGGACTCCTATAACTATACCTCACCTTCTTTGGGGGATAAACAGGTATGACTTGTTCATGCAGCAAAGGACAGCTGATAAATGACAAATAACAGCATGCCTCTTCTAACGTGGATGGAATGAGACCCATACAGTTCTGGCCATTTTGAACTTATCAAAACTGACTCAGAGTAGCTCAGAAGTGGCTACAATGCAATACCAAACAGAAAACTGACACATTGCTTGGAAAATCCAGCCTGACTAGTCATTATTTAAAATGTTCATTTGCCTCTGTTGCATTCTGCAGATGACTTTGTTCTTAACATGTTACTTATTTTGAGATGTCTCCTGACCTTCAGCATTCCTTTTTCCCAGTCCCAATTTAAGCACATCCCTATTTCCACATATACTGCATGACACAGAAAGACTAACTAGCTGCAACAAGACAGGTGGAGGAGAATGTACTCTTAGAGATCCTTATGCCAAAGTTGTCCTATGAACATAAATATTCTAACAAGCTTTATCCTGTCACAATAGAGCTATAAAGTTGCTCTGTTCAGCACATGATAATGGTTTTGTAATTCAATTATTGGTAGAATTTGCCTTTGGGGATTTATCTTCCTTTAGCCTCAGCATCCATGCGAATCCCTTATCGTAAATCTTGCCAATGCAAAACCAGCTCCCCCACCGCCTCTGGGAGATATCATGTTAAAAAACAGACAGCTTATTTCAACTTAGTGAATGGCAGGTTTATGTTTTTAAGGACAGAATGAAAACAACAGTGGATGACGCTCATGGAGTCCCCGGTAGCATCAACTTTTTGGTCCCACTGATGCTTCTGTAACACTTTAAATCCTAATTGCCATTCATAAAAATAGTAACATGTAGCACTGAACAGGGAGCTTTTTGTCCAAAGATACAAAAGCACTTGACAATCGACCTTTAAGTAACCTTCCCTGCATGCTACTGATTTGTTCAAGACCTATGGAAAAGTACGAGACAAGGAGACCAAGTTAGAAACAGGGGCTGAGGAAAATTTTTGTTCTCAGCTTTATGGATAAACTTCACTGATTAGTCAAGAGCACAGGGACCTCATTGATTTGACCAAGATCACACAGTTGCTGTGTGGCAGAGACAAAAATAGAGCTTGAGAGTCCTCCAGGCTCTTTTTCTTTTACTACTATATTGACTCCATGAGGACTTTGCAGATACTCTCTGCTCCTTTTTTGCTTGCAGAGATCAGTGAATCTGTCCCAGGAAGCTTAGTGTGGGAGGTAATTCTTGTGGTTTCTTTAGTTCAGTCCCTATTATGTGAAATTTCACAGATTTTACTATTCCTACTTTAAGGACTTCTTTCTAGCTTTAACTTAACCACATTCTCCAGACATGTTTTAAAAACAAAGGACCAGATTCCAGATAGGCATAAATCAGCACTTCATTTCTTCATATTTGGCTAATAAATCTGCCCTGATATTAATTTAATTATATTTTCCCTGCTACATCTCTGCTCTATTCTTTCCCACATTGTCCAGTCAGATGCAATCAGACACCATTTTGCGCAATTCAGCTGGCAGCCACTGGGCCAAATCCATCCTATGGTATGCTTTACTCAGTTTGTCACCTTTTCTCTAGAACTGACAGAAAATAGCAGTTAAGTGACTAAAGCCTAATTTCTCCTAGTTGTGCCACCTCACAGCACTGACAGAAAAACAGGTGGTTGTTGCTGCTAACACTAGAATAGATGAGCAGGTAAACGGGGGTAGTGGTGTCATTTCCAGGCCATGGGGAGTCCCTTCTACTCTCACCATCCCTTTTTACAGCCCTAGAGCACAATTATCCACAGGCTTCCACACCATGCTGTGTATACACCCCACAGCTTTGAGGACAGTAGCAAACCAAGCCCTCTCCTCTGCTGCAGTAACACCACAGCTTTCTGTGGGAAGCTCCAGAGAGGCAACTTGGCTAAATCTCTGAAATAGATGGATGTGAATTCTCAGGGAGGTAGCTATCTATTGTTCATAACATTGGGTGGGAGGAATGTCTTAAAATAACAATCTAAATTAAGTGGATAAAATTCAGTTACTAGGATTAGATCCTGATTTTAAGATAGCCCTCCTGTCCTATATCTCTTTTTCTCATCTTGCAGGAAACTTAAGACTACAATTTGGCTTGAAGGGAGAGAATGAAGAAGGTACCCCCTAGTTATACCCTCTGAACTCAGCTCCCTGATATCATAAACCAAACCTACGTGACTTACAGCTTCTCTGCTGGTACAGCCTAATAGGATCACAATTTCCCACTGTGTTAAGACACATCTTGTAGTGCTGTGGCCCTGAGTCAGGAAGCTCTGGAGGAAGCCAGCAAGTCATTTAGAGCAAGAGTGCAAAGTCAACTCTGGTAACACAGTGTGCTACTCATTAAACCTACAACACAACACAGCAGTGAAACAAACATTCCTGACACAGATCTAGATGAATCCACAGGTAGCTTAACTGTGAAACTGCTTCACCTTCTCAAGGTCTGTCCTTTATAGGTGCATACAGAGAAATCAGCTGCTTACCCCAATGCCCTTTGGAGACTGACAGGTTCCAGGTCCTGCAGAGCACTGCAGGCTACTGAGTAGCACCCAAATCAAGATTCTGAACCTCGTATATGGATGTTTGCCTACTTCTGCAGAACTTTAACGAGGGAAAGTGGATGATGGAGAGAAGCTGAAGCTCGTGGGAGCCTGTACGCATTTATAAAGTATCTCTGGATGATTTTTTTAAGATAAATCTGCTGAACTGGGAAAACCAAAACACATCAACCTACACATCAATCAGACTGGGGCTCCTTGGTCTCAAAAAGCTTTTTCAGGTGTATATACCTATTCTCCCTATTCAGAACTGGAGGACGAGACTCTAGGGGAAGAAAGAGGGCAGTCAGGTAAACAGTCAGGATTCTGCTCAGTTCTGACTTTTTAGAAGAACATTCTAATTATTATTTTACACCCATCTCTAGAGTCCCCATGACACGCAAAAAGGGCTGAGAACCCTTTTTCACTCACATTGTGGAACTCTGCCAGACTAGGGATTTGGGACTGAGAAGTTATACTTTGCTCTGATGAATCCTACTTTGATTATGAGTTACAAGGTCTCTCAAGAAACTGCTGGGACCAGAGGATCTGGTTATTTTAGACTCAGTGGACCAGAGGGTTACCAATTGCTGCTGTGTGACTTCATAATTCTCTCAATCTTATCCAGAGAAGAAATCATGTATTTTGGATCTCAGTTTCTTAAGAACTAATCCTTATCATAAATCCAGAGTCTAACTGAGCTTTTAACAACAAGAGAAAGAGAATGCTGCATGTCTTTTTTCTGTCCTTGCTAATCCACATGGGGCTGGGGAGTTTGTAACTCTGGAAGCCAGACAGGAACAAAATCCTCATTCCCAAGATAAATCTGGGAGATTTCATTTGTATCACAAAGAAAGAGCTACAGATAGACCTTCAGTCTGACTTTCTCTCAAAGCCAAACTGGAAACAAATGTTTGGTGTTCAATGCAGGGAAATAAAAAAAAAAGAAAACTAAGGAAAATTTTCTATGTATTTCCATTTCTGGGTTGCCAAGTAACCTGAGGATAAAAAAGCACTGAAGTGTTGAAGCAGAAGGGCAGCCCTACAACTCTTGCTATTCCCCATCAGTTGGTTGCTTAATTCAGATGTCCTGAAAAGTGACATGGGTTCCTCTAGCATGTGCCCATATCCACCATATTTAAGCTGTGAAATACATAAATTTTTAATTAAATTTCTGGTACACTTCAACTCATAGAATATGGTTTGTGCGCTAGATCAAGTGGATGATTTTCTGGAGAGATTGTCACAATGCACTTTGATTGGCATCTTTCCCACCAGCCTCCAGCAGTTGCCCTGCAGTGATTAAAAGGTCTTGTTCAGCCATACACAGCATCATTTGTAAACAGCCTAGATACTGTGCCATTTAAATTGTTTCAGCCCACCTGGGTGGGTGTGCAAATCTCACCAAGCCAAGATCTGACAAAAACACTGGGACTGTTTTCCCAGTTCGCTCCAACTGCTTGAATATAATGAAGTTTTTAACAGGGTTGTGACACCTTTTCTCCTTAATTTTCAGCTCTTTCAGCTGCTCCAATGAACACAGTCAGAGCTTTTAAAATATAGTCTCCAGCCTCCTCTAGAAAAGATATATACTCTATAATTATACTGTGAAGATTAACTTCCTTTCCCACTACTCATATAAGAAACACAAATATAGCCCTATCTACTCATCTGTCCTCCCAGTTGCTTACCAGTTTTTTTCCCCTTCAGTATGTGTGCATATCTTTGTATTATTTGAGGGGAAAGGTTGGTTGGTTGCTTCTTTTACAATATTTGTCTCCATTTGCTTCTCCTTCTTATCCTCAGAAAAACACAAGATGGAGTGGAGACCTAGAAACAGCTCTTATCAAACTGACACATGTTTAATTTCTTCAGGGAATCATTAACATCATGAAGTCATGACCCTACTGGAAATCATAAATGGTTTAGGTTGGAAGGGACCTTAAAGATCATCTAGTTCCCAATCTCCTGCCATGGGCAGGGACACCTTCCACAAAAGAGGTTGCTCAAAACCCCATCCAACCTGGCCTTGAACCCTTCTAGGGATGGGGCAGCCACAGCTTCTCTGCAAAACCTGTGCCAGGGCCTCACCACCCTCACAGTAAAAAATTTCTTCTCAATATCTATTCTAAATCCACCCTTTTCCAGTTTGAAGCCATTACCCCTTTCCTTATCACTCCATGTCCTTGTCAAAAATCCCCCTCCAGCTCTCTTGTAGCCCCTTTAGGTACTAGAAGAGGCCCTAAGGTCTCCCCAGAGCCTTCTCTTCTCTGGGCTGAACAACCCCAACTCTCTCAGAGTGTTTTCAAAGGAAAGGTGCTACAGCTCTCTGATCTTGAAGTATGGAGTTGTATTTCTTTTGTATTTCTCCCACTTGCTGGGCTGTGTGCAATACCCAAATAAGTAAAAAAATAAAATCAATACCATTGTATAGATAATGATTATAACTTGATGATATAATTTACTAGCTGGGCTTCTGTACTGTTCATTTTATGTTAGTTTTAAAGACACTTTTATTATTCGGTTTTATTTCTTCCCTCTCCCCCTCAAGTTTTTCAAGATTGGGTTTTGATTAGAATTAAAAAGTAAAATGTTTCATTTTGATTTAAAAAAATTATGTTTTCCAGATATTTTAATGAGATTTTCAACCTTATATTCTAATTTTTTTTACAGACAGCTCCAATTGTGATACTTTGACTTACTGACTTTCAGAAAATAATTTCTGGTGGAAGGCATGACTTGATCTGAGGACTAGAATAAAAACCTGTCTTTTAATGAGCAATGAATGTCTGCATATATATTTTGGCCATATTGAACTATATGCACTTTGACCAGGTTTTTTGCAACCACTGGTCATGGATATTTGGATTTGCAAGTCACAAGTATCATTAGTGAACTTTGACTAGATGACTGGGCCACTTTAAAAAAAGAAGAAAAATGCAATGTAATTCCCAACATAACTGATGGGCCAATTGTGTTCACATTTGTATTCACTACAAATCAGCATCTTCACCAGTAAAATTCCATCATAGGAATGTACATCAAAAATGACCAAGTGTCACAAAAATAAACTCAGAAGTATTTAGATAAAGCATTTATCCAACTTTTTTAAACTAGGATCTACTGCATTCTCTTCCCCTAATGTCAACTACATCAGTAAACACTGTGCTATCAGCAATAATCCATGTTACATTAACTTGCTGTTCCTGTATTACCCTGATGAAGTATTTATCACTTAGAATATTTCTTCCTAGTAATTAGCGTATTTTCATAGAGCACAGTTCCAGAATTACCAAGTACCTTGATAACTTTCATGTATTTTTCTGTCACAGTACATTTAACAGCAAAATCTCAAGAAGCTGCCATAGAAATTATAAAAAACATGAAAACTGTTGATACAGTGCAGAACTGCCATGCCTCGGGGTTGTATGCAGTGTGGATTCTTTCATGTCTCCATCTGACACATAACGTGGTTGACTCTCTGAGTGGATTACATTTTCCTCAGTATACCACTTTCACATGCTTAGATTATGCAAACAGATATGTGATGGTACCCAAATTATAGCAATTATTAGAGATGTCTGTTTTATAGTAGTCCATCATTAAAGCCTGCCCAGCACAAATGTGTCTTCACAACCTTTTAATGAATTAGAAAATTACAGATTCCCTTTTTCTACATGTGTTTTATTTTGTTGTTTGGTGGTATTTTTAAGACAAGAAAACTCCAGTACTTTAATTTTAATGGTTTGAGTTCATCCGTTCATCTCTCACCTTATATCTACCTCCACAAAGTGACATTACATTTCTTTCATCACAAGTGTGGATGTCAGGCACCACTTGGAGCTGCAGGTGGAAGAGTGAAAAGGGAGAACAGAAGAGCTCTGAATAAACAAATATTCTATTTCCATGTTAATGACTCCTCTTAATGAGAGGATGCAAGAATACAAAATACATATTAGTTACAAGGAGCTGAATTGTGTCCACACAGAGTGTTTTCTCAGAGTTATGTAGTAGGCATTATCAGATTGCTTCAGTGTTTTCCTTCACGGGGTTAAATTTCTCTGGGGTAGCAGTAGAAGGCAGTGTTTCATGGAGCAGCCGAAAAATAAGCAAATAAAGAAGAAAATTCTCCTGGAAATATATATAAGAAATGCAGCTGTAAAAGACACTAAAAATTCTCTGACAGCATTTGCAGGTAGAGCCTTCTCAACACTAAAACTAGGAAGCCCAGTGGTGTTTATTCACAAGACTTAGAGTGACCCACAAACTATTTACAAGGCAATATGAGAAACTAAAATAGCAATGAAAATATCAGTGAGCAATAAGGAAAACGCATCTTTGGTTTCACCAACCCTTCAGATCCATGTAAAAGTCTTTAAAGTCTTCCAGATGACCCTTCCTATCAAAAGAAGCAGTGTAACTAAATGCAGGCCTTGCTTTGTGTATTCCACTTTTAGAGAAGTCTTAGTTTAGACAGTATTGAAAGCGATCTGTATTAAAGCAACTCCTCAGCCTTCCTTAGATAACAGAAAATATCCCTCATTCTCTGCCCATTACTGCTGTGTCCTGGTTGATTCCTTCCAACACATTTAAATTAGAGAAAGCACCAGCAACAGGAGAGAGTAACCCCACATTCTGCTTTTCTTGAAAAGTTGTGACTTCGAGACGTTTTACTTCACTATTTATTTCTGCTCTGAAGAATAAGTGAAGTTGAAGTCATTCTTCTGGCTTAACAGGTTCATAAGACTGCATTTTTCCTTGTCAAAATAATTAAAGAAACCCCTACCAACAACAAACCATAGGGCACTGAGCAAGGCTTTATCCACCTTGTGCACCAGCACTAGATACAGAGATGTTGCTGCAGAAATTTGGATTTCAACTGTACTCCTGCACCCTCTTATATTCCAGTTCCCTTCTGCTTTCCTTGCATGGGGAGTCAGCAGTGGTCACACATTGAGTGCAAAGGGCTGCCCTTCTGCTTCAGCACTTCAGTGTTTCTTATCCTCAGGTTACTTGTCTGCACAGGAATGGAAGTGCATAGAAAAGCCCAGTGTTGCTCTCTGTGGGGTACAGGTTCTCAATTACACGTGCACAGCTCTTTTCTACTATAGATGGGTTTGAGAACAGACAGTGTCCATAGAATTGCAGTTAACAGTATTTTTTTTTCCAGAGTGATGATGGTCATAATAAGATGCAACACTGTCTCCCCAAGTTTGATTATTTTTACTTTTGATAGCAGAAGTACAGTCTAGGTTACACTGAGATGTGTTATACAAAGGACATTCTACTCAAGGTGAAAACACAGGCTTGCAGATTCATGCTTTGTTTTTGGCTGTAGGGAAGTTAGATGGGTGGTTGCAACATCTTTTCATCTTTTAACTTACTCTTTGCCTTTGAAGTTCCAAGCCTGAGTTGTCTTATTTGTTAGGTTCTAAGAGGCCTTCAAAGTTTGAGCTCCATAGAAAGGGAAAATGATAATTTTCGTCATTATTTTTATTGCAGGCACCCATCATCTCAATTTACAATAAACGAGATCTGTAAGCAATGACAGGAAACTTCAAAAGGTTGGGAGCACTGTACAGAATATGGGGATACAGGGACAGTCTTTCCATCTCTCTGACCCTCTTCAGTGATTACAATTTTGCCGGACATCTCAAAGACTGGGTACCCAGATTTCTGTGACTGGGCTTTTATTAGCCCAGAAAAAAACAGATGTGTAGAGCTGTGTGTTTGCATCTGAAATTTTGAGACCCTTTTAAGAATTCTACAGGAAAGAAATACACACATGTCTGTCTACAGACACTTACATGAAAACAAGTTTAAGCCAAAAATGAAATTTAGCTTGTAAAAGCTTCAGCTAACACAGGTTCTGAGAAAGGATTAAATAGCAGGAGCAGCAAACAAAATCTATGGTATATCCTTTGCAGACTAAATATAAATTTAACTTTAGAAGTAAATTTGACCTAGAGCTCTTACATTTTTTATAAATTAAAAGAAAATATTTGACTGAACCATTCCTGAATCTTGATATGTTCAAAACCTGTGGGTTTGGCAGAAATTTATAGTTTAGAAACTACCATGGGGGTCTTATTTTAACCATTGGGTTCAGCTCCTCCTGATTTCAAAGCTTCTCTTTGAAAGGCATATTCACAAGATGTAAGCCCACTTCTGCTCACAGGCATACTGCTGCTTCCATGAAGAGTTGATGAGAAATCTCACAGATTTACACCAGTGTAAGCAAAAAGAGAAATAAGGTAAAATGCAAGAAAAACCTTATCTTTGATTTGGACTATATAATTTAAGTCAACTCATGCATTATGGATGCCTCGAATTCTATCACAGCCATGTAGGTAATGCCCCTAAGTGAATTTAGATACAAATCCTATGGTATACACTAATGCAGCAAAGAGTTCAACTTGCATTAGTGACAAAAAGCCCTGATACTTCTGCAAGGTAACTCTGGCATCAGACTTGCTAATGTTTTGCCATTGCCATAAAACAACTGACATTCAAAGATTCAGCAGGAGGAACTCACACATGGCTGATTCATACAGCTGGAAACCTGAATGGAAACACTGCACTGCTGCTTAGAAGCTTTACTGCAGAGTGATTTAAGCTCATAATGAAGAAGTGTGTGTGCCTTTAGTTCAATAGTCATTAACTTTCAAGGACTACATAGGTCTAACAGTAGTTAAAAACGTATCACCAGACACTAGAGGAATCTACTGCTACCTGTGGCAGAAATGCTGGTATCCTCAAAGATTCCAAGACTTCAGGCTTTGGCCCTTAATTGCAGCAGGATCAGACTGAACTCTTCACTCTCCTATCCCTAATCAATGCTTTCTTCAGGCTATTATTCAGCATGGTTCAGTTGTGCATCACCCTTAGATCAAAGATCCAATTTTTGAGTGTCGTATAAACACACAATGCCCCTTTCATACCAGTTCTAAATTAATCTCAACAAATCAGCAGTGTAGGTTGCATTCAGCCATATTGCCTTCAAGACCTCATTTCAACATCTCTGTATGTATGGGGAAGTTGCATCTAGGAAATGAGGAAGAGGGTTTTGCTCTTACCAGTAGAATCTGTTTGGTGCAACTCCCTCATGAAGAAGCAGCCATCTTCTGCCAAACTCCACTGAACTGAATAACTGGGGACAAAAACAAGCAGTCATGAATCACAGTAAAACACAAAGACATCAGAGAAATTAACCTGAAGAACCCTGTATCACTTCTGAGACAGTGACTTGGGACTTTTACTTCTTCCAGACTCTAAGGGACACACCTGAGGCAGCCGAAAGGTGTCTGTGGTGCCTTTTATTAGCATAGACAATACTGAGATGTGTGATATGGGACACAACTGGTATTACCCGAGGAATCACTTCATGTGTACACCCAACAACCAGCCATGAATGAAAATTCATCATCCATTTGCCTTCCTCGATGTTACATTAGGAGGACATTCTCATTCTATTTATCAGTGCCATCCTTAGACAGCTTTTTCAATCTGGCACCAAAAATGTTCCAACATGTCTAAACTTCTCTTGCAGGACTGGATGAGTTTAAATAGCACAAGTTGCTTATAGCACAGAAACCTATGATTCTCCCTCTGCTGTTGTCCTTCTCCTGCAAACAATGTGACACCTTCTCCTACTCTGGTTACACAAACAATATTCAAACACATCAATCATTTCAGAAAATATTTTCATGATAAATACCAAACCAGGCTGAGAAAGGTCAGCAAAAAGGCATGTTACAGGTATTAGAAATAGTTTGACATGTCTTTGTTGAATGATATACAAATGTTACTGTTAGAGAGCACTTGCAAACAGATGCTGCCTGTAAATGCTGCCATCAGGTAATCCTCAGAAGGCCAGTAGAGAGAAGGATCACTTGGGTTCTTTTATTTCTTTTGCTTTATTTAGCTTCAAATTTATCACATGAAAGAACTGAGAAGCAGTCAACCCTAAACTTTCTTGCAGATTCATCCTATTTCCCTTCTCTCCTTTGCTTGGTAGATGAGGTCAGTACCCTTTCTGGCAAGGCAGATGTTGGACACCTTTTTTGAACTGTCATCTCCCTTTTCATGACACCACTTTAGCGATCTTGCAAAAAAGGCCAACAATCTGCATCTTCATGTGCAAACCTTGACAAATTTTTTTTTGGAACACATGGTGGCAGGGAAGAGAAAGATGGATACCTCTGAGAATAACTGAGAAGGAAAAAATTATGATTTTAAAACTTCAGGCTCTTCAGAAAGATGATTTGAATATATTTTAAGAATAATGAGACTGGGATGCAAAAAACCTTGAGATCTACTTATTTGGCTATTCATTCCAAACACAAACCCCAATATCCCTCAGCTTTTCTATGGTAAAAACTTGGAAGGACATCAAGGAACTAGTTACAACAGCTTTTTGGTAAACAGTAGACTGGCATATGTCAAAATTTACTTTAAATACGAAAGCTAAAAATTCACCTCTTTCATCTTCCTTTCTCTTGAACAGTCAAAGAGAGAGGGAAGAAGGTGGAGGGGATAGAAGATAATAAGAGAAAGAAGAGGGAAACCAGTTTAGTTTTGTAGCTAGAAATGCGTCCACTTTAAAACTTCAGTGGTGAGTCTGCTATTTTTCCTTAAATAGAAGATTCTAGATACATTTTTATTTAAACTGAAGAAAACCTTAACTATAACTAAGGAAAACTTTCATTTTTGAAAATTAAAGAAAATCTTTTGGAATATTTAACATTAATTTTTAAAAGTAATTTGAATTTACCTATTAAAGAACTTTACCATTAGAGGAGGTATTCCCCCCCCTTCACATTCAAAATCCATTTCCAGACCCGTTTTTATAATTGAAGCAAAAATAAAAACATAGTAACAATAAGCTATTGTTATTATCTATCATCTCTCTGATGTCAGTATTCTCCCTTTACTAGCACAGTAGTTTCTTCCATGCCAAGTAATGTCTTTGACATACAGTAATTTTAGTTTTAATGAAGCGCACACCATCCTTTCGCTAAGAATAGGGAGCAATCCAAACAACTCAGCAAATACCTGTGTGTTTCCAGACTAGGGATACATAGGATCTAAGCTTTACAGCGACACTGATGTTCAGATGCCTGAATCTCGTTTTCCCACTTCTGCATCTGTTACCCTTATTCCTCTCTAGTTTCCCTGTGTACAACTTTCAGCGGGTTGTGAATTTGTTGGTGATAGCAACAATTAACTGAGATTAATTTCAGCATGCAAAAGCTTTCTCTGTGCTCGTGCCTGCAGTCCCACTGCAGTGCCAGGTGGCTGAACAATCCCAGTGCCACAGCTTCCCTCTGGCTCTTCCAGCACAGCTCTTTAGAGGGGCTGTTTACCTGGTGCATTCAACAACTCCCTCAGCAGAACAGAAGCTGTGACAGCGCGCAGCACCCAGGGAGCCCTGCCTTCTCTTAATCTGTGCCCTGAATGAGATGTGAATCAGGCAAAAAGTGGAGAAATGCTAGACTTTGTAAGTTTGTTTCAAAGGCAGGAAATGGATATAGCAATACTACTGTCAGGGCTGGGCTCTCAAATTAGAAACCAGTGCCCAGTGAGCTGGAGACAGCGTGTGAGAAAAGGCAACAGCTCTCAAAGGGAAATAGCAGCTCTCCGGGAACCCATGCCCAAAGCTCTCATTGTCTTTGATGAGACACTTTAATAACCAGGATGTTTTTTTCCTCCTCTGCCATTATCTCAGCACCAACCTTGGCCTTTACTGACTCAGAGAGCACAAGCAGCACCAGTGTACCTTTAGAAAAGGCAGAATTCCTCAACTTATGTATCATCCTCTCCCCAACAAAAAACCAATCTATCCTTTGAAGTAAGAATTTTTTACAGATATTTTATTCTAGTATCATTCATTTTTTAACTGAGTTTATTCAGTTGGACCAGAAAAAAAGAAGTATTCAGAGGCTAGATTTTTTTCAAGTATCAGTTATGATACAGCTGGGATTATTTTTCCCCACTTAGCAATTATAGTGCCTATATGGATATTTTTCAAACCCAGCATGGTATTTTGCCATCATTATAAAATCCTTTTCTCTCTTGGGACTTCTAGTGACAGACTTGTGCATGCAGTCCCTTCAGAGATGACATTTTCTTTTCTTTGGCATGCTGTTGTCTGATGACAATTTTCATTATTAGAATGAATTAGATAATGTTCTTTGCTCCACTTCTTTTTCAACCACAGATAGAAAAGGAACCTATTACCATTTCAATGTATGTTTTCATCTGAGGGTCAAGTAGTGATCTGACATATCTGGTTTCACAGAGACAAAACTGATATGAAGTACAAATCTCATATTGATCTCTTAGACTTGACTCTGGTTCATCAGGGAATAATTCTGTTCTTGCTTCCTCTTCTCTTGTACTTTTATTTTTCTGTGTAATGCGCAGATTGCGTAACAATCATTAACAGTCTGGTTTTCCTTTGTTTTGCTTTTGAAAATCCTAATAAATATTCTGTGAAGTAGAAACCTACCACCTACTTCACTCATATAAGGAAACAAAAATGCAAAGGAAAAGAAAAGGCTGTTCTGAAGTTACGAATACCTTCTGAGACTGAGCAGGGATTCAAATAAACTCTCTGAATGGCAAGACTACAGAAGAGCCCTCTCACAACACAACACTACTATTTTCTGGAGAAGGGAAAGTTGACATCTGAAAACTGAACTTCTTTCCTTATCTACACTAGACATGATATGATACTCCCCTCTCTTTTTTTGTTTCTCAGTCTGGTTAAAGAAAAGGTGATTTAAATAGCATGATGAAAGTGGCATGAGGGAAATAGTTTGAGCTAGTTAGTAGTTCTGATTATTTTTCTTTTCCTTAAGAGATTTCCCCTAAACAAGTTGTAATGGAATACAGTACGGAGTATAAGTTTATTTGTCGACTGGATTTAGCAACTTTCATATTCTTATATTCAAAACAAAAAAAGCTGTCTTTCTCTCACCTCAGTCCAGCTTACTTGGGTATCAAACAAAGTATATTATATTTAATGAAATTGCTGCATGGGGCATTTCTTCTTCAGAGCAGCTAAAGGCTGGGAGGCAAGTTGTTATTCCCTGAATCAGACTATGGACCAGGTTTTTCTCTACCAACACTGAATTTGACAGAAGAGTATAAACAAAGAATCTGAAATTGTGAATGATATTTTCTTCCTAGAATAAAGCATAAGACTCATGATTAAGGATACAGAAATGGACTACAGCGCTGACAGTCATATACATCCCTGATCTCTGATCTGTTTGTAAGTTCCAGTGTTAAGAAGCTTAAAGATCCTTGAAGCACTGAAGTTCACAGGACACTGCATAGACTTTGAACATTTTAAGTTGCAGGCAATGCATTAATCATGCCACACAGAAGCCATCAATAAGGTTTCCCAATAATTGGTGTTTATTGAATGCTGACGGAAACACATCAGGGCAATAAAGCTGTCAGATACCTACTTCACAGCTCTGCAGCTGCTTTTGCTGATGAACCACACACTACTGCCACACAGACTGTCTGTTGTTCAGTATGATCATAACACAGCAATTTCTTTTGTGCCTGTTCATCAGATCATAGCATCCTGGAGATGACCCTTAGCTGTCTTCCTACCTAACCCTCAATAACTACTCACACATTCTCAAATATGAGCCACATTCAGCCAGTGTTCTGGTTTTGAGGTAGCTGGCAAACAACTCTATTAGGGTGATGTCTCCAGTGCATTCAACTCATATGCTAAAAAAAGTAACTGGTAACATGTTTTTTGCCAGGACATATTTAAAGGAATCTGCCTGGCATACATATTTTAAAGTAAGAATGAACCTCTAATATCATGAGTCTGTTCTCCTCCTAACAGATGCTGCAGATTTTTTACCACTAGTTCAAGCAGTAAAGAGAATTATTCAGGTCAACAACTGATGGTTGAACAAGATTGTATCATTTGGAAAGACACCCAATCTCAAATCCAAGGGATGATGAATTTATCACTTCACTTAGTATGTTGTCCTCAAAGTTAAGTCCCTTCTCTGCTAAAAAAGTACTATCTCTGTAACAAATAACAGGGTATCCTGCATTTGTTTTCTGTTGTGTTGTAAATTTACTAAGTAGGTTCACAACTGCATTAAATAAATGCATTTTTGTTTAAAAAGTGTATTGTATTAGAATGAGAATAGAACAGAAAAAGCTTGTTACAGCAGAATTTAAGGTAAAGTGTGAGAATTTTCATGCGCACACACACACACAGTTTTAAATTTTAAAATAAATGATTGTTTATCATTTGCATTACATTAAAACCTATGGTTTCAAGTGAGTCTAGTGTTTACAGGCACTTTGTATAATAAGAAACTGAGACACATTGGAGAGGACAGTCAAACAAATGACAGAGGCAGAGACAGAGAAGGGAGAGGTGAGTCATCTACAGAAAAGCAAAAGGAGTTGCTTAACACCACAGAGAGCAGTGTCAGACTTAGTAATATGGAGTACATTTCTTTATTCCTAATCCAGTGAGCTGTCCAACTCTGATGAAAAGAAAAATAGCGATTTTTTCATGGAAGTAGGAAAACTGGAGCTAGGTAGAGCACAGAAAATCTTGCAGAGAAACAACAGATCTGCCCTTAACTAAAAGTATGTATCCATGGACCCAAAAGCAGGAAAAGAACAAGTTCTCTAAGGGTACAGAGGGCTGATGTTTATACAGATGGATAAACAAGGACGTATTGATTTGCCTAAAGATGAGTGAGTCAGTGGTAAAGAGCACAGTGATCACTGCTTGAGAATCTTTTCTTCTGTTTTACTTATCACAGTTCACAGTCCTGGCCCAGAAATCTATCTGCCTGTCTTGACTGCAAGGTTGCCACTGGGCTCTGCTAGTTGATTTTTTTGTTTTTCTTCCGTCTTTTAATTCCGTTCTTTATTTTAATTTATTCCCCCAGCACATCATGCTTAGTGAGGTCTGTAAAAGACTGATGGGTACTCTAAGAAAGTATATTTTACAACATAGTTTGTACACTGCACCATTATTCTTCTTTTGATGTCCCTTCTTTGTTAATTTTCAGAATGCTGGTTGCCACCAAATGCTCATCAGTTTGCCTAGAGATAACAAGGCATATTTGCAAAGGGTTGTGTGCTAGATGTGTTATCAGGATGCCTAACAGGCATCTGTGCTTAGGGTCCTCACACAAATGGTGAGCACAGCCCTAGCTACAAATGTGGGTGTTTCTGTGCATCGCTTGCTCAGAAACATAACCACATGGAATGTCTTAAAAATAGAGAATGGCATTCACAAGGCCTCTGTGTGGAAGGCCATATCCATCCTTGGCACAAGTGCTGGTAACCCAGGAAAGATATCTAAGATCGTGCAGAAAGTGCAACATGGCAAAGGCTGGAACAAACAACTTTTAACATACATATTTACTTATGACTCTTTCATCTTCAATATGCGTCAAAGAGATTCAAGTCTGCTGGAAATCTGGCTTGGATGATTAGTGGTGTCCCAAATATTAACACAAATAGTGTAGACTGTTGCAGGAGTGATGCCATAGGGGAAGGGAGAGTTATTCACATAGGCTAATGTTAGCTTTATGCAAACTAGCTCCCTGGCTGTGGCTGTAGTCTGTCAAAAGAGATAGGTTTTTCCAGAGGATGATTTAAAGTGGCTAATGCTTACCACTATAGAGAAGCTTTTTTCCTCTCCATTAACTTCAGATGGGATTAGCCTCCATCAGCCAACATTAGCCCAAGTGAATAGTCCTCTAAATGTTGTCAGCCGTGTGGAAAAAAAAACCCAACCCTGAAATGATGTCACTTGATGTTATCAACTCTATTTTTTTATTTTTTTATGTAATTTTTTTATGATGTAATTTCTGATAAAATAAATCTGAATTTTATTCTCCTTTCTCTGGTGTAAGTAAGCTGTGACTGTTACCGCTGAAACTGAGAGGGTGTAAACAGAAACAGAATAATTTATGTTGAAAGGAACCTCTGGAGGTTCCTGGTCTGATCCTTCTCCAAGATTCACCCTTATAGATTCTGGTGGAACAAAATGTAAGGTTTTAGAATTACAAAGTATATCCAGAATAGTCCATCACATCTTGAAGAGTGAATACTGGCTGCATCTGTGGCAGATACTCTACTGTCAGACACAAGTATTAGACCAAAACACATGCATAGATGGGGTGAAGGTACTGTTAAGTGTTGGCCTGTTCTCTCACAGACATCCTGTGGCCACATGCATCCATATCTCTTCTCTAAGTGGCTTCTCTGTCATCCCTGATAAAAGAATACCTTTCTCTTCCACTTATCTGCATGAGAAGTAGACATCCTTTAATGTAGGAAAATGAAGAAGATTATATGATTTGATGTCAGAAGATATGTTGTCTCACAAGTATCAGAATCCTGATTTGCTAAACTGCGGCCCTTTAGAAATATCAGTCCTTAACATTGATCTTCAGCATGACACATACAATCAATAAAGGTAGAAGATGGAATCAGATATTTTAAAAAGGCCAAAATGAAAAAAAAATATAAGAAGAAAAAAAGATAGGAAATATAAACCTCTTCATTTACTAGTGCTGTGTAGACAGAGCTCCTTTTATTTGGGGTGCCTCGCTTTTCAAGAGTTATTTACAATGAGAGTGGAGCAGCAAAAATGATAACTTCATTTTAAACCTGCTTTTTCAGCCTCTGCTGCTGCCTTTCAGTGCTTGATAGCCTTTGTGCATTTATTCCTGAGCTGGGCAATTACAACCCCACATTTTGCCTGACTTGTGTTTCCCAATTTCACCTGTATTTCATCTCTTCAAATAGCTCTGTTATTTCTGACTGATTACTAACCACTCCTCTGTGTGTCTGACCCATTTGAATAGCAAAAGATGTCTCCACATGAACCAGAGGCTCTTACATTCCATGCTCTGATTACACAGAAAACACTTCTGAAGATTACACAGTAATACGTAGGCAATACTGCCATAAAATACAGCCCCTCATTCTACAAGCAAGCTGATTAAACCCATGAGAACTCACATGTACGATACCTCCAACAAGGTTTTGCCTTACAAGTAATGCTTTGCTGTGTCTGAAGTTTCCTTCTGATTTTAATGGAGAAGCATGCAGTAGTTCTACAATTACGTGGCAAAAATCAGCCAAGTAACAACTGTACTTTCGTCCAGAACAATGAATGCAATCATGAAGTAATTAGTGCAGGCAGCAGATGGTTTGCTGCTCTTTTTTTCTCAAGACTGGAAGGAAAAAGCCATGACTTAATAAGGGACTGGTCTGTCAGAAGTGGTAATTCAAGTCTGCTGCCCAAGGCAGAGACACAGGAGAGAGATATGGGAACAAAAGTAACAGTCACTGAACCTTAACGAGTTGTTGCTCGTCAGCTGAATCCCAGTAATTAACCACATTCACTCATAAACAACACCCAAGAAACTAGGACATAAAATTATTTCAGTTAAAACTGATTTCCCTACCATTCAGTGAATCCAAACAAATAAAAAAGATCTTATCATAGTGATAGGCTCAGTGGGCTGTGAAGAGATTGAGGGATGATTCTATGTGACCCATTTCCTGTTGATTACAACTGAGCAATAAGAGGCATGGATTACTGTTGGCTTTGCCCTCATCAGTCCTGAATTGGATGGATAACTTCTGAGACCAAAAGCAGTCCAGATCCAATGTGATTCCTGTCTCTCCAGCTCTTGCTCTTATTCACCATCTGATTCTCCTGGTACCATTTGCTGCAATGACATGATGCAAATGGATGACAACAATCATGTTGCAAGAAGGGTGCAAACATGTTTTCTAGTTGACTCTCACCTCTCTCCTGTCAACAGCAAAATTAAATGATTGTGCTAACCATTACTGATCAACATCCAACTCACTCTTTACAGTCCCCATCAACACCACTTTCACAGAATCTTAAATCAGTGGCATCAAAGTTAGTGGCATCAAAATGTAAATTCTTTACCATGCAGATATGTTTCCCTTGCCTCCTTGGGTGACTCTTAGCCAGTATGCACAGTGCCTGGAATCCAAGGAGTAAGGGTTCTCTTTCCTTAAATAAGGCCTTAGTACAAGATCAGGAAATAGCTAACAGCAGTGTCATTTGTTCCAAAGTACCCCACAGCTCCCTTTGCAATTATCTAAATACCTGCAGGACCTCTTAATTACTGTCAGAAAATTCTGCCTTTGGATATACAAACATGAAACCAATGGGAGTCATTTACACTTAGCCATAGGCTGAACTTGACCCTTGGTTTGAGTTACATTTAATTTAGTCCAAGCTGATTAATACTCTTTGCCTGCTGGTTACCCTCTACACTTCTTGGCCAAAGCTTGTTAAGTCAGAAAATGTATCCATTAGGCTTTAAAGCAGAAACCAGGCCTGTGACTCATACCCATTCAGAGCGCTTTTAAAATTCTATTTTGAATTTAATTGGTACAGATCTACAGACCTTGTGCTACCTGATTTTTGTCTTGCAACTACAGTACTGAATTACTAACAGTTATCTAATTTGCTAATCAACACCACAACAAAGAAATTTTGTCATACAGCCTACAGCCTCTCACCCCAAACACCTCATACATCCAACTCCAACACCAACCCCACAAATTCAGGTTAACGCAAAAAAGGACCCTTTGTTCTTATATCCATATTGTTTTTTAGGATTCTGTACAAGTGGGAGTTTCCTATAGAATAGTGTCAATACTTGTTGGTAGCCATCTATCATAAATTAAATAAGCCTTAGCTGTATGGCCTCTAATTCAGAATTATTTCCTGATCAGACTGAATGCCATAACAACTGAAATAAATTTTCTACTATATCATACTTTTATTTGACAAAGTTCCCACTGAAAGCTTCATTGTTCTTCATGTAATAAATTTCCTGCTTATTAACACACAGTAATGTTCACTCAACGGGTCCTAAAAAGACATCAGAGACCAGCTTCTGTTCTGTTTCATATCAGTCCAGAGAACTCAGTGGTCACAAGGGAAAGGAAATGTTTTGACCTTGACTAATTACATACTGAACACCCAGAAATAATTTAATCTGCACCTTCCTCTGAACAGAGTATATATATAACCACAGTACACTCTACAAAATGCTGTGAGAGGGGTGAGTGAAAAATATTGTATGGAATTGGGAAGAATTAGGCAGGGAAGATGCATTTCTCAGTTGCAAAGGATATTAAGCTACAGCCCTGGAATGATACTGGGTTTGAATTTAAAATGCAGGACTGAAATATTCGAAAAATTTCAATAAGACCATTTTGTGACCTTACCTACTTACTTAGCTATGCCTTTGTTTTCTCAGGCTTACAGTAAGAGTAACAACAAGACTTCTTTATGCAAAAGGAAAATTAGTCGTTTAATGCTTTTACAATGAATTAAAATACGCAGATGAAAAACATCATTGAATTCAATCTTTTATGTTGATGTTTACACTAACGCATAACTTGAACAATTCAGCTAAGACAATTATTGCTTGGACTTTGCAATTTTTTTTGTCTTTTTCTAGTTTTATTTAAAAATGTCAAAATGTCTGGACATGAAATCTGCCATTTCTCAGAGCAGTTTGCTCCAATGGCTAGTTACTTTATTGCAGAGTTTATCTGCCATTGACTCCTAACCATCAAATTTTGTTAGAAGTTTTTATTTCTGGATCAAAATGCTTACTCCTATATTTTGTCTCCCTCCACGGAGATATTTATGCAAACAATATAGTTTCCCTTCAATCTTTTTGTTAAACTAAGGAGATTGAGGTCTATCAAGTCCTTCACTGGAAGACAACTCCTTGTGAGGATTGATGTGTCTGATTTTCAAAAAGTTCTAACAATGAGTTCTCCAAAATGAAGTCTTGTGGTGTTGTGTTAGGTTGGGCAGCAAAAAATCAAGGCAAATCTCACAGCATATTTATTTGGCTGATGGATTACCTGTACTGAAGGAACTGGACTTCAAAGAAAATTGATTCACTGCTACTTTTTCTCTTAGAAAATCAAAGACTACTTGAAAATATGCCAGCCAGATGGGAACAAGGATTGTCTTCTTGGAGCTGATGCTAGGCTGGAGCAAGACAGTTGTGAAATAAGAGGACAAAAGCCTCATTAGAGGTTGTGATTCCTACAGTGAAGGACCCTAGCTGTCTTCTCTGCCCATTGCCTGTCACACAATATTGCTTGCCAAAAGGACAGATGACTAAATGCAGACTGCCAGATCAGTAACTGAGGGCTAGGCCCCAAGAATACAATAGATGCCCATGTCCTTTACTTTGACCTTTATGTTGAGGCTTGCTCAATGTTTTCTGCTTGGAAATACCAAACTGGTATTTCCAGACCTGTCCTGGTATCGCCCTCAAAACCACCTGAATGTTCTGCAGCAGTTACACAAAGAGATGGAGAAACCCCAAGTTCTTCCTAGGCAAACAAAGCAAAATGCTGCCAAAAATTCTTACCTTCTGATCTTGGCTGTAGGCTAAGATCCAATCTTCCTGCTTGGGGTGGAAGAGCAGACTGTGGATGTAGAAGTTCAGACGGTATTTTTGATAGGTGGCTCCTTCGTCAGAACTGATTAATAAGCTGCTTTCAACTTCTGGATCAGTCAGCAGCATAATCTATATGGAAGGGAAAGATGAAAATACAGTGGTGAAAACAGATGGAAGAGTAAGCAAGCAGCTAGGAACTACAGATAAGCTTATTAAATATGGCTATTTCAAAATGTTTCATTGTAATGTCAAACCTACCATAGCCAATACTTCAGTAATTAAAACACTATATTTCAGCTGTGCATATAAACACATAATATATGACCAAATAATCAGAATGGCTTTACCACTAGTTAAATCAGACCTAAATGAAGTTATGCTTAGGTTATTTGAAAAATTAAACCTGAAATTTTTAACTTACTAAGTTACCAGACAGGTACAGTGGGGTGCTAGGGTCTTCAAGAATGATCCATTGGAGTGACAGACAAAAAGTTAGGTGTTAAGAAAACAAGAAAAAACCCAAAACAAAACAGAGAGAGGAGAGTGACACGTTAGAGAATGAACTCTAATGGAGAGTTTTGCTAGACTCTGGCAGAAATTCCAGAGAAGACAGTTTCATTGCCTGAAACATTATAACGTGGCTGTCTGCAACAAGCAATCTTGTTCTGGCAGAAGAACACATCTGATAACATAATGGGCTCTTTCCATCCCCAGTTCCTACTGTGCTGTGAATTACAGATTTGGTGGTATATAAAAAATAATCTCTGCAAAGTAAATTTGCTTTTCAGTTTTGTCCAGGAGTGTTAGTTTAGCAGTCACAAAAGATATACAGCTTGTAGTTGTAGTAGCTACTTCTCCCCATTAACTGTGGTATTAATTGGTCTGCACTGCTGATGAATCAGAGAGAATAACGAGTTACTGCTCTCATGTGTCTCTGCACAAGAGAATGTATAGGTCTAATCAGTAAAAAGAGATCATTCTAGTATTTCAGCAAGCAACAGAGTAATACCCCTAAGGAATGGGAATGAGGTATCATGAGTGAAAACCATGAAAAAATCTAAAGAATATTTGCCTGGAAAGGTATTAAAGCCTTGAATCATTAGGATTTTTATTTTATTTTTTTTTCTAAGTTGCTTTGCAAATGGCAAACACTGATCTGGTTTAGAAAAGCCTGAAATGAAAGGATCTGCACCTGACATTTCTCAGAGCAAATTCCTATCTCAGTTTGAGCATTGTAAAAATTACACACTCCATTTCCTTCTCTTCTTTCATTTAGGCAGGCAGAGTTAGACATAACTCACTACCTATGAATTATAGGGAGACATAGCATCTGGTGTCTGATAGACACCAGAAGGTGAAGGGGTAAATACACATATAATCTACACAGAACATCTCCTTCATTATTGTGCAGCTGCCAAATGTTTCTTTTTCTACCTCTAGAAACCCCCTTGGTAGCACAATTTGGCCTGTGACTTAGAAGTCTGGGGTTCTGCAAAATCCTTGAACTTTCTGATTAATCTGCATAATCACAGAGCAGTTACATTACCCCACTGTATCTCTAACATAAAATAGGGTAGGGTTCCCATTGTAGCATAAAGTTACAGTCTCCTATTATATCTCTGATTTATTTTAGAAATTTGTGATGAAAACCTGCATTATTATACATTTTTATTTTCATTTAACACTTTCAAATATACCAAGTATATTGTTGATGTGACTTCTAAACTGAAGATTGTATGACAGAAGCTACACAGAAAGGATTAATAATCAAAATATCAATATATATATATTCTACTGCCACTAAGTAGCCTATCCAGCTTCTGAAGTCAAAAATTAATTACAATGTTGTTTATCATTTGGTTCTTTTTTTCTTACCAGACTAATTTCTGGAACAATGTTCCTATGTTTAACATTTATTGATTCAGTACTATGATTCAAGTATTATGATTTTCCTATTTTTATGACTTCCTTCTTGAGTGGATTTTGTTTATGTTAGTATTTGGAAATATCACAGCACAGCACTAATTTGGACTAGAGCAACTAGAGCAGAAATAAGCACAAATCAATGGGCTTGATGCGAGCTCCCTGAAGTTAATAAGAGTCTTGTCATTGACTTTGGATTGTGCCTCTAAGGCAAGTTCTTAATCAAGATCCAGTCTAGTCTCAAATATTTCCTTCTACCTGCACAAGGAACTCATCTGACCTCATCACTGCCACATCCAAGCACATCACTGCCTTAACACATTTTCTGTCAGGCCACTCCTCTGAAGTGCGAAAGTGCTCTTATCTGCATTTCTTAGAAAGGGAATCCAGGGATAAACTGTTGAGGCACTGAAGCACCTAATTCCACATCCAATCAATAAAAGTTAAGTGCCTGAACAGACTCGCTAACACTGCTGACTTCGGCTTTAATCTGCTAACTGCCACCCTGGGCTGTTAGTACTTTGTTTTCAGATATCTAGGGGTCTCCAAACCTATTGCATTGGTATTGCATAAAACCTATCCCATTGCTATTGCATTGGGATAACCAGCCATTCTGTACCTAAGAAGTGTTTCAGGACATGCCAGTTTTGCTACATATACCAGCAGCAATACTGTCTTAGAGGTGGCAGAGCTGTGAGGAACTGCTGCAGGTTTATGCAAGGGCACACAGGGAGTCGTAGACCGGGGAGGGATTTGATGGAACGACTCCACTAGTCAGATTGCTAACTACGAGACCAACTTTCAGCATTATCTGCTCCACTATTGTACCCTGTATTGCCAGTCACTTTGCACAGATGTCATAAGACAAAACACGGTAGAGTCGACTATCAGTCACTACTCACATCAGTCACAACACCACGTTTCTTACAAGATAAGAAAAGCAAATTTCATTACAACATATCTGTGTGTAAATAATCAGCGTTACAAGCCCAAAAGATAGCATTTATTGGATAAGTAGAATAAATTGATACCTGTATGAAAAATACATCAAAATGAGAGGAAAATGCCATGTGTATCTGCATAAACATTTCAGATAAGACCAGGAGTGTGCTTCTGAAATTAACCCTTTCAGATTTTGGGGAAAATCTCTATAGTAAGTCCTTACACATTGTGTTCTGACTCATCCCACAGTGATCTTGGAGGACAGGAGTGGCATTCCTTTTCAAGGATACTAAACCAGAACATACCCTGCCCATGGCAGGGGGTTAGAACTAAATAATCTTTAAGGTCCCTTCCATTCCAAACCATTCAATGATTCTATGATACATTTCAGGAGTTCGTCTAATGTTTTCTAAACACTACTGGACACTCAGATCAGAGTATCAGGCTAGCACTACTCTAAAGTCAGACCCTCTGCCTCCTAAATGCCCAGACTGCAGATGTCATCTCAGCTTCAACCATTTCATTCTACAAACACACTTCCACTGAGCTGTCCTACGTGATAATGTGGTTGCAGTCACATTAGTTTAGTTTTATTGCCCAAGTTGCCTGGAATATAAATGAGAAAGGAGGGAAAGTACAATTAATTTTAATGATTTTGTTGTTGCAGCATATGAAACACAGAGTAACATTTCAGAATTTCCCCTGAAATAAATTAATCCAATTTCTTCTTTGAAATAGTCTACTACCCATTGACTTGATGTAACATAAGTTATAGATCTTAAACAGTCCTCAATTTTTTCACCCCTTTTTTGATGCTAATTCTGCTGATGACAGATTGCTCTTGACAATTACATGTATTTTTGCTCTCCTCACAAAAAATCCCAGGAATTATTAGCAAGAGGATTCTGATTTTGCTTCTACAGACGGAATTGGGATCCTTTTGTAACTGCCCTGAATGCTAGATTTAGTGGTTTAGTAAAAAGAGCCCAGAACCGCTCTTTTATTTTGGCCACTGATATCTCCACCTGGACCAACTTTTTCCTAACATTTTGTAGGAGACAGCATAGTATCAGTGAAATAGAACAGTATAAAAAAATCCAAATGCATTTCATAGGTTCACATGTTCTTTCATTCACTTCTGATGTATGAACAAATCTGAGTTATTACACCTGAGCAGAAATAGGGATAAAATGCAAATTGGGTCAAAGCTACTGAAAGAACCTTTACCTTCCTTACCTATCACACTCTTCATGCATAGACCCAACACTGGTGACCCACATGGAACAAGTAATATTTCTCACAGAAAGAAATGAGTGAAGCACAGTAAAAGAAGAAATCAGCAATTAAGAACAAAAATGTCCCTAACAAAAGCAGGGCATTCCCTACCTAAAATGTCTAAATGTTTGCATTTGTTTTTACAGCTTCTCTGCATGTCAATTACAAAATTTTAGAGGGTTGTGGAGGGAATTTTTTTCACATGGTAACTGATTACAAGAGTTGGAGTCTCAACACAACAAAATGTAATTTCTGCCACTTCTGAATTTGGATTGCATTTGCAAGGCGTGAATATTGTGTAAAGAGAGAACCTGATCCTCCAGATTCAGCAGTTCATGCATGCATTTCAAAGCAATGCTCTCTGCTATGAATTAATTAAACTAGTTCATTGCTTAAGCTTTCTCAAGATCTAGAATAAGATATAAAGTGAAACAAGGCAAAGAAAGGCCATGACATTCTGAAATAAATGCAACACTAATGTAAAGCAAATTAGACCTATTGCTTTTACAGGACCGAGTTGCTGGAAGCAGTAAATGGTTGCAAGAGCAAATAAATTAGAGACAAAATCACAAAAGAAATAACAAGCATTTAGTTATTTAGTTAGATATTAATACAGAAAGAGGAGACTGAAGCCTTTGAAAAGTTTAACAATCTTTACTCATGGGCTAACATCAACTGCTGTAGAACTGTGTACAGGAGTAATGCCACCAAAAGTTGGCCCAAGTTGCTGCTTCAAATAAATTGGCGCACAGCACCAGCACCTAAATGAAAACATGAAATGAGCTAGAGCTGACAGTTTTGAAGCTGTTGCTACTGCCAACTAAAAGACAAGGTTAGTTGCTAAGCAATTTCATTAAGACACCATTAAAATAATACACCAATAATTCAATTAAGGCATTGTGGAGTATTTTATTGCCAGAAGTTCTAGTTAACTCTGAAAGTGCAGTAATTTTGTAAAGAAAGAAAAGACTTCAGTGACAGAATTACACTTCCAACACTGAAGAAAAATTAGTAATATTGCCTTTGAATGATGACCTGGTTTGGAATGGTCTCAGAAATAAGTAGAAATGACCTCTTTAATACAAGGAAAAGGTCTTTGAACAAGTTATTTTGCATCTATTACTCAGTGACTTATGAAGAAAGAGGTTTTTATTCATACAAAGATGCAAAATCCAAGCTCATTAAATCAGTCTGCACTTTGCTGATATAGATGGGAACATACTTCAAGTCTCCCCCAAAGAAAACTACAGTCATGATGACTAGACAGTGTAATTTAGATTCAGACTGAGACCAGATCTGGACAGCGGAAACTATCATCATTTACCCCATAAACCCACAGGAGGTCCATAAGTGGTAGGATATCACCATCTTCCTCAAACCTTGGCTGTTTAAATGTAAGAGAAATGGCATGGTGAAAGGTTCAGATGATGAATTCATCTTGTCTGCCACATGAAAAATTTAGTGCTCATTGAGTGATAAGACAATCTCTTGTCAGCAGAATACTAGATGGCAAAGGACTATATTTTAAGAGAGAAAAATTACCACCTGCCAATATTTTTGAAAGCTGAGATTTCACAGTGTTCCTAATAGAAGAATTGTCAAGAATTGAATTTGGCATCTTGATGAATGTCATTTGAAAAAATTTTTAAAAGCTGGTTAGTGGATGGAAAAAAAGAATACATTTATCTGTTCTGTATTATGGAAATGTTCATTACAGGCCAAAAGTGACCACAAAATAAAGCAGTCAATTAAAGTTCGATTTTTTATTGTCTATGGGAATCATCTGGGGTTGATTTACCAGATAGAAAGAGTGAATGCGTGTATCAACAAAAACTTAGAAATACTTTATGTGCTGGTATATAATCAATATATACCACCAAAGTCCCAGGTATAAGCATTGGGTTAATAGAGCATAGAGTCATGAGAAGCAAACATGAGGCTGAGACACCTGTGCAGATGTGATGCAGTTGTTCTCTCTGTTAATCCTACTTGATAGAAATGGGAATATACAGAAAATCCAGAGGCTTGGGGAAAAGATTTTTCCTAAGAGATAACAGAGCACAAAACCAATTCCTCCTTACTCTGAACATCATCTCAGCAACCCTCTGGAGCACCAGTTGGAAAGGGACTGTTCCTGTTTCGACCAAAATCCAAGAGAGGGCAGTGCACCCCATAGAGCCCTTCTTGTTACTTGTATCTCATCAGCATGGAGATGTCCATCAAGTGCACAGGTTGCCACCTGCAACCTTTTCTCTGTGCAGCTGAGCTCTGGCAGAAGACCTGTTTTCAAAAGTGCCTTACCTTGGACCAGACCTGAAAAGATTCAGCTGCTTCTGTGTTCCATTAAAGGTGAAGTTGCCACATCTTCAGGGTTTTTTTGTGCTGCTGAGTCACTGCTTGTGGGCTGGATTGTGAACAGAGAGAAACAACGACCTTCACCTTCCCAAGAGTAAGCTGCAATTCCAGCAGCTAGGGGAAATTCCCAAAATATATATCTTGCTTTGAGGTATTAACTTTTATTCAAAGGAGGAAAAAAGACGACATGGGGGAGAAAGGAGTCACTGAAGATTAGTGTCACTTCTAAAATCTTATTCTTTTAAAACACAGTTTCCATTTCCATTACACAAGAATTAAATGAAAATTAAGATTCTATTTTTTTTCTTAGTTAATTAACTTAGTGTTTTAATTAGGACTGTAATAAAGGACACAAACTCTTACTTGCATCATCCTTGTGGAAAAATAGAAATGTAATACCAAAAACAATATGGAAACCCTTTAATTAACCTACTAGATTACTGCAGGATGTTTCTGAGCTACTTTTGCCATACCTTACAATTTAAATTATTATAATTTAAATTGACTTATAAATGACTTATAATTTAAATTATTAAATTTAGGCATGTAAAGACCTCTAGAGGTCATTTTCTTCAAACTCGTGCTTCATGCAGAGCCAGCTTGAAAGGTACAAATAGATTCTCAGGACCTTATCCTGTCAATATTTAAATATCTTCAGAGATGGAGATTCCACAAACTCTTTGGGTCTGTCCAATCTGATACTGATTAGTTTGCATTCAGTGTTACTCCTAATTTCAAAAACCTGGGATTATAAATAAATTCTAGAATAAACAAAAACACCTTCAATTTTACATTCCTTTTATCTTAAAAGTCTATCTTAGCAAGAGCTTTGGAATCTGGAAGTGCTGTATGAGCCCAAAGCACCAAGGTTAGTTTCACCCACTGGGTTCCTGTAGCAGTGCTGAAAATAGAACTCGTCAGGCTCAGATCCTAATCACACACATAAACATTAGCTCTGGAGCAATCAGTTCTGGGGGAAGGAACGTGAAAAGATTAAGCTTCTCAGTTTTTCAAATCTCCCTCAAATCAAATTCTAGATTTTTATCTCTTCATTCCACAGCCCATTTGAATCTAATTTAGTAACCTGACATGAAATGAAAATTTCTTGTTCCTGTTTCATTAGTATTATACACTGCTTTCTCTTCCTTTACATACATTTGACATAAAAACCTTTATCACCAAAACCATCTTGAAAATCTACTCCTTAAAACTTAAATAAAACAAAATAGAAACTTCAGTTCTGAAATAAAATCTAATACATAAAAATGACTATTATTATTCTTGAGAAGAAATAAAGAAACAAGGACAAAAAACTCAGGAAAGCTACAGTACCATAGGCACTTTATTTTGGACAGTACAATCTAGTTTCAGTTATTAATTATCCATTCTTTTACAACAGATGTTCTTCATTGTACTGAACAGAGAAAAACAAAATTAAGCTGAGACATTCTTACAGTCTTACTTGCTTATGGGAGAAAAGGAACCTCAGCTTTGTAGACATCTGGAATGAGTTGTGTTCATACATATTGCCTGTACTTTGTTCTGTTGCTCAGTAAGGCATTCCTTTCACTAAAGAATCTCATGAGATTAATTAGTTAATCTTCACACTAACTTTGTGGTAGAGAAGGAAAGCGCACACATCAAGAGGGAAAATTACTTGGACAAACTCCACTAATCAATCAATGGCACAAAAAGAAAGAAGCCACTTGCACTGTAAGCGAATTACAAACAATAGCATCTCCCAGCCCCAAATACTGGACACGAAGGGTTGTTAATCCTAATGAAAGCAAGATGAGACTTTAGGCCTAAAAGTATGGTAACCTAAGCAGAGCTATAAAAGGAAGAGGGAAAAGAAGGGGAGCAATTTTTCCCCGGAGGGCAAGTTAGTGATAAATGCACAATCCACACAATGAGCCCTGGAAGTGTTCAAGGCAGGTTGGATTAGGTCCTGAGCAACCTGGTGTAGTGGAAGGTGTCCCTGGTTATGGCAGGGGGGATTGGAACTAGATGATCTTTAAGGTCCCTTCCAACCCAAACCACTCTGTAATTCTCTATCACAGTTATGCCAAGCCTGGACAGATGGTCAATTCACTAAACACTTGGCTTCATAGCCAACTGGTTCAAGCCATGTTACTTGCCTCTGGCCAGCCCTGGCACCTGTGTGGCACTGTGCTGTTTAATACTTCAAGGGCTCTTACTCTTGCCTATGTTTTACAGCATTCCCAAAGTGAAGAAACAAGCTATGAGCACCTCAGAGCGGTGCCCTGCTGGTCCAAAGGACATTATTATCTATACTTGCTCACCTCCACCTCTCTGTACAACTTCTTATCCCTCCATTTCTTACAGATGTTCTCATCTTATTTCACTTAAAATCCACCAGCTGAAAGTGTTCAGTAAACATGGTTGATTTTGTCCAAAGCACTTAAACCAGCACATCAGTTCTCAGGTGCCTCCAGCTGAAGAGTGCTCATGAACCACTGGAACCCAGTAATAACTTTGAATAGTAGCTGCTTGATCCAGTAGGGTTAGTAAGAAATTGCTACTTTTTCTTCATCTGTTTTCCCTTTGCTGCAAAATTTTTGGGACTGACTTTATTGCATTGGAGACACTGTACCCATCTGAGGCAAATATCAGATCCTTTAGCATCTGCTGCTTTCTTGTCCTGAACTTAAAAATCTTAATAGAAAGTGCAACAAGACAACTTGGAGTATTCAGTTGCTCCCCAGACTATACGTTCTGGGTGGTAGAAGTGGGAGGGAAAGTAAAAGTACAGTTTTTCATGATAGTTACCAATGTTTTGGAAAAAGAGCAATTCGCATTTCAGACTTTTATTTTCTCCCAAAATTATACAGACCAACATGAAAGAAAATGAAAACTTATATACAGTACAAAAAAAAAAGCAGTACCTTCAGTAAATTGTCTGCAAAAATAAAGGCTGTTTTTCAAGTAGTGACAGAATTTTTTCCATTTATTTTGCTCATATGTTTTATAAAGACTCAGACATTATTTTAACATTTAACTACCTGAAAAATAAGAATCTGCTTCCAAAGAGTCATTCATAAAAATCTCATTTCATGTAGGATTTCTGTTTATCTTTTTGTTGTTTTTAGGGTGAGGGAAGAAGGTTATTAGTTATCATTTACATTACTTCAGAAGAGTTTTCCTGTGGAACTCTGAAGACTAGAAGCTTTATTTTAACAAAATTTTAAATTCTTTCCAATTTAAAATTGATTCTACCAGCTGACAACTTTAGAAAAGATACATATCATAAGTCTCTTGACAAAATCATCAGAGTTGGCACCACAATTTCTGCACTGAATTACACTTCTTTTCTCTTGGGAGACGGCTATACAATCTAATGATTCTTAGTGATATTTTCTTACTAGATTTAAATGGAATTGCTTTCAAGTAATTATCTGTCTATCACCACACATCTACACAACAGATGATGATAACAGCTGAGCATACATTTGTTGGATCAATATCGACTTTGTCATGGTACACCTGGTTTTGCTACTTCTTGATTTTTAGGCATGGAGATGGAAAAAAATAGTACAGGGACTGCAGCTCAACATGAATGAAGCCTCTTTCTTGAGGGTTTTAATCAGGCTCATTTTCCTACCCTACAAACATCATGAAAGCAAAGGGAGGAAAATCAAAAGTTCTCTGGCAGTGGCAAGAGTGAGCAATGAAATCCTGTAATTTTCAAGAAATAGGTTCACTAAACCAGACCAAAGATTTCAAGCAGCATGTTGAGCCTGACTCCTTGTGTCACTGAAGTTAATTTCAAAAGACTGTTATATAAAAATCAAAGATTCTACAAATAAAGTTGGTGCAATGTGGGAAAGGTAAGCTTAGACACTGGGCTGTGAGTGAGGACAGTGGAGGGTAGGTCCTTTCTCTGCTAACTACAGTATAGTGGACAAGTATGAACTTAGAGGAGAAAATACCAAACACAGCATGGAATCTTATGACTTTATCTGTTAATTTTCCAGTTCTCACCATACAGCATGAAGGCTCTTCATATTTACAGCACTCAGTTCTGTTCTACCATCTACCTGCTTCGAGGCTTTGAGTCCTCTTTAGTCAGGACACGTGCTAATACAGTCAGAAATTCTTTCTTACTACATAAGTAACTGCTTCTTACCCAAATACATGGCATGACACGATGGCAAAGCATGTGTCTGTGTGTTGGCTTTGCTGAAGCTCCATGCTTTGTTTAATTTTGGCTTCTTACGTGGTAATTCTGAAATGTTCTTTAAAATTTCTATGTAGTTTAGTTTTAATTTTTCCCTCTGACTGTGAATAAATCACAGCTTCACTAATTATGTCTATAGCTAATTCTTTTTATACGCATTTATCTGATTTGCTTCTCTCCAAAGCATTTTTTGGTATTAATGTATTAATTTCCTAATCATTTCAAATTATGTTCCATGTTGCATGAACAATTGGGGAATTAGCATCTGCTTGCAAATTGTTGGTTTGGCTTTTCATTTTTTTTGTTGCAGTTGATGAACTCAAATTATCCATACTGAATATGCCTGAAAAGAATTCCACCTCCAAGACTAAATAATTCTCTTTACTTTCTTTATTGTTTTTTTTTTTTTTTTGTTAAGGGAATTCAGTGCAGTTATGCAATAGCACAAACCACTGTTTTTCCTTATCAGTTATGGTATAACGGCTGCATTACTATGCAGCATCACTATGTAACACTCCTACACAGTCTTTCATAGATGCTCCTAGGTAGCTACTCTGTTGATTTTTGCAATTCTGTTATTGTTCCCTGGTTACCACAGTGCAGGCTCCCAAATGGAACTACAGTGTTACAGACCACCTATGATATGTAAGCAACTTTAATGTGAGTTAAGCTCACATTAAGCAAGGGCACCATTGTTCAGCTGCCAAAGGCTCTATATTGCTGTTTTTCACAGAGGTGACTTCCTGAGCCTATTCAGACACAGACACATGAAAGTTCTTCCGGATCACATCAAGATGTTGCAATAGTATAAGGGATAAAATGTTCATGAAGAAATGATTCCCCATGCCTCATTTCTCTCCTTGCATACACCATATGACACCCAAGATGGATGACAATGTAGAAAGTAAGGTGCTCTTATCCTATTACTACTCCATTTTAGAGTTGTTGATGCTTCTTTTCCTTGACCCTGTCATTCTTCCCTTTCTTTCCATGCAATTTTCCTTCTTCTAAAATCACTCATTTTCCCAAAGTTTTTAAATAAAAGTGACATAAAGAGTATGATACATCAATCTGCTGAGATTTTGTGACTACCCCACCTTTAATTCATGAACTAATCTATATTTACAATGTCTAAAGCAAAGGATCAGCATTCTTGATTTGTCTTCATATAACATCATGGTAGGCATGATCAATTAGTTCAATACAGACAGAAAACCAATTTTTAAAATAGAACATCACTCGGTACAAAAGCCTACTGAGGTTAATAGAGGATGATTAGAAGTTAATGGCATTATTAAAGGTTGAACCAACTGAGGCTATACCTTTCTATTTTCATCACCCAATGCGTAGTTTCATCAATGAAAAGAAATGTAGGCTCCACCTTTTTCAAGAACACTGGCTTTGCAGAAGTACTGCAACAAGGTATATGTCTTAATGCTGTCATCTCCAAATAGAGTCTTCTTGAAGGCTGAATGTCACCTGCCTGTGTCTCCAGAGACACGTTTAGACATGCTGATGGAAAGTTCAATCTTTAACTCTCCTTGGCTTTTTAATAAGGTGACTAAAGCTTTTAGCAGTCACACAGTGGTGGAACTTGCAAGAAGGCTTTCTTGCACAATAGACGTTATAGTTTCTAGAACCAAACTGGGGCAAAGCATTGCTGGATTTTTGTAAGAATATCACTCTAACAGAACTTATTTTTCTACTTAAAATACAGCATGCAAGGAGGAGCATAAAAACTACTCTTGTTCCAGGGTTTTTTTTGAAGGAAGAACAGATGATGAGTACTTTCAAGTGACCTTCCTAGTTGTGTAGCTGATCTTGCTAAATCAGAATCCTACTCATTATGAGATTGTCAAAACTGTACAGAAGCAATCCTGCAGCAAAGAAAGCAAGGAATCATACTTAGTAGCAGTTTTAAAACTGAATGAAGAGAACACTAGAATTTATGGTATTTTTGTTTTAGTGACTTGATACTATGGAGTCAAACTCAAAGATCACCTGCTTCTACACTTAGCAAAGTTCTATGAGAGCATGAATTGTCCTTCAGTATCATACTTCATGTCAGGTACTTGGGTGTCTGCTCACCAAACTTCAATTAGTGTTAGAGAGGCCGAGGCACTAATGACTTCAAGCAGTGCCATTACTCATGAGATGACAAAGGAAACTTAGACTAAGCCCCTAATGCTTTAATGGCTTCAAAGAGCTGGGGATGTTAAACTGTGTGATAGCTCACTCCTAATTATGGAGAGTATGGAACCAATTTAACTCAATCAACTAGCTGGCTTCAAAGACAGAGTTGTATTTTTGTTATCAGAAGCCAGTGATCAGTATCAGTCTCAGCAGCAAAGATAACTCATGCAACAATAGCTGTTGTGTGCCAATGACTGCTAATGAGAACTTGATCAATAGTATTTCTAATGACACAATTCAGACTGTAATGGGGTTGCTTCTGGTAAAAGGGAAAGTAAGTTAGGAATGATTATAGCATCAGCCACAGCAAATTCCAGTGCTGCCTATTTCTTGCTATTCCACCTGCTGCTTCATATTCAGTAAGTATTTCTCCAGTTGTATCTGCATTGTTCAACCCCTACATTAAAGACTCCAAGGATCATAATGCTTAGATGCTTACAGCTACTATTCTGTAGAACTCCCGAGTTACCTACTAATGTTCTATTATTTCTATAATGCCTAGTGGACAGTAGATGAGAGCAAAGCTACCATTTTTTACCATTCAGGCAGCCTCAAACAGGATCATATATAATCAGCATTTTCTCGCACTACTTCCTGGAGAATATACTCCAGACATAGACAGGTATTAATGTCCAGGTCTGTCAGCTGCTCAGCAATACAGACAACGTTGGCTGATTGGATGCTCCTAGCAATATTTCTACATTTGCACTCAACAGGTCAGGTAGCCTTAAGCTTTCACCTCACAAGCAAAAAACAAATGATAGGCCATTCTGGCCCCTGGGAATACTATCCCTACTGCTATAGAGGGTAACTCTATAATAAAGTGAAACTCGTTTATGTGTAAGTTCTTCTACGCATAAGTTTAAAAAGTTGTTCAGATGGCAGCACATTCCATACATAAAGAAAACAAGATTTGGTAAGCTAACAATTGAAAGAACACATTCTAGACACCTCACAGAGAAATCACACAAGCATGAGAAAAAGTGGAAACTTGAAGAAATAGGATATAATAATTTTACTACAGAAAGGGTTTAGGTAAGTCAGAAGCAAGAGAAGAAAACTGCATTCTAAAGTGAAATTTCAGAACAGGCTTGGTTCAGGCAAAGGTACCAGAATTACATGCAGTGAAAAGTCTTTCGCAAAAACTATGGTTGGTGTGAAAAACAGTGACAATAGAGGTGAAGCCAAACAACACTGTGAAGTTCCTACTATGCTGGATCATTTGCTGTTGTAGTCAGCCTAAGTCATAGAAGTTTCAATTATATTTTGTTACTGCATTGTCAGTACTAGCATCCTCAAAAAAAAGGGACCACCTTTTTTTGCGAACCAATGCAAGAAACCACTTTAATTTCACTGCATGTGTGTGGGTGAATGAAAAAATCATATGAACTAAGAAGACTAGGAAAGTAAAAACTATGGCAATATAAGTCAATTCCCACAGGCAAGATAACTATCTTGTTTATTGTACATTAGTTGCCCATGTGTAAATATTTCTCCTCACTTTCACTAACGCATAAGCACCATCGAATTTATGACACTGTTTCAGTGAGCATGTGGACAACTACTATGCAGTAGTCAACATGCTAGAAATCGACAGCCCAAGGTGCTTGACAGTAATTTGCTATGGAGACATAACCAGAAGTAGAAAACAACTGAGGACTGGCAATCAGAAACAGAGAGAGGTAAAAAAAATCAAGAGTGTTAGTGGTCTTGGCAATCAACGCTGACCACAGTCCCTGCTCATAAATATTTTACTAAGACCAGTCATTACAGATAAATGGAGTATTCAAAACAAAAATGTATCCTTCTCTAGATGATGCATTAACCCTGCTAAATATTTTGGCTGAATACTTTGGCTGTGAAAAAGACCAGATCATACAGAGAGACAGAGTTCATGCTGAATTTTCTGCTCCTCTCAGTCTACCAGCAGGAGAAACCTCCTCTTGAGGCTACATTATGTTCTAGGGGAATAAAAGAATTGCCTAGAAAAGCCAGTTGCATACACTGAACATTCAGTTCCCTGAAACTGAAGATAGGATAGATTTATACTGTCACGTCAGTAAACTAAAAGATGTTCTTCCTGACTATAGCAGGTCATCAAATGGTGCCCAAGTGGTGTGATTTTGTAATAGTTATTGAATGTGGCAAAGACACTCGTTTTCACATAATTATTCAATCTTCTTGAGTCTCCAACAAGATATCTGCTATTCTCATCAGTTGAACTGTCACTATAAAAAAAAGAATTCACTGAATCAGAGCTAGGAACATGACAAATAGCAGACTTTGCTAGGACTTTTTATTGAATAAGTTATTTGGAAAGTATTTCCTTAATCGACTCTCATTATATTATTGTATTGTACCTATTCCATCAAAAAAATGTCAGAGATGTCTTTTTCCTCATTTCCCAAAATTCTAATAGATAATGATGTGCCCAATTGTTAACATTCAAAAGCAGAGAAATGATTAACATTTTTATTACTAATGTGTGAAGTTTAAATTATTTTTACTTTAGAAATAACTGGCATCAAATTTATATCAATCTCATCATGATAATTACATTTATCTAACATTGATTTCTATGTGGCAAATGATCTCCAGAAAATTTGATTACCTCACATGTATTCTTTTGAGTTATCCTTTGAATATCACAAGTACAGTAGGTGTTCTTACTTTCAATTTTAATCATGGAAAGATAAGGTACAAAACAATTAAACAGCACATTCATTTCATTAAAAGAAGTAAGAAAGCCTGTGCCAAGGCTCAAATGCTTGAGTGCAGTATCTTTAACAGAAGACTTTCCTTCTTCCTATTACATGTTTCTGGGCCAAGTATCTTTCTTGGGAGACGAGCAGGCTATAGACACACTGTCAACAAAGTGTTGTTGTCAAACACAAACTTCATGACATTTCAATCCCAATAGCTTTCAATACAGTGATTCTCTCCTTTTAAAAATAAAGATAAAATTCATCCAGCTGAACATCTTAGTATAAGAAAAAATCTGATGCAGAGATTACACATTACTAGAAGTTGTACGTATTACTCCTAGAAGTTGTAGAATGGCTACCTACAGGTCAGCAGCTCCACTGTTAAGTGTTTAAAGAATATTTAATTTATTTTGTATATTTTTTGTCTTTTTGTTAAGTTCCAAAGTTCCTGAATAACAGGAATGTTTACTGTAATTTTTCACACACTGTCACTGAGAGATAACTCTCTCAAACTGACTTGCATAAAGTCTTTTTGAGCGGCTTTATGAAAAACTGCCAAAGAATCCTGCACCTTCTCTGATGTTTGATCCAAAGCTCCCTGGAGTCAAGTGAAGTCTCTCCCGAGGATTCAAGCTGCAGGAGGCCTGAAGTTATTTATTAATTCACAGTACACAAAACAGTAAATGTATATCCCCTTGCCTCTGTTCAAGTGCTTGAAATATAGATGCAAACAGACTTAATTTCAACCACGCATGCAGTTTTCAGCCAGGGTAAACTCTGCACACCAAAGTGAGCTGCTCCAGTGCTGGCACAGTCAGCACTGAGATGCTTTAGCATGGCGCACAGGGAGGTTTCCCCAGCTGAGGGAACCTGAGGGGAGTGGAGAAAGATGCCAGGAGCTCCCAGCTCCCACAAGGGCAGAAGGGGCAACTGTGACAAGTTTCTGCACGGCGCAGCATACATCTCTTCTGTGACTGCTCCATCCCCCCAGGCACTATAATTCTATGATTCAGAAAAATTTCTTCACCAACAGGGTTGTCAAGCATTGGAATAGGCTGCTGAGGGAAGTGGTTGAAACACCATCCCTGGAGATCTTTAAAAGATGTGGCACTTAGGGACATGATTTCATGGTGGACTTGTACTAAGTTAACAGTTGAACTCATTGACCTTAAAGGTCTTTTCCAACCTAAACAATTCTATGATTTTTAGATTTTCTAAGACCATTGACCAATGCATGTAAAATGTTATGAATAATGACATTTGTCAGTCTAGAGCTGGCTGGCTTACTCTGCATAGCCAAGATGTAACAGATAGTATGTCCTGTTCTTGGTACTTTGGACATCCCTTTTCTTTAGAGAGATTCTCTCCACAGCCTAGACAAAATTTCATGGAAACCAGTCTCATTCCTATGCGATAACAATTAACTGCTTCTCTTGATAAGTCAACACTTTCTTCTCCACACACCTGATTTCTTTATTAACCTTGAATAGAAGTCGCATTCAGAAACCTTTATCAATGACTCAGATTCAGGCAAAAAGTCAGGAAAGAGAATGATATTGCCCAGAGCATCCTTTCAGCTTTAGTTTTTTCTTTGGTTTACAGGTCATTTGCAAATCTGTTCAGACAGGAATATTAGGCTGTTATATAGCTATAGCAGAAAATTCACCAGAGATTTAAACTTCAGTGAATGTTCACATTCCCATGGGCTGTGGATCAGAGAGCTTTTATATCACCACTCAGTTAGTTCTAGAAGGTCAGCCAGCTTTTCTCACACATTAAAATGAGTTTTAAAAACCTGTATAAAGAAAGCCCAATTTGTGTGCTAACCAGTTTTTCTAAGAAGTTTGCTATCTGATTATATACAGTCTCTCAAACACATATATGTTATAAACATTTGTTCAGCAGTTGTAAGCATGTGGATTTCCTCACTAATTCCCAAGCACTTGCACAGAAAAATGCAAAGCTTACAGCTTTGCAATCCTACTGACACATTTGCAACCTTTTTTTAGGCATGTATTTTTGTAGGCATAAATTTTTAAACTACTTAATTTTTTTTACCAAGAGAAGCAGATGTCAGATGACTACATTTGTTGATTCAGGTGCTGATTTTGCACAGCTTTCCCCAGATCCCCAGATCTGCTTTGTCCATGTTCTCCTGCATAATAAAGTCAGTGGGACAATTTAGACAGAAAACTCAGAGATTTCAACCTTCTTATACTCTGCAAACAACCTTCTTGTACTCTGAGAAGCATATATACTTTGAGAAGAGCCAGAGCAAAATCCAAGCATGAGAATGGTGCCAGCCCCCACATTTAGCTGTGTAAGACACACTGGAAAACTGTGCTGACCTCTGTGAGTGTAGTCACTAGATGTGTTCTCTCCAGGATCTTTCAGGGAGTTGGTAGAAGGCTAATTAAGGAGACTACAGCTCAGTGTGTCCTGTCCATATTGACCTATTTCTTCTCAAGCCCCATCACAGCAGTGACATCAACTAACAAGACAAAACATAGAAGTATGGAAGAAGAATAAAAAAACTTGAATTCTGGGTTTATTTTGGTTTCTCAGACGGGAGATGATGGAGAGAAGAGTAGTTACATCATTTATTTTGGTTTATTTCCTGTTTCTCAGACGGGAGATGATGGAGAGAAGAGTAGTTACATCGTTTCACATCAGACATCTCATACACACAGCTCTGGACCAGCAGAGAGAAACAGATTTTTTTAAAATACTGCTTCAGAAAATCTAGTGCCACAGCAGGCATTAGGATCACAGGTCACAGGTATTGATATCCTCCTGTCTCCTTTGCTTCTAGCTGCAGATTTTCTTGCCCCTCTTCTTGTGTTATCACTGGCACTCATTGAACTCAATCCTGCCAACTGGTTTATCAACCTAAATCAGCCCACTGCAGGGGTACACAGCCCTAATTCAAATGGGAAACACAACTATTGAGGACACAGGGGACCTGCAGTAACCCTGACATAGACTGGCTGAGGTCGCAGTGGAACTACACCTTTTGTATGATTGCTGAACTCTTCTGACAAGTCTGTGGTCTTGACAACAAGAGGAAGTCGAGAGTGATACTCACAGCTTTGCAATCTTAACAATAGGCTTACACAAGGCAAGGTGAACATTCTTTGTAAGAGTGCTTTTACTTGGAAGGTTAATGTGTAGCTTAATTTGTATCAGAATAAGGTTTTCTTTGGAAGCAAATCATCATATCAGGTTGTGTCAATACTGCTTAATCTCTTCAAATTCTTTTTCAGACCCAGAAGAATTAGCTCTTCTACAGATCAGAATTAGGGGCTTTGCAATCTAACCTTGTTGCCTTTCCACTCTAACTCTTACTCTGTACACCAAAGATGAGAGTCTTCAATATCAGGAAGCCCCAGACACTAAGCTCTTGAAGAGTGCCAAAACAGGAGAGCTGATCAAAGGGCTAGTGGGAGATATGGGACTCAATACTTTAAAGGGCATCCAGCCTACAAGTACATTTTATATCTTTGAAAACACGGGATTCTTTACCTTCCAATCAGCACACTACTTATACAGCCTCAGAGGTACCATAGTCACTGGAAATCTCAGAAAAACTAGGTTAACCTGAAATATTTTCAGGGGGGAAAAAAAATCAGGAAAGTCTAAATGTTTATATCTACTTCAAAATGAAATTCTTAAAAACATATCCCAAAATTTTGCTTTGTTTTTCAAATTTCAGGAATTTAATAAAAAAATAATAATAAAATGTTTGATTCTCAGTAGAACTGACACCCAGGAGGAAATCAAACAAGGTTTTTGACCCTAATTTATGTTTCCTCTATCTCTTATTTCAGAAAAATGAAATATCAACCTTCCATCAATACATTAAAAAAAGAGCAAAGTCCTGACTCCACAGAAGGCTAAATATCTAAGTCCTAATTAGGTGTGCAACTCCCAGCACAGTGAAAAGAAGGAAAGAGTTGGTACTAACCCGCCTTGTAGACCTGGCCAGTAAATTCCTTGGAGAATTTAATCTCCCTCAAACAAAGAAACATTCAGAACTGTAAATCTAAGCTGAAGAGCCGGGGAATGTTATGCAAATGTTTTAATGCATTGTGTGTCCATCAAACAAACAAAAAAAAAATCAACTTGATTTGCAAGAACCCCCTCCCTACCTGTGATTCTGTAAAGACCCTCTTGTTAATCCTCTTAATCCCTCCCCCACCTTGACTTCATCCTTTCTTTTATACTCTGATACCATCTCTTTTCTTTTTTCTCTCATTGCTGTTACAGCAGAGAGGTGACTGCCTGCTCCTTCTTTCATTCATCACTTCATATACCTCTTTCCAAATACTTAGGTAATCATTACTTGTTTTAACTCAGCATCTCAGTAGCCCAATCATGGTCCAGGAGTCTGTTGCTCCAATTAACATACAGGTATCAACAAAACAGTGGGTTTTACCAAAGGGAACTACAAATTATAGTGCCTGCAAAGGTATAAACTAAAGGCAGCCAAAAGTAAGCTGAACCCCAACAATGACCAAGGTTTTGTAAGAATGAGAGGAGAAAAGAAAAAAAAAATAACCCCCCTATTTTGCTTAAGAAAAGTACTGGCATAGGGCAGTGGATGCTCCTTAGTGCCTGATGGGCACAGTGAGAAACCATATAAAGGCACTTAATTGCAAAGGCTGCAAGAAGAAGTGTGGACTCACACCACAGGTTAACGGGAGGCAGCAGCTGACCTCCTAATAAGCAGTGAGGTACGGCAAAGGTAGCGAGGTCTGGAAAGCAAAGAACAGCAGTCCTGCTTTTAGTGTAATAAGCTGGGGAGCATTCCAAAAAGATGTGTCATATGGCAGCAGCAGAAAACGGGGTGTCTGATTTCTGCAGTTGCATTCTGACTGAATCAGGGATGGCCATGCCACAGTTGTCAGGGCCAAGGAAAAGGACACTGCAATAATTGAGACATGAGGTGCTGAAGGCCAGAATAGGAGTATTAGCCCTGTAGACAGCTAGGAAATGCAGTGTGTTAGAAACAGGAACGCAAAAAAGAATTGGCCAAGTTTTGATACAACCCGCATAGAAAACATGGCCTGATATAAACCAGGTTTATGGCTCTCTACAGCTGGAACCATAGGATGGATGGAGCTGTTTCTCCTTTCTAATGACCACCACCTACAGAGTCAGTCATATGGACCAAAGACAAGGTTGCCACGCTGCCCTTCAGCAGTTCTCTTAATCCACAGCAACATACTAGAATAGCAAATGACATCATTAAGGCAGCTGTGAGGAAGACATCTCCTCCTCCTCCTCTCTAGTATTAGCATTTCAAAAGGAAATAAATCCTGATTCACAGCAAAGGACTCAATGTCCCCAAGGACTGGCTCTTGTAGAGCCATTTGGAAATGAGCAAGGCAAACACTGAGTTTTGCTGGTTCAGAACATCAGGTTCATTCCACAGCAATGAAGGTGAAGCCAGAGGCAAGCAGGATCCAGTGCATACCTAAGCGTAGGTGAATATACACAAGCCACTACTAAATTAATAAAGATGACAGCTATATTTATAAATATATCTATTCATTACAGCAGTATCTGTGTAACTACTATAGCTGCTAATTCTTAGCTACACAACTCTAATGAAAAAAGTTACACTTCTCAAATCTTGACAAGAGAGAAGAAATGAAGAGACCATCAGAACATTTTCCACCTGTGTCCCTCCACTCGTAAGAAATTTAGGTTGGCATCAGACTTTGGCCCAGCTTGTAAAGGAAAGAAGCAATCCGTCCCCTACTTAAATCTTGCAAAGCTAGACATCTATAGGCCTTCATAGATCCTGCTTCAGTGACTTCTCAAAATACACAGATGAAGTCTATGGTAAAATAGAACAGCAGCAAGCAGGATCATACTGAGACTAGTAAAATGCTTGTTAACCAAGTGAGAGCCTATGTGGCTGATTTTCAAACAGTGGAATAGCAGTTAAAAATGAGATCCGTGACTTACAAAAAGCTTTGATATATTTGCATTTAAAAGCTTGTAAACCATTCCCAGGGCAGGCGTGAATTCTTTTTTCCCAAGTTTTCCTTCCAATTCGTTCTTCTCGGTAGATCCATATTTTTAATTTATAATGGACTTTGTTCCTTTTTTTCACCAAAGACCTTAATAATGTACTAAATTAGTAACTACAATTTAAGAAGGGTAAAAGATCTTGTTTAACATGATAATCAAACATTTATTGTTCAAATTACTCCAGCTATCATCACAATTAAAATCAGAGCAAAAGATATTAATTATTCTTATTATTACTCATCTTAACAAGGCTACAGACTAATAATCAGACTTTATTGCATAGAAAACATTTGGGTTTCTTATTATTTTTTGCTTTTTTTTACTACCATTTATTGTAGCTATTCTAACTTCCATTACTATATGACATCATTACACAGCACAGGGACATTTCAGAACCATAAAACAAACAGGTTTAAAACTGGCATATTCTTAACGCTGCAAGAACCAAGGTCACCTCAAGGTGGTGGGGTAGCAGATATGAAGCCTCCCTTTCTTTCTTTATATTCTTGAATCTAGAACATTGGTGGAACATATTAAAGTACTTTTTCTCACATATGTAAAGTCCTATCTAAATGCAGCTTTAAAAGTCAATAAACACTTCTACTAACTGAACACTTAAGTATAAGCAAGTTTTCTTTTGAATGATCATAAAACATATTTACCTTTCCCAAATACCCTTGATTTTCATCACAAATATTAACATAAGTCTCCTCCTGAAAAAAAGTACCCCTAATTTTGTTGTAGTTATTGGGTTCGGTTGGTTGGTTTTGGGGTTTTTTTGCTGCAGGTCTCCAGACTATACTTAAAACTAGTGTGGTGATCACTTGCATCCATTGAAGTTGTCAAAACACTGTGCAGGAACAATACTGACAATTTCTGTTCTCTCAGGCATTTTTTAGGTTGGCTAATTACATTCTCTCTGTCTAAATTTCCCCTGCAGCTTCTGAAGGAGATTATTTCCTTCTTCCTCCCCACACAAACATTTTTGCAGTTTCACCTCATGCTGCTAAATAAGCCAAAATATATTCCTACCTAGAAGAAGATATATTTCAGCTACAATAGAGAAAGGAAATGGAAATCTGTTTGTTTGTTTGTTTCATTGCTTCTTGGAAACGTTTATGATTAAAAAAGAAAATTCTTATTTTCATCAGAAGGAAATTTCTGAAATCCTTCACGTTTTTTTTTTTTCCCTAGGTTTAAAAATAGCCTACCAGTCTGGTTATCACTGAACACATCTGCACTGTATAAAATCCATAATGCATGCAATTCAGAGACCTGGATTTGACATTCCCTCTTCCCTTAGGATTATTTTTCCTGCCAGATCCTTCAGATTCCTTCTATTTTTCTCTACTTTTTATTATTATTTCTATTATGCCTTGAAGTTGTCTTTCCCAAAGATTACAGCACGCTTGGAAAAGCAGTATTTTTAATCTTCCATGCCTTATTAAAAAAACCCAAAAAGTCCTCTAAAAATACTGATCAAATCTAATTTCAGGAACAGATGACGTAATCTCGTAACACAGAGACTTAGATAATCAGTCCATAAAACACTTTGCACTGTTATCTTATACCAGCTGTGACTGGCTACCAGGTGATTTCCAACCTATTTGCATGTATTTCTGTGTGTTTGTTTGCAGGACACATACCATTGATTAAAAAAAAAATTGACAATGAAAAGTCTTTCAGAAAAATCCAAGCTACAAATACTTTGAAATATTCTTTTCAATCTAAAACCTTCTTGTTAGTAGGTTTAGATTATTCTTCTCAGTCTGTAGGGAAACAAATCCACAACATCAACATCCACAAAACACATCTACTCTCACAAATGTATGTTCTCACCTCACAGAGCGCTCTCTCACCCCAGCTTGCTTGTCTAAACAGCAAAAACACAATTTGCTGTGTGCCAGCAGTGCTGGCTGCTTGATGCCAAGTCCCTTTTAAATGCTTTTGCTAGCTGGGAAAATTTTTAAAAATGACAGTCAAATGATGTAGTAGTGATGAACTACAGCTCAGTTCTTTACTTTTGTTTTTTTTTCCTTGGTAAATCTTTGAAGAGAGGAGCAACTAGCCTTTAAGAGTAAAAGAAGTCATGCATTAAAAAAACAGGGCTCTTTTTTTCCTTCTCTCAGTTCCCTGAATGATTGCTCCTTTGCTTTCAAAGGAAAATACCCAAGGTCACTGAGAAGGAAAACAGAACAGACATGCAACTGGGCAAGCAAGGTCTGAAGGGCAGTGATTACCTGTCTCTGGAAAATATGAGGTTTGAAGCTCTATTTGCACTTGCTAAAGGGAGTTACAGAAAAGGTAGGAAGGAAGAAAAGGATCTTCAAGACTTCAGCTGGTCAATTCAAACTAGGCTTATCAGATCAAGATCTGTGATGCCTTCATAGAGCTCTCCTAGTGAAAATGAGTGATGGGATAGGCACTTTCTAAGAGCACAGCTGAAAGAGTGACCAGAAAGAGAATATGTTGAAGAGCATGAATAAAAGGCCTTTGGAGTTAATAACAGTGGGTAGCACTTACAAATACCTCCAGCACCCAGAGTGATGAAAACATTCTCCAGTCACTGTTTGATACTTCACATGAAATCATTTGGGAAGGGGTCTCAATCTCTCTCGTGCATTTGCCTATCACAGGACAGACTACTCTGTCTGTCTGACAGGGAAAGAGGCAGCTACAGCCATGGTGAACCTAATCTACAACTCCTGTACCCACTGTATTCTCACTTACCATGTGACTACAGGAAGCCTCTCACTTCTTTACTCCCCTGCAGTGTGGTGGCAACGAATGACATTCCTGATCCCAGACACTACCAAGGACCAAACTGATTTACAAGTAGTGAGGTCCAGAGAAGGAAGACATGCCCTGTGTAGTTGTGCATCAGATTGTCAGTCTAGTTCAAAGAGAACTTGTTTGGATTGTCAAAGCACCAAAGATAGCCAAAAAGCACACTAAGATAAATACAAATATTCACAGGCTGGAGGGGTAAAAGGGCACTTCCACATATTCATAGAGGGGAAAACCTTACCTTTGCTGTTGTCCACAAATCAGTGAGGTAGAACATTTTGTCTGGATTGAAACACATTAAAAAGAAGACTTGCATATAACGAGTATTCACTGAAGGCCCTTCCTGAGAGCTGGGTACCTGTCTGACCCCCTGTGAAAATCACTTCTCCCTTACACATTCTTCACCATTAAGGCTCTCTCTAGTCATGACCACCCTGTCCCCAGAGAACCCCAGGAAAGAACCCTCATGGAATGAAACTCTGACCAGAAGAAAGAAACATATGGACTAATTTCACTTTTGATTAAATTCAAGTTGGACCACAGCACCCTTCAGTGTGAATGATTTGACAGATTACTGAGTAATATTTTATGACATTTAGGAATGGATTTTTCAAAAGGATGAGACATTTATTTTTCTCTCAGGTTTTGCATTTTATGGAAAGAACAACCCTTCCACTGCTTAGGTATTGAAAGCAGGTAAACTTAGAGAGAGAGTGTTTTGATTTTTATTTTTAAACTATCTCCCTCCCCAACAAAAACAATGCTGTTTTTTACTTTTGATAAATCTGATTCACTTATTCACATTTTTATAACATATTATTGCATCAAGGCTAGGAAATATCTTTTTACTGAAAGATATGGTTTTTTCCATCACAAGTGGTAGAGACTATATATCTCTCACACAATAATAATAATATACAAGAGTATATAGTATAATGTAGTACCTATTCATATAATTCCAAACAGAACATACACACACAGCTTTACTGTAGCTGTAATGTAGATATATTGAATAATATTAACCTTCTTTATAGTGGGAACCTACTTTTTATTATGCACATGAATTGACTATTAATAAAAACTGTTTGCACTTACACAGCACCTCACCCAAAAAAAACCTCTGGGATTTTCTCAGTGAAATATGTTTCTGTTTTACAGAAGTCAAGAGCTACCACTTTCAAGTGCAAAGCTTCAATACAGTTTTTTCAAAGTTATGTGGCAAATTGGAAAGCCAAATCAGGTAAAGAAATAAACACTTAAATTATAGATTATTAAAAATTTTTACATTTGTTAAAGTCACCTCTTCACTGCTTTGGGGAAATAAAACTCCTACAGATATGAATCTAATTCAGTTAACTGGAATACTGACATTTGTTGAGATGCAATGACACAGGTTTTAGTCACATAAGGAAAGCATTCCAAGTTCCTGACAGGCTGTTCTAATCTATATTGAAGTCTGTGCCCCTTTTGGTGGCAGCTGAATTAAGCTGAAGGATGCCCTGGGCTGTGCCAACCTATCATTTGTAGGATACAAGACACACACAGTCCAAGCCTAAGCTTTATTCACATTGGGATCCTACTCACCAACCCATGGGTGTTTTGTCATGGAGGTGCCCTAGCAAAATGTAACTATACACAGATGTGGTTATAACTACATGTCTTTAGGGATAAAGAAAGAAGTTAAACCTTGACTCATACTGACTTAGCTCCACGAGGCTACATTGCTGAATATTCAAACCTGTTACATTGCATCTGTTGTCCAAATGGTGGAAAAACCTGCTAAACTCATACTGCCTGCAGATCCTGCCTGGTTGCAAACACCATCGACACGCTCAAAGAGCCACTTCGTGGCTGACTTTTCTGATCAACATCAACCATTTGGTGATTACCAATCACATGCTATTACCTTAGAATATCCTCACTGAAAGCAAGGGAATCCTGAGGCCCAAAGAAGTGGGGGTTTTTTCTCCCTGAGTTTCCTTTTAGCACAGACTCATCATGTTTCCAAATCTCAGCTTTAGGGTGGGCTTAGATTCACTCTTGAAAGACACTGACTGCAGTGACAGTCATATAAGAGCAGCTGCATGTCACGCAATTTTAGCAGTTCTAACATCACAGAAGCAGGTTGGGCAATGGACAAATGTTGGAATCTGGAACCCTTCCAGAAATTACCTAGCCTTCGACATTTTTTACTTACAACTCTATTAGTGCTTTGCAGCAGGTTTGTTTTTTTTTTTTTCTTTTATACCTACCCCTTGTTTACTACATCTGTAACCACAGCCTCAGTCTGAACAGCTAATGCCATGATCCTAATTACAGGGTAAACAGGTAGGTTGGTACATCTTAAAAATAATACATACAATTCTTTTTACTTGCCTGCTTCTGGGATTGTGGGTCTCTGCTGTGACAAGCATAGCACATGCTGCTAGCTCATTGAGATACACTGTTTGATCATTACCAACCACCAGGAGAGAAAAATGCTTCCATCAATATTATCTGATAGTTTATTTAGAGGATGTAAGCTGCAGTGATACTGCAGGAAGAAAAGTACACCATCAGCTTAGATATGTGATGTCAATGAATAAATAGCATATACCTGCACTCATAGTAAGGTTAAGACTGAAAAGAGACCTTTTGATTACCTAGAATTGGAATTATTAGACATTTGGGTTAAACAAGCCAACTCATGTTTTAGAGTTACTCTTCAGGCTGTCTTCAAAACCAAGAAAATGGTACATACACTCCTAAGACCTTTAAAAAGTCTTAAATGGAAATACTTGTCTCAATACAGCACGAACCCCTGTGCCATCCAGTATCTGCTACCTTCCTCCTAATGCTGCCAATGACAGCTCCTGTCAGAAAGATGTAAAACTTAAGCAAAAACCCAAACTCAGACCAACACAGCTAGACAGGCTTACAGAAGGTGAAGATGATGTTTCTATAATTAAAATGTGATTAAAGCTTCAAGCCAAAGTCAAACATTCTTTAGACCTCAGTAATCTGCACTAGGGACAGCATCACCAGCTGGTCGAGGGAGATGATTGTCCTGCTCAGCTCTGCACTGGAGCAGCCTCACCTCGACTTCTGTGTGCAGTTCTGGGCACCAAAATATAAGAAATTATTAAGCTATTAGAGAGTGTTCAAAGGAGTGCTACAAAGATGGTGAAGAGCCTTGAGGGGAAGCTGTATGAGGAGCAGTTGAGGGCACTTGGTCTGTTCAGCCTGGAGAAGAGGAGACTGAGGGGAGATCTCATTGAAGTTACAACTTCCTTGTGAGGGGAATAGGAGGGGCAAGCACTGATCTCTTCTCTGTGGTGACCAGTGACAGGACATGAAGCTGTGCCAGGGGAAATTTAGGCTGGATATTAGGAAGAGGTTCTTCATCTAAAAGGTGTTTGAGGCACTGGAACAGGCTCCCCAGGGAAGAAGTCAAGCACCAAGCCTGACATAGTTTAAGAAGCTTTTGGATAACACTCTCAGGAACATGGGGATGGTCCTTGGGCATGGTCCTGTGCAGAGCTGGATGTTGGATTTCAATGATCCTCGTAGGTCCCTTCCAACTTGGGACACTGTGTGATTCTATGATAACCTCAATTCAGGTGCTACTGAATTCCATAAATCCTATGATATATTTTGTTTCTGTTATTGTTCATTAGAAAGTGGTTCTTGGACCTTTTTTTCCCTCCTCCACTATCATCTTCAATGGTTGTCTTCAGCTATGAAGGAAACTTCTAGCAAGCAAAAAGACCGAACCAAATTCTACCTCTTAGGAAAGGTAGAAATTCTACCTCTTCTCAGGAAAGCCTCAATACTTCAGTTTTAATTTACGTTGGCTATAATGAATGAAGGATGGGTTTATCCCCCATATGAAAGACAAAAATTAACTGGTGTTAATTGTTGGTTTGTACCTGTAGATTTCTGATGTTAAAGCACATAATGGCACAGATGTAAACTGCCTCTTTATCACACAAACCCAGTTGCCTCCTTCTGCCCTCAAGTGATAGAAACTTAGGAGGCAACCTACCAGGTATGAATGCAAAGTCATACTCTTATTTATGTCTCCTGATGGCAAGGGGGAAAAAAACAAACCAAAAAAAACCCCCTACATAAAGAGGTTTGAGTTTATTCTAGGGAAATTTCAATTCCTTCTTAAAAGACTTTTTATTTTTACTTTCCCCTAATGTATGAAATAGTATCTAGCAGAGTTTGACAAATCTATTCCTGCAGTTAATAAAGACTCCAGCTAAGAAAGTTTTATTTTTCCAGATTTCTTAAACACAAAAATCAATCTTGACCCTGATTCACATCTAAAATAACCCTTTCAGAACTCGCAAAAGCAAACAAGCAAACAAAAAGAACATTAAAGTCCAGCACGGTACAAAGGATTGTCAGAATTTCGAACTATTGGTAGCCCTGTTCTAGGGATGATACTGTAAAAGTGGTTCTCTGAATTTGTAGAAAGATGGAACTAAAGGTGAAACCAAAATGTACATGCAACTCCTTCCTAGGACCCAGGATCCTCCTTGGACCAGAAAAGAAAGGTTATATCTCCTGTTACTTCTCAACAGTAAAGGTACTCAGTGGCTGTTCACAGGTTTGGCTCATTTAAATCCTATCTAGTGGGAGCAAAAAAGGCCATTTTCAAGTCACTGTGAGGAAGGAAATTTAATCTTTCATCAAATTCTACTAAAGGAAGAATATGGGTGCAGGAAAAGCATTGTTCATAATTCCAGTTATTCCAGATATCACATAGAGTTTTGAACATTTAAAAAAAATAATTCTTGGTCTTACCCATACACATTTCTAGAACAACTTGTGACTTATATAAGTCACCAAGTGTAAAGTCATTTGGTACCAGCTGGTAAATTAACATCTTGATAATTATTTTACTTAGACAAGAAGGTATGGAAATCATGCTGCACAAAAATGTCCAAGTATGATCCTCTAACTTATTAGAATATTAAAAGACTTTAGCAAAATGAGTGAATAAGCAACCAAACCAGACTGCTTTATAACAAAAACAAAAAGGAAGAGGAATCAGAATTTGCTCTGTACTTATTAGACAAGGAGATATTAACAGGTATTACACTGGCTTATACACTACATGGCCATTTTCTAAGCAAGTCAAATTCTTTTGCAATTAGGTTTATGCAATCCGATAGACTAGATTTTTTAGAATTCGTCATTGCAATGATTTAGAAACATCTGGCCAACTTAGCAATGTCTGTTTAATAGCTAGCTATCTATACCATAAGACTATGTACTATGCTAGACTAAAAACTGAATTGTTTTCTGTGATAACACTTTTTTCCTTTAGAATAGTTGAGGGTTTGGCAATAGGTTGAACAAAGAAAGTTTTCATACAACCTCAAAGATCCTAAACAAGAAGAGATAACAAAAGGCAGACAACTTGAACTCTTTTTTTAAAATCATGATTTTTCAGAAAAAAACATATTCTGGCAGATGTCTGAGCAGCTCTCCAAACAAATATGTTCAATAGTGAAAAACCCCTCCACACTCAATCAGCAATCATCTCTACTCTCACAAATTCCAGCTGAAAAAGGAAACAAGTTGGTGGAAAGAACTAATAAGCACAAAAGTATAATTTTACAGCAAGAGTCTTAACCACAATGTGCAGCTTTGCTACTAGCAATGTAGTATTTACAGTCTTTGGTTCCAGTGGATTGTAATACAAAGGACAGGTCTTGAGGGTCAAGAGACTTGTCAAGTACAGCTCTTCCTCCCCTCAACTTCCAAAGCACTGTAGTTAAGTATTAGCAAGCCCACAGCATATTTGTTCCTTCAGTTGCTGGCAAATCTTTTCTGTGAATAATTGGGGCACATTAGCTGAAGGAAGAAAACAAAAAGAGGAAGTAAGCCAGTCATGTCATCATGCGACCCATATGTATTCTTTCCCTTGGATTTTTCTTATGCTCCTGATGACAAGAGAAAGAGAGATTAAATTAAAAGTCTCATTAAAATGATGTTGTTGTCCTCAAGGTGTATACATATATGTTTTGGAATTGTCACTCTTGTTATCTTTAGCAAAGTTTCAGTAATAAAGGAAAGGAGAGGAAAACCCAACAAGTTCTACCAGGCAAAGAGCCAGGGCTCCAATTACAGCAAGCACTATGGGAATAAAAGTAATAGATTGTAATTGGTGCCCAAGGGGGAAGGTCAGCCTCTTTGGAACAATGGGGTCTTTGGTGGTAATTGAGTGAATGCTCCTATGAGAGCTTGCAAATGTCAGAAACACACTTGGAAACAGCAGCAAAAGGAAAGGTTTGGCATCCCAGAACACATGGAAGAGTTTTGCTGGTAGAGGTATTACAGAAAGGAAACAGTGAAACACTGTAATATTTTTTATATGATTTGGAAGATAGCTCTTGGCTCCAAGGTTTGAAATGTCAGACATAGTTTCAAAAGGTATTAGAGAAATTTATTTATTTATTTTCAAGATTAAAAAGAAATACTGCAGTGCACACTGGTGTTAGACACACAGGGGTCTGGGGCACAAAAGCAGAATCATGAAAGTGATTAAGAATGTAATTTAAGTACCATTATTGTGTTCCACTGTTTTCATTAAGAATTTATCTTGGCAAATCTCTAAAAAATTTAAAAGGAAACATTTCAAAACAAAATGGTTTTATCTTTTCACCCCCAAACATTGCTATTTTAACATCAATCTATTCAAGACAGAAAAAAATGACCCCATCAGTAAAAAAACCTAATGTTTTGAATAGGAGTAAGTGCTTTCAACCAATATGAATTTTTTTCTCTAAATAACAAAATCCATTATTCATAATATTCTATATGCAATAGAAAACTCTGCAAATTTGATCCTTTCTTGTCAAATAATGTGTTGATTTAAGTGTTTCATTTCTTTTGAAACTATTTCCCCACCTCCAGTTTTCAAACTGCACTATCAGTTTAAGAAAAAGCAACAAAAGTGTGTTGGTTCACAAATTTATGGTAACTGTTGGCTATACTCAGAATTTACTATTAAGTATTTCTCATCAAATCTTCACATGGTCTTCTTAGCAAACATACACAGAAACACTGTGAAGGTACGAGTGTGCCCTGAACATTCACCATGGTCTGATTACCCTCTGCTACCGATGAAAAACAGACCACTACTCTAGGGCTTGATCCGTTATATCAGAATACATAGCTAGAACTCCTCTGGTAGTTCTTTTTGAACATATTTTGGTCTAGTTGGTTAATGCTAATCTCTCTACATCACCCTTAGCAATGTCTCCAATGATTGCCATCATCAGTGCTATGCTACCTCAACAGCTTCCATTTCTTTGTTCTCACTTATGCCTAAAACATTTCCCTTTACAGAAATACTGGCAATATTTCTGAACAACGTAGAAGAGATTCCTCCACAGAAACACTGAGTTTGTGCACATTTGTGGGAGACTCGTGCCAATCTGAAAGCCACATCATGGCAAACAGAAGGATAATTCTTTGTGTTCCTACCCACAGTCTCTCTATGCCATTACTCTCAAAGCTGTGGTAAGCATTGTATTTTCCTTGCTCCCCAAGTTATATGACCTTTCTAAATGTTCTATTACATCTTTTGATTCCCATCTCTCCAACTCTTCCTCATTAGTAAGTAAAAAAGGAATTAGAAAAGATACACATTACAATGCCTTATTTTCAGTAAGTTTTGACCCCTGAATTATCTGTTTTGTGTTAACCTTGAGTCTTTTTTTTTTATTTATTCTTCTGGCTATGGGAAATCTCTCTCTGTTCCTGCAAAAGAAACCCAAGCCTTTTATTTAGTAGCACTAAAAGGAAAAGGTCCTTTATGGCTTTTGCAATACCTTTTTCATACCAGACACTGAATGATTTCCATTTTCTCCAAGAAGCCTGGTTGCTTCCTCAAGGACCTCTTCCTTTCAATATGATATATGAGTCATCACTTGTTGGTCTCTAATTCTCATGCTATTTGCATACAAGTCAAATTCTACATTTTCTTAGCAGTAGACAACTTTATAATTGCACTCATTAATCTTTGCCATCACTCCCCTCTCTGCATTTACTAGCACTTATCAATCAGAAGTTTCATAATGAAGAATATTTTTCTTGTTTATTTTCTTCACTTTTTTCTGCTTGTACTCCAAGTACAGCTAGACAAAAGGCAAAACACTCAAGCATCCTGTCATTTAGTCATTCATTTCTTCATAACAACATATCTAAACTACAGGAGTGAGCAGTTGCAATCTGCTGATAAACATACCCTACAGATTACACTATCTGCCAATTAACAGATACTACTTTTTTGCAAGCCTAGCAAGGGATGGTTGAGCTCAGACCTTCTGTGGTCAATACTCATACCACATTCATTATTTTTTACATGATCAATGCACAAGAGAACAGCCATCATATTATTATGTCACAGTATCCCTTTAAGGTGAACTTCTGAAGTTGTATAGTATGAAGACAATTTCCACACTTCATGACCAAAGAAGTATGTTCCTACCACAACACAGCAGCAAAAGGATATAAAAGTGAGATTTTAGTTATGTATCTTCAATAGCTCAAAATCCAGAAGGTACCTGAAGGGAATCCTGCTGCACGTGTTTTTAGCCCAACTTTATGGGACATTCAACAAACTCATTTTCAACTTGCTTGGGTCTATTTTTCAGAGGGAAAAAATCAATATTATGGCAAGTGGCTTTCTTCCTGGTTTAAACAGCCTGTCTTACTTATTGAAATGCATGGAGCTACAAGTTTGACAATAAGACAGGTTTGCTCTGTAATTAGACACATTCTTGCACTACCATCAATCTCAGCTGCCTGTATTTGGTCTGCAACTAAAAACATATCACTCCTCTGCTCTCTAAACTTCTGGCATATATCCTCCCTATCCAGAAGGTATTTCATCTGTTCCAGAATATTGGTAAATCATGGAGGAATTAAAAAGGGATAAAAAATTGAAGGAAATTCAACAAGAGATTACCTTGCATGAATTTTAACTGTTCAGTTTGTAGAAAACAGGGGACAGTCAGAATGGAAGGAATATCTTAAAAACCCTCCTCAGCCTGGGTGAATCTTAGCTCTAAAGCTGAATTCCATGGCTTATACCTCCCTATCATTAGTTTCAACACTCAGTGTGCCCTTGGAGACTTCTGTGAGATACAATGGCATATTGTAGTGGTACTTTGAGTGGGAAAATGTCAAAACTGCCACTATTTTTGATAGGCTTACAAGAGCAGAAGTGGAAGAAATGGCTTTTGATTTCACTTCATCCAAGAAGAGATAGGGAAGTAGAATAATGGCAAGGGCTTTGTGTGTAAATGGCTATTGTGAGAGCTGTCATATACTGTAGCCATGAATCAGAAAGTTTGGTAGCAAATACTGGTAGACACTTCAAAAGCAAAAATATTCACTTTGAAAGATGAGGCTCTGCCTTCCCTTTGTTAACATGGACCAAATACTTGCTAATTATTGGTTTTCCCATGAACCCAATATGAAAGACTAACAATAGAGCACTACCTTTACGATCACTCCAGTTTACATGTCTTCATGGACTTCAGAGAAACTACTGTACTGCAGCTCTGCTAGATCATATCCAACAGATGTGAAGAACAATCTACCTTTCTAAACTAATGAAAAATTTTTGCTTTATTCTTGTTTTCATATGAGATGGGAGGCAGTCTTCTGAAATGGAAATCAAGTCTACATTTGTTTATCTGGTTCACAGGTAGGTACCCTTGAACCTAAAGATATTACAAGTAAAAGTGAAAACTGTAATTGCATTAACCCAAGGACATCCCAACATTATCAGATTTTCCAGTTACCACCACGAGAGGCTTGTAATAGCAGTTGACTTAATCCATCATTACTGTTGAAATGCAGAAAATTAAAGATTCTTAATTGGCAGTGTGAGATGTCTCTCCTCCCACAGGTCATGAACTCTTTACATGTGTATAGTGTTATCAGAAGTCCATTGAATCACTCCTGCAATCCAAAATAATTCTCTTGTAGGTTCAAGATTTCAACTCTTTTCTGATGAGGAGAAATTTTAAGCTAAAACTGCTCAACAAAACAGATTTAGACTGCCATATTTAGAGAAAAGAAAGAAATGTTCTCCCACTGGAAGACCACTGGATCAAAGGCATATGTAGTACGAACTAACACAAACTGCCTATTAGATCACCAAAAACAGCAGATAAATCCCATACCACATTCAACTCCCTCCCTCCAAAACACTGTCTCTGAAGTAAATAGGGGGCTATAAGTAACCATCACTTGTGTTCATAGCTTAGGAGACAAACAAATCTTGGGGATTCTTCATGTACGCTATAGAACAAAGTTTAATCCAAGCAGAAGTTTTTATTTGATCAAATTTTTGGTTTGATCTGCAAAATACTGCAGTACAAGGTGGTTCCTCTCTTTTGTATGAGAAGACTTTCATTAATCATCTACTACAACATTAAAAAAAACCACAACAAAAAAAACCCCACAAAAAACCCAAACAAACCAAAATAAAAAAACACAACAAAAAGAAAACCAAACTAAACAAAAAACAAACAAACAAACCCCCCCTCAAAAAGAAAAAAAAAAAAAAAAAACACAAAAAACCCCCACAGCCATAGAACCCCAAACAATTCCAATCATTCACATCTGTGAGACAATACCTTCTTGGTCTCTTAGGACTGTCTCTTTAAAGGTTGCACTCACAGCCTGCAGCTAATAAGGGCCTTTCCTTCCAAAAGAAAAGAGAGAGTAAGAAAATAATTGATTTTATCTTAGCCAGAGTGGACTGCAATCACATATTGGGTTATTGGCATGATGGATAGACCTGGGTTTCCCATTGTGCCTAATTTGCTAAGGATTGCCATCCCTTGACCACCAAAGGATCTCACTCTAGAGTGAGGCATGCTTAGAGCTCTGCTGAGCTCTAAGCTCTCCAATACAAACAGATAGCCTTCACACTACAATTTACAGAGGCCTACAAGGAGGACACCACTGGAAATAACTGTTTTTCCTTGACTGAAAAAATTAAGACCTGCCATCACATCAGAGTTCTGAAAGCTTCCATGATGAGACAGGTCAGAGAGAGGATACTTACAAGTGTTCCTAATGTGATTTTAGCAGCTGAGGGTAGCAGACTGTAGAGAAAGAGCAACGTTAGGTAGAACTGTTCATCTCTACAGACATTTGCCCTAACTCAGAAGAGCAGGTGCAAAGGCAAGTGTAAAGCACAGAGTTCTGGGTCTTACCCTTGAAACAAATGGGCAGTTTATGTTCTAAAACCAGGAGTACCTTAAAGCAAATCAACTCGTCTAATACCAAAGGATAGAAAGTAGCACTCAATCATTTCTATTTCAGCTAATAAGGGTAAATCTTCTACAGTCTTGACTAACAGAAACATCTGCCAACTATTCCATGCACCACCCCCCCCCTCCCAATGCTAGAAAGAACAGAAGGTTAGGCTGTCATTCCCTTCATTTCCTTTAATTTAAAACTCATTAATAAACTTTAAGTAGTTGGGGATCTAGCCAGCACTGAAACCCATGCAATTATATTTACAATAAATATCTTCTATCTTGGAGCTACACACACAACAGGACAGTGCTTAAAACACTGTGATAAAGGTGCTAAACTCAAGTACTAAAAATAAAGGAAGAGGAAGTAGTCCATTCATCTTTAAGGGGGGAGGGGGGAGAGAAGAGGACACTGTACTGCACAGCAATTAAAATCTGAACCATTGCAAGAATAAAGGGAAAAATCAAGGCAAGCTTGAAGAAAGGAAGAGAGAAAATAAAACAAACACAAAAAAACATACCACAAAAATTCAAACCCACAGGAAATATCTGATGTACTAGTCCTATTAATAGCATAAAAGTTACTGGCAGATACTATCACTCAGCATTTTATTAATTAACTGAAGATACACAGATATAAGGGGCTTGAAAGTACAAAGAACGAATGGGCTGCACAAACTGGCTCTCTGCAAAGAACGCAGTGTGCTTCCTACAAGGATACACTGTCTAAATTAGGCAGCAGCACTTTCTGAGTCAAACAAAATCTCTAGTTAAACAAATTGTAGCGTCCCCACCACCACTCATTCACTTTTTATGTGTGTATGTCTATGATTTTCCATGAAATTGGTAAAAACAACCTATCTGAAAGGCTTTTACAAAGAAAGACTGTAAAACTTAGTGCATGTGAGCTCCTAGGAAAATGACACACTTCTGTGAAAATGGATTTTCAAGATATCTACTTGGATTTCTGTTTTGGTTTAGTTTTTAACCCATCAGCATTATGCCCAAACAGTATTTCTTCACGCAGAAGCATGCAAATAATTTTCTTTCCCTTCACAAAAGGCTCTATGAACTTAACAAATAAACCAATGTTGACATACCTAAGCCTAGGGATTTATTGCACATTGGGGATTCTCTCTTCTGGAGACTTGTTGACAAATACTCAGACAGGCTCTGTGTCTTTGGCAAGATCCATGTGTAACATTTTTTTGCCTGATCTGTGCCATCAGTCATGACCAGGTAGCACAGTAATTCAGTGTAAGGAGAGAATACTAAAAAACTGTTTCCACATCTCATTGCCACTTATACATTGCTATGTTAGTCACCATTTTCTATCATTTCCTTCAGAAAATACTGCAATTCAGAAAAATACCAAGCAACAGCAATATATCTTCAATTTGAGTTGTAAATAATGGTTGACTTTGTTCTGATTTGCTTTTCAAAGCACCCTTTTGCAACATGACATTGCCTACAATGTCTGGTTAAAGGATTTAAATTTGTTCAATAAAGAAACAAGAATTGGCAGTCAGAAGCTTTTAGAAATAAATTGGCATTCATGGGCTGTGGGAAGCTCTGCAAATACTCGGTATTTATAGACACTTTTTTTTCCCCCTAGATGTAGAAGAGGAAAGAAATTATAACAAACAATATATTTAACACATGTTGTCATTTGTTATTTTCCAAAATGTGAAAATAATCAGAAATTCATTAACAAAACTATTAATTATTTTAATAAATCCAATTACATGCATTCTACAGTTCACTGTTCCTACTGCTCTTCTTTGCAAAGCACAGACAAAACATACATACATGATACACTTGTTTTTTTCATTAGAAGCAATCACTCTTGAGTCAGCTAAGTTCAAAATTTACCTTCTTTTTCAACGGAATTATTCCTAAAAGTTAAACACTAAAAGAATTTCTTTTTTTCCAAAATAAGGAAGCTTCAGCAAGTTAAGTACATGCTGACCCCACTTAAGGATCACTGCTGTAGCAAGGTCTCATATCCAATAACTTCAAGAAAAAAAATGCACCATTTCTTATCCACTACAGAAGAAGCCTTTTCTCTCTGCTAAGGAATGCCTTGTGGAACAAATGACATCAAAGGCCGCAGGTGTAGTCAGAAAAATCAGCACATATAACACATATTTAAGGAACATACAATTAGCATTTCCCAGTATTAACTGCAGCAGTGTATAAACCCTTCACATGAAGAGCTGAGTGTTATAAAATTCACGGAGTTTAGAATAGTTGAGCTCCACATTTTAAAAAAATTTCTGCAGCTACCCACCCAGCCTACATTAGTGAAACAAGATGCAACTTTCAGTGACCAAAGTTTCTGAAACTGTTACCAAAATTTCAGGGGAGAAGAGGGAATCGGGTCTCAGGATCCACAGATTTTTATTGAAAATGTTTTTGGTGGCAAAATTTGTAAATATGTTTCCTTCAGCTTTTCATTCCACAGTGGGTATAATAAAAACCTTGAGGTTTAATATAGAAGTGTTTTTCAGTGTGGAAACATAATGTAGCTCTACACTCTCTTCCCAGTACCCTCTTAACCTGGGGGACTAGCTAAGTGCCTAAAGTGAAATGTTTGTTGAAGGAATGACCTGATGCTCTACAGAAATAGATAGCATAAACCAGGCCTCGAAAAGTTTCCCTGCAAGACTAAGTCAGCTCCTGCTGAAAGAAGTTTTGAAAAATTCAATCTTGGACCATTACATAGGTCCTCTCATCCCAGGTGTTGCAGCTTTCCTCTGGCACTGTCCCATATTGATTATAGGCCAACTTTAGTGCAGTCTACTGCCAGAACAGATAGTTCCACAATTCCACCTGAAAGCTTTTTTCTTTCATCTATTTAGGTTTTGAGCTGGAAAGGGATTTGTTTTCAGGCAGATCAGTCCTCGATCCAGCTCACCAGATGGCAACATAAAAAAAAGGTGGCTGTGCAAGGAAGGGAACGGGAAGGTGCAGCCAGACATGATGAAGGCTTTTCAGGGCCAGGCAGTTGGCTTAACAAGCTTGCAAAACCCTTTGTTTCTTCTTAGCCTTCTCTGCAGCACCATAGCTAAAGGATCCTACAAATGTTTCCCAATTGAAACCCTTAGTTCTAGAGAACAGTATTATCACTCTCCAACAAATATCAGGCATGATTTTAGAGAGAGAGAGAGAGAAAGAGAGACATAATCCTCCACACCACAGTTTCTGTTTCAGGAGACCACCTTTCAAACCTCAGAGCTGAAGGACATTTAAGTGATCTGATAATTTCATTCTTTAGCTTCTAGAGGAGAGCTTCATCTTCATCAGGGGTCAGATGAAATGAGATGACATCTCTTCACTAATTTGGAACCATTTAATAGCAATTTAATCTGCTAAGCATTGTCCTCTTATGGAGGACAGCTCCCTCTTCCTTTCACAGTCTCAAACCATGCACAAGGACTGAAACCAAAGAATAGAAAACTACTCTAGCCATGTTCATATTCCCTCTGGAAATGAGCTGGCATAGGGCCTTCCACACACTGCATATGCACTGTAGCCTCCTAGCTGGTAAGTCAAGGGGACAAGGGTGCCAGCACTGCCATTTATTTAATCACATTTTTATTTTATTTTCATTCTTTCTTTTCTTTTTTTTTTTTTTGAACCAATGTATGAGCAGATCTGAAATTAATTTACTAATAATTTCAGGATGACTTAAATACTTTTTAGTTTCCACACCAAAACACCAATAAGTAATAATTGCCTATTACACAGCATATGTGAGTACAAGTCGTCATTATCATTATGAACTGTCCTTCGTCTCTTCCTAGTACCTCCAAATTACAAAAATTTTGTCAAAAATGTATCTTAAAGTAAGGCATCCAGATTCCTTTTATTAATATGTCAGTGTTATAAATTCTTAGTAAATTGTTATTCAGTAGGGTGTCTGGATGATTAAAACCTTCTGGGCTTCGGAAGGCATTTTCTCTGCAGGAATTTGTCAAATCCTGTTCAGTTCACTATTGGGAGCACTTAAAAGACAAATAATATTACATAAAATCTGGCCACTGTAGATGCATTTCTGCCATTTTAATGAGTCTCTCTCCCTTTCAGACAACAAAATCATCACCTTCCAGAAGGTAAGGAAACAATTAAATGCCTATTTAATAGTCACCTTTTCCTGAAGTATTTTCCCTAAAATATACTGGTAGTTAGCACAGGTGGTATAATTTCGTTTATATCTTGATAAAGCTACACAAGTTTTCAAGGCAAGACAGACAGAGAGAGATTCCTGCCATTTAAATACTACCAGATACTGAGGAAATTGGAAGAGATCTCCAGGACAGAAATAGCATCATTAAGCCAAAATAAGCCAACCACATTATCACCTACCTTACGTTTGTTTGTTGGGCAAACGTACAAGTAGCTCAAAATAGTCTTCAGACCAACTTTATCATTCAGTTTCTCATATGTTGTCCCATAATCTGTTGACCTACAATTCAAAAGAGATTTTTATAAGTACAAACACTTAATCACAAAACCACAAGTCACTTGGCAGCTTTTCAATATAAGTCATGCTTTAAATAGCAGAATGGCTCTCTAGAGCTTTTTCAATGATTCATGTAGTATATAATGATACTTAATTATATACACATAGCATCATGTGAGTGTTTATAATTTGCATTTAAATTAGATTAGGAAAAATTAAAGCAGTATCTTCCCAAAGCATTTTAAAATAAACATGTGCAATAAGAAATGCTAAATTTTGCATATAGAAGATTATAATGATTGTCAGAAATGCCAAATAGCAGACAGCAAGAGACTAAGGTTATCAATTCATCTTATACTCCAAGCTTAGACTAATTTTGTTAAGACGTTTTTACTGTATTCCAAAGTAGCTGCTCCACCTCATTGTTCAGTGAAATTACAATTCTGTTTTCTGCAAAAATCATCAATGTCCTTTTGAAAACCTAACTACATGAACATTACATCTACAATTTATACGTTGTTTGTCTTGTTGTGGGAGGTTTTTTCACACTGACTAGCAGAGAGCATGAACACATGCTTTATTCTTCCTTTAAAAGCCACCACCGTTCAGTAGAGAAAATACAATATTTCTGGTATGAGGATTTCCCATAAAGACAGTGACTACATGGCTTGGGGAGGAACAAAAGACATGAACAAGCAAGACTGTGCAGAGTTCCTACAACATGTACTCTTAACATGTGACTGGAACCTGGAACAATCATCAGCAGAGGTTTTGTTCGTTATGCAGCTCATGCTTGTCTGAATTCTGCCCCTGCATCCTGGGGATTTAGATAATCAGTCCAAACCAGTACAGTTGGTACTCTCTACTGGATTGAACTGTATCCATAAATGGCAGAAAAAAGACATGTATCTGGGTAGCAGAGACTTTTAAAAGCACAACATTCCCTTATCTCATCTGTAACATGTACAAATGGCTCCATATGGAACTTCACTTGCAAGCAGTTACATCCTTTGTGCTAAGCACTCCAAAACCACACATTCTAAAGTAGATTCTTGGCACCCATTATTTGCAAGTTCTTTTCTATCTGGCCAACAATTGTTAAATTTACAAAGGTATTTAAGACACTTAATGGGGTTTTTTTGTGGGTTTTTGGGTTCGTTTGAATATGGAGGATGTTAAGTTTCTGCATCAGGTTCCACATCTACATTCATACCACAGCTTCTGGAATTTCAGATTTTGCAATCACTACATGAATAAAACAAGAAAGCAGCAGCTTGGGGTTTTATCCATTAAAGATGAATTGCACTAAAATGCAGATTTGCATTAAAATTGAGTCTTTCTATTCAGCAACTTTATGGAAGCCTTTGCACATATCTGCCTGCTCATATAACAACTGACATATGATTTGCATCCATAGATTTCTCCTTTCCCCCCAATAAACACATGTATATGTGTGTGCATATATGACCTTTGGTGTTTGGAGCATTAACGTCAAATTCTCACCTGATGATTGATCTTTCCCTTTATAAGGTCATCTCTCTCAGAGCAGATATAAACTGAGTTTTTCCTCAGTGGACTGAGCAGTAGGATACTGTTATGATCGTTGCTGTTACCAAATATTTCAGAGATGCTCCAGCACTGAGGCGAAGGGATCCACAGCAGGATGCTGAACACAGTCTTGCCAAGGACTGCTGCTTCACTTTGTTGTCTTGTCCCACCTCACCACCCAGTCTTCTCAGAAATTAGTATTTCTGTTACTGCCTGCCTAAAACCCCAAACCTACCCTTTCTGCGAAGTTTGAGCTGATAAAGACATGTAAAGACTGTAAGGACTAAATCTGACCTCCGGAGTTAGGAAAAATACAATAATGAAATAATACAGCTCTTTTTTATACCAGTGACAGTGAATTCAAAATGGGATCTTTCGAAAGGGGATGGGAGCAAAGAAAATCTGAGACATAAAACTTGCTTTGAAGTTGTTCAAGAAAAGCAGCCAGTACCCCTGCCAAAGCACAGGCAAACTGATGTCAACAGCAAATGGTAATCTTAGTCAGAATTGCCAGCCACTTCTTTCTTCAAATCTCTAGGCAATTATTTTGCATTCATAGCTTTATTTACAGGTAACACTATATACAGATGAAGCAAATGCTTTTGTCAACATCTATAAAAGAAACTGAAAGATTGGAAAGCTTAGAAAAACACTATTTTTTGCAGAAGAACAAATTCACAAGCAATCAAAGGAGCTACTATTAGATCTTACTCTCATTATGAAGTTCCAAACTGACAAATAGCCAGTCCTTCTACCTCCCTAGTTACCAGTTGTTTCTCTTGCACCACTTTACAGTTACCCTTTATTTTAACAGGGAGGTAAATGCTACATATACAACAGTAGATAGGAAGCCAGAAGTGCTTTAACACAAAGAAATGGTAATAGATACACACACAGAGCAGTGGAACAGAAAAAATTGTATCAAATGAAACACTGCATATATGTGAAGTCTCTGTCGGGATCTAACCCAGGAGTATCACCAACCTGCATTCATCTTACTCCTATTATACACATATGTATACAAGTAGGAATTGATTAGCAGCCTAGATAATGAGCTTTTTGTTTGTCTTATTAAATGGGTGTATAAAGCAGCATGAGAATCCTAACCTATGCAAACATATCAGCTGTTTGACAATCCAGGAAGCCAGTCTAACCGGGAAGGGCTGCAAAAGACATATGGACCTCAGCAGGGTGTAGGCACTAATGACAGTGCAGGATCAACAAATTCAATCCCAGTCATCTGAAGGGGAATGGATAGGTACCAAACAACATCTCCCACACCTGTTGTGGAAGGCAATGCTTCTGTGAAGCTCTGCAAAGAGAACTCAGCTTTAGTCCATCTCTGTAATGCGAGTGGAGCAAGCAAATGCTTGTCTAAATCATGGGAAAGGATTAAACCCAGGACCTGTGGAGCTGGAAACACTATCTTTGATCCATCTGCTGAATAGCCACAGTTACTGAAATAGATATATGTAAATGGTGAACAGTAAGCCCTATTTTATTGTCTCTAGTGTGGACATGTGTGATGCAATGGTTTCCCAAATTGTGTGGGGGAGTATGTTCAGATCTGTGTTAAGAGATTGCAGATGTTACTGAAATGCAGATGACAGTAGAAGAATAATATTCAGGAAAAAAAAGTATTTAGCTCAGTTCTGAACTTCACACCTGTCCCACCATATTAGTTGTAATTGCTTCCATTAAATCCCAGATTTTATCAGCAGCTGTTTAAAATCCGACTCCCTACTTTTTCAGTAAAGCAGAATGATTTCTGCAAACACCCAAGCAGATAAACATTTTCATTATTACTAGCTCATTTCACAGTATAAAAAAATACCCCAATTCTGGGATTGAAACTCTGACTTTCCCAGTAATAAACTAAAACAAAACTAGAAACAGATAGGGTAATTTATATTTTGCAAACTATTCGCAAGAAAGCTGACATTTAAATAACTTTATTATTATTCATTGACAGGGTTTTTCCCTCTCCTCCCGTCAGGGTAAATGACATTTCTATTACAGTATTATAATAAACTCCTACACATTTTAAATAAAGTCACTGAATTTCATTAGTCCACCTACTGTCATGAATATATCTCAATCCATTTCTACCAATATTTCACAATTATAACAGGCAATCTGAATCAACCAGTAACATGAACCCTATGCTTCTCGAGAAGCATAGACTACCATTCAGAGAACTGTCAGTTTGAATATATAGATTAAATAAATTCCCTAGCAAGTTGCTGTTTACTCTCCTTTGTTACAAATTTAAGGTTACCTGTACTTATTTTACATAAGCTGGTGAAGATTTGAAGAATCAAACAATCGATCATGTGGTCAAGGAGGGTTTTTTTTCCATCAAGATCTTTCTGGAACACTCCATGAGAAAAAAAGAAAAATATTACTTGCAGATCTTAAGCTGTCTCATGCCTCCTGCCTATTACAGTACAGCTTTCCTTCCCTGTTAACAGACTAAGTTTCTTGTTATAACACACATCATTAAGAAGCAATCACTTTAATTGGCACCACTTACTTTTTTTTTTTTTTCCTTTTCCCACCCATTACGTCTGGTTTTCACATATTAACTCGACTGCTTCTCTCACCTCCACTATGAGAACACTGCCTATGTTTCATGTCCTTACCCTCTATCCTCCACAGTTTAGTTTGTTGTTCTAACCATGGTCCAAGTGGCAGCTGGCCCTGGGAGGCAGGACCAGAAACACCTGTAATGTGGTTAGGGAGCAGCAGAGCAGGGCAGCCTGTCATGACCAGGAGCAGTGTGAAGAGATGAGCTCTAGCCTGTTTCTCCTGCACAGGAATTCACCTCTGGCAGAAGTCAAGTATTTTAAGTAAGGAACAGCAATGACTATTAAATCATTATTTTCCAACCTCCCACATAACTAAGTTTGCCATCTGGTTTGGCTCCGAAGGTACAGAAGATGTGATGTAGGGTGAGATGTGAGGTTTGCTGAAGCCATAGTGGTTGGGTTGTATGTGCTTAGTGCAGCCCCAGATCATAATAGGAGTGTGGATGGCTAAGGAATGGTGACCTGTGCCTACAGCTTGTGTAAGAGGTTTAGTCGTGTGGCTACAGATTTTGGAAGGCCCTTTACTAAATATGTGCAAAGGGATGGATGGTCCTTATTTTGTATGTGATAGAGACAGAGGGACAGGTATTCTCTGTTTATGTATGTTGGTAACCTGAGTTACTAAATCTCAACTGAAACAGCAGAGAAGGCAAGTTAGCCGAGTTGAGCACAAGATTTGCCAGTTGCTACTGTATTAATCTCTACATGAGCAGATTTTTGGAAAGAAGCCTTTCAGACTGCAGAAGGCAGAGCTATGGAGCCGCAGTCTGCACTAACAAAGGGCTTTCAATTGAACAAGTTTTTAAATAAAGGAATAATTAAGACATTAAAAATAATCTTTTATGTCTGAATGTGAAAAATACTGGAGTTGGTAATTCTGAGGAGTATTTATATTCTCATGTGCAGTGTTTTACGCCTGTTTGTAAACTGCTGTAGAGCTGTTGACTTTTGCTTTTTCTTTTTTCTAGGGATCCTTCTAGGTTGAGGTGCTATTCCCTTAAAATGAAACTCTTTACTTTGGTTTCATAGCCAGGTACTAAAGTTTCCCATTGATTTTTACCATGCCACCGTGTTTCACAACAGCTAGTAATGTCAAAGTCTTCTTCAACAGCTAACCATTTATGTTCACATGTTCTTCCTATTAAGCCTTTCACTAGGCCTTGACAGATATCACTTTTGGTCTGATGCCTGTTTTGATTTAACTCCTTCATGTGTAACCCTGCTATTTTTATCAGAAAGTAATAATGATCCTGATCTCAGTTTCTCTCTCAGAGAGATTTTTTTTTTAATTCCATTCCTTATTTTCTTAGAAAGTTACTTTTGCTTTGCAAATTACCTTGCCGCACCTGGATACTTTTCAGCACTGTCTGTCTTTCTAACTCATTGTACAAATAATTCTCCAAGGTTTTGCCTATTTCTAATGGGATCTGTTTGCCTAGCTCATAGAGACTGATACATTTTGAATAGTTTTAGAACTCCACATTGAAGAACAATTGTAAGATGTAAACACAGTGAATCCTGTGGCCTTGGACAGAATTTCCATGTAGCAGAGGCAGACCTTGCCCTCATTGGTTTCTCTCCTGAGGTCACACTCTGAATGGCTATCAGTCCCCCTCCCCAACACACAGTTTTATATTTGTTCTTTAGAAAACAGGATACAGGACTTTTATTTAAAACTCCTGTAGCCCACTGAGCAGCCCAGGCCTTTCAATACTGAACTGATTCATGTCCCTGACACTGCCTCTGCCAAAGGCCTTTTTGCAGTTTGGGACCAACTCTACTGCATCTTTAAGCCTTCCCTGGACTCCTCTTCCTCACTTTATTAATGAATTTGGCTGATGCTTAACTATAGTTCGTTTACTTTAAGCAGGGATTAGGCTAAAATGAAGCTAGTTCAGAGAGGCTTTTTTTTTTTCCTTCATAAGAGTTTGGTTCAAGAGGGCAGTGTTAAAAGGTCTGACAGCAGTGACAAGCCAAACAGTTGGTTAGCATTTCTTTAAATGGCTGTAACAGCACAGCATATATCACAACATTAAAACACTTCAGATTCATTCAGGGAGGTTGAAATTAACTTTTATAGACATCTCAAGGGTACAGAAAAATAAAACAGTTCGAAACTTGAGGGACCCACATGTTTCACTCCCTTAGTGAACATGCTCATGATTCCTTTTTTTTCATGAGGCCCTCAGCAGGCTGGCAAACAGTATTGTTCCCAACTTCTAGGTGGAGGAAGCAGAGGGAAAGACTAGATAACTAATCCTACATTTGAAGGAAGTCTGTGACAGAGCCAAATGTCCCCTCAGGCTCCACCATCTTCCCACTCTATCCTGACAACTTAAGTTTTCTGGAGTTTTGTGTGTGTAAATAAGGATTGGAAGGAGCCTTGATATCAGTGTCAACAGGATGAAATTAAATACAGTTTAAATAGGCATTTTAAAACAGACTTAAAATTCCATTTTTGAAAATATTTTAATTCCAGTTTGAGTTGTGACTGTGGATTTAACTATAAATTATGAATTTAAAGTTATGAATTCAATGAAATGTGTATTTTTTTCCTTATGGAAAGAATTTTCTCATCACAAAATAAAGCTTCCCACCTGCAAAAACCATGAAAAAGACTTAGAGTAGAGAGGGAGCAAAAAATAACAAAGAAACAATAGGAAACCATGAAATTGACATTGCTCTGCATAATCAGTTAAAGTAATTCAATTTTCTTCTTTTCCTTTTTAATCAACTTTTATTTGGAGTAATCTACATGAACAGAAGTATACACACTCAAATCCCTTGTAATTTTCAGCTTAATACAGTTCAGCTGATTATTGTTATAAATAATTTAAAGATGTGACAAGCAGGAGAAGTAACTCATATTTTATCATCCAATCACAAGTTTATATATTGTGTTGGATAATTATTCAAAATATTACCCAAATACAAAACAAAGGAAACACGGGAGTGGAAGGGCCACGAGATGTTATCTGTAGCTGGCACAGGTAAGTTACTTGTTTCTCCTTCAAATAATGGTTGAAGAAAAATAAACTCGGCTAATTAGCCTTCTCTGCTGTTTCAGTTGAGATTTAGTAACTCAGGTTACCAACATACATAAGCAGAGAATACCTGTCCCTCTGTCTCTATCACATATAAAATAAGGACCATCCATCCCTTTGCACATATTTAGTAAAGGGCCTTCCAAAATCTGTAGCCACACGACTAAACCTCTTACACAAGCTGTAGGCACAGGTCACCATTTCTTAGCCATCCACACTCCTATTATGATCTGGGGCTGCACTAAGCACATACACAGGTTTCAGTACAACCCAACCACTATGGCTTTAGCAAGCCTCACATCTCACCCTACAACACATCTTACCTTTCAAAAGGCTGAGGAGAAGGAAAAACCTTTTCAATTTAGAAGGTTTTGGGAAAACAAGTAGGAGCTCAATCTGTCTGAAGCTTTGAATTTCTCTGTCAAGGTTAACTAGAATTCGGCAATAGCTTCAGATGTCATGGGATGATAATGGTGGGAATATTCCAACAGGAGAGAAGACAGGTTGTATGGGATAAAAGGAAGTCATGCAACTAGGGTGAGGTTATTTCTTACTCTATCAGGTGAAAGGCAAAGGAAATGGTCAATTATGATGAACATGCAAGTGTTCCCAGTTGAACGAGACAAAACACCAAATCCACTCATACCATAATGTATAACATCAGAAAGCAGCAAGACTTACAACTCTTTAATGCAAAGACAAGGAAAAGAAGAATTCTTCTAGCGATCAGGGTAGCACATGAGTGCCAACCATGGTCCTGATTTTTGGCTGGGATGGAGTTCATTTTTTCTTAGTAGTTGATAGTGTTCTGTTTTGGTTTCAGTATGAGAATAGTGTTGATAACACACTGATGTTTTGGTTGTTGCTAAGTGGTGCTAACCCTGTGTTAAGGACTTTTTAGTGTCTCATGCTCTATCAGTGAGGAAGTGTACAAAAACCTTTGAGGAAGCATAACCAGGACAGCTGGTCCAAACTAGCCAGAGGGATATTCCATACCACAGATTATCATGCCCATTTTATAGGAACTGGGGGAATTACCCACAAGAGGGGCCAAACACAGCTCGGGGAAGGGCTTGGCTTCTGTTAGCAAATGGTGAGCAATTGTATTGTGCATCACTTGCTTTTCTTGGGTTCTCTCTCTCTCTCCTTGAATTATTATATTTTACTTTGTTTCAATTATTAAACTGTTCTTATATCAACCCATGAGTTTTACTTTTTTTCCTGATTTTCCTCCCCATCCCAACAGGGAGGGGAAAGAGTGAGCAGCTCTGTGGTGCTTAGCTGTCAGCTGGGGTTAAACCACAACACTACACAGGCAAGACAGAAAGTCAACATAAACTTCGAAGTCTCTCCAATTACCCAAGCAGAGTATGAAGCTCTAAGTCCTGTAAGTGCTTTTGAGTCCTCTAAGTGCTTTTTTATCACCTGAAATCTTGGAAGAATTGTGCTGAATGGGCTTAAGTACTCTTGTCCTGAAATCAAAGTGATCCACCTGAATTGATCTACACTGTCCTTGATATGATGCAAAACTTGTCTCTCTGTGAACTGCTAAAGACTAGCTCATATCTATTGTGCTAAAGCACAGTATCCTTTGCAGAAACCAATCACACCTATATAAGCCATGGTGAAAAACCCATGTTGCTCAGTCAGCTTCTTCTTGGAGACATTTAGTAAATTCACTAGAAAATAAAACCTAGGGAGGAGATAGTCTGTGGCATAGATAATAAATAGTAAAGAATCAAAAATAAAACACCAGTGTGGAGGTATCTGTTTCAGCTCTGGTGACTTGTATCCCTTTGCATAATTTCTCTTCAAATCCTCCGAGTTTACCAAACTATCCATGGGAGAGCATAATTCAGACCAAACTTTCATGTGTGAAAATTCAGAGGCATTTTGTGCTTGCAAGATGTCATTACAGGATTTTTTAAATACCACTTTTTGACACCATTGCCCTTTTTAGCGGAAGTCACATTCTGCTATATTGTGGTGATGGTCTTTTTTACCTTCAGGCTTCAGAAACATTATTGCATGAAGGTTGGATACCCAAAGAAAAGAGTAACATCAAATATGTTAGCAGAAAAAAGATCAAATTTGGATTAGATGGGAAAGATGCACTTTTCCCCTCCTCCCTTTTACTACTTCTCTAATTTTAGATGTCTGTCCCATCTTGTCTGACAAATAATCCCCCTTTTACTGCACAGTGTAATGGCTTCTCATGTCAGCAGGCTAAGAACAGAGGATTCTGGCAGTTGATTAAATCCATATTCAGATTCCCCACTCCTCCGCCTGCTGATCAAAGATGAGATCCCAATCACACTCTCATGTAAATCTGAAGTATTTGCTATGGAGATGCACCACCATAAACATGGAACTGGACAGCTTCAACGATCAATTTGCCCTTGCTTGCAAGCAGCTGTTTCCAGGAAATCAGAAGGATCTTTGCTGTCAAAATGCAAGACATGAAGATTTTTCTTTCAAGTGTACAATTCCCAAGTTTTTGTGTGAAAAATAACGCACAGAGATTTGACTGGACTCTGTTCTGAAAGCATTTCCAAGGCACTGTTTAGCGGGAAGGGACCGTAAATGCAGAGCTTTGCTGTAGATGACCCCATTTCAGGGGCCATAGCTACACTCTGGAACCCCTCTCTGCTGTGCTAAAAGACTATTTGCAGGATTAGCTCTGGAAAAGGAGATGAGATGTCTGGGGCAGAGGACTGCATTAGTGGCAAAATAGCTGTGGACTTATCACTTATTTTGCCCGGCTAACAGATTCCCAGAAAGACTGGTGATTGCCACTGAGGAAAAAGTAAAGTGGCAGTTGAAGGAACTGAATCGTTCATCTCCATTGCTTGAGCAGCAGAGAGGGTGATTCTCCAACACTTTGATCCTCAAATCTCCCTTTCAGCTTCTTATCTCCCTATGGCCTCAAAGACTCACCTCCAGTCCCTCACTGATAGAAGCAGCAAGAGTCAAGAAGAGTTGTAGGGAGACTTGTGATCATAACTACTTTAGCCATTCTAATCCAATGCAAGGTGAAATCCAGCAGTGAGAAACAAAGGAATAGTCATCAAAACAAGACCTCCACTTGACCCTCTCAGTGAAAGACTCAAGAGGCTGGCACTACTGGTGCTTTGGCTGAAACAGTAGTGAAATTCCTCCTGTTCTCTCTACGAGTCATTTTGTGCTGCAGCATCTGGACGCATGTGGGAAGAACCAGTAACTCCAGTAAGACTATTAAATTTTTCGAGTTGATTAATATATACCAAAAGCTGACAGGTTACTGACACTTGTGCCTCAGACAGTATGCACACTCCCAGCATTTTCTCTGTTCCTAAGTCCACAGTACTGTTTTTCAATAATTTTCTGTTTGCCATCACAACATTCTTTTTAGTAAAAGACTTTGAAGAAAGGAAGGCAAGTTTACTGGCAACAGGATTTGTCCTTGCTACCTTAGGGAAATTTTGGGGAATCAGTGGAATAAGTGGAAAAGTACCAGTCCGGAAGATCTCCTTGTCCACCTGACTTGTTTGTCAAAACAAACAAGCAGGCTAAAATGCAAATTTCTACCCTTCCTTCATCAGGTTGGTGAATACCTTGTACCCCTGTAACTCAGAACGCAGCCATTCCCACAAGCCCAGCCTCACTCAAGGTTTATGGTTATCAGTAAAATAAATCTCAGCCTAGCTGTGATGGATATTAAAATTGTTCTTCCATACATTTAAATTAATAGCTACCTTTTAAATTGGAGAATTGGGAATGACTAATGATTCTTCTAGACATATATTTACAGAGGCATATTGACATCACCACACCCTTAATGCCAAATTGTTGCTCATAAATGTGATTCCTCAAGTGTTGATGCTTCCCATTTTCACCCCAGTCTGGTGTAAATCACACAAATAGCTAGGACTGTAGCCCAGTAATCATCACACTATTAACTTTCTAATTGATGGTAATGGTCAGAATAAATTTCAGGCACCCCAAGGGGTGGTTAATGGATTTTGTAGCTTGAGGGTAGAGCAACAGGAAGCTTTTCCATTAATCAGCAAGATGAGACAACCGTACATGCCCTACACTCCCCTCCCCATCACAGCACTGAGGTCATTGCAGCTTTATTTAAAAAAAAACCAAAAACTCTCACAGCAGGCTGAGCTCAGGTAGAGGGATTAATACACTTGCTCAGCAGAGCTACCTTAGCATCCATTACAGACCCAGAAAGCTGCTTTAGTCCATCTCCAATTAAGATTAAGGAGCAATCTTACTGTGTCATAAACATGTTGCAGGTCTTCTGCAGGGTACGTACTAACTGCCAGAGAAAAGATTTTCTAGCTGGCACCATCCAAGAATTTGCAACACAATATGCAACCTTCATTCTATCCTGCCAGTGCAAATCAAAAGCTAGAAAGCTTAAAAGATCCAGACAGTCCACGACATTATTTTCAAAATCACTGTCCAAGCCCCTTAGTTGTTATAATGGAGTAACTCCCAAGGACCAGTAGTATTTTAAAACCAGCTAAAAATGTGCCTCATGCATTAATTCATACTAAAGTTAGTTGGAAGATGAAATTCTCATCCCTTAGGCATTACTAACAGATTTTTTTTTTCCTTGTTTTAAAATATCATTATTCCCAAAATCTGGATGGAATAAGAACACAGGGGGGGAAAAGATTAAATTAAAAAAATAATAATTCAGAGTGTTTCATTTCACTCGTACCAGCAGTACCATTATCCATTCAACTGAATATTTTATAACACAGTCTGGCTGTCTCCCCACAGGAAAAAAGCTCCAATGAAACAAGGAGAAAAATCAAAATGAAACACACTTTAGGTTTCAAATAATTCCAACATTTTCTGTCAAGATTTCTTTTTTAAAATATTGCAGGAGATTTATCTGAATAATGTCGCGTTTCCCAGCAGAAAATTGTTCCACTAAAAAGGTTTTCAATTCATTCTGTGAGTCCAAGCAGAGAGCAGGCTAAGCTGTTAGCTCAACTGTTACCCTAATCTAGCTGTCAGCTCCACTGTTACCCCACCATAGTAGCTAAGAAAGAACTTGTTGCTGGGTGTAAAAGATGTGCTACTGGATTACCACACCCAAAAAACCAGCAATTAATACTTTAAAGCAGGTAAATACAAGTGTTGCTTTTTTTCTTTTTAAAGCCATTTGACTGATGCAGCTCTACCATTTGTGCCAGTTTCAAATAATGTACATCACCCAGAGCCACCCAGCTTTATGTTTTTTCTCTTGGTTGATAGAAGCATATTTATCACTATGTATCTCAAGGATCAGTAGGGTTATAAAGCTTACTATTTATAGCTACTCTTGGGGTATCAAGCAAGTGACAGTAATTTGTTCCTCTGACATCTAACCTTAGGTCAACTCCGGTAGTAGAAGATGGATTTTTACAGGAGATGAAAGTACACAGCAGAAGATTAATACCGTTTCCCAGGCCTGTGGAGGATGCACACTCCCAATCACTCTGCAGAAAAAATGGTCAGGAGCATGTGCTGTGTGTTAAGAATAGAGCAGGCTGTGGTCAAGGTGAGATGTTCAAGCAGTCTATTAGCAAACTAATACACTGGCATTTGTGCATAGAGGAATTGCAGGCTGATAGTCTAGAAATGAGCTCAGCTCCTCTGGTTCTTTGATGCTGAAAGTCATCTTTATGTCAGCACCAGCTACAGATAAAATGGATTTGCTTTTATGTTACTAGTAAATGATAAAAGTAAGTTAAAGCTTAGCTGTATATTCTATATCAGAAACATTTTGCACAAGATCAAGTTACTATTTTGTCCTGCATTGCAGCAACATCTTGTATTAATTACGTTTTCTCTTTGTGAGCAAATAAAGACTGCAGATTGAAACACCTTGAAAAGATTCCTTGATACTAAAATCCTTTCTAATGGGCTATATTCATCCACTACTCAAAACTTATATGAGTCCCTCCTCAAAAAGAAATTGACCAGAACACTTGTTTTTCCCACAAGCCACCTGTTCTTAATTTATTTGGAATTAAATTTTTAAGGAAAGTCTTTCCAAAGATTTGGGTATATAAAGACATTAATTATACATTCTAGTCATTAAAATAATGCTACCAACAGGAACTCAGCCAAGTAACTGAAAATTCTTTTTACCTTCATACAACAGACCTGTCATCCTCAGCCACCATCAATGCCCTTAAAAAAAGGTGTGTCTTCTAACACACTGAAAAAGAAAATTTCAGCTTTGCTGACCAAATCTCACACCTGAGCACAAAAGCCACATAAATCCCAAAATTGATGCGTACTGCCATATCCTACCTCCAGAGTCCATCACTTCCAGGCACACTACTGTTCTATGCTAGCATAGTCATGCAACTCCCTTCTGGACAGTGGTGATACATACTGTGTGTATCCACGTACATTCCTACACTAGGAAGTGGAGGTGGCATAAGTGGATAAGAAAAATATCAGTGTGATGTTGGCCATACAAGATCTTTGTGTTTACTTCCAGTCTGTGGGCAACGCAGCCTACTTAGCTCCAAACCCAAAGAAGAGCTTATCTGGTTATACCTATGAAGTATTATTTAGTGCCACGTGGAAGCACTCAATGTCCCAAAACAGGTGGGAAAAGCCATGCTAATTTCACCTGTGTTAAAGCCAGTTCTGGTAGAGCAAGAGTTATTAATTACAAAAGGTTCAAATTTGCATTTGGAATGACAAAGGTCACACTGTTACATAAAGATAATATCCTCAAGAAGGACCTTCATAAGTCCCTGGACATTTGTCTAGAGATGCTTGCCAAGTCCTGTCCTTCTGTGTGATGGAAAGTCTCTGATAAATGACTGTAAGTGGAAGGTCTTCATTTTCGTTTTGATTTATTAGCACCCAATTAGAACAGACACTTTAAGTAACAGTTGTTACTACAGCCAAACATTGGAGCTGTCATGCTGGATGGTGGGGGAGGGAAGGAGGCAAGAACAGGTGCAAGATTTTAAATGTGCAGTTCAGCCCGGGAGCAGACATTCATGTATCACAGGTATGCCCCAAACCCCACTTTCAGCACTGTCTACACACATATGCCTCCACCATCTATCAGGCTGCCAGAAATCTGATAATTTGTTGCTTAAAGGTCCAGTAACAGGTGAAATAAGACCAGACAACTGTGAACAACTCTTCTAAGTCTACACAGATCAAGTCCCTGCCACAAAGGCACTGAATTCCCCCTTTCAGTAGATAAGAATTGGAGCACTCTAAATACACAAAAAAGTAGTCAGTGATTTTTCATTGCTTCAGAATAAAGTTCCCTGTTCAGTCCATCTGATTTTCGGGTGAATAAGGCACCTTAACCTTCACATCATGTATGGGGTTTTTTTCTGTCTCCATCCTCTTCCCCCTGTTTTAAAATTTATGGTTACCATTTAAGCTGATTTCAATTTCCATTAATAATATGTACAACTGATGTACATTTAAGTGATTTTAATCATGTTGTAGTGACAGGTTTAGCTTAAAGCAGGGCTTCACTTAGAACTATCAAGTAAATTTCTCTTGAAAAGGTCAGTTTAACATTTAGCAGGAGGACCCATTCCAGACAAAATTAGAATTTGCTCCACTTGCTTCAAGTGCAAACACTTTTCAAGCTGGCTTTGAGAGAGGCACGTCAATCAAAAGAGAAAAGTGTCAGGTGCCCAAGGGAGAAGGTTCACTGATGCCTCCCCACACTGCCATCCCAAAGGCTGCTCAGACAGGGGCAAAACTGAAATATTCCAGCCCCACTGTTCCAGGACTGGGGCTGGACTGAAGCCAGATTACCCCACAGATAGCAGGGATGGCAGAGCTCAGGGAATTCAGGCAAGCCCCTGACAAGTCAGACTTCTCATTTCTATTTGCTGCAGCAAGAGGAATGCAGTGGGAACAACCTTGTGTGCTACACAGAGGGGTTATTGTGCATGCATCCCAGGAGGATTCATTACTGCTCCTGTGCCTGTCAAAGGCATTCTGGCTCTCCAGGACAGCAGCACAATAAGCAGAGGGGCAATACCTGCAATGCTGTGTCAGTGGCACTCTCAGCAGTAGTCCAATTCCATGTACTCTACAGCTGGTGACAGTTGGCATCATCACAAATAAAACACAAGAATTTATCTGCAGCATTTGAATTCTTGAACCAGTATCTCTAGAGAACACAGTGACACAAGATCTTGTGGTCCTTCCACACTGCTGATGTGACTTTCCCTGTTAAGAGCCAAGGAGATTAAGACCTCCTGTTACTGTGCCACCCATACAAAGAAGGAACATGTCTTAGTAGATCACTGAAAATAAAGTTTTCCCTAAGGATGTTCTCCATCAGATGACAGTTTCTGGACAAAATCAAAACATCCTCCAGGGACCTATCCAACCTCCCTAGCCAGCTGGCTGAATGACATCATCCATTTAGTGACAAGTTTCACAGTCTTTTTCACTCTCATGTTTTACTACAGTTTCAGAAACACAAAATTCCATATAAAACAGAAATTCTGTTTTTCCAGACAGCTAAGTGAGTTCATCATGGTATAAATCTTCCTTGACAACTCCCAAGTTCTCCACGAGTCCTGGAGAGGTCTCAAGGAGTATTTTTGACATCTGTGCTGTCACACTGCCTAAAACAATAATTATTAGTTCACAGGTTTATGCTTCTACCTAGAAGGAGTGGCTGGGAGAAAAAAAACAATACAAAAACCCCCAACCAACCAACCAAAACTCCCCAACAAAACAAAAGCAAAACCACACACACACATTGAAAGTTCAGGGATAAAACTGAAATGTAATTCAGTCATCTGCAGGGTCACTTGGAAATGCTTCAGACACACGTTTTCACATTAGATAATGCCAACCTTCCAAAGCAGAACTTCTCAGAAAAGATACTGAATGGAATTTCCTGGCAGAACATCAAAAAGAACAGATTATTTAGTTATGGGAAGATATCCACCTGAGATGTGAAAGGTCCAGGCTTTAGTAGAAAGAGAGGACCGCACATATAGAAATAGCCAGCTCTATTGATTCATTTGTAGCTATCTAAGCATTAAAACAACAGCTGGAGCTGTTACTACAGTAACCACCAACATACTGACTAGTTTCAAGCACACCTTCCTTTACAGCAATGCAAACACTGGGATGCAGTCATTCTCAAATGATAAAAAACATGACTTTAGGAGCCTCCTTTATCTGAAGAGAGCTAATTATTGTGGATGATGTTCTCCTTCAGCCCTTTGAACTCTGCTTGTGTGCAGGGCAAAGAGATATTTAATAATGCAACTACACTCATGATTATGGAGGAGAGTAATAGATTCACCACCAATTTGACTAATCAAGCTGACAAAGTGATTGGGTTCAACAAAAAGGGAAGGACTCTCCCAGCAGCAGTTCACTAAAATAAAAATGAAATTCTGCACATTTCCAGTGTAACAAAAAAGATTTACCAGTCAATAAAAGGGAAGGAAAGAGAATAGCCTGGATACAGCAATATACAGAAAATAAAATTCAGGTATAGGGTGCAGCTAAGACTGGATTGGCTCTTCTAGCTTCATTTCAGAGGATCATCAAAAAAAAAAATCTACAAAGAAGAGAATCTACAAAGAAAGCCCTAGTACTTACAGAACCATTTAGGTCAGGTGATTGTAAACAGCAGTTGAAGATGACAGGTTTTCTTGTAGCAATGGAGACAACTGTGGCTCTGAGGGAGGATCATGACAGACTTCAGAAAGTAAGCTAGGTTTTGTATGAGAAATGTGTGGTTTCAAGAAAAAAGCAAAACTACTTTGGAAATGGAAAGCTGACTCATCCACACACAGCACAGCGGTGGTCCCATGAAGTTATCAACACTATGTGAGGTTACTGAGAGTCAAAAAACTCAGTCTGGGTGGTGGTGTGAGAATAAATTCAAATAAGTGTCTTTCTGTAGAACTGTTTTATTTATGAGAGTAAAACAGAATTGTTGGAGGGAATAAAATAAAACTCCTGTGATTTTATTTATCCTTTTACTTCATGCTAAGACTTAATGGGAAAAATCCTAAGGTTATTAATGGTTAAAAAAAACACCTATGTGTTTTATTGGATTTCTGAGGTGCTAATAGTTTTTATAAAGGACATTTCAACATGTTGTATAAGAGATGTGGTAGATGTGGGGCTGGTCTGTAATACTTTGTTCTGGTTTTATTTATGAGGTGTTTGCTGTAAGAACAGACTAGTGGTATTTAAGAGAGAGACAGCTCCTGAAGAGAATAGAGGAAACAAGCCATGAGAAGGGATGGCCCAGGAATAGCTACCTCTTAAATGGCCCTTAAGGATCATTAGGGTACATTGACAGAATCAGGTAGAGGAAGGGCTTTGACCTGAGGATGAAGGAGCAACTGTGTCTGCAAAACTGTGTTACAATCCAAACTAGTTCAAACCACCAGAAAATCCCACATCCAAGTGGGACAAACAATCCCAAACCCTGTAAATGATAGCCAACAAAGAAGGGAATAGTGTTCCAAGGCTGGCTTTATGGCTTGGTCATTGATGCAGGAGAGTAGAAGAGCGAACCTGAGGCTGAGAGAAATTGCACACTTCAAAATTCCTTGTGGCAACACCAGATTACTACACAAAAAAAAAAAAAAAAATTCCCTAAACTCTTTTACCTTGGCATATGCCAGATACACTTTCATCACCTTGAGGTTTACAGTATACTTTCTAAACCTCTCCTTTTAGCTGTTTAAGCAAAAAGCTCCTCATTTTCAGGAAGCTTACCTTTGTATTCACCAATGGTTTACAGACACCAAAAGAAAAGAGGATATGTTACCAAATTTCTTCAATCATGTTAATAAGCATGGAGGAGTATAAACTGTATTTAGGCCAACACTCAGGAATATAACCAAACTCTGCAAGACAGATGTAGCCATCAATGCTGGGGGTTATTATTAGTCAGGAAGTGGAAATAAGGCTAGTCTTGGGATTGTGAAACTCTTATATTCCCATTTTCACATTCCAGATATTTACAGTCCTTCTCTTCGCGAAATTGCTGTGGACTGTTTCAAGTTCTGCTTTTTTGAGTTTCGATTCACAAAGAAGGAGATATTTAACTAAAAGAGATATTTAAGTAAAGTCACCATTCCCAAATACGATGTTGCTCAGCTATCAAAAAAAAAAATGGACAGTAAAGGCAAAATGCCTCTTGTCACATTGTTGTGTTTGAGCATGAAGCTCATTGACCTTAAATGTATCTTCTGAGGGCTGTGGAAAGGTGAGCAGGTAAAGGAATCATTCTGTAGGGAAATGGAGAGGGACAAATGGACAACTCTAGTTGTCACCCCTGAAATATGAGAACTTTTTATGCCTCCACAAATGAATGCTGTTGAGCGAGATCAGAGGCTGATCTGTCATCAACCACCGGACCTTTGCATAATGATTAACTCCCAGTTCATCTAAATAAAACCTTGAAATGAAACATCTCCTTTGGGTATTCAGAGAGGGAGAAACAGCTCAGCTAATTAGACATACTTGTCACAGCAGCTAATCAGCATACCTACGTCCATCCCAGCAATGGTACCAGCTGGGGAATTATTTCAAAATTAACCAGGGAATTAAGAAACCACACCTTTGGGACCTGATGGAATAGGAATCTTTGGCTGACAGAGCAAAAAAGATGCAGGAAATGAAGTAGCTGCTAAGAGAAATTAGGAGTGAAGACAGGCAAGTCACATAAGAAGTGATTCTTGTGGCAATTGACAGATCATCTGATTTGTAGTACTGGGGACAACTGAGTAGTAGTCTACTTTAGGGGAAGCACTAGTAAGAAAACATAATCAATCCCAGAAAGTCAGCCTAGAGTGCAGCAAATGACAGCACTGGAGCATGAACAATATGTAAATCACATTTACCTTCTGCCTGGGGACAGGGACTAGATGTCTGTTCTCTACCTCCAGACAAACTCAGTCCTAGTCTGTTATTTCAATTAATGGAACAGGCTTTTTATGCTGAATGAAGACATTATTACTTGTCTACTCTATGACTCTGACAGAAAAGCAACACTAACAGTGCATCTTCCTTACTGTACCACCAGGCATTAACTCAGCTGACAGTGCTGACAAGCTCTGTCTGATTTAGAGGCTGGTAAGTTCAGCAACTTGAGTGTAACTACCTTAGTTTTGCAGGACTCTGTCAGTAGAAGAGTTACGCTGCCAGCCCTGTTCCTTCAAAGAATCTAGGCCTCTTGGCTCTGTAAATCAGGAGCAGCAAGCTTGGGCCTTATAACAGGACTACTGCCAGTTCATAATCTGAGCAGATGAGATTCATCTCCCACAGGTCTCTGCCACAGCCACACACTGGGCATAGCTGGTGACTTAAAAACCAGTAAAACCACCTGCACCCACTACACAGAACCACAGAGCAAGAGAGAGGCCATGGCACCCTGCTGCAGAGAAGTAGGAGCCAGGCTTGGTCAGGAAAGTGTAACAGCTACTGTGGAATGCCTGACAGGTTTTTTTCCTTTTTGTCTCCCAGAGTGATCCAAATAACACATAGCAAGGAAAACAGCCTCAGCTGGCCATTGATCAAACTTACCCACCCACACCCATTTGATCTCTGACACAGCACAGCAGCTGCCGATCAGATATTAAAAAGAAAAAAAAAAAGTCCTTAAGCCTCAGTTGGATTCTTTCTTAGAATTTACCTCTGCCTTAGCATCTCCACTCCCTTGGACAATAACCCTATTCATACTACTGAGGCAACTGACTTTTATTCTCCATAGAGCCCTCTAGGTTCATTAATCTCTCTTATTAACTTTAGCCCCTATGCACACATTTCAAATCTCTCCTAGGAATCAGATGCCAACAGCACGAACTTACTCCTCCAGGAATTAGGGCAGCAACCTGTGAGTCACTGCCTGATGTGCCAGCAACACTTCCTTCCCCACTGCACTGGGGTCACCTGTTTGCTGTACCCAGCCAAATCACAAGATACTCTGGAACAGCTGTAGTGCAAGGACTGCATTCATAGGAGTTATGTTACTGGTAGGTGCTCAAACAAACAGAAAGGAGCATACCAGTTTACAAATACCAATTCAAAAGAACTTTGTATTCTTACAGATGGTAGAGAAAAGACAAAACAAAACAGAACACAAAAGTTCTGTCTCTTTGGATAGGTAAAACTGAAAATGAGCCTGACCCAAACCTTACTGAAATCTGAAAGCCTTTCCAAAGACTTAATGACAGGTGAATCTGTGTAATTATCCTATATAATTACGTAAAAGCCTGTGAGAGGCTTAGTGATTGAGAAGACAAATGTTTATGACATCTGCATTCAGTAAAGTTGTGGACTCTTGTGTGATATTTCATAAGAAAATATAAATGTATTATTTAACTTTCAGAGCAAGACTTAAAACTTCTTGAAACTAACAAAGAAAATGTCAGAATCAGGGAGGCCAGAGAAGCAGCATTTCAGAAAGGAAAGGAAGGGACAAACCTACGTGGGAGGACAGGATGACAATTCCCAGTGAAATACTGTAAAAGCATGTACACGATGACTACCAAGTGTAGGCCAAATACACACGTAAATTAAGGCTCTAAGGCTTCTGAGATGTTGCTGATTCACTGAGCATCCTCTACCCCTTCTTAGATGAATTTGAGCTCCTTAGGTGTAGCCAAAAGACATCAGTTCCTATGCAAAATAAAACAGGTGCCAAAAGGAATGGAATTATCCAGCCAGACTGAGACCATATATCTTGTGTATTTTCCCTATGTGCCAGATTAAGCTAGGGCCTTTTTGTGTTTTCCAAATTTAGAGAAAACCCACCATCGAGAATAGATCCTTAAAGTTACTAACACAGGTGTCAATGTTCAATCTTTAAGAGAGAGGGGGAATTTCTGCATAAGGGCAGATAGACACTGAATGCTGGTGTCATCCCATGTAAGACAATACCTCCAGCCCCTGAGAGCAATGCTGGCAATAACTGCATGATTCCCCCTGCCTGCAACTTTCCTCTCCATCAGTGAAAAGCTATTTTGCAGCCAGTAGAGGCTGACCCATCCCATCAGATGGTTAACTTCTAGACCTTACAGAAGGCAATGCTGCCTTTCATATTTCATTTTTAGAATAGAGAAGACGTAGCTTGCTAAAATTTTATTTCCCTCTCCTTTTTTTCCTTTCTGACCAAGATTTCTACAGGTACTTTTGCAGCAGCTCTTACTCACAGGAAGTCAGATCTATCAAACAGGGAAGGAGAAGGTAGATTCAATTTTCTACATCACGTTCAACCAGAAGAAGGCAGGGCAGTCACCACTAAGTTCTTTCAGAAAATTATTCTTTCAGAAAATTAAATTAGCAAGCCAATGAATTTCCCATTGTAGGTTTAGGCCCACAAATTAAATAGGAATAACTGATATTTTGAATCACATGTCCCAAGCAAATGGTTCTTCAGAGTCAGGGTCATTGCCACTCTTCTGAAGAGAAAAATTTCTGAGGGAGCAGGACAATCCAGCCAGCCTTCAAGCAATACAGAGCTGAAGATCATCCAAAACCACCTCTATTCTCCTATGCTTCCATTCTCTAGTAAGCACCATGATGAAAATTTACACAGCGCAAGTTTACTGAAGAGCCAGAATTTTTCCTAACTACTTAATGGACCTTTCCAAAGTTATCCCTATTATTTTCTCCATTCATTAAAAGGATAAGGCAATGCTTATATACCAATCAGTAGAACTCATGGACACTGTTCTCCAACTGCCATAAAGGCTAAAGGCTACACACAAGTGAAATTTTATATCATTTATTCTTTTTTTACTTCCACAGGGTACTCTGTTGAACATGCTGAGCAACCAGTTCATATTAGAAGATAAAATACAGCTGAGTGAGTTTGCCTTCATCACACAGTAGGACTTCACATATATAAAGAGGTGTAGGAAAAAGAAACTGGATGGTTAAAGGGACAGAAAAAGCTCTAACTCCTCAAGTACTAATTAAGCTCTCTGCAGCTGACACAGGCCAACCTGGTACTTTTCAGCTGTCCACCATTCTGGATGCTAAAAGTTTGTATTAGTTTAAATGATGGTTACATTCTGAGAACAGAAAATAACCCACACAAAAACACAGCCACCAAGGGCTACTAAATACCTCTACTAAACACTTGCTGTTTTATAAAGTCGTTGAACCATAAGTCAGTATTAGCTGAAAGGCTACATTAGAAAACTAACAGACATGTCTTGGCCTTGTTCTTATACCCTGTTGTTTTTATTTGCTGCAGGTTCCCATTGAAGATACTCAGCCAAGTGGATCTTTGGTTTAATCCAAAATAACCCTCTGTGCAACTGAAATGGACCTTCCTTATTCAATGATAAATGACTTGATGAGTTCACTTATAATAAGAAAGGCTAGAGTTCTAGTTATTATACAAGTAAACAGCCTCGAACCTTCTGTCGGTTAAATAAGACACAGTTAGATTTTGGATTTGGTTTGGGGGCAAGTTGCAACATGTAGCTCCTCTACATAACAATTCTAGATCTTTCATTTTCTTCAATACCAAACTAAACCCCCCATTTTTTCCCTTTTTTGTAGAGCACTAAGCATCATTCCTGGAGTTATTGCACATCAGAGATAATCCACACACACAAACAAGGCTATTATATCTCTATGCATGTTCTTTTCATGCCAATTCAACAGAAATTCTGCAAATTAACAAGCCCTGTTTACTTTGAGAGGTTTATTACATCTTCTTTCTAAACCAATTGACTCAGCATGTTTATTCTGAAACAAAAAATAGCAACTAAATATAAAAGAAGCCAACTGCCAAACTCAACGCTTTTATAATTACATTAATAGAGGGGCCAAACAATGCATTTATAATTATTACAATACTGACCATTATTTTCTAATGGGACATAGATTGAATAGACTTTATAGCTACACTAACTGTATTTTCAACCATCTTTTCTGTTTACTTTGAATTTTGGTGATGCCAAAAAACTAAAGTGTAACAGCAGCCATCAAAATAATACCAATAGTAAAAAGAAAAGCCTAACAAGAAGAGCGATGCTGCTTTTATATCAGTGGCCAGGAGTAATTTCTGGAGCTAGTGGAAAGTGGTGCCATTTGACTCAGGTCAATGAATTAAACACCAGTTTCTACAAGCAGAAGGGCTGACTCCTCATGAAGCTCTTCTCACTTAACCGTGTCTAATCTTCTTTGCTCCAAAAGTCAAATTTCCTCCCCCATCTCTTATCAGTATTTGTCATTGTTTACTCAGCCTGAGCAATCATTTGCCCACCTTATTCCACCATTAATATTTTCTTCCCTTTGTTACACCTCCCAAGTCCCTAATAGACAACAAACTTGGTTCACTTGCCATTTTAAGCATTTGCTATATGCATGGTCTTAGGGGGACATTTCAGATCTGTTTAATTTTATGTCTATCCTTTAATTCAATTCAGCATTTCAGTTAGTCTTGTGCAGAATTGGATAATTTTAAATGAATTAATGCAAAATATTCATCTTTGCAAAATGAAAGTGATCCAACTTGGTTATGAGATGAAACTATATCACAAAAGTAACATTTCCAGTGAGCACCTGTACCTATACAGAGTTCAGCTCTACCACAACATCAAGTGGGCATCATGTGTGAGAATGTAAGTTCATTTAGCTCTTCGCCCTGTCTCTGCTGATGGGTAACAACAGATATCTGTGTAAGACCTTGGGAAGCATGAATCAGTATTTCCTCTACTCTCCCAGTCTTCAGCAGTTGGGATTCTTTGCCTTTCTGGGCCACAGATGCCATCCCGAGATTGTTTCTGGAGCATAGAAGCTTCCTAAACAGTGTAATGCACTGTTGCACTTTGCATTTCTTGTTTATTTCTGCCCAGAAATCCCATCCTGGGCAGAGTTTTATTGAAAATTGTATGCTGTTTCAAAAAGCCTTACATGCGACGTCAGTATCTTAAATATTTCAGAGTTCTAATTTCTTTAAAAATTCAACCCCTGGCTCCTTAGCTTACACAGTCATTGATTGAATAAGAGCATTTCTGCCTTTTCACAACTGCACATGAAGTCCAGCTCTTTTCCTATTCCAGCTCCTACACGCTGTCCAATCACAGCTCTTTCTCTATGCTGTAGGTAGATATTACGTAGTCCTGTAAGTACAACCCTCAGCCCTTGTCCTACTATTATCCTTTGCTGAACTAAAATAAATTTTTTCAAGTGAGCTCTGCTTACTAAGTCATCCATTTGCTCACTGTGATTACCTCAGGTCTCGTTTTGATTCACTACCCTGCCTGTCTTCAAACTTGGAAATTATAACAGATTTATTACCAGACGAATGGCAAAGATGCCCTATATCATTGCACCTGGAACAAACCTTCCAGAATGTCATTAGAAATATCTTGCCAGGAGAGGATTTCTTGCAGATGACTTTTGATTCACATGAATTTGCTGATTCTTGATTATGCTTAACCAAATATTTCACTATCAAATAGCTGCAAACCCATACAGCGATAGCACACAAATCTCCCAACCACAGCCAGTATCCTGTTTTCTGAATCATGCAGCTCTCTCATATCACAATAAGTTCATTCATACTCCTGCTCACTCAGATCACAAACTGGACTGATTAACTCACAAAGAAACACTAAATAAGAAGTAGAATCCCTGTTCTGAATCCAGGGCCCTTTTGCTCCAATCAAACAAATTACTGTGTTGAGGAAGAAAAGTCAGGAGACTGAAAATAACTCCTCCAAGTCTCTCCTTAAGGCAGCATTTGGCTTCCAAGCGCTGTTGTGTATCATCTTAATAAAGCACTTGGGAAATAAATCAAAGGTTATTAAAACACTTGTGACATCACACTTGCTTCTTTGAGTAACATCCACGTCTTGAATTTACAGTACATGTATGCTGAGTAGCTGGTGGACTGTAAAGAAAAAAAAAGGTGTATTGGCTTCTTCCTTCTTTGGCTTCTTTACCAGAGAAAGTCTGCTGGGATTGTAATGAGCTTTTCTTACAAAAGAGTTAGCATTGTGAAAGCTGTTAACATACAGAGAGAGATTACAAAGAATAAAACCATTTACCTTTGAAAAGGGAATACTTAGAGGAAAATTTACTGAGGTCTTTGAGTTTCTTTCTTACTACTTTCATCGTGACTAGCCTCTAAATTTTATGCTGCCTCATAACAAGAGAGCACATCGTCACTCAAGCATTGGCAGGGAAGCGAAGAGAAATTATATTTCCACAATGCCTGTAGTCAGGGCACACTGCTCACAGGCAAAGGAGGTCAGAGTCTTGCAAACCACAGATGCGCTTACTAGAAAGGGCCAACAGTCTATAATTGATACAACTTACATTTTTAACTAGATATTAAAGTTAATATGGCAAGTCATCAAAACTCATGTTTCAGGGCATAAACTGACTTCTGTAGCAGAGTAAGAAATACAAATTATCCCAAAGGTAGCAAGTTTATTAAGAGTTTAACGCTGATAATAGTTGCCATTTAGCTGGAGGCAGGCTAGGGGAAAAAAAAGCATATCACCTCTTGAAAACTTTAGTAAGGAAAGTTCATTTTGAGGAAGAACTGAGGAAAACCTTCACGTTCTTACCTACTCCACAGTATGATGTTGCTTTCACTTAAGCTGCCTTACCACAGAGTAAGGAGAAAAAAAAGGCTCTAGTACTGCCTGCCTCACCTCCCAGAAAACACAAGAACAGAGGAGCTGAGAAGTTACAAACACAACAGGGGAAAAAAGATTGTTTCATATATTCATAAAGAAACAAGTATCAAAAATGAGTGCATTAAAATTTCATGTTGCTGCTACCTCTAGTGCTTCTCCCATCTAGTAGTTCTTACCAGCAGTGGCACACAGTCCATGGTCATATCTTCTGTGTTAATTTTCTTTCCTTGGAAAGAGAAGTGACTGTTTAAAAGGAATGGTTTTGATTCTCATTTCCTACCCTTTTGCAAAGATTAGCCTCTGTTCAGGCAAAATCCAAACTAACATCGTCATACATTGACTCAAAGATGACAATCCGTACAAGAGTTTCTCAAGGTTCTGTTAGGTATTGGAAGAGAATATAGCAGAAGTTTGGTTTGGTAAAGCATAGATCAAATATCTGTCAGGTTTCAGGTATGGATAAAGAGTGTAGGCTTATGCAGCTGTGTTTCTGTTCTCACTCTTCCAGGACTGGGTTTTATTAGCCAGCTTCATCCAAAACTCTCAGCTCATTTACTGCAGAGGGGCAGGTAACATAACCCCATTAACTCATGCATGCAGTGGTGAAGAAGCTGGCCTAAAGCTATATGTAGGAAGGCTAAGACTCACATCTGCCTTCCTCATTCCTCAGCTCTAAACAGAAGATCTGTTGCTTCCTACAACAGAAAGGACAGAAATAAAGGAGATCAAAAATGTGTGGGTTTCAGCCTCCTAGATTGATCCTTTGGAGCAGAGACAGCTTGAGACAATGTAAATACACACAAACCCTCAGTAAGAAAACAGTGACTTGTTGGTAAAGCATAAGGAGAGCTTAGACCTGCCTACAGATTCCTTTTATTCTGCTGTATTACCGAAGGGTGATTAAACAGATCTAGTTCTATCAGGAGAAGTTCTGGCCTCCTATTTCCCTTTTAGCTTATTTGAAAAAGGTTATGTATTCAAATATAAAAAAAAAGCTGGCCTAATTTTGATTTCAGTCCCTTTTCCCCCAGAGGTTTCAAGGCCCATAAGACTGGTAGCTGAGTGTTGTGTAGATTTTAAAGCCTGCAGCTTAAGCAAATTCTCTCAGAAGCTCTAGACACGCAGTCACAGCCTGCTGGGGAAGACTGGTAGCTTTTAATCAGTGACAAGGAACCTGCCATCTCCTTAGACTGCCTTCCAGTGTCTGTGTCCTTTCCAACCAGCTTTGTTTCTCCCTTATGTATGGGAAATACCTGTTTCCTGATTAACTCTGAGGGAGTGTTTGCTTTCTTCCTCTTCTGCCATAGAAGAGAGAGTATCTTTGTGACATCATGACTGTGAAAAACACCTCCAGTTTTACCAACAGTAAATAGTAACAGAACAGAAAGTTGTTTTTCTTTTTCTTGTTTTTTTTTTTTTTTTTTTAAATGCTGGACAGTGTAATCATGTAAGCCAATGGCCAACATTCAGCTGGTTTGCAGCAAAGCCAGTCTCAAGATTCTGCTTGGCCTGACCAGAGCTGTGATCTGAACCTTGGCCTTCAGTGTGACAAAGCATCTACATACTCAGTTCATGGAGATATCCACCCCATTCTTATTCCCCTTCCATCCTACCTAATTTGTCTTTGCAGCCAAGACACTTTAAGCAATTAAGAAAAAGCTCTCAGGAAGCGAGTGTGAACAATCTGCGGTTGGGCTTTCCCATGTTTACAGCAATTTGAGCTATTCAATTCTCTCTTCACTACGAGAAAACCAGGAAGTGAGGCTGTCTTCCACCACAGAAAAGCTGAGGTTCTGAGCAACCACCCAACTCCAGTAGCTCAGGCTTGAAGGAAAACCGGAAAAAAATTATTGGGAACATATACACAGATATGTATATAGAGTCAGAAAATACAGCAGTAAAAAGTACACTAGTAGAACGAACAACACTCTTTCTGCACGAATTTTGCCTTGCAGGAAGATGGGATATCAGTTTCTATCTCTCCTCATGAAGTCATTTAATGAACAATACATGTGGTGTTTCTGAATTTCTATTACTTTTCAACTCAGCATCTCTCATAGATACACTGTCTATCCAGATGAAAAGAGATTTTATCTTCATACCTAACTACACAGCACACAGTAAAATGCATGCTAGGGAAATCCTGACAGAAGAAACTCATTTGGGGGATAGGGAAAAATAATGGGCAAAAGGAAGGTGTTTTACCTTCCACTACCATGCAAAGTACTGCATCAGTTTAGACTGCATTACAATTGACGTTCATAATCAACAGGACACGTCCTCCTCTACCACTTAATGCATCTCACCAGTGAAATTCCTCAGTGCAGTAGCAGTGGGAAGCTGATAGAATGGATAGAAAAGTTCCTGAATCCCCCCACGCCTCCTCCAAGCCTATATGAGGAGAAGTCAAGACGCAAATTAATTCCTGGCTCACCAGGAATCAAGTGTCCCTCACGTTGTCTCTGTCATACAAGTACAAACTTTCTCAGTGCTGAGTACACAGAAGCCATCATGGCACATCCTAATGACAGGAGACAAAATGAACCTTCCTTGCCCTAGTTGCTCCAGTGACCTGCACAGTATTCACTAACTGTGGTCTCACCCAGTAGCCCTCAGCCTTCCTAAAGGACTCTGTGCCTTCCTGATGAACAGCTCATGCATTGGTGTCCCACTTTACACACACAGAGCCGTCCACAAAGTCCACTGTACTCCAAGGCACAGAAGCCCCTGGCAGGATCACACCCAAAAGTGGGCTTTGTTATCATTATTGAAGGCACAAATTGATTAATTGTGGGCCTTATTTCTCCTCTTCAGTTTTGTCCAACTATTATTTGGTAGGTTAGAGAAATCAAAAAAAAAAAAAAAAGGACACTTCCAAGCTAGCCACTATTTTTTGGTGTAAATGCTATTCAGTTTATGCTGCATAAGAAACATACTATTGATATATCTTATGCATTTTTACAGCACATAGTTTCCAGGTGCTTCACTAAGTCCTTCATAAGAGACCTAATGACACATGCCTGGCCCTTTCTGCAATAACAATAAACTGTGAATGTTTGCATGGATAATTCCCAAGGTGGAGATGCAGAAATATTTTGGGCCTGGATCTGAAGACCTTAGAGTTCAGATCTCAAGCTAGTATTAGGTACTAAAGTGGATTAGCTTTTTGTTAACCCAAGGTCAGCCCCAAAGACACTTTCCTTTTTGTGATTAGTAGCAGTTAAATCCCTATGAATAGATAAGTACAATTTTACCCAGATCTGAAAAAGGAAGAATGATTGTATAGACATGAAGGAATGGAAGTATCAGAACATAAAGGGTGTTCTGATTTCTGTTTATGAACTGGTAACTATTGTGTTGTTTTTCCTCTTAGATATCAGTTCCAGTCTAGCTTGTCTGCAGTTATTACACATCCACAACAGATGGATGAACCCCATGGACCAGAACTAGAGATAGTTCTGTTATGTTTTACCAATATCATTTGCATAAACAGGTACGGTCTAGGAAAGAGATATGTAAGTTCATCATCTACTTTACAGAACAGGAAAGAAAAACTGCATTTAAACACTGTATGTCTGTAAAACGGCATGAACGTGGTGCATTTGCTATTTACAGTATATTGCTAATATATGTAGCATTAATATTCATTATCTTGATTTACACGTTTCTTTCATGCGGAAAATGGATTTGAGTCCTTTCTGATTTACTTGATAACACTCCTACATTTCATGACTGGCTGCAACAGAGAACACATTTCTAATACGCTTAATAAATTTACATCATCATTAGTGCAGAATATTTTATCCATACAGACCAGGGAATAAGCAGCACAGCACTAAATCCACAATCAAATCTGATCCTTCAAAATATCAGGGTATGATTCTTCAAGCTATGTAAAGGCAGAACTTACATAAGATTGATTAAATAAACACACATATGACAAAAAATACAATAGTTTTACTGGCTCTTATTCCTCAGGGAACATAAAACTCTGGTAAAATTCAATAAAATTTCATTTTCCTGCTGAACTAGGATCTATTTAACCATCTGCTGTGAGTTGTTTCCTAGGTAGGTCTTTTTTGGCTTTTTGAGTGCACTTTTTGTTTGATTGGTTGGCAATCCCCATACCCGCCCTCCAGCTTTATTTGAGCTGGTTTTGATAACATGAAAAACATCCCAGGAGACAGAAGACTTGACTGTGGTAGAAGTTTTTATTTCTGTTAGTCACCAGGGTAAAATGAGTCCCTTCGTGTAAAAACTTGATAGCTATAGGAACTATTAGGTCCCTAAGGGTCCTGATGGCTGAACAGTGTGTCCCATCACAGAGAAAAACTCTGCACTGAGCTCCACACACAGTGCATAAAATCCATGTTCTAAGCCCACTTCCAGTGCAAGCAGATCTCCCGCTGTGATCAAACCATAAAAAGATACTGCTTCCTACACAAATAGCTGAGTGTGCAAACTCATTCTTCCCTTCCCCCAGATGCCCTCCAGCATCTATACACAGAGCAGACAGAGGTTGCTATGTTTGCAGGAGAGAAAATGAAAAAAGAATTAAACTAAAAGACACAAGGAAATGTCATTGTTACAATTTCACTAAATGCCCATAGGAGATAATGTGGCAGCATTTATCAAGCTCTGATATTCATTTAAGAAAAGTGACTTACACTGTGCAACTGGAGCACTGTATTTATAGATAAAAGCATTTCAAATAGTCCTTTTCAAGTTCCTTTTTCCCACGAAACTGCTGGTTAAAATGTGCTTAATGAGACTTTCCTTCCCCTCACTTTGTCAGTTCCTCTCATACGGATTTGCTTCTCCATCCTACTTCAGCTAAAAAACCCTAATCTGCTGTTGCAGAGCAGACTGTGTCACTAAGCCACACATTATGACCTTATTAGTGTGGTTCAGCAGGTAGAAAATAAATGTGAGAAGTAAGGACCCAACATAAAAGTTCCAGAAGAACAATGAATGTATTAACAGACATCCTGGAAATTCCCCTCAAAGGAAGTAAGCAAATACAGACAAACTCTTAAGTGTCCTGTTGCAATAACTCTCTAGTCCAGAGAAGAAAATCTCCACAAACACATCAATAATTTCTGAACATGACAAGAGTGAGAGAGGGCATTCTTACATAGCAAGGAGCCAGAAAATTTCACGCAGAAACATTAGTATTGGAGGTTTCAAAGCACCTACAGTATTTATAACCACATGGCTGGGGTAAACTCACAGCCAAGAACTTTCCAGCAATGGGATTCAAGGGAGAGAAAGATGTCTAACAGAGATCATCTGGCTAGTATCATAGAATGGTTTGGGTTTGAAGGGACCTTGAAGATCATATAGTTCCAACTCTCCTGCCCACCCACTAGACCAGCTTGCTCAAAGACCTATCCAACCCAGCCTTGAATACTTCACAGGATGAGACATCCACAACTTCTGTGAGCAACCTTTTCCAGTGTCTCACCACCCTCACAGGAAAGAATTTTGTCCTAATATCTAACCTAAATCTACTCTCTTTCAGTTTAAAGCTATTCCCCCTCGTCCTACCACATTGCAAGTTTGTGTTCAGATATGATCCTCAATCTTCATCTACCTCTCTCCCTGAGGTTTCTATCCCTAGAGCAACTGCAAGAGGAAAGAACACGTTCCAGTTTCTCCACTGCTTCTTTTCATTATCTAACATACTAATACTAACCCATCTTCAACAGTAAATGTTTTCATCAACACACTCCCATACACAATGATGCTTAGGGGACTACCCAACATACAGGCACAACACAAGGGTACTTAGACCTTAGTATCAAGTACCTTGGTCTACCTGAGCCCAATATCTTGTCTCTAGCAGTGTCTGAGAGCAGGACAGTGAATTCTTTATTTCATTAAGTTATCTCATGGAATAAATGAAGGTTACTGATTCTTCTCTGGATTACATACCCCATTTCCCCATCTTGAAAGGACAGTTCCAGGTTGATTTGCAGTGGGGGTGTTGGAAGGAGCAGATGAGTAAACTGATGGACAGTAGTTCCAGGTTAAACAAAAAGGCCATGTAAAATCTAGAAATAGATCCACTCTAAGTTCTCCAGGAAGGAAAAAAAAATAGCAACTCTTCAAAATCTCTGCTTTACACAGGGAAAATTAAATCTAGATCTATAGGAGGCATAAGTATTTTTCAGCATCCTTGAGATTTCTTCATGGTATATGTGCTGAAGCTTCCTTACTGAAGAAACCAGGAGTGGTGAAGGACAGCTTGGAAGGGATAAGCTTTCCTGATTGGGGGAGGTCAGAGTTCAGGCACAATATTGGAGTGTCAAGAGTATCACCAATAACTTCCAGAACTAAAACAGCAACAGATCACATTGTAGAATGCTCTCACACTAAGCAAACTCTACATCTTCCTACTTTCTGGCTGAGAACAGAAGTTTAATTACTGTTATTTCTATATGAAGTTCCATGAAATTACCGATTACTGCCCAAATACAGAGCAATAAGAAGGCAAAGAGGTGAATGGTAGCACTCATGCCTTGTCAGCTTCTCAAGGCCCTGAAAGTGTCCTGCACAAACACCTTTCCAGAGCATCATATTTACACAAATAGAAAAAGATGAGTCCCCCCCACAGCTGTCTACAGCTCACGGATACCCTATACACTATTCTGACATTTTTATTTATTTGAAACGTAAGCTTATCTTACTCCAGTGGTAAAAAACATCTTCTCCTAACTCTCACAGCTTAATCCTCTTTGTGATCTGAGAGATATCTATGAGAGGAAGAGAAATAAATCCAGTACACTCAGTTAATTGCTCAGTGACAGATAATCTTTTTTTCCTCCATTTTCATCCTGTTCTATAAAAAGAATAGCAAAAAGTAAATAAAAAGCCCTCAACTAAAACTGTGGAAAAAATCTGCTGAGATTGGCATAATGGCATAATTAAAGTCAGGCACAGCCTGATGCAAAATTTCATTTACCAAGTACAGTTGCAGCAGCTTACTTGCCATTCAAAGCTCACTGAGCACAGAGCCTTAACACTCTAGTAGATAATACAGATTCTCTTCATCTCTTTTCTCTTATTGTATTTCATCTCTTCATGTCTGTCACCAGTGGTCTTTTAATTCATCAGTAGTTTTGGAAGGATGATCTCCATCTGTTAGTGTTGCAGCCAACTGCAGTTGTAACTCCAGTAGTTAAACTGGTTGAAAAATTACAAAGAAATGTCATCCTAGCAGGTTCTAGTGTATTTATAAAGACGACAGATTCATATACTGCAGGCAATGGCATAGTTGGGTTATAGGTGGTTACAGTCCCATCAGTCATAAAACTGCTTAAGTCACCCAACTACGCTTTCAAATGACAGATGTGCTTATAACCAGCTATCACATAAATGACTCGTGTCCGTGACATGCTTCTAAACAGCCTTTCATCATTCATCAGCTTTTTGAGAATGCACTCAGCACAGGAGGCAAGAGTGGTATTTCTTTGTCATGTATTCAAGACAGATTGCACTTCAGTTGTGGATACCTGCAGAACTACCTTTCTCCTCTAGCCTTCAGAAACAGAACTTTAGAAAGGAAACCAGACATGAGATCATGTTTTCTTCCATTCCCCAGAATAAAACCTAGAGGCATGAAATAAATTGCAAGATATGTTTCACCTCTTCGCTCAAACCTATTTTTTCCTATCCTTTTCAAACAAGCAGAGAGATTTAAATTAACATGTCACTTAAGCAGCCAGGAGGAACAACAGCTAATAACTTCTATCAGGTAAATTGAATAATAATATATGCCCATCTCACCATTTCTATTTATCACACTAAGAGCAGAGAAGCTGTCCTGGGATATTCATAGGCATATTTATTAGTGACCTGAAGGCATGCCTGCACAGTGAGCGGGGATCTAGCAGCAGAGCTAGACTCAGGACAAAGCACAGTGTGACCACCTAAGGCTTATATAGGGCAACAGGACTGAAGAAAATACAAGGAAGGGCACTGGCATCTTCCAGGGCAGCCATGAGCACTGAAGAGCCAATCAAAGAGTAATGGAGCACTGCAAAGACAAGTATGTTTTTTCTGGTTCTCCTTCAACATTTCCCAGTCCAAAGCAATCACTCATGGATTCTGGATGGTTGGCCATACAACGGCAATCAAGTCCTGACATGTGACATTTGCCAAGTGAAGTCTGATGGGTTCAAAGTAAGACAAGTGGTTCCTCAAATAATTTATGGAATTCCTTGCTCTAAGAATTTATGGAATTCTTTGCTCTTGCTCACAGGTACTAAAAATTTTAACACACTCTAAAAGATACTGAGAAAGTTAGCTCATGGAATATTAATCCCATGATATATATTAATATATATATAAAAAAAATTATTCTGATCCTGATACACCTTACACTTAAGATTGAAGAAGGACCCCAAACTTAAAGCCTAAGAAGGAATGCTAGGAGAATACTAAGAGAAAGTGTCAGCTATGATGATAATTTTCATATAGTCTTTCATATAGACTGGTTCTTGGTAATAGGATACCAAGTTAGAGGAAACAATCAGGTTATTTCATGTTGTTAATCACGTTCTGACGTTAGGACTGCACTGCACTCACTAGCTCTAGGACTGCTACATTGCTAAGGCCCCAGCTATCTGCTACATCCTCCAGAGACACCCCCATGGTCCCTTCTCTTTTAATCGGGGCAAAATTTTATGCCATTATGGAATGCCCCACAGAGACTAATTCTGAAACAGGCAACAGTGTAGGGTCAACAAGAAGCATGTTTTCCACTCTGATGTGGCTATTTTCAGTCAGAAAACCACATCTTAACACAATCCTGCACAATCACATAAGCTGATCTTCAGCACTGTCAGCAATGGGGAAGGAGGTGTCTTCACATGCTGAAAGGCTGTATCTTTCTCAAAGACTAATGAAACAGAGATGAGTATTTCTCAGGGTGAAATGACCAACGCTAGTAAAAGGAAGTAGAAATAGTATTTTTCATATTTATGAATATTCTTTTTTAAAACCACTGTGAAATTAACAATCTAGCACAAATTCCCTTTATAAAACATTGCCAAAGCCGCATGCCTGAGAGACCCTTTATGTGTGCACACACCACAGTAAAGACAAGGGAGTAGAAAGTCATAGCAGCAAGGTATATGGATGAAAAACATATTTATTCAACCCTGAAAAATACTAGTTTTTTGAGTGTTCTTGTTGCTGTTCAGAACAAATCCTAGGAGTTTTGTGTTTCTTTAGGGTTTAGTTTTTCTGTCTTGGGTTAGGTTTTCCTGTTTGTTTGATTTTGGTTTTGTTTCATTCTTTCAGGCCAGTGGGCAAAGCAATAGCCTGAGTTCAGAATATAATTCATGTCAATCCCTCCTCTGTCATTCTCTTAAAACCTACTCAATTCCTTGAACAAAAAGGTTATTTGTTCTATTTCTGCACCAAAAATCTTGCTTGGTGAAGAAAACCCCTTTTCCATGCAAGTTTATCAAAACAAGGTCATTCTAACCAGAAGTTTCAGTTTCAAATACCCAAAGTTTTCTTCTACTGTGACAGTAGCCTATTCACCTCCATCAGTGACCTGCATACAAACCCCCTGAACTTCCCACCAAAGTTTCACAGATGAAACCCTAAGAAAACCTCCCTTTCATCCATTACTGCTCATAAAAGTAACACGAGGGACAGGTAAAGTAAACATTTTTAGATTCCTTCTTCAGAGAAGTAAAGAGGCACCATCTGCTTGCACTGAATCCAAGTAACAGCCCTAAGAAATTGTCCACGGCCTAGCTCCTTCCTTTGGTTCATAGAGTGCATGATACGCTTTGAAATCATGAAGGTATTGAAACATTGAATCAATCTAGCAGTCAAGTGGAAATCAATTATCTAGTACTAATACCATCAGTTCTAGTCAACAGACATTGAATACTCACTCTTAGGTATTCCCCCAGTCTTAGCAGTACTGGCTTTTCATAAGGATCATTTGGGCAGACAGCCATGAGATCCTTCATTATAAACAAGAACTTTAGGCTGTTAAAAAAAATAAACGAATTGGCTCATTTTGATCTGAATAAGACAGGGAAGGGTAAACCAAATGACAGTATATCCACGGAGTACCTTATCTACCTGAAACAAGACAATCAGACTTCAGCCTCTTTGTCCTTGAGTATGAAAGAAATGGGAGAGAGGGTTTAGCTACAAACCTTCCAACACATTTCAAGAAATCCAATTAAATTCAATAAAAGAATTGCATCAGGCTCTTCCTATTTAAGTAAGGTGATAATTATTAACTCAATTTATCTCCATACCTCCAAAGAGAGCTCTCTGTGATGCTTCCCAGGTTGTAGTCATACAGCTTTGTCAGAATTAGAATCACCTGAAGGCAAAAGAAGAAATCATGATTAGTCTCAAACAATTACAATCTCACAGAACTGAAATAACCCCGGGGAGGGCTTAGATTTCTTTTAATGGGTGCTTAACATAATTGAATGAATTGTTAAAAGCATTTGCCTAAACTGACATGGAAAGAATTTGCAGAGGTGTACCTTTAGCCAATTAGACCTTTTCTCATTCAGCTCCTCTGCATGTTATCACCAAAAGGTTCTTCCCTCAACCCCAGGAGGCAATGGGAAGGAGCTGAAATACTAAAGTTTTAGGATACAAGATGAGATCTTGTATGCAGTAGAAACAGTGAATATTTTCTGCTCTGTTTCACAGGCATTGAAGCTGCTGACTTTTTTCACAGCTGTGGTGCACTGACCTGCCTCCAGTCAAACTCTAGTTGTAGCAGATGACATGACACAAACAAATGATCGCCAGTTTTGACTTGGGAGACTCAGACTGGACATCAAGAAAAATCTCAATGAGGAAAACAGTTCAACACTGGGACAGACTACCCAGAACATGGGTAAAGTCTCCATCCCTGTTGTTTCTTAAGACCTGGCTAGACAAAGTCATGGCTGACCTGACCTGCAGCTGGTGATAACCATGCTTGGACTAAGAGGTTGAACTGGGGGCCTCCAAATACCTCTAACAACCAATGTTTCTGTGACTTCAGTGAAAAGTTTTAGATTTATTCAAAATGGAAGTGTTTCCAAGTTTAGAACTTTTATCAGCTCTTTTGATAAACAGCCTTTCCCTCCTGCCAAAACAGACACTTCTAGAATAAAATTATCGTACTATGGGGAGGAATGCAATTTTAGCAAAAAGCATTTTGAGCAAAACATTTCAGCCTGCTCTTCTGTTAATATCTTCAAAAAATAATTTCTGACTTTCAAGATGTTGGGCTCCTTTAAGAAGACCTACATTTGGGACAAACTACTAGACCATTACTATTGCTACTAATTCATTTTGCATGTCTCCCTGCAAGATCACTGTATATCTTATCGTCCTCCCTATTCCATTAAAACCACAGTAAATTAGAGTCCCAACACTTATCTGACAAAACTCTGATCTATATATCTCTTATTATTTTCAGCCTGGGTTCCTAAGAAACGAGGCACACAGATACACATCCCCCTGCTCCCCTGGTAAAATTGCCAACTTCAACACTTTTGTCAGAGCAACAAAGGACTGTAGGAAATTCAGTGCCTATCTGCCCAATGCTGCTGCCTATCAGCTGGCACCAGCATGGCAGAGGAATTACCACATAGCTGCTTGCACTAGGGGAGGAACAGACCTCACCACTGCCTTTTCCAAAGCCAAAAGCCCTTCTACATCTTACACACTGATAGCCCTAAAACAGCCACAGCGGGAATTGTCTCTTTCCAATATGCTCAGCATGTGAGATGGCAGAAAAAGCTGATGTGGGAGCTGAGGGCATAAGTGAGCACACAGTGCTATAGCGGAAGGTATAGGGGACAGAGGACACACATCTGACAGATATCTGTTTCTACAGCACAACTCTTGAATCTCTCGTAGCACAAAGAAAGGCTGCCCAAAGCACTTCCTATCTGCACAAACACGTCATGTGAGGCTCATGGGGAAATTTACACAACAGCCACGATCCCCCTCTGCTCCCCAAGGCACCCTGACATGGCTGTCCCCTCCGCTCCCCAAAACCCCACTGCTGTCCAGGAGGTGTTTTCCCCTCGCCTGGCAGGTCCCTCTTTGAAGAGGCAGTCAAGGTGTGAAGTGCCAGCTGTCTGCCGAGGCATCAGATGGCCAGGCTGCGGAGGGCACATATGGTTCACCAAGGCTCATACCAATTAGCGCTTTGTAAGTGCTAAATCTCAATCGCCACCCTCCCAGGAATGCTTATCAATGACAGCAGGGCAGCTGTCTGCTCCAGATACAGAACTGTGCCGCTGCCATCCCTCACAGCACCCTCTGAATGGGTCTGTAAATCCCCTACTTGGCAAACAAATAAAAATCAAGGGAGGAGACAAACTCCTTGTGTGCATAAAACCTTTCTGAATAACAACTCGCCCAATGAAAGGTAGCAGTGAACTCCATGATGTGCAGTGCCAGCCTGCTTGCAGACACTCTGTGGGAGTTGTACATACCCTCAGCTTTGAGCCTCCCTTGGACCTGCAAAGCAGCTGTACAGTTGCCTGTATGTCTTTCCAAGTCTTGTTTTCTTCTCTTGTCCCTCTCCTGCTGCACTTGCCAGAGGTACCAGAGATGCAAATGACTAACGAATGTTTCCCCTAATTAATATTTTGACATTTGGCAATTTTAGAAGTAGACCTGAAGATAACAGGTATAGAAATTGGGAATAATAAACAGGAAAAACAGTGTGATTTTCTCCCTGTTCTTTGCCACTGGTTGATGTAATCTTGGGGAAGACCATACAAGAATCAAGAAACACTTCCCCCGACTGTAAAATACAGGAATCAGAATCAGGTTAATTTTATTTTATGCAATACTAAAATTAGCAGTGTGTAATTAGTGGTGATAACTAGACTGAGAATTATTTTTCATAACATACTCAGATTTTTACTTTTTCCCAACTGAGAAAATTTACAAATCTAAAACAACCACGAAAGAAAACTCCATTGAGATTTTTAATCTTGTCACTTGAGGGTGAAAAAATATTGCAACTGACATCCCAAAAAGAATATGAAATTACAAAAAAATTAAAAGTGCCAATATGAGAAATCAAAATATTTATCTTCCAGAGAGTAGAAATGTCTCTTTTGTTCTTTTTTCTTCCTTCAGAAATTTCAGTAAAACCCACACAATCTTGAAGTTCTGTAGCTCCCTTGGAATTGTTGGGGGGGGGGGGAAAAAGCCAGCTGCATTCCATCATAATTATTTTTTATATAGCTCTAACAATCCTTCTGCAGAGGCATCCCTGGACTCATCTAAATATGCATCTTAATTGCTGACTAGCTACATCAAGAATCCTAAGTAATATTCCTATATCCTGACTTCTTAGTAAATTTAGGATTAAATCTTAGCATTTAAGATTTCCAAGCTAATATATATATTTGACACCATGCTGTGGTGAACATATGCACCCATTTAGATATCTCCACTTGGTGCAGATACCCTATTTTGAGAATGCTTAGGAGCTTTTCTATTAGAAGCTTTCTAATTTTTGAGAATCTGTATCAACTCCCGAATGTCTTAAAGATTATCCTTAGTTTCAGCAGTCTCCTTGTGTCATTTACAGTTATTCAAATACCAGTAACAGACCTGCTCAAACATATATGTACAGAACAAACAGATCATTGGGCAGAAAATTAGTTATTTCTGACGTAGAGGTCAGTATTCTCTTTTCCCTTTTGTAATGATACTTGAATAACCTACATAAGGCCATGGTTCTGGATATATTTACTTGTTCAGAAAACATTTTTTCTCCTTTGCTATTCTCATTTCTTTGTTATTTAGCTTGCAAAGGTTAGTTCATGTTTAAGGCTGTTTCTTTTTCTTTTTTTCCCCGCCCTCTGTAGCTGTCACTGTGTAGTACTGAGGAACCTAATGAACAGAGACATGCATATCATATTCTTCTAAATGTCAGAAGAGGGGCTGTGAAGAAGCTCAGTAATGAAACGAAAAACATTGTCTCGCCTTTTCCTTATTTCTTGCTTTGTTTTTGTTTTCTGGAAGCGTGTGTTTTTCTCCTTTACCATTTACCAATCAATGCAAGCTAACAAGAGCAAGAAGCAAAAAGCAGGCAAAGTAGAAATACAATGAAAAGGAGCTGAAAATCCAGCCTTATGCTAGCTCTGCTGTGAATACAGATAACCCTTCCTATTCCATAGAAATACAAGACTTCAGAAAGTCTGTTATTCATTAGGATCAGCAATTGAAGTGGATTATTCTGCCACAGCAGCTGGGACAGAGAAGGAGACACAAAACTTTATCACTTCTGCACTGATAGCTGAGATTAAAAGATACTTGATCCTGGGTTTTACCACATCCCAAGGGAGCACACCTACCAAGAGATATAGCACTAAAAATGTTTTTAGTTACTCATAAAAAGCAGAAAAGCCCCAGCAGGCAGGAAACAGATAGAAGCCTTGGTGGGTTGGCACAGCCACATGGAAGAAAACAGACTGTCAAAAGAGGTGCTTAAACCTGGCTCACCCATCTGCCAAAGGAAACCAGCTCCAAATGGCTATTCTAGGAATAACAGGGTATTTGCACTTGGGACACCATCAAGTTTTATTTAAAACTAAGACAGCGTTTTCAAGGAAAACACACTTTGTTAAACACTCCTGACCTGTGATTGCTTTTTAAGACTTGGGATGTGAGGGCCTACCTGTAGGATTCAAAACGGCAATCAGTGGCTGGGCAGAAGAGGCTGCTCTGCAAACTTGCCAGTTTAGGCCCTAGCAGGGTCTTTGCTATCGCAGGAGAAATTCTAGGGTAAACATGGCTAAATTTTTCCCACACCTACCTTGGCTCATGATCAACTGATTCATGCTATCTCACCATATCCTTCTTTGCATTTCTGACCCAGGTTTAGAACTGGCTTACATCTTTCTCCTGACCCTGTTCTCAACTGCTCTGCAAACGCATCTAGGAAGCTACCCCAGGGTATCAGCCAGAATTTGTCCTTTACTGCAGCACTAGTTCCGAAGGATTACATTTAAACTGACTTTTCTCCCCTGGCAAAAGATATTGCATCTGATCAAACAGTGCTGAACTAGCTGGCCAGGAAGGTAGTGAACAGAAGTCTGCAGGTTGCTGCTCATCAGCTTCATAACATATCTGGAAGGAAGCGATAAGCTGCACTCTGTGGCTGTGTAACTCACCCGCTGTTTATAATGTGGGGCCAGAAAGCAAGCCAGCCCACACTGCCACAGCTACACAGAAATCAGCACCCAAGACAACTAACAGCACACTAGGTCAGGGATCTGTAACACTCCACAGTACTCACTGACAACTGCAAATTTACCCCTGGGAATGCTACCTGAGCACTGCGTTAAAAGATGTCCATACTTATGCAAGCTCAGCTAAACAAGGACGTGGACTGCAACAATCATTGTGTTCCAGGTTTGAACAGAATCACTAAAGACCCACTGCACAAAGTGGTCTGTGATAATCCAACTCAATTTCATTTACACCGACAGCTCACCTTGGATACGTTTTATCAGTTTAATTCTCACCACCACCCCCAGGTCCCCTCTGCAAATGCTTTCCACCTTATGCAGCACAAGGTACTAAATTCATACCAATGACTTGCAGAGCTCTGCAGTGACAAGAGATTTTTCCAACAGAACACCACAATCAAATTTCTAAAGGTGTTCACTATAACTTGTTGGGCTCTGAATTTTGTAATGTTACCTCTAGACTGACCCAAAACTGTGCCAGAAAGATGGGCCCTACAGGATTCCAGTGCTGATTTCAAAATCACAACAGGCCTTTGTTTATGAAGACAAAACTGGCCCCTCTCCTTTAATATTTTCAAACTTTCATGCTTTGCATGTTCATTTGCTTGTGTTTCAGTCAAGACTGCAGATGTCCTGGGATAAACCACAGCACTAAAAAATACAGTCATTTGTCCACTTTCCTGACTTGCACACTATCAGCTCTCAGCACTAATTGTGTACAGGTTGCCCCTTAACATTTTGTTGAAATAATTTTAAAGTGGTATATTTGGTAAAATATTTCTAATACCTGACTGATAGCCATTTACAGCAGCTTTCTGAATCAGTTTCTTGTGAGAACTGTTAATGTGGTGACCAGATATTCCCTACTGACCACTGAAATCCCAGGGAAAAAAAAGGAAAAAAAAAAAAAAAAAGAGGAGCATGCAACACATCCAGAGATTCTGGGACTCAACACACCATATCTGCAGTTTGGTTGCTCTACTGTTATGAGTTTAAAAGGTTTAGACATAAGGTTTGTCCCACACATAACACTGGCAGTCTTCAATGTAACTATTTTGTTAATAAAGTATTATAATGTACATAGCTATGTAAAAAAATTATAGATTTAATGGTGTAACTATATTTACAAGACTCTTCTAATGAAACTGTCACACTGCCTTCTAATTGGGAAGAGAGAAAGAAATATCCAGGCACAATCAAGACAGTTTAAGTACACCTCAATGTGCAGTGATCCATGAATCCCTTATTAAACTCTAGAGATCCTTTCCATCCCCTACTTAGCAGGAACATAAGTCAATAACAAAGAAGCACTAAATTAAGTTTTCACAAGCCTGCTGGTCTGCTATAATTGAGCAGGAAACTAAAGGTTTTGAAGCTTTCTTATGCACTCTGTGTCAATAAAACGTATTTTTCAGGCTGTTGTGTTTGAGAATATGCACATTCAAAGACTGGAAATAATTGGGCACCTATGTGTTCCCTTTATCTTTACCTTCCCAATACCACACTGTTTTGGGTCTGGCTGAGCTGGAGTTCATTTCCCCACAGTAGCCCTCACAGTGCTGTACTTTGTAGTGGTAGCTAGAAGGGTGTTGATAACACACCGGTGTTTTGGGTACCGCTGAGCACAGCACCAACACTGTGACATTCCTTCCTCAGTTGAGGGCAAGATCCTGGGAGGGGACACAAGTAAGCCAGCTGACCCACACTGACCAAAGGGATATTCCATACCACATGACATCTGCTCAGACATAAAAGCTAAGGCAAGCAGCAGAAGGAGGCATTCATTGTCTCCAACAGCTGCCTGCTGAGGACCCATCACACGTACCCAAGCCCTGCTTCTCGGGAGTGGCCGACCATCACTGCTCATGGGAAGCAGAGAATAAACCCTGCTGCCTTTTGCTTTTGCGTGCACAAGCTTCCGCTTTACTTTTTGCTTTAAGTAAACTGCCTTATCCCAACCCATGAGCTGTTTTCCATCTTATTCTCTCCCCTGCCCGGCTGGGAAGAGGAGTGATAGAGCAGCTGGGTGGGCACCTGATGTCCAGCCAAGGTCAACCCACCACAGGACTTCAGGACTGTAAAAAAGGAGGAACAGAACCAGAACAGAGGAATATTCTCAATGAACTGTTTGGTGAGACAGCTATGAGAGGAAATGTTTTCAAATAAATTCACAAATAGGCCTGAATAATTCATGACTGAAAATTTTACAGGCTGCTCATGAATAAAAAAAACCCCAAACTTGAGAGAATTCATTATTTGAGCAAATTACTTATACAAATCTTTTTCTTTGTATTATTTTTAGCAATTTTATACCACTCAGCAGGTATAAGGACCTCTACTTTACTATGCAAGTAAGAAGAACTATGGAGTCATGAAGACTTCTGTGATTTGCTTTCCACCTGGACTGCAGATCAACAGACGGGCAATGACAGAGAACAGAAACCATATGGTTAAACAGCTAAATTACCAATTCACAATTTCACCAGTCTTTGTTATGAATAATCTATAAAGTGAAAGTCCCTTCATTTTTCTGCATCCTTCAATGAACAGAAAAAAGGTTCAATACTGCCCACTAATCCTCTCTGTGACAGAAGTGATAGTCGAACTTTAGAGAAAAAGCATTAAAATTGTGCATGTAGAGGGTGACACTTCCCCTTAATAACTTTCAGCAGTCAGCAGATTACACTCTTCCTAATTCAAAACTATTGCAACTATTGTGCCTAATAATAAAAGGATCAGAGAGAGCAACCAAGGATGATCAAAGATGTGGAATGACCTTTTTTTTAGTGAGAAATTACTTCAACTCTCAATCCAAGAAAGAGACAAAGGAGATATGAAAGACATCTGTAAAGTCATGAGTGTCCTGAATTGATTATTCACTAGTTTTCAGCACACAGGGCCTAGGACAGCAAGCAAAACAGGGAGGTTCAAAATATTACATATAAATTAGTAGGGAAGTTCCTTCCCACTGCATTTTGTGGATACTGAAAACTCACTATCAGCTCGAAGGGAGACAGAAGTTCAGGGAAAAAAAATGCGCATTGAGGTCAATTAAATAAAAATATATCTAGCAATGTTTGTGCAGGTTTTCCCAGGTATGCAATTTTAGCCACTTTTGGAGAGAGAATAAGGCCCATCCTTTTGTTCTTATAGATACCATAGGTAGCTTTTGCACTCATATAAATCTGTTTATAGTTATTTCTATTTTTGGCATCTATACAAACCACCTGTAGGCAGAAATTTCAATGTTTGCCAAATGCGGATACTAGTATTTTCTTTCTTAATCTTTTATAATTCAATCACTAGAGCAAGATGTATGGCAGTGTCTATTATACTCAGATTACAGGGGTCCCTGGCACGGTGGCAACTTTTAGGAGACAACAACACGAATTATAATAAAAGAGAGGCAAAATGCAGCATCTCTCTCCTTCAAATCTTTTAAAGATAATCCTAATCTTCATGCTTGTCATCAGGATGGAATAGAAATTTGTTACAGTCTAAAAAGAATTTAAGATACTACCACCACCAAATCAGAGAGGAGGAAACTGTGTTTCTGTAATAGCTAAGGTCAAGACACTGAGTTGCTGTTTCTCCTGGCTCCAAAAGGGACCCAAACATAGGTCTACCACATTCCAGAAAAACGCTTCGGCCACTGACATGCTGATTAACTTATAAAGTGGAATTAATTCCCTGCTTTGAATACTTTTTTCAGCACTGAAATCCCCTTTCACCAATTCCCCTTTCATTCAGTAAGAATCTGTTTCATGGAAATATTTCTGAGTAGCTCCAAACATGATTAATGAGCTAAACCAAAAAGCAAACACAAACCCAAAATATTAAAAGGAGTAAAAGTAAAATCCAGGGAGTAAATTACTGCAGAAAAAAAAAAAAAAGATACTCAGGTTCCGAAATAAATGTAATAGTAGATTTTCTTCCAGTGGCAGAATTAGGTAGGAAAGAGGGGAAGAAGGACAAAAACAAGGGAAAAGACTGCTTGTCATCTTGAAATGTTTTAATACAAAGGCAAATAATGATGAAAGAGACAAGGTTTCATTTCAGAAGACAAAAGCTGGTATAGAGACAATCGATTACACACTGTAATTGCATTCATGCTTAAAAGCCATTAGCATGAGAGCCCTATACATGCTTCAAGAGGGAAATATAGTCTTCTCTTTATTCATGTCACTGAATACTCATATAGGCCTTTAGGGGATTATTTCAGAATTAAGACCAGAAGAGGCTAAAGCCCTAAGACTATTTGGAAAGAAATTTCTTCTCTTATGCCCTATTATATTTGCTGTCAATCAGCAGCTCTTTCTTAAACATACGGTTACTGCCAGTGATTTAGGGTGGACACCCAGAAAGGGTGGAAGGGTCAAGTGGAGAAAAGCACTCAGCTGTTCTGTGCCTGGCATGCTCCTGGGCTTGCTATTGAAACACTCAGACATTCCAGAGGCTTCAGGCTTTGCCAAGGGACAAAGATTTTAAGCAATGAAATGTCATTTCTGAAGGAAATTTGGAAAGCCAGCATATCCACAGGCAAGTAAAAACTTGCTTCTGAGAAGTTTCTCACACATCTGATCTTATGTACAAACTAGGACTGCAGCATAGCCACTGGCTGCTAAAAGAGAGCAGCATTTAGAAAAAAAAGGGAGTAGGCAAGAAGAGACTTCATGAAAACATTCCAGTCAGTCATTAAGATCCTACTCTGCAAGCTCTATGGTGGTGCTTTTCTGGTTAAGACCCAGAAGTTCCCAAAGGATTTAGAGATACCCATGAACTCCAAACTCACAGTTTTCCATAAACCAGTAATCCAAGCCTCTACTGGAACATAATTCACCCAACTCTATCTGAAGAAAGAATGAAGAGGAGAAATATCACAAAAGGCAACTAATGTGAGAAAGACTGAAGAGACCTTTCCTTGGGAAAGGAATTGTGACCTGGGGGAAGACTGGAGGTGGGGGGATACACAACACAAAAAACCTGGGATTCATATGGTATATACAATACCCAGATTGTTTATTCTGGAGCTTACTACAGAATACAAAAGCGAAAAATTAGCATGTAATGAATAATTTATTTAGCACTTTGCTATTGTTTAAACAACTCACTTTCATGAAAGCAATGTGTACTCAAGCAATAAATCACTGTTTAGCACTCTGTTACAAGCAGAAGATAATACTTGACAGTATTATTGAGTGATGTTGCATGGCCACATGCAACTACAACAGAGATAAGGATGATGTCCTTTAATAATAGACTGCCCCTCCCTCACTCCAGGGAAGAATTGGGTCTTTAAAAATAAAACTTTCATCCTGGGACAGTAGGCGTAGTGAAACTTAAGACCATAAGTACCTTTTATCTTTAGGCCCCAAAAGTGCCCTGAAAACATTAATTGATCACTCTGAACAACAGCTCTGTGATGTAGGTTGGTTTGGTTACATCAAGCATGCAGAGTTCAAGAGAGTTTGGTATGGAAGGCAGGGTAGGAATACTTACTGTGATGAACTCTTAGGCCTTTGCTCTTGAAAACATTCTTTCCTGTCCTGTAATGGATGGAGAGATGGGCTTCATAAGGTCCAGACCTGCTCTAACATTGAGTCCCAGCTTCCATCTTGTTCAGCTCTAACAGGACAAGAGTAAAAGCTTTCTATTCCCCTTCCTGTAATTCTACTGTCTTTTTGAATCCAAACAGATGGGAACATACTCTTTTTAGCCTGATCTTCAGTCAGTGATGAACAACACTACCCTAACATACACAAGGTATGTTTCCCAGAAGCTGAGAAAACAAACAAGCCTTGTGCAAAGATCATTTTTATTCCACACAGTCTTTTGCTACTGCGTTGAGGACATCTATTCTTCCAAACACCTGTTCATCCAGAAATACTCTCTAGCATTCCCTATGCATCTTACACTAACAAATAACAATAAAATGCATCACTCTGTCAACAAACTTGGTAGGTCTCATCTTATGGCAACCACTGTTAATGGACCTAAATTACAAAATAATTTCCCTCAGTCCTAAGATTTATAAAGTGCCTAATGAGGTCTCTGGTTGCTAAAATTAGTTTGGTCACTTGTTACTCCTCAACATTGATAGGAAGAGAAGATGAAAAATCAAGTCCTTGTGTTCTCAGCTTCTCCCAGATCAGCAGAAATCTCAGGGCCAAATTCAGCACAACACTTAGTTTGTGTGTTAATCACATGAACAATACTACCAAGCAATAATTTAGTGCACCTTGTTTGCCATAAAAAAATAAGAAAAAACATCCATTCAGCTTGCACTCTCTGGTCAACACAGACAAGGAAGTAGGAAAGTAACATAGGGCTTTCTGGTGTCTCTGAACATTCACCACTTGCTCTAGAAAGAGACACAGCAGCAGGTAAGGACAACTAACCTTAACTAATTGGATATCTTTATTGCTGAAAATCAGATCACTCCAGAACTCCAGAGGAGTGAGCCCAGTCTCAAACAGAGACATTTCAGCCATTACCTAGTATGTTTTGTCATCTGAGTATATGCCTGATTATACAGTTCCCTGCATTCTTCCACCCACTCCAGCTGCAACAAAATATGCCAGCAGCAGCTGTTTGTATTAAGCTAGAAGGCATCTGGAGACCAATTGTAATGCAAAGGTCATATTTTCCAAGCTGCTTATAGACAGTAATTTGTAAGTGTGTAATGTCACATGTTGTCAATAATTCAAGGTGGGAAATTTAAACAGCTAATAGGTTATCAATTCTTCACTTTCCCACCTTATCCCTTTCTCCCTGAAGAGCTGTTAAACACTGCTTCATCTGAGCATATTCCTTGAACCTCTGACTCAAAGGTTTCATTTGTTTATGGAAAGAAACTTAGGATGGCAAGATGTAAGTAATCCCTTAACAGGTACCTAGGGATCATAACAGACATAAAGTGCACATTTCAGACTTGGGATATAAATTGCTGTTAAAGGTCTATTTTCACTGGGGCTCTATATTCTATAGAACATGTTGATGCTGTCAGAATAAAAACTGTTGCATTTTAGCAAAGAGAAGAGGACTTAGTCAAAAACAACTTGTTAAACGAAGTGAGATATATTTGAAGTAAGGTCCTTCCCTCAGTTCTTTTGGGGGATAAAAACAAACAAACCAAACACATACACAAAACCCAGTAACTAAAACATGAATTATGGGTTGTTTCTTTTTCTCTTCCCACTACCCCATCCCATTTACAGCCATCAGCCAAAGACTAAACAGTTCCCATGGCTGTCATCAACTCTGACAGCCAGCCAGGGCAGGACTAGTAACAAGCACAAGCATCGATGTAGCAGTAGTATAAACTTTTCACCTTGGAAAGCTGCACCCATTTGTTGCTGCATTCCCAACTAGGATTCCCATAAAATTTGTTCTGGTAGTACTATTTATAAGGAATATATAAGACAAGACATACTAATGCTAAATATCTTTATGGATGCTATTAGGCCTGAGATACCTTTAGCAGCACTGTGGCCAAAATGACAGTTGCCTCCCAGTTAAAATAAAAAAAAAATTAAAAATATCAAGGTTTTTATTCTTTAGAAAGGCCCTCATTGCTCTCTACATCTTTCCCTCCCCTTCAAACTTGAGTCTTATATTTCTCTTCCTACAGTTTTTAACTACGTTAGCTGCCTCCTAGTTATAAAATAAAAGGAAAGGCACATGTCTACCTGCTGCAGCGGTTTCATCTCTTAAAGCTAATGGGCAGGACAGTAACTTGCACCTCACATCTCCTCCTTCCCCAGCACACATTTTTATCAAGAAGCTATCTCCAAAGGAGGGGAAAGTCAAAGCGTATTACAACCCAACACACAAAAACCTTGTTAACCTACTAAGATGTGTGACTAAGATCCTGTTATCTGAAGGATATCAAAACTAAGCTGCCTTCTGCCTACATCCTGCAGGCTTTGGCAGAAAGCGTAGGAGAGGCACGGCAGTCCCAAGTGACTGGCGACCTTCATCTTCATTTCTCCTCCTTTTCCTCCTCATTCACTGCCAAGTGAGATGTAGGGGGAGATATTCTCATTTTGCTACATACAAACCACTTAAGTTTAAGATTTTCGTGTGGTCTTTTGAGAGTGAAAAGTCAAGTCAGTTCCTGACTTCCTCTCTTAGCAAGGGCAAAACAAAGGACAAAAGGCTACAGGGTGGAAGCCCATTACCAGAATTGCAACACCCAAATCACTGACCATTTTTTATAAAATTCAACCAGTGCTAGACTGTCACACCTGGATGCAATAATCATCCTGGTGCAACAATGATGATTAAAATGATCCTGTGGAATCAAATGTTCTTTAGACTTCAGACATTATAAGAAAGAACTCTGGTTTGGTCATTTCCTCTAGTGAGAATATCTCTGATAACTAAAAAAAAACCCCACAAAAACTGCAAGCTCCTTTGTGTATTTCTCAATCACTTCTTTCAATCTCTCTTAGCTATGCTTTGGGCCAACCCCCTCAGCTCTTACATTAAACAAAATCATACTAACAAACAGGTGCAGGGAGGATTTTGTTATTGGGAAACATCTTAACCCCTGAACTAGCCCACACATCCCAATTTCCCTGATGGTTTTGCCATATACCCTTTATTAAAAATGAACAGCAGTGTACCAACTGTCATTTTCAAAATTCCTATAACATGAAAAAAAATTTTATTAGTGCTTATCAACAAAACTATCCACCCTGACTGAAGTGTATAGCATAGAAATATGGCCTATTCCTCTCAATAGACTGCAGAGAAATGTATTGTTTCATTAACTGTATCACTTCAACAGTGAAAGCTGGAGGAAACACATTTTAAGTTCTTCTCAGAATTTCAGACACTAATACAAATATTTTAGACTGAAAATTTGTGGTTTCAGGATTTCTTCCACAGGTGATTTCAGGGTATTCTTCCACAGCATGCTACCATTACATAAATAACATCCTACGGATACATACTGTATGGGTAAGAACCATCCCTTAAAATCTGACAAGGGATCCAAACACTTGAAACCCGGTAAGTCACAGATAACCTGGGAGCACTAGAGCATTGGTTTAGAGATTTAATTTCAGAAGCACTCAACAGCTTGAAAATTATTTCTCTACCCTCAGGTATTCCTTGTCTACAAAAGAAACACTTTGTTTCTGAGTGCAAACCTGCAGCCAAAAATAAGCATCTCTCCCCAGTGGACATTTCTGATTTTTCAGCATTGCATTCCCAAATTCTAGTCCACTGATCTTTTCACTCATCTTTATTAAGCCTCCTCCTATAGCAAACCAATCTGCCCTTGGCCTTGAGTAAGTAGGGGTTTCAGAGATCTGAATTTTGCCCCAAAGCTGGACAGTGCTTCCATACCTGTCTCACCTGCAGGCCATTACCCCCAAAACATACTAGAGAAATAGCATGGATTCGTTATAGCAGAGAATCATCCTGAATTATTTCTAACAGAAATTTTCAGCCCTGTCACCAGTTCACTGACCCATCTACTAAATTTGTCTTACACTTACAGTCAGCCATTTGTCAAGACAGGTATGAAATGAAGCTTTATATTCCATTCCCTTTGACTTATGTTTTCCATTTGACATGTGTGCCTCCAGGGAAGCACAATATTTTCCCCACCACCTCTTCTGCTTGCTCAACACCTGTCCTTGAGGAGAATGATATTTCCCTATTTCTGCCTTTAAGCTACACAAGCAACTGAATGAATAGGTCTTATGTAAGAAAAACATTCTCATCATGTCATCTACCACCTTTATCCTCAGCTGCTTGTTCCATACAGATCACTAAAGAAAGTAGATTATTAGCCTTTATCTTTGGCTTGCCATTAATAAAGTAGCTCAGTGGTGTAACATAAGCACCACTAGCAGTGTATATTCCACAAAGAGATTAAAGAGGCAGGAAACAAACTGGTATTACTCTAGTTGTTTCCAGTGGAGCACCAACAATTTCCATCAGTTTGGGAAACCATTCAGAGAAGACAAGACATTCTGAGAAATTCCTACAGTTGGGATAGTGCACTTTGAGGAGCAGATCTTAGAAAGCAGCAGAACATCGTGAATTATTGCCTCCAACTTCCTTCACTGAAAGATTTGCCTCACTAGGAAAGACACACAGTTGGGAAAACCCAAATGAAAAATGACATAAGCAAGGGTTACAGCTCTTGCCCCCACTGCACTAATCTCAGAAGCCTCCCAAAAAAGAGTTTATAAACTGCAGGAAGCTCAGCTCTCCAAGGGCTCTCCCTTATTCTTTTTCTACTGCAGAGAAAGTTTCATGCATACATTTGAAGGCCACCCCCAAAAATGAAACAGAGAAGGAAATTCTGTTAGGACTGAACTTCATAAAATTAAATTTGTCAGGAAAACTAATGACAGCTACTTCATAATTTGCAAAGGACAACACTGATGCTATTTGCACTATGCTAACAAAACCCACACCTGATAGTGGAGGGTGACTGGGGAAGCAACACTGCACACTACCTTCACTGTGAAAAAGCTTCCTCAGTTTTATCACTGGACTTGCAATATCTGCTTTATTAAAGATGTACCTAACACTACAGGAGGGGCTTACATGTAATTTTATGAAATAACAAAAACTTGCTTTCCCATTTTTGTTAAAAATTTAGAAACTATGACTAAAAAAAAAAAATCTCACAAAGCAGAGTCAAGCATATACACCCTTCATCTGGAAAGAGTCTCATAAACCTATAAACTGTCATTATGATTTCTTTTGAATAGTGAAGATGTAATACCAAGACACAGCATCACCACACAATGGCTTCTCCTTTTTCTGTAGTAAGTTACAGCCAGCCTGAAAAGGCATCTGCTCTAGAGATTTAGTTGTGACAACCCAAAACAAAATTCAGTTCCAAGTAATGAGCTTCCTATCATTTTAAGAGGGTTTATCACTGTACAAATGCATCTAAAGATTAAAGACTACTCAGCTGAAACCAACTGACATGTCATTAAACCAGTAAAATCTTTCCGTAAAAACTGTCTTATCCTTTTTAATTCAGTTTCTTCTTCAATAGAAAAAAGAATGTTAAGCATTTTAGAAGATGATTAAAGCAAAACCAGGCTGAAAAAAAGAAAAATGTCACATTGTTTCTCCAAGAAAGAATGATAGTCCTTTGGCTTAATTTCCTTCACAGAGAAAATACGTTATTTAGTGTTATCTCCATGTTAAATTTCTAGCAGAGTTTGAAAAGGGGCTGCAAATATCACCACAAAGAGAGGAAACAGATGAAGAGGCAGTAACCCTGGTTCACCAATACCAACCTCACTAGGAAAAGGCAGACAACCTGGAGTCAGAGCCAAAGAGTTTTTTGTTGTTTGTTTCCTCCCAGTTTTTCCTATTCCTTCCTTCGTCTTTATGCAGAGCAAAGCGATAGCTCATGTCAAACAGCACAGTGACAAGAAACTCTACCGTGGTGGAGAGAAAGGCACTAAGTGAATGCAGTCCTTACCATGAGCTGCACAAAGCACAGCTCAGCCCACTTGGATGCAGCAGTGCTGGGAACATGGGATGGCATGAGCAGCAGCCTGATGCTGAATTTTGTTTTAGATTGCCACAAGTAAATCTGTAGAGCTGCACCCATAAACTCTCCAGTAATCGCCCCCAGTGCCTATCCCAACCAATGCTGTGCTCCTCCCCAGAGGATCAGTTCTGGTAGGAACTGCCAGGTAAGAGAATTGCAACACACTGATGTTTGTCTTCACTTTCATTCAAAGAGAAATATTTAGATACCAATATCGTTCACAGGTGAGAAGTTAAACAAGCTGGTGTTACTCAAGAAAATACCTTTTTCTCTTAATTGTGAGGATGTGTGCAAAAAAAGTCAGGAGGGAATAGTGCAGCTCCTGGTTTAAGGGCACTGATTATTGAGGAAGCAACTTCTCTGATACTCAGTTGTCTTTCCGAGACCCACTGTCCTCACTATCCTTGGACTTCTGAAACTGCATATTGCCACAGCAAAGAGTAATCGGTCCCACCAAGTTCACCTGCACCAAAGGATAAGCTAGTTTGGAAAAGGCCACTAAGTAAATAAAGCACAAGTTGTTTTCATTGCAGCTTGTGCAGTTGAGGAAATCATGGTTATCATTTTCACACCCAATTACCTGGCTTGCAGTGGCAATTACACTAATCCCACACACAAATTAGACACGGCACTACATGAGCATGTTGTTTATGCAGTAATCTGCACTTCCAAATATTACTAATTTTTTTTAATCTGACCCTAAAGCTTTTAGTGGTTGATATTGAGAGACTGGTAAACAGGAAGAGTAGTAGACCATGGTTTTTCTAGAGGTGTGCATTCATTTCATAGAGACACTGCTGTTTTATTAAATAACAAATTCACTTCTTTCTCATTTTCTGAGGAACAAAATTCTTATTTCTGCCCTTAAGTACTTTGGAAAATAAAGAAGGGCAGTGCATACAGCAAGGGGAGGTAGCATCATGGTGACAAGCATTTTGCATTATTACAGGAGCAAATTACTGCTTCAATTCTAGATGACTAGTGAAGCTGATTAATACATCCCTTTTGGAAGGGATGGGCAGAAGGTCAAGATAGTATGAAACAAAAATCTGTATTTGGTATCAAATGAGTCTTACCACTTAGAGGAAATAGAAAAATTTTATTCATTATGCTTATACTTCTAAAACTCTTTTCTATATTACTTCGTAGAAAAGAAGACAGAGTAAAAGGAGTAGGAAAAGGAAGAAAAGTCTCCATAGTAAAATAGAAAAAAAAAAGGCACCAAATGCATACAACATGCAGGAGAAAAGCTTTCAAAACCCAAGTGTTAGTATTCCAAACCAATAACTTGTTAGTTTTTTGGGTGCAAATCATGACATTTATATCTTCTGAATTTTCACAGAAAAAATAGCAGTGAAAAAAACCCATTATTTTTCTCAGTTTATCTTAAGATCTAATACAGAGTGTCAGATATGTTTATCTTTATGGTTGCCTGCCTATACGGACCTGTGATGTGCCCCTGCATGGACTGAGGTCCCCAAGGAAGCCCTGAACAGGTGTATTGATGGTTTTGGTCTGACTTGGTCAAGGGACAGCAAGGCTACTCCCATCACAGCAGTGCAAATCCCTGTGTTGTCAACACAGCCATATGTGTTTAGAGAGTACCTTACATGCACAATACATAAATATACCTACATATGCAAAGGACTATTAGCACAGACTTACAGTCTCAGTTATGTGAGTACACTATCAGCAGTCTCTAGATTGATGGCAACTGCTCTGCAATTAAATAAAATACTTTCTACTTACTAAACAAAATGTTATATTTAATTTCTTTTTTATTTTTTTTTTCTTCCTAAGTAAATAGGCTATTATAACTTCAAGTTCTTAAATTGCTTTTAAATGCTGATGATTTAGCTAGACTAGAAATAAGCAATCCAAACTCCTTTCAAGTGCACTGTTCAATCTCAACTGAACTTGTCTATTTTTACATTAAAAAGGCATGGTCTCATTCACTATTCCCAAAGAAAATCAAATTGAATTATTCAACAGATTAAAAAAAAAAAATCTCCAAACAGCTGTTTTTTCCACTTATCTATTTTTTTTAGAACTATTATATCCTTCCCTCCTCTCCCTCCAGATAAAACCCCAAACCAACAAAATAGGAAGACACACAGTAAAATCCCCCACAGCAAGGGGTTCACCATAAGCTCTCCTGCGAGTTATCTAATTCTTAGCATTTCAAACACTCATCTGTTCCAAGGTAGCATGAATTACTCCAGCCACCACAGTAACACAGATCCAGTCCTTAGCAGGATTTCAGTCCCTCATTCTCACTAGTGAATTATGCAACTGAAAACATTTGTGACTGGAGAACCGAGGTTTTCCACCTTACCCTAATGTGTTAAATCAGGAAATGGTGCTATTCCCCTTTGCTTTCTACTTGCAGGACAAATAATCTGATTTTATGCAGGGTGCTAAAGAAATAAAGGAAGGTACATGAAAAAAATAGGTTCACCTTTCATTCTGAATGTAAGACCACGTAATTTTTTATTCTGTCCAAATCGAGCTTCTGCAAGCTTGTCATTTGTACTTATGAGTCACCTTCTATTGGCAGCTGTTCTCTGTCTTTCTCAGGGAATGAAGGAATGAGGTCTCAGAAATCTGTTTTGAAAAAAAAAAAAATCTAACCAAACAGTCCTTCCTATCTCCCTTTTTTAAAGGAATATAGGTTTAGTTATCTGTAAACAGAAGGATGGAGATGCCCAAAAGTAAAAATATAAAGTAAGAACTTGGCATATCACATCTCATAGGTGACTTTGAACTCTTCAATCATCGTGCAAAAGATAAAGCAAGATGAAGAGCTGCTAAGTGCTGGTGTTCAAGGAAAACAGGAGGCAGCAACATCAAACAGAAAATTAAACTGTATTTGTGGACTGCTTCTTTGTGTTTCATGCCATGATATTTTCACTGGCTAGAACACTGACATTTATTAATTCTTGGCTTGTAAAGCAGACACAAGACTTACCACAGCCCCAGAATCAGATATCAAAAGTAATTTTTCACCCTGATTTAGACTGAAATCACCTCAGAATCTATATAGCAGTGTCAGAGCCCCTCTACCACAAGCAAGTTTTGAGAATAGAGTTGACTGCAGGAAGCAAGTTATCTTCAGAGCTGCAGCATCATTCATCATTAGATTAACACAAGAATGCCATTTTTAGGCAGCCATATAGTCTAAAAATCAGCAATATGAAATCAATTGCCAGCACCATAAGCTTGCATTTCAATTCCCATTTTGTGTCATCCTCTCTAAATAGGATGCAGTCATTACCTGAGCCTCATCATTTGCACATTAAGATGGATAATATTAATTATTTCCATTAGCCACCAAGGCATTGCGAGTCTCTTGTGGGACATTCTGCTGAATCCTTTGTTTGAAATGCAGTTGTTAAAACACAAACCTATGGCTCTCAGAAGAGGACTTGTACTTAATAGTTTTGAAGAAAGACAGACATGTCTGTACATCTTTATGGCCAAATAAGTGTTCATGTGCACATTAGCGGTGCTTAGCTTGGGCTCTGCTTCATGAGCTGCAGTTTTACACACACTGAGCAGTAGGAAGTCTCCTATAATCTTTAGCTATTTCATGTAAAAGGTGTGTGGAAGTGGTGCTGCCTGCCATGAAAAAACACAGGAGGGGATACCATAGAGCTGCCTAGTCAGCCCCCTGCTTACAAGGCAGACATGCATCTGCCATCTGCTCCCAGTTTTATTTTAGACACCAGAGTGCAAGGTAAAACATTATCTAACTGCCCTTAGTCACCAGGCGTAACTGATGTGCCCAAGGAACAAGCCCAGAAGCTTCACTGTGAACTGGAAATCTCAGACCAGATGTTCCAACCCCCTCTGCATCACGGATAAATCATTCACAGGTCTCACACTAGAAACATTTCTGTAGTTACACAGTGCTGCTGAACAGGTGTCTCTTAGTAACAAGCTTTTTATTTTCTGCACATCTGTTTCTTTGCAACCTCACACCTTACCTACTGATGTTATTATTGTTGCCCTTGTCAGAAGAGAAGCAACAATTTGTAAGCGCTTTATCCAAAAAGTCCAGAAGTTTTGCATAAGAATTAAAATAGACCATTTCCAGAAATTTTAATATAGCGCCATGTAAATAAGTTAGTTTAAAATCTTATACAATTTCAGAAATATTTCCTCTGGACTGAGACTCTGCAACCACTCTACAGAAACCAACTGCATGGACAATATCTGGTATATTAAATTTTTGGTATTAGTTAAAAGGTAAGTCATCTTTTATGATTTAGTTTTTCAGTTCTTGATACTTACAGGTTCATGTTTATCACAGAATAAGACTGATGTCTTTAATAATTCACCAAATTGCATTCCAGTGTGCATGGTTTGTAAATGATGTTATAAACTGTAACTGAAGTAAACTGTTTACAAACTAGACACAAATTCCTTTAGATTGTTTGTTTTTATTTGGAACAAGAATAAAATATTAGGCGCTATTTTATTTAAAGCAAGCAGCCAAGTCTCAGTGTGATGCTGTGCTCAAGGAGCAGTCATACAACAAGCCCTGCTGTGCTTTCAGGAAATCACAAGTAAGTTTTTTATTTCAGCCAGAAAAGGAAAACAGGTCCAGAAAACAGCGAGAACCTAATGCAACCATGTGAGACTACATCACACAGGAAGAAAGGCAAAACAGGTCAAGGACATAGAAAAAAAATTGCTTATAAATTAAATTAAATGGTTTATAAATAAAATGCCATTTCCCCCAATACAGCATCAAGCTGGGCCAACAATTCATGAGCAGTATTTATTTCAAAAACTTTTATTAAGCTGTATGTATGAATGGGCCACTTATGTCCAGACCTTGTCAATCTCTGGGAGATTTTCACACACAGCACATACTCTTCAGCCTCCTGTTCTGGCAACGTTCTTCATCTGCACATTCAAGTACTTACAGAAATCATTCACACAAACTCGCAGAAAGGACTTTAGTCTGCAGGCAAAAATATGTTACTCTACATGACAGCATTTCTCAGTAACAGCATAACTAGCAGCAGAGGAAGGAACTAACATCTTGAGAAGGATAAATGACATGATCTCAAGCATTCCCCAGGAGGAAAGTGGCAAAACTCTGCTGACTGGATTTGGCACATCACACAACACAATATGCTCAAAGCCAAAAGGACCATTCAGATTCTCAAAGTCCACAATATCTCCTTAGTAAGAAACTGATGTGGTGTGAAGGTGACCAGCTGGGGGTGAGGGGATGAGACAACCACATAGTACCAGGATGATAACACCGCACAGCTACACTTGCTCACCTCGTTACCACTGGCATTTCTAACCTAGTGCTCCCTGAGATGTGTTTTAAAGGACTCTGAACTGGACCATCAGTACAAGGTAGTCTATTTGTCATTGACAGTGTTTTTTGGGCCAAACATGCAGTGACAAGAATTTATGTCATTTATCCATTTTCATGTGAACTGTTTCCTCTTTTTGGGTTCAATAAAGTACCAAAAATGCAGGAGGAATTCCATGTAAATGGTATATATTGAATGGGTTTTGTAATAAAAATTACTTCTTAGGCTTGAAAGCTCCTGCAGTTTTGCTAATTAACATGTTGATGATGAATACTTCATGCTGAGTCTCATGGTCCAATTCAAACAGAAGAATTTAACTGGATAGCAAACATTTTGAGGGAAGGACATTGCAGCCTTTTAATGTCCCTAATGTCCTTTCTCAGTCAACCCATAAAATGCTCTTCTCCCTGTTGTTTGCCTTTAAGATAACTAAACAAAAACATCAGTTATCCATGCAGCTGCACTGCTAGGTAAAACTCCCACTGCCTTGGAAAAAAACAAACAAACAAACACAAAAATAAACACACATACAACCCCACCCCCCCAAAACCAAAGCACCAAAAACCCAGAAAAATTCCATATGTCCTCATGGGCCATGTCCCAGTAACTTTCTTGATCATTTCAATCAGAATTTTATGTACTAATTAGAAGTACGTAACCGGTTTCATTTATGGAATTTAGTATCCCTTAAAAAGAACTCAGAGGATGTGATTCTGATCCCAACTGTGGGACTTCACCATTTTAGGAACCACAGTCTGAAAAGACTGCCCATAATAAATAGAGAACACAAAACTTATGTGGAAGCACTTCAGGTTCCTGGAGCAGAAAGATGCAGTAGATTTATCTGTCAGTGACACATTTGTAAACACATGGGATGCTGCATAAAACATCACCCTGGGCACATGTAATGTACAAGCTTACTTCCCTGAATTCTACACAACTTTCTTTATGGCAAACGTTGGAGGAAAACTTTGAGTGGGGGAAAAAAAAAAAGAGACTAATCAAAACGTGACAAACAAATAAAACACTTTGTCAGATGTCCTCAGCCTTGACACTACAAGGTGCAGTTTGAATGTTCAAAGTCTGTAAGGTCACATTATCCAGGAGAGTAAGAGGGAAAAGCAGCAACTGGTACGTGAAAGCATTAGATCACTGCAGGATTACAATAAAGCTATCTGTGAGATGTAGCACAGCACTGCCAGAAGTAATTAGTACTCTATCTGGAAGATGTATATTACCAGCAAGAGATCTGTGATTACTTTTAGTGGGGCTAATGAAAGACCTGTGCTTATCCTTATTCCAATTCATTTCTATTCTCTCCTATCCAGCTTTATCAGCATTGGGATTAACATCAGTAATAGGGCTGTGTGCATATTTACACATTGTAATTAAGTGCTGGGGGAAGATGGAAGGGAGCTCTTTAAGATCATTTATTAAAATGCAGACACACTGCTAATCAGAGTCAAAATTTTGGGAGAAGTTATTACAAAATAAAAACTCACTCCAAGATGAGAAAACAAGAGTTCTCTGGAGCCCTCCTTGGATCGATGAATTACTCAGGATTCACTGACAGCATCAAAGGGACTCTGGAAAAATCTAGAGTATCCATCTGAAAGTCTGTGTCACAGTTAAGGCTGGCTCAAAAGCTCAGTGTTTCAAGCAGAGTAACTCACCCATTAAATGCTACCCATCATATCAAAGAAAGGTGAAGATCCTGGCCATTATGGCCTGGATTCAGCAAAGCACTTAAGGACATCCTTTACAATGAACACCTCCTTGATACTATCCCAATCTAACAATTAAGCATAAAAATACGCTTAATTCCAAGGGCAATTTCCCTTGCATTAAGCCTCTGCTTAACTCGACCTGCTGCTAAACCTCAGTATTGCTGGTTGCAATGCACACCTACATCTGCAGTCAGTGGGCCCCTCACACTGAGAATTTTTGTTCCACATCGTAGAGCAACTCATTCATTGCAATATGTTCTTCACCAAGATCTTGCACTTGAGAAGACTTGCATAACATCACTTTCTAGCAAACATTCAGAAGGCTGGAGATTTTACTAGGTTTTGTTGGATTTATGTAATTGATAGAAACTATAGATCATACAGAAATCCAGCAAAAAAAAAATCCTCCAACCATTACACCAAGATATGTGTTAAGTATTTTTTCTATATCTATTGATATGATTTTAGCATGTCTATTGATGCGATTTATAACACCTTCTACTTACTAACATACTGTAAAATAACTATTTGAGGCTCAGTCAGGATTTCAATTTCTTCCCAGAATTTACCACTGAGGTCAATCAGGTGATGAGATTTTTCCCAAGTCCACAAGGTTTCAGGTGAGCTACATTCAGCATCCTAAAGAATTCTTTTCTCCAACGCCTATCCTTGAGTTCCAGTATTTTTACTGCTCCCATTAAAAAACACCATAAGCCTTCTGCCTTGTTATTTACCTTCTTGCTTTCCACTGAGCAGTTACATTTCAGTAGCAAAGCCAGTACCAGCTTCATTCTTGCTTTAAAATCTTTAGCAATTAATGACATTTATATAAGTGCCAAGAAATGCTATTCTTAAGACTGTATTTTACTACCCTTTCTGCTGGAGGTAACCTTTGTACACCACATGCACACACACAAGCCAAAAACCCAGAAATAACTGTACTCAGCAACACAACTACAAACCTCAGGAAAACCAAGTACATTATAAACATTAATTAATTTCAGCCACATGCCCTCCTCTGTGAAGTGGGTAATTACTATTCCCATTTAGCACAAGTGGAAAAAATAAAGGAGAATGATTTTCCCAGGTCAAACAAGGTGTACAGCACAGAACACAGCGCTCATAACTCTAGCCAACGAGCCATCCTTTTCTTCGTATAACCCACATAATTAAATTCTTTCAAGTCCTGTATGTAAATTACCAGAAGTCAATACGATGAAAGCAAGGCTACAGTTTCTTTCTCAAACATAAATAACACGTCCATCTTCTCACTTGCCTAGTTTTAGTATTCTCATGAATATTCACATCAGAGTTTCTCCCTCAGAATGCTCTGGAGAGAGAAAAAAGAGTAATGATCTACTAAAAAAAAAAAAATCTAATGACCTGCTGCAACTTGGAGTCATTTATTGGCTATAAGATGATTAACTGTATATGTATAGCCTGAAAGGCAAAAAGCAAAGTTTGTGGACTGAGTCCAAAATGAGCAACCAGGTTCTGATGATAAAGAGAGATCTGCTCACAGTAAGTGGGTTTGAACTGGTAACTTGACAGAAGCTTAAGAGATTCACTTAATTTACATATATATTTGGTTTTTTTCTTTTCAAGGGGAGGGGGCAGCAAGGTAAATCATAAACAAGCCTAACTTCCTTGCTATGGGAATAGAAGCAGTTTTTTAGTTGATTTTATCAGCAATATAAACCTGCAGCTAATTGTTTTTCTCTGTACCCCAGGATTATAGGAAATAAGTTTGATAATAGGTTAATTCAGTAGGAGAATTAACTCCTATAAACACACAGAATAGTTTGAGTTGGAAGAGACCTTAAAGATCACCCAGTTCCATGCCATGCTTCCTACCCTGCTCCTTTCACAGCAGTGCTCCCCTTCAGCCTGTCTCAACTCCCTCACTGACTAAAGCAGAAAGTCTAAACTTTCTTTTACTGGGCTGGGTGGTACCAGAATGAAAACTGCCCACAGTGCTCTCCAGAATCACTGGAGGAAGGCAGAGCCTGCAGTACTGACTGCCACCAAGTTTTTTCCATCAGCCTCAGAAACCTCATGTCGTACTCTTGTATCACTACTTTTCCTCTTCATTTCATTACCTCAGCAATAACATGACCGAAGACTGTGGTGGTCACACCATCTCAGCTCATCAGCCTGCCACTAATGCCTTCACATGTAAAGATATCTCTTATTCACGCAGTATATCCTTGACACTATTTCTATTTGCATTGAATTAAAATTAATCAGCCAGGCATTTGCCACAGCAATCCATGTAACTCAGCTTGGCAGCATGATATTATCACCAGCTAAGCAATATTAGCTTTATATGATTAGGATCTCCTGGGAACTCATTCCATGAGAGGACTGCAGGTGTTGTAAGTCATAAAATATTATGCTCCCTCCAAAGAACCTGTATGACAGCCTTTTCCAAAGACATCATCAAAAACTGGAATGGTGAATCAAACCTGACTTATTAGTGCAAACTTCACAGGTATGCAAGTCCTTAAATTATCATCTCATCCTTCAGCAAGAAATCCCACAGCTCATTAACTCTTTCAGTAGGTGTCATAGTGCTGGTACCCTTACTGCCTACTGTCAGACATCAGACTGTGTGTGGGCCACCATCAGCGAGGTTTTCATTAGCTTGGCCTTTTTCTTACTTATTCTGCCCCCAGTAAGTTCAATTCTTCACACCTCTGATGTAAATTCTCCCCATGTGTTTACTAAGATTTCAGTTCCTTCTACTGCAGGAGCAGCCCTGCTTTGCTGTTGTCAGGATAGTTGCCTATGCTGGGCTGCTAGATATCAGCTTGCAAGGGCTGACCAGAAAATCTTGTGGTGACCTGCTTGTTTTAGAAGAAAATATCTGTAAACATCTCTGAATACATGCCAGACAATTCAGATAAGGCACATATTTCAGGACTCCACCTCTGCCAGAATCCTCCAGGAGCATGAGACTGAGACCTGTTCTCCTCTTCCTGTCATGTCTTCCATGGGCTGGCCAAAAAAAAAAAACAAAAAAAAACCAAAACAACCAACCCTTCAAAACATTCCTTTCCTTGATATTGATATTCCCTCAAAATTGTCTGCTGACAGACCTCAGAGAATGAGCACAAGTCACAAGTCTCTGGTTTGCTTTTCCTTTATCTATCGCGGCTGGAGACCAAACTCAACTCCTGACGTATTAGCCTTGGCTTTGGGAAAGGAGTTTTCAAACTCTAGCTAGAACACTTCAAGAAAATCTTCAGAAAATCTTGAATAGAACAGTCTTTTTGACTAAAAAGTCTGCCCTTCAAGGAAGAACTGCCCTGGCCATCCAGTCCCTAGCAGATGGTGGCCTTCAACAGAGGTGGCTTATGTGAATCCAGAAGACTAATTCTTGCAAATTTTAAATGTACCACTGACATGGGACAACCAAGTCGGGAAGGATGTATGTCTCTGATGGTGGCCAAGTCCTAAAAAAGCCATTACCTACATAATGAATTTGGGCACTACTTTTACATTTATTAAAGATGAAAAAAAGACTGGTTTTTTATTATATGCACTACTTTGCAATTTATTACAGAGATAATAGATGTCATAATATTAATAGCCAGAAAGATGTGTTATGCAACAGGGAAACACACTCAGATATCCCAGGTGTTTGTCAGACTGACACAAAACTAAACAAAAGTTTAGTTTTGCATAAAATGCATAAAAATAAATGCTTTAAAAACTAAGTTTTCTGTTTGCACTGCTGTCTTAAGGATTGGGAAGGTAATTTCAAACCCTGTTTAAGATAGCATCAGAACAGTCAGGACAAACAATGCCAGTCTTTGCACCCAGACAAGCAGCTACAGGAAAGCTTGCCTAAAGGTACACTTTTGCCAGAAGAGAAAACAGCTGTTGTACTGTAAATAAAATCAACTTCAGCATTAGACTACAACCTATGTGACAGGTTTTTATTTTCCCTTTATGTTCTCTGTAAGCCAAAAAACATTTTTGCACTTATGTTTCATCCCATCTAAGGGCGGGCATTAACCAGAATGGTTTCCCAGGAAAAGGGCAAAGCACAAACTAAACAAAATCAAACAATAAAAACCCAAACAACCTTCCCGGATATTTTTCCTACTACTGATTTCAGTGCAATGAATAACCCAAGCCAACCTATGCAAGAATCATTTTCTTAGAGGCAGATATGCTTGACCTACAAAATTACTAGATATTCTAGACAGTTATGAACATGTGAACATGTATGCAAAAACATTTTTATAAACTTATACTTGTGTCAATACAAAACCCAGTGACATCCCCCTCTTGTTTTTCATGTATTTTACTGAGGCAGAAAGTTTGTAGAAAAAAAATAAATTTGCCCACCTGAAACAATTCAATTCCCTGCCAGCATTCAAGTCTTAATTTTTTTTTTTTTTCAGTTTTAGAGACAGAACTTTTTGTTTTGCTGGTGTGCAGAGATTTATAATAATTTGTTGAAACTCTAATGAATTTGAGAAACAATGGGAGTTGCCAGATTAAAAACCATTCTTGGTAGAAAAAGCCAAGAAAAGATGAGTATTTTCTTCCAGCTTTACTTGGAAGTGTGCTGCTTCATTTTTTTAATTTGTCATATTGCAGAAGGTTGGATTAGTCACGGAACAACCTAAAAGCTGCCATAAAAAAAGTCTTTCAATTTTACTACTGAAATTACACATAGGTTCTAAGAAGATTTGGAGAATTTGACATTCGTATGTCATATATTATGATGCTGAGTAAAACTCAAGCCAATACCTGGTATCTTTAAGATGTTCCTATACCTGAAAAAGGACTTGTTTGAGAAAAGAAATTGTTAATTTATGCTAAGTTTAGCAGAGGAAGTAGGATGTTGGAAAAAAATTTTCAGTACAATCTGAAGAAGAGAGTAAAGGGCCAAACTCTGTGCTTATGAAAAACAAGTGGTTCACAGTCATTATTAGGCAACAAAAAATAACAGGGGATGACTTCATTGCTTTCACAAAGATCTGATTCAATCACATTCAGCAGAAAGGCAGATTTTTTTACTGCTGCCTGTGCCACTCTTGAGTGTATAGGTGGCTGCAGGGGAACAGGCTGAGGCTGCACTCTAACCCGAAAGAGATTTGTCTAAAATCTTCCCCATTTTTGTTGTTGTCACAGGACTGAGCCAGTGTGTTACAGTGCTACTGTTTAGAGAAATAGAATCAAACCAAGCATGGGATATAAATCACTGTTTAAAAATAAGTACTTTTATTCTCACTGCAAGAGTCCTAGATCATTTCATCAGATCTTTCAGATGACCAGCAGGAACGGTCACAGCCATTTTTTTTTGTGGTGTCATTGTAACATGCACAGGATTTCAATAAATCATCCATAAGCCTGAGCTGCTATGAAAGAATAAAATGCATCAATGCATAGTGCAATGCCCAGGAAAGGCCAATACAAGGAACCAAAGGTAGTGTGGATCATGAACCACCATGAACCATGCTGAGAACCCTTTATTCCTTCTAGATTACCTGAACCATAATGGTCTTTCCTCACCATATTAAGAAGAGATCAGAGGGATGATGAACATTAAATTATCCTCTTCATTATGAGCTCCAGCATTCTCTCGAATATTTTCCTACAGCAATTATCAAGACAGTATCCTCTGCTGTTATGACACTTTGGTATATTATGCCTCTAAATACGCATTCCAAAAATAAACCTGCTAGTACCAACAAGTGCATTGTCTAAGTGGCTGTGGGAGTGTGAGAGTTAAGGAATGGCAACAGGACCACCAGAAAATAAAAGGCTTCCTTTTTGAGTCTCAACCTATCCACCAATGACTGTACCTTGTAAAAGTAATATAATCCAGTAAACTCAGTACCAGCAGACCACAGTGCTTTAAAATATTAAAACAGCAATGCTGCAAGTACTACAGACTAGAAGAGGATATGAAACTTTCAGCAAACAAGAGAAAACTCACTTGTGCTTGTCCTTATTACTGTGGGGGAGAAAGAAAGAATATAACCAATGTAGCACATCCAAAACCACTCCATTTTAACATCTCAGGCTTCATTTCTGCAGTCAAAGAAGGATTTATGCTGATTGATTGAAAGCATTACCTAGAGTTTGTGCTATGCTTATTTATTTATTTGCTGAGGAAGGAGGTTCAGCGCTTATTAGGTATTTATTGCATTGACCAGTTTTATCAGGGCTTTTGAAGTGCTATAAAACAGGCTAATCAGGTGAGCAACATTTATATTCATGCCTAGAGTGGTTACAAATTAATTGATCACGTCCAAGGAAGCTTTCAATTGACAAGGTTTTCAGTCCAATACTGAGAGAAGCTGAGGCTCCTCTACACATAACCTTAAGGAATTAAATGGGAGCTTCCCTGCGTGAAAATAGGGAAGCTGCTCACAAGCCGTTTTTTTCCCCACAGAAGGCTGCAAACTGGCAAATAGCATGATTCCAGTATATGCCAGTGCAATGTAACTGATACATCTCTAAGCTGTGGATTATAAGAGCAAATTCAGTTTTACAATGATGATATGGAAAAGTCTTCACCTCAGCTATCGGGTATAGACACCCATGAACTGCACATCTGCAAGTGTGACCAGGTTTAGACATATTATAATATTTAGAAACATGTCCATAGGAAACATGCCATAAGAACACAGTGCAACTGCAAGACCAGAATAGAGCAAAGGCACCATATATATCCAGATACCATCTGGGACTAAAACATTTCAAAAAGTATGGCACTACTTCACTTAGCATTTCCTTCCAGCACTCTGCAGTGTAAGGACAGCCAACAGAATGTTTTAGCTACAAAATAACAGGGCAGTATTTTTTCATCTGATATTTGAACCAAACCATCTTGTTTTGTGCTTCAGGAATTGTTACCTTTCAGATCAGATATAAAAACCAAACCAATGTCCTAATCCCTACTGCATCCTACTGCATTTTTCATTAATATTAATCCTGATGCCCTGGTCACGGTCCCACTGAGATAACTGCTATTTGCCTCTGCAAATTCTTCTCTTTGTTTTAACAGGGCCTAAGCAGACAAAATTCATCCCTATGTAACATTACCAGCATGTTTATCCAGTTCTTCCCCCAGGTTCTCTGCTTGCTGCATCAGGAACATAATGTTCTTGTATCTCTTTTAGCAGCAACATTACACTGTGTCACTTCAGCAGGGTGGTGCAATGACACATGCAGAGAGGAAAGATGCTTTTTGTGAACACTAGATTGCACATAATCTTAGTGCTAAGAATTTCCTTAGTAAGCTGAAACAAGCACACATTATTCAATGTTAGGTCAGAAACTCCATAAGCATAAGAAGGAAAAAAAAACAACCCTGAGACCAACGTGACTGTTAGTAAACAGACCACAGAAGCCACCTCCTTGCTGAGGAGTGACTGGTAGTGGAGTGTGCAGACACCATGCATCGTACACAACTCTGGCACCAAATCCCAGCTTCAAGACTTAGGGAGTTGGTGGGCTTACCATCTCATCTCCTTCAGTCTAGTTATTAATTAAAATTATTTTATGTTCAGGAAGGTTGCTGTTCACTAAGGGTAGGCTTCATCTCTTGGAAATTAACTTAAGCTTCAGGAATTTAACTTGGACATCCTGACACTTTTTCCAAACAATGGTGAGAGGCACTCTTAGAGGGAAAAAATCTTTACAAAAACATTTAAGACGTTTTCTGGCTCATGCTTTGCAAGTTGCACCATCTCCTCTCTGTCCAGCAAGGGCTCAGGCACTAGCTTTTACAGTAGAATAGTTTTTTCTTGTCTAACTTTAAACACAGGATAGGTGTTTTAATTTAGAAAGGTATTTGTCCAGAGCAAGTGTAGCAGAGACTGATCTCTCCATTCTCCAGAGCTGACAGCACGGTCCCTCCAACAAACATGAGAGATGTGAGAACTGTTTAAAGAAACTTTTAGCCAGATGCATACAATTGCATGAAACAATATTCATATATCATAACATATATCGTTAAATATACAGGGTGGAACAACCTTCTCTTGACATTACTGTTTAATGGTATAAGGTAATAACCATCAAGTTACCATATGAAATCTTAAAATATTCAAAATAGAGAGGAGGGACAAGAGACTAAGCCTACCAACCGTGACCTGTTAAAAGGGTGTTGGCTTCTGTTCCAGTTTCAATAATCCATAGGCACAGGGGTTTCACTGTGTACCACTTCAAGCTGGCACAGGTCAAGGAGCCCATGTCCTCGCTACCAGGTCACCAGGCTGCAGGTGCCAAATACTTTTTAGTTTCTGGGCAAGCAGCAGATCTCAAATCTGCACATGGCATACTCAAGACTCTTCAATGCATAAAAAAGTACCTTCTTTTTGCAAACTCATCTCTCCATTAGGTAAAGCATGGACAATTTTAAGGAGCAATTGTAAGATTTTTTTCGCTCACCGCTGAGCTAGCACAGCTAATATATCATCACTCACATTTTCCTCCTTCCTGTCAATGCTTGTCAGCCGCAATTAGAATTGCTGCTCAGTTCCTGGGTTGCTGCTTATGAACAAAGGCAACTTTGAAAAACAAAAAAAAGTCAACTTCAAACCATTTGATCTCTCCTTTCATCTCTAGCCAACAGCAAACAACGCTAAACCACAACAAAAACCAGATGTTCACGCATTCAACAGAAACGATCAGAGCATGTCAATGTCCTAATCCAAATATTAAAAATGTAACAATCAAAATGAGGTATTAACAAGGGACAAAAGGACTTACAGAGTACACAGTAGTGTTCCTATCATTACCCAGAAATTATTTTTACAGTTATTGTGCTTTTTGAAAGTTTTGTGACAGATCATTATTTTGATACAGAGCAGACTTTCACTCAAATACAGTCCTACGTTTTCTGTGGTACTAATCTAGCTATACAATTTGTCAAAATTCCATCAAAATTTATCAAAACAAACTCTTTACTATATTCCAGAACGTGAAAAACACTCTGTAAATAGAATGCTGGATATAATTCAGTCAGCAAAGATACCCGTGTTCGTCAGAAATCAAAGGTAGTAAAGGAGCTTTGCACAGGACGTGTAGAAAAACATCACTTGTCTAACAGGAATTGTGTAGCTATCACTCACCTAGAAGCACTCATAATTTGAACACTACATGACAACTTGCTTTTAAGCACTTCCCATGAGCATCCCAGCTGATGCAACTACAGGATTTGCAGCAGTGACTGATGGTAATACGTGGCCACAGATTAAGGTTGGCATTGGAGAGACAGGTAGTAGTTTAACTTTTGTTTTAGAAAGAAGGTCCAAGGCTGGACCAGAGATGATAGAGCCCAGCTTCTCAAACTGAAGCAGGACAAAGCTCTGCTACTGATGGTGCTCACACTGCCTCTGTACTACCACAGAAGTGGCATTAATTTCAGTCTGGTTCTGGTGGATGCTGGGTATAAGGTCACAATCCAGGTTTACGGGGGTACCTTGTTGTTCTTTTCCATCCTCTTCATCCTCATCAAAACACTAGTTCATCTAGGTCCTAGACATAGTCTCCCAATTCAGAGAAAAAGTTAAGGAAGAAATTGTCAGGAAAAGATTTTCCTCCTATCCTAACAGGTACTAACACATCAGGAATAAAACCCATGGCTACACACTAGTGTTAACCAACACACCTACAGATTTTAGATTATGAATATTTAATATCTCAACTCAAAAAAAGTGGAATACCCAAACAATGCCAAGGGGAAAGGAAAAGAAAACCCACCACAAATTCCTTGAGGCAAATGCTTTCACAGGGACTAAGACTTTGGGAAGAATACTGTGTTGATGGGCAAACAACATCAGAGGTCAAAGATGTTCTGTATGCATATCATTACCTGCAACACCATTCACTGCAGCTGACATGTCTAAAGCAAGGACTTCCAGCTGCCAATGTTTACTGAGATGAAAAAGGTCAAAGAAATAGAACTGACCTTTTCATGTGGGCCTGCTGGGTAAACATGAGGCATTGCTAGGCTTGAAAATGGATTAAAGGGGGCAGAGGGGGAGGAAAGCTCTCACAAGAGCCTCTGAGGGTAAAATCCAGCAGTGCCTCCACTCCACTTAGTGAGATCTCAGCAGTTATTTCTGTTTCACTTTGTTAGCTTTCAGCCAAGTGTCACATCTGACAGCAGGGGTGGGTCTCTACAAGGACTGGAGAGTTCTCCTGCTTAGTCACCTAGGAAGGTAGATCCAAAATAAGCCTGTAGATGCATCCTGTGTCATACTGCTATCACCACTTGAGACACATAGAAACAGTGACATTAATTTTGCATCAAGTCTTGATTTCCCCACGGTCCTCTTAGGGAGAAGGGAGCACTCAGTCTCTTGAGGCGAGGTACAGAAGACACCTTAGCTGTGTATAGCTAGGATTTTTTCAGTGAGCTCTTCCCACACCCCAGCTCTTCAGCAATAAGAATAACTGAGGCACTAGCTCCAATTTCAACACTCAGCACCATGCTATCTCTTTTGTCAGTGTTAATAAGACTTTTTTAAAAAGTGTCAACGGAACAGGATTGTGGAGAGTTGTGTTCACCAGATACACAGAACATGCCAGATCCAACGTCGTCGTGCTGCTTCTCTGCCTTTCCACAGAAAACACTAAGCAACTTCAGGAAGCTCAAATTACATAAAGACAAGCTTTGGCCAACCCTTGGTATTTTTAAAAAATCTCAGGCCAGGAGCTGACATGCAGTTTTTCAAGAAGTGAGCATCCACAACATTAAAGACTGCATGCAGGATGACAGCAACTGCTGGGTGATGTACACTTTTGGAGATTCTGACAATAGTTAGACACTAGGGAGAAAAGCACAGCATCAGGAAAGGCTAGCCTTTGGATACAAAGCAGTTGTTCTCGGTGCTTTAGAACCTTGTCTCACTGCTTCCAGACTGGGGAGGACATGCACGGGGTAGGATTAAGGTCCCTACACAAACCCAGGAGCAGCAATAGGTGCTGTAAAGCAGCAGGTTCAGCACTGAACAAACACAAACCCTGCACTTTTGAAACCACAGTAGGACTTTTAGGAGGACAGTTACTCAACTTGTTGTGATCATATCTGCATGAAGCTGCTATTGTGAAGTCACAAATAAAAATGGACAGCAGCCAACAATATCAAAGTTCAATAATTCTTTTTATTTCTTTTTTTTAAGTATAGCAAAGCACTGACTCAAAAAGTATATTCATCCTAACTGCATCACTCTTTCATATTGTGTTAAAATTTCAAATTTTTGTGACTGTCACCAAATCAAATGGACACAAAAATAAACAAGCAGGAAAAGAAATACAGACTGACTAGTAACAGATTTACAGCAGTCTTGCCATTTGAAAAGAGCACATCATCTCACAAGCCAGAGCAGTATTTCCTTTTGTGTAGTGGGTTTTTTTATTTTACTTTTTTCCTAGAACATTCAAGTGTATCTTTAATGTATTATTCAAACAGAAGCAATGATTAATTAATCAAAACTCCGTTGTATAGGGAGAAGAAAACTGGGCTCTTGTGCAACACCCGGCCAGATGCTCCAACTTAAAGGGAATCATGAGGGAAGATGTGTCAGCAATAGTGCTTAATTATGCAGTAAAAAAAGATGGGGTTTCAGAGACAGCTTTTAGGTTTTTAGCAGCATCTCTGTTCAGTGCTTCTCTTCACCATATATAGGCTACATACCCCTTCAAGTATCCCATCTATCAGAGAAACTGAAGCAAGGAATGCTTGATCCAGTCTCCTGCAATCTGGCTTGCCTGGAACCATGAGCAGCTGGATTCAAAACTGATCAATGAATTCTCCCTAAAACAGGCTGTTTTAAATGAGAAGTGTCCCTTGTATGTGTCTCAGTATTTTTTAGGTAAGGAAGACACAGTGGTAGACTAATGTAACGGACAAGGAATCAAATCTGGAGTCAGGAGGGCTGTTCTCTGCTTTTGGCTTTGTTGAACTACATAAGCCTGATCATTTCTTGGTGTTTCTCTTTCCCCTCCCATACTACATCTTTTTAAACTTGAGAATTTCTTGGTGTTTCTCTTTCCCCTCCCATACTACATCTTTTCAAACTTGAGAATTTAGCCCTATTAAAAAAAAAAAAATAAAAAAAGGAAAATCATTTCAGATGCTTAAAACTATCCCAGTGAATCAATGAATAATCCTAATCCCGTCTAGGACAGGTTTGAGCAGTGATGTTTCAAAAAGGAAACAAACTCATCTCCAAGTCTGTCATGGGCACAACAGGAATCGAAACCTGCAATACCTACAAAGAAAATGCAAGCTAGGTAATAAGGGAAAAGGTAATAAGGAAAGACTTTGCACTTGAATTCAGTTTCTGTTGAAACTCCTGCTTTTCTCACAAAACCATGTAACTGTCTCCAGTATAGATACTGTAGGGGTCCATCTCCGCATATCCACATGCAACGGGGTCACAGCTGTATACAGTGATATTGCCAGGTGTCTACCATGGCCAGTTACCAACTACTGATTGATTCTCTAATCATCTTGCATCCAATCTTGCACCCATGCTTCATTTCCACTACTAAAGTACTTCGAGATAGCCCCGTACACAGGTCAAGGCTGAATGTTTAAAAATGTATCATTTAAGAACTCTTCTTCCAGGTCTTCCCTTCCAAGAACCCCATCTGACTTCAGTACCTGATTTCTGAATACAGGTGGGTACCCACCTCCAGGATCCACTGACTGTGCTCCCATGATGCTGTGAGCCATCCTCATTACCATGCACATGGCTGGTTTACCTTCAGCTCACTGTCCAGCAAGACCCCCAAGGTGGCTCCTCTGCAGACCTGCTCCCCCTTCAGTCTGTTCCCAGCCCACATTGCTGCAGGGGTTTATTTCACCCCAGGCTCAGAATTGCACGTTTCCCCTCGCTCGGTTTGATCAGTTTGCTGTTGGCTCCAGCCTCTCTAGGCCTCCGAGTGGCAGCCCTGCCCTTCAGCTATTTATTGACTAAGACCCCAAATCTGATATCATTTGGGAAATGTTATCTCTAACAGTTTTTGTATCACAACTCCCTTCTGTTTTCTCCTACACACAACTACTGAAAATTCCAGCCTAATCATGGTTTAACTGTCTCCTGTACTGTCCAGCCATATAAAAGAAGCCATTCAGTGTTAAAATATTTATGTGTCACTCACATCCTCCAGGAGCATGAGTGAAATAAACTACAAAACTCGCTAAATCCTCTGCCTCTGAGGCAGAAACCCAGCATGTCATACATTGCCTTTAAAGGTAAGGGCTCCCTTTCTCTCCATGCAGCATCCAACCTAAGCTGACAAAGAAAACTGAATGTAGCCTTGCACATGATTTTTTGAGCATTTTCCTCAGTTTGTGGTGTGTAAAAGCACAGCCATGCCATTCCACATTGGGAAGTGGCCTTGACTCTCAAAATCTTCTAGAGAGGTTTGTCACAACTGCTGTCACTTTGGTTCATTAACCTTTTGCCCTTAGTTTCAGTGCACATGCCTGCTTCACCTTTTCAGTATTTAATTATTGCCTTTTCTACCCAAGCTGAAGGCTAAGGTTTGGCCTCAGACCTCTCTGCCTGGTCCACATGAGCTCATTAAAAACTTGGTGTTCTACAACTGTAAGAAGGAGACAACAGACAACAAAGATAAAGAGGTGCTAAGAGATAAAACCATAAATGATAAAACCACTGAGTGTATGCAATGAACAAGACCAGTGTTTATTTCTAACCATTCAAGGCCAGTACTTTTTTGCTCACCTATCTTGAAGTGGTTAAGCGTGGACAACAATATTCTGCTGTCAGCAGCATTTCATGAGCTTCCTAACAGAGTTTAAAAAAAAAAAAAATAAATCAAAGAAGGTAGAAGCACTTCCGTTAGAGTCCCTTACAAAAAAAACCTGAGCTTTTCTCCATTTTCCATCTATGTCTTCTCTAGAGGGGAACAGGAAGCACATGGATAGCTCTGAAAGACCAATTCTGAGATTTTTCAACAAATGCTTGCCTGTCAAAGTGAAACCAACTTCCTGAACATAAATTATTCATGTTCAAGGATAAAAGTATCAGAGTCGATAACCCAGAAGATTAGGAGATTTCTTCCATAGCACTTTTCTCCTTCTGCAGGGGTAGGCTGTTTCTGTTATTTGTAGCTAAGATTTGCCAAGAAAGTTAAACTCAGCCAAGACATCTAAAGGTCTTTTTGCATCACTTTTTGCTTCTCTCCCTACTACCGTTGATGATACAAAAAACTGCTTTGACATTTCCACATCATTCATTCAGGCCAGGGACACAGAATACAGAATTCAAGGGGTTTTGATTATCAAACACCATCAGATTGCAGACTGGGATTTCCATCAAATGGGAGATGGGCACACAGAGCCTTCTTAAATGCTAGGCATACAAGCCATGATGGAAACATCTTCGGTTTTCTGTTTTAAGTAGCAGGGGGGCTGTTCTTTTCATGATATGCAGTGCTCTTTGAGTAGCTTGAGAAGTTTTTAATGCTCTGTAATTAATGCTATTACCCAATAATAAAAAGTATAATTGCTCAGGGTTACACATATGGAAGAATGGAAGAAATAACTGGAATTGAACTAGGATGATTTTTTCATAAATTAAAAGATACAATTTGAGGGAAGGACAAGTTACAGATTCTTCCATTATGCGAATTATGTCATACATTTTTAGGTAAAAGACTGAATTCTGCTTTTGCTTCTGTGCTCCTATTAAAGATGCTAGTCCACTGAAGAAGCCACAGAGGTGAATCAGTTTTCACTCTCAGGGGTCAAAATCACTCATTTCTGCATTTGCTATAAATCCAGAAGTTTTCAGTAAGTCTAGTCTAAACCCTGTCTATTACACACTCCCAGCTATCAGCAGTAAGCCTCTGGGCTGCTTTTTCAATGTTTCTCATTTTGTATTTTGATGCATGATTCATACAATATTTGATTTACCCCTTCATTAACTTGCCTCAAGTAGAGAAGGTTGAATGCTATTAGGTCAAAAGCATTTGAAAAATTTCCTTCTTTTCGGTTGATCTACTCAGTGAATCAATATTCTTCCTACTCATCCAGTTCTACTCTCAAGGGAAGTCAGATGTTCATGGCCCTGACCTTAAATACTGGCCCTTAGCCATCACTTAAAATGAAAGACAGTAATTACCAAATTGGTGGACCGAACTGTCAGTTGAGAAAAAAAAAACAGGGAAAGACAAAGATGATTGGAAAGAAAACACAGATGCACTGAGATCTGGCTAACAGGATTTCACAAAGAGGGTGATATACTGTAGCTTGCCTCTGAGAACAAATACACTGGATCTAATATTTTTTCTGAAAACCTGTATGTTTCAGGATGGATTTCTGAATATACAGAACTTTGATTAAATTCCTTGTATGCCAGACACATTATCCCTTCCCCCTCAACTCTTCTGGTCAAACCCTTGGAATCTTAAGAGCTCTAGTGGTACTGCTTTATTTATCTTAACGTGACCAAAAAGATACTGCTGCTATCCGGTGTGAATTCAGGCCCTGTCCAAGAAGAGAGCATCCTGCAAACTGTCATTAGCACTATTGCCTCTTTTGAGACAAACAGAACTGATTTGTTTTACTTTTTTATTTTCTTAGGGAAAAAAGACCAAAAAAACAACACCAAGGTGGTGGTCACCTAAAGCCTTCAGTATCACAGAAGCCACATTTGCACAGTTCAAGATTCAGAAGTCTTCAGCTACCCACCTCATTAAGACCTGAAAAGGACTAGGCTTGCACAGGGCAGGGACTCTAACCTCTTCAGAGACACATGACTTCAAGATAGTTCCTTCTGTGCTTCCAGTCTTTGCTTTTGTAAAATTAAATTACACCTACAAATTTTTAAACCACAATGGAAAAGCATTCTCCCTCAGCATTTCTCTGGCTGGCAAACGTAATGCATTTTGCAATGAGAGACTCTAAGCCAGCCTACAAAACAAAAGCTCTGCCTCAGTACTGATAAAAAGTGCAATACTGCTACAGGCATTTTAATATACAGCAATTCTTTTCTGTTCCCCCCTGCCTCTGAGACCAACAAAACTAATCAATGAAAATATGAAGCATGTTCTGGATATATTTCCTCCTCATCCCACACTACGTATGCCATGAAATGCCCTCACATAATCCATGATGTTTCCCATTGTACTGTCAGCTTACTGTCACCTCAGCAAACAAGGCTTTGGAACAGTGTTTAAGCCAGTAGCAGAAACTTTAGAGAGGTCTGTTAAAAATACACGTGAAAACAATTAACAACTTAAGAGAGTTCTTTCAATAAGAAATGGGAAACATCAGATTTCCTGTTTTGATGATAACTTGAAAGAGAACAGCTACAAATTCTCAAAACAGTGCTCCCTTTTCCAAGATATTTTCTGCACATTCGAGAGAACTTCTTAACAAAAGCAATTACTCCAAGGTCAATACAGGTGGACTAGTAATGCTATTCCTGGTAAGAGAAGAGCATGGAAAAGTATTATTTTTCAGTAGTCATGAGATCAGATATAGGTTTGTGAGCATAATGTAAAAGTTTCTAGTTTTGCCGTAACTGTGTTTTATTAGGAGCAGGGGAAAGGAGCTAATCTTCCCACATACCAGAAAAAATCTGAAAGTTCAGAAAATTCTTTGAGTTGAAAGGGCATGCAGGTTCTGATGCATTTTTCACTAAGCTTTTGGTTGTGACAATACAAGCTACATCATGGATATTACCATCTTATTCACTTTTTCCTCACCTCCCACCAACAGATTTGCACAGAGCACACTGTGGCAACACACACAAACACATGAAATCCCCAAACCCTTCCTGACCCATGCTACAGAAGGAGAATTTAGTGATGGGGAATTTAATTTGCTCTTCCAAATACTCAAAGTGAATCAAAGTCGACATGCAGGGAAAAAGATACTGCTTTGCTTAAAACAGTTCCCCTGCCACTACTGAAAGCTCTTCCATGGTACTTATCTCTCCACTTTGGAGCTAAAGAGACAGAGCAGTGCTGGAGAGAGGAGCACTCGGCACATGAAGTATTTCCAGGCAAAACACTTGCCATGTGCCTTCCCCAAGGTGATCTCCATCCACAATTTGATCTGACAAGCTTTTTCAGACAGTTTGCAATTCATTCACCAAGTGGCCATGTGTCTTTCACTTGCAAATTGTTGCCATGCCATTTATATAAAATAATCAGTCCGAGTCCTTTTGACTGGATAGATGTGTCCTAAGGTATGTCTCCATACTCCTTGGCTACATAAACACAATGCCAGGGTTTCCTCTATACATATATATTTCACTATAATTTTGTTTATAAATAGATATAAACTAAAAGCAAGAAACTCCCCATTCTGTATTATAACTCAGCATAATGATATATTTTACTTGTATACCTCACTATACAATGTGGTACACTAGTATAGACACCTTCTGATTACTCTTTAGAAATAAGAGAACCTTAATTTGAAATATTTACCAGTCCAGGAGGATGTTTTTACCCAATGTCAGTTTTAATTTACCATGCAAGTCCTAATTAGCAGATACAGTATATTTATTTCAGGCAGTGACAGTTGGGATTTTTAAAATAAAAAAAATATTTAGAGAGAGAAGATGTCACTGATAAGTGTATTTTTACACATGTACTTTTACATGCTTCAGATATCAATTATAAAGTATTAACTGAGTAAACAGCAGGATCATCACAGCAAGTTTGTAACTTTTTTTTTAAGTCTTTGACACTTGTGACAAGGTTTATGACAGTTCCAGTTTGTCGTCTGAGAGAATTTTTTTGATTCAATATCAAGCAAGTCCATCACGGGTTGGCTCAGGCATGGATTTGCTTTTAAAAAATGAGCTGAACTGCTTAGTCATAACAAGTGCCAACTCTATTTTAAAGATCTTTAATATTTACCTTTATGTGGCACTGTTATGGGATGCTGGAAAAGTACCATCCTTAGCCTGAAGATGTATAACCCCCTTCTGGACTGCTGTCAACCTCAATAATCACAGTAGGAGCAGAAAACCTCACTCAAGTGGTAGATCTTTGATCACCCCTCTCTTCCAACTCCTCATGTAAGTGGGTGATTTAAGATGGACTGTAATACAGAAAGATCTCCTAAGATCTAGGTAAGATGGTGATTGAATGGCCCTTTCTCTTCCTGATCAAAGAGTGAAGTCAAAATCTGTCTTTTAAGCAGTTGATTTTCCTCAGCTATCCACTAGATGAATAAAAACCTTTGAAACAGTTGGTCCAAAAGGAAGTACATCTCACCTGTCAAGAGAGATGTGGCAAGAATAGGTCCACAGACTGCACTGGCTTTTAAGTGTTCACGAGCTTTTTGTGCAAGTATGAAAACATTATCATCGGTTTCCAGATCAAACTGCTGCACAGAAAAATACGATCTACATGAGGGAAATCATACCTGCAGTTTTTAAGAAAGAAGCCTTCCTGACCCTTTAAATTCGGGAACAAAAAAAAGAGCATGCAAGAATTCAGGGTTAACAGTCACTAGTAACAGTCTGTCTCTAAGGATTGTGTCAGCAGTACTGTGTGGATCCAGTATCCAAGAAATCTTATGTCCTTTGGCACACAGAAATCACTGTTCATTTTCCACAGTAGATGCTACTTTTTACTTAAGACAGAATTTGTCTGAGATCATTTTAGTTTTCTAATGCTCGTTGTCCAGGCTGAACTCACAGACCTCCATTATTCTCAACGTAGGAAAACAAGCAGCCCCAAAGGGGGCTGTCTCTGATGTGTCTGCAGGCACAGGGTTGGTAGCAGACTCCACATCCAACCTGCAGCTAGCTACACCTTACATGTCACAGTTGAATACAGACTGGTATTAAGTACTAAATGAAATGTTTCTAAACAAAAAACATCAGTCGTCTTGCATTGCAGAGTCATTGCTGGATATTTATACCTAATAGTCACACTTGACAGGTTTCCCTGTTGTAGAAACATTATTTCAGCCAGCATCGCCCACACTACATGAAACTCAAATCCAGATGCACATCACTGAAAGACAGCAGCTTAAATATACAGTTTGGTGTAGTACAGTACTTGAAGATCAATAAAACTTTTCAAGGGCAAGAAAGACTAAGTTACCAGTGCAGAACAAGAAAACAAACTCTTATAGATTTGATCTCACCTTGCCTTCATCATAGCCACGGACAAGTCAGCAATATCAACACTGCAGTAAGAGTAGTGCCAATGAAATGTCAACATACAGAAGCTATGTTTAAGAATAATTCCCAATTCCCACTGATTTTAGAACAAAACTTCTCTTACAAGGTTAACTTTTACTTCAGCACCTAACTCCACCTAAGGCCTCAACTAGAAAATTTTGATATACCTTTAGTTTTGTAATCAGCACAATGAGGACAATGAGGTTTACTTCCTGCTTTTTGGGGAGCTATGTGGAGTCATTAATTGCTCTTCACTGTGAAGATGAACTCTGTTCTATGCCAAGCTAGAATGCAATCCTAAGGCCAAGCAGAAGAAGCATTATCTAACACAGGTGTACCTGACCAGAATAGACTTAAAAAGAGGGAAAAAATCTACCTGTTGGCTTACTAAAACAGGTGCTACACACAAACAGTGGCAAAAGACAAAAGCAAAAAGACAAAGACAACACTAAAGAATAGAAAGATAAGCCAGTCCTGCTTTATGTCAAAGACTACATACTCTGGAGAACTCGCCTCAATTCTCTATTTGGCTACAAGCTTTTCTGTCAAAGCTGAGTCCATCTAGTTTCTCTGTACTTCTATTCCACCTGCCACTCCAGGAAAGATAAAATCACTGCGTTTGCATTATCCACACTACAGAGGAGGATTAAATGATTAGCTTAATTTCACATGAATGTGGATGCTTAGTGCAGTCTAGCTATGACCACCCCCCCACCAGAACTCAGTATGAACTGATTTTTCTTCCAAAAAAACTCAAAAGTGAAGTGCATATCCTTATTTTTTTGTTGTTGTTGTTTCCTGAACACTGCACACTCCTGGAAGTAGTGGTCTAACTCTGGTATCTGCAGATCGCAGGACACAAAGCAGGGACCACAATCACGATGCAAAGAAACAAATGCAAATACAGGCCTTTTGCGTACCAGAATTTACACAGAAGCTCCTCAAAACCAAAAAGCTTTGTCTGAATATTTCATTCAGCAATACTGAATTCTGCAGCAGCTAAGAATGAAATAATCTTACCTCTAAAAATTAGACATAACTTTTTATTATCAAATGATAAAATTACTTTTTGTCCCACTTTGCTCTCATCACTAGTGTCTCTGCTAAGACTGGATCCCTTAGAAACATTTTTTATTAAATGTATCCACTCTAAAATAATTCTCTCCAGGAATAATTATAAAAGAAAGAACTTTTATCTATATTTAATTAAATCTGAAAAAAATCTTACCATAATCAAAGGTAATTTAGACCTTCCACCAAGAGCTTAGCACATATTGCCAATGATAAATTTCAAGAAGTTGCCAGGGTTGGGTCCATCTTTTTAACAAATAGAAGTGTGAGGAACTTTCTATTGTATTTCAAAATAGATTTTCAATTGAATAGCAGACTCAGCAATGTCTCATTCAGGCTCTTTAATAAAGGCCCGATCTAAAGCTCATTAGGAGCAAGAATCATTCCAACAATGTCTCTGAACTTTGTATCAGGCTCTGTGAGAAAGCAAAAATTTCTTTTTGTGCTATACTTTCAGACCAGCAAGGGGAAAACCATCTTGCCATCAGCATCAACAATAAAGTTTATACTCTGCAGTAAGGACTGGATTTAAAAGGGTGTTTGTTCCTCACTTGAACTTCAGATAACTTTGTGGAAAAACAGCTGCTGGTAATACTTAAGTATTGTGGTAAAAGAGATAACTGACTTTAAAATGCTGGTCTCTTCATAGGGTGTAGCAGCTGAGTGCCATAGCCCCACATAACAGTGGTGGGAAGTATGATAATGGATGGGAGGAGGTAGAGTCATGTACAGTCCAACATGGACACAGTCCAGCTCACAAGCCCATCCTGGGGGAAGCATGGCAGACCTCGGGAGAAGGGGATCTTAAGGCACAAGAACTACAAATATCACAAGACACTTTGGACTTCTTTCAAATTGAAACATTTTTCCAAAAAACTTGAGTTTTGAGGGCATCTGTCCCTAGTTATGTTTAGGGGCTTTCCCCCTTCTTTGCTTGGATGTTGGGTTTTGGTTGTTTGGGTTTTTTTTTGAAAATTAGCACTTTTCACATACACTACAAGAACAAAATTTAATTAAAAATGGCTTTGTCAAACATCCAGTCAGGATCCCTCCATCCCTGTACTGGGTTCCCTACAGTTTTAGTAGTGAGCAGACCAGAGCAGCACTTCTGAGCAGCACAAACACCTTTTTTGCACATTTCCCCATAGATTCAGTCCTTCTCCAGTATGAGTCAGTTCAATATATGATGCATTCTCTGGGTTTACTGTTATCAGTTCACTTATTAACTGTTTTAGTATTATTAAGCACCTCATGCTGAGCGGCCCTTTCTTACTGTGAACTGCTGCTGGATTTGCACTGCACTGCTATTTGGTTTCCCTTTAAAAAAGAAAAAACTGTGGGGGGGTCATTCTGTTTTCAAACAGACAGGCTGCTTGTATCTTCAGAAAATAAATGCTTGAACACATTCAGAAGCAAGATTGTTATTTTCTTTTTAAATTGCAAAATAGATTTTCTTTTTTTTTTTTAAGTTTTGTTTTGCCAAAGTTCAGAAAGAGCATTCAGTGCTACACTGGTGAATTCAAACACTGTCTGGCAAGCAGATGGGACTGTTGCAGAATGGGAGAGCCAGGGAAGAAGGGACTGCTCACAGTTCTGCTGGTAACCTGGGTGCATCACTCACCCCACACATCTCATCTGGATGCAAGCTCTCTGGGGTGCATTGCCTGGTGTACAAATTTTTATCACCTGAAGGAATTGTTCCAGTTGTCTAATCTGGCTCCCCACAAGCAGTTCAAAGAAAAACCTCAAAACACAGCAAAAAGTATCATATTAACCCATGCAAATCTCATGGTTTGGATCCCTCATTTTCTTTGAGATTTCATCCCCTCTTCTCATTCTTCTATACCTCTGCCCAAACATCCTCCTCCCTCTCCTGACTGCCCCCACTGCATGCGTCTCCTTAACAATCTCTTCACCTCTTGCACACACCTGAGCCACAAATTCCTTCAGCTCCAAAATTCATTCTGGTGGTTCTGTGTGGGCAGGAGTGATGATATTTACAACTCAAAGGCCCATGGCAAGGCAGAGCCAGATTACAGGTCTCTGGAGATTGTTTCCCCACTGTACAGAATGCTCTTGCTCCATTGCCAACCATGGCTTCCTCTTAAAATGGCTACAGCAGCTCACCTGCAGCAAGCTGAGGTCCCATTTTTGACAAGAAAAGTGCAGATATCACAGACAGTTACTGCATATCCCTTTTCACATTCAGTAGATGATACTTAAAGGCCAATTTTCTAAGCCATGTTTTGTTGGCAACATTTTGTGAAGTAGGTTGTACCTTCCAGGTCAAAAAAAACAACCAAGCGCAAATGCTGCTGCAGCACCACATTACACGCTTTGGTTATAGGATTTGCAAGACAGTTGAAATGGTAACCTCTGCTCCTCAGCTATTCCATTGATTCAAGCTGTTAATGCTGCACATGCGTGAATAGAATCTGAAACCAAGGCCAAATCTGCGAGAGTTGAGCCAACTCCCCATCAACAGAGGGGGGATTTGTAGCAGCTTAGGATCACCAATTTGAAGATTTAGTTTGAACAAGCAAGATTTTGATTTGGAAGCACTGGAACTGAAGAGAGTATTGTAGATTTTCAAACCAAACCCCTAAAACCTAGTTCTTTAGACTAGGGATGGTCAGCACTGGTATTAAATATGCATGGCTACCCAGATAGAGGCACAGATGATGCAGCTGCCTACTCTGGGATGTTTTCCAGTGTCACCTACCAGCAGAGCTCTCTGCAATGTGAGATCTCAGTCCAAGTAACCTGGCTCCTACCCTGATGGTGGAACACACTGCTCCCTTAAACTGCTTTCCTTTCCACCCACCTTGCAGGGACCATCTTTATGGGTGAACATCTGATGGGCCACACTGAATGCTCAAACCACCTTCTGGATGGCCCATACCTCCAGGGGTTCCCAGTGAGCCTCCAACCCTGCTAGTATTGTCACCGTGGTGGTATCTGTATGTAGATATCTCCTCAGGTACAAGTCCATGAAGGCCAATACCAGCCCTGCAGCACCTCAGCAGTGGTCCTCTCCCAAGGGTACAATTCAGTCCCCAAAGAGGACTAGATTAACAAAGCTGAGCATTTTTATAAATACTAAATTCAAACTGAGGCTACACACAGAGTAAGTAAACACCCTATCCTGTTCCTAAATACAGCTCTTCACTGAGAGACCCCAAATAACTTCAAGGCTGGGCTATGGCCTTTTGCCATAGGGAGCAAACTGAGGCATAAAGACAAATCAGCTTGTCTTTCTGCCCTCAGACATGCAGAACTGGGACCCAGGTCCTCTAAGTACTGCAATAATGTTCCATCCAGCTGAAACCATTAAGAAAGTATATTCTCCTGAAGGGAGGCGGCAGGGTGGAAGTGGTTTTGATGGCTGGGGCATTTCAGCCTGGAAAAGAGAAGGCTCTGGAGAGACCTAAGAGCACCTTCCATTCTCTAGAGGGGAGGCTGCAAGAAAATTACACAGGGACTTTTAACAGGGGCATGTAGTGATAGGACAAGTGGTAATAACTTTAAACTGAGAGTAGGTTTAAACCAGATATTAGGATGAAATTCTTTACTGAAAGGGTGGTGAGACACTGGAACAGGTTGCCAAGAGAAGTCGTGGATGCTCTATCCCTGGAAGCGTGCGCTGGGTGGGGCAACCTGGAGGAACTTGGTCTACTGAAATTGTCCCTGACCATGGCAGGGGGCTTAGCTTTAGATGATCTATGATGTTCCTTCCAACCCAAAGCATTCTATGATCTTTCCAGGCTTGGTGGGCAATCTGGTACTCTCCAATCCAGCTGTTCAGTATGCAGAGCCAAAGGGAGGCTCAGCTCTAACTCAAAGGGATTTAATAACCAATTGCAAAATGCTTCTATCAAATAAAATCCTGCCCCTTCAATAGTTTGAAACATTTTTCATGTGCATCTTCAATCCAGAAAACTAATGAAAACAACACAAACAAAAGGAGATTCAGCTTCTGAACAGTAACACAAATATATGCAGACAATTCAAATAATTCTTGCTGCCTTAATTCCCCGGAGTTGTAACTGCATATATTAAACAAAGCTCAGGTATTAAAAGTCCATGTTTCCAAGCAATGAAATTGATGCCATAAACATCCCTGGATCCACTTTTAGAACTACCCTAAATAGCCCATCTCTGCCTTGTTTAGCTGTCAGGTTTCCACTATTTTTGTGAGCATCTTGACACTGTCTCACCTCTCTGCTTCCCTCAGGATCTTACTCTGCATTATTCAGGATTCCTCAGGCTCAATATCCAGCTCCATGTTCCCAGCATACCTTGGTCACCCTGGCCACATTAGCTCTCAGTTCACTTCCCTTCAAATCTTTCATGGCTTTACTGGCAACCAGGTGTACCTTCCAAGTATAAGCCACCCCTTGTCCAGCGTCTACCACACTGTGTCCTTGTATTAAGTCCGGGATACTTCTTCAATATAAGTACCAATGCATATCTATGCTATGCTTCTGACATTTCTGAAGTCTTCATTAGTGTGGTGCCCAGATATTAAGCAGTTAAAGAGTTGTTCTAACTTTCTTCATTATGTACTTTGAGTCTCATTAAATATAATAAAATAATAAAAAAATATAATAAAGTAAAATCCTTTCTTGAGGTACTTAGTGATTGACTGCTCTTCAAATATTTCAAAAAAATGACTGATTGGGAATTTGTGTCAGAATAATTTGCAGGTGGAAAAATTCTTAAAATGAATTTCCCATAGATGATTTTCAGATCCTTTTCCTTCTCTTCCTTCTGCATCTAAAAGGGATTTTGTACCAGTGGAGCAGGGGGGATCAAACCAATACCTGCCTAGTGAATCTGACAAGTGACATCCAAGCAGGCTGATGGAAGTAGAGTGCCCCAATTTCTTCCTCTCATCTATACAATCTCCTTTACTTTTAAGAATACTCATGGATCTCTGTGGAGACGGCCCTGACTGCCTCCATTTCTGGCAACTCAGTTGGAAGGCTCTTCTTGACCTCACTTTTTATCTGTAAACAGATTGGGAATGGGGCATGAGGCTTCTAAGTGAGCAGTAAGAGAGCTATACTTAATTTCAGTTCTCCCAAAATTTTTTTAACCCTTTGAGGGGAAAAAAAAACAACAAACCATATTTTCACATATCGCTAATTATTTTAATATTAATGAGAGAAATGTCAGCCAGCTCTACTGACAATTGATCCCAAGCAGTTCCTATATTGGTTGTGTTTAGAATATTGTCAATACCGTATCCACACACAAACCAATTGACAGTGCCTCTCTTTGGTAACCACATTCTGCATTAGCTTATAGGGAGCTCTTAAAGTCAGAGACCATCAGCAGCTGTAACATCAGAATACCAAAGTGTTATTGTGGTATTTTCTATAATCTTCCATGAGAAAACTTCATCTTCTCAGTAAAATGCTTTCTTGTTCTACACTTTTGACCAAAATGATTTTCTAAATGAAAGTATTGACACTACATATTCATAAGACAGTGTATTTAAACATGAAAAATCTGAGCAGGTACAAACTACTAGTCAGCAACTCAGTAGGAGCATTATTATTAACTACATTATTCTTTCAGGGAATGAATCCCTCAGCCCTGCAAAGAATTTAGGCAGACTTAAATAGCCCCATTTAATCAATGAGATCTCACCTCTTTTCCTGACTCAACGTTTACTCTACATATCCCAAAAGTATTTTAAAATTCCTTTTGCCCAGACCTGTAAACCCTTCTTTATCCAAGTAGTCATTCTTGCATCCCTATTCTCTAAAGTTCCAATTACTTATTGAGTGAATATCAGCAGAATTTAACTGGCTCAATGAGAGAATCAGTTTTCCAGCTGATGCATACCAGCAGTTTAACAGTGAGGTTCACAAATACAAGATGCTGGGGGAAAAGAAAAAAAAAAAAGAAAGAATGAAAAGAGATGAAAAGCGTGGCATATAAATTCAGCTGGAAAAGCGAAAACAAACAAATATTGGAAACAAGTTAGGTCAAAGAGGCTGATTTCAAGTGATCTCACACAGATTACACATAGGAGAAAAGGCAAGACTATACTGTCAGTAAACAGCTACTTTAGCTTTCAATTAACTGCCTATTCACTGCTCATTTTCTCTGCAGCTGCAGGCCCAAAAGCCAGACTCTGCATCTGCAGTACAATTCCTGCACCCATGGATTCCTCCACCAGTAAGTGATGTTTCTCTGCATTTACACCCTACAGTCAGTTTATTCCCAGCTCCAGCTGAGCAGCAGCCAAGGAAACAGAAATGTAGCTCAGAGGAGTTTCTCACTGTGCTTCACTCAAACTGACTCAAACAGGGAGAAAGTGTGAACTCCTCCTGATTCGATAACAAGCTTAACCACAGCAAGAGTACTGCCCAAATGGTGCAGATGTAGTAATACATATATTCACATACATTCACATTCAGAGGTCACCAGATATGTTCCCCTTTCCCTGATCCCCAAAAATCAACCCTCTCTTCTGACACCCTTCTTTTAGTGAGCAATTCCCCACTTGCTCTCCTAGACTCAAAATGTATTTGCCAGTCTAATTTAAAGTGGGTTACCAAGGTGCATCTGCTTTATCTCTCATCTGTTTGTGGGAGCCCCAGAAGGTAGTGCACACAGAAGGCTGAAAAACCCTACAAAACTGGACTGCCCATCAGCAGAAATTAATTACAGCAAGGGGAGCTGCCACAGAGCTATCAACACAGAAGATCTGGGATCAGCTAACTGGTTTTGACAGGCTCTCCTTGGCCTTAAGCAGTGACAAAATCCATAAGCCACACTTTCCTTATAGGAATGTGTCCACACGCAGGGAACAACTAAAAAGGAGAAAGGGATGTAGACATGCTTAGGACAGCATGACACTGGAGCAGATAAGCAGAATGTCCAAGTGATTTAGGAGCCTTGATCACAACTCTAACAGTGACCAAGGGAAACACGTGAACCCCACTGCCTCTTTCATTTCCTCCACTGTTTCTAAGCAATAGGTTTGCACTGGAATGCTCTGGTTTCCATACGCTTTCCAAAGAAAGCAAGGCTTTGGCAAGCTGCCCTGTGACTTGCAGGTGAATGTGTCTGCAGCTCTCCCCTCCTGCTGCAGTGCTTGAACCTCCTGGTTGACTCGGATCAAGGTTTAAAGCTGCAGTAACACAGAAAAATCTCTCAACAAGCCAGGCAGGTGGGCACAAAAGAGACAGCCAAGAAATATCTTCTGGGAATGCTCTTTCTACAGGAAAGGCTAAGCTGACCTCTTATTGAACACCTGTGAAGCCTAGAGAGAGAATTAGAAAGAGAAAGAAAATCCTCATGAAGTCTTGGCCCAGGGGAAAGTTTCAATCAGCACTGGCAATGAACCACAAGACAAAGCCATTGGAAACCAAGCTCCAGTACTTCTACTCCACACAGAACTACTTATTTAAAGTATCTCTTATTTGAGGATCTCAGCAATTTAATTAAGTAAATGGCCCTCAGAGGCAGGTAAGTATCATGATGCTTATGTTACAGATGGCTTGCACTGGAGCACTGAGCAGTTAATCGAGTTACCCATGACCACACAGGAGTGGCAGCACAGCAACCCACGAGTCCTGCCTTTCTGGTCTTTTTCTCCAACTAATAGAGACACTCAATTTGATTCACATTTGCAGGTCTTTACAGCAGTCCCACAACACAAAACCCAGTTAGCCCCATCTGCGTAGGAGGCCAGAACACTGTAATGAACTGGCAGCTCCTGACTTCTCCTGAACCTCTTCCCACCTGGCTCAATGTGAAGACTGGCGTGCCTCACAGCAAATTTGCCCAGCTGTCCCTCTGCTCTGGTTTTGCATGAAGAAACATGGCCATGTCCACGCCAGGCATTATATCTGGGTTCAAGAACAATCTCACTGGGCACCAAGCAGCTCACTGACCTCTGCCTGTGAAGCTGATGAGCTTCAGTCATCCAGTGCACAGGCTCTGGAAACCAACCTCCCGGGCCAGCCTTCCCGACACTGCGTGTATGGGCAGTAAGTCTGGCCTTGGATGCAGTCCCAAAACTCAGAGCAGATGGAGATCCTCCTGCAGATGTACAGGAAAGTGGTAACAAAACCTTGTCCATCTTGCAATCAGCTGTCCCTGATAATTAAGACTTCATTTTCATTTTAAGTAATTCCATCACATCAGGTGTATTTATTGCCAAATTGTGGGTTGTTTTATCTTTTTCCACTTTTCAGCCTTGTGATTTTTCTTGAGCTCCAAGGCACTCAAAGCTGAGATTTACGTGAAGTCAGAGTACTGCTTACCAGCTGGCTAGAGGTAGGCAAATAGCACCTTTGAGACCAAAAATTAAAATATAAGAGAATGAAAGAATAAAACAGATCCTCCCATTCCTAACTTTACATCTCCCATTGCTATAAAAGATGTTAGATGTTTGGCACAATCTGCTTCTTCTAGCAGCTGGAAAGCTGGATTGTGCATAACAAAAAGAAGACATCAGATATGTCTTGCATGGAAAAATTTCAGTTCCCATGAGAAATCAGAACCACAGGATGACACAGCTTCAGCTATGAAATCTTTTGTTCATTAAAATAGTACCGATGGTAACATCATTATGGTTAAATAATAGTTTTAGCAAAAAATACAGCATGGTATACAAATAGCAAAGGGTCTGTCTGTATATAAAGTAAATATGGCAGTGTGACAAATTATAAGGATGAAACAGAGCAGAAAACAGAAGCGGAGAAATACATTTTGATTCTTTTAGACTGTATAAGTTGATCACTTAAAATGGAGTGATCTACCATTGAACTAGGCAAACTATGGGATGACTGACAGCAGAGAACAACAGGCTCTTGTTGAGGTATTTACATATTTGTGCTCTGTGAGGCTATTCAGCATCTACAGCCCCCCAGGGACATTAACTGCTGGGTTCCCAGCCTGCACACAGATCTGGAGCTAGAGACATGTCCACTCACCCAAAGACAAAGCACACCAGCCTCATTATCTGGTACCATGGCAGTTTGCAGGGCTCCTCTGATGGGAAAAGCTCACTGCTAGTGCTGTAGCAGCATAACTGCAGTGTGCCAGTGTTTAAAAAAAAACACAAAAAAACCCAAAAAAACCCCCAACAAATCCAAAAAGAACATTAAGCCCATTCTCAGCTTTGTATGGTTATTTATTTTAATTAAATCATTAATAAAATTTAATTACAAAGTAATAAAACCTCAGTTGGATAAGCACTAGTTAACATACCCATGGAGCTTTAACACTACTGAAGTGTAATTTATTCAGTCTGATACACCAGTTCAATTAAATTTGAGGAGTGCTGGTTTCTCTGCATGTAATCCTCATCTAGCTCAGTCATCCAGAAGTTAAGGGAAAGATTGTTTCTTAATTTATCAAAGTTAGAATTTTCCAGTCTCTTTGAGAATAGGAAGGAAGCATAGACAGTGTCACTTCCAAGCAATGTCACTAACTTATAGATGCAAAGGAGAATTTCTTATTATGTTGAAGGAAACACACAATCACATCGTGCAGCTGCCATTTAGGACTGAGACATCTCCTGGATTATCAAATGTATTCTTAAAGGCATCCTATTCAAGAGAAGAAAAGGGGTAAACAGAAAACTCCCTAAACTGGAACTGACTCTGAGTTAACAGCCCTGAAATGTTTTGAGAGGGTTTTTTTTTTTTTTTGTTAAACCATGCTCATGCTTCAAACAATTTCAAGTTGCTAAGTGCTCAGAGAAAATAATCACCTATATCAAGACGCCTGAAGGAAACCTCATCTTCCAGACACACATAACATGAGCAAGTACAGAAACTATGCTGTGTTTATAATCTGCTTCTTGTAAATAGAGTCAAAATTCTCAGCAGGGGCTGGGGAACAGCTCACTGAGGAGGTACAGGGGTCCTGGCAGGCAGCAAGCACACCACAAGCCAGCCCTGCACCCTGGCAACAAAGGTGGCTGGCAGCTTCACAGGGATCCCAGCCAGCAATCAAGCCAGGCGATTATTCCCTCTGCTCTGCACTTGATAGATACCATCTACAGTTTTTGCACCCCCCTCGTGCAGAGAAGCCTTTAATAAAGTGGACCTTGGTCAGGGAAGAGCTGTCCAGACATAGGGGATGGAGCACCTGTGCAGAAAGCCAACAGGAGCAGGACCATCTCAGTCCAGAGAGGACATGGCTTTGGGAGGCTTCAGAGTTGCCAGGAGGGAGCTCATCAAGAAGAGGAGGCAATCTTGTCACAGCAGGGAATAGTGGGAGAATGAGGGAGCAGGTGGAAGTTGAAACATGAGGGGATCAGTCTGGACACAAGGGAAAAAGATTTCCCCAGTGAGGAGAGTCAGGCAGTGGGACAGGCTGCCCAGAGAAGTTACACAGCCTTTATCTGAAGAGGTTTTCAAGATCCAACAAGGAATAGCTCTCATCCACCTAACTGGACCTCAAACTGTCCCTGCTTTGAGTAGGAGGTTAGACTAGAAATTTCCTGAGCTCTCTCCCATTCCAAGTTATGTTTGTTTGAGGCAGTCTGCTGCAATGCAGGCAGTCTACACTAAAATGTGTGAGCACAGATACAAAACCTCGGGGGCTTCTCTTGGACTGTATATGTAGACTGATGGTTTAACTTGTAGAGTTCTGGCTGTTCTTTGGACCCAGAGTCTTATTTGCCTGCACAGGTGGCATGCATGCATCTGTGTCCACACAGCAGGAGGGGAAGCTCTTCCATCTATGGCTTCTTTCCATTTTAATATATCTGGTACTATGGCACGTTTTGCTTACTAGAGTGCAGGAGTGAGCCTGCAGCACTGAAGTCCACACTTGTACCTGCTTGTAACAGGGACCTGCCCCTGTGTTAGCCCTCTCGTCTTTGTTCCACCTGGTCCACAGATGCTCAAGTCATTCTTTGGGATTTGTTTTTTTTATAAATCCCAGAGTGCTGCACATTGTGAAATACCTGGGTTTGGTTGCAAACCAATTTTGTCATTACATGAATGTTTATCATTCAGCTCTGAATCAATTATCAAAATTCAAAACTCAAGTATGTCAGCCAAAAATGACAGGTAACTTTAAAGTAGAATTGATCATCTGGATCATCAACACCCATATACTAGTAATTACACGGACACATCATGATCACAGCTTGTGTTTAATTTCAAAAGGTGACCAACAACATCAGACAGGGCCAGGGCAAAGGAAACAAAACTAAGCTGGGAGACAACACTCCTCTTTCTTTGGAATGAAACAAACAAGGGAAAACCCAGCTGTTCCTTCTCCAAGATGCTCTGAAACATCTGCTTTTAGTTATCACTAAAGAGTAATAAATAATCACAAGTCAAACTTTTTCCTTATAATTTAGTTGCTTATAATTATATATAATTATATAATATATAATTTATAATTTAACTGCTCATGTTAACATAGTTCCTTAGCTGAGTCTTTCCCCTGTCATGACCAAGCAGCCTGCTGCAAGTCTAACCCTCACGGTCACACTGATGACTTAACACAAGGAGGATGGAAAGTACACAGACTGCATCTTATTCCTTGCCTCTTATTCCTCCTCCACTGCAAGTCTCTGCTTTCCTGATTTCTGTCTCAGTCCTTCACTGAATGTAGGGGGGGAAAGCCAACAGGAGCTTTGTGCAATTCATGTTGATTGTGAAGCACTGACCTCCCACCAAGAGCTCAGCTGCTCCATAGCTAGGAGGCCTGTGCTCCTTCCTGCCTATTTCATTTTGATAGACCAAGACTCCCTGGAGTTTTACTAACATATTTATGCAGTGTGTGGGTTATCCCAACAGCCAATAAATCTTATTATCTTTCCTCCACAAATCCTGATAGCACTGAGTGATTGATGCACTAAAACTTGGTATAAACATGGAGATAAACATCCACCATTCCTTTCCTTCCCTGTCTTTACAGCACCAGCAGTTTAGAAGTGACAACCCATTGTTTCACTTTAGCACAGCTGTTTTAAAAATGCCTGAATAACATCAGAGGCTATGCAGAAACATTCATCTTTACATCTTGGGGGAAATAGTGGCTTTACAGAGCTCATTTCCTCCCACAACCCCCCTTCTTTTTAAAGGAAAGTACCTGGATAGTGCTCTTAAAATTGGGGATGATAGATGCCTAACAGCAGCATTTAAAGTAGTGGTATCCAACTTCTGGTTCCTGGAGAATGATATACCAGACTATGGCCACATGGAGCTGTCATGCCTTCCTTGGGAGGAACGAAAAGATTCAGCTATTCAGAATATTAAATGCTCTGTATTTTACCTACTGATCAGCAAGGCATGCAGACCACTGACTCAGAGAGACTGAAAGAAACCATAATCATCCTATGGAAAGCTGCTGCCTCAAACAACTGGCATTGCAAATAAACACCAGTAGAACAACTTGCTAAAGGTTTCCCAAGCTACGAACCAAACCAGGTGCCCCAAATCCATTCTTGGTTTCTCTTCAGGACAGGTCAGTTCTCCAGCCTACAGACACCTGAAATACATGATCACTTTATCTGCTAGAATACAAATTACCTGGAGAGTAAAAAACCTGAAGGATGTAATGAGAGCTATTGTTTCAAATCTTTTTGCTCCTGTAGATTTTCCCCCATATTGAGGTTCTCTTCAATAATTTCTTAGACTCTGTCCAACCTTGGCCTGGGCAGGAACAGAATATTCCTTCCCACCCTCCAAACACAGAAAGCCCCAGCTCATGCCTAGGAAAAGCTGCAAGCTTACACATACACATAATTCTTTGGCCCAAAACATGACAAAAGACACCAATATATTAAATTCAAAGCATAAGAGAACACGTAGTGAGCTGCAGAGTCTAGTTTAAGAGAAAGGACCAAAAGGAACATATTCTGCCACAGCCAGATGCTGCACTGTTCTCCAAAGGATTAAAAAACCTGAAGCACAGTAGGAAGTCCAGTGTGCTGGCTGCAGGATAAGCCTGAGTTAAAATATATCCCAGTCTGAGAAATTAATTTGTTTCATCCCAAACAGGAACACTACATTGGGAAAGAAAACTGAACCAAAGCATCCCAAGTTCCACACAGATAGGCATCAATCATTTGACTCAAAGGACAAACAAAAAGGTAGAAATTAAGTGAAGTATCAATATCATTTTTCCTTCTGATATCCCCTTTGTTATTTGTAGTAAGAGTTGCTCAGAAAACCTATGGCTTTCTTTTGCAGGAAAACACATTGGAGAAAAATAATCTTCTCAAAATGTTTATTGAAATTTCTTGATTGAATTTTGATTTCTTTGATTTGTAGACTGAGCTTTTCTTTGACCTTGTACACAAAAAGAAAGTTTCTTTACACTTCATTTCAAAACAGCATTTAGAGTATAGGTGGAGAACAGAGAAGAAAACGGAACGGGGACTATTTTTGCATTATCTATTTCTTAAATATTTACAGTAGAAAAACTGGAAAAGGGTAGAGGCAAAAATCCAGAAAGAATGATAGGGTTAGAATGATGCTGGTTTTTAACTGGAACCAGGAGTTTTAGTCATATGAAATGAAGAAAACAGTTAAACACTATTTAATTCATTTTAATTTGACTAAAACATTCAATGCTGTCAAAACAAATATGATTTTGCAGTAGATGCTATCTTCACTTCCAAAGAGTATTAACATTGGTAATACTTAATACTGAAGAAAAAATAATTTCATCTTTTTAAATCCCTAGAAACAATAAAACAACAATTCATCAGTTCTACATGGTTTAAAGGAAAGCAGATGTCCAGTATGCCACATTAGTTTATCACACTGGAGAATGAAACATAAAGCAAATAAGAATTTATTGGCTAAGTACCATCACCACAAATCTGTCTCCCCTTTTACCATGGTAATAAGTTAATCTCCTCAACTTAGTAATAAGGAGCACACTGCAGTACACAGGAGGGCTAAGCATGGAAGCTGATTCACTTTACCTGACTGGCAATTTGGCCCAAGTCAGAAGTGCCTCAGAACAGCAGGCGATGGTGTTGCATCATGGTGAAATTCATCTCTACTTTTCCTCTACCACTTTAGGGCCACAAAACCAGTAGATATTTGCTGTAAGCTAGAGAAATCACCAGAAAAGTGTCCCAGGACTGGGAGGGAGCATCAGCTTCTTCCTTCACCACAGCAGAGACCAATGACTGCTGGTGAGAAGCCAGCACAAGGCAGTGCTACCCAGCCTATCACTCAGCATCATCTGTAGTAAAATAAAACCAGGCAATACAGAAACTCCAAAACCACTTAATTTAAAAACACCACATAAAATTCCCACCCTGAAGTGTTTATTTCTATTTAGATGTTCTTCAGTTTTGCTCAGTTCCCACCACAGACTCCAGAGCAGCAGGGAGAAAGCACTTAAACTGTCAACCCTGATGTGCTGTGCCACGCTTACACCTACGAGAGCCACGGGGTGCTCAGCCTGCTGCAAACCTCAACAGAATCTAACAGGGCACATGAGCTGTGGGTTTAAGGCACAGGTGGCTTAGGGGGCATTTCAGCAAGATTCACTGGGTTTGCTTTGGCATCTGAAGTAAGAGTTTGCCAGGTGCATCCTCTCCCAGAGTAGTAATCATCCACAGCATTAGCAGAAAGTTAAACACTTCACTATTCAGCCCAACACAGGATTTTAATCTATTAGTGGAAAATGAGATGCCTCCATCCATATTATAAGAGCACACATGCTCCCCTGCCTATCTATAAAGCCCTTTCATTTTATGATCAGTACAGTAGTTCTGTGATAGAGCAGGCTATAATATTTTATTAATGTTAAACTTGTCCACCTGGGAATCTATACAAATCACTGTAATTTTGCCTCACTAATGTTTGTTATCAATCTTCTCAATAAAATGAGAGCAAAATATTGCAGAAGTCCCTCTCACTGAATTTATTCTTTTTCCTTTTTTTTTTTTTATTTTTCATCCTTCTCTCTCCTCCTCTTGCCTGGGCTTCTGTCCAAAGTCACAATGAGTTGAGAATAAGGTGTTCAGAAATTATTTTATAATTCTTTAATCACCAAACTTTGACATACTCTAGTCATTGGGGCTGGAGCATTTTGATATAAGCAGATCCCATGCAGTGACAGAATCAGGTCGACAAGGCAATTAACCATCTCTGCATTTACACTCTCAGTAAAACAATAAAAAATAAAAGAATGGATAGAGAAGATTGGAGGAGGGACACCATAACCCAGCTCTGATGGGCAAATAATTGGCTTGGCTTTGCTTCTGCAGTCACAGTGGAAAGGTGCACAGCTCACAGTTATTAATATACTTGCAGAACCAGTCCCTGGAACACACAGCAGTATTAGTGTCCACTTGCATCTTGACAGCAAGCTGCTGCAATTCTCTGTGCTTATCTCTTTTCCTTGCATTGATAGGGGCATTGTATCCTAAAACAGGGAGTTTGATACCTCAGCTTTTAAATACACTGTAGTGCCTAAAGCTTGCTAACTACAATTTTTTGCTAGTTTTTCAGCAAACTCTACGGGAGTAGTAACAGTACAAATGAGCACATGCTGTTTATCCACAGAATGGCTGTATTTCCCACTGTCTACTACCCCACACATGCTTCTCTACTTTGACCTACACAGGAAACAATTTCATCAGTGGTTTTAAAATTCTCATAAGTAGTGCCCCTCTAACTATCCTCTTGATCTATTTTCTGTAAGCTCAGAGGAATACATATAATCAGCTTCCAAGATAACATGAGCAGGTTGCCAAAAATGTCTTGCAAACACTCTAGTACCTCTGGGAAAGAGATCTTGTTGCATCCAGGAGTAAACTGAGGCACAGAAGGGATAAGTGCATGGAAATTTGGGAATCAAGCAGCATCACTGATCTTTTTCCTGCTTGTTCACTTCGGTAAGTGACACCCTCTGAGGCAGAATAAACTCACCAACACAAAGATTATAGTGAGACAGAGATCTGTCTAGGTGGTTGTAAACAGGGTGTGACCAAGTCCAGGGGTGATTATCTCCCTCAGTTCATGGAGACTTGAACATGCTCAGGGCTTCTGGACTATGTAACCTAGACTAGACATTGAAATGGAAGGATCATAGGATATGAAGTTTGGGAGTCAGTTCTCATGATGCCTCTTTTTTACCTAACAACAGGTTTCCTCAGACAAATACTTGAAGGAAAGAACTTTGCCAAGACATTATCCATTTCCTGTCCCCACAACACACATTCACACACTGACTGACAGGAACCCAAAAATTAACCTTGAGAAATCTCCCAGAGGCCAAATACTGATGAGTTTGTTTCTTATTTCAGGACATCTCTGACATCCACTGGCCTGGATATCTTCACACAACATTGGACACATACACAGCTGTGCAAACTGAAATATCTAAAGAATCAGGGAAAACTGAGAAACCCCTTTTCACCACATTCAGAAAGCAGAGTGAGCAACGCCAAACTCCTTCACTGTGTTCCTCTCTTCCAGCCCCAGGGATGAAAGAGTCAAGAAACAGGCTGTCCCCAGTGCCATCACTGCTCTGGTACTGCCAATAATAAGTTCAGTCAGTTAAGAATTACTTATACAGAGCCAAGATCAATAAAGCTATAGTGTGGCAGAGGCAGCTCAGGCAGGCTCGCAGGGGGCATAACTAGGAGTGATGGGCTGAAATTAAGCAGAAGGAAAATTTTGGCTGAACAGCAAGAGAAATTTGCTTTGCTAATAGGTCAATCAATTAGACCAAGCACACTACTCTCAAAGGAAGCATACAGGGAAACCTGTCACTGGGATCACTTAAAACTGGAGTGAAGGAGCTCCAGAGGTTGTCACTGCATAAGCAATTCCACACTATGCATTTCAGGAGTACTGCAATTCTGTCTAGCCCGTGGGATCAAAGCCAAAACTGTCCAGCTTATACTACCCCTCGAGGTCTTAATAACCCTTTCATACCTATAACAAGCCTACATTCCCAAAGGCAACACAGCTCTGTTCTCCCTCCTCTTGTATTTAATCCTTGCATACTCTCAGAATGGCATTCAACTCATGAAGTCATTGAATTTCAGGGTGTTAATTATCTGAAATCTAGCTATTTTATCTCTGCAATCACTGATAGAGCAAGCTACTGAAATAGGGATTTATGACAGAAAGTACTGAGGTCTCTCCAACAGCCACCCAGAGAGTCAGAAATAACAATTGTCCAATTCTTTGAGAGTTAAACTTTTACTGATTGAGTTACCTGTGAGACCTTAACTTCTTAAAACATTAATTTGGTTAGCTGCAATCATGTGGCTGTGACATAAAAGACCTTTTCTTGTTTACCAAGCAAAATAGAGACTACAAAAGGATAGGATTTCCATTTCTACAGTGCAAATACCACAGAGTGAAAATTAAAAGATTGTGCTGGCAGAACAGTAAATGGATAAACAAGATCTAAATATAATTATGCTGAGTATTAAAGAAATGTTTCAACAGACACATCAGAAAGATTTAAGTAGTCTCCAACAAACATGGTAGGGCAAACCATTTAAAACCATCAGTATGCCAGATCTTGGTCCATCAGTGCAGGCACTACATGTTTCCCACAGCAGCAGAGATCTTTTACTTAAGAGACCATTACCTGCTGCGTCCTTGCAGTATCATCCCTTATCAACAGTGGGATTTGAACCCTGGCCTGCCAGCATGGTGCTTCCAGCAAGAAATTACTTGTTATTGAAGGAGGAGTGAGGGGAAGACTAAAGCTACAGAACAGCACGAAAATGCAACACGCAAGAGCACTGGAGAAACACAGAGAAGCCCATAAGGCAGCAGAGTTAGAATTGGGAGCTCAATAGGCTCTATCTGTGCAAATTCCCTGAAACATGCGAGAGGGGCCACTAATCTTGTCAGCAGGAGTCACACTGATCAAACCATGCTTGTCCTGAAATTGCTTCAGATCGTGACTGCTCTCCAGCCCAGAGATGGGCCCTGAAGTCAGTCTTCTCCTAATAACGATAATTCCTCTGCTTTTTCTTCAAGTCATAGAGTTTTCTCTGTCCCATAAAGATCGAGAAGGTCAAATATCTCATTCTTCACCCAAATTTCTCAGACACACTAGCCCAGATTGACTCAGATAGGCATGCCTATCCCCTCAGCTGCAAATTGTTTCTCAGTTATTGCCCTTGTCCTATTGATGTGACAGAACCTGCCATGGCCAAGGCACCATTTTGACATTTGAATCTTTGTCTGCTTGCCCTCTTTTAAATGGTTCACTGCATTTCTTTAAGGTACATTTTCAAGCAAGGAACAATCCCCTAAGCACAGACTCCGGGCTGCTATAAGTTAAAAGACAAGCAGGTTGTCTAGGCACATTTTCACTGTAAACTATAGCTGGAAATCAAAAAAGCAAGTGAAAAAAGCACAAGATTTTGCATATTCAGATCTGTGAAGAAACCAGTATCTCTGTTTCTCCAATAGATGGTGCTAATAATTTCTTTCTCAGATATTCATAAGTAAAAAAGGTGGGTTTCTTTTGTGGCAATGCTGCAGTAAGAGAGCTGTGAAATGGGACAGAGAAAGCAAAGAATAAAGTCCCAGCAGCCCTGGGGATTCCCATAATAAAGATGTGAAATGAGAATTCTGACTCACCCCAGCAGTGCTACTGGTGCTTTCTAATCTCTTTTCATTAAGTGCTAAGTTCCTGAAACCTTTCCTGAGCCTTTGCAGTACCCTTTTCCTTATGTGAATAAGGATGAAAAGTAAAGGCTTTTGAGGAAAAGTGTACTGGCTTATCGAGGCAAACCAGGGAGAATAACAGCCTCCATCTTCTGTCACTCCTCTGAAATGAATACAACACCCAAGTTGTAGAAACAACAGTTGCTTAGCATTAAGGTTATCAATCAACAGCATGCTTCCACTAAGGACTGCTGGACTTAAAAACATTTTCCAAATTTCCCTGTTTGTTTTTCCCCCCAATGCATAAACAAGGATCTGGTTAAATATACCTCAAAGTGTTAGAAATCTACATTGGTGTGTGAGAACTGGATAATTAAGAAAGAAATTCACTTCCCTAATTGGGACAAAAAATGCAAGACTGTGTAAGTAGAAGAAAATTATGCTATTGAGAATAATTGCAATGTTAACAATTTCAGTTGTTTCAAGAACTCTTAGCAAAACTATCACCTTGGCTGTGTCCAATCACTTTATTATTTTTATTTTTAGCACATCAGAGCTGTTGCATTTGTCCTAAAACTTCTCATGCAAGGCTCAGACCATTATCCTACATCTACTGCATCATTTGTCTCAACTTACATTCCCAAGTGGCTGTCCTAAAACTTTAATATTCCTGCTGTGTTTTCTCACCTACAGTTTTGTCAGCCACAAAGGCTATTCAGTTGTTCCAGACCACAAGCAGTGCTAAAGCAGATGTTAAGAATGAAAGACAGGGTCAAGTAATTTTTAAGCACTATATATAGTTTGGCTGCACTGGTTTATGCATTAGGACTAGAAAGTAATGGGAAACTCAGGGAGTCAGATGGGGTTTTAACAGCAGAAGTGCCAGGGTCTGAAATTTAATGTTTTCTTCCAGGAAAGTCAGAGCAGGAATGAGGCAGAAAACATTCCTGTGGAGCACAGCAAATGGCAACTGCATTCAGTCATTCACGTTCTCTCCAGATGAAGCAGCACTCATGGACAGTACCCGAGGGATGTGGTCAAAGACTCTCTTTGCAAAAAACCTCCAGTATAGAAGCAAAAGATGAGGCAAGACACCCTTCACCTGGCACTTCAGGAGGGAAGACTTGAATTTACAGACAGTGGATCTTCACTGCCCCATGTGAAGGTGTTGAGCACTTCATAGCCGGTCCCAGTGTTCCCTGTACTGTGCAGTATGGTATAAATGTAGTGAGGGGGAAACAAGGAACACCAGTAGACCCAGACAGTCGGGGCATGCACCTTGGTACATGTGGTGTTGCTCCTAACACAGGAACTTGTATTGGCACAGCTCAACCAATAAGCCCTAAGAGATCTTCCCCCTCTACCTCTGCTTCTTATTAACACGGTATCATAGTGCATCACAGCCTCTGAAGAACTCAAGAACTGACAGGTTCTGTGGGAAGCAGCAATTTTAATGTTCATTCTACAGTTCAGGAAACTGAGTCACAGGCACAGGGATTTTCTAGAAAACTCATAGGAACTCTGCAGCAGAGGAGGTAACTGAACTGAGATTTCCTGAGCCTCACCTTAGACCCACAAGCACATGAACTGCCCTGCCCCCCTTCTACTTACTTAAATAGATATATACCTGAGTATTAAATAAGATGCAAATCTCTTGCTCTACAGAACTCAGAGGTATTCTGAAATTAGCATGGGGGAAGTAAAGAATACTTGAGCTGCAAATGAATAGAAATCAAGGTAATGTTCAGCATATATTGCTTGGTTCTCACATGCTTGACTTTAAGCTCTGATCCACAGAGAAAATGCTTCTAAAATATTAACCACAGTCATTATAGAGGGCTTGCTTCTGACAATGTGTCTTATGGTTCATTTACCAAGAGAAAATGGGTGCGATTTTAGCCAGTGTTAAAATTAATCTGCTTTTATCAGAGAAAGGAAACTAATCCCACCTGCCCAGTTCTTCTGTACTGTGTTTTCAGAGGAGACTAAGAGAGGCAGCAGGCTTTAAATAACTAGGCTTCTCTCTGAACCTGGGATTCTGTAGGTTTTTACTCATCCAGGTTGAAAAAAATTTTCTGTGAGTGAGGCCAACCACTTCGCCCAAACAGAATTCCTACAAGGCCAAGTTCATAATCAGTGCTGACCCTGACCTGACCCAAATTGGGTGCCTACAGGACTTTCAATTTCTTCTTTGGGGAAGGTCAATTCTCTGAAGCCAGTCCAATCTGTGATATAAGGTAAGGATGAAAGCAGCAGCAACATCCTATTGTACACTCAATATCATCCACACACAGTCCCCAGGGTCACAGGCAACCCTCCAGCAGCTTTACAAACCCTTTCACACACACTGAGTTCACCCAAACTTCCCTCTAAGCCCTTGAGTTCCTGCTCCAGCCCTGCTTAAGGCAGAGACAGAACTTCCAAGCCAGAAAAGGTTTCCTGGGGAAAGAGGAGAAAGACAGGAGGCAGAGTTCCCTTGTAAGTTACCACCCCTGCAGAGCAGTGCCCTGAGTCACACAGCATTGAGCATCTGGCATATCCCCATTGGAAGAGTCCAGGGTAGAGCTCAATAATCCCATTTACATCACATGAGGATCTGGCTTCAGAGACTGAGCAGATCCCTCTAGTTCCTCTCTGTCTTCTTTAGTTTCTTTTTGTATCCAGAAAGTGTATTTCAGTTCTGCTACTAAACTTTAATCACTCACTCTCTAGGCTTTAGTTCTCTACAGATTGCTTCTATTGACAGCAAATCCTAGGAGAATTATTATTTTTTATTAGTATTATTATCTTCCAGTACCGCATACATAACAATAGCTCTCTAGATACAGCAGACAGATATGAGGAAATGAATGGAACCATAACTGCCTCATGTCTTTCATTTAAGATGTTCTGGTTTTAGTCCTTTTGTTCAGAAACAAATTTAGCAAGAATTTAGGAGCTGTGTGTTGGGGCTGAAATAAATTAGGTAAATAGCAGAAGAGGGAAACTTGCTATGACTTCAAAGTACAATCAACACAATGATGGGACTTGATGGAATAAGAAAACTAGGGTTGAATTTAATACAAATGGCTCTATTGTTATCAAAAGTTCTGTACAAGCTCTAATGATAATTCAATTGCATTGTTCATTGGGGAGAAAGTAGATTAAGATCATTTAATGTTTTATAATTAGCAAAATATTTCATCCTGGCTAGAATTTACCTTCTTGTGTGAGGGAACAGAAGGGGTGTCAATGGCAGGTTGCAGGTAGCTGTGGCACGTGGACAGACCTAAGTTCTGCTTATGCACACACCACGGGAAACACGGATCAGTGGTAATGGATACCATCAGCTGGAAGATTCTTGTCAAGATTTCTGCATTGTTCTTATCATGTCCTCCCTTTGCATAATGGATGGGATTGCTGGAACATTTCATTTCTGATGATAAGACTGATCTGTGAATAAGCACTTCTCCCACATAGCTTAAAATACTGTTTTTCTATTCCAAAGTGAACACTTCCAATTTATTTAGAAATTCAGGGATATAATGAAGCAGATTAAAAGGCAGGACAAGTGCCAAGCCCTCTCTTGAACTTGACAGTTCCTAACCCAAAGAGCCTCACAAGGAAAGCATGGCACTTCAGTAGAAATGCAGCATAAGATACCATCCCAGACCTCCATCAAGATGGTCCCTTTATTAGAATGTGATCAGAGCCAAATAAAAAAATATTAGATCTGCTTATTCTCACCTTTCTAATGGCAAAAAGTAATCAAAACCCTAAACACTCATAGCCCAGAAGAAAAATAATGAGACCCAAATCAATTGATTTCTGAAAATTATTTCCAGTTCAGTGGAACAGCTTATGCCTGCAGAGCATGCAATGCACACTGTTACCCCTGCAGAACACAGTTCTATATAATAAGCTCTCCCCGCAGATGAGCAACAAGCCTCAGTGACAATAATCACCTGTTTGCATCTGGAGCACCACTGACTGCACGATGCTTTGACCCATCCAGCTGCTGTACCTTAACCTTGCTAGACTGGCAGCTACGACACCTTCACCCTCTGGAAAGACACTGTCATTTTCTTGCACATAGCTTGGTGATACCATTTCTCTTGTGGCACCAACAGGAGGGGTCCTGGTGTAACAGGTGGAAGAAGGGGCAGTTGGGATGCTTTCATCTGTCCATTGTCATTCACCAATGGAAGTGGTCATCCTCACTGCCTTTCAATGCCAGGGGCTGAACTACATCAATAAGTGAGACATACACATCCTTAATGAAGATTCCCAAAAAGAGGGGTGGATCTAAGTACTGATTTGTTTTCACATCTCACAATAGAAATCATGCAGAAAATTCAGAAACCCTTTTGACTTTGAGGCATATATTTGAAAATCTTCTAAGCAGAACTATGAACAGCACTGCAAGATCTGTCTCTTCCGTTCTCCAGAAGGAACTACACACTACGAAGACAGAAGGTCCCCTGCCAAAATGCTGGCTAGAAAGAAGGTACTTGTGGGTTAATGTGGGTGTTGGCAGATCTTCAAGAGAGGCAAGCCAAGCTGTGCTTCACTTTCACAAGTTAAAGAAGTTGGAATGATGAGGGGTGGGGTTGGGGGAGGGAGAGGAGGAAACATTAAAAAAAAAAAATCAATTGGAATGGGAGAAATCACCTTTGAAAAAGCTGAGAGTCAATCACTGATAAGGAATGTTGTAATTCTTGGTCAGATCAGACTCTCAGCCCCCTCGAGATGATAACTGCAGGATATCAGGTGCTAGAAGCTGCCTCTTTGTGCCTTTTATAACATACCAACCCATTAAAGTCATCCCTTTGCCACAGGCTGCCAACACCAGCTTAAAAAAAATCCACAAGAAGCAATGCCGTAGTGGAAGCTTCTGTGGGGAGACATGCAAAAGCTTCAGACAGAAAAAAAATCTGAAGATTTAGGTGAACTATTTCATTTGAGATAGACGATGAAAGCACAAATTAAAGCCACACTTTAGCCTACCTGGGATAGCTGTTGACGTGAGGGCTCCTCATCTTGAAAAAAAATTCAGTTTAAATGCATTTAAAGGCATAAGGTAGGAAAACACAAGTACTTCAGGTAACTTACTGCAAACCAAGAATATGTATGACATTGCCCCTTCTTAGCTCAGTGACAGCCCACTGCACCTCCTGTTTGAGCCTCAAATCCAAGCCAGGTTGGAAACATTCTGCTGCAACTGCATCATCAGCCACAGGAGAGCTCATTTCTAAGGCTGCATACTCAAAAGGCAAAAATGCACCACCAGAATTCCCCGCTGAGACCAGGGCAATCCCTTGTCCATATTAACTTCTGCCACAAAGATACAAGAGACCCTAAAGGCTTCTGGTTTTGCTTACATCATCCCTCTGAAACCAAAAGCTGCCAGGTTACAGACTTTTGTTTTCACAAATTATTCACTCCCTTCTGAGCCCAGAAAGCACCACTCCAGCTGTAAGAACTTGTACCTCTACAAGTAGCAAGGCCACTCCCTGCCAAATACAGGAAGGTAAACAAAATACATCTCTTCTGGCAAAATGTCTCCACACCAATTTGTGTAATTGCCCACATCTCTGAAGAGGGTCTAGTTCTTGTTCATGCTCTGACTCTAAGCATTGAAATACAATTAAACCAGATGTATCAAACACAACTTGCTGGCTGGCTCATATCAAACCTCCACAAGTGGTGGCAAAGAGAGGCGACTCTCATTCAGAGACGCTGAGAACAAATTGCACAGTGTATGCAGAGAAAGTCACAGCATGGAAGACTAAGGTAAATTCTTTCATCTATACCTCGCCCTCCAGCAATGTCTCTGCCCACTGAGTATGAACTTTTGGCTAACAGTGTTAATATCTGCCAGTGTATTTCCTTATCTCCTCCTCCAAGCTGTTTCACCAAAACATAATCAGGCTTCTTTACCTCTATACTGGCTCTTATCCTCTTTCTGTGTCTTTTGTTACCAGCCAGTGCTTCTACATCACTTAAGTCCAAAATCCCCAACAGAAAAACCTTTACTCCTCTTCAAAGTGCTCATGGTTTTCTCTTTGTGTGAAATCAATCCAGCCATCTGCATCTAGAATAGTGAAATAGTCTTTTCTCTCTAGAGTCTCTTTTTAGCCAATTCCAGAGCTAAAACCACCCTTAAACCCTATTGTTCAGATCACATTACCCCAAACCACAATCTCTGCCTTGTGTATTTTCTATTGCCTGCTTTCATTTTTCCAGGCTGTGTCCCAGAAACAGCTTTTTAACATCATCACATTATTCTGCTCTATCAGCAGCTTCAATTTGCTGCTCCATTCCCTGTATTGTCCAGTCAATATCCTGGCACACCACTGTCCAGCCTTACTCTCCTCTATTTTACAAAGTCTTCTCTCATTCTCCAGTTCACATTGCCCAGAGAGGCTTCCTACTTACTTGGGACACATTTCTTCTTTGGCACCTCTTTACTGGTAGAAAATATTTCAAACCATAGTGGATTTTCCTTCAGTTGAGATCACTCAACATCAGCTTTCCTCAAAGCTTATCAGTAGCCATAGGTCAGCTTCTCTAAAAGAAAAAGCTGTTGTTCAATAGACTCCTTACACCTTCACACAGTTCTATAAAAGAGCCTCACCCTCCTACATTTGCCCCTCCTATCTCTTCCTCGTCCTTAATCACTTATTCCTTCCACCTGAGAAGACAGGAAATTGAAGCCAGCTGGGTCCCTTTCAAGGGCCCATTTACACCCTGAGAGCTTCCTTCATCGTCCTTCAAGTTGCCTTCTGCTGCTCCTCACTACACCCTAAAATCAGTGCTCATCTCCTGTGTGTTTACATCCATCTGTATTTTATTATCTAAAGGACAAAAAAAAACTTTACTAGGCTGAATCGAGCAATTGCATAATCAATGCATTTGTAAACCCCATGTTTCTGCAGCTTCTTCTTGCCTGTTCACACATTTAAGAAGCAGCAATTATCCAGCCTACCTCCTGCCCGAGGAAGAAGTCACTGCAATCGAGTTATCCAACTCCTACGTAAAGCAATTCAGTGCATTCCTTGGAATTGTTTCCGCCATGAGGCATCCATACCTGCCTCACAGATCATGGCTGAGACTGTCAGCTCTTTGAGCCAGGAATCAAATATTTGTTTTTAAAGCATTTCAGTGCTTTAAAAAGAAACATTGTACAGGATGTGCAATTAGCAGGGAGGAGACATCTCTTGTTCCACACTAAAACATTGTCAGCGATTAGCACCTTTAGGAGGCTCCTACTTAGTGGAAATTGCATGCCTTGGGATCTCGGTTGTCAATCTGCTCAGCAGTGGAAAGGGTCAGAACGGTGAAAAACAGCTATTTGGGCTTTCAAAAATGTTCCTCTTGCAATCCATTCTCCCCTTGAGTTTCTGTCTAGTTAACAAATGCTGGAGCTGCCACACTTCTGACTTTCCATAGAGCTACCCTTAGTAAAGCTGAGACTGTTTCAGGAACAAAAGCAATATTTGATATTCAAGTTCCCTTCACCGTACCTTTATAGCAGCCAATGGGATCATCTTATAGAAGGCAAAAAAATGCTGAGATTAATTTAAAAACCACCTTCCTAGCTACGTTCTTTATCCGAATGTGTCAGAAGCCAGCATTTCTGTTCTGTGGGGGATTCAGGCAGGCTAATGTTTGGTTTCAGTCCCAAGAGAAAAAGACAAGATCATTAAATTTCCCAAGAGCATCAGTAAACATTTTTCATCAGCTAGTCAGTAACACCAAAGCATTTCCTTTTGATGATGTCTAAACATTAAACATTAATTGCAAACATACATAGAGATGTGTTTCTGGACGCTGCAGGATTTATCAGTAAAAAACTCCCACAATTAGTGGTTCAGAAAGGAAAACATTGTATTGCCTTTGAGACTACCCACTGACTTGCCTCTCAGCAGCACCTTTACTGCCCAAAGAACTTGTTACCTTCAGCAAAAATCCTTTGGTGACATCCTCCATGGGACTAAGGAGACACCACAAAAATAACACAGATGGAAACAGAATCTCTCCAGGACAGAGAAAGAACACAGTTTGTTTATAGGGCCCATTACCACAAGATAGGACAGAAGAGCAAGGAACTTTTACTCCTCCTGGGAATGAGATGAGGTATCATGTAGTGTCCCATATACTCCACATATTCTTATATATTCAGTAAAAAAGACGTGTCCTTGATACAGCATTAATATCTTTTCATAATCTTCGTGCCAAAGCAAAAGTCAGCTGGCAAGGTTTCTCACTAATTTTCGACACTATAAGAACGCAGACAATTTTGGTTGATATTTTAGTGTAGCAACTGTCACTGTAAATGACATACCTCCAAGAAATTTTCTGATTTTGACTAAACTGTATTTTCTAACAGAAAATTCTTCTGACAACTTTCTTTCCCCAAGTGGCTCAAATAGTAGTATTTAATGATTTATATGTCTCAATGATGTTTTTACCTTACTGACATCATCTGTCCTATGTAAAATCAACAAAAAAGGTGAATATTTAAAACTGTATGTCATCTATCTTCTGTTCCTTACTTCTGCAATACTGCATTCAGTTCCCATACTTCATTATACCAAGTATTGCTACAATGAAATATTTTCATATTCTAGCAGCTGCTACTGCATAATGCATTTCTAGATCATCTGAGTAGCTCGTTAGGAGAAAAATTTACTAATGAGTTAAAATTTAATTTGTCTTGTGTCGTCCCAGTTCAGACATCAACCACACAATTCCATATATTTAAGCAAAAGCCCAAAATTACAGACATCTTTTCTCTTCTCTGAATTCTCTCCAGCAATGATCTCTACGTACGTCCTTATTTAACCAAAATGCTCTCTATATAAAGGATTAAGTACAGGTTTCCTGAGTAACATTTTATAATGAGTTGCTGATTCCTTTGTACTTTCTGCTCCTCATAAAATTTCTCAAAGTATCTCTTTCCTCTACTTGCTTATAAAGGTTTGTTTCACACCATAATCCACCTTGCCCAATGCAAGATTTCTCAGAAATTACTGTTTCTGCCTGGCCTTTCAATACCTCAGTGTCAGAAAGGGATAGAGATGGATTCTTCTGCTTGCCTCAAAGCAGTTCTTGGCTTTATCTAAGTGAATACTGATTTACATGAGTGGAAAAGGTGCACAGGCTCAACATTTCTCCTCAACTACTTCATTCTGAGATGCTGCCAGATGCAATAGAGATAGGGAAGGACAGAGCAAGCTAGGCAATGAAATTTTCTTCTCTTTATGTGTGTGTGTTTCCCTTCAGCCTGACAGGAACACTGGTGATTTTTTAACTCTTTTTGGAAGGATCTTTGGAAAGTAATTCAGGGTTTGTTTTCTTATTTCACTTTAAAGCCATGCCTCAGATGCTTCACTGATAAGCCTGCCTAAAGAACTTGAATAGCACTGAAGAAAATCAGTGCTGCTGTACTCAGGACAGACACTGACAGCAATTTTAAAAGGACATGAACAGCCATCAAAGCATAGGCAGATAACCCAGAGCACAAATACTTCCTGGAAATACTTACTACACTTAACATCACTTTAGAAGTTCAAAGAAACATCAGAATATCTTTGGTTAAGTCTGCTTTAAGAGAAACATGATGTTCATCTGCACTGAAGTTGTACTTTACCCTCCACTGTTCGTGGTGGTGAAAAGACAGGTGTAATAAACCTGCCAAGACAGGGCTCTTTCCCCAAGGAGAACTGAAAGGGACCAACACCCAAACAGGACAGGACAGCAGCAGGAAGAAATTCTAACTTGGGATAAAACTAAAAGGAGAGATTGAGAAGCAAGTGGGAATCACCAGAAACATTAATTTCCTCCCTCTGAATCCATGCACAAATTAGACAAACCATCATGCTCTGCTGGATATTGTGTGTCTCTGTATCTTGTGTGCATTGGAAAATCATACAAACTTTAACACTGTAATGATTCCAGGATGGTGACAGCACTGAAATCCCCTAGAGCCTGTTACACTTAAGAACAGGGAAAAAAACATGGATGTAAATCTGCTCTTTCTGGACTTCAGAGCAATGGTGGCAAAACTGGCCCACATCTGTGTAATGTGGGCACTCTAAATTTTGTCAGACTTCAGCTGTGATCCATTCCAGCAGCTCCCCAGCTATCCAAGTAGACTATTGCTATCCCAGCTCCTGCCCTACTTCTGAACTGTGTAACAAGGAATAATGTCAAATGAAGCTGAGGAAAAAGGGAAACAACATGGTTTCTATGGAAGTTTCTCTAAGTTTCTGAGAGTGTAAGTGGGAAGACACTACAGGAATCTGTTTCTTAAGGAAATTTTAATTAACAAATCCACAGAGCCCCAACCCACCTGGTACAGAACTGGCCCCAACCAAACATCTCAAAGGAAAAACAAACAAACAAACAAACAAATAAAACCACAAAACCAAACAAAAATAAACCCATTAAAAAAAAGCTATTATCCTCCAAGTTAATGAGTGGAGTCTTGGTAAGTTTTCTCAACTATCTTCAGTGTCCTGGTTTAACCGGCCTTTAAGGTGCATCTGGTCTTGTTTTCAAATTTGTTCTGCAAGGACATTTGTTGTCATCTGGGTTTGGAAGGCAAGCTAAGAGGCAGGACTCTCCCAGTTAATGCTGAAAGATGTTATGCACAATCCCGTAAACCAAGCACTGTGGTTGTACAGCCACATGTACTTTCTGCCAGGGCTGAGTCCACCCTGCATCCTTGTGCCTGTACTGTCTTGTACATTTGGAAGGCAAGAGGAGATAGGGTAGGTGGACCTAGCAGGACCACCACACTCATGCTGAAGCCTCAGTGTGTTCCTCTCTGTGCAGAGTGTATTCCTGCTGCTGTGCAGCCCCCCACTGCTAACACCTGCAGCATCCCATTTAATTGCTGCCCAGGGCTGCCAGAGTAACTCAGCTGTTTGACAGCATCAGTGCAGGCTGCACTGGCTCATGGGCTGACCTGCTCATGATGACAATTATTGGGGTTATGTTCACCTTTCATTAATACAGAAACACATGCCTTCCCTGCCCTTCTGCATCAAGGGAAAGCATCAGCACTCACACACAGGTGTGTGTGGCTCTTTCCTCGTGTGTTTATTGTTTATCTTTCCTTTCAGGAATCACACTCAGAATGTGTTGCTGTCTGAGCTGTCACTGCCTGTCACATTACAATAACGATCGCTGCTTTCAGAAGCCAGTTCAGGTCGTTTAATCATCGCTTCCCTCCAAGCTGTCCATCACAGGGTCGTCTCCAGGCAACAGCATCAACAGACAGGGCCGTGGGTGGCTGATGATGATGATGAGGAGGAGGAGGATGGAGCATGCTAACATTTGCAGGGAGGAAGAAGAACTCACGTTCCCATGGCAGAGGGAGGTATGGGAGCTGCTGAGTCTATCTGATGGGATCCCAGCCTGCAGCATGATGAAAGTAACAAAGATTTCAGTGATTGCAGAACTCAGTGCTTTGGTGAAATCAAGAAGAAGATGCCAGGACCCTGGCCCATGCCACAGGAACGCAGAGCTGGATTCCTTGCTTCAACTCTCGTAGGTGTCCATGGTTCAACTCCCTCCATCACAGGTGGGGTGGCAGGGCCCTGCCATCCTGCCCTGGGCACACGGGCACAGTCTGGGGTAACAGATAGCCAGAATCAGCCACATTTATTCCTTTAACAACTTTAAAATGAGTTGGTTTGGGGTGGATGAGAAGTTTCTGAAGAAAAAAGAAAGACCATGTGCCAACTTACAAAAGTTGAAAATAAAATGGAAGGCAACACCAAATTGGAAGCTTTTCATCCAAAAGATGAGCTGGAGAATTATTTTGTTTCATTATATTTTCCAGGATATACACAATTAAACAGTCATTTTCTATTGAAACAAACAGACACAGGTTTGCATCAAAGCATCTTTCAGTTACAATAGCCTAAATTTTTATTACTAAACTTCATCAGCTCATCTGTAGCAACATTAGGTCACTGGATCCAGGCTAAGCCCAGATTTATGTAGGCCAGATCTACATTCTTTTTATCTCTAGACCAGGTTCTATCCCCCTTAACATCATGAAGAGAGTGTGGAAACATGAACACAAACGAAGTGGAGGAAGTGTAGTACAATCCCTCCCCATGGTTCACTTCTCAGTCAGAATACCATCTCAGGGAATAATCATCCCCCAGACTGCTCTAACTAGTGACATTTTACCATGGACCTATGCATTTTGAAATGAAGTTTAATGCATATGCTGTTTTGCTCTTATTAATCTGTTTATCCTGTCCTATATATACAAAACCTAGTAATTTTCAAAGTAAGATCTCACTTTTATCTGCAGATAACCATTTCCAAAATTTGATTTTGTTCTCAATAATGATTAATTTAAAGTTTTTATCTTTCATCTATAGAAATGTATTTTTTTCTTGAAAACCTTAACTGAAAGCAATGGAAAGAAAATTAATTTTCCATATTGCATTCTTTGGCATATAGAGCTTTATTTTCACCATAATTGTTATTTTTTTACACCAGAAAAAATATATTTACACTCACCTATATGTAAATACTTAAAAAAATAAGGTCCTCAAATATTGATTTGAATATTCAGTGCAACTCACTTCTCCTAGGTCTGTTTTCAGAGAATATCACTGAAAGTTATTGGCACCATTTTTGGCCAAGATAGGGAACATTAAACTGTTTCTAAAGGTTTATAGTGACCCAATGACACACACAGAAAGGGAGCATATGACCTCTTTCAACTACTGAAAATATACCTCGGATTTAAAAAAAAAATTTCCAGGCAAAGTCCATTCCAAATTATTAAATGGCATTCATTTCCACATTAGTGAGGAATTTCTCACTGCTTTCTGAATCAGGGACTTTATGATTACTTCACCCCTCCCCCCCAAAAAAAAAGTGCACCTGAGAAAATCACATATTGAGCAGGGACAATTTATGAAGATGAAAACGTGCCTACATTTGTTACATAACATATTTCCCTTGTATTATTTTCTCAACCTTACATTTAGTGGGGGAGGTGAGAATGAGGGGAGAAACATTTGAGAAAAGACATGGGATGTCTCTATTGGGTTATCTAAATAGCCTGAGATTTTTTAAAGAGCTTTTCACTTCCTCCTGAAGACATGTATGAAAACTATCTGCAAGAGCTCATGGCACTGCTGTCCTTAAATGATCACCAGCAAAGGTGATGAGAAACCTAATACAATGAGGATGTGAGCACTGACACCAGGCTGGGACCTGGTGGTGTAAGAGATCAAAAGGTTCCCATATGTAGACAAACACTCTCCACCCAAAAAACCCCTTCGTCCTACTTGGGCTATCTCTGAGTTTTCCCAAGAGGAAGAGAGAAATCACAAGGCCCGTGACTGCCTTTACCTTCCTGCCCCTGCAGAAGCAATTGTGCCCCTCAACCACAGCATAGGGAGTCCCTTTCCTAGCATGGGCTGCTCATGGTGGGGATATTTGGCATTGACATCCCCCCATAGCAGCAGAAGCAGGTCCAACTTCCCACCTTCTTCCCCCACACCTAAATCTCCATCTCCTTCCTCAGCCTCCTCCTCCCTGCTCGTTCCATGTCAGGGGCACCTCAACACAGCCTGCTCTGAGCATGTACATCCCTAGCATGGCACAGGGGAGTTCACAGGCAGCTCTGAGTCCCAGTGTGCAGTCACAGGAGAACATCACTCCCCTATTGAGGGACATGATGGGGAGTTCTCGGAGACCCTTTAAAAGAAAGGAATTACATTTTAGGACATACCCTAAAATATCCTATTCCTTCTTAAAGTACTTTTCTTCTATGTTCCTCGAGGAAAGAAAGCACAGTACCAAGTAAAAGTGTTATTGTGTTACCAGTACTGAGAATTAGGGATTAAGGATTCATGTTAATTGTTGTCTGATTTAAGAGACAGAAAAAACAATTCAAAGTGGCACAAAAATAATTTTATTGCATCAACTTTTATATGCATTTAAAATTCCAAAATAATTAGTCTATCACCCAGTGCTGCTGTTTGAGCTGGAATGAAAGCCCATTTTCATTTAACATAGAAATGTCAATTAGAGCTGTGGGAGTCATTGATTTTTTGGTTTGCTGGCCAGATATAAAAAAATAATTGAGAAAAAAAAAGTGCCTTGTGTCAGTGTTATTTTTTTTCTCCTGAATGTAGTTTGCATCAGGATGAACAGGATGCAGTACACACAGCTTTTATGATAATACCAGTTACTTAAATATGGGCAAATATAGTTTGAGATGCTCTACAATTCCCAGACCATCAGGCAGTTTCCACAGGATGTCCTTTCCCTGTGAAGCAGCAGCTAGAGGCACTACCATCTCAAGTGTCACTAGATGCCTCTGTCTCCAACACTGAATCAAGATTTTTGTATCACTGTATCATTTTAAAATATAGAATAAAATAATCAGAAATCCATTCCAAAAACACTGCCTTGATTCAAAATAATTAAAAAAATATTACATTTAAACTTTCATAATTTTGGCCTGTTTAGGGCTATTTCTTAGGAGCCTTGGGATCAAAGGAAAAATCAATGTGAAGCTATGAAATGCTCTGGCCAAGCTACAACAATGTTTTCCAGAAGAAGAAGTCTTTGAGCTCTGCACAACATGAGGGTTGCATTCAGCCTGACATAGTATGAAAGGCCCAGAGGATGTAAGATTGTCCAAGGCTAATGCTGACCTTGCAGCCCTTCATATATAAAGCTGTGTCACAACTGAATGGGTCAGAATGGTCTCTAACCCCTCCAGAATGAATTAAGGACTTCTGACCTCCTGGTTTCCCCCTCTGGACTGACCTCATCAGGATCGCCAGGCCAGGGAAATACAAAAGTCATATTTGAAGTCAGGAGGAAAGAGAGAAACCCATTTTCTATTATAAAGTACAGTATTAAGAAGATTGAAAGCTATAACCCTATTGCTTTACACAGTTTATAGCCTCTCAATATTGCATGAATGCCAGTTGCAACTGTCAGAGCTCTTCCATTATTCTCCTTAATCTCCCCTCATGATGGGATTTGCATATCCCACCTGTCAGTCCAGGCAGAAGCTCCTCACCATCTCCCAAACACTTTCACAGAGACCGGAATCACAGAATGACAAGCCTTTCTTCTAGTCCTCACAGATTCTCTTTCACTTACTGCTTTCTCTCAGAGCATGGCTATTCTTATTTCCCACATATCCTGTTTCACGTTTTGTATTTGAAAATGTTTTATCCAGTCAAGAAATATATATAGTATATAGAGATGGACTGCAATACAGAAGAAAGAAATACTATGCCCATTGACTCATTTTTTTTGAAAACTTCAACATGCACACAAATAAATAAACACCAAAAAACCCCCAAGACCTCTGGTTAAAGACATAAAGTCCTATTCAAAGTTACAGGAAATTTTCTGCTGTTTTCACTCACTGAAGAGCTTTTAAAGGAAGTTTGATACCTAGAGTGCATGTGAAGTATTTTATGACCCAAAGAAGTAAATATAGTTCAGAAGACAAAAAAATTGAAACAGGCGACTTTTAGAAATATTTTAATTTTGCTTGATTTTTTTTTTCTAGTTTAAATTCCCATTTTTTTCCTCACTTTTTATTCAGCCCTTGCAAAATATATTTTTATAGCTCTAGCAAGAAATTAACCTGAAACAGTCTCAGCATCTGGTGCATTATACTCTTAATACTATTATACACTGTTGTAATATGTACATAAAACATACTACATCTCACAGAAGTATTTTAATGCAGGCATCCTCTTTGGATGAATATTTTGGGGAGCTGTTTTCAGCACAGCAGGAGTCAATCTAAATGCAAAGCAACCGACTCTGGGGTTATTCCCCACCATGGGTCTCACTGCACATCTGGCTCTGGACTCTACATCCATATTTATTACCTAAAAACTCTTCCTTTATGATAATGCAATTGCCATGGGAGGAAGGGAGCAATGGGCTATCACAGCATCATACAAGTAATGCTGGTCACTCACGGGATGATGCTGGCAGATTCTTCATCCCTGATAGTTTTACACTGCAGCCACAGCTCTGCCTGCAAGGGAAGGACAGCAGCTACCAACTACATCCTGTTCCATGAACACAGCATTTGAATGAAGTCTCGAAGTGAGAAGATGTCAAAAATAACATTTTGATTGTTAATCCCCCCGTTCTGGACTGAACAGAAGAGCACTGGCAGTTTAAGGTACTTTTGCCATGCCTTTACTGCCTCACTTGTAAAAAGTAATAAATTTGTTATCATCTGCACAGAATTGCATTCATCAAAAGCAAAAACTGGATTCAAATTCGAGTTCTTGGGAACCTGACTCCTAGAAATTCAGAGTTCACTTTCCACAACCTGTCGCACAAGCAGATACAGAAAGAATGGTGCTTGCTTGATTTAGCAAACCAGAGACTGAAAGGGAATATGATTGCTGCCTGTAAAATGATTCCAGGGGGCGTAAGTGCCAGGGAGGGAAAACAACTTTAATTAAAAAGAACATGCACAAGTGAAAAAAAAAATTAATCTAAATTGTCCAATGGCAATGTTAGAACAGAAATCAGACAGTAGTTTCCCACAGACAGGAGAAAAAGGCTTGGAACAGCTGCACAGAAAGGAAGAAGGCAGTAGAAGGGTGAGTTGAAAGATACCCAACTCTTTGTAAGATGCAGTTTGATCGGTTCATGGCTGTAGGATGCAATACCTGCTGGAGCCTTGTGACATTCTTGAAATTCCTAGTTTATAAAGTAGGTCTGAACACTTCAGTTAAAAATCCAACAACAGTTTATTCACAATAATTTGTCCAGGTGGAAATACAGTACATTTGAAATATATAGGTGTATTGTTATTCTGCTTTACCTGTGCCCAGTTTTTCCTGTCAATAACATTAAGTAAAATTTTGCAAACAATATCTCATGTAGAGTCTCATCTTGCCTAAAAGTTCTCCCATAATAGACCTAATTCTTCCCTTGTTGTCTAGTGTTATCACCTGACAACAGCAGTGTTGACGTTGCAGGCTTCACCCTGCACTAGACCCATCAGTTGTATCGATCTGTTGTGGACAGAATATGAAACCCGTCTGGCCATGGTTGTTTTGCATCTAATTCTGACTCCATCTCCATGTCTCTATCAGTCTGTTGAGGATCTGCTGTTGTGGAGGACCTATGAGAAGCTCAGCTTTGTCTTTCTCACCAAGTAAATCACAGAAGTTTGAACCAGTTGTTTAGAGGTATCATGACCATGTAAAAGCCAATCCCCCGGTATGCAGCAAGGTACATGCTCAAATTGTTCACCATATGCTTTAGATCTACATCAATGTCCAGCCCAGGAGAACACTCTGTCCAGTGCCAGGCAATAGCAAACTGCCATTATAATAAATGAGCCCCATGCTGAAACCCATGCTGCTGTCCTTCACAGCACCACATTATAGCACAAGTTGTAACATCAAAGCACTTGCTCAAACTCCCTTACCTTTTGACCTCCTCCCATTTTTTTGCTCTTTCACCAGAACACTTTCAAATGAAAAAGTAAGGCTCTGATCTCACTCCAAGCCAACCTAGGACAGAAGCATTCTTCATTTTTTGTAAGCTCTGAGAACCATCTGTATCCCAAAAGCTCATAATGGACATCACCTAGAGACTTGCTCCTCTCCATTAAAACCAAGTCTCTCTTTTAGCTCCACACATAAATCTCTGCTAGCTGTTTTCTCCTAGTCTATAGCATCACATTAAGGGAGCTATGGAGACTCCAAATCTACAGTGTTTGGATACAACACATCAAGAAGCAAATTTGAAACCTCTGTGAGCTAGGAAACCTGCCAACTTCCACACCAATGATGAAATTTCTCACTGGTGCAAAAAGCAGGAGATCTCACTTGTGTATCTTATAGCAGAGATTAGAGAAAGATTTATCTCATATGACCTTTTATTCCCATTTCTATAGGGGCCAGTGGAAAGACCCTCAGGATGTATCAATGCAGGTAAATTAAGTAGTACCAGGACCCATTTACAGACTCAATATTCTATACTCATATTGCCAAAATAATTCCAGACAGGGTGCTGGCATGGGCCAGTTAACACCTTCTTGGATCATTTTTGGAGTCTGGGACTTGGTGCAAGCCAAAGACCTTTTCTAGCACCCAGTTTTGCTGCAGCCACTCTTCCCTGCTGCCTTGCAGATTGAAAGAGCTCAGGATTGTGGAGATGCCAGACAGCTTTGTGTGGCCTCATTCACCTCTGCTGCAGTCCAAGAAAGCCTGAGACCCATCTGTATTTTAATACAACACTGGATACACTCCTGATTTCAGCCTCATGTCATCTAACAAGCCAGGCTCTCTACACCTATGCTCTCCCCTGGGGACCTCCTGTTGACTCCACTGGTGAAACAGCAAAGGAGACAGGAAGGATTAGTCCACATGTGAAGCATGTCCCCACAGATGTAAATAGGGCATTCTGCAAGTGTCTGGATATGAATATTGTTCTGGAGAGCAAACTGTCCAGGGAATACCTAAAGTCATTTATGGGCCAAAATAATCCCTGATGTAAAACAATTTATGTTGATAGAGTTATACCTGGATGCCTTGGACTATTATTTACTATTCTTATTTTATCTGTGGCCGAGCATACAGCAAGTTCATCCTCCGAGCAGAATGCCATCAGTTCAATGGTGTGTGCACACACTCACCATGAAATCACAGCCAAGCCCGAAAGAAGCTGCAAACACCCAGAACAATCCCTTACAGAAATTCATGAGTCCTTTCAGGGGTTCCTTCTCCTCCACCAGCAGCATTGCCATTACATCCAAACCCCTATCAAAATAAGGATACAAGGAACCACACTGAAGCTGGCAGAATCAGGTACATTGCAATAGAAAAACAATCTTTAATTTTCCAGTTTTTCCACCTGAAAGGATTTCAAATATTTTAAGCTTTATTTTTGATTTTTCACTCACACAGAAACTGCAAACTATTATCATCTTTATACTGCCCCTCTGTCTGGGCAAAAGGTAAAAGTTGTGTGACAGCAGCACTTACAGAACACATAAAAATGAAAATGGGAAGAGGTGTGTTGCATCCCCATGCCACAGCAAGGAAACACCAGCAGGAAGCTGGCAGCTACCACTGTTGGAGTGCAGCCAGGGCACTGGGGTTATTTACACAGCATCCCTCACAAGCAGAACCATGGGATCCTCTGGGACCCACATGCAGGCAGAACTACATATGTTGTACCCTAAAGGAAGTGTTTCACCCCAAGCCCATCGCACTCCCAGCTCATTCCCAGATGGGTACCCAAAACATTCACACAGAGACAATGGGTCAGTGCCACTTTGGGCTTCCTACTGGACACACACCATTGCTTCAGCTGAGCCTGGACAAGCCTGTTGTATATCCAAGTTCTGCTGGGGCCCAGCTTCAGTTAGTGCTCTGAGGGGGATGCAATCACAGCACAAAACAGCATAGCACTGCCAGAGCCCCAAGCAGCAAAGGAGGGAGCATTACTAACTCTGTACACAATGCAACCTGCAGCTCTTTGGGGAGGACAGTCACAAAACATTTCCCCACAGCTCCCTGAAAACATTTGTACACTAAGACACTCAGAAAGTAAATCAGTCCCTGAAAATAACACCCTACGCTACCACAGTGGGCTGAAACATCTATACATGTATATGTGTATACTTAAACACGTGTATAATAACAGTAGATGTGTCTTGATAAATGTACAGATTAAACATAAATTCAGTGATAGACCAGAAAAACTGATGCCTGCTGGCTGATTTTTATATCAGAATCCTTTTTCTTAGCAAATGGGTCACTTGAAACCAGCATCAGCCTCAATTCAATTCATATGAACAGACCTGAGTTCCTACAAGGCAGCTTCTGTTCACGCAACTATTTAAGAACAGGCTAGCTGAGTTGTGAAGAAAGAGGAAAGTTCTTCTAAACAGAGATGATAAGTATTCCCCTGTCAATTAATTGATTAAAAAGCTCCTGATGAGACCATAAAACCGTGTCCCAATTAACTAAGGCTGAACCCCATAGTGATATCCTTATGACATCCACTGCAATTCTAAATTGAGTGGCTCAATACAATCCAAAAGGAATTCACAATGACTAGACTATCATTTCAAAATGTTATCAGGCTCCTAGTACTAAAAGCTGAAAGGGAGTCCAAGGATTTCTGCAGAGCAGCCAGAAACCTTCTGGCATTACAACAAGAGACACCTAGGAGAAGAGCCTGTCCCCATTTCTCCTGGGAAGTTGTATGGGCAACAACCACATAGTGGCGGCATCCCTTTCTCTCTCATTAGCATTCTGCTTGCTGTCTCTAAGAGGCAAAGTTGGGAGCATCGGACAGACAGATTCCTCCACTTCTGCTAGTCCACAAACACAGTTAAGAGCAGGCAGAAAGCACAGCAAGCAACTGACCCTGCCTTCCCTGGGCCTCAGTTCTCAGCTCCAGGTACCTCGGTAACAGATGCTAGAGGGATACAGGGCTCAAGTTAACCTGGTTACTTTGATGCCACCACTATTGCTCCAGCCTGGAAACCAGTTGCCTATATCTCCGGTCACTTTTGTTCTGCTTGGCTCAAGTTGGAGCTGTTCTGTTCCTGAGAAAGGTCCAGTTTACAGGGAAGAGACAAGAACTGTCCTGTTTTAACACCTTGGTGACAAGAGGCAAAAAGCAGCTTTATCCCATTCACAGAGGTACCTTGGGGGCAAAGTCCTGAAGCCCTCTAGTATCTCCACTGCAACAAGGCCTGGGGATGAGCCCTTGGGATGATGTGAGCCCGCAGGGCTGGCAGCAGAAAAAGCAGCAACAGAGGGACTTTCCCTGGCCTTCCTTACAGCTGATCCTCTCAGGGTCCTGGTGAAGGCTACCCTGGGGAGAAGGCAGGATGCGAGGACGGATCTCCCCTAGACAGACCCTTCCCCTCCGCGCAGCAAGCAGTGGCACCACTGTATCCCTCTCTGCTCCGGGGTGAAGTCGAAGGGGGCCGGAGGGGGGATGTGCTCAGCGGGCGGGTGGGCAGTGGAAAGTTTTTCTGCTCCAGAAGAATGGCCCTTTTGAAGCCCTTCTGCCCCACTGCACACTGCTAAGCGAAGCCAATCCCCGGCGCCTGGAGGCGCAAAATCCCCCTCGAAGAAGAAAAGCCCCCCACCCCTCACCCCCATCCTACACTCCCCTGGACCACCCCCCCCCCCAAAAAAAAAAAAAAAAGAAAAGGAAAAAAAAAGGCAAAAGGAAGATGAAAAGCAAAGCCATCCCCCGGGTACTCACGCTGCTGTTGTGCCCGGACCAGTGCACCATGGCCTGGTTGTGCGCCGAGTCTCCGGCCAGGGCGAAGGTGGTGCTGCCCAGCCGCAGCTCCTCCAGCCCGAAGCGGGCGGCGCCGCCGTCCCCCGGCTCCCGCCCCGCGGCGCCGCCCGGCCCCGGCCCCGCGGAGCCCCGCGGGCTGCGGCCCCTCCGCCGCACCGAGCCCGGCCGCCCGCCCGCCGGGAGGAGAGCCTGCCCACGGTGGGGTCGGTCCTCGGCCGGAGCCGCCGCCGCTCGGGGACGGCGCTCCCCGGCCACTTTCTCCTTCTCCCTCATCACTCGCCGGGTCTCCCAGCCGCTGGATTTCGTCCCCGTGGGAGCAGCGGCGAGGGTCGCTCGCAGCCCGGCATCCTCCGTCCGGGCCTCTTGCCCTCTCTCACCTCCTTTCTCCTCGAAGAACCTCCTCTGCTCCTTCTCTCCTTCTTCGGTCCTCAAGTGCATCAGTAATCCTTGCTGCGGCTGCTGCTGCGGATGCACCTGCGAACGGCAGGATCTGCAAGTTATTTCTGCGCCGGTAAAGCCAAAAGTGAAGAGGAAAAGCCATGTCCAGTACAGGAGAGCAACGTGCCAGGCTGGGTACCAACCAGCAACTTTTTCCATCGCTGCCGACTGCTTATGAGTGCGAGGGAGAAAGAGCAAGGAGAGGGCAGGAGCGAGGGAGCCGGGTGCTGCCGATTCACCCGCCGCGGGGTAAGCGGCGAGAACTCCGTAAAGTTTCAGACTCTGCTGTGCTAGATGCAGCCGGGGGATAGAGGAGATTACTTTCTTCCGCTGTCTTTTTTCCCTCTCGTTTTCTTTTCCTTCTTTTGCACTTTTTCCTGTTTTTCTCTTTCCCCCCTCTTTTTCCTTTTTTTTTTTTTCTTCCCCAAGACTGGCGTTGCTGATCAGGCTTGTGATGGAAGGCAAAGCCACAACCACACGGGGGAGGAGCTGAATTGAAGTCAGAGAGAGAGGGAGAGAGAGAGGAGCAAATCCTGGCTGGTGATTTCTCCCGGCTGCCTTAGTGGAAGTCACAGCCCGCTCCTCTCCCGCTCGCTCTCTCTCTGCTCCCTCTCACTTCGCCGCTTCTGCATCACTCCGCCTGTAGCCGCCCCGCCAGGACGCCCCGCGCCTGTGTCATGAGTGGCTGGTTACGCACTCCCCCTTTCTCACTCACACACACTCCAAGAAGGACTTACCCCAACTTTTAAACCCAAATCGTTCGATCCCTTCCTCCCCTGTGCTTCCCATCAGCTCAAGACCCTGAAACCTGCTCCCCAACATACTGAAATCACTACACATGAATTGGAAGCAGAAGTGTAAAGTGAAGGAACAATACATGCAATATATACAGACATGTGTGTATAGTCTTTCTAGAGGAAATATTTAAATTCGATTAATTAAATGACCTTAAATGTCTGAGGAGGCTCTGAAATGTCTTTCTCCTTCCCCCCATGACTGATGTAAGTGCACTGGAGTTGCTGGGAATAGGCACCTGTGCTTGATTTCACAGAGGGGAAAGTCGCATTTCTTCCCCTCCATTCCCTCCTCTGCTTTTGCTTCACTGTACCGTCATTTACAGTAGCTGCTGATGCTTAGATAAATCACTCATGCATGGCAGAGATGTACCCACATAAATGCTGATGGAGACAGGGACAAGGTTTTGGAAATGAAATGACAGCAGTTGGTGCTGGGAGACAGGGAGAGGGAGATTCCCCTCCAGTGATATATCTGCAGAAGAAAAGCCCTTTCTGCTCTAGCTCTCTCAGGCTTTCAGGACTAGCAATTTCACCCCCAAGGAGCAGTGGTCCTCTTTTACAGGGGTTCTTCCCCAGGGAGCAGTCCTAGTGGTGGCCGGAGGAGATCACCAAACCCTGCTTCCAGAGGCTGGTGTCTGCTGGCCACGGGAGACACTGGTCCCTGACCGCAGGCAGCACTGTTGGTGACTGCCTACACAGCTTTGACAGGCACTTGCAAATGCCCACACACTTTAAGACTGGAGGGAATTGAAGGCTCTTCCACCGCAATTTTATTCCATCTCCATCTGCCTGCTCTCACTCATTCCCATTTGATTTACAGGAGAGTTTATTTTTTAATTAATTTTTTTTAACATTTCCTTCCTGACATGGAAGACCTTATTGATTTTTTTTGGCAGGGCATTTCAGAAAGAGATTTACAGATTTGTTCCACATTCTTCTAGAGATTTCACTCAAATGCTCACTGGTGACACGTTTTGGAATATTAGCACAAGACCAGGGGTGAAGGGAAACTCACAGTAATTCAGGCTGGGCATAACTTCACGCTGCTTACAACAATGATGGATTGTCTGCAGTGTAACCACCAGACCTCGGCTAAATCTACCAATTAACGGTATACCTGTTTCCACATCTCCCAACTAAATGGTTACTATTAGTTACAGCCTGCCAGGTAATAATAATAATTAACACTTTGCACTTAAATGCTTTCCCTTACTAAGCCCAAAGTTCCTCACAAAGGCCACTTCTGTTGTACAAACGGTGGAGCTACCTTATTAGCAACCCAATCCTTTGTCTTCTGTTCAACAGATTGACCAGATGGATCTATCCCAAAGGATGCACTAAAGAGTGTCACCTTCCTACCATAAGTCTCTTAAAGAGGCCTTAATCTAAAGGGATAGAATTCAAGGAGATGGGTAGGTGAGACAAAAAATAAACTTCGAAGAATGAAATTAATAAGAGGTCAGAGGAAATTTCTCCTGGGATTGTAATAGAGATTTTCATGCCAATGAGTGGTTAAGGCTAATGAGAGAAACAATCTAGCTGTCTCATTTAGGCAGATGATTATCTCTGGATTGTGATGAATGGCCAGTGAGTGATATGGATATGCCTCGTATAGCACACTTAAACACTGGGAGTACACTACATCTGCAGAACTCTTCAGCAAATGTACACAAGAGTCAGTCATGGAGAGAGAATACTGCATTCAGCCTGAGGACCACAGTCTCTTTTTCCAGCATAACCTTTGTTGTGGGTGGATATAGGACAGAGGCATACAGTTTGAGACTTTCCCTGATCCCTATTTTCAGGAACCATCAGTTTAGGAGATTCCAGCACCTGATCCCTTACGTTTAATATGTACAGATGGACCTGTCTTCCCAAAATTTGTCTAATCTGTATTTATACTCTTGGTGTCTGAGGCATGCTGTGTTAGTCAAGTTTACAATCTGATTACGTGTGCTTTTGAATACTCATGGTCTGCGCTTATCTGAAAGAGACATATTAAATCACTGTAATCTAATCTTACTGCCAGCCATCTTTCTGCCACAGATGATGTGATGATTGAGTTGTCAGAGATAAGAAACCAGAGTCTTTGGCACAAAAGAATAATCCCCTGTCTTTTGATGTAAGGGATAGCTTTCTGAGTTGGGAGCCAGAGTAAGCCCCTATGCTGTCATTGGAGAAGGGCTGAGTTCACATACTAGCCAAAAAGAAGCATTGGGTGTGTAATGACTGAACTCCATAGCTGTGTCCATGATAAAGGAAAGGTTGCACTCATGGGTATCGTGACCTGAGGCAACACCTGCTCTGATGTTTCAATACCACATGTCCAGCTCCAACATCTGGTAAAATGTTTTCTGTTAGAACCCCTACACTACCAGATCAGGAGACTGCTCTTCTGTTTCACAGAGCCAATATTGCCACAGAGAGGGGAGGGGAATGAGCCCTGGGAGCCATGGAACAGGAGGCAATCATTGGCAATATCAAGCATAGTGCTGTGACAGCAAATGAAAAATTCAGGTTTTAGCTAGGTTCTTCAGCCTCTGCTTTTGCCAGAATAAGCAGTGGCAGGGGGTGTTCTTCACCCCCATTACTCTTCATCCTGCTCTTCACCAGGGAGGAACTACCTCAAAGGCAGAGATCTGCACACACAGGAGAGCGTCTGGGGAGGTTCTTGCTGTTGGATTCAGGAAGAACAAGAAGGAATTTAGTGAAAGGAGTAGATACCAATTCTGAGTAGCAGTTGCAGTGGAGCAAGCATCTTCCTTAGGATTTATATAGTCTTGAGAAGCAGGAACAGAATGAAACGTGGATGAGTAACAGAAATCTTCACTTGGGACTGGGCAGTTTTAAGACAGGTGGAAATATGGGCTTGGTCAAGGATATAAATCCTTATGACAATGATTGCAATAATCTGCCATCTGCAGGAATCTTTTCCTCTGGATTGTTTCACACTTGCAATCAGAGACTACTTGTGAAAACGCAGTCCTGAGAGATTTCCTGGCTCCACAGTATTCCTGTCTTCTGAAACATGCTAGATGATCCACCCTGCATGATGGAAGCACCTCAGGGACTATGCCAACATTGTCTGCAATGTGATGGAGTAGAAAGGGAGAAAGAAGAATGAAAGAGGATACAGAGAGAGAAACAGAATTGGGTGGGCTTAACGAGATGAGTTTTTAATATAGGACAAGGACTTAACATAGCCTCATCTATCCTGCATCCAAATGCCTTTTAGGCAAAGTAGTATAATATTTTCCTAGTAAATATTTGTATAATCAGGAGTTTTTGAACCTACACTCTTTTTAAATCATCAGTTTTCTCTGTAAAGACTGTGTAATGAAGGGAGACCAAGAAGAACACTGCTCCATTGATTCCTATAAAGCCACGGTGAGTGATGAATACTGTAGTTTGACATTACACATAATTCCTCCAAACGGAATCTCTGTTAAAAAAAAAATACGGGATACAACAGGGCTTGTTTCCCTTAGAGAAAAGAAAAAAGCCTTACAACTCTAAATGTCACAAAAAAATCTTTTTTTTCCTGACTAGGTCCTGGATGCTTCATTCTTTGAATAAAATAGACACTAATTACATACATCAAAACAACTATTTCCAAGTGTTTCTTATTTCATTGAACAACTGGAAATTACTTACCTGTGTGGTTTATTTTGTAGCAATATTTTGATAATTGTTACATAGATATCATCAGAAATAAGTCCTGTAACTTACATAGCAACAATGCATTTGACACAAAAATTATTTGAAAAAAATCTGGAACTGACATAAAATCTGTATCTGCTTTTCACTGAGTTTCATTTCCCCCCCTCCCCCAGATTATTTTTGGAAAGGTGATCGAACTATTTATTTTTAACACTAATAATTCCTCTAAATTAATTGACATGAAAGCTCTCCTTTGTTATTCCACACAATAAAGCCCCAAATCAGTGCCATTCCAAAATTAGGCTGCTGCAGCTTTTAACAGGGGCTCTCATTCATCTGCAAATGTGTTGCAATTTTGCATTAGTTGCCATAAATATTAACAGCAAGGTCTTTTTGTTCTTTTACTCCCTCTTGCTGCAGCCTATTGCAAAGACTGAGGTTTAAAGTAATCTCAAAAAAAGGGCAAGACTTTGCCACTTTACAGTTTAAAGAGCCATTTTGCTTTGCCAAATCCTCTGATGAAGGGTTCACATAGCAATTTATCTAGCAAGGTGAGCAGATTTGATCAATGTGATTACCTGCAAGTACAGGAAGGTGCTCAGCTCCAATACCTGGTTGCAGTTTTTCTCAAAGCCTGTTTATACCGAAATATCTAGTGATGCTCATTAGCCAGCAGCTTTCTCTGGATTCAGTAGGAGTTGTCTAGATCTCTCTCCTCAGGAAAATCTCTCATGTAGGCTCCTCTGTTTCACTTCCACTTCTGGATCCAAAGAGTTTTCACACCATCCAGCCTCAAATGGGATGGCATTTTATTCTTTGCGTCCAGACCACCTTCCTACTCTTGCAGCTGCAGATACTCCCTGGGCCAGCTGTGCACAATGATTTCAGTGATAAACCCAGAGTGGATTTGCCATGGGAGGAAGGGAGCATGTTACCCCCCCAAATAAGCCTGAACTCCCAGTCAAGTGCTGAAGCATCACTACCACATCCACACTGATGTTGAATCCAGAACTATTTGCTACAATCCTGGGATTGAATCCCACTTCTCTAATGACAGCTGCTGCTCTGTCCTGGCCTTGAATTCGCTTGTCCAGTGATCATCTCCCCTTGTGATCTGGAGACATCAACCAGCTGCCACCCTGTGCTCCTGAGTGCTGCTCCCCTGTCAAGGATTACCATGGAATTTAGGAGCTGAAAAAACACAGACCATAGAAGACAGTGGATGAGAAAATCTGCTGCTTGAAATTCCCAGCTGACATTCTCTCTTGATCAGCTTTTGCAGCCTAAGAAACCTGGAAAGCTGCCCTGAAAAGCTGATCTTAGATTCTGAGGGGTTTCATAGTTAGTTGAGTATAAAGTAGAATTGCAAGGACTGTGCTTATATCAGGACTGCACACACTCAGCCAGTGCTCTGAGCTTGCAGCTGAGGAGAAAACTTAGCTGGAGCTCACAGCTGGAATGAGCTTTATTACAACAACTTTTAAACTAGTAAACATTGGTGAAAGGAGGAAGCCTGAGGTGTATCTCATAGTCAACTCATTCACCACCGCCAGTATGAATGATAACCACAGGGATGACCCAGCAGTTGTCACATTTCATCCTGACTGTTTTAAAGCAACCCCATAATACCCAGAAGGTTTTTGCCATCAATAACTAAAATGTATGCGGTGGACATTTCCAGCCACGTGAAAGGCAAGAATGCAACCAGGAAAAATGAGAATGGCTTTAGCAAATCATGCTTGACCAACCTGATCGTCCTCGTCCTCACTAAACAGCTGACTATTCTAATACCAGCTCCCAGAGCAGTCTCACGGTAAACTGAGGACGTGGGTGATTGATAGAGGTCTGGAAGCTGGCTGGAATGCTGGTCCCAGCAGTTGAGAATCAGCTGACTGGAAAATGTCTGGGGTTTGCTCTGCGTTTCTCTTTGCAAATAAGGCAAACTGCATATTCATCTGCCTTTGGCAGAGCATCATCAGGAGATGAGAAGAAATTATAATCTCCTTCTTCTTAGCACTGCAGAGGCTGAACATGGAGTACTGTTTCTGCTGTGGGCCCCCAGTTTGAGAGGAACATGGAGAAACTGAGGAAGGTTACAAGTGGAGGGCTACAATGGTGGTGGGCACACAACCTACAAGGAGGTGATTGAGAGCTGAGCTTGTTTAACCTGGAGAAGAGGAGGCCAAGGCGTTATCAATTATCAGCCAACGATTACTTGAGAGGGAGTTACAAAGATGGAGAAGCCAAACACTTCTTGGCTGAGGCAGCTACTAAAACAAAGAGAAGACAAAATTGGTGTTTGTAATGTTCAGATTGAAAATTAGAAAAAGCTCACCCAGAAAGATAGTGCTATGCCAGGACAGGATTGTAAAATAACCCTAAGGAAGACAAAGCTGTGGCCAATCTGATCTAGTAATGATGGTGGCTTGGCTTCAAGTGAGAGGCTGGTCTCTCAAAACAAACATTTATTTGAATATTTGAATATTCAAAAATAGGTCAAGAAGAAGACACGTCTACAGCTAAAGGCAGGCATAAATCCCATCTCTCCTCAAGATAAAGCCAGTAACCTGTTCTAATGACAAATGATTCCTAGGTTCCACATGAGCTTAGATACCATCCTGCAGTGAAATTCGGGTTCTTCCAGAGACCTGTCTAGTTCTCCTTTGATTAGATCCCTGTATCTCCACCACTGGTTTAACAAACCAATGGGGACTCTGACAATTTTGTCCTCTTGGGTCCTATCCCACCTACCCATGGTATTGTTACCAAATATTGTTGCCAAACCTTTGCAGAGTCCTACAGCACTCCTAACATTTATTTGAGAGTGGGGTAATGGAGTTCTAGGTCTAATGTAGTGCTACTACCAGTGGTACATCCATTGGCAAACAACAGCTGAGGACAGTGGTGCTATAACATCCTAGATTTGGCCATACTAGAAAAACTGGGCTTTACTTTACTCTCTCTGTTGTTCCCCTGGGCAACTGTCATTTTCACTCTATCATCTTCTAGCCCTTTCCAGTTCCTCGAGAGAATTGTGGTTGTGGGATGCCTCTGATTGTCTTGCAACCTTGCAAATTTGAAGCAGATTGATCATGTGCAGATAATAGTTTCCTGTGAACAATAAATATGAGTCAAAGCACCTTCCAGAGAGTCAGGATACTTCAGTAACATAAATCTTCTTAAAAGCCTAAAAGGCATAAAAATCATTTGTATTTTTTCCCTTTTCTAGAGATTACTGAACTTTAGTCATCACTGGGGAAGTTTGCCTGACACTCTCTCAGCTCTGGGTTTATCTGCATTGACAGGACAATAAAAATTCTTGTCTATCACTCTACTGCTGTCACCTTTGGCATCTGCACTTCGTAGTGGAAGAATTTAATGGAGGTAAGAGAATAATGATGAAGAGAAGATTACAAACTTAATGGCCTGTGAATGGTGTTTATAGTTTGTCATCATTACAGATGGTGTTTTCTTGCTTGTGCACCTTGTTTGATTTCTCTTACCTGAAATGTTGACAAAGTAGGAGTTCCACGTACAACTAAAGATAAAATATCTAGCAGGAGAAAGAAAAGGCAGAAATAATATTATTCTTCTATCCTACCTTCTTACTACAAGAAACGTAAAAAATATGAAAAAAATGAGAACCCTTGAGGCTGATGGAAAATGTGAGCTTGCTCTTTGGCGGCATTTTATTTCAGAACTGAAAAAACGACCAGGCAAAAATTTCTGTGAGGCAACTTTGTCCTGCCTCAGTGATGCATTATTTCTTTCATCATGGTCAGAAGTCCTTTTCTGGAGACATTAGCATCACTCTCAGATCAAGCAACAGAGCTTTTCATATGCACACTCCCATGGTACACAATCAGGAGAGAAAGATTTGGTCATCATTTAAAACTGGTTTTACTAACCCAGCTCGTTTCTATCTAAAACAAGGTAGAGGATACTAACATGAATTTTACTGCTAGATGATAAACAGTAGAATACTTCCCAACAGACATCAACATCTGAACATTACAGTGCATAGACAGAGACACCTTTCCCATTGGGGCAGCTGTTAGGAAGGTTAGTGTTTTCATAGGATCTATCTGGCCAGAATCTAAGGCAGATGAAGAGAGGGAAACTTCCTCTGATGTTTTCTCTCTCCAGCCTTATAGCTTCTTCAGCAGCTTCTTCAGCACCTTCTCAGATCTATGGTATCCATCTTCTGTGGCTGGGTGGGACAGGGAGAGGTACATCCTCTAATAAGAGCAGAAGAAGCAGGCATGAGAGACATCATGTCAGCTCCACATCTGGTGAGAAACTCCAATCTTCTGACCAAAGTGTCATAAGGAAGGATTTGCAGTGGGTAGTAGAAAATCAGGAGAAAATGCAAAGGAAAGCCATATTTCTGTGTTGTCAATCTTTTCATCATGAATCATGTAGTGAATTTCAGGCTCCTAATGTCATGGGTTTATACAAGATTATAAATTTTCTTTGTTTGTTTTCTTTTCTTTCTTTAAAAAATAAGGAAAAAACACTAGTCCTCCTAACTATGGAGAACGGTGTGAAGACAAAGCTCCTGTTGGCTCTAAATCTAATCTGAAGTGTTTCAACACAAAATACAAAGACAAAGCAGTCAAATTAAAACATTCCATTTGAGCACTTTGGAAAGGAAGGGTTTCCTCTTTCTTTTTTTCTCTTTTTTTCCTTAAAAATGGTTTTCCAGAACTATTTTACACAGCCACAAAGATTTTTTAGACTATGTATATTTAAAATATATGTGGTACATAAAAGGAAAAAAAATGTTTTTCAAGCTGAACAATCTGTTACATTCAGCTTGAAATTAATCTTAGATTTCTGAGTCTCTTTTATCCCTTTATTTAACTCCAATTGGCCATGGAATTAAAAAAAAAACGGTTATTCATATGACTTAAATTAATTGAGATGTTTTCCAGAACACTTTCCAACATAAAATAGTTTCTTTCCATAAGTTTGGTCCTGGGTTTATATCTTGCCCACAGCTCTTAGCAATTTACCCGGGATGTTTGTGGATGTAGCACCTGAAAGACTAAGCTGTATAAAGTTCATATACAGATATTTGCTTCTGGTAAACAGGACCCTGGTAACGTTAATTTATTTTAGGGTTAAACTTGATATTATGTATAAAAGGACTCTTTAAAATAATTTCAAAATTAGTTAAAATTTTGTCAGGTTTTGATCAATGCCTTAGAAAGAATAAAAAAGAAAGAAATCCCCTCATCATCAGTCAAAAGACTTTCTTCTAGAAGAATGAGGTTTATGAAATAAGGGCGATGAAAAAACAATAATCCTGTCTGTTTAATATATGTATACACACACAAAGGTCAATAAGTAGCCCAAGCAATGGAAGCAACTCATAAGCCATGCTTCTGCTGATTTCATTGCAAGCATTCCCTGAGATTACATTTATTTTTGTGAGTATTGTTGCCATGGATGTCTCTGTGTGTTTAATATCTATTCTCACGGAAAGAAAATATAGGGGGAAAACCCTATTTGCATATATTTTCATGCAATTAATAATAATTCAGGGTTTGTGTTTTTCTTATGCCAAAACCGTGCTTGCAGTATTTGCAGCCCTCCAAATGCATATGTTAGTCCAAATCTGAATCACTTTGACTTTCTCCTCTCTTTGAAACACTGTTTGTTCAAAAGATATTAAGTGTGCTTCTCTTTTGTCTTCATTCAACCTAGAGTAGTTTTTAACATTTTTATAAAGACTCCTTGATATTCTGTTTTAAAATGGCTTCAATTTTCATTCTGACCAAGTCTCCATGTACATTTTGGTTTATTTATGTCTGATTGCAATCAGTGGGAGTCTTTTCATTGATTTCAATGGAATTTGGATCAAGTTCATTTGGAGCATAACTTACATATGTTTGCTGTCATGGAATAAGCCAGCTGTCAGAGCAGCAGCATCCAGAGAACTTAAGAGAAGAAGGATTAAATTCAGGATCTCAGATCTTGCTTGGTCAGAACTTAAGCAAGTCCTGGTTTATTAGTGGTGACTGCCCTAAATAACACATCTTGAACATCTGCCCTTTCACTGCAGTAAGAGCTTCTTTTTCAACACAGTATCTCCCAGCAGTCAGATCATTTTAATCTTTAATATGGTGCCTCTCTCTCCTGCAAGTTTCCCTTATCATGATTTCAAATCCTCCTTGACACACTCTGGGTATTTTGCTGTCTTAAACATCTGCTGAAGGACTCTTTGAGATGCAGACTTAACATTTTTTATAGTTAAGTTCTTTTTGCACTTTCCAAATGAGGCAAAAATTGATAAACAAGGAGTGGAACCTGGATTGTTTTTCCTGTTTGTTTTCTTTTGTTTTGTCATGTAGGTGCATCTCTCTGCACTATCTTATTTTGTCTTTGTTGTTGTTTTACCAGACAACGTAATTATCTTGATTGGTGGGTGGCCAACAAAGTTTTAATTAGATCCAGGGGGATTTGAGTAGGACTATGTAATTTTAAAAAAAAGGCAAAACAACGTTGCTAGAATTATTGTTTATTTATGTTGTGAGACATCTTCTGTGAAATACGACATTGCCTTTTTGCATTTCCAGTTCTGCCCCCTCTTCTCCTGCCCTGCTCTCTCACTTGGTTCACAGGGAATGGTGAACTGGCATTAACATCCTTGCACTGAGGCAACACTGCCAAGCTCTTGCTGCTGCATAATGTCCAGGAGCTCAACTTCTGCCAAACAGAGCCATTGATCCTTCAGCTTGTGCCAGTTCAAAGGAACATAGGATGCATATCCAGCTTTGTAGAAGGGCTGACAAGTGATTTGGGGCAGACAATTGGCATGGACATCAGTGAGCAACCCTGAAGGCAGGCTAAGGACTGCACTGGGGAGATCTTTTGGGCTGGTTATGGTTATTAGTTTTTGCCTGTAAAAGGGTTGTTTTTATTTATTCAGATGTCTAAAAATATCCTGGTAATGAATTAACCTGAATAGGGGGAGGAGGACAGCAGAACGCATATTGATTTTCTAAAAGCAGGCAAGAATGCTGTTATTTTCCAATTAACGTTCAGTATTCCAGAACTATCCAGCTGGAAAGAACCAGCTAAGCAACAGCAAGCTTTTTGCTTTCTGCACTTTTTCTAGTGATATTTTTCTCATTAAACATCTTTAAAAAGGGCCCTAATAGCAACTTCACCATTTCTTTGGCTAATGGTGATTAACTTGTCATGGACTCCACTGGGGTGTCTATGGAGTAACTGGTGGGTATCCAACTGTTCATGCTGAAGCAGAAGACATGATCATCTAAAGCCTGCCCCTGCTCCAGTACTGGAGAAAAGTGTGAGAGGCAAACTATCTGAATGCAGCATTCATGATAAGGATGCTTCTCTATAAAACTCAGAGCAGATCTGGGTTTCTGGTGGGACTGCTGATGTCCTGTAGTCTGATTCTGGCTGAGTCACCCTTTTCTTTCCACTTTTCTTTTTTATTATATCTGTCATAACATCCATGCCTCTTCCTGCTTATGTCTTGTGGCTTCTTCTGGTTTAGTATACTTGAGGCTCACCAGATTCAATAGCAAACAATGAGTGAACATTACACCCTTCAAGTCCCCCTTAGTGACCACTGACTGACTAGAGCTGATTCATGTGGCCAGGAGCAACCTGCACCACAAATCCAACAGGCAGCACAGCGTCACACCACTGGCTCTCCAGTGAGACCAAGCATTAGATCCTGCAGCTCATATTATGTACCCAAAGCACTGAGCACTGATAACAGGAAAGCAGATTGGAAGCAGTGAAATTACCACCTTTCTGAGTAAACATGTGCACACACAGGTCAACATACATTCGCATAAATTGAGATCCTTATTTTTTAACAGGTTCCCTGAGGTTTTATCTGAGTTTTCAAGTCTTCTCTGCTTTCTGAATTTTTATTTTTCTCTCTTGCAAGTTGCCCTTTTCAAATTATTAACTTGTGCAGGGGTGAACTTTACTGAGTTCAAGCAACAGCAGAACTTGTCTGGCTAACAGTATGCACTGTATTTCCATGCAATTTGTCTCTCTCATCCCGAATGCTCAAGGGAATATGGCTATAGAAAGTCCACCCTGGGACTTTCCCTGGTATACAGGTTATGGAAACAAGTGCTGAAGCAGAATTCGGCTTTTCTCCATCTTGGACTTGGCAAAGCGTTTGTTAAAAATACAAGCACCCATTACTATTATAGTGAGAAGGAACTTTTGTCAGATATTTCTGAACAGTTTTGTATAAATTTCAATATATATGTTCTTACTTAGCAAATGTTTATTTAGCTATCACTGTAGTTTTCCTTTAAGGGTCTACCAAGGGCCCAGGGAGAGTGACAAAACCACCAGCTTTTGCTGAGGAATGATATGCCCTGCAGTTATATGTGTGTTTTGAGTCTGGAGACAAATTTTAGGGCCTGGATTTATTTATAGTGTCTAATAGATGCTTTGATAATTATGTGCATGGGAATGGAAAACAAATTCTCCAGATTAAAAAGCATAAAGAAAGTGTGTTTGGATTAGCATGATCAACTGAAAGCATCCATTTGATTCTTGGGATATATATATATAATTTACTAAGCTGCAAAATAAACATACTCTACTGTTCCTCTGTTGAAGGCTCCAGCTGTAAATATTTCATTACTTAAAAAATGTATTGCTATTAGATAGGTCTTTTAGTATTCAGCAGAAACAAGTTTTAAGAAATAAAATAAATAAAATAAAAGAATAAAAAGATCATTTCTGTTTCCTTTATAAACATACTATTTCAGTTGGGTGAAAATTGCTCTGCCACCTGTTGGGTGCTGGCAGAATCGTCCCACAAGTGGGGGTTTTATTAGCTTTGAAGGCAGAAATTCCCGCACTTACAAGTGTGGTTGTAATTACATCATGACCTGGTCTGTCTCTCCCTGTCCTACCACTACATTACAGGTCATCACCTCTAAGGAAAACAGATCTGCTTCTTGTATTATGCAAGGGAACAAAGTCTAGATGAGGAAAGGAGGAAATTCATCAGACAAACAGAAACATCATCCACTAAAGGAGAGAGAAGCAGAGCACAAACTCCCTCTTTGCATGAAAATACTAAAAATACACACAAGTAACCTGGGAAAAAAGACTTGTGACTAAGGTTGGGGAGTTTCATGGCAAAAAGGTCCCATGGGACCCTTCTAGAAAGACAGGCAGTGACCTAGTGACACCATCGTTATAGCTTTTCTTTGCATGACTAGGACACTTCTGGTGATCACCCTGCTTTACTTGAAATGGACAAACCCAATACTCTGCAAATGCTTTTGTAGAGTATTTCAGGATGGTTTCTTCCTGAATTTGAAGGAGAGGAAAAAAAAAAAGTATGGAATTCTTCAGTGTTTTTCCACCATTGGAATTCTTTTCCTGAAAAAAAAAAAAAAAAAAAAAACACCCAAAAAACCCCCACCAAAACAAAAACCAACCAAAACCCAAACATCTGAGGCTTTTGTGGAATAATTTGGTACTGTTGGGTGCCTCTTTTGATTCAGGACATTATGGGTTTTGCTGTCAAAAACCTGACACTGTAAGCACAGGATTAAATGTGAGTGCATAGATACCTGGGAAGATTTTTGTTCTGCATGTGACATACCGAAGCCACAAATAATCACACAATTTGCTGCCCTTGTAGAACTTTGGCACTGGGTACATCAACTATTTCACTTCTCAAGAATAGGTCCCCATAAAACAAACAGCGTGCCTGAACATCATGAAGTACCATTTTTTCCAATTTATTATTGTACTTCTTGGAATCCTTAAGGAGCCTCAAACAGAACATTGAACAAACACGACAGTCCCTTCCTATAAAAAGTTACAGTCCAAGTTATCGAAGTGTTGGGAGCAGTTAGCCTATACACAGAGGAGTTGAAAGCCATCCAACATTAAATCAGAGTAAATTACATGGCTGAGACAAAACTTCACACCAAAATATTGCAAGATTAAGCCTTCAGAATACATTGTAATGTAGGTTGTTCTCCAAGCATGGCAACAGATATCCCCTCTTCCTCCACTGAATATAAAGACAGTAAAAAAACTGAGAAAGGGGTTGCTTTGCAGATTTGCAGTCTCTCCTGAAACTTTTTTTCTCTTTCTAACAGTCCTGAAGAACTGTTCTGGTCCTCCGCTATGAATTCTCTTTACAAAGTAAATTCCATATGTAGGAACAGCTGCAGCTGTAGGTTGAGGTTTTCCAGCATTGACATGAGAGTACTTTGTGTCACTTGAAGAGCTATTGAAAACTCTTATGAAATACTGACATTTCAAGGCAGACTTCTTTGCAGAAATCTGAAAAAACTTCAACCAATTTTACATGTCATCAAAACTCAAAACACAGATACTCTGACTACTGCAATTTTCTCACTATTTTCTTATTTCCAAACAGTATTTGACAAACATTGAGATGTTATAATAGTTATTTTCTTATCAAAATATATACTGAGTTATATGAAAAGTTTCATGTCTATGGAAAATTACGTACAATCTTCATGAGCACACTCTGAGTCCTCATTTGGAATAATAATCTGAAAATGAGATAAATTTCCCTCATTTGCTCATGTATGCAAATTTGGCACAGGGTACCTGAACTGAAATTATGAACTGAGAACTGATAATATACATCACATATGGTACAATTCAGTAAAAATATTAATATATTTATGGAGCATTTAGGGAGTCTGAAAAGGCTGTCAAGAGGATGCCTGCAGCCTTGCTTTCTGACAGTATTAGGTAATTTATCACCATTTCAGCTACACCCTGTTCACAGCAACATGTCTTGAAAGTGCTAACACAGATTTCTCAAAAAGGCTGTTAGCTGACTTCTTGCATTCCTCAAGAACTGTCTCAAGAGCTGATGATGCACTACATTGGAAAAAAGGGATGAACAGAAAGACATCATTGTTCTGACTGCGTTCAACTCTGTCCAGCTCACACTCCACCACTCCTCCTCCAGGTTCATTTCAGAGACAGTATTTGTTACTTCATTTTGTTCCCTACTGTCCTGTAAACTTCCTCACAGCAATAAAGTTTGAGGAGGTAGCCTGAGGAAAGGAGTGACTTCGGGAGCTAACTGACTGCTCAGCTTGTTACCCTGTGGCTCTGCAGCTGGATTATGTATCCTGCATAATCACTGTAACAGTCTGGGGAGCCCATCTGTGTCAACAGCACCAGAGGTCTGATCTTCAGCTGAGATAGGTCAAGTTGGCTCCAGTGGGGCCACCCTGTTTTTCCTCAGGACGTGGTCTCATGAATGTCACCCAAGAGTCTATCTCTAACTGCAAAAAACTCAGCCTTGGCTCAGCCTAGCGCTGAACAGCGCTCTACTGTAAATATCTACTGCAAGGAAAGGATGGTCTCAAGAAAGACCATGATGTTTGCGAGTCCTGCTCTCCCAGCCTGGATTTTTCCTGTAGGCTAAGAAGGAAGGTGGACTTCTTCCAAGCAGCATGGAAAAATTACCTTGGGGTGTGCATGTATCAGGGTAAACTGGTGGAGTTTCTCATGCTCTGAAGAATAATCCCTAACCATGCGTAAAATCATGGTGGCTTCTGTTCTGTGGTGATAGTCTTCACAATCAACATAGTGAGTCAAGGTCACCTGGGATCACATGCCTGAGAGCAACAAAAAGAAGATGCCAAGAAAGGAATATAAATCTCAGGCAGTCATGAAGTAATACTTCTTCAGAACATTCTCCAATCTCTACCAGTTTGCAGCTCAAGGACTGCCCAAACCAAACATGACTCATATATGTGCAGTAATTCTGAGTGGATTTCCCTTCATGAGTTTGTCCAGTCTGTGCTTGAATCTGTGCAAACTCTACATATCCCCATACCCTGAAGCAAGGAATTTCATAGCCACACCCTGTATGACAAATTACCTCTTTTGCTTTCTTTTGAACGTGCCAGTTGTTGGCTATTCATGTATCAGAGAAGGAACAAAACAAGTGGTCCTACCTCGTCTCACTACTCAGGAGCCAGAACATTTCTCTACTAAAAGTTTTCCATGCCTACGAGAATCTAACCGAGCACTGGATAAACATGACATAAAACTAATCAGCATTTCATACACTTCCAGGTGAAAGTTTAGATAATGCAAAGCATTTGTTTTCCACTCCAAATCATCCCAATTTCAAGGGCATTTATAACCTGACTTTTTACACTATACTTAGCTAAAACATGCCCCATTAGCTCACATGCAAGCCTTCATGCCTCCATAGCACAAATTTATTTTCTCACCTTCCTCAGATGGTATTTCTCACCTCATTGTTGAAGCTCAAATTGATTTACTGCCCCCAAACACAATTCAAATGCTCTACGGTTTCCTGGCCCCTTTAAACTCTCCTCAATGGCAACTGATATGGAAGTGCTGTCCAGGTCCTCGCATTTAACATCATTTGATTCTTCTCTCCCTGTCCTCCATCTCCCTCACTTCCCCTTATTTGTATTCTCATCAGTGTCACATTAAATGCCGCAGAACACGCTTTTAGGGTAATAACAGGCCTGAAGTTTATGAAAAAAAAGATTGATATCAGCTTCATAAAACTCAGGGGAAGCAATATCTTTTCTGCGCCTTGCCATCCCTTTAACTGCAGCTACCTTTATACATTGTGGAGGGAGAGAAAAGTTAAAAAAAAAAAAAGGAGAGAAAAAAGACGATATCTCCAAGCAGCAGTGGGATTTTGGTACCTGGTATGCCATTAATTTCTTTATCGCTTTAACAGCACGGAAGTTGCACTTACTTCTTTGTGTATTTCAGTGGTGTGTTTCTTTCAAGGGCTTGGTAATCTTTTTCCTTAAATGTCAGTAGATTCTGAAATGCTCAAGCTTTGTAACCAGTGGTTTATAGCCGTCACACACCGAAAGGGCAGCAGACGAAGAAACTGTCTCTTATTGTAAAGAAACTGAATGTATGCCAAGTATCAGGATGGAAGGAGAAACAAGGCAGTGAAATCAGGCTGGAGCTTTACACTGATGCCCAAGCTGGTGGCACCCAGGTACCAACTGTGAAACCTGCACCACGAGGCTGAATGGTCTCCCTCACCTGTTTACCAGCAAGTTGGTTCTTCTGATTATGAACCCGAAGCCATGTTTGGATTAGGGTCATACTCACTCTATACTTTAGAATCTTTGAATACAGGACTTGATTTGGGATCCATCACTTGCTTCAGCACTCATTCCATCAGATCTCACCCCTCCAGAGCAGCATCTGTGTCAAACACAGCCTGATGCAGCTGCAGGAGGTGAGGGTGGACTGTGGATCTGACAAAGCTCAAGGATTCTGGCATGGCTATCTTTTCTAGGGTTGTACACCAGTTAAACAGCATGAAACTTTTGTGCAAAAACTACCTGCATTTATTCCAGGAGGCACTGGAGAGGCAAAGAGAGGTAATAGACCACTCAGCCTTACAGCACCTGGAGATCCAGGAAATTGCCCATATGCCTTAGAGCAGCATCTCCTATATCCCTGTATCTTTCCAAATCAGTACCATGTAGACCTTAGCAAAGTTTTTCCAATGAATTTCTCTTTCAATGGCCTGTTTTTCTATTCCGAAGTTATGGTTTAACTTTTAGTTCTGCATGTTGGAAGACTGACATAGGTACAGTTAAGAAAGCTTTTTCTATTTATTTTTCTTCCCTCTTTTTGGGCAGTCATAGTTTGTGGTTCTTAACCTTGATAGTAGATATTAAATTAAACAAAAAAGTAAAAGTCATTGCATTTCAGATTTCTGCTTCACTGCCTCTGAATACTTGAGTTGCCTCCATTTTTTAATATATTTTAAATGCTGCCAATTTAGCAAAACTTGCTGAAATAGGCAGATGAGGGGTGGGAGAACCTGAAGAAGGAAGTTACCTTGCTAAAACCATCCCACTAATCCCACCAACTTGTCAGTGCTTGCCAGAAGCCATAGCAAAACAACAATCAGGCTTTTTATTTTCAACATAGTCCAAATTGTACCAGCCCCACCTTCCCCAGGTGTCAACAGGCAAGTTGCTGTAATACAGCTATCTTAGCAGAGAAATAATTCTTCACTTAGTAAACTCACTGGGAGTTTCTGCACAGGCTTTTCTCTGAGCTCTAGAACAGGCCATATAGACCTTTATTCCTTCACAGGGATATGCCAATAGGTGTCCACTCTAATGCACAGCATCCGAAAATAAAGAGATGATTTTGAAATCCTGAATTCAGATAATATTTTTATTTATTCTCCCTTCCTCCCTTTTCAGTTTTTTTTCTGTCTAAGGGAAGGGTTTTCCAGCTGTGAGCCCACCTTAGCTAGATGGGTGATGACTGACCATGCAAAAAGGGAAGGCATTCAGCAGATTGCAATGTCAAAGAAATGGGCAGAGGATTAATAGATATCAAGGAGCTGTGTTGTCATATAATCACTGAATGTAGTCACTGAGTATAGGCCTTTCCCCACTAATTCCGATATCAAGCCCATCAAAGTGTTTTCTTAGTCACAAATATGTAAAAGTGAAGTAATCTCAGTAAAGTGTTTAGTAAACAAACATTGCCTGTCCCAGAGGACTCTGAAGTATGATTGAAAAGCTTTTATAAGCATCACAGCTTGTTCTGAAAGAGTAATATAACTACAGCTTTCAAGCTAAACATCCTTTGGGTTGCAGAGTGAAAGGACATCACAGAGCTGAGTTAACCACCAAAAAAAACTGAGTAAAAGAGCCCAAATTGACTGATCAACCTTCAGGTTCAGAGTAGGCCCCTCCTTTCTGAAAAATATTAAAGAATGAAGTATCTTTTTTCTTCCCAGGTGAAGGAACATCTCAGGGTATAGCACAGGATGACCCAACTGAAATAAAATAATTCTGTAAATGCCATGAGTTTGTTATAGGAAGCTAGCAAAGCCTCAACCCAAAATCAGATCCAAGCCTTGGAGAAACACATAAGTAGATTGAATGAACCTTGTTGGTTGAAGAAACATCTCCAAACTGGTGAATTAATATTGCAGACCTAAGATTATTCACTGGAAAGCTAAGGGGATTTTGCATTGGTGTGTTGCTACTGGACTTATTCTCTAGCTTGTGCTGCCTTTGCTGCCTCAGCCCATCTCCTGCAGCTGCTGGGATTCGGCTCCTTCTCTGCTTTACAGTCTAACAGAGACAGAAGCACATCCAACTTCAGGAGCTGCTTCTGGCACTTGATAAACAACTCTGGATGCAGTGCTGTTACTGTGTCTGGAGATTTGTGCTTGGTGAGGGACGCCTCAGGAGCCGCCTCTGTCCCTGGGTCTGCTTTGCTCTGCCTGGAGACCTGGGCTGCCTTCATCTGGTGTCAGAGGCAACAGCTGTTAAATAATAAGTATCAAGAGGAAGTAAGTGAGAGGAAGAGACACAATTTACTGAATAATAATGCCAAAATTCAATGCACCAGAGCATTTTGATTTAGCCATTTCAGGGGCTGGCAGCCCACAAAGCAGCACTTCAAGAACATTGCAAATGTTCTTGAACAGGGAGAAAGTACACAGATCATATCCTGGGACATGGAGCAGACAAATATTTAAACCCTTAGCCAACTGCTGCTCAAAACAGTCCTTCTCCTGCCACCACAGACCCTTCCATCACTGCTATTTATCTGAAAGTGGAGACAATAAAAGTAACTTAAAGGAAGATGAAGTTTGCTAGGTCTTTGGTTCATTAACAGTAGCCAGAACCAGCAGCAGCAATCTCATAGTGACTCCAGCTTTTTTAAGGGAAACTATGGACAAGGAAGTAGTTTTCTCAAGGAAAATGTTGAAAATCACTGTAATAAAAGTTCTTTCTGTCTAAAAGACAAACCTGAAGCACAGTGGCTGGATTGAGTCCCGTATGGCTACCAAAGCACTTGAACCCAATATGTAGGCATTTAGCTCCAAAAAATGGTCAAAAGAGCCTGTGAAGGCTGCACAGACAATACCAGCTCTTCCTGAGAAAGCTTTTGCAATTATTGCAGCTCAATATCAAGCTATACTGACTGGAAGCAATTCTTACTTTAAGACATCTCTACTCTTCATTTATACTTCTGAGGACAGAATCACTCTCACCCTTTATACTGTTCCACAAGGAGACTTGGGCAATTAATTTTGTTTTACCACTAATTCAGAGTGGGTGAAGATTTCAGATATAAACTGAAGGAGCATCCATGAATGCAATGAAAAGCACAGCTCATGAAGATCATTTCACAATTCACTTTAGCGACCTTGTCCTTTCTCTCAGTTTGACCTTTCAAAAATATTTCAACTCTGAAACAAAGTGCAAATCTATAGCTTTTCCTCTTCCCCACTCCATTCCACCCTGCTTTTTGAAGGTCCTCTCTGCCCTGATTTTATCTCCACTGCTGTACATCACATGTGCTCCAATTTCTGTGGAGGTCACAATTTTTCACCAGCTCATAAGAACATGCACTTTGATGCAATCCAGTAGGAGCCCAGTTACGCAGATGTACAAGTCAAAATAAACAGGAAAATCTTTTTGGTTTATCTGAAGTTATAAATCCTACCCAGCATCCTTTATTTCCATAGCAGAACAACTACATTACTTCTTTAATCATTGCATGTGCACATAAATATATATAGATAGATAGATATGCACATATAAACCCCACGCATATATTATATGTACAGATGTAAGTACACACATACTGTTCATGTTGATACATGAAGTATATGTTATTGATTCCCCTGGTTCACTGATTTTCCAGTGTTATCACTCTTTTTTCTGATAACAGCAATCAGGATCTGTGAAAATGGGTATTTTTGAATATATGGCATTCCACCTTCCCAAACATTAGTCTATATAAGACATATATGTGAATATACATCTGTTTGCACTTTATTAGTTATTCCTCTAATTCTGTAGTTGAAGATCTTAAATTCAGTTTTGCTTATGATCCAATAAGGATTCTTTATAAAAGAAAAGAGTTTCTCCTTCCTCCCGCTTTGTAAAAGGAGTCCCAGCAGGCACATTAAATTTTCTCTCAAGAATCCTGCAGGGATGGATTTGACTTGTCTGTTTCCTTATAAAACTTTGTTGGAATCAGCTTGATTATAGATAAATTTCCATCTGGAAGGAAAGACACACAGAAGAAAATGCTGGAACCTGGTTGTTCTCTGCAAACGTCCATTGATTAACTCAGTTATCTTCATGACTAGGATGTTCTGATTTCAGTGTACCACTGCAACATAATAACAAATCAGGTTGCTGCTATTTATTTCCTTATTTCTGGCAACAGAAAGACACCAACACAGTGCAAGGAGAGGAAATTGTCTCTTGGTAAAGATTAAACCTGTGATTTGGGATATTGTTTGAAGACATGGTCTAATTAAAAAAAAATTTCTATTAAGGAGCTACAAAAAGATCTACATATCTAGTCACCAGTCAGACATTATTAAAATAGTTCAAGCTATTGTTTGGTATTTTTTCATCCCTAGGAACTTTAAAAAGAACAATATCCAAAAAATAGTCCCAAAATAAAGAAGTGGTCAAAAGTTTTGAAACACATACAAAAGGATAAAAAAAAATAAATAAAACTTGGGCATTCAGTTTCACTGAATGTTAAATAATACATTTCAAAGGTCCTGTGCCAAACCAAAAATGTTGGTTTTGTTGTCTCTGATTCTGAAAAATCTTAATAGCACTCGATTTTAGGAGATTTTATCTTAGTGTGTCAGAGTGCTCATGAGGAGTTCCTGAGAGAGATTCAATTTCTCCAATGCTCCAGGCAAATATTCAACTGTTTTGGTGTGGGGAGGAGAATCTCAGGCACATGCGTTCTAACTTAAAGTCTAATTTTACCTGAGTAAATTTCATGCAGTGCTGGTCTGTCTGTCTCTGCTTAAGTATTCTGCATGTAACCCAGTAAATAGCTGGCATAAAAACTCTCATCTCTCCATCCATAAAGAACATGAAAGGTTATAGCCTCAATATACAGCTGCTCTGCTTCTCAGCTCTCCTGCCCAACTCCCAGCATGTAAGTCACACACTGTGTTACGAAAGTGTGGGAAAGATGATCCTGAAAACTCTGTAGCTGAAGCCAAAGGAGAAGACAGCTACCTTATTCCATCTCCCTTGCTCTCAGTTGGTCTTCATGACCAATTTGCAGCCTCTGTACTTCGGCATCTACATGGTCAGGGAGCGTCAGAACTCATCAATGTGTGTTGCACTTTATGTACTGTGATACTGAGTTATTCTGTCCTGTGATCAAAACTTTAGGCAGCAAAGTCTTTTCTTCAAGGTGTGTTGTGACTTTATTTTCAGATGCCACATCTGTCTGAGGAATTCTACAAGCACACCATGGGCCGTCTCAGAAACTGCTCTTTGCACCTTCAGTTCTCCACCAAGCAAGAGTAAAACCACCATACAAATGGGCCTGAGAGAAAAAACTACAAATTATGCATTGATCAGGAAGGAACAAGCCTATAGCATATATTAGAAACAATCACTTTCCCATCATTTGCTAGAACACACTAATGGAAAACCTTAAAAAAAAAAAACTTCAGACGTTGGATGAAATTATGTATATGTGTTTTTTGCCCTCCATGGAAAGCCAGTTTTATTTCTATTCAGTCCTATGTTCCATTTTTTTCTTTAAAAACAGAATAAATAAATATTGTACTAGAGCCTTAACTCAGAGTTAATTAAAAAGACCGAGATAATTGACGATTCAATAGTAAACTGCTAGCCCAAGCTCTGAAGTTGAAATTGGAGTTTAAAATTCCTCCAGGCCTTGCTAATCTTTGGTGCCTAAAGGAACAAAGAAAGTTTTTGTTTGGGGAAAATTTATGATTTCTACATGACAATCTCCTTTTTTTAAACTAGATTTCCTAAGGAAATAGGATACTTTGTCAAACTGTCTGTCATTCCTCCCTTAATTGCTTTTAAACACACTTGCTGATTTCCAACACATTTTAAAGGGAGATAAGTCCCAGGAATAGTGACATTTTACAAGTTTTACTGAACTGCCAGGATAAAGGAGTGAGACGTGAAGGACTCTCTCCATCCAATGAGGGGCAGGGAGCCCTCAGCTGCTGCACACTTTGTCTGGGAAGGAGGGCTGGCAAGTCCTTCAAGCATAGGCAGGGATCCGAGGAAGCCACAAAGTTCCTTGAGTAAAAGGAGTAAAGAGAGCTGCTGCTGTTTTGGTGGGAGAGGTGACAAGCACAAGTGCACACACAACCTGACTGCTCTGGCTCTGCTGCTTATGAAATTCCCAGTTAATTTTTCTGATCCCAAATTTCATCCATTTTTATTCCTTTGAAGCATTTTCTATTATAGATTCAAGATACTGGAAGTTTTCATTGAGTCAAGGATGAAAACAGCCATCTATGAAATGCTGTGCCATGTGGAGAAGGATTGTTAGTGTTTATTTATTATTTACAAGTTTCTTGTTCATATTCAACTAAGACACAATTATTTAAAACAAAACAAAACACATTTTTGAGCAAACCTTTTCAAGCCTTTGTTTTTGTTGTTGGCCAAACCCACTTCTGCCTCATCACAAGGAAGTCTAGACAGGTAAATTTGTAAAATCCATACAGAGCAAAGGTTAGAGGCAGACAGAGAGGGGATAGGGAAACCAAATAGCCATACAGTAGATTCTAAAAAAACTCACTCATATAGAAAATGACAGGTATATTAGGGGAAAAAATTGATTAATTTCTTCAGCTGTAAAGGACCTCACAGTCTATTACCATCAGCTTGTGGAAGCCAGTAGCCATCATGGCAGATGTCTTTTCTTTACCAGTACTTCAAGAAATTAAACTGTCAGTCTTCATTTCAGCTGGTGGTTTCACCATGACATGATGCTGTGCTTAAGAGGGTTTGAATTCAAAACAATTCCCTTGGCTTCACTGTCTCCCTGTATCGGATCGGTATCTCCTGATGAAATCCAGGATATTGCATTCGAGACATCAAGGCAAATGAGGGCTGGCAAGCATGAGGTCGTATTGTATTTTTGGCAATGAAATACTCCTACTGGAAATCCTGGAGGACATCCAGAGCTTAAAGCTCTATTTTATCACTTGGGCTGAGGAACAAGTGCTTTAAGCAATTTAAGATAAGACCCCCTCCCCTCAGTCAAGTAAAGACAACATCACAAGGGACAAATTCCCAGTGCAGCTCTACATAGTTTGGCAGAGTTACACTCATGATGGATCTCTCTTCTCTGCCTTCTGAGAAAGGCAACGGAAAATAACTATTTAGAGTGTCATTACAGTACAAACTTACTTCTCTTAGTCCTCCCATAAATTTTGCTGTACTGATTTAACACTGCACTTGTGCAAACTGTTAGTGATCCTTTGTTTCCCCAGAAAGTGTAACCTTGGAGGTGGAAGAGGAGGACAGAAGGAGCCAGTATTTGGATGTGGAACTCATAATTCAGGTGGCAGGGTACCACTGGAGCAAGGGATGACTTTCCTCCTAGTGCTTTATGATTTGGTGGTGACTCAGTAAAATGCTCACCAAGCCAAAGGTAGGAAGTGAAAAGGTCTCCTGTATTTAACTCTGAGGAAATCCAGCAGTGACCCTCAACACACTTAAAAAAGAAATATTGCCCTGCAGTTGGAAACAGCAACTCACATTTCAGTGTTTCCTAGAAAAACAGCTGAATTTTTAAGCCCCTACTTCAGGACTGGTGGAGATCAGTGGGCTTTGCCAACCCTTCCTCCTTTCTAACCTCCTAAAGAAACTCATCCACCTCACCTTGAGTTTTGTCGTGCCTCTTGTTCCGAGTCACTCAGAGATTCCTTAAAGGCTGGTGTCATACACTGATGCCTCTGAGGATTAAGGGCTATATAGGCAGAAAAATATTTCTTCCCAGAAATGGCCCCATGCTCTGAAGCATAAGGATTGATAACCCCTGTAAATTTTCTCTTTGCCAGTGCAACTCCTGATATTATTCATATTCACGTAAGTGCCTAATCCTTTCCTGAATTATTTGCCTTATATCAACTTGAGCTCACAAAATAACTTTATAGGTAGCTGCCATTTTCATCTCTAAACTTTCCAGAATGCTCTTGCCAGTGGCCTTTTAGCAAAGTACTGATTTAAGGCTGATGGTTTGCACTTTGAAAGCCACGGGCTCACTTTTATGGAAAAAAGAGTCCAGACACGTGTGATGACTTGTATTCCAGTAACAACAAAACTCATTGACCAGACACAAAAATGACCTGATTGCAGAGAAAAATTCCCAAAGTGACAAAGAAATTTTCTTCTAAAGAGATTTTAAAAATGCACTGGAGAAAGTAGTTGGGACTGTTAACTCCTCCTGGACATATCCCTCTCTGTCATGCACACTCCTCATCCGTTGTTTGAAGTAGATGCAAATATGTTGCTTTTCTTTTAAGGGCTGCAATAGATTTTTCTGCACTTTTAGAGCAGGGAAAGAAAAAAATTTAACTCTCTGAAATCACACTTACTTCTTCACACCCTAAAAGAGGAAGGAGTATATCCCACATCATGGCATGTCTCATTACCTATCCCACTGGACAGCACTCATAGGCTAATCACTTCACTTTTTGCTTCAACACCCAATAACCTTAAGCCTGCCCTTGCAACTGTTTATACAATTAGAGTCTCTCATGTGCTTAGACACAACAAGACATCTGCATTTTGTCATTTTGCCTGTTACAGCGATGTTTACCAGCACTGAATTTATTTCAAGGAAAAATGAAACAAATCTAAAGAGTTAACAGAAAGTAGGTTACCACAAAATGAGGAAATCTGATAATGTAGCATTTCAGGCATGTGCAGTGGCTGCTGGAGTGAGGGCTCTCAGGGCATTGCAGAGTAGGGAATGATTAGGAGTGTCTCCGAGTCTGTCCAGGTACTATTGTTGGACACAATGTTCCATGGGGTTTTTTTTGAAGATGTGATATATACATTTTTTTCTTAAAAAAAAAAAAAAAGACTTTAAAAATTGTGATTTAGGAACACTCAGGTTAGATCAGCAGGGATATTAAACCTGGCCTTAAGTACTTCAAGATGAGGGGAAGGGCTCCTTTTGAAGGCAGTTGACATCCTGAAAAAACAGCTTTATTTTGAAAGAATGTACTTAACCCAGAAGATCTATTTTCCTTGTGTTTTAGACTGTGATCCATTATTTGGTATGCTGGAGGTTCTTTTGCCTTGTGAGAAAAATAAAATCACCAGTGATATGAGACCTGTACTTTCTTCGATTTTTAAAAAGCACATACCCAGGCTCTGTTTTTCGTAAGCAGGGTAGCAATAAACCAAAGCAAGTAGTGTCCTTGGTCAAAAATCACTACCAGAAATCAGAAAGCCTGTCAGTTTATGGACATTTATCCCCCCCACAAATTTCTTCTAACTATCCCCTTGCTAGTCCTCTTCTTGGCTTTCCTGTTTTCCCAAGCCCTACCGCCTGTAGACCTGAAATATCTTCTCCACTCCGTCTGCAGAACATACCCTTCAGTTAATTTATTCTGATTTACCTACAGCCCAGTGCTGAGGATGGTGGTTTCAGGGTTTGAAGCTCCTTTACTACCTCAAGCAGTTTAACTGGCTTTTCCACTGAACTCAACTCCCCGTAACATCCAGGAGTCTGTGACTGATCAGCTCAAACACCACTGGTGTCCTTCAGATTTGCAACATCGACCAAAACTACATTTAGAAATGCAGGAGAGAAGAGTGAAACAGTTTTCCTGCTCAGAAAAAGCCCAGTAAGGACATTCCCATGCTTTCCATTTTTCATCTTTTGTAAAAGTCCACGAGGGTATTTGCTAGCACTGATTGATTGATCAGCTTTTAGGACTGACATTTTTCCTTGTATCCAATTAAATTTGAACATGCACTGACTTCTTACACCTGCCCTCTTTCTCGATCTTTCTTCCCTTCTCTGTGGGTAGGTCAGAGAGAGTGAGATTAAAATTATACGGAAGAGGGAAATGAATCCAGAGAGAGAACTGAAATAGTGTAAAAAATCTGTTTGCAGGAATATGACTGTTCTTTCTGCAGATTTACAGAATCCTAGAAAGTGATAAACTGGCAATGAAAAACAACTTCTGACTCAACTACTCACAGACAGAAAGAACAAACAATTAGAGAATTTACACTAACTCAATTACCAAGTTAGACAGTGCTTTTACACAGCTCTCTATGCTTGTTCTTGAAACCAAAGCAAAAAAAAATATTTCTATGCTCCAATTAAATGTGAATTCATTTGTATTTTTCCTCATCAAGTGCCATAATGAACGAGGGGAAATTAAGTGTAACTTTACTGTTCAATGAGTCAAAGCTGACAATCAATAATAAAAATCATTAATCCAAATTAGTAGCACAAGAAAAGAATGACACAACACTGTCTCCAGGACTGGAAGAATTGACACCTCTCACTAAAGGCCACCTGATGAAATCTGAGTCATAGTTAATTTGCAGGGATCATGATTGCAATTAACTGTTGCACAAGATACTTGATGCTTTTCAGAGCAAATTGTCCACATTTGGAACATGTTTTTAGAAGATGAGAGTGCCATCTGAAAGCATCAAATCTTTTCATGCGGCAAGTAGTCAGCTCTTGAAAAAAATCAGTTATTTTTCCATTTCCATTATAAAATCCCCAGTGCTTTTTAATGTGCTGTCTCTGTCCCCTGTGCCCTGTTTGGACAGCTTTCCAAGCCATTCTTGCTCCCTTCTCAGAGTTTTTACATGGCAGATGGTGATATTCCTGCTTCTCTCTGGCCGTACACCTGGGCTTCTTTGCTTCCAGTGGGCAAAAGCAGTGCTGGAACAGGCCACTGCTTCATAAACTCTCTGACTTCAGTGGATTCTCCAAGAGTTCCTGCAGCTGTAAGTTCCTTGGAGCTGTTCCCAGAGGCATTCTATGCAGTTTCTCACTGCAGGATTCTGTGTTTGGTGAACACAGTCAAGTGTGTGCTGCCTCCCAACAAGACGAAAAATCCTCCATGCAATCCAAAAACTACAGGGAAGATCCAGCAGTACCTTCTCATTTAGTCCTTTTCTTCTTCACAAGTGGCACAGATAGCCCTCTCTCTTCAACAATATCCTCCCTATCCTCCTGATGAGTTGCTTGTAATGACTCACTCAGCCACGTATTACTCCTTGAAATGTAAATGTAATTGTCTAACAGTGCTCAGCTTGATGAAGCACAAAAAATGCATCAACAAATATTTGTTTGTTTGTTTCTCCACAAGAAAATGTGCAGTGGAAATCTCTTGCAATCTAAGTGCCTTGAGTAGAAGGTTAAAGAACTGTTGTTTTTCAATTTGCCCACCTGAAGCCTCTGATTCCAAAGAGTATTTGGATGCTAAAAAGCAAACTCACCCCAAAACCCAAATAAACACAGTCATAAAAAACCTCACAATGAAAACAAACAAACAAAATGAACCAAGAAACACACAAAAAACCTAAAGCAAACCACACAACAAAAAGAAAGAAAAGAAAATCATGTGTAAATATTTTACTTTTCAGGCAGGGACCTGAAGGTTTTCCTCAGTGTTTTCTTTAAATTATGGGATTCATTCTCCAAGCCTTTGCAATTTGCTGATTAAAGGCAGAGACTGGAGAGGTGATATTCAGCTCTCCAAAGTACAGAATATTTAGGCTCCTAACACCTGCTTAGGAGCATCAAAACTTCCTGTTACATGAGACTAGTTGCTCGAGAACATGTTGTGTAACAAAATTCATAAGACTCAGCACAGTTTGTACAACATGAGAAACCTTCTCTCTTTGTAACCAGTGAAACCTACTCAGTATCACCACTGGAGTTTGGGAAATTATTTGCTGTATCCTGAGTAAATACCTCTCTTAATTTGTGGATGAATTGATGGATTACACGTGACTGACTGCACTTAGAAGAGCGACTCTGATTTAATGGCAACCTACATTCTGGGAGCAGTTACAAATGCTTCATTAAGTCAGTGTAATGAAAATCATCTTGGGTTTCAAACCTACTCTGTTTATAAACTCTGGAGAGAAGCAGGTACTTAAAGATTATGATTTATTTAATTATAAAATGTTCCTTCACCATAGGATGTATAAAACATGTTCTCAAAGTACCCATTGTGTCTACAGTGTAGATATTCAGATTAATGCTATTTTAAGTGTTTTGAGCCAAGGACCATCACGAAGGCCATGATCGTAAAACACTAGATGGGATATTCAATTCCAGACTAGAGTTGGAATTTGGTGTTGGGAGGAGTCACTTCAGCTGCTCTGTGCTATCCTTCCTGGACTCGCTGCTGCTCCAGGATGGTGTGGGTCTGGATAGTGCTATGTGTACATGTGGATATCTTGAATAACCTAACACCTCAAATGTCTCTACATTTAACATAACTGGGTGGATGCATTAACCAAGAGCTTATATTTCCTTTAGAGTTGATGGGGATCTAATCAGTAACACTGCTGAGTATGGAAAGGTGCTCAGTTCCCTATATTCAGTCAACAGATCTCTTGACTCCACCCCCTGTAGCAACTACATCTCCCTGACTGTAAAGGCACCCAGTGAACACTGAACACAGACACTTAAATGAATGTGTCTTTGTGTGGAACCGAATCCTATTCCAGGAGCATAATATTTTTCAGAGAGCTTACAATAGGCATTATGCCTGTCAATAGGCATTATTAATCCAACTGTTCTAACAGATGCTGTAAAAAATAGGGGCAAAACCTCTGCAGACTTCCAGGGTGAAATTCCCCTGGTGCAGACTGTTTGGAACATCTGTGATTTCTGTAATTATTGCCTGTTTTTCCTGCTCAGATGTGCCCATGCCCAGATAAACCAGTTGTTTTCAAAACGATAAATAGAGGAATAAAAGGCTGAAAAGACACTTACTGTTAATTATTTGCATTTAGGGTGGGGTATAATTAGTTTTACAATTGCTAAGGCATTGACAGCAAGCAATTGCCATCTCCAATCCATCCATGAACAGGCTTCTCAGTTAGTAATTAGGAGACCACACATGCTACAGATTACTGTAGCTGTTTAATGACATGGGCTTTTCCTTTGCTTTTTGCTTTTTGTGTTTGGTTTTTGGTTTGTTGGTTTGTTGGTTTTCTTTTCAGTGCTTTTTTGTTTCTTCCTCACCCTTTCCAGTCAGCATGCCTAAGTTCAGACCTTCCTTTATTGGAAATAGGAGATTTACATTGATTATAGCATTTAGAAGAGACCATTTGGGAAGACAGCTTAGGAAATTATAGAGATTCTTAAATTAGAATGCAGCCCATTCCCAATAGAAAGAAAAAAAGTCAACACAGCACCAATTCTGGCAAGGTGACATTCTTCCAAATATCATTAGCTGCAAAGGCATGGGTTTAAGTAAGAATCTGAGGGACTTCTTTCTTGCCAGTGTGGCATACATTTCTCTTGGAAAATACAGGCACTAATTTCCTATTCAAGAGAAAGAGTGTGGTCTTCTGGAAGAAGTGCTAGCAATAGCAGTTTGGCTTCCAGCACTCTTCCAAAGGTAAGGAGGTGCTGGCAGAAGTAGAAATGATGTTAGGATGAACTCACAGTGAATGACTGATAGTCAAAGTACAAAGGATGACATTACTAATATTGTCAAAATACAAAGCAAGTCCATAACTCTGCAGAAGGTAAAGGGTCTTCATTTTTATTTATTTCTTTTAACTTTGAAGAGCTCATAAAAAAATGTCAAAAATGCTAAATTTTTCTGATTTTGCTGTCTTTTCTCTGTGAATCACTGCCACAGTCTAAGGGCCCCTTCCCTGCTAATTGCTGCACAGCTAACAGCAGTGTGTTTCCACCCTCACGCAGACACATACAAAATTGATTCCACCACTATATACAGACATTATGTCATGTCACCTTTATAATGCCTACATAATAAAGGAGAAGTGCCCTAAAAATATTGAATTATAAACATGCCATTTTTATAGATCTGAAAGTTTTATAATTCTAAAACTTTCACCTCTGCTCATGCAGATACATTTTTTCAATAAGTTTGGAAAAATGAACCACAAAACCATGAGATATATACCTATTTGTTAATGCCTCATGGCTTGCTGTCAAAAGACTGGTGTAGGAACAAGTTAATAGCCTATACATTTTGTTCTGGGAGATTACAGGGTTTTCTTACAAGAGGATTAACACAAAAACACAATTATCCTTTCAATTGCATTTTTACATATAGCCAAGCATAATGTAGAGTTCATCCGTGGAATTGCATATTTTCTGTGATGTGTTTAGTGAACCCGGAGATTACAAAGGAACTTGCTGAGACAGAGGGACACGAGTTAAAAGAAAGGAAGCAAATTCACTGAAGACACACAAATGGAAAGAGCTGGGAATGGCTTGCATAGTTCTCAGTTTTTAATTTACTGTATTAGCAAGTGCAACATGCTGTTTCCCCTCTGTAAGCATCTTTATGACTGCTCCTATGACAGTTTACTAATAAAACAGTCTGTTTTATAGATGCATGTGGTGGTGCCCCCACCTTTTGCCTTGCACTCGTAGGTCAACTAATTATATAAGGGGCATAGGCTCTTATTTCTCCCTAGTATGAGAGTAAGTACTTTGGAGATTGGTTGGGGTTTTTTTCAGTTTGCAGGAACATACTCATGCATTCTGCATGGAGAACCCCAAGTTCACAGAACAATGAAAGATCATTTTTATATTGTGTAGAAAAATTACCCTTTTTACACCCTGCTGGCATATTTCTGTGAAGAGAAATGTATCCCCGGCTTCATGTAAGTATAAATGAGAATATTAACTCCCTACCTCATGAGCCAGTCTTGCATTGAGGTGGCAAAGGATATCAATGCTCCGTAAAATATGATAAAGTACTCTTTATCCAATAAAAAGTATATGGTGGGCTTCTGTCTTGTGGGCACTATGAGCTGTGAGCTACCACAGCATGGGCAAGAATAAACTCTGCCCTAAAATAATAATTAGCATATGACTGCAACTGATGCAAACTAGGAGATGACAGGCTCAGGAAACAGAGCTGGTTGCAGCATATTCCTGCTAGGATAGATGACAAGTATATCAACTTAACAGCACTGAGTTGGTGGGAGTGAAAAAAATGTTATTGTGCTCTGGATTACAAATGGAAGATGTCTCTTATTTCCCTGGAGCCTTTCTGGACATGTAGCTACCTCCTAAAGGTGGAGTCACAGTTCCCAATGGCATGGTGGTTATCAAGTGGATTGATACAGGGTATATAGCCACCCTCTCTCCTGATGAATCACTCCGTGTTTAAAGATGCATGACCAGAGACCAAAAATACTTGACAGAACCTCCAGGCTGGAACTGAGCAGGTAAAAAATATTGCACAAGGGACATCCCTTTTCTCTATGATGAAAAGTTTTCTCCCCCAGTTTTTTTCACTCATTATTCTGGAAAGTGAAGAGAGAGGGTCAAAAAATAATGACAAGAAACAATATCTTCATCCACGTAATCAAATTCACTACACTGAAAAGTCTGTCACAGTTTCTAATGAGTTGGTTGTTGTGCCATTGCAAGGAGTTTTCATGTCCTTTACCACCCTCCAGCTTCATGCCCAGCGCTTCTAACATCTCCAGTATTTTATCTGATATTGAGTTTGTCATTTGCACTTACAATTTTCTTCATTTCCTATGGTTCCACTCATTGCTCACTGTCTACCAAGGTGAAAGTGGAAGACAAACAGCCATCTTCCTTTTGCTATATTCTTTACTGTTACTGTTACTCTTCCTTGTGATGCCTGCCTCATATGTGAATAAGTTAATACCTTTTTTGGACAGTTTTGTTATTGCGTTTTGCCTTTTTGCATCAAATCTCATAACATTTTTGTTTTAATTGCTAACGTCCCACTTTAGGAATCCTGGAAATATGTGCTTACGCCTACTATCAAAGTTGATCTTTTCAAAGATATTTCAACATAATCAGCTCCCAGTTTCACTAGGAGAAAGGATATTTCCTTTGAGAACCTTAGCTCAGGAAAACCCACAATCAATCCATAGCCCTTTCTACAATTATTGTTCCCTTTGTCCAACAAAGAACAAGACACAAATTGTAAAGGTAACTGCTGGAATAAGCCAGATCATCACAGCATAAAGGTTCCTAGTTATCCCAGTGCTTAAGTGACCAAAATACCTGCATTGAAAAATCACTCAGAATTTATTATCACCCCCACCCACATCAGAATGGTAAGAGAAAATGTCTCACTAATTTTGAATCAAGTGATTAGACATTCACTAGACTTTTGAATCAAGCAAGTGACTAGAAATGCTTATAGCATGTAGATGTTCAGTGCTTTTTGGAGGTGTGTTTTGGTACAGAGGTCATCCCTGTGGAATTACTGGGATACAAAACACTTGGAGTCAGGAATCAGTGAGCCCCATGGCTGAAGAAAACACATCTGAAATGGGTGAAAACAAATCCTCCCATGCTCAACTGTATAAGTTAAGTATGTGTAATCTCAAACACTGAAAAGTGTTGTGTTATTCAAAATAGCCCAAACACAGGATGTCACAATTCCCAAGTAAGGATCTTCAGGTAGATCCTTAGAGATCCTATAGACGACTGTGACCTCCTACAGAGATCATAAAGGAGGAGGTCCAGCCCGGATAATCAAAGTTGAATTAAATATTTTTTTGAGGTTGTTTTCTTAAAAAATCTCTGGTAAATCTATGTTTGGGGCAGAAGTAGGGAACAACATAGTTGTTTTAAAAGACTGTTTTCCACTTTGGACTTCTTTCTGCCAAAAGCAGGGCTCAAATAGTGCATGAAAGAGCAAAAAATCCTAGGTCAACATATCTCTCTGATCTTGTTTCTCTTGCAGTCTATAGCTTAATTTTGCTGCTCACATTGAGATCTCCCTTTGTGAGCACAGATTAATGTCATAAATTGAAAGGCAGCTCACAGCACATATTGCCCTCAAGACAGAAGCCCACCATATACTATTTATTGGAAGGGAGAAAGTATTATTTTTAATTTGTAAAACTCAACTAGGGAGAAGTAGATATAGCTCAGTTAGCAGAGACCAGTGCCTGCATATTAAAAATACATTAAGATCAATAAATGGATAACTGAAACATCTATTAAAACATTTCCACCTAATATAAAAGACATGCATAGCTGTATAATTGAAATATATTTTCTGGCCATACTACTATGAGATAAAGAATTTCAATGAAAATATAAAGCACAGAATGATATTGCTCATTGTTAATTATCCAGCAAATAGGATTATTATTTTCTTTTTAAGTGATTTTTGTGTGAGCGTGCACCGGTACATGACTTCAGATTTTCATCTAGAGAATGCAAATTTCTATCAATCCACTGCCTGGAAAATAGATGGAAAAACGGAGAGAAGGTTCCTATAAATGCCAATGCTTTCCACTCTTGTTTGAAAGGGACCTGATTTTAGGACTACCACAAACTTTTTTACTTTATTACTTTTTCTGTCCTTAGGCTCTTTGTCCTTATTTTCTCATCTTTAGCTCTGTGATCATTCCCATGCTTTACTCTCTGAGGCATTAAAGTTGTTAGCATTTTCTTACTGTCCAGAAACTGAGCACAGTATCGTTTTAAGCATATCATGAAGCAGATTTGTGATCAGTGCTGGCATAATCAGGAAAATAGAAGCATAAGGTTTCCTGAGCTAAAAATAGAATTGTAAAAGATTAAGCAGTGTTTTGTACTATTTATGGTGCATAGAGACTAAGTGTAAAGGAAAATATTTAGTAAACTAACATTTTAGGTTATTTTAAATATGAATAGAATCATAATGCATGCTTTGAAAGTGTCTCACATCCTTGGAAATGGGTTTATACAGAGACATATTTCTTATGTATAAGCTTTAGACTCTAGCTCTTCCAAAAAGTCAAACTTAGTACCAAAAAACCCCAGTCTTCTATATTTTTACAAGCACCACTTATCTTCAGAGGTGGATCTCTTTTTCTGAGACGGGCGGGATACCCTGTGAAAAAAGGACAAAGAGAAGGATGCACACCTTTGGGGAACTCTGATGTGATCAATGCCTTAATTTCCTTTTCTTTGCAGACAAGAAGGGTAGCAAAATACAGTATGGCTTACTAGCAGCTGTCAGCTTTTCACTGTATCACTCTAGAAAATATGAGGAATAAGGCTGAGGGGGCCACATTTAGAGCTACACCCAAAACATCACCAGAGGTGCCGGGACATGAGGGGAAAGGCTCGAGAGGGATGTGCATTACATAAAACTCTTAGCAACAAGAGACCTGAGGTGAGTGATCAAAGGGAATCCTTCCTGGCTCTGCTCTAACTGTCCTGGGTGCCTTGGGGAAGCTCTGCAAAGCTGTTCCCTGGAATTATTGAGAAATATCGGGAAAGTCCCGTTCCAAACCATAGTGCTGCCACACAGCCAGCATAAGCTGCCTGCTGGGAGGGGAAATCATAGTTGGTTGTTTGACTTTGGTGGCCAAAGTGAAAGGAAAATAGTGAGAAAAAGAAATCAATTTGGCTTTAGGAAGATTTTGATGAGTCAGAGATGTGCTTGCTGCAGAGACACTGGGAGTGAGTCGAGAATACCCTGTCCTTGAAAAGTGATTGGCTAAAGCTCAGACTTTTAAAATATTTTGGCATTGCTGCACTCCACATTGCAACATCCGACTCCCTGAGGAGCTTGAACCCTCACTGAGATTATGTAAACCACACGAATTTTAGCTGCACAAGGAAGAAGCTCCTGAGTTACCATGCAGCAAAACCAATCCATGCCTACAAAATAGAACTCCTGGACAGGGAGCCTGAAACCAGCCATGCACCTAAGCTGGTGGTTACAGGCTTATTGGTATCCAAATCCTCACTTTTCTCCAGAAAGGGCATGAGAAGATATTCAAGACCACACCTAAGTGTCACCACTGTTTGATGGTTACTGAGTTACACTGATTCTCAGCTGGAGTCAAATCCACTTCTAATGCTGGACTTTAGTGAACAAGGTGACTTCTCAACCTACCACACTGAAGTTTTCAACATCCTCTGAAAGGCAGAAAACATTTACACACAAAGGTTTTCTTGTCATTTTGTAGGTTTTTTAGCTGAGGCTAGGAGGAGAGCTGGCATTAGCCCACGATGCAGTCAGCTGTGGTGAGTGCTCAGCTTATGCTCAGAACATGATGTTAATGCAGCAAACCCTGCACTTGGAATTAAACCTCATCAACAGCAAGTTAATACTGTAGCCTCAGTCAATTAGTGCAGAACTAAAACCACTCTAACTTTGCCTGCAGCACAAGCCAGTAGAGCTCAGCAAGCTCAAGAGACCAAGGTTAAAGGATACCAGTATCTGTGATGTATAGCAAATATTGCTCAGCACTTCCTTAATAACATTCGTTTGGGAAATCTCAGTCCCAGGTAAAATCCCTACTCACCAGTGTCCCATTGCTTTTGGAGGGAGCCACCAACACTCAGAATCCCTAAAATTCAGATAACTGTCACAGCCTGAATATGGACCATAACAACACTATTTTTTACTTTTTTTTCAGGGAAAAATAGCCTTTTAGTCTAACACATAATTTTGTTCTTTTTTTTTCCTTCTCCTTCAAGAGAAAAACAAGCAGACAGAAACCTGAAGGTCTGGCAATTTATGTTGTGGGAATCATAGGAAATGAACATGTTTTCAGGCTTTGTGATCATAAACTGCGTTTGGGAAAAGAGATAAGTTTCTTTCGTCTTTTTCTTTTTTTTAGTAAATTTATTTTCCTCTCACTGACAATGACTGCTAACATGCAGGATTCGGGGAGTTTTTATTAATTTTGTAATTTCAGCTTTCTGAATTTTTACCACTTCATAAGCTACAACAGCATCGTTGCTGCCATTTATGTCCAGGGTCACCATTCTGCTTCTTGATGAATAGGGACATGTAGAGGTCTTATTAGTGAATTTAGATTTATGAGCAGGTTTGAGTGACAGATGCTTGCATGTCATGAATACAAGAGCAGTGAGTTTCTAAATACGACAGACTGCATTAGGCATAGGGATTTATACTGCATAAGAACTACCAGAGACCTCATGAAGTAGAGGAATATGTAGATTAAAGTTAGAAATGGAAGGATGTCTCATAGAAACGTACTACCTGGAAGAATCTCAGCCAATCACTTCTTTGATACTGCAGGTAATCACAATAAGAATATTAGAATCTATTTTTAAGCTATTTATGCTTTTCCCTAGAACATTGCAGAAAATTGGCTGTAGAAAATTTATAGCCGTTTCTTTTTGGGGGAATATTTACTTTTAACTGGAAAAACCTGTCTTTCTCCATGTTTACCTATTGAGATGTAAACTGACAACCATGCACTCCAGACATGTTCCACAAGGCTAAACCAGATATCTTGCTTTCATGTCCCCCTAAAAGACAAGCTGCCCTCAGAAATCAAGAGATGGCAGCTCGTGGAAAAAGGTGCTAAAAGTAACAGGTTGGGACAGGGTGGGATGTGAAGAAATACTGGGAGGATAATGGGAGGGAGAGATTTCAAACAAACCCCCAGTCAACACAGGGCAGAGAAACATTCTCAATGGCCTCGTGTCTCTTCCATGCTTCTCCCAAGGAGAAATTTGGCCAACTCCACCTTTCAGTTCTCAATTCTCTTTAACAGGACAGACAAACATCTGGGACTGACAACTTTGGGGAATAAATCAGATTTTGAAGACATAATGTTTCATTTCCAGCTGTGGCTCAGTTAAATGCTCAACAGTATTAAAAAGTCAGGTAAGAAAAGATGCCTGAGCTTATTACCCTGGTTGCTGTCTCAGTGTTGAGATATTTCTTCCTCCGTATTTACTACCTTGCTTTTAAATAAGCTAGTAAGCCCTCCCACCTTCTCTTGGGAGATCATTCCAGAAATAAATGGAAGTCACTGCTAGAGGGTTTTACTTTATATTCTGGCTCTATTTCTCTTGGCTCAATTTCAGCCCCTGAAGTCAGCATGGAGAAAAAGATTCATGGATTTTTTTTTTTTTAAGGGCAGAAAGGACCCCAGTGATTGTCTAGCATGACGTGTGTAATGCAAGGCATAGGTCTTCACACTACTCATTTTACTCATTTTGATTCCATATCCAAGAACCATAGCGGTTTTTTCTTGTCTTTTTTTTTTTTTTCCAGGAGAGAGAAATCCAGTGTTGAATTTAAACCTTCCAATGATAGGAAATCTACTACAACCTTTAGCAAGTTGTTCCAGAGGTTAGTTTGCTCACTATTCAAATTCACACTTCATTTTTAGTTGGAATTTATTTTGTCTGAACTACCAGTCATTGCTTCACCCTAGTTTGTTACACTGCAGAGCCTTATCAAATTCATTCCTTCTGCCCTTTCCCTTCCCCCTATGGATATATTTAGGCTGCAATCAGGTCATTCTCTAAGCCTTCTTTGATAACTAAAGAGAGTTGCTTGAGTATTTCACAACAAGGCACGTTTCCCAAGCCCGTAAGCATTCATGTGGTTCTTCTCTGAATCCCTTCCAATTCATCAATATCCATCTGAAGTTTAGACACCAGAACCAAATAGTATTCCAGCAGCAATCTCACCAGTGCCAAGTGCAGAGTTAATTTAACCTCACTACCCCTACTGAGTTCATTTAAACGTTCAAAGATTACACTAGCTTTTTGAACCATGCTCAATAAGCATGAAGACTATGACCCCCATGACTTCTTTTCTGCCACTGCCTTCAGAAGTCATGCATGCTATGTGCACAAACTGTATTTTTATTTTTCAGACATATAAACTTAGATTTGGCTCAGCCAAAACACATGCTATTTGCTTGATATCTTCAAACAACCAGATCACTCAGCAATCTGTTCCCTTCCATGCTCCCCCAAGCTCATGTTATTTATAGACTTAATCCATAATTACATTCTAGTTTTTATTTCTAAGTTGTTGATATATTTGTTGATTAGCGTAGGTCTGAGCAGGTTCTTGTGGGAAACACAGACATTTGAAAAAAATTCTCTTTTTGTAATTAGATTTTGAGAACCATTGTTTAACAAGATTTCAATGCATTCAATGTGTGCCCCATTGATTTTATATCACTCTAGCTTACAAATCAATATTTCATGTGGGTATCATTCCAAATGTCTGAGAGAAAGTCTATTACATCAACAATATTACACTGATAAAGCAGACATGAAATTTAATTTTGAATAATAGTATACATTCAGTTAAACAATACCTTTTTTCATAAAAACATGTTGATTGGCATTTGTTATTCCCCCCTCATTAAATCTTATTACTAGAGTCATGTGTCAGACATGCCTTTAATTTGCCCAGAACTGATGGTGGGCTGAACAAACTTGTAATTACCTAAATCACCCTGCTGTCTTTTTTAAAATAATGGTATTGTTGTGATTTTGTTCAAGTTCTCTGGGATATGTTCTGGCTTCATAGAGTCAATCAATATTGATGGTCGTTCATCACTAGTTTTCTTAGCTGTAAGCTGTCTGTATCTGCTGATTTTAAAGGGGTTTTTTGGCACTGTCCTAGATTGTAGTTGCAATAATTTCCTCATCATAATCATCATCTGCCATGGTTTAACCCCAGCCAGTGACCAAGCCCTACACAGCCCCTCGGTCTCTCCCGCACCAGCAGGATCAAAGAGAGAATCAAAAGGGAAAAGCCAGAAAACTTGTGGGTTGAGATAAAGACAGTTTAATAGGGGAAGTAAAAGCCACCCACACAAGCAAAGCCAAACATTCACTGCTTCCCGTGGTCAGACAAGTGTTCAGGCTTCCCCTGGAGAGCAGGGCCCCATCACACAACAGTTACTTGGGAAGACAAATGCCATCACTCCAAACCTCCTCCAGCTCCTCCTTCTTTCCCCCAGCTTGATATGCTGAGCATGATGTCATATGGTCTGGAACATCCCTTTGGTCACTTGGGGTCACCCATCCCGGCTGTGTCTCCTCCCAGCCTCCCAGGTACCCCCAGCCTCCTTGCCAGTGTGGTAGTACGAAAAGCAGAAAAGGCCTTGGCTCTGTAAGCCCTGCTCAGCAATAACAAAAACATCTCTGTATTACCATCCCTGTGTTCAGCAGAAATCCAAAATACAGCCACGTACCAGCCACTGTGAAGAAAATTAATTCTACCCTAACAAAAACCAGCACACATTTGATGTTAATACTCATTGACTCTCACAGAAGACTTTGCTAAACTTTATTTCAGTAATATGGAGAAGTCCCAGTAATGTAAGAATGCTATTATGTTTCTCATGTTTTTGACATAGTTGAACAAAAAAGAATTTTGGCGTTTTCTTGACATCTGCTGATTACAAATTTCTGCATGTGTCCTTTTGTTTCCATTTAACTTGTATATGCATATATATATATTTATATTCAGACTTGGCTACTTGTTTTTCATTCAAAGTAGAGTTTGATGCTTTTTTAAGCAACATAATGTTTTCCTCAATGTGTATGATTGTGACTTTTTTGCATTTAGTAAAATGTTCATAAACAAGTCCCAATTATTTTTTATATTTTTCCATTTATAATGTTTTCGCCTGCAAATTTAGCTCATAATTGTTTCTGTCTCTGAGAATCTGACCTATAAATACAAATTATTTTGAATTTATTCTGTTTGCATTGAAGACATGATCATGCACACCTCAGTCATGGTTTCCAGATGAGTTTCTTTTTGACTGTGAATAATATGGCATAATACAGAATTCCTCAGTGCTGAATGCAATATAATTGTTGTGCACTACAAATAATATTTAGTACTATCAGTGTGAAACTTTGAATGTGCCATTCTCCCCATAATCATTTTCACCTGACGTGCCTTATAGAGGGATTGCTAAGCAAGTGTTTACTTTCTTCTCTCATGCTTGGGTGATTGACAGTTGATAACAACAACTTTCTCTCTCATTCTTTATGAATATGATCTTTTAATATGATCTGTAAATGTAGAAGATTATTCTCAAAGCTGTCAATGGCACAGATAATGATATTCCTGAGAAAGTCAGTTTTGCCAAATCGAGCCTTCTTAAATTGGTTATAATGATTTTCATAATCTCAGCATGGAAACAGTCTTACTAGACTTGAGTAATACCCATCAAAACAAATTTCAATCAACACTTTTAATAAATGAAAAAAAAAAAAAAACAGAAAAATTTTATTCCAAGTACTGGAAATAATTTCACAGTCCAGTCTTTTTAATTATCTTTAACTTATTTTTTTATTAATATCTTATTTGCCAAAACAATGCATATCTGATCTTCTCCCTCCTTTCTAAGTTGCATCTTCAGTGGGTTCCTGATCAACCTAGACATCATGACAACATGGAGGAGACTGTTTCCACATTTACTGAGATAGAAGGAGATGATGCAGAATTGATGGCTGCTACCAAAAAAATGAAGTGCAGATTATCCTAAACTCCTTGCTCAGCCACTAATCCTTTTCCAAAATCTTCTCACTTCTATTTTGTCTTTTGAAACTCAGGAAGACTCATTCTCTTTCTTCTCTGGTACTGCTACTCCAAGATCTATGAGTTACCTAAAACACACAGTACTATAAATAAACATAAATAAACACCCCAAAAGGCCAATTCTCAGTGTTTGTCTGTAGACTCTGAAGCCTAAGCAGTTCTGCTTCAGTTATCAGCACTGGGAACTTTATGCTCCATCATGTAGAAGACTTTTCTATCTCGTCTAGGATAAAAAGTATTGACTTGGATTAAGACTTTTTTTTTGGTAGAGCTTGCTGTTTGGGTTGATTAGGCCTTCTATGGAGGGTTCCCAGAAGTTCTCCACTCTAGTCTACCCACTGGAAAACAGCAATGTTTGTGAGAAATATGTAGACAGAAACAATAAGGGGATCATGAAGATACAACACACAAGGAAAGCAGTGTGAGGGAAATCTCAAGCCAGTCAGACTTGAGCAATAAGGGGACTGCCACACAAAGCAGCTCAGAATCAATAGCAAATTTCCTTTTTCATTCCTAGCACTATCTGCTCTGAAATACGTCTTTTGATGTTTGTTTCAGTAATCTCTGTGGATTTGGCCTGTTCTTAGGTTGTTAACTTCAAATTGATATTTAATCCATTTTAAAATCCATTTTTACCCATGTTAACTTACTCATCAACGATTCAGTTTTGAATGAATCTTGGAAAAAAAATGAGAGAGAAAGAAATAAGAAATACTTATGGTACATTGTTCCAACCCTTTCTGCTTTTTATTATTATATAAAAAGAAAAACTTATATCTCTACACTTTTCACCTGAGATTTTTTTGCACTTGAGGATCTGAGATTTTCAAAAGGCTAAAAAATATCAAGAGATATTAAATAATAGTGGATGACACAAAGATTTTTTTTCTTACAAACATTAACAATAGAAGAGAGTATGTGTGTGGTGTTGTGTATGACAAAATATGTATGTAAAAGGAGGGCATATGCCTTTAATACAGTATATTCTTTATTCACTAGCAAATTACATACTAGAGAAAAAGTTATTTACACACATGCAAACAAAAATATATGTGCACAAATCTGTGCTGGTACCATCTTATATAGCATGAAGAAAAATTAAACTAAAAATCTCAAGATCTAGAAGAACAATACTCAATAGCAAAAACCAGACATTGAACCCAGTATTATAAGAACTTGTAATACCAGAGTAAGTCTTATAAACATTGTCAGTGAGTTACATAAAAATTGGGAATTATAAAATTGTTTTTATTCCCTGAAGATATAGAAGACACATAGAATACTTTATTCCCTAAGGATACAGATTTTTTTTGTGGAAGGCTTGGTTGAAAAAAGCCAACTTTTCACCTCTGCTGAACTTTGTTGAATGAAATGCAGCTGCAATTAGGTCAGGTAAAGTGAAATGTGAGAGAGAACCAGGCCGCCCACATTGCCTAAGTCAATGCTATGCCTGCATTTGTGCTTCACACTTGAAGTTTGCTCTTACAGTTGTGGTAACCAGCCAGCCATCTAGTGCCAGGTACCCTTTTACAAACATGAGTCTCTTATTATTAGAAATGCTCCTGAGCCCCACAAACCTGTTCATAGCAGGGAAACACCCCTCCTAGTTCATATCTGATCTTTCTGCAAGTTTTGTGACTTCTGGGTTGATGAATTTTAACGTGTTCTCTGTAATGTGCAATGATCTCTTCCTTCTGTTTTAGTTTCCTTATTTCCTCCAGGCTAAAGTACTTTTATTCATGCACCAGCAGTGTCTCTCCTTAGGATGATAAGAAGAGGTATAGAGGCACATGCGGATAATTATGTTTCTCTGCAAAATATGAGGATAGAAGATGTATCTTTGAATTGTAAGTGTATAAAATTGCTTGATGTTTTTCACTTCTTGGACTTATTTTTCACATTTGCTCCCAAGTCCTTGCTTCTCAATATTTTCTTGCATATGTCAGTGAAGTTACTTACTTTTGGCATGAGGAGTCCAGATGAGTCTCCATTGCAAGATTAAAATCCTGTCTGAATTCCTGCTATACTGCAGAGCTTGAAGACCTCTGGTGCAGAACTAGAGGTTTTGATTCATCCACTACGAAGTCACAAACCAAAAGAGTAATGTGGATCCTGGATTCTCAAGTTACCATACCATTTCTGCACCATGAGAACTAGTGTCTAGGTGCTGCTCAATCAGTCACCTCCTAAACTTCATAATCTTAAATGGACAAGGTCAGCTAAAAGGTTACTACCTTTACCACTTTACAGAATTAAGGTTCTTAAAGATTTAAAATTAGTTGCTGAGCATTTACAAGGTATCTGTGTCAGACTCAGGAAATGAGCCCTGACCTGTTGCCCTTAATTGCAAAAGTGTTTATAGAAGCCCCTCTAATGGCCATCCTGAAAACACACTTTCTGAGTGGTGATTCCCCATGAAAAGGTACATATAAGGTACCTTACTGAAGGCTGAATCAATCCAGAACTACAATTGTGGTTCAGATGGCCCAGACCCCCTGCTCAGATATTCCTTCATCGCTGACGTTCATTCCATCTCCAGTGTTGCTTGCTGGTTCTCACATTTCACTAAAACAAATCAACATCTGCTTTACTGCAGCTATATTTCTGCAGGAGCTTGAGGTATTAAATGAGAATTCAGACTTTCAAATTATAGCTATGGACACAGGGAATGCAGAGAAGGTATTCTTGTCTACACAGATGTTGAAGAGATGGCCCTGGGGTTGATTATCTCTTTGCAATCCCTAACAATAGGCATTCCACTCCATTGTGTCACATGCAGCCCAAGAGCCCTTCATAGCAGGGAAGGTAGGAAGGTCAGAGGAAAGAAGGCACTTCCACTGAATGATGAGAGGGCAGTGTAGCAGCAGGACAAGACTCCAGAATAATAATAATTAAAAAAAAAGAGTAACCTAAAAGTCAGGCAGGTCCAAGAATTATTTACTGCCCAGGAAGAGAGAGGATTTTTTTCTGCAGCAGAGAAGAACAGGCTGACTAAATTATAACCTTAGCCCCCAGCAGCAATCAAAGAACTAAAGAGGAAAAAAAAGAACTCAGGGGGAAAGGAAGGAATTTAAAAGAAATAGAAATTCATAAAGAGCCTTTATCAACATGGAAAAGAACGCAAGGAATATGAGAAGTGAAATAAGAAGACGGAAACAAGTTAGAGGAAAATTAGAAATAGATCAAAAAATGACGAGCCCTGGATACATTCAAATGAAGGTTATTTTTGTAAAAATTCTCAGAAATATTCATGATGTGCACAATGTAAGGCTGTGCTGGTCATATGAACTGGAATCACAAAAGGGATGTTACTACTGAAACCTTTTATTTTACACATGGTGCTTATTCGAACAAAAGCATCTTCACACCAGTCAGCTCTTTGGAGATTCAGCAAGAGTTTTCCATACCCAGTCTAGGATTTGTCTAGACAAACACCTTTCAGTAAACAAAAAAGGAAAAATGAAGTGGAAAATGGAGAAAACATGCAGTGGAAATAAACCCCCAGACACCTATAAAATCCATGTAAAACTTATTTCTCAGCCAACTAGTTAAAAAGAGGCCTACAGTTTAACATTAGCTTAAACTGAACCTTTACTAAATGACTATGTTTGTACACACTGTGAGTGACACCTTTTGAGGAAAAGGTCCATACTAAGTTCCCACTCACCCACATTATAAATGGTTCTGTAATAGTAAAAATAACCTGTAATAAGGAGCAATTATCTAAAATGTTTCTGAAGGGATGTGGTGAGCTTGCTGAAATACATATGCTTACTGACAGAATAAATCATTGATTGTAATGTTTGGCCTTAAAATACCTGAGAGGTGTCTTAGCAGTTATATGCACATTATGAACTGAATGGAGGATGGAGGCTGTGTGTGGCAGATACTTGCTTCTATCAGCAAGTTGGTTACTTTTTTAAACCATTTTTGTGAAGCCATGTCTCTTTTATGATTGCTAGCTTCAGATTAAAGTCCTGCTAATTAAACTTTCTGCCTATAGCAAACCTATAGCTTTGTAGCCCTATTGCTGCCATATAGAAGAAATTTCAAATGCTACAAAGCATGTGCTCTTTAACCAAGTCTACACTCTTTTACTGTCACTGGTTTTGTTTTTTTTTTAAAGAAAAGTAACCATAGGTTCCTCTAAAGAAGTCCCACAAAGTAGAGTCCATCATAAGACACCATCTTTCCATTTCCAGGAAAAGTATTATTAGACTCTGCCTCACAGTTCTGCTTCTGCACACCCAGAAGTGGCACTAGAAATGTCAAATACTGTAAGTATAACTCTATATATGAAGGGTATGTGCCCAGGGGCAGACTAACACCTGACTTAGCTAACGAGGTGAACTCTCTCCTGGGATCTTCACCAGACCCCTGGGACAATTAGTAACCCCTGAAGAATCCACACCACTTTTTGCTTAAGACTCCACTGGTAAAAGAGAATGAACTGGTGAATGGAATGAAGGAACACAATGTCATTTTATTTATACTTCACACCATAAAAAAATGATCCAATGCAGATTCCCTCTGCATGCATGTACAAGATTGATAAAGCATCAGTTAAAAAGACACAAAGTATACTAAGAACCAGCTCAAATGAATTCCCGCACACCTGCAAAATCGAATTTGACCTTCTCCAACTCCTGGCCTCCAGCAAAAGCCTGAATGAGTAGATAAGGTTTACAATATGTCAAGGAAGCTTAAAAAATAACTTTGGCAGATCAATAGAATGAGAAAGAAAATCCCAGGACTGAAGACACCTACTTGGAAGGATTAGTGTACGAAGTGGAACCATTACAGAAAGTACTGGGAAAGATATTGAGCTCTTTCACTGTACCTCATGGGATCTTTAGCTGAAATGCCTCAAATGCCTTTGTAAATTAAGTATCTTGAGAATAACACATATTAGAGGATTCACCTTTAGTGCTTCTCTGAAAACGAAATTATATATCTGGGGCTTACGAGAGTCAAAACAGTTTCTGGAGATGCAACAGGTGGTGGAGATGCACCCCAGAGGAAAAAGACAGGTTGGAGGCTCTACTTTCAGGACAACACAGTTTCCTGGTTTAACTATGTAAGGCTTTGAACTTTAAATGTTTTGATCAAAAGATTCTATTTTCCCAACTTAGAAGACACATTTTCTGACATGAATGTAGTATTTAATTGAAAACTGAGGTTTTACTTAATAATATCCTTTTTCTCCCGTTTTTACAGAAATCCTTCAATCTGCTACGTGGGTGCAGTTGCAATACAAATAAAAAGGGCAAGGGCTTGTGCTTCAGCTCCAGATCCCAGCAGGACTGATACAAAAAAAAATACAGGAAATCCGTCCACTGCTAGGAAAGTCAATAGTAAAGATGCAGACTTCAAAAGAAATCAATAGAATGACAACACCCCTGCAGAACAGACCTGACTGTTGGAAGTGATACCTCTTTACCTGCTGACATACATGGTGTTTTTAATCTAATGACTTCTGCAAGCAAGAATCATGTCTCGAAATCATGACATGAGTTTCAAAGGAGGAAACTTAAAGAAAAATGTGGTTTGCAGTTTCACCTTTTTCTTTTGTTTTGTATTTTTTTTGTTTTGTTTTGTTTTTCATTTTGGTTGGTTTTGTTTTCTTTTCTTTTCTTTTGTTTTAAAAAGGAATGTGCCTTGTAGGTTTTTTGCTCACAGCTCACACGTTCACTTTTTCCTGTGAATATGAGGGGTCAAAACCAACTTTTCTTTTTAATGAAAGTTGATGTTAGTCACAACAATATTTCAGAGATGACTGTTAAGAAAAATATCAAAATCAGTGAAGTGAAATACATTAAGTTTGTCATATTGAATATCTATTACTCCATTCTTTCCACTTTTACTATTGTCCATTAGAGTACAAATTCAGGATATTCAATCAAAAAGTCACATATGAAGCAGTAGTGTTCAACCTTGGAAATGTTTTCATTAGACTATTATTATAGCTTATAAAGCTATTTAATCTATTATTTTTTCTGCTGCAGTTAGCCTTTTTTTTTTTGAAGGAGAAGTAAATAGCTCTCCGAAGTGCAGCGGTCACCTACAAAATTATCACTGTGGAGTGGATCAGTCACTGCTAAGAGCTGTTGGGTTTGCTTCTCCCAAACAATGGAGAAGAAGTACATTTTTATGATGGTCTTATGTATAGCTGGGCAAGAACAGAGGAGGATCAGGTCAGTGTGCATTAACTTTCCTTCATTTTCTGTAGTTAAACTCACTATCTAGTACCCCAAATCCTGCCCTCCAAAAAATATGTGAGATGACACATATACCTGGAACTGCCGCCTAATGGCTGATGAAGGGATGGAGAAATGCTGACACCAAAGGGAGAGATCTGCAAAGCAGTTGTGAGAGGCAGTTAAGACAAACCTCAATAACATGCACTGCAGGGATCATAGAATGCCCTGTGTGGCCTTCACTGTGGGCTCACTACAGTGAAGGATGACATGTGATAGAGACAAGAGCTTTGGGATTGTGGTTATAGGTTGCCCTCTCTTCTATCCCCTCAGCTCACCAAGTGGCCTGAAGACACAAAGGATAGGATGGCTCCAGTATGAGCTGACTATGAGACTTAAGCTTCATCTGTCTAAACCTCATCATCCTCCTGCTCTCTTTATGGTTCTTTTAAGGTGCATAAGAATCATGGCACAGTGATATCCATCACAAATAACCATAATGGCCTACAAGTATACCACATCCTGCCCATCTGAAAACTTCAAATGACTGACTAAACTATACTTAGTATGCTTAGATAATACATCTCAAAACTGTAGTGATCCTTCCCATTAGACATCTTTTTCTAAAGCCCAACCTGGTTCTCTCTCTGCAGCGTAAGCCCACAAGTCCTTATCCTCTCCACAGTAGACATGTCAATCAAAAACCTTTCTCTGTGCAAGGTGTTCTCAGATGTCTCCCAAGACTTGTGTCTTCCGCATGCTAGCATTTCCATGCTGCTTCTGAAGCCACTAACCAAAAAAACCAAAACCACCCGATGTCAGGGACTAGAAGTCTGGGCTGCCCTTACAGAGACCTATGGGGTCAGTTGGTTGAGCTGGGCAGAGCTCCAAAGGATTACTTTAATGTATGGGATGTATTTTCTCGTGACTGATTGCTTCCTCAATAAATTAGGCAAACGCTTCTCCACTGAAACCAATGACTGATTGAGGAGCCCTTGAAACAGTAAATCCATTCCTCTGTCATTTTTCCGGACAGTAATGGTACTACTGTAGTCACAGAAAAATATAGAGCTGCCCTTTGCATTGATGACATCCTCCTTTAGAGCACAAGTTGCAGTTGCTAAAGCAGCACTTTTGTGGACACAGTAAAAAATCATTAGTCTTGGCATCTTCTCAGTCATTATTACCACTGAGGACATCAAGCCAGGCTTGAGGGATGTACACATTCAAGAGTTCAGCATACTGTGGAGGTCATACATGAATAATAGTGCATTTGCTGAGGGCTCTTAAGCGTAAGCCTCTTGTGTTCCCCAAATAATGCAAAGGGTCAATTATTTATGTGTAGATTCCAAAATGCTTTCATTTTTGTCTTGTCAGACACACTAGAAATTAGAAAAAGCTATGGAAATCCCGCAGTTTACCAGAAAATGAAGCACCATCTTGGCAGCAAAGAAATATGAGAAGTAACCATCAGGGAGAGGTGAAAAATCATCTTGTTACCACATCAAACAGGTGAAAAACTGCATTAAACAATTTCAGGGAGCATGGTTTCCTCCCTATAACCTTCAAGTTGTAGGTTTAAACTACTTAATTCAGTACTGTAAGAGAAGAATAACAGAAAATGTACCCCAAAGGTCCTCTCTTCTCTAATAATTTCACTTCCTCTTGTCTCCCATGGTCTTCACTCTTTTCTCTAATCGCTCCCACCTCATGTCTGCCTTGGTTCAAGTGGCACACAATTTTTTTAATCCTTACAAAGGGATGTAGTTTGTCAGAAGTGCAGTGTACTCATATGAAAATACATAAAATTGTATTAATAATGATACAGTACCCTGATGTTCCCTTCAAGGACCAATTTGCAGATCTTAACCGAAAGCAGTATCCTTTTGTGCCAGGCACTGCACAGATATATCAGAAAATACAGACTCCCTAGCAAAGCTTTTAAAGTCCATGGAGAGACACACAATCTAGCACCTCTACCTTCAGGAGATAATTATTTTACTTTGAAAAAGGCACTGAAGTATTAAAAAAAAAATCAAAGGGAAATATAATTCAAGAGTAGAACAATTTTCTATTATTCTTATGGCTAGCAAAAAGCTGAATGACTTTGAGTGCAGTTGGGTTCTCATGAGAGCCACCAGTCTTCTTGACTGACAGGGAAAATTATATCCTTTAATTCACCTTTCACTCAGAGAGGGAACATGCAAGATAGCATGCAATGGAAAATGAGAGCAGGTACTGAGCACACTGTGACACCTGAAGTGTCCAGTCAATCATGGACCAGCCTCCCTCCAGCATGACCTGAAGGGACTCCATCTAGTATCTGTGTTCCCATACACATTCAGCCCAAGCCTGCCCACAGAGACAGCTAATTACTACTCTGATATTAAACCTGTAGGTGTCTAATGAAATGGGGGCTCCACTGAGGTCACCAGATCTTGCCACTGCTGCACGAATCAGACAGAAGTCACTCACCTCCCTCCATCCCTACTGATTTGAGTTGGATTCAAACCAGGACCTACAAGAAAGGTGAAAGGGACATGAAACTCAAGAATTCACATCTCTGTGAGCCTTGATTAATTAACCTTAAAGCTCTGGTGATTACTCTTCTGTACATGTCAGTGAGGTTGAATGAGGCAGGGTTTATAAGCTCTCCCCCCATGCCTTTTTGCGCATGTAGACACAACTCTCTTTCCTCCTAGTGATGGTTTTATCAAGCAAGATGCTCACAGTTCATCTTCAAATTCAAAGCCACTGTGTGGAGGGCCTGCATCAAGGTGGAGACAGGCAAAGTCTATTGTAATAGATGGTCAGACCCCCAAATTTAACTGAATTCAAGGAGCTCCTTAGGCAGGCGGGAAAATCAGTGGCTGGGGAGCTCACAAAATAAATGTTATTAGTGGTTTGAGAAGCATGGACCTTCCCTCGAGGCAATAACCATTCAGTTGATATTAGCAGACATGATTCTGTCTAGAAACAAGAATAAAACTATGTTTGTCTGTGGTAAAAACCCATCTGCCCTCACTTAGTCCATATTGTCAACATACTTTGAAGTACCTGAGAATGGATATTGAGTTATTAGTGGGTATAGGTGAGAAAACTGAGGCACGAAGAAACTGAACTAAAGCTAGAAATCGAAAATGGTTTTTCTGGATCCAAGAATAATCTGTAAATTTTCTCCTATGTCTAAAAGATCCCAGATGCACAGAACAAGTGCACTAGAGCAAGTGCTACAACTATTGAAGACAAATTCAAATTCTAATGAGGAAATTGTTCTGCTAATTCCACCTCTTGCATTTGAAATTTCGTCTGGGCACACTACCCTTCTTCACTTCCCATTTGCAATATTTGCCTTCTGTTATTATGTGTTACCTTTTTGTTTCTGGCAATTCCCTACTTGTTCTTGTTTTTTAATAGTAAGTTAACTCATGCACCTGAATAGAGTGCTAAGTGGGCCAGCCCCCTTCTCTGCTAGTAATTTATAATATGTTGCTTGGTCACTGCAGCTTGATGCTTACTAATGGTCTGACCCCCATTATCTAGAATGAGTGTTTCATATTCTTAAGCAGTTGCAGCTTTAACAAAATACCCCTCACTCCACTCAGCAAAGCTGATCTGTGGGGCAAGAAGTCGCAACGGAGATGCCAGAGGTTGCATAATAATAGGTAGTTCTGGGGTGAATTTCCATGAAGGAATAATGTCAGATATTTTTAGTAATTACAACTAAATCTCAATTCCTACCACGTGCATAGATGAAATACATCTGTTTGCACTATGATGTGAAGTTAATCTTATCATTAATAATTCTTCTCGTATTTATCTTAATATTGTTAATTACATGGGACTTGCTGGATATGAGTACAAAAGCGTGTGTAATTTGTCTTTTTTCCAAGAATTTCCAGTGCAATTTGCCATTAATTACTTGCTGCTTAATACAACAACCTCCCCCAAAAAATAATTCCAGCATTATTATGGCCTCTTAGAACAGTTGCTAAGGCTTTTTATTCTGCATAATATGTCATTACCAAGAAGGGTGAAAAAAACCCTAGAGCCATTCTTACATTCTAAATGGTATGCTAATAGACAGCAAAATTTGGATAATTTAACAAGATAAAGGCTGTCCTTGAACTTTACTTATTAATGATAGAACCTATCGTAATTTTAATGATTTATTAGCATGCTTATATAGCATATTCTCTAGCATGGGCCTTATCCAGTGCCTATTTGAGGCTTTGGAAAGATTTTCTTTTGCTTTAATGTCCTTTTAATTGGCACTTTATGACCTGAGTGTTAAAGAGGAACATGTTCTGGCCAGAAGCTCCTTGGTATTGCATAGAGCGTTTAGCACATCTCTGGAGGGAATAGTCCAACTCTGATGTGGAGAAAGATGAGGTTGTATAATGTAAATAGTGTTCAACTTTGATGTCTTTATAGCTCATAGAAGATTGTGGTCTTTGTAGATTTTAGATGTAGACATTGCATGATTAAACTGGTGCATGTGATCATGACTGGATCATGCTTAAAATTAATGAAAGATTTATAAAAGGTAGGTTTATGACAAAATCTTCCAGTGTGTAATTTTGAGAAATCATAGCTACATCTAAATTAAAAAAGTAAACTTAAGCATGCACTTGGAGTGTAGCCCTCTGATGCTCCAGGCAAGGATGCTGCTGGAAGATAATTCTGTCCCCTTTCTGATCCCCATGTGTCAAATTCCTTCCCACAGAAACCAGCATGCCATGCATAAGTATGTATGGAGAGACAATACATGCTGAGGGCTCACCCCAGTTTGGATAGAAGTCATTGAAATCAAAACCATTCTTGAGCCCAAAAATACAGATAAACAAGGTATACTGGAAGCGCAGGACTGGGCTGTTGGAAAACTCATAGAATGTCTTTAACTCTCTTGAACCTGCAGCCTAACCGAGGAGAAAAAATCTTCCAGACACCTAGGGTTTTTATGCCACCCAGAAGATACTCTATGAGCAGACATTAACATTGGGAAAAGCCCTTTTTCTTTCTCTCTGAATCTGTCCACTGAGCTCCAGCTTCAATCACAGACAAATATCCTGAACAAAGGAAAAAGGAGGTTTCTAGCATCACCAAAACTAGTGCAGAGAAACTATAGCCCTGCCAAAAATCCAGCCAAGAATTAACTAGTGCACAGGATTACAATGCCATCGCATACAGCAGAAGATTGTTTGCCCATTAGCTCTGTTTTCAGCTCTTTTTTGCACTGATTCCTCTTCTCTCCGTGGAGCAATTGCTAGCAATAATTGTAAGCAGCAATTGAGGCAAATGCAAGAGAGTAGGAAGAGAGCTTAGAGTGCTGCTGGGATTTCTTAAATATTTATCAGACATTGATACGGCTCCCGGGGTCCTCCAACTGCAAAACTAACAAACTGACAACCACAATAGGAGATGTCATTCTGGTCTGTGGTACATCACATCTCAACCATGAGTTTTTTCTTTTCTTTCTTTCTTTTTAAACTTGTATCATAAATCTACCCATAGGTCCCTTCAATCTAAGTGGTAATTTCTTTGATGCTAAAATTCGGTGTTGGATTAGTAACCCACAGATTGTAAATAAACTCAAAAGGCACCAGAATTTCACTTAACTGCAGCATACTATTCATCCACCTGTGTTACAGCTGACCAAAACTCAGAATTTTAAACATGTGGTTCATTCCCAAAGTTGAAGCTTTGAGGTTTTCCAGAAATGAGAAGTTTCAAATTTCTAGGTAATACCAAAATACCTTTGTAAAAGTGTTTGCAATGGATTGGATTAGACTGAGCTAACTGAATTGCACCTTATTATATTGTGAAGCTGAAGCACTGCTCCTGAGCCTCTTGGAAATGAAGCACAGAAAAGTTCCATGTAATCAAGACTTGTCTGTGAAATATAGCAGCTTAGTCAGATCCCCATTTCCTCACAGAAAACTTTTCCATTAGAAAAATACTTCAGCAGTACCTGGTTGGTCCCAGAGCAGCAGTTTTTCCAGTACTGAAGGTGATTCTGATAAGAAAGGGGTAGAGAGGTGTGTTTAGTCCTGCAAAACCCAGAGCAAGAAGAGCTGATGATACTATTTTGTTCTGCGTTGGTATTGCCTACTCCAGAATTTCAAATACTTTACTCAACAACAAACTGATAATGTAAAGGCAAATGCATTCTGGAAGAAATATCTTGGAAGCATTGGAAATACAAGAGTGTCAGATCACAGGAGAAGAAGAAAATGAAATGAAACAAGGAGGACTGGACAAACATTCATATGTTTACAGACTTCTACTGTTTGTAACAAACATGAAACACCCTAACACAAGGTAGCTAAATGTGACCCACAGATAACTCATTCCCTCAAAGGTTGGAGGGGGAGCTCTTTGAATTGTGGTGATACCCCCGAAAAAAGAAAAAAAGTAATCTATCTCGATTTTGTTAAAATGAAGTTGATATATGTAAATTTACTGGGTGCAGACATCCTGGTACAAAGACACCATTGTCTAGGAACTTTTCCATTGTTTCATGTCATGGTTCACAGGAACTTCGGAGAAATATTGGTGTGGTATTGAAATCATCCTACTTATGAAGCTCAAAAATTTGAGTTAATGGGAATATCCAACGGTGTTGCCACTCTGGAAAGCTTCTGACATTCAGTTGATCTTATGATGTGAAGCTGATTGCTTCTGACTTCATCCATAAAGGTCACTGGTTTGTATTCCCTCGCTCTCTCTGTCTCACACGTGCATGCATACACACTAATATTTTCTCTTGTTGTCTGCATATTTTCTGTGGTATAGAGCAAAGCCAGACACCAGCTCAGTATATATCAGAGGATATGACACCATTCCCAAGAAGGATTATGCTGAAATGTTGCTATCACTCAGCACTTGTAGCATCTCTTGGTATTTGGTGTTCACTTATCACATTTTTCCCGGGGTCCCGCCAAGTCAGTCACTATACATCTTGCATCTTCCAACTAGATAAGTCACCCACGCTCTGTCAAGCTCTCCTCAGTTTCTTTTCCTATGGTAATGTCTTCCATGTGGGCTACCCCATTTTTCAGAAGCCGTCCTCTCATCACCAGCCACCACCATGACTGCACATTAAATAAGTGCCGCTTAAAAAGCATAGCATGAACTCTTTAATTATTTACAATGGCCCAATTATATTTACAATAAGAATGAAAAACTCCTATGTTGATTTCATGAAGTGGGGAAGTATGATTATTAGAAAATGGTGGGTTTCAATTAGTCAGGCTCATGCTACATTCAACTCTGAATCCGAGATTCAGCTTTTCTCATAAACAGTAATGTTCATACTGGATGTTGTTTTTCTCTGAATACATCTAATTACTGTTTACACTGGTGCCATTTGAGATACAGCAAAGCAGGCAGATGTGTAAAGCACACATTTTTCACTCATACAGAGGTACCCCACCTGCAGTGGAGTCCTGATCTTTTGGGGAGTATTTTACCTCTGGAAGATGAAATGGAGATTGTCTTTTTGACCTACAGGTGGATAAATTTTCACAAAGTCATGCAGTCAGGAAAATCATTGAAGAGGGATAATTACAAGCCATGGACAGATGATAGGGTTTGTTTTCCATCAATACTAGATGCCAAAGGTCTTTATATTCAAGATCACTAGGCAACTCGCTACTTAGTGATGCTTAGACAGAAAAATAGCTTTTTTAAATTTAACACAGAAATAATGTACTGTGGTTTTTAGAAGTAAAATTTACAGTGAATGTCTATTAGTAGCGAATAAAATATATATTAATCAGGATCCCAGTACGTATTCTTCAGTGAGCTCACAAACAGCATATCTGTAAAAGTCAGCCTTTCCAAAGTTTCTCCAAGAGCTTGAAAAATTGCTTTCTTGTGGACAGTTCTTTCCATAGATATTTTCAATTGAAATTTTTTACAATATCAGTGGCCAGGATGGAGCACAATACATTAAGAGCTAGGTTTGATTTGCGGGGAACACAATAAAGAACAGGAATATAAAGCATGATTGCTTGTCCTCTGATAAGATTTTGTTGTTCCAAAGACTCTTCTTTCTTTCCCTTATCTAGGTAGAAGTTCATGAAGTTCATCTACTTCTTTTTGAAATGCACCCCACTAAAATATGCTTTATGCTTTGGTGCCTTCTCTGTAGGCTTTCCCACTCTGCTGAAATTTCCTGTGTCTACCAAAAAGCTTGAATGAGCTGAACTGAACTCTGATGTGATTGATAACATCCAGGTTTGGGTATGTCTTGACAGTTTCTGCTGTTTTAATTCACAGCTTCTATTTAGAGGACATTCTGATTAAGTGTTTGTAATATCTCTGTCCTTGGGCAGGACTTCTTTGCTTGTAAGAGCTTGCCATTTACTGACTAATACCACCAACTATGGGGACAGAGTCATGCTTTTATCAGGAGGTTTAGTATGTGGGAGGACAGGATTTAATTCCAGCGGGGCAGAGAGGGGTTATTTAATTCCCACATTACATAGAAAGGGGTTAAGTCAGTTCTACAAATGCTGATGTGTTGAGCACACACAGAGCTGCCAGCTATGTGTTTCTCATCTCTTAGACGTGTTCTTCTAGCAGGAGGATTTCCTAGGACATCTCAAATGGCACAATACATTCGTTTAGTCAACTAAGTCCCATTTATGGTTACCATAATGTTAATTGGCAACAGAAGAGAGTGAAGTCTACCAAAGGCAAAATCATGGATAGCTTTCCTTTCTACCTGCATAAAATGTAAACTTTGAATAAACAGCATTTACAACCCATCACTTCTAATCATAGGACATCTTACGTTGTGAAAATCGTATTTAACTCAAATCCAAACAAATCCAAAGGTTTGGAGAAGTCCTTTAAAAAAATAAATTCCACAGTCTCTGCTCTCCAAGTCTCTCCAGACTCAACAATTCCTTGATACTATTTACATCCAAATATTTGCTTGGCACCTTACAATGGTTTGAGGCACACCTTGGAGTCAGCTCTGAAAATCTGAGTCTGTGTATAGTTCTATAAATATGTCCTTTGGGTCATATAGATTTAATGCTTTCAAATGTTTTGTCATTGGATATTTCTCTAATTTATTACATCAATTTCAGAAGGCCATTTCTTATAAGACCAATGCTTTCTTGAACCTCATGAATGCTGAGGGTTCACATTAGAGGACAGAAAGAAAGAGGATGTTAATGGTCCATTTCCAGACTCCTCCCAGAAAATAAACCACCATCTTTTAAGCCATTCCTCTTTTGCCTGAGTATGTTTTTGAAACACATTCTGTCGTTTGTGGTCTAATGGCCTACAATTCTTTCAGGGTGAGAAAAATGCATTTCTATTAACTACTGAATCTCTTTTGCTGAAAATTTAAAAAGACACAAGAAAATGCTCCTTGCATTGGAGTTCCTTGGTCTTAGTGTATCCATACAATAGTGCTGCTGTTCTATCACAGCCTTCATTCAGGAAGAATTCATATTGCCAGCTGTGCATGACAGTGTTACGTTTTCCCTCTGGTTGAAAGTAAGTGTGAGCCCAAGACAACTTCAAAAGCAGTGTTTCTTGCTTTGTTATACATGTGGTCCACGATACCTCTAGCTACATCTTTCTGTTAACTGAATAGAGATCACTCCACTTTGGATAATTCTTAAGGATTCAGACAGAAAAATCTAATTTACAATCGAACCAAAAAAGCAGTTTGGGGACTAGAAATATTGGAATTATTTCTATTTGTCTGAAGACATTCAGGCTTGTCAAAAACCATTGCTCACAAATGAGCAAACAAGTGCAGCTGGTCTGTCACAAGAAAAGTCCAATCCTACTTTGTTATGAATGAAATAGAGGTATCCCTCTTCAATATCTGCCCTTACAGCACTTATTACAACACATTTTTGCATTGCTGAGGCTGTTGGTCCTGCCATGTGCCTCGAGATTACTGCAATTAACAAAGCATGCAAACTCCAGCCTGCCTGCTCTTACAGCAGCTGCCAGTCCAGGTCATCCATCCCAGGGCAGAATGCTTGGCTGTGTTATCTTAACTTACATCCAAATTTCGAGGGAGAAACCACAGTCATGAAAGGCTCAGTGAACATACTTGAGCTAAAGACAGAAGCTACATTCTGCAATACAACAGAGAGCACTTACTGTCACAGTACTCAGACCCTTCAAGCTCATCATGGTTTTTCCCTTATACCCCATTAGAGCAACATAGACCTCATTTTGTTGCTAGAAGCTAAAGTGACTTGCCAAAGGTCACCTGGGAATTCCCCTCATGCCTTCATATCTGCCTTCATTGTCTTTTGCTTACATTGCTATTTACCATTATTATCAATTCAGCTTTTCTCTTTGATGTACAAAACTTTTCCCTAAGAGAAAGTTGATTTCCTCCAATTCTCCACTCATCAATGCTCCAACAATTCTATTTGTAGTTAAGTATCTCTAGTTTTGAATAGTTCCATCATTTATTCTAAATTTCCTTTCTAAATTTCTAAATTTCTCTAGAGACTTCAGATTAAACGAATTCCCCTGGAAAGAGCTCACATTACTCATTAATGTGAACAGGGTCCCTCTTTTGCCAGTACTTTGTTATTTCATGGATTTTGCCGTTAGTTAGAACTGTGGTTGGAAATATTCAAAGCTGTGTTCCTTTTGATGTAGCAAGGACAGACAAGGCCAGTGGCTGAAATATAAGCCCATGAAAGCTGAGCACCTGATTAAAAGAGGGTAACTGTATTCAGAAAGTCACTGGCCAACTCAGAGACAAACTCTGCTCTGCACCCCTCAGTAGAGTTGTTACAAATCAAAAGGAAAATATTACCTTAAAACCACATTTGAGCAATATGGAAGGAGTTATACTCCGTTTCAAATATGTTTTTCCAACTAATACTCTTGCGTAGCTTAAAATTATCCTGACAGAAAAACAATTGAGGCAGCTTTTAAACTAATGATACAATCCCATGGATAATTTCCCCTAAATAGCTCAGAGATGTGACTGAATGGTCCTATATATCATTGTGGGAAGCAATTTTCCTCAATGAGTTCTACCTGGTGGATATCACAATGCATTATAGAGTGAGTAAAAGCCTTTCTCTGAAATCAGATTCAAACTGGCTTTGGAGCAAAACTTAAACCCTGAGGGCGAGAGAACCGTGATTATATCTAACCCCTCCCTGTGATTCACAGGTTCCACACGTTTCTCCCCACTCAGGTAACTCACTTTGTGAGTCATTCCCATGAGCTGCATGGCTTTCAGACAGTCTTCACAGGTGTTATTGAGCTTAATATGGGATTTACTGCTCCTTGATATGTTGCCCAGCATCCCACAGATGTCTTAACAATGTTCTCCAGTATCAGTTTCTTAGGTACTCAGGCTGCCACAAACTCAGGCTGCCACACCTTTTTAACAGCAAAATTTCCCCCCTGCTTACTGGTCAAATCCTGACTTTTTGGGAATTAACAGAGAAAACACAGGATCCATTTGGGGGCAAATGTGAAAATGGCTTGGGCACTGGAGTTAAAGTAAAATGTTGAACGTAACTTAGTTCTATCTACAGCGAATCCAGAATGCTCCCACTGATTTCAGTGAAATCTGGAGCATGTTCTGCAATAGTAAATAGTGCAGAACAACTGATGGTGAATCCAGACTAAGAAGAATCACTGGAAGTCACAGAGTCTAGCGGGTTTACATCTAGTATAATGTCAGAGCTTTCAGATAATCCCGCACTGAGCTACCTGAGGGATCAAATTCCTATTGTGAAACTGATGATCTTTACAGCCTTCTGGAGGGGAGCAAAGAGACAATGGAAAACTAGATTTTGGCTGCCGAAAGACAGCAAGATAAAAGTACTTGATTGTATCCATAAACTTACAAACCAAATATTGCTGGTGTTCTTAAAACATGCTGGGTCAAATGCAAATCCTATGATAGATATCTTGAGGAAAGATTCTTCACTAATGGCTCCAAAGTCCACCTCAAAATCACAGAAGAATTGTTTCATTACAGCATCTTTCTGGGAAAAGAAATGTATGCTTATTTCCACTCCATGAAGACAAAATTCATTGAAGTGTACATGTCCATGTTCTTTCTACTTTTTGAAAAAATCCCATAGGGTTTGGAGATAAAGTGTCATTTTTTTTCCTGATATTTAAATGTTTGTACAGAATTTGACTATTTCCAGATTACAAAACATTCCTAATGATGTTGTCATCAAAATAGAAATATCATATTGGTAAAAGCTTTTAGATTGCTCTCACTACATTCTAATACCTAACAAAATAGTAACAAAAATTATTGTGGTGCTTGACTTCAAAACACAGACTTGCCAATGTATTTGGGCTTGCTCTAGGTTAAATTATCCCTTGTTTAGAGGGCACACAGACTAGATCTCTTGCCCATTCCCTCATTTACCATTTTCAAGTGGAAACAGATTTAATTGTAATTTGTTAGGATGAAATTCATTGTCTCGTTTTCCAATTAATACATGTTTTCTTATGCGTAGCTGTTGTAATCTTTTACTTAGCCAGCTCAAGGGAGATGACAACTTTCTGGATGATGATTTCATATACTTCAGAACACCACATACTTGTTTATAGAACTCATAGTTATTTTACCTTCCATTGCAACAGTCTGGCCAAGCCAAGTGGTGGAGACCTGACTAAAACCTGACGTATCTGTCAACTCCCAGAAGCTTTTCATAGGTTTTGTGCTTCTTTTGTTTTAACCTCATGTTCTAGCTAAATGGACAGATCAGTTGGGCCCAGGATTCATCTCTGTGATGAACATTCTGCTATGCAACAGCACCTTCACCAGCACTTTCACCCCATTCTGCCACCCACAGACAAGTCTCTTGTAGCTTTGCCGCCCAAGAAAAGTGCTGCATGTCATCTTGGTGGAAAACCCTCCAAAATGTAGGTATAGGGTACCAATCAGTGATGGATGGTGATGACTGGATCAATTTCAAATGGGGTAGTGAACTGTCTTCAAGTAGTAAAGCCTTTTGTGTTGTAGTCTGCAACTGCAGGTAAAGAGGGTGTTCATAAACCAACAGCACCAGGTCCAGAGCCACATCCCTTCCCTTCGAAGTAGCTCTCCTGCAACACTGGCATGCAGTGAAACAAAGAGCTGAAGCACTAAGCAAAATGCTTATTTAAAGAACCAAACAAGCAGGACACTGTTTGCATTTCTATGAGCTGAAACATGAGCAAAAGTTCAGGAAGGCAAAGACGAAAGATAAATACAGACTCATTTCTAATAGAAATAAAGATCAGAGGGCCAGGAAAACCAAGCTAAGTTCCACAAACACACCTTTCACACAGCACATATCAATGGATATGGAAAAAAAGCATCACAAGAAAGTTTGTCTTTGCTGTCCTGCAACCTTCATTCTTGGCCATTCTATTTGTCACAAATAAACAGTAATTTATGTTTTGACGACTCACCCACAATGAACCATAGAACCACAAAAAACAATTCCCAGTCATTTATTTGTGTATTTTTTTCCCTAAGGTTCGAATTTATTTTAGATGACACTTTTTTCCCACCTTGGCCGTGATGGGATATTTTCTCCATGCCTTTTATCAAACTGACAGGTGATATTGCTTTAAATTGGGTACTGCATCAACAACAGAGACTTTCTCATTTCAAACCCAAAGTGTCAGTCAGGTGGATGAGAACTCATTTTGTCCTTTATTTACTAAATGCAGATTGGGTTTTCAGGAGCCGGGAGTGCAGAAGAGGAAAGGGATGCCCTGGGTGATAATGGGAATGGACGAGGGAGGACAGCAACAGAACAACACAGCACAAAGCAGGCAAGAACTTATTGTGGGGTGATTAGATCATATCCATCTTCTTGTCTATAAACCATTCCCACAAGCATAGCTTTCAAATTCACTTTGTCGCCTGTCTTGGCTCCTTCCCCATTAACAGCATGAAAGGTGACAGGGGATTGAGAGGATGTTCCTGATGGATTTCAGTGCATTGCGGATGTAGCTGAGGGATTACAGATCAGGGGTGAAATATGCTTTCAAACTGAAACCCTAGATTCCACAGTTTCTCTTGGATCCAACATCCAGTCTGGGGCCCAGGAAGAAGCAGTTTCCTGAAGAATGGAGGGAGTTTGCTTGGCTGCTGTGATGGCCTGCCTAGTTAGTCCTCAATAGCTGCTGGATCCTGAGAGCACTTTACACAGAAAATGTGATAAAAAACAAATCTTGAGCCTACACTAAAAGAGAGAAAGACTCTGGACAGTGTGAATATATATATATGTATTTGTTAAGTTTGGAATATGTGATAGTTCAGTTGGGAAATAACCTGTCAGAGAACATTGTGATTGTCTCAGCAATATACCAACAATTAGCAACCCTGAAATTTTCATCTACATTTTTAGGGAACTCTCTTTTGAACGTAATTCTTTCTAAGGGGATGGCAACTTTTAGTGAAACCATGAAACTATATAAGCTTTGATATTCTTGTGTGTATTTCAACCAATTACTATCTAGACTCACTTTTATAACATTTAAAGTTCTTATTGACATTACATATGTGAGCAGACTGCAGATGCTGAACAGACAGGGAATTCTACTGCCTTGGCACACGATCTCCTGCTGCTAGAGCACCAATTAGCCAGAAGGTAGTAGGATGTTTCACTGTTATAAAAATGGGAGCAGGATTCAAGCACAGCAACTATTGCTGAAATTTAAGGGGACGGGGACTTCTTACAGAAGTGATAAAGTGGCTTAAAGTAGCATCTGTGAAAATACACTGCTGGAAACTAGACAGATGATGGAAATTCATGCCAAAATCTTCTTAGTGCTCTCTCCCTCCACTTCCCCTATCCCTAACTGCATAAAAATTACCTAGATCTGAGAACAGGCTATGATTTAGACAGGCAAGTTTGTTTTTTCTTTCCAGTGATCTCAGTATTTCCCTGCATCCTCTTGACACTGTCTGTGGTGACTCGTACCTGTCTCAAGAAGGACTTTATGATTCACACTTTAAGAAAAGCAGCCAGGAGTCATCCATGTGAAAAAGTTTCCGAATAACTTTTGTGAATCCACATGACTGCAGCAGAATCCTGTGGTTTGCCCACGCAGAGCTGCAGCCCTCTGTAAAATGTGTAGCTCTCCTTCCTGTTCACTGCCACTACCCAAACCCCACTCTGCACCAAGCAGAGGCACAGAACATTCCATCCATCAGCCTCGTTCCTTTCTTCACAAGTTCTCCTAAATGCTTTTAAACGAAAAAGACAGATTTTACTAGACAAAGTAATTTTTTTAAAAAGAGGTAACTCAAAGTGAGTTGATGAGAAAGGAGTGTTAGAAAGTGTTACAGCCTGGAGCATTTCAGATGCTACAAGACAGGGCAAAGCCAGTTGTCAGTGTGGCTGCTGTCAGCTCCATGGCTCTCTGGGGCACAATAAACTCACAGCAGTTCTGCCTGTTTCTGGGAGGTTTCTCCTTCTTTAACCACAGACATTTAATGTCTGTGACCACTTCTCCCCACTGCTAAGCGGTGTTTCTGGCTCTGCAGCTGCTTCAGGTCTCCTTACCCTGCTGTGAAGTCTGTGACCATCCTGAAGGAGAGGGCAATGTTTCCTTCCCCCGAGGTGCATCCACCTGACCCAGTCCCTGTGTTATTTCTACAAAGTACAACAATAAGTAAGTGGAGACAAATAAATAAAATAGGTGCTGTTTACTACAAACATTAAAAGGAATCAGTGGCATTAAAAGGGGCCATCCAGGTGAGAGGAGCAGTGCTGGGGTTAGACCTTCCATACATATCATGTCTGCTGTCACATTCCTGCATCATCCCTGTACTTACTCAGACCCGTTTCACCTAAGCACAATTCCACCAACTTTAGGGAATTTCTGCTGGGAATCTCCACATGGAAGAGACCTGGTGTCTGTGTCTGTGGTACGACACACATAAACGCATAAAGACTCAACATTGACATGTTATTGCTGGGCCTTTCCAGATGGTAGAGAGGTATTTAACTCGGCAGTGAGATTTTTTTGCTGTCATCATCTGCTGCTGGGTTTCTGTATAGTGCTTTCTGATAGGTGCCACCAGAATTTGGAAGCACATGACTGTATGAAGAAGCTCATTGTCTGTTTTCTTAGTTGTAAAGAGCATACCTGTCACAAACATGACAAGACACTCAGTCCCCATCTCAAAAGGAATACAAAGTTTGTCATGGTTTTGCTTTAAGGCAAGTAAACAATTTCACCTAAAAATCATGATAGTGTTTAGCTTTTAATCTGAAACTGAGCCAGAATAGGCTTTAGGAGTTCACAGCGACTAATTGTGAAAATAGGTGAAAGAAAGTTTCCTAAAATTATCTAAATTTATAATTGATCATGGGAACAAGAAAAGCTCTGTGACTCTGAAAGATCTGTGATGCTGTCAGATCTTGTGCCACATCAACATCTAGAAAGACTTAGGCATATACGGCACGAGCAGTGTCAAAATAATCCAGGTAGATGAGATGTCTTGTGTTATAGCAGTGATTATGAATAATTGAAATATCATGACAGGCAGAGAGATGTCACATTAGAAAAACACAAAACAAACCAAAAATTAACCTAGAAAACTAAAAAAGAAATCTGAATGCCACAGAAACCCAGCAGTGCAAAGGATACAAGTATAATAAACAACACTCCGCCATCAAATATTTAAAATGGCAAAACAAAAATAGTTCACCTATTTTAAACCCCAGAATTATCTTGTTATGCATAAGAGAGGCACAGAGATGATACATATGTGCAAGAGCACTGCAGGGCACTCAGAACAATTCAGACTGACTCTTGGAGAGAGCTCTCATCTTCTGGAGAGAGCATTTCATCTTCTGGTCAGACAATGATAAGAACAGGAAAAGTAAATGTGATGTCTGCCCAGAGTTCAAAATATCCTATACCTCGATCTTGGCCTAGCTCTGCCACCCCAAACTTCTATTTAAATTCTACTTTGATCATGTAGCAGCACTGGTAGAACTGGTGGTTATCCCACTAACTTCTCTTAACCAAGGATACTTGAATTTTAACAGAATCCTTAGAAGAAACTTATGCTTCCCCATGGCACCAGCACAGGTTAGTATATGTGATCTATGAGAAACTAGACTGGAGACACCTAGGAAGTAGACCCCTCTTCCTGAGTGGCTCATGCCCTGGGGACACCAAGCCGTTTAGGACAGTGGGGGATTCTTTGTAAGAGGCTTTAAGAGAAAACACATGCTCCTGTATTAGCTGAGCCAAACAAAGGCCACTTGGCTACTCAGAATGAGATGACAGCAGCATACCAGTCTAGTCTTTCTTTCATTTTTCTTTCCTGAGCTCTCACCTCCCACATTCAGTCTGTACCTCACTGACTACCATCACCTCCCACCACAAGGACCCAGAGCCTGAGATCTCCAAGCAAGGAACTGGCTGTCCTGTCCTGGTAAAACCTATTCAGATGAAGTCTGAATTCCTCCTGGAATGGCAAAGAACTGTCCATATTTATCCAAAATTGTCCCAGAGCTAAAGTGACTCACTGTTATAAAATTCATTGACACCCACTTCCCTCCTCTTGACGTCTTTAGGACCCCTTTACAAAATGCCAAGGAAAAATAGTTCCTTGGTTAACAATGTTTCCCATTCAGAATGTGGTAACAGGATTTGGTAACAATAAGTTTTAACATAGTGTTTCCCAGTAGTGATTTACATCTGCATTCCTGTAACAAACCAGATAATTTTCCATTCAGTGAACAGCTGCCTTGCACATTCTATTTTACAGGGACTGAACTTTTAAACTTTTAAACTTTTAAACTGATGTATTTCCACAGGAGCAGAGAAAAGCAGAGTCAGGAAGACACCATTTAATGAGCACAAACCCATTACTGATACTAGTCCTCAGGAGAAATACAATAGGATAAACCTAAATCAGTGCCATTTCTTCAATGATAATGGAGCAGTGCTGCTTGACACCAGCTGAGGATGTGATCCTGTTAACCTTCATTGACTCAGACATAAGTTTCCCAAAGCATTTAGCTAACTGGAGAAGTGAAATGCAACTAAGATTGGAGGATGAGGATGCAGCTCTTGAGGAAAGGGACAGCAAAGGGAAACTACAGCCTAAATTTCTGCCTCTCTGAAATGGCAATACAGTAACACTGTAGCAGGGTATTCTTCAAGCATATAGAGGAGAAACGTGAGCTGAATCTCATTGCTGACTGGCACCACAAACCTTTCCAAATTCTGTGGTCTTTATCACCTCCCACACAAAGGCACTGTGTGTCCCTGACATTCCCCAAACAGCTTTTAGCCTCACCCTTTCATTCTGCAGAGGGCACTTTGACACTTTACCTCCCCTTAGTGACACCTCTGCCATCCTGTAGGGCCCTGCAGCATCATTCACTTAAGAGATAACTCTAATAATTAACCACATGCAACCCAAGCATCTGCATTTGGGGAAGACAAGAGTGAGTAGTAACCTGTGTTTCCATTAGGTGGTTTGGGTAAAGATTTGAAAAGGCCCCAAAGTATATTACAACAGTTGCCTCCAGCTTTGATAAGCTTTTAGGGGCAGAAAGGCATAAGAAAGACACAGGTCATCTTCAAAACCAAGCCACATCAGCTGTCATCTGTGCAACTCATTCTAGATGCTGATTTGTTTAGTTATGAAGAATGAAAGTGCATTCCTAAATCCCAGATCTTTCTCCAAACAAATCCATGGCGTATCTCTGCCACCGGGAAGCACCCACAACACAAGGACCAAGCTTCCATCTTACAAAAACTTTCTAAATCAAGAACAAATACCTAATTTTGTAAGTAATCACCAGGAAAAAAAAATGGCATAAACTAAGTTAAGAGCTGAATAAAGTACAAAAAAAATGCTTTACAAAACCTTCATAAAGACAGACATTCGCTCGGGATCATGCAGAATTGGCAGGACTAAGAAGAGAACTGAGGAATCCTCCAATATTTAGGAGACCATATAGTCTCCCTATTACTTAACAGCTATAACTGGCAAGAGGTAACAACACCAAAACTCTTGTTTCCAGATGTTTCAACAGGACACTCACAGATTTCTAGTATTTTCTTAGTTGAGGACTATATATACGATAAATGGAAATATCACTGTACATCCACACAGAACATCTCAGCCACCTTAAAGCACCCTGGAGCACCCTGGGAAACAGGACTGTGAAGAAATGCCAAGAACAGGTAATCAAACATGATCATCAATTAATGATTCTTGTACCATGAAAGTCCTTCTCTCATTATGATATGCTAGTGTGCAAGACACAGTTACTTTCACTTTAGTTATATAGTTATATAGTTTTTGTTTGGGTTTTTTTGTTTGTTTTTATTTTTTACTTACACCACTGCAATAGGGAACTCTGTTGGTGTTAAGTTTTAATAAAAGGTATGCCTCAGAACCAGGTTATCTGAGGGAATGAGGCCTTTTCTAATTTCAGCATCAGTCTGTAAGCAAATAGCCCCAGTTTAATAAATCTCTTTTATTATGATGGGATTTTTTTCCTTCACAGTCTTGTTTGTGCATCAGGGAGTAACAGTAATAAAATCTCACGTTCCACCAGAAGGAAATATGTTCATAATGTTAGTTAACAATCTAGAAAAATGTTTCCCTTGTTGTGAAGAGTGCACCAGTCTGCAGCGTAACCAGAAGGAGAAAAAGAAAGAGACTGTTGGTAAGAGCTCCTGTGCCTCTTAGAATGAATTTTCATCTCTTTTGGAAACCAAATTCTTTATGCCAGATTTGCTATGATCTCTCAATGCAGTCATGTCAGCCTAGAGATGTCATTAGGACTCTGACAATAACTTTTCTCTTAGAAGAAGTGTCCTGGTGATTTTCAATATGAAAATCCAGACCAAGAAACAACACCAGGTTGTGGGGTTGCCCATATTCCCTACTTCTCTTGCTTCCTTCTAAGTTGACCTTTAAGGGCAATCTATTTGCTCTTCTATGGGGAGATAATGAAAGGTCAAGGGAACACTCCCAAGATACAGCTCCAGAAAGTCTTTAGCAGGGGAATATTGTAAAGGTTTGCTCTGCTAGCTGAGAACCCTGTTCTGTCACTCACCTTTGATAGATGGAATTTTCAAGATATCTTGCTGTCTAAGAGGAAGGTTCAGGCATATCCAAAGTATCAACCTACTTTCACGTGCTGGTGGACAACTGGAAGCAAACAGGGACCCTGAATTTATTTGAAATAATGCAGACAGGCAGCATTCCCTTTGTCCTGGCAAAGTAGACTTCTGCACACCCTAAAGCAGAGAATAAAACAACTTGCATGTAGGCTCGGCAAAATAACTGCTTCCAACAGTAATAATATATTTCTAATCACACAATAAATTTCATTAATCCTGAAAAAAAAAATGTCTTGAAGTCCAGACATAAGTAGAATCACCAAAGTGTTATTCCATTTCATCTATTATTCCATGCTTCCTGGATATGGAATACTAACATTTTATAGCCACTTACAGTCGCATTTAGAATATACAGAAGCACATCTTTTGCTGAATTCAGGCACCTGCAGTTTGCATCTATGATTAAGAGAATAATGAATGATTCAGACTACTTACTATCCAGGACCTTAAAAATCTTGCATATGTAATTTCAGAGCATAATAAGCATTCTGCAAAGTCTGACTGATATTTTACTTTTCTTTCTCCTGAAAAAAGCAGCAGCATACCTGATGGATGCAGCAGGAAAACACACCCTGAAACACATCTAGAAACAGCTGAAGATAGTTAGGAAGAGAATTAGTAGACTCAGACTCTAAAAACTGGGCATCAGCTGAAGCAGCTTCTTCCTTGTTAAGTGCTTTTCATGATGGAAGTCTTTCCTGATTCCCACAGCTTTTGAAGCAAGATAATAGTGTTACAGGCAAGCTTTTGCTGGGCCCCAAACCTCATATTTAATCTATGTTGTTCATATTCCAATATTGATCAAATTTTAGATTTTAGACTCTGTTCTCAGTTCTTGTTGCTTTTGAATGCATAAGACATTAGAGATCGTTTTCCCACTGACTTGCAGAATGTAAAGAATGAAATGATTTACTGAGTCACAAACTTAAAATATTAATGTTTCTGAAGGCTACCATGACATTATCATATTGTGAGAACAACCTACCTAAAAACATTACATCCACAGATGACAATTATAAAAAATCACTATTAGAAGAACTTGAACTTTTACCCTGTAAACGGGAATGTACTTTCTCTGGACTGAAAGGAACAAGCAAAGGATATCAGCTGTGATAAGAACTGTTTGATATTTAGGAGAAAAGTGCCAGTATTAAGTTCAATCAAGGTCCAAACCTCAAGAGGGAAAACCCAACCAAGCCAAGTAAGGAATTTTTAAAATGCTTTTCCACAGTATATGAACAATATTGGATCAGGTCTTCAGATTCATCCATTAAGCACACAGTTTTGGATTTTGGTGGTTGTCTCTGTGCCATGTGAATGGCTGCACACCCTTTCAGAAAGTCCTGGTCTCAGCAGGTACGTCCTTTCCTGATGAAATGGAAAGAGAGAAGGAGGAGAGTTTAATTTGCTGAAATCCATTGCATTTCTGGATCATATGTCTGCATTGTGCTTATTGCAGGAAAGTTTCTGTCAGTTGCTTTTCCCAGAAGTACAATATGCATATGTAGAGATCCAGCTGATGCAGGGCATGAATCCATCTGGCATGTAGGGACTTCTGATAGTGCTCAAGTGTGGACTTAAACTGCGACTCCATCGAGAAGAATACCACTCTGAGGACACCAGCAATGCTCTCCAGTGCATATCAAAGGACTACAAATAAAAATACAAGGCAAATTCTCACCTAAAAGCAGTCTTTCCAGTGCACCAAATTAATGTAATCGATGTATATGGATCAGTGGAAATCATCTCCTGAGATTAGCTCAGTTTTTTGGAGCATGGTGCTCATAATGCCAAGGTTGTGGGTGTGATCCCCATATGGGCCATTCACTTAAGAGTTGGACTCGATGATCCTTGTAGGTCCCTTCCAACTCAGGATATTCTGTCATCTGAGATGGATTCTAAGATATGATCCATTTTTGGTTTCTTCTAACCTGGAATGTGGCCAACCTAGTTTATACCAAGTCTTTGCACAGACACTTTTCGAAAAGCTATCTCAATTGATCCAGTTGGCTGAAAATCCAGCACAATTTCTCCCTCTATCCCCTGAAAGAGCAGCAAGGCAAGCTAGAGAATCCCACTGGCTCAAAATAGATTGCTGCATATGTTCATTTTTCTCAAATTTTTCCTAAAGCCCATCTCACATGCAGAGATTCCTTTGGTTGTTCCTAAGAAGAACAATTTGCTATGGCACAGTCAGCAACCATGTTTAGGCTGGGACAGATTGTTGGCCAGTGAGTAGGTGTGGGCATGCTGAAAACCATGTTTTTCACCCATATGGCCAACAGATGGGATAGGAGAAACTTTTTCAAAGGAAACACAAGGCACTTATGCTATGGCTGCTTGGAACAACAACAACAGATGATGCCAGTCACTTCTCACCAGGCCCTTCATGCCCTCACAGCTTCTTCCATGTTACATTTCCATCCCCCATTCCCTCTGCACTTGTACTAAGCTGCAGTTGTTCACACACATATATAAAAAAAAAAAAAAAGAAAGAAAAAAAAAGAGAGAAGAAGAAAAAGGAAGTGGAAAACAAAGGAGAAGAACAAAAGAGACCAATGATGTTTCTTGCACACAGCTCTAAACAATTATGTGCAAGATAAAACATTAATTTCTCTAAGTTCCCACCACAAAGCACACTCTGATTTTCAGGGAGCATTTAGGTGGATGAGGAATTTGGATACATCGAGGCAAAACATTGCAAAGTTTTGAGAAGTTTCATGTTTGGATTGCTCTAGCAATGGTAAACCCAAATTTTTGGACCAGATTCCCCTCCCAAGTGAAAGCTGATACTAATAATTTGGATAGTAAATATTCACTAGAGCTTATTGCTTTGAAGTTAGTAGTCAAGATTACTAAAGGGGAAACTTATGAAAAAGCAGGTAGTGCAAAACTCACAATGATATGCATAATTCATCAAGTGATAAGCATGTCTATTCAGGTCTATTCAGGTTTCAAACAAACCTGAGCAAAGCAGAGATTGGCACCAGCAAAAAGGGTAGCTCTGGACCAAAAGTTCAAGTCTCAGCTTTAGCCTTTCAATTTTTTTAGCTGGATTTCAGGTCTGAATGAGACCACACAGCAGATTTCTGGTAATTTCCCTGTCTTCTGCTTTCCTAACCATTCCCCAAGAAAGGTTGTAAAATACGTCAGCCTTTAAGAGGTCAAGTATTTGACATGGTTCTGAAAGGCCCACCAGTGTCAGTCTCTCTCTGGCCACTGCGTATATGCCAAAGATGCCATGTGGTGGAAGACAGCTGTAAGCCAACTGTAGCCTAGAAACACAGTTATTGTTTTCCCATAGTCACTCATAAAGAAAAAGGTAAATCCCAAACAAGACCATCATCATGGGAAAGCTTTAGTTCATTGACCAGCCTCCTAAGTTAAAGTTAGTTTAATGAAATTTTGCCTCTTCACTTGTATTATTAGACAACCCTCCATCATTCCTTCCTTATCAGAATACCTTTTCCCTTTGTGCCAAACCCAGCACAAATGCAATCCTCATCAGCTTAGAGCAGATACATTATCATGAGCTTCTGCAGAACCACACAGAAGCCTGTACCAAATATCCTTTTGCATATTTATTTCCACTGATGTGTTTACAAAACTCATACATTTTTTGTTAAGGCAGCACACAAAAAATCCTCTTACAGTGTAGTTGTTCCCTTACCCATGGAAACCAGAAAATTATAAAAGTGTCATTACACTTAGCACCATCTGGTGATTTAAGGCACAAAAAGGACTCTGGAAAAACTAGGAACTTGCCACCTTGGAGAGTTCAAAATGATCAGGAAGTTTCTTTTTAGATGACATGCACAGCACAAGAGCATCTTTACTGGTTTGTAGTGAAGGTTCATCTTGCACAGTGCTGTGTGTCCAAAAACAACCTGTTCTCTGTAATAGAGTATGAGAGGAGAATATAAGAACAGTATTCTGTTTTAATACACTCCCAGCCTTTAAAAATTTGCAGATCCTGTTACAGTCATGATGATATCTTTGCATTTAACAGCCATTTTACAGTATGGTATCTTAGAAGCACTGGATGATTCTCTGAAGGTATGAGAAGTTCAGTCAAAGTCCTTGACCAAAATAATTCAGAATATATAAACAAATTCATCTTGAGAATAAACTTCTAATTTTGTGGCTCATAAAAACTTTATGAGAGGGAAAAATCCTTTTTTCCTCTGTGCATGACCTGGCATCATGGAGACCAATACCGGATTCAAGCATTTATTGTGATACAAATATTAAGTCACTGTCCCTTGTGCAGTTGATCTCAATTCTCAGGATCTTACAGTAGTTGAAAACAATTATGCAGCTTTAGGAAACAGAATTTGTTGAGGTCGGATGTGAATGGAGAGGTGCAAGGAACTGCACTCAGCTTGTGATTCCAATTAGTCACCTTCTAGTCACTGTCGTCTTAATTTTATGATCAATAAGGAAGATTTTATTCAATTGAGAAAGAGTTGGTCATTTTTATTCCTGAGGTCCATAGTTCTCTTCTCTCTCTGACCCTCCCCATCAAAAACTAATATTCTGATTTAATTCTGAAATCCAAGGCTTTCACTTGGATTTCCTTTTCTCCACACATCCAGCCAAACATTCCCACTTGCCAGTTATTTAAATAATGTAATTGGATCACATTTTCTCAGGCTTCTTTGGTGATTCTATCAGAAATGTCTAGGTCCCTATGGAGCTCTTATCTTTATCAGGGAGAAATAAGTCTGACTTTTCTTACTCTTTTTAGTGTAGCTGAATCTTGGAAATCAGAACTAATCTGTGATTGCTCAGCACTGCTTTCCCTTCAACAGTGATTACATGTTTTCTAAATTTTAGTCCTCAAACCTGAACACTGCTGTGAGCAAGGCCCTCATTCCCCAAGCCTTCTAGCAATAACACTAGCTTCTTTGATTTATACAACATTTCTCTTACTAGATTACTTAGAATACATATGGTATCCTGAAATGCACCTGAATACAGGGTGGCTTTTTACTTTTTTACTTTATTTTTTGCCTTCGGTTAAATTCCCAAGTCTCTTCCCTTTTCAGTATGCAGCTTTCAATATCCTCTCTTCTGATATATACTTGTTTTTCCTTCATATTGCTACATCTTCTTATTCTGCTGTTATCTGTATTAAGCCGCTTTCCAAACTTGCAGCCATTGGAGTTAATCTAGAATTCAGATTTTCATATGCCTGTTGCAAAATTTCAGTTATTCATTCCTATATGAGTTTTTTTTGTTTTCTTTTTCTTTTTTTTTTTCATAATCTCTGACTTGAGAATTTACCTCTTGCCTTCTGACATTCAAGTCATTTACTCAGTTAGTAAAATCCCAGGGAGTTCTGCACTGATGTCCGCAATACTTCATGTTTTCTTTTGGTTTGGCATGTTCCCTTTCTCCATGAAGTCATATTGTCTCTGTGCAGATTCAAAGATGGGGGGGGAAAGAAAAGGGAAAATCAAAGTGAGAAAATCAATAGCTGTGCTTGGTTATTTGCTTGATGATTTCATTCCATCCCCTCGTTCTTTGACCAGAAGTAGGTTAGGCCAGAAGCAGAATGACATTGCCTTCCTTTGTGCTACAGCATCAGCTCTCAGTGACCTGTATTTAAGGACCCACTGAACTTATTTACACTGTTGCAAGCCCACCTATTGCACCTTAAGTTCCCACCTCCTGCCGGCACATAGTAACTGAGGTGCTGAATTCTAGCTCACTAGTTATGAGACAAAACAGGTTTGCTGTAACTGAACTTGAACTGCCTCACTTTGCAGTTGGGCTGTGCCTCTGTGTCAGGGAGAGCATCTCTGTGTGCTGTTACTGTGTCTCCCCTCACATTTGCAGATGTAGGAAATTGGTAACTTGCAACTGTGGGAAAAATACTTCCAGATCAGACAGCGCCATTATTCTGGCATTGCTTGTTAAGACATTTGCTTTAGGCTAAAGGAAACCACCTTTTAAGTGCACAAATTCACTCAATGGACCGTGTCACACAAACCTTACCAAAGAATCATATGGCAGGAAACAATACCAGATTTTAAGGGAAAACTATCCGATGCATATATTTAATTGAGAGTGTCTGTGCAACATGGTACCTGGTGTTCAAAAAACAATGAAAGCTTTCGGTTACAGATTCAATATACAGCAGAAAAGAGCTTGTCTGTAACTTTGTAGTATCAGTCTAAATGCAACTACAGTTGTTTTTCCTGGCAGAAGTATAACCACACTGAGTTTGCTCTGTTGCTTGAAGGTAATGTGTAAGCAGGTCAACACAACCACACTCTGTCTTACATCGAGATAACACTGAAATGTATTGAAATACAACAGTGTATTTCATATCCTCAGATGCTAGAAGCAGAAAAGAAAATTGCCAGGTCCCCTTCTGTTTTAGTATGAATCCAGTTCAAACACAGCCAAACCCTTATGAGTCCCCTTGTATATTTCTAATACAGACAATCATAATAAAAATATGAAAACATAAAAATGTTGTACTATAAATTAGAAATGTTATACCAAGGAAGATTTTAAAAATATTTCAAAACTCACTTATTCTTCCCCTCCTAAAAGTTGTAAATATTTATTTTCTATTTTAACCGGTGTAGCTGGATACTGGTGAAGTATTTACTATGGAGTAACACGTAAAGGCTCCCAGTCCTCCTTATCCACATTCAAAACCTTTACATATGTGCCTATGGTTTGGTAGAGAGGGGGAAAGAAGAAGGGAAAGCTTTTGGTTTCCAGAATAACAGCATTTTTTTAATCCTTTGTCTCACTGAGGCATCACAGGATCAAGAAACAGGCACAAAGTAAAGGAATGAAATGTTTAGAGCAGAATATAGCAAGTGTTGGATAAGTATGTCAATTAATCATAGCAGGATATTAAAAAGTTGTCAGCATAGCAATAACCATTGCATATTTATAGAAACATTTTCTTTATCAGTGGTTTGGTTTTAACTCTTAGCCTGGTGAAGCAAAACACCACCTAGTAAAGATGTATCCCAGACTTGGATTCAGTGGCAAAGATCCTTTATTGGCATCAGCACTTCCCGCTCTGTCTCTTCTTAATAGTGGTTTTCTGTCCAGCCAAGTCATGAGGTAGAAGGATGGGTTCAATTCACTCTGCAGTTTTCCTCCACATGTTGACAGTCATTTTCCTTGATCCTTGAAGATTAGGATGACTGAATGTTTTCTGTGCAGGCCAAATATCCTTAAGAAACTCACTAGACCACATATTTCAAGGGCTGATATGCTGCTTAGTCTCTTAGTAAATGCATTTCATAGCTCAGGAAGAATGTCTCTTTTTCACTGCTGGTATCTGAAGCAAACCTATAGATTTGATGACTCCACATCTTTAAAGGGTTGCAGACCAAGGTCAGTGCCATCTCCCTCAACTCCAACTCAGGCAAACAATTTTTTTTATGAAGTTGCAGGTCATGTTTGCCCAGATGCTTCTGATTGTACACAGTTACTGTCATTTTTCTAATTGGAGTGAAGCAATGCAAAGAGAAGTGTAGAATATGCTGAAAGACCCAGCATGACACTGGAAGGGTGTGAACTGGCAGCGGCCACTGTGGGGTGGGATGGCAGGTTAGTGTAATCCAAAGGCCTGTATATGTGCACACAGTTGTCATGGCAAATACTGCCCCCATGAGCTGACAACATGCCTGTTTTCTGGAGTTTCCTTTCACCTGGAACCAGGTTTCTCAAAGAATAAAGATCTATGCTTGCCTATCAGCATCTATCAAAATTCAGATTTCCAAGCTGGTTTATGGTCTAACTGCAAACAGAATGGAAGTGGAAAAGTCGCTTCACTTACCATAGGCAGTTAAGATCCTTATTTGAAGTTATTCCTTACTTCTGAATCAAATTAGGTGAGCCATCTCCAGAGATGATTCATAGCCCTACAAATTTTAGGTATTGTACTCCATTATTGATACAACTCATAGATCCTGAAAAAGCACAGCAAAATTCATTTATAATTTAAGTACCAAGTAAGGTAATCCTCTGAAAGTAAGTACCTAAACTCCCTGCCTGGTAAGGGAGAGGAACGCTTTCAAATGCTTTTTGAAGGAATTCTTGCTTACCAAAACCTCCTACTTCCTACTGCTATATGTGTCTACTTTTTGTCTAGTGTGTGATTTACTTTGCCTCCTTCTGAGATGCAAAGAGACAAATGCAGAAAAATGCGTCTGTTATACAAAGCACTTAGGTTTTCAAAAGCCACAACAATTAACAACCACCCTCACCCCAGACTGATCAAATTTGTCCATTTGGCTATTACTGGCATTCAGCTTGAATTAGACAACATCAGAACTTTTGTATTGCCTCATCTGTCATCGCCTGTGCAGAGCAGAAGACACAGACTGATGGGTGTCTCAGGAACTGCCATGGGAAGATGCAACATCCCTTAATTCCACTTAATGTGCTGCAGTGGGTCTGTCGTACTTTTCCACAGATTAGTGAAAAATGAAGTGGCTTTACTGTTCTTTTCCTTGAGAATCAATGAGGCTGACTTGGCAATGGTGTCTCTGATGGAGCAAGAACATTTGCAATGTCAAGGATGAAATATTTAAGCTCCCATGGAAGGCACTTCAGAAACAATCTTTTATTTGCTCAGTCTTATCCAGATTTCCCTCTGACTTCACAGACTGAGATTGGAGCCAAAGTGATGTCCTAAAAAACTACTCATTAGATATTTATTCCTTCCAAATCCGGTTCCATGAACAGCAAGACTTCACAGTACTTTGTTTTCTTCAGGGTTACTGGTAAATTAGGAGAGAAGAAGCTCATGTGCATGCATATTACATACGTATAAATGTTGACTTGAGTAAATACATGTGTGTGTATGTCTGCTGAGTGAAAAAAAAAAGTCTTAATTTATGTTTGCCTTTAACGAAGGAGTCCCATCCAGGCTTCTATTCAGCATGCATTTATGAATGAAAAAAAAATCAAATTAATTATATCTTCATGGATTTAAATTATTTTTATTTTTCCCCACAAGTCTTCATTTTATGCTATATATCCTGAATTATTTGTTGTTTCCAAATCAGGAAAATACTCATTGTTTGAACTAGTGGAAGAAACTTTGGCATGTTCACAGGGGAGCCAACACTTCTTTCCAGGTTTTAGAAACTATATTAAAGGTTTATTTTATTACTTCTCTAGGTAGTATTGACACTGTGATACACATTACAGACAACTTTTTGTGCCAATGAAATTGGGATAAACCTGAAAATCAAGACTTGAAGAGAAGAATAATTTGGGATTTTTTTCTGATGAGGGCAGAGATACATCAAGGCAAAGGAAATGTAAAAAGAGTAAGCTGGCCATGATCTCAGGACAAAATGATACTGAAGGGAGCACCCATCTATCTTCTGTATGGTATCTTTAAAGAACTCTTGAAATTCAGGATCATCAAGCTTGGGAGAGTCTGGCATAAACACCAAATTTGCTTCAAGGTGAAAGGGTAAAGTTATAGTGGCTTCATGCAGCATCTGATGGTGGTATCATATGCATCTGTTGAATTAGCCATTTTTTAATATAAAAGTTCCTGAATTATTAACTTTTTCTAAAGTGATATTTGATGGGAAAAGTAATATCCGTATGAAGTATTAAGTGTTCCTTATGAAAGAGCTGTAGAAATCTGACAGAGCATAATAATTATGCTGTCAAGTACAGAAGATTCCATTTTCCCTGAACTATATAGACTACCAAATTTCAGAGACTATCATCAGGATACTAAGATTTATTTTGTCTCCAAAGGCTCAGAAGACACTTTTGCTGAAAACACACATCTAACAGTTAATTCTTTTTTTTCCTTGTGCTGTTTGCAGTTAGGTTTTGAATGATGGCTTTCTCTGATCACAGGCAGGGAAATGTTAACTAGTGTTTATTCATTCCCCTATTATCAGCTTGCCCAGGAGAAAGGATGTTTGTGGTTTGCAGAAGACAGACTAGAAAAATATTTTTGCAGTGTGCATCCACTTGGAACATACAAATCCCCACAACACCTCTGGGCTGCCACCCCCAAAAATCCCCTGCAGAGAGTTTGACTCCTTCATTTGAAGTGAGAAGCCTCTTTTTCTGCAATAATGTGTCCAGGGGATGACAGAATTTAACTTTTACAGTAAAATTTAACTGAGTCACTCTCATGCTTTCTTAAAGAGTATGTGGTCAATTAAAATCCCAAGTTATCTATCTGCCTTTATTCCACTAAGGAGTAAACATGTCCATCTCCAAAACTCCAAATTAGACACAGACAGATGCACGTTTATCAAGGACTGCCTAACTGGATAGCTAGATGAGTTACAGTAGCTATGGGAACTATAATTTTAAATTGTCTTGGATTTATGCACGTTAATTTTCAGCCAGGACATTTCATTACAGGAAGTTTTGGCATTAACTATTTCAAGAAGTTGTCCAAATCATTAATTCATTAATTTCTGTCATTTATACAGAAATTTAGATCATTTTCCAAAAAAATTGTCTAGAAGATTTTACTTTGTAAATGTCTTCAACACAACTGAGTAGTAACTAATAATCTCTTCTCAGCCATCAAGGAAATGAAAGGGGCATATGTTTAGGTACTGATATAAGGATGCATTCTGAGATGAATGATCATCATCATTTTGAGCTCAACAGAGCTGAACTTTACTACCCTGTCTCTGGCCATGCTTCTGGACATTATCAGGCTAGCACTGTTAACACATGCAGAAAATTAGGACCTGCTATCTTCCAATCAAGACTTTCTTCTAGTAGACATTTAGGGCAATAAAAGCATAAGGCAGCACTGTAAATGTGAAGAGACTTCACTGGAGAAATGGCAGAAAGCCAGTGTCTTCAGAAACTGTCCTCCAAGGACAAGAAGCTCCCCCTTACTCTCCCTGAAGACAGTTCAATTTCAATAGCTAGAGAAATCTCAGGCCCTCTCAGGTTATTTACCATTTCTGAGACTACAAGAGCTAACTTGACATGAAATGCCTACCATATCCACTGCTTCTTTATCCTCTATTTAACTTAATTGCAACAAAATTCTTATTGTACATAATGTTCAAAATACACACCTCTCACTGGTATCATAAAATTATATGTATCAAATAAGACGACATCACTCACATTTTAATTTCATGTTCAGGTAAATTTAATAAAATATCTCCCTAAGATGACAGTTTGTGGGGCAATAAGGAGTCTGAATTAATCTACTTCCTGCAGAGTAAAACCGCTTAACTATGTACACGTCATGTCAGCGTTTATAAAAAACTGTCAAATTGTCAGTTCCACTAATAACTTGACAAAACAATTTATGTTTCTGGAAGTTAATAGTAAGGTTCTTGGTCTCTTATTTAGATTAAAACCAGCAGGATTAAGCTCTCCAAATTTGCCTTCAGGCTTATTTAACAAAAGCTACAGTTTTCTAAACAATTACAATAATTGATATCCCTTCTTTTATAGTAATTTGCATTGTGATTGCCATTGCACCATCTATAGTTGCTATTAATAACAATAAATGGTGGTATTTTTTTCCTTCTATGTGTCAAATGAAAGATCATCACGGAAGCCTGATAGGACACCCTTTATTACCATGCTCTGTATAACCGGAAGGTCAAAATTTGCAACAGAGAACATTTTAAGACAGTAAAATGTAAGAGAAAACGAAGTGTCCATATCAGAGGTCTGTTGCTAGAAGGCAACATTTAAGACTGCATCTGCAGGAACCTGTTAAAATAGAGTTAATTGCCTGATCAGCCCCGCTTCCAGAATTTTAATTTACATCGCTACATAGCCTTGGATCACGTGAATTCAACTCCTTTAGCATGAAACCAATCCAGTCCAGCTGCTGATAGGCTTTCAGCTTATGGAACACCATTAAATTGATCTAAAGTAAAACTCCCTGAAATGTCTGCAAGAGTGACACGTTTCAGGACCGTTTCCCTGAGCCACCCCTCTTGCAGCACACTGCTGTCTAGAAAACAGCTCCTCCAAAGTGTTTTCCTGAAAATTAGACCACTGAAAGAGGGTGCACAGTAGGCAAGAAGCAGAGTAAGAGTGCTATTAGAAAAAACAGAATTACCATCTTGTCATGTGTGTTTATATGTATCTATGTATGTGGGAGATTTCTGAATTGTTTCAGTCCTGAATTAGAGCAGGATAACAGTAGCTCAACATTTTTCATCAAGTGGAGAAAAATAATAGAAGAAAGGTTTTCTTGGAAAAAAAAAAACTAATTTCAAAAGCAACAATAAAGAGTGAATAGCTGAAACATTTAATATCGCATGACAAACTTCTTGCTTAACACATAAGTGAGGAGAGGCTAGGACAAGATTTGGGCAAGGCAAAAATGCACTGGAAAAAAAGTTCAGAGCATGATGCTGTACCTCAAAGCACAGTCAGATTTCCCCAAGGAAAGATTTCAGTCACCTTCAGTCACCAAAAAAAAGAAAAATAACAAAAAAAAATTTTCTGGCATCTTTGAAATGACATTTTCAAATGAATATCTCACCAACAATGTATTCTTTCTGTTATGTTTGATCATCTCACCATGGGGCAGAAGAAATAGTTTGTAATCTAGAGGACCAATTGCAAAATAGCAGCAGGGGTTTTTTTGAAACATCCCATACATAGCTCATTTCTTTCTTGGATGCTTAGGGAAGATGTGCACCCATACCATCAGGAAGATGAGTTCATGAGTTCATCAGCCAAAATGGGTTAGATTTGTTATGGGTGTTAGTCTGGGTGAAAATGCTGGAATGATGTTGGCTGATGAAAACTCCTTCTTGAGACAATGCCAGAGCAGCCTTCATCCCACAGGTGTCTAAAGGGTAAATGGTGTCACAACTGAAAGGTTTTGATACATCTGCCAGCCAGTATGAGAAAATCAAATGGGGCAGGTCTTTCTCATTCAAACCTGCATCTCCATCCCACCCTTCCATCAGGGCAAACCCCAAGCCTGCATTTGGATGAGTGACACAAGTGAGACAGCAGATTAGTAGGAATGCTCCCTGTCCTAGCAGGCTTCCCTACACTTGTCCACCACAGGCAGAGAACAGTCTTTCTTATGGATGGTCTTGCTGTTAACAGAAGGAACATGCATTAGGTTGCCAGCACAAAAGAGAGAGATCAGAAGTTAAATAACTGCTGAAACTTGGTGGAGAACTTGTACAACATTAATTTTAGGGACACTTCTGCTGAAATATCATATCTTGAAGGAGGCTGAGGTATGCTGCCTTTTAATTATTCTTCTTAATGACAACAGAAAGAAAAAAAAAAGAGCTTTGTGGCTCAGAAGTTCATCTGCCCCTGCTGCCTGCTTTCCTACCTGAAATCAATCATGTTTCATTCCAATTATCCCTCTAGAAACTAATTGTGACAATACCAGGGAAAAGAATATTCTTTTCATTAAAACCTGATGCTGAAATTAAAGTAACTTGGTTTCTCTTCTGATATTACCATTTATCCTTGAGGTGACTTGTAGCCGATGAGGAATTTTTTTTTTCCTCTTTTTTGTAATTTTGTTCAAAACTATTATTCCCATCCAGAACTTTGTTTAGCAATGTCTGCCTTGCAAGTCAGGACATTTCTATGCTTTACCCCCTCCTCCAGGAGGCCACAAATATACATTAGTGGGATGTTAAATGAAGTTCTACCACTGTAAAGACTAATAATGGAGTGGAGAGTCAAACACAGTATTTTAATTATTTACTAAAATGATGCAAAGAGTCTAGAGATGTGACAGCAAATGGCAGATCTGGCTGAGAAATAAATGAACTGACAAGCCACAAAATTCCCATTTTTCTGAAAATGTACTCTGTGTGATGATATTAAACATATTGAACCCTCCCATCCATAAGCAGAGCTCTCTATAATGGTAATGTTTTTAAAGTTATCTGTGAGGCTAAAGTACATCTTTATGTCTGGAAGGATAATAGGACAAACTTCTTTTCCATTGTAGATAAAGAAGATGTGTTTTAAACTTGCCCAAGGGAAATTTCCAGCTGGCCAATTACTGCTAGCAAAGATTTCCTCTATAAAATGGTATTCCTCTAGGGTCAGCAGGCTACCAAATGTGTTTTCTAAAGACCAAAAGTATGTAATTACTGAAAAGGACTTCTGGACCTTGCTGGCTGTTAGTGTTGTTAAAATAGACAATTTTTTGGGTAGCATATAAACAGAAACAGATGGACTGACTTCCAAGATCATATTATCAGAAGAGGTTCCAGTATTTGTTTTCTTTCCACTTGGAAAAAAATAAAGAACAATAAGAATAAAAAATGCAAAAGAACATCCAAACTCCCTAATTTAAGAAAGAAAGTCTAAAATATGTTTGTGGGACTATGCTGTCTGAGACTAGGCAACAGACCCCAGTATGTGGGTAGAAGAGGACAGAAGGAAGAAAGAGACATATTTATAACCCCTTATGTTATGAACAACCATATCAAAAGCATGTTTGTAAATATTCTCAATCACAGTAGTGTCTTTAATAGCCTCAACTCCTTCAGAGTTAGATTTCTCACTGCTAAGGCTACATGTTGTCAAAGGGAGATCTGAATTGCAAAGCTTCCCAGCTAGAGGGTATCTCATGAGGTCTGCCAAGGAAGTGGATGTGACCAGAATGCAACTAATTATTCATACAAACACCTGCATTTTTTGGCTATTCTATTATTTCCTTCTGGGCATTTTTGAGCAAAGCCGGAAATTTTCATTCAGACTAATTCAAGGGCCGCCCTCAGGTAAACCAGAACTGAATTTTCTCCCATTTCTGTCATTAAATTGAAGGGCAGCAAATTAAAGGACTGAGTCACTTTTTCCTGTCATCTCAGGCTTTAAGACTCCTGGGATTTGCCTCCTTATAAAAATTAGAGCATTAGGCACTATAGCCATCTTGTGAACTAAAAAGGCAAAAGGTACCAAAAATTCATAACTCTACAAACAGCTTAACACTGACACAGCAGACATCTTCCATATGCTGCTTCCTGTAGGCAAAGAGTGGAGAGGGAATAGCTAAAAGCATTCCTTTAACCTGCCTAAACCTCTCATATTCACAGAACAAGCTGTGGGACCTCTCTTAATGGCCATGTCTGACTTCAGCACAAATTTTGTGCATACAAAAATGTGGCTAGACTGACTGCTTGGAAGATGGATGCTGACGGTTAAGTGATGTCTATGTATTCTTTAAGTCTTATATAGCACATACAACTTCCCGATCCATCCCACCACCACAGACAAAAAACAGATTTACAAGATATTTAAAATCAGACCTATGGTTTGTAAAAATTTCCATTCTCTTTCTTTCAAATAAAAATAGACTAAAAGATGTACTAGCACAAAATCAGAAATTAGCATCTATGCTAAGATATGAAACAATAGCTCAAAAAGAAAAGTAAAACATTATGAAGAAGGAAATTGTGTATCATGATACTGCATTCAACCACTGGCCAAGCAAGAGTCTGCCGATGTTTTTAAAATGTACCTTAGGAATAATTTCAGCGTTCTGTTTGTTGAATTTCCTTTAAATAGTAGACTACATCATCTTATTCATTATGAGAATTTGTGATGGCAACAATGCTAAATTACTTACCTATTATTACTATATACTTATTGTTTTGTCAACATATCCATGTTCCACTTTATTACTCAACCCAAAAATTTGCTCTAAGTGAAAACTCAGTTTCTTCTTCATGTTGCAGAGACTATTTTAGTCCTGTCTTTTTGTTGTTGTTGTTTTTTTTGGTTTGGTTTTTTGTTTGTTGGTTTGGTTTTGGTTTTGGGGTTTTTTTTGGTTTTTTGTTTGGTTGTTTGGTTGGTTGGTTTTTGGTTTTTGGTTTTTTTTTTTCCACTGGGACTCACTGTTGTTTGTTGTAAAATAAAATTTGAACTTTTGGGGGAAGGGAAAGGAGAAAGAAGTCATATTTTGGAGGTCCTTTTGTGGAGGCCAAAAGATACAATTAATTGGAAAATAAAAGCTATTAATTGGGAGAGGAAAGGAATGATACAAAGTTTTTGAAAAGTTGGGGGGTTTCCCCTTAAAGCTCTAATTTTATCATTATTAATGTCAAGATTTACAGCTGCATTCAGGACACAGGACTAAAGCCAAACATCATACAGAGCATGGCTTTCCATTCTAAAGCTGTGCAGTCACTATCATCAAATGCTCTGGATATATTTTGCCCTTTCAAATCCATTTTGGGTCTCCCATAAAGGCCAAACTACTTCCAGGATGAAAAAGCTTGAGAAGTTTATGAGGGAAATCAAACAATATACCTACCTTTGATTCCAGGGGAGCTCACTGAGTGACTCAAAAATCTCTTCTGGTCCTAGTTTTATACCTTCCTAGGGAAATACCTTATTTGTCAGACACTTAGTGGGATTCAGAAGAATTGGCCTTGTAGGTCAGGATATGCCCATCAGATTGAGAGAGACATCAGAGGAACAGGCCAGTATATATTATGTCTGGGAACTACAAATGAGTTTTGAGGTCCTTCTTAGCCAGTTAAGATGATTGCAAATATATAATACAACTTTAATGAGCCTTTGTCATCTGGGAAGTGTGACAACACCACACAGGTTCAAATTATAACCAAGAAATGGAGTGTATAATGTGTGTAAGATCACAGAAGAAGTAAAGATAGATTTGAATGACCAAAAGTCAGTTCCGTATATGAGCCAAGTTGTCTGGGCTCGAGGCAGGTTCAGAAGAAAAGTCACGTGGGTTTGGAGGAGTAGTATAATCCAGACCGCAGGAAATAAATAAAGAGGGGACAATGGGGAAAGAAATAAAGAAAACAACCCAAAACTGAGCATTAACTAGTCCTACTACCTCAGGGTGCAAAGGTAATTTCATCAAAAACTACTCTAAACACAGATGTGAAGAGCAAAGGTATCAAGGCAGAGAGCGTCCAAACTATTGTATCCCTCCCTGGCTTGTACAGACAAGATTAGGATCAGAGATGTTCCTCCTGTGTCCGTGGCAGCTATATGCTGTTGATCTTCTAATAATGCTGTGATGGGGAGTTGATACAGTAAAAGAACAAAAGAAAGGAAAAATCTTCCATTCCAAGTTCTGTTTAAGCAGATCCTTCTTCCAGTTAAATGAAACTGGGAGGAATTCATTTGCTAGTCATTCATTTTTTCCACCTCATGACCACCCAGACAGAGCTTTACATTAACAGATGCTTCAGTAAATCCAGCTTAGTTCAATATCTTATCTGAAGAAATAGCAAGATAACACAAAACAAGACAAGGATGGAGAATCATCTCTTCTGGCAAATTCAAGCCCTCCTGACCGAAACTTGAACATCACTTTGGAGTCATTGTCTACAGTTTGGACAAATCATAGCACCTATTGCCTCAGTAAAGGAAAAAAACACAGAAAGAGCTAGGAATGGTGCCATCCCTTAGCTACTGCTTTGTTCTTCAGTAGCTAAGAATTTGGCCCAAAACCTTTGATAGAAATTTCTCCCCTGCTCTCTTCCAGCTCCTTTTTCTTTCTCTCTTTTTTCCTGAGATGAAGTTGTAATAGGTGTTATTTGTGAAATTACAGGTTCACTGGGATGGGAAAGCCAACCCTAATAACTATCCTTCAAGAGCAGACATGCTGATCAAATCCCCCCTGTTAAAAAAACAAAAGAAGTTACTTGCACATGGGAGCAATTCCTGAGGCGGTAAATGAGTGAAGATACCTGGAGAAAATTGAGTTTAATTTGTCAAGGGAGTTATTTGTGACTTTCTTCCTGTCCACGCCAATTGGACAGTACTTGTTACATTAATTGCTGAACACAAAGTACTGCCATCAAAAATTAATGGATGCTATTGTTTCTTTCTTCTTTTCTTTTTTTTTTTTTTTTAACCTTTTTTCTGGCATCTGCTGCTCTTCCTCCACCACTAACCTTCTGAGTCTCAAGGCTTCTTGCACTACCTCTTTGGCACCAGCATCTGGAGTTCTGCTGCCAAAACACACTGGATTTAAACAAGCATGCCAACTGGATGTGCCAACACCAATTCAACCCTCTAATCACACCTCGTTTGCCATGTGGAATTCAGGAATTCACTTGCAGACAGCATTAGCTGGACAAAAAACCACTGCCCCAAACCCTCTTGCTATGCAAAAGAAAGGTGGGCTGGTGACTCATCAGGACGTACAATAGGTAACAGGTTGTCTCAGGTATTTGAAACTCACTTTTCAGACCACTTCTACTCATCAGGCAGTACCATTGATCTGCTTCAGGGACTCGATGGAAGATCCTCATAAGCAGATGCAGGAGAGAGGAAGCTTCCATCACACTCCAGAGGGAAGCCAGTCATTCCTAGGTTATTGGAGCTCTGGAAAGTGATGTGGTCTTTGCACAGCATACTTTGCATAAAGTCTAAACTTTGAGCAGGGCTAGCAACTCTCATTTTATACAGTTTAATTCGATCCCACAACCTCAGCTGAGGATTTAAGACAAACTCCAGATTGCACAAGCCTGTGTTAGTATCATGAGAGCTGGATCCATTAAAGGTGATAATCATATGAGGATGTAAGCAAGGACTAGAATAAAGGTAGGAAAAAGCTTTGAGCTTTACTGTGGAAAGTCATAGATAAGAGATATTAAGGGGTTGTATTAATAGAAGGGGTACAAAGGAAAGGGAGTAACTCCCCTTGTCAGGGGATTCAGTGAACTGAAATATTCCCTTGCTTGCTCAAGCTCTTCTGTCTTAGTTGCGATCTCTGTGCAGAGGAGGCTGTTCTCCTATCATTTCCCCACTAAAAGTTTGCCTTGCGAATTGGCAACACAGTTTTGATATAACCACAATTGGAATCCTGAGCTCTGCTGCCTGGCTCCTAAATTACTGTGACAGAGTAGTGACAACTGACAATTCCCTGCCTTTTAAAATGCCTCAGCCTCAGTCAGTGAAAGTCAAACAAGTAGAAAATGTGTGAAGATCTGATTTCTCAGGCTGATTATATATACATTTATGTGCATGTGTAAGCTCTAGGCCCTGGGTGTTTAATCAAGTACAGTATTAAGCGAGTTAATGAAAAAGGAGTAGTTATCTTCTGCTAATGTAATAGATCATTTGGGGAAACAGAAGTATTGTAGTTACATGGAGGGACTTTGAATAAGATCTTTGCTGCCAAAACAGAGGCAAAGGCAAGACAAATCTAGTCTACTAACTCAGAGTCACTGGAGATAAAACTTAGGATAATTAAGTTCCCATCTTTGCACCATTATACCCCTTTCCAATGAAGTTTAAATGCTTTCTTTTCCATCAGAAAAGGCAACAGTCTATTTGCCAGGACTAGGACTGAATCCCAACCTTGTTCTTGGGCTCTGAGATGGCAAACCTGTCTGTGTCCCTTACTTTATTTTCTTTTGAGCTTGGCAGTTTCAGCACCACCTAGTGCATGTGGCCATAGCACAGTGGCATGACTGAAAATGTATGCCTAATTTTCCGAAAGGAGAATGTCATTCACTTCTGCAAAGGGGAGATACACCTAGAAAAACATTTCTAGTAAGCTCTGTTTTCAGGTTAAGTCCATATTTGGAGGAACTGGGGAGAGGATGGAGAAGAAGAAAAGCAAACAAGTGAAATAACAAAAGCTTCTATGGAAAATGGTAGATATCAAATGTGAGCATGTATTTGCTGGAGGTGAGGTATTTATTTATTTACTCCAACTTGTCAAGAAAATAGATCAGATCCTATAACAGCTGGCAGATCAAGAACAAGATGTTCTGAGAGCCAGCACTAATGAGCTCACAGATAATACTCACGCTGGTTAGCACTGAATGCCCCAAGTTGACAGAAGCACTGGCATCACTACACTAAGATTCAAAGAGGAAGTTATTTAAGGAAGAACAGTGGTGCAGTCACAATGTTGTGCATCATCAACTGTGTTCAACATGCAAACTGTGGAAATATTTCTCACAGTCAGTCCTATTTATGTCAGAAACTATTAAGACTCAAAACTGTAACTGCGGAGGTTCCCTAGCCCTGTACCTGATACCAGCTGCTGCTATGAAAACAGTATTTTCAGAAGAGTTTTCTTTCCATTTCAAGACCAAATAAGTGACAGATTTTCAGTTCCTTTTTATTTAGGTGCATATAAAGTGTCAAGGCCTTCCAAAGGTCAGAGAAAATAAAACGCACACAAAAAAACTCCAAAACAAAAACATCCCCGAAAGACATGCCAAAACTGCAGCCAAATCTATCAGTATTCTGGAAGCTCAACCATCAACTTAAACATAAATATAATGACTAAAGATCTCTCATTGTCTAGCCTGGAGAGTTCTTTCCTCAGGCTCCCTCTCTTCCAGACTGGCATTCCCTAATTCTGCTTCTGTTTGAAACAAGAGAGCTGTTGGATCTGTGACAGAACCACTTTAAAAGGAAATTAAACATCTTTGGAAAGCTGAGGGCATATCACTCTTTAAATGCAAGATGTTCCAAGATGCTACCTCTCACTTCCAGAGCACTCCCACTGGCAAGTAAGTTCTGCATTTGATTGACACTTAGTTAGTATTAAATAGGCCAAGGCACTAACAAAATTCATGAATTTACAAAGCAAAGTAAAAAATCAATGGATTTTTTTGCTCGATGTGGGGTTTTCATTCCAGTTCTATGCCTTACTTGGTTTTAAATGAACAGAAATTTTTATACACATGTGTATTTAGTTGAAAGGCAGGCTGTGTAGGCTGCAGAGGTATCAGTAGTTGATTATAGAAATTTATTTATTCACAGCACAAATCCCACTTGGAGATGCAATCCATTTGCCAAAGAATCCTTTAAGCAGCTGTATCAAGCCACAGCTGCTCAAGAGGGGAAATTTGCAACACTTAACTACTTCAATCTAATTTCCAAAATCCCCACTATCTACAGTCTTTAAAGCCCAAGAGCATGGATTTTGTATAATTGATCTTCGTGCTGCAGGATACCTAAGTAGAGGAGTACATTTCTCTTTTGGCTCCATGTTCGAAAAATAGATGCTGCTGTGTTGATAATGAAAGGAGTGGAAGGGTTCCTATGATGGCTGGCACAAAACTGCCTCAGCATCACAACCATAATGAGCCTTCGTAGGTAGAGGCAGGCAGAGCAGCTACAGACAGTGAAAATGTTGTTTAATAAAAACTGGAGGATCAGGTAATAGGCTGGAAGTTAATTTCTCTTATCATCTTTCTCCAAGAGCATAGTAAGACATTAGTAAGGCCCAAAAGCTAAGACTATGCTGAATGCTTGCAGCAGCTTTGGGGTGTGACTGACAGCCAGTGCTGCATCAGATTCACCTGCAGATGTTGCTCTAAATACAAAATCTAGATGAATGCCTCCAGCAAGGTGAGCAGAGAGACAGCCCACTTCATGCCATTTCCTGTACTGCCGAACTTGTTGGTCAGAGGATGATGGTTTATCCTCCTTCACACTGGACTTCCCTTGTTCTATGACCAGGAAGTTTCACTCAAAACTTTGTACAGTACTTTTTGCTTTATCACCATGACTTTTCTCCATTTTCTCAATATTATTGGGCTACAAATAACATTGTCCAAATTAGAAGTCCAAGTCTGACATTTTAATTCCTGAAGTTTTGATATCAGGCACTCTTATCCTGTGTAATTCTATCAGTGATACAGATATTTCTAAAGTACTGTATGGATCTCTTCCAGTTTTTGGATCAAAATGGCTTTTAGGGTTGTTCACTAATATTCATTCATAGGAAGTAACGATAATTTTTTCTCTAAATCCAGGTACAAAAAAATTATCCTGATTTTCATTTAAGGTGGGGAAAATTCAACTTCCAATAGAAAAAAGAAATCAGAAAATTGTTGTCTTAGAAGCAGTATGGCTGGAGATGACTTTGAGGTATCAGTTGGTCTATTCCCTTATTGTATTACTGTGTTTACATCTAACCTTATCTTTACAAACTCCAAAGAAGTTTCCATTATCCATATTTAGGTCTCTTTTTAGATGCTGGGATGCTATGGCCACCTCTATTACTGTTTTCAGTTTTCCCTAATTTTTGTCAACATGTGCAGCCTGCAAACAAAGAAAGCATTGCAGCTGAGGTTCTTTAAATACACAATGCTGTTTCCTTTTAGGTTAAAGTTCTCTGGAGTTTCTACATTGGTTCTTTCTGTTTGGTAATGCCATAGACAGTAATCTTCAACTTCAATGGGATACTTGCATTTGCTTTTACTTGATCACAGGCTTTTTCCTTGCACTCAATTCCTCTGATTTATGAAGTTCATTTTGAATTCTTCCCGTGTCTGTGGCATCTGCAGACTTTCTGGGTTTCATATCAGTAAGCTCTACTGCCTACATCACAGAGGATGCTAATAAAATAATTATTGGTTTTAATTTATTAATAAATTACTAATAAAATTATGAGTAATACCAGTCCTAAGGTAGTCCTGTGCACTCGGTGTAACACATTCTTCCAACCTGAAGAGTAGCAGAGTACCACTAGCAGGTACTCTATGAGTGCAATTTTCCAATAAGTAATCTGTTCACTTTGCATAAGTTTTACCTGGAATTTTCTTTAATATGCTTCTTTCAATGACATAGGGAGCTTTTTAGTTTGCAGGGAGTAGAGTTATTATTTCAAAGTGTTTTGTAAAATGGTCGTTTGCGTTTTCACCTAATTCAGATAAGCATCAGGCATGTAGCATCCTTAACCTTCATAGGTTCCAAAGACCAAAGGTGCCTTCCCTCCTGCCTCCTCTCAGGAGGAAAGGAGGTAATAGTAGAGCATAGTGAGGTGGTGGCAAAGCCATCATGAATGTGTTGCACTGATAAAATAACTAGAACAGATGTTTTTCTATCTATCAGAAAAATACAGCTGCTTTGAAAATAAATGACAGACTTTTTGCAGGCTAAAAAGAGATTTACAGCCTAAAAAGCCCCACATCATTCAGTTGCAACCATAGAGACAGGAGGCTAATTAGAGCTAATCTAGAGCAGATTTGCTTTTTTGCAAAACAAGAAGTACTCATATCACTTGCAAACAAACTGGTCTTTGGTACATGCTCCATGTCATCCTGGGGTCTGTGTTCTCACAGCCTCAGGTGCCTGACTGCAGTAGCTGTGGCTAGAACTTCTGTGGATATAAATGTCATTATCTCTAAGCAAGCACCACTAATTAAATCATTTAGGATATGATATATATTTTTTCCTAAAATTCATTGCTTTCCAACCCTCCCTCCCCCCACTTCAAACTGAGGATTTTCTGTAGCCATTTGTTGCTATGTCACAGCTCTGTAGACATATTCTATATGAAGATTTTAGCTAAGTATTCCTCACCATGCAGGACAATCCTTATTAATCTTCCACTGGGACCTTGTCCTCTCTGTAATGCTCCACACATTTATCTTATACAAGCAAAGTATAGCTGGCTAAAAAATACCCAGAAAGAAAAGGTCACATTTATGAAGGAAGAAATATTGCCTTCCCTCCAAGAACAACAGAGCATCTAGTAAATCCTTAGTAATGAAGAAACAATATATTTGTGCCAGTATATACTGGATACCATCTTTGAGAGGGGAAAGTTACTGCTGTCTGAGTTGGGGACATGATCCCCAGGCAGCTGGATGAAGCTTTTATCTGGTTGCTCATTCCCACTCTTTAGCTTCCATGGAAGATGAATTGGGAACAGATGGGAGGTCCAGTTTCAAATTCATTATTCACCAGTCCCTTTCCTGAACCAAAATCATTATGTCACCTTCAGCATTCGACAGACTTGCCAGCTGGACTGGAAGCCCAGTTGTGTTGTTTGGGAGTCACTCCACAAGGCAGTGACACTGTCCTCCAGTCCCGCTCCCCATGCCCTGACATGCTGGTATGAATCTGCATCAACCATCTCTAAACATTTGTGCAAACACTGGCACACACTTTCCTTTCAGACCTTTGCAGAAAAAGGGAAACCTAATCTATATGTAGTTAAACCCTCTCTCTCTGACTCTGTGCAGTATTTGCTGCAGCAAACAGAGGAGCAGGCACTGTTGTGTGTGGCTCTGCCAGAGCAACACCACCCATTTGTAAGTTGGGATGTGATTTGAGTTACTGTATGAATTTTCCAAGTGAATTAAGCACTGTAGATATCAAATATAGATCTATGCAGAAGACAGACATCAGGAAGAAAAAACATTCTTTGCACCTTCACCTGGAAAAACAGATGGGTGTGTTGGAAGCAGTCTGTGGAAGCTAGTAATCTGTCTCAAGTTAATTGTAAGAAATCTTCTAGGCCCATTAGGAAAAAACTCTGCTATAAGGAAGATACCATCATCAGAGTTTCTTCATGCAGTTAGTTGTCACACCTGCTAGCTTGTCTTTTCCAAGCTAAAAAGGAATTTCACCTGGTGGAAAAAAAATGCTTTGTTTATGTCTTGTTCCCAATGTAGTTATATGTGATGAATTTGAAACAGATTTCTAGGAAAGGCAAGTCCTCCAAGAATAAAAGAAGTAATCATAACAGTGGCATTTTCTTTAAGTTATGGAGTCTTTTGTAGTAGCTCTAAGGCTTGATTCAGTGAACTGCTAAGGCATACATTGCTTGTGTGCAGTTTTCCTTTCCTTGGCTTTCGCCAGGGATTTACTGCACTCTGAAAGACCAAGTTATTAGAAAGAGAGTTATCTAAAGTGGAAAGTTCTGATAATTTCATCAGAGAATTATCCTTCCAGAAATATTTTCAGCTGTATTTCAACCTAATTTAGCTATCACATGGTATTTGCTAATCGATGAGATACTTCTCAGCTTTGGAAATAGATTTTTGCACTTGATCTCTGTCTGCATGTTTGTTTCAGGCATTAGACCACCAAGCTGCCTACAAAGTTTGTTCTATAATCTAAAGCATTCAAAGGGCCAGAGGAAAAAGCACAGTTATCTTCTGCATCAAGCTGTTGTTCCTTAAGGGAATATAATGTTTTCTCCCTCAGAGCTTGTGCTGAACCTTATTCTATAACCCCATATTATTTCCAGAGTACTGTTGCTGAGCCAGATGATCCCTATTTTGTGTTTGTGGCACTGAATTTCTCATATGTGCCAAGCTTTACACTTCTCTTTACTGCATTCTATCTTACTATTATTAAGCCTAAAAAGTTAATCCATGAAAAGATCAAGTGGAAATAGATTTTGCCTACCAGGAAGGTGGAAATTTTTGTTAATTTGTGATAATTTTTGTATCTTAATTATACCCAGACATTTCTGTAAGTGTCAATGGCTATGCCATTCATAAAAAGGAATATCTGTTCTATGACAATTTCAATAGCTTCCCATAATTTTTGTTTTATCTGTTATGAGGATGGTTGATGCCTCTTCATGTTATGATCTTGTATGTTATGCTACATTGTAGCTATCTGATAAAGAATAAGCCGAGGATTTTTTAAATGAAGACTGAAGTAGTTTAGAGTATACCTTCCTGGTTTCTGCAATGGACTATAGTGCCATGTGGAGTTTGGGTCTCTTTCTGCTTCTGTGGAAAAAGGATAGATTTTCTAATTAAAAAAAACCCTCAAAACATATAAGACACAAAGTCTTGAATTAGTGCACAGTAATATAATCACCAGTGATCTGATGAGTTTCATTTTTTCCTCATTGTAGTCAAAAAATAGTGTAAATTTTTTTCATTATTTATTTCTGCTATCATTTTATGTTCTATTCTTCTATATTAGGATTTCAATAGAATAAAACATATTTATATTCAATGAAATATTTCTCAATAGAATATTTATTCAATAGTATAAACCAAAATCCCAAACCGATGGACATTCTTCAGTCTGGGAATAAAGGCAAATCTAAAAACTACAAAATGGAAAAAAATATATTATAGGAACAATGGAACCTCAGTAAAAATTCATAAGTCATTGCAAAGGTAGCAAAGAAGCAACTTATTTCGGACAGGGAATCTCTGTATCTTCTCATTCAGATACCAACAAACCTATACTTTCAATGTGTCTCTCCTATTGTATCATTAATAATTCCATGTCTGATGATCACGTGAAGATTTACATACTAAACAGTTACATCTGGGTATGTCCACCAGAGTTTAGCAGTCATTACTTAGCAGGTAGTTTTACTGGCAGCAGGCTTGTGTGTGGAAGTATCCTTGCATTTCAAGTGGAAACATTTCAGATTTGTCCTTCATTTTACCTAGGCAATAAAATTAGGACTCAAAATCACACTGCATCCGGTGGCAAGACTCCCATGATGAAATTAAAAAGACACCAGCAAGCAAATCAGAGACATCTAACCCATTTTTAAAAGCAATAAAAATAAATCCTCATCTCCACAAAGGAAGAGGACTAAAAGATAACCTACCTTGAAGATGACCTTCAAAGGGAGAAAAGAAACCCAACCTGAGAATAAGTACAAGGGCCTAATGCCTCCAATAAGCAAGACTTGCAGAGGTCATTCTGCAGATAGATTAGTATAAATTAAGCTCCAAACAACTGTTTATAGTCCTTGCTGGATAGTTCCTGATTTACCACCATTACCCAGGAAAGTACCAAACAGCTAAGGTAAATTACGTTTAATCTTGATGTGGTGAGATTCCCGAACTCTGAGATTTAAAACAGAATGTTGTAAAATGCTTACATTACTTACCAGCACAATTCTCATACAATATGTCTGCATGGAGTTTCTGCAGAGTTTAAGTGTCCATCATGCAAATTAAACTGGTCATTTGAAGGAGAGATAACAGAACTGAGGTGCAAGTGCCTCCTGATTGCTGATGCCAGCCTTTGGTAACCTTTGTGGATTTAGACAATACCAAGTTGTTCTCTAATGGTTTTGAATTGAAAGTATAAGAGTAATGAGGGTAAAGTGTTAAATCTCAGAGGGGAACAGAAAAGTCTACATAAAATTGGGCTTTGCTACTGAGAACTTCATATGTCAATATACACACACACATGCACATGTATAGATGCATATGTTTACATGCAAAAATAAGTGTAATTACCTCTCCTCAATAATTTTTAATCCTTTAAATGAAACTCTTAAATACAGCACTGAACAAAACAGTAGCTGAGAACTTGAGAAATAAAAAGGACACTGGTATCAAATGCACAATATAAGTAAATTGAATAGGCTGTTGCAAGCAAAGGTAAACTGTGGGCATTTCTTTCATCCTCCAGATCTCTCTTTTGTTTGGTCAGCTAAAAATGTATTCCTAAAATATCATAAACACTTCCACTCTGACTGTCTATGTAATCTATACTCTCATTGAACTATTCAGCTGGGTTTAAGGGTAGGACATTTTCTAGGGACATTACTGCTCTTTCAGAAACGTGGCTCCTTTTTCTGCTGAGTCCTTTTTCGTTTTTCTTTGAGCTCAGACAGGCACGAGAGAAAAAGATCAACATGAAGACAACTCATTTCTTCATTCAGTTACCTATAAGAAAGGATGAGGGAAAGGCCTGAATAAATTGTTACCTTTGAAGCTACTACTGTGGAATGGATATCTTATAATTAGTTAGAGATTGATAATATCCACAGATTGAGATGCTGGGTTGATGAGTGCTTTACAAATATGTGAAAAGCAGGGTCATCTAATGCTTTTGTATTCATAAAGTATGTCCTTCTGCCCTCTCTAGGAATGGGCAGAGAGGTACAATCAGAGAGTTTGACCCTCAGAATGGCTTACAGAATTGCTAGTCGCCTCAATTACCCTGCTCACATATGGGGAGCTTAGAGAAATGCATCACACCATAATATGATTGTCCCTCATTCAGTCTAGGAAGATCATTATCTCTGGAGTTAATAGTACAATATTTAACCCAGCAGAGTGTATTTAGAGTTGCTATTAAACAACAATATTGAACTAAGCAATAACCAGCCCTTGTCTTAGCTATTTATGATTCCAGAGATATATTATATGCATCACTGGCTTTCTCTTCTGGTATCTGTAAACTCTTCTGACTAGTTAAATGTTCCAGCATTGATACTAGAAGCAGCAATCAGTACATGCCGATTTGCTGCTAATGAAGGAAACAGATCCAAGACCTAGGGTCACCTTCCTTTATCCACAATGCATTCTAATTTTTCAAAAACAAGGTTTATCTGGTAGGTAGAGAGGAGAAGAGGGAGGGAGGAGAGTTCTGCTGATTTCATTGTACTGCTCTGAAAGGAAAGCAAGATAAACAGATAATCATTCCTCTGTCTCCAATTTACATGAGACCTCCCCTGGTACTTATGCCTGCAAAGGCAGGAAAAATTCAAGTGTACAAAGCAGAGCCTCAGTGCTGCTTCATTTTGAGTCAAGCTACACTGTGTAAATGCCACTGCTAGGAGCTTCTATCTACATATAACCATCACTTTTTTCAGCTCTTTTAATACCTTATGCTACAAAGCAGATGATAAAAAACTCAACAGATAAATCCCATCCAGATAAGGAAAAACAACTGCACTTCTATGTTCCTTCACACTGATTACTTACAGTCCCCCAGATACCAAGGGACAGCAGTGGTAGGCAAGACGGTTATCGACACACACCCTTCCAAAAGAATTCTTTCTTGCAAATTGAGAATATCAAAATCTGGAAGTGTGTGGCTAAAAAGCCTAGATTTGTACCTCCTCAGGCTGATGATATATAAAACCTGCTGGGCCACATGAGGGTTCCACATTTTTAAGCTGTTTAGATGGGCTCCATAAGTGGTGTAGAAATGTTTTTACCTCCTTAATTTCCCTTATACTTCAGGCAAATTTGTTATTTTTCCCTTTCTCTTCTTTGGAAATGTCATGTTGTCTGGTTAGTGCTAAAAACCAGTCACGCTCACAACAGAGGCAGCCATATTTCAGGAGAAAGGGTGGACGATATTCCTTCATCGTGAAGTACCACATACAAACAAATCAATAAAGAGGTGAATTAAGAAGGGTTCAGGAACACATATATTAGTGCTAAGCTGACAAGCATTAGCACAGAAAGCTTGTTTTTAATTCCCTCTCCTTCCTTTTCTCGCCATAAACAGCCCCAGTCCCACCCACAACCCAATGCTTCACAGCAGTGATTAAAGTAAGAGATCTTTCCTCGAGCGACCTACTGCTGGGAGTACCATGGAAATGGCAGATGCAGAAATCTCAACTGTCATTCTCCTAATGAAAGTCTGTGGTGATGACAAACATAGGCAAATTCATTCTGAAAAGTGTTTGTTCCTGATATGGGTGTTAACTAGAACCTTTGTTTTATCTCGACTCCTTTTGCCTGCCCCAGCAAGCTCCATACTCTGCTTGTCATCTGCAGCAGGGCAGAATCTCCACTGGAAGATGCTATTGAGTAAAAATAGTTGATTAATGTGGAAGGAGATAATTTATATCCTCATTGGACTGAGGCCAGAGATATGAGCCCATAGAGAAGGGAAAAAGCCATTGAAATAAATAGTAATTTAAAGGGAGAGGACAACGCAAGGAAAGTCTGGGGGCCAAAAAGCCCATATGATCCTGCAGAATTAAAGTCTTGATAGTATTAATGGCTAAGTCTCACCTAGGAGTTCCTCCACTCAGCTCAATAACTTCTGGCATGGTTAAAAATCCCCTCTTATTTCAATTTAAAGACTGCAGGCAATGGAAAACCTTCCTCTTCCTCTGAGCAGTCAGCCAATGTTGTTAATTATCTCTGCTGTTAATAAAATAAATAAACCAGAAATAAAAAGGATCTTATTTTCATTTTTAATTCATCTAGATTCAATTTCCAGCTACCATTTCTTGTTATGACTGTCTAAAATTAATGAGAGCTTTTCCACCTCTGCACTTTATACGAGTTATCCCCACTGGAGATACTTAGAGAATGTGATCAGGTTGCCTTTTAACCTTATTATAGACAGAGGCAGCAAAATATCTCTCGTGATGCCTCCCGTTCATTTCTTAATGCTGAACTTCAGGGACCACTTCTACAAGTGAGGAAGCAATTTATTGTCTTTGACAATACAGGGCTCTCTTGGGAGATTCTGCAATAAGTGCAGAAATGGTGGCTGTTCTCAGACACAGAGTTCTGTGATATAGGTGAGGGCTCAAACCACCTTCTCAATTTTACTTACCTCAACATTTAACTTGTTGAAACAACTTCTCCATGCTCAGGTCTCAAAAATCCTTAGCCTAGACATGAAGATCCAAGCCTCAGTTCTCACATCTGTTGGCCATTCCCCAGCTTCATTTAGCAGAAAGAAAACAGAGACTTCAGAAGTGATGTGAAGGGAGAGTGAATGCGAAGGGGATACCTGACAAGGAGGGTTCAGCTGCAAGCCTTGACACTTAGCTTTCTTTTCCTCCTTTTGAAATCAGAAGGATATCTGGACTAAGAAATTTGGTAAGGGCACAGGATCAACGCATAAACTTAGGCACATAAAATATTGTTAGAGGAATGTAAGCTGGCAGCCTCATTCATTTTAAATAAGTTTACAACATAGAATTACTCCTAAGTCTGCATATCAGATTGCACTGAATAATGTGAATAGCCAACACACCAGAGGACAAAATTAGCTTAGTGAGTTAGTTGGTTGCTTTTTTCTTTCCTATTTTCCATTTTCTCTAACCTTCCCTCTAAGAGGTAACAAAAAATTTTACAATTTATTTTTTTCCTTAAATCTCACCAACACGATCCCATTTGAATTGTGACTGAGTATTAACAAGGGTTCAGAAGAGAGAGATGTAAAAAGATGTTGGAAAAAGTTTCGGATAATTTCTCTGAAGGATTTCTTATTTTTCACCTTTTTTTTTTGAGTTGTCCGTTGAACATCTGCTCACAAGATGCTTTTCAGCTACTAAAAACAGGGAGCACCTTTAATACAATGTCTGTGCTGGACTCTAGAGCTGCTTTCCAACATAAGAAAAGCTGCTTTAAGTCAGTGGGTATTTAAGGGCATGAGCCCCATTGACTTTGAAAGGAAATTAGGACCTTAGCTGTCTCTTGTGACTTTTACAGCTTCACCTGCCCCCAAAGTAAAACACCATCTTGTATCCAGGTACACCAGCAAGAGCTGAGCCCTTTCACTAAAGCAAGTTGAAGCAATTTAGAACCAAATAAAGAAGCAAATAATATCCACGCACAAATTTCTCCAGACTTGTAGCACTCCATACTGTTACAAGGCACAGCCCCTTGTCCTGTGACCACCTGTCTGTTAGAATTATTTAAAAGTTTCAGACCTAAACTAGTTATTCCACAGCTATAATGCAGTTGCTTCTGCGGTGAATCACTGCAAAGTCCACCCAACAGTATTGGGCAGAGCAGTGAAATTCAGGAGAAAAAGACATAAAATTCTCCAAACCGGGGTAGCCAACTCCTAGCCCTCACAGCTCTTTGGAGAAGAGATATGGGTTTCTTAAACATACCAGAGGTAAGATTCACACGCCAATTAAAGCTCTATAAAACCATATAAAAATTATGCCTCCAACATCTTAGCCTGGTGTCAAAGTTTCCTTCTGAAACTGGTATCTAAAATAGATGGACTGAATTGCTATGTGATTTTCATATGGGAGAGAACGATCCTGGCTAACAAACCTGCTATAGAGACATATATTTTTGTTTGTTTAAATTACAAGACATAAATTCTCATTGCCATCAATGTATGTTTTACATCTCATACTGACTTCTTATCCTGGGAGAGGGATTTTACTAAAGAAAGAGAGAGAGTGTCAAATAATTAAGAAAAATTTAAAAAGGAACAAACACTCAAAAAGCACGGTACACTCTATCTTTCCCAAGAACAGGTCTTAAATAATGGATATGAATCCATCAAGTCATTATAGTCCCTAGTGCTATGCTAAGAAACCATAGCTAAAAGGAAGAAAATTACTAATTTTTGCACTTTGTGACTTATATGTAATGTTCCAAAGCTAATATTGTGGGGAAACTTCACAACTGCTTGAATGCGTCTCTACAAAAGTCTTAATAAAATCTCAAATGAAGACCCAGGATGGGAAGTCCTTAATCATTTCTGTGATCTTAATTGGCATTGATTTCTTGTCCAGCTGAGAGCTCTTTGTTTCCATGGGGAATACCTATTTTCACAGTAGTAGGAATGACATCAACCCAAAAAAGCAAATGAAGCTAAAATCAAGCATTTTTTAGCTTGTTTCTGAAAAAAAACCAGTAATTGACAGGAGCATTACTCATCACAGAATCTGAGGAGAAAGTCTCCTGAGAGCAATCCTTTTTTACTCCTTCTCAAAAATGCACATGTGCTTCCTTTCATTCTTTCCTCTGGGCATAAGGTGTCAAAAAGGAATAGAGCTTCTTAGACATGTTCACAGTTCAAATGCACTGCATGCTTGGATATGAAATCATCAGTTTCAAGTAAGCAGACTCTACTCATCCATAGATGGTAAGTGTTAGAATGTATAAATAGGCGTTTCCAGGAGGAAAGAAAACTCTAATGGACGTCTCAGGATTATGCTCAAGTACGTAGATGTGAAAGAGAAAGTCAATGCAATCCAGCCACACTGAACTGATGTAATGTCTCATGCAGCATCAGTGTCACAAAGCCAATTTTGTGAGCTAACAGGAGACAAAGCCTGACCTGAAAACATAATTAATCCTGAGGGTTAATCCAAATTAAACCAAAATATTTTTGGTGAGTCTTGGACATTAGCTGCCACCTGGGTGCAACCACAGATAATTACCATAATGATCCCAGACCTCCGAAGCTAAAGGCAGGCTTTGGGTGGAGTCCACCAGGCTCTGAAGCAATTCACCACAACTTGATGACCTGGAAGAAAAGGAATAACAAATCTGGCCTGGCTCAACTGTGCAGTTCCTAGTTTGTTTACAGAGAGCACCCACTTGTCCCTGTGAATAAGATGAACCTGTGACCCATTATGTATCAAGTGAATATCTCAATTCATCTGGAAGTCAGAAGAGATTAGAAGCTATAGCTCCACTCTCTAACTGTACATGGCTTGTATTAGATGGAGTAGATGCACAGGGTATGTTGCAGTTCTTGGCATTTGTAATCTTCACAAGCACTCATTACAAGGTAAAAATCCAATTAATCCAAGACAAGAGCTCAACAGGAAAAAAAGCCCACCGTTATTTTAAGCTTATTTAGTTGCTTTTCCTGCTGTCCTTTCACACTATTTTTCTCTGTTGGATGACACAAAGGGAACTAGCACACTGGTGAGTTATTTCATTCATTTGTCCCGTTCCAACTCCTCCAGTGATACAGAGAAAATAATTTAATTCCTTGGATTGAGTAATAAACTAATAAAGGATCTAATTTTGCAGATACATCATATACAAGTGAGGAAAGATTTGTACATCTTTGGGCAGAAAAGAAAGAAAATAGCTTTCTTGGAGAAAGTCAGATCCTGGGCTTCTGACTGGAAGCAGCTTCATCTTCTGCTTCAAAGCCTGATCCAGAGCAAGGGCTTTCAACAGGTTCAGTGGATCTCACACCAGGCACAAAATACTCACCACGTCCCAGGATCAAGCACTTATTCCCAGACTTACCATCAGTATGTTAGAATTAATTGATCTGTAATGACAACACATACAGGTAACGTAAAAAGAAATAAACTTCTTTGTCTTCTGACCCAGTTGGGAACTTGATCTTTGACTTCAACTGATCCAGCTGTTATTCTTCCTATTCTCCAAGGTTTGCATTTTCTGAGAGGCTGGAGAGATGTAGATAGTAAGCAAACCATTAGCAAAATATCATGTTTTGGCTCACACTCTACCCTCATCTGTACTGATAGTGATCATGCCAGTCTGAATCTGACACTTCAGTGGTTTCACAAACTAAAGAAAAAAAGGGAGAAGGTCTAGCCCACGGCAGACAAACTGCCAGATAAATACTGTTGGGTTTACAAAGGTAGGGTTCAATCAATTGCTGTGTCTGTCCTGCTCTGTTCCAGTGTGAAGTCAAGCATTCTATTAAGCCATTAATTTTTAAGGTGTCAAAGGGAAGTTTAGGGAGAAATCTAAAATAAAAAACTGCTACCTTTAAGACCCCCCCCCAAAACATCCAGGGCAAATTTGTTTCTGGTTTAATCAAACAGTTTAGATTTTCAATATCTATGATCAGAGAATGACTTATTGGTAACAACACAATTTTATGGGGGAATAATTTAAATTTCCTTAATTAAATATATATTTATACTGTACAATAACTTTCTTTCCATTATCTATTATCCTATTATTCCAGAATGAGAAGCTACAAATCATCAGAGACACACAGATATTAATATTTAATGTACTTGTTGATTTCTTTGCAGAGTTTCTCTTGTCGTTGTGAAAGAAGCCTGGAGCACACCTATTAATCAGACTCCTGGCTTTTTTTTTGATGATGTAGCAATGAGGCAACTATTTTGATTTAAGGAAAGAAGAGCTTCCTATTTAGGATCCACTGAGATATATAATCAAGTTAGGGTATCCAGGAGAGGATCCACATTCAATCAAAATGTATCTATATTCCCATTATACCAATATTGGTAGGACTAAGCAGCCATTTCAAAAATCAAACTTAAGAGGAGAAAATTCACCCAATTTAATTTGACAAGGGAATGATTATATTGTTACAAAGATGTAATTTCTTTTTGAGATCAGGACATACTTGGAGAACATCATTAAGCCTTCGTTCCTTCATCAAACCCCACAGGGTACCATAGATGCAACACCAGTAAACCCCACTATCAGAGAGCAAAACTGCTGCATTGCAGTCACTCCAAATGTAAGGGTCCTACTACACCCTGGGTGATAAAATCAGTGTTGCCGCAGGATGGAGTTCAGCTGTGAAGCACATTACCACCCTGCTGCACCAGAACAGAGAGCACTGCTGAAAAGACGGCTTAATAATTTGCACTAACATTTAGCAAGCTGGACACCTTTATTCTTAGCAGTCTAGCACCTCAGGCATGAGAAAAATTCAAACCACAATATTAGTCTCCAGTACTCGAATTTAGTGCCAGACTGGCAGCTTTTGTAAGGCAAGCCCTGTTAATGATCCCTAGGTGTGTGATCCCATCAGATCTAAGCTCCACAGCCCGCTCGCTCCCTAAAGACTCTCTTGGGAGGTTGCTGTTAGAAGCAGCAATTAGCGTTGATTGAGATGAGATTCATTATGATGCAGACATCTAAGAAAAACTGGACTAGAACCATTAAATCGTTTTACTCAGATAAATGAACAGCCATTGGTGACAGCCAGTGTTGGTAGTGCCAAGAAAACTGGCTCTGAACTGATGACTTTGGGAAGAGGCCTCTAAATCCTGAACCTAGTGTTCTTTGAGAGAGAAAAGGACAGGATGACAAGTGATTGTGCTCTTTCCTTTGTTATCAATGGGGAACAATTTAATGAGCAGTTTATTGAGACTTCAGCCACATTTATTATACATCTACTATTATTTCACTTGCCTCAAGTAAGGAATGTATTTTTTGCCCTTAATCTTCCCATAATTTAGATATTTCATCGTGGATGTCTGACCAGCCTCCACTTTGCTGGCTCAGGACCCTTGGTAAGAATCACTGGCAAAGCTGGTTTGCAGCACAGAAAAGAGTTGAGTCCCACAGACGGTTTAATAAAGGTAATGTCATTTTCAATTATACAGCACAAACACTCCAGTAAATTCTACGTCATATCACCAAGGAAACTCACTGCAATAATTCAGTCAAAGAGAGGATTTCTAAAACAGTTTAATAATAACAATGTATTCTTCTCTGTTGCCCTTTACCCAAGGATATCAGTGCTTTTCACCAATATTAATTCATTTTCTAAACACAACTTCAGAGTGTAATTTCAGAAAATTAATTGACTGACATTCCTATGTATCCTAACTGTTGATCCCTTGCCATCTCTCTGCAGAGCAAGAAAAATCCCCATGAACATCTCCAAATCACATGGTAAGAAATTCCTTCCACCACCCCGTGCTTTGTGCATTGGCATCTTAGACATGACAAATGTAAAAGTTAAGGAAATATAGTATTCTTGCATCTACTTTGCAGTTCATCCAAATTCTCTTTTTTGGTCCTCAGTAAGAAGTGTGCCAGCCTGCAATACGTAAAGCCAAGAGTTACAAAGACTGTTGGGTAATGAAGGACATAAATAGATTATTTTTTAACTATGCCTCCTACCTTACCAGTCTGCATGCAGAGTTTCTATAATGACATAAAATAGAGGATCAGGATCTCTACTCAAAGTGTTATGGTCAGAGAGAAAAATGGCATCGTAATGGTCAGAACTGAACAGAGCCCCAGGCTCATGAGATCTTTCTTCTGTCCCCAGACACGCTCTATCACATGTCCCAATGCAGCACATTTTCCTGATTCATGACTTGGTTTCCCTGTTCAGGAAAACAGACTTATTCTGTTTGCTGCAAGACTAATGTACAGGCTGATTCACTCCTGTACTTTCATATCCTGGCCCAGGAGACAAAGAAAGGCAAAGTACTGTCAGGCACTTTAAGAACTGACAGTACTGCAACTAATGGTTGCAGCTCATATTTTTAGTGCTGCCTTTTCCTCTAACTTGTTTTCCTTTCATTCTTTTCTCTCCATTCTCACATAGGTCAACTTGACCTATGCTCAGGTCACTGCAAGTCTCTTTATCGACTTTGTATCTCCAGTGAAGATTCATCTTTCCACTTTTCTAAATGTTAGTACTCTCTCTTTTCTTGGCAAACATGGATTTTTTAACACTGCCCCTGGCATGTTCAGATGCAAACCCTTATGTGTTGAAAGGGATATTGCAGGGGGAAAATGGGGAAAAAAATCATGTGTGTTGCCAGAAGGACTGGCCCATTGCACACAGTTTGGGAAAGCTACCCTAAAACCAGTGAAGGAATGGCAGAAGCAGAACACACAAGCTATAACTCAGTTTTTAATGAGACAACTGTGATTTCGGGGTCAGAGGTAACTATTGATTTGATCATCAATGGAAGGGTAAAGATGCAGTTTCTCCCCTTCCTAATCTCTCCCTATGGTCCATCACCTTTCAGAAACATGATGTACAGAAGTAGCACAGAGCCAAAATGCCACAGCAGATCCAAAGAGTGTTTTAGGATACAGGATGGCCATAGTTTGCACAAGAAACACAAACCTTCTAACTTATTCCTTAGCTGTAGGACATTAAATCCATACCAGTCCTTGCTGTCACCTGGGACTGTTCAGTATTTACACAAAGCTAACTGTGGTTCACTAAGAGCAAAATCAGCCCTTCTGCTTTTCCCCAGTGTTAGTTTATAAGAAAATCACACAATAGACTTTACAAAATCACAGAATCACAGAATATGACAAGTTGGAAGGGTCATTGAATGTAACTCCTGGCCCTGCACACCATCCCCAAGAGTCACACCATGTGCCTGAGAGTATTGTCCAAACACTCCTTGAGCTCTGTCAGGCTTGGTGCTGTGACCACTTCCCTAGAGAGCCTGTTCCAGTGCCCAACCACCCTCTGGATGAAGAACCATTTTCTAATATCCAGACCTAAACCTCTTCTGACACAATTTCAGGCCATTACCTCAGATCCTGTCACTGGTCAGCACGGAGAAGATATCAGTGTGTGCCCCTCCTCTTCTCCTCATGAGGTCTCTCCTCAGTTTCCTCTTCTCCTGGCTTGAACAGACCAAGTGACAGTTTCCCCTCAGGGCTCTTCACCTCCTTTGGATGCTCTCTAATAGTTTAATATCTCATACTGCAGAGACCAAAACTGAACACAGTATTCAAGATGAGGCCGCTCCACTGCAGAGCAGAGTGAGACAATCCCCTCCCTGGACCGGCTGGCGATGCTTTGACTGATGCCCCCCCCGGACACAATTGGCCTTCCTGGCTGCCAGGGCACTGCTGACTCATATTCAACTCCCTGTCGACCAGGACCCCCAGGTCCCTTTCCTGGCACTGCTTTCCAGCGTCTCATTTCCCAGTCTATAGGAAAATTCAAGGTTGCCCCATCCCAGGTGAAGAATCCAGCACTTGCACTTGTTGAACTTCATGTGTTTGGTGATTGCTCAGTCCTCTAATGCATGGAGGTCTCTCTTCAGGGCCTCTGCCTTCAAGGGAGTCAATAGCTCCTCTGAGTTTTGTCTCATTGCAAACTTACTCAGTGTCCCTTCCAGTCCTGCATACAAGTCACTTATGAAGATGTTTTAGAGCACAGGGCCCAAGGTGGAGCCTTGTGGGACCCCACTAGTGACAGGTCACCAGTCTGATGTCATCCCATTCACTATTACCCTCTGTGCTCGACCTGTGAGCCAATTGCTCACCCAGCACATGATGTGTTTATCCAGCTGTGTGTTGGACATTTTGTCCAGAAGGATTCTGTGAGACAGTATCAAAAGCTTTACTGAAATCCAAAAAGATTATATCAACTGGCTTCCCCATATCACCTGGATGGGTTACCTCATCATAAAAGGAAATCAAGTCTGATAAGCAGGACCTTCCTCTTATGAAGCCATGCTGGCTGGACCAGTAACTGCACTGTCTTTCAGGGTTTTTTTAATAACTCCCATAACTTTACCAGGCATTGAAGTGAGACTGACAGGCCTGTGATTTCCAGGGTCCTCATTCTTGCACTTCTTGAAAACTGGTGTCCTGTTGCAGCCAACAGGAGAAGGCAAGCAGAAATTATATCCCCAAGAAATGCTCCTCCAGATGTAGAAATCTGTCGATCAGGTCTTTCCAGAGAGAGAATTGAGGTCTTTGTAATTGATCTCCCATAGTGGATTCTTGTTTTATACAAGTAACCCAGATCATTTCTGGATCTCTTGGAAGAGAGATCATACCTATAAACTCCTGAAATGGGTTTGATATGACAGTATATACAAAAGGACCACTTCTGGTTTGCTGTGAACATGTCAGCAGTCAACTTCACATGCTTACAACTTGTCTCCAATGGGCACTGCATATGCTGAGGTCTGTCAAGAAGAGATGCACATGTGCAGTCTGATGAATGGTCTCTCCTCAGGCAGCATGCAAGAATGGTTTTGGGGGAACTCAGCAGTTTTTAGTGTGGTTCCTTAACCATTAGAGAGTCCAAGAGTGTTTGCAGTTATGCATTTTTCCTATTACTTTACATCACAACTCAATAAAAGAAAAGAGGTACACAGCAGGGCATCTCAGGTTTTGTCAGTGCCAAAGAGAATTTTAAGTAGACAGTAGAGCAGAAAACCTCATTGCTCTCTGCGAAGTGCTATTAGTATTGCTTATTTTGTTCCCTTGTTAACTCAAGCTGGGGAGTGGAAAGGGGAGCAGAAATGCATCTGCACTGGAGTCACACTATTCTGCCCACCTTCTGTCTCGCAGAATGAGTCTGGTCCAAAGACCAGGAGCAGCCCTTCACCCCTCCACCTTCTCTTAAAGGCCTGAGAAGGATCATGTGTGTGAAGGTTTCCACTTGCTCACCATGACCCAGTTGACTCCTTACTTTGCCAAAGACCATTACCAAAACCCACTTAGAGTGAATAAAGTTGGTTTCCAGCATCATTGCATTTTTCTGGCTTCCCTTTTCACAAAGTATGATGGTCTCCTTTCTGCCTTGAATTGCAATAGCTTGTGCAGGCACTGCCAAATGCTGGTGTAAGAACAGTGCTGTTGTTCTTCAGCACTCTGGGGAGATCTGTCTACAGGAAAATTTTTTAGAGAAATGAGACTGCAGAGCTGTGAAGCTGTCACTGCTGGACTAAAGAGCAGTGCACAGTATCCAGAGAGATTTAAAAACCTGTGCTCAAATCCTGAATCAAAAGTGGGCAGAGCCAAAAATAAAAATAAAATAATCCTCCTTCTGAAAGAGCAGTTTCCTTCTGATTAACTGGGAGTCTATTATTTGTGTCTAGTCTTTCCTCCTGGAAGAACATATATATATATATATGTATGTGTGCGTATATATATATTTATATTTATTACCTATTGCTTGCACTTTATAGCATGCTGTCCTGGTTTTAGCTAGGGTAGAGTTAATTTCTTTTCAGTAACTGTTACAGTACTGTGTTTTGGATTCAGAATGAGAATGGTATTGCTAACATGCTGATGTTTTGGTTTTTGCTAAGTTGTATTTATCCTAAGTCAAGGATAAAGTTGCTTGTCTCATGCCCTGCAGTGGGAGGAACATAGCTGGGACTGGTGATCAAAGGGATATTCCACACCACAGAATGTCATGCTCAATATGTAATCCAGGAGGAGTTACCTGGAAGGGGGGTTGAGCTGGGTGAGGAAAGGGGAGTCTGGTGTTGGTCAGAGGGCGGTGAGCAGTTGCACTGTGCATAACTTGTTTCCTTTTTATTATCTTTATTATTATTTACCCTAATTATTGTATTTTACCTTATTTTCAATTATTAACTGTTCTTATCTCAGCGCACAAGTTTTACATCAATTCTCCTCCCTTTTCTGCTGGAGGAGGGGGTGGGGAGAGAAAGGAGGGGGTGAGAGACTGGCTGTGTGGTGCTTAATTTCCTTCTGTTCTTAAACCACCACGCATACATATATTTTAGGAGCAATAAAACCCACCTACTTTAAAACTTATGGAAAATACCTGAGACATAACGAACACTTAGAAAATTACTGAAATACACTCAGATCAGACATTCTAATTCTCTTTTACAACTGTATATATATATCGATACACAAAACCACAAACACACATATATATATACATGTAAACTTCAACAGAAATAATATTTCCAGCAATCTGATTTATTCTCAATTTTGTAAATATCCTAGATTAGACTGGACTTGAATGGTAGCAATAGCAATGAACAATTTCTCAAAGGGTTTGGCCTTATTACTGAGCTACTCTTGTAATAATAATGCCTGAGACCAAAAGCTTGTTTATATGGTCTGCTGCCTCCTTGCATGAACTATTGACCATCTGTGTGAGAGTTTCCTGGGAAATGGACTGAATTCAAACATTTGAGGATCTCATACTGGCAATAATGGAAAAAAAAAACCTCTTATTTTCCCCCAGAATCAAAGGCTTAATAAAAGTAACTCAATTTGAACTAGACTGTGTTGCCAGGAGCTACAGGGGGGAGAACGAATACTGAGAGATTTCTAAGGATGTATTTTCATTTACAAAAAAGTTTCAAAAGGAAAAGAAAATGCATGAGAATGGGAATAAGGACTGAAATGCAGTGAATGGTAGATACTAACACATGACACAGAATAGAAAGCCATTGCAGTCACAAATATCCAAGGCACAGATTTGGAGAACCACATCCTAATTTCTGAGGTCTCTTTTGACATCAGCCATGTATTACAAGCATGGTGCCTATTCAGAACCCTGTTAAAGACACTTGCACACTGTGTGCAGGCAGGCAGGGAGTTAAAGGCTTTATGAGTTTTTTATTAAACTTTGGGAGTATGCTTCCATGACATGGCTCTCTGATGAATCATGAATTTAACACAATTTACACTGTGATTGCTATGAGCTGTGAGCGTGCACATAATTTTTGCAGTTTGGCAAACAAACATTCATTCAATAAAGAATATTAAACTGGTGACTTCCCAACCCCAGCCCAGCCTTGCAGGTGAAAGTTTGGGAGGTTTGGGTGACTGCAGGCTGCTGATCCTGTTAAACTGATGTAAGCCTTCCTTAAACACTTATACATGAAGACATTAAAGACTGAGTGATTAATTTCCATTTATTTACCATCTTTAACATGCACTGATATGAACAGCAGGAGCAGATGAAAATGTGCTGGCTTCCTGGCTGTTTGCCTATCCCATTCCCAGAGTTTACTGGCCATTAATTCAGGAAGACAAAAAGGGAACTTGGACACATCTCAATTGCTTCTGTTATTAATTTGAGATTTTACAATAAAATCACTGCTAGATAGGTTAATTTGGGAGCCTATAAAATACAGCAGTGGAGGGACAGGGACTTGTACATTTTGCTGGTCTGTCCTGGAGTCAGTGATCTTCAGGATAGTGGCAAAGACACAGGGGAGATTGGCAGTGTCTTTAACTGACTAGCCCTCCCAGCAAAATTTGTCTCTCAACCTTCAACCCTTCCCTTTTATCAAATGCATTTACCAAACTTTCAGACAAGTTAAATCCAATCAATTCCAAATCACTTTCAAATTTATATCAGTGTAACTTTGCATCTAGGAAAATGATGAGCTCTTTACCAGGCCTTGATACTACAAGCTCTCAAGTATACTCTTCATTTTAAGCACATTCCTCAAACCTATTGATCTCAACCCACTTCAGTGGATTATAAACATGTACTTAAAGTTGGAGACCTATATCTGCTTGCTTAATACAAATTTGTCAATTCTGAAGTGGACTAGATTTAGATACACTAAAAATTAAGCTAATCCTTTAATATTTTCCTGATTTGCATAGACTTCTCACAGGTTCATTATTAAACATATTTGGGAGCTTGCTGTACTGAAAATCAAAGCATTGCAATAGTAATGAGTCTGAAATGATAGACTGGATGGTCAGATCAGAGATTTTGTTCTATGTCTCCCATATGATAGCCATGAATTCATAAATAATCAAGAGTCAGGAGCAGTTCAAAGGGCTTCTTGGGAATAGAAGGAGGGAAGGGGAACTTGCTCAACAGATAAGGAGGTTGCATTGCTGATCGTTCACATGGGTGCATTCAGCATCTTTCAGGAAAATGGACCTGGAACATCCTAATCTGGTTGTACACTGTAAGTACAGTTCTGCTGTTTCCGCTGGAGATGAACTACAGTACTCCTGGAGTCACCAATAACCTAATAGACAAAAATATCCAGAGCTACAAATGTACAAAATTGCAGCGGAATGTATCAATTTCATTTCAGAGAGCAGAAGATAATAGCAGCTGTGGAAAATTAGATATGCTGCACTGGAGGGAAGGGGAATGGTGGAGGCAGATTTATTGCTATTGATCTATTGATCTATTTATTTTTACTTTTGTTACCATAACCCAGTTATAATTCACTGATTCTGAGATTGAAAATTTGAAGGAAGGAGCCTTACTTGGTTGATATGGCAAATATACATTATTTTAAATATTACTCCCCTAGTGATTTCTTGTCAGCGTCAGTTAGCGCTCAAAAATGGATGCTTTAGAATTGCCAGAGTGAAGGAAATTCCTTCCAAAGCCCAGAAAGCAAAACAAGGAATAACTAGTTTTTACCTCTCTAAATGTAAGAATTAGAAGGCATCCCATGAAATTTCCAGGCAATGGATTCAGAGCAGCCAGAACTTCATCACATAACTCTGAGTTAAACTTTGGAACTCCTTTCTGCAGGCTATGGATCATGCCAGAATATTACACTGCTTCATATTTTGAGGGGAAAAAAAAAATCCAAAAAGAAATATTAAACAAAGATGCCATCTCTAGCTCAGGAAATTCCCAAACCAGGTCACTGGGTCTGAGAACATCTGCAAGAAAAGCACTGCATTCTTTTTCTGCTCTGAAGCTCTTCCTTACGTATATATATACACATATATGGAGATATATATGCTAGTAACTACTGCCAAAAGCACTATAAAGGTCTAAGCAGTCGCTGGCCTCACTCAGTATGACTCTTCCTGTCATTTGTGTGTTCCAGTTGAGAGGATTTGAGTCCTGGGAGAGGTTTCTCTTTATTCCTCATCTTTTTCCACTACTACTGTCATTGATATTGCTGTCACTTTTACTGTTAATCACACCATTATTATGAATCACAACAGTCTTTGACATACTGTCTTTCATCTCTATTAGTAATTTTGCTGTATCTTATTTCAAGTAACGTCATGTATCAGGGAAGGACTACACAGAACTGTTGTGCTCACCACTGAATATTCACATAAAAATCTCACAAAGCTTCTAATTGGTATAGACCAAGCACATAAGCAGTAAACACAAAGGGGAGGCACATGAAAAAGTCGTGTGCTGTCACTTACCTGAGGTGATTTATTGAGTTGTTTCAGTCCCAACTGATTGACAACACTGCCAAAGGCCAACATATTTTACAGCATGGCCTTGTCTCACCCCTGATGCACCTCTGACATCTTCTTTACTCAGACTCAGTGTTGAGATGGAGGGTGCACATGACAGTTATCCTTCTAGTCTCTGGTTTCCAGAAGGGAAAACAATGGAGCCAGATGGTGATGGAAACAGAGTGAATTGAAGCTACTTGGGTGAGGACTGAGGTGCCAGTGCAGGTCCTTCATGTACAGGGAGTAGAAAAAGGTCACTTTTAGCTTCAGTGCAGAGAAGTTGGGGAAAAACTCAAAAATAATTTCAGGGAAAAACTGCATAAGTTTCACTTCCACATCTCTCAGACCATGCAACCAACAGGATGCAATAGCATCCTGAGTGAGCTATAAAATGGTAAACATCCAGGGGGTGGTGATCCTTGGATTTGAACCAATGAGCGCTTCTGCAAAATATAAACATATCATCCAGACTGGAAAAGAAGAGTTGTAGTTGTTGTAGTGGTTGTTGGAGAGGTGGTCATGTTGTGAAAGCCACAAACTGAGGGGCCCTCAGCCCCACTGGGGGCTGAGCCCCACCCAGCCCCGGCTGGGGGACTACAGGGACTTGGAACAGTGTAAGACTGGGCTAAGTATCTGTAGCTAATGAGTCAGGGGAAGTTTCTCTGCCGCGAGCAGCAGCAGCAGCAGACCAACACTGACTGGAGAAAAAGTGGCAGAGAGCCAGAAGAGGTAAGAACTGAAGAAGCAGCAAACAAACATGCAGCCAAGGAAGAGAGACAGAGTTGTCTGAAGAGAAAGAGAGGTAGCAGCAGAGAGAGCAGAACTAAGATCTACAGAGAGAGAGAGAGAGAGTTTGGGTAAGAACTGAAACAAACTCCCCAAACCCCTCTGAGAACCCCTAGGAGGAGGAGGATGGACTCTTACTTGAGAAGAGTCTTGGAGTGCTACAGCACTGCAGAGAGGAGCTGAGAAGCTCAGGCGTCCTGGAAAGCTGGACCGGGACAGCCAAAGGAATGCAGAGGAGGGCTTTCGCTCCCCCTGCTGCTTTGAGACAGAGCATGGAGCTCTGCAAAAGGGGCTTGAATCTCCTGAAGATAGGGACTGTCACAAAGGCTCCTGTACTTCGTTGATATGAGGTGATGAAGTGACTTTTGTTCTGGAAAATGCAGCCCACGGAAGAGAAGACCCTCGCTTGGAGTTGAAGGGCTGAGAGGACTTGGATACCTCCCCTCATGTGTACTGGCAAAAATGAGGAGTGAGACTCTTGGCCTGCTGAACATATTGCAAAGGCACTGGTGTTGCTTGGGTAAATGCTTCCAGGTGAATTCCATGAATTGGAAGGTAGAGGGATTGATGCCCTCATTCTCCACCAAAAATGTGGTGGTTTGAAACTCCCAAGAATCTAATTTCTAAGTTCAAGCCCCCCACCACCACCACAGTTTGCCCTTGTGAGAGGGTTTAGTGATGGTATGGACTTGATATCTTTTTCACCTCATGTGGAGAGTTTTCAGACAAAACACAACCATTTGTTATTGAGGGAAGGGGAAAATATTTACAAAGGTTTATTTACACACACACATATATATTTACATTAAATTAAATTTCTCTTTTTCTTCAATGAAAGTCCAAGAAGAAAAAAGTCTTTCTGTCACTTCTCAGGCCACAGTTCCTTCACTTCAGTGTTTTGTGGCACTGGTTAGTGTCCTTCATTTTCCTGAGGCAGCAAATTAAGTACGGCAGTCAGGATTTTATTCTTACTTTGTGGAAATTCCAACCCCAAACCCAAGCCTTCGGGGGATTTCCTTGGAGATCTTCACTCCTCTTGGGTTAGAACATTGAAGGCAGCTTTCAGTTCAGTCTTACCAAAGCTTTTCTGCTCTGTCTCAGCTCACCAGCACGATAGAAGCAGCAGCAGCAGCAGCAGAGGGCACAGCCACCTCCTCCGCATTCCATCCTGGCTCAGCTCTCAGGATGACTCTGGGTTTTTCAGCTCCTTTCTCTCTCTCTCTAGCTGCTGCTGCATTTCAAGACTCCCTAAGGGTTTGGAAGTCCACCCCTCTTCAGGAGGTCTCTGGATTTTGGGAAAGTAATACAGTCTTACCCCAAACCAGCTCTGTTGAGTTTTCCTCTGTTTTGTTGCCAGCTCTCCCTCCTGCAGGAACATCTCTGCATCTTTCAGCAGACTTCACGTTATCTTGTTGCTACTGACTGTCTTTTGGCTTTCAGCCGTCACTGTCTCTGTTCAGGACTGCTCCGCTGCCGCTTTCAGTGTCTTCTGCTGCTGCTGACAGTAAGGAAACTCTTCCAGCTCTTGATTACGGGACCCTGTCCAGCTTTGTCACTATACTTTGTCACTATACTTTGTCATAGCCTCAGCTGGGGGCTGGGGGCCCTTGGCCCCCAGAGGGGCTCACTGGCCCCCTGCTTCCTCCTGGCTCAGATCACGGCTACCTATCTTCTAAACTATCTTCACCACCTTCTCTTCCATTTCTGTGGGTATGTAATTTCCATAGGGTGCACATGGACTATTGATTGGTCCAGTATTATCAGTGGGGCAAATCATTACTACCTCAGAGAAAAGGTTTTTCAAACCACCACTTCCTTCACATGAGATAAAACAGTATATTCCTGACAATCCTGTAATTTGAACATACACAACAGTAAGTTGTCACATGTCCCTCTCAAAGGAGCTGGTCCAACGTGCAAGGTTAGTAAATGGAAAAGTTTCCCCATGTCCTTAAAGTAAATCTTGTATCAGTCCCCAGCTGCTTCATGAACACCAAAATAACTTCCAGCACAACTCCAGCCAAAGTGGATTTTACGAAAACAAGTTTCAGAGCTTAAAAACTCAAGGAGAATCTAAGAGAAGAAATACTCCCAATGGCCCCACAATGCGTCAGCACATTAACCATGGGCTTCTCCGTAAGAGTGAAGGAAATTCCCTCCAAACAGATAAACCTGAGGACCTCTCTTTTGGCATGCCCACTTCAGGTCATCTTCAAAAGCGCTAGCTTTTGGAAACCTTTAAAAACCTGGTCTCCAAAAAAGGGTGCTAGAAACCAAGCCATCAAAAAGAAGCCCTGAAAGGACTAGTCACGAGAAGCAGGACTGTTACTGTTCTAAGGTGGGGTGGTTGTTTTAGGATTGGGCTTGGATTTTTTTGTTGTCTGTTTGTTTTTAAGCCAGAATGATTTGGGAATGAGCAGGAATGAGTTTTATGCTCCCTACCATACTCTTTGCTGCAGGTCTGTCACCATCTCCACAATAAATTTCCAGCTGCCACCACATTTTAATTCTAAACCCATAAAGAATTAAACATAGCCTCAGCTGAGAGCATCTGACCATCTCAGGTCTCAGAGGGGGGCTTGGTTTGAGCATAACTGGGTCACCCTGCAGTGTTCAGACTCACAAAGTGAGCATCACATCCTGCCACACCAATCAATCTTTTCATCAACATTAAAGAGTTCGAGGCTGGGCATCAAGTCAGAGTTTCAATCAGGATTTACTGCCTTTTCATTTTGCTTCACAGGCTGACAAGTGGGCTTGAACACATTTCAATATGCTGATTCTTCTTTATAAAAGCAATTACAAGCAGAGAAGCACAGAACAACCTCAGCTGCTGGAAAGGCCCAATTGAATTTTTGATTTAGTAAGAGGTGGTTAGCGCCATTAATGAGACCTACCAAGGACCATGAATGATTTGATCTAACAGAAGTCTAACAGAGCCTAGATTTAGAACAAGGAAAGGCATATTCATTTTATTTACTTTTTTTTACCTGCAATCACCTCATTATAAGTCTCAAAACCAAATTATCACGCAAATTATGTGAATTCATTTCCCATTGATAAAAAAATAGATATGATTAACATGTTTTAGCATTGCAGAAGTACCAGCCATCTTCATATTAGTTTAGTTGAAGGCTACTCCAGTTTGGATTAGAATGATTTTTATTCCAATGCCCATTGAATGGGCCATTTATTCCAGTGCATTATCTTTGGTAATGCTGAATGCATTATTTGAATTTACTTCCTTGAGAAACTCAGGCAAACTTCCATGTGTGTTAAGCTCAGCAGTGATTTTGAAGGATAGGGAGTAGGCAGATGGTGCTATTCCAGTGAACCTCCTTTAGGGTTAATGAAGGGAGGCTGTATTCAACTGTGGGACAACCTCTTGAAATATACCAATGAGCAACACTGTAGTAATTCATTTTCACACCTATGTGTTTCCCCCAGGCCCAACCTACTGCCTGCCATTTCAGCTGTACTTTTACCAGCTTCCTTATGGCTTCTCTGAGCTGCCACCCACCCGTTCTGGACCTACAGATCATCAGTCTCATGCTTCTGACATGTTCTTCCTCCTACACTTCCAGTGGTACTTATAAAATAAGCAGCCGGGCCCCATTCCAGTAAGGCTTGTATGACCTTTAATTATTTTGGCCATGACACTACAGCAAGGTCCTCCAGAGCCAAAAGGATGAGCTGTTATATTTAGTCACACACAGATCTCTCACTGCGCCTGTACTGAGTCACACTGCCTGTGGGTCTAGCGTAACAGGAGCTGTGGATAAGAACTGTGTCACACATTTACTTCTAGATCCCATCAGCACCTAATCTCTGCTCAGGACCTTGGACTCTTGCTTGCAGCAATTGGACAGCACAGACACTCTGCATCAAGGTCACATTGAGGATATGAATGAAGGAGAGGGAGAGGAAATATTTTCTAATTCATTTTCATAAGCAAAAATATTCTCCACTTCTTCCTGCACTCAACTAAGCCTCCTCCACATTAGTTATTCCATGGTGGCCCTTTTATAATGGTTGACAAGTTGACTCAAGGCATGTAAATCCCTCGGGGAATATTTTTTCAAGGGAAAAGAAAAAAGGAACCCATCTTAGCGGTACTCCAGCATGCATATCAATAAGAGAACTTCAGCAATCACTTCCTGGGTGTAATTACATTCATCTGCATTTGTGACTAAGTGACCTGTCAACGTGTCAAAGAATCTAGTTAGGGAATGAAATTCTTCTCTCACAACAACAGCCCATGTCAACACCTGCACTTCTCCTATTTTCATTTTCCCTGTACAGAAATCGTCTAGGCTTGCTGTTAAGCAATGTCTGTGGTGTATGGCTGCAAAGGTGTCTCTCCTAAGCAGGTAAGATCAAGTCCTAGCGTGATGATACTAAATCTTAGCTAACATCCTTGGAGGATTTGAGGAAAGTCAGGTTAATAAAGAATGTCCCTAAAAGGGTTAAATTTCATCTGGCATGGGAAGAAGGCAGTGTGCATCTTTTTACATTATTGAAAAGTTACAATTATTATGCTGGCAGCAAGAATTTTTTTACACAGGCCAATACATAATGGTCAAGGGCCATAAATTGCAAATTAGGCTAATTTCACAAGTTAACCTCAATGAATTAAGAATCACTTCTTCCACCTCTATGACACCACTTGACTTCTCCCTGGGTAAATGCCACTGATCTGTGACTGTCACCACTGAATCCCAAATGGGTTCTTCCACTTCGACAAATGTGAGCTGTGTTACTGAATGGGCAACAGAGGAGGAACAGTGCAAGTAGCAGACAGCAACACCACAGTTATAGAGGACTATATAAGAAATGGTTAGAGACTCGATCTAAGAGGTCTGATCCAGTGTTATTCAGAGGTTACTCCTGATCCAAACCACAAGTTTTAGGGGATTCCTGTAGCCTTAGGAAGGACCACTCCTGGGGATTTAGAGCATGGTTAACTTGAGACACAAGTTATTAGCTTCTTTCTATTTGTCCTTGATCTCCATGGGAAGGCACTGGTATCCAAAAATCTGTTGAAGACATTGATTTTTAAAATCAGGCTCACTGAGGTACTGCAATGGTAGTCTGTACAACCTATATGTCCCTCCTTGCTGTTCCCTGGACTCCTAAACAAATCGAGAACTGACATTGCCTGTGGGGCACCTCACAGGTTCGGTAAACAAGCTGGCTGTTTTCAGATCTCATTTCCCAGTAACACATGTAGCCTGAAGGTGCCTGGAAAACTGTCAGTGTGACCCACACCTGGGAAAGTATGAACATCCCTGTCAGAGAAAAATGGACTCAGAAGAACATAACATAGCTTCATAAATAATTTTAGCCTGGGTTCAGAATACGCTATGTAGAAGGCTCATTTTTGCTTTACATAATTTTCCAGCCAGATTGCAGATATATACCTCTTCCCCTGTTATGGGTAGAGAAGATATTTTGCTCAAGACCCTTAACAAATGATGAGTCAGAAATGGCAAGCCAAGGAGAAAAAACTACTGACTGATGTGCAGAAAAGAGCATCTTCATAAAATACAGCTAGGTTGGGCTGATTCTGAGCACATGATATCATATAAAGGGCCATAAAATTTCTTTCTGCATAAGTAGAGATACTAGGGACTGTGGTAGCACTTAAAAAGTTTCCCACCACTTTCTGATGTGATGTGAGCAGGAAAAAACTTCTGCCCACGTGAGCTCAACTTGATAGGAAAAGCATATACCTTGTGTCCGTGGCTGCAGCTCTCTCAGCATTAGTTACAAATTAAGTTGAGGTGAAAGGAAACAGGATGTCTTCTGCATCAAAGCCAACTGAACTCACATTTCTAAAAATATATCCTTTGCTGAAACGTGGAGATGACATGAAGTTATTATCAAACTGATACTGCTCACAGTGTCAGGTTCAACAAAACTGAACCATGTAGCAAGTGTGTCATCATCCTCTAAATACCATAAGCACATACTGAATTGCTCTGAAGGGTCATTTTTGTGTTTTGATCTCTTAAACACCACTTTTTTTTTCTTTTATTCAGAATGAGATTTTTCTAGATAACCTTTCATTTTGTTTCTAAATACTGAACAGATAGCTGGAGTATTTCAGTTCTGTTAGAACTGAGTTTTGTTTGGTTATAAGTGACATTTATATTAATCATTTTACCACACCCTCTGAATTTTGTTTTATCTGGGAAAAAAAAGTGATCTTTTCCTAATTTTGAATTTGGCATGGAACAGAAAGTGTTTTGTATTCAGATCTTTTTATAACTGGTACTTTACCATAAACTCACTGACATTTCCTTTCTTACAGGAAGTTTTGTGCAGGTATTTTCTCTTAACCTAAAAGAAACTGCAGCTTCATCATGATTCCTTGATGACTAGTACTGCACAGTTTAGTATGACAGCTGTTGCTCTGCTTTGCTGCTGCCCCACTGCTGTGCCCCACTCAGAGATTCCATGACCCATACAGATTGCATAAATTCACACCACACTCATTTCCCACTCCAGTACATGTCTCTTATAAACAGTGGGCCACCTAAATGAATATCAGTTTTGTCTGTGAAAGGTTTCAAATGTACAAGTTTTCAAGGATAGAGTCATATTAATTTAAGAATCTAAAGTAGTAAAAAGAAAATAATTTTTTTTAGAACATTCAAGTAGTATTTCATGTATAATTATTTAATCAAGTCAACACTACCTTCAGTTATTCCCCTGGCATTCAACAGGCACTGCAGACTGGATGTTACAATCTGCTTAATGAACTCCATGTGGTTTCTTCAAGAGATCTATGATCACTAAAATAATGAAGGATGATGAAGCTGGGTGAGCAGGGCCAGACTAAAAATCTGCTTGCCCTGTGATAGACAAGCTAAGCAGAGCACCCCTATTAATTAATTACTGATGAGACTCTGAAAAGCATTAGATAAAACTAATTAAGATTAAAAAAATCAACTGAAGCCTCCACAATGAGAAACAGCAGCTGAAGGACAGGACTGAGCACATGGAAAAGCCAGATCTTGTTAACGAGGAGCAAGAGAGCATATATGTTGTTGTTTGGGACACTACTGTCGTGATTACTGCAGCATTTTTTCAAACATGAGTATTATGAGATATTCTCACGGTTTTACCTAGTGCTAGGTAGGGTTAAAACAGATACAGCAAAGAATAGGAAACATTAAATTCTGTTAAGGTAACTGAACTATTGATTAGAGACTGAATATTATTAATCACCTAAACATCATCTGAGTGTGTTAATTTAAACATGGTTGATGGACCTGAATGTCAAGGCCTCGTCATGATGCTGCTGCCAGGGGGAAAAATTCTACCATTGTAACAGCAGTAAATCCTTATATTATAGGAAGGAGAAGACTGAGCTGGAGAGTTTTCTCTTTGGTCATGGTTTATAAATATCTATTTCCTCTTTTTCTTTTTAAGGATTTTCTCCTCTACCCGGACACCCAGAGGTATGGGACTGTTCAGTCTGGAGAAGAGAAGGCTTCAGGATGTTATAGCACCTTCCAGTGCCTAAAGGGGGCTTACAGGAAGGCTGGCGAGGGACTTTTTGCAAGAGCAGGAAGCTATAGGACAAAGGGGAATGGCTTTAAGCTGAAAGAGGGTAGGTTTAGATTGGTTATTTGGAAGAAATTCTTTACTGCGAGAGGGGTGAGGCACTGGAGCAGGTTGCCCAGAGAATCTGTGGTTTCCCTGTTCCTGGAAGTGTTCAAGGCCAGGTGGGACAGGGTTCTGAGCAGCCTGGTCTAGTGAAGGCGTCCCTTTCCATGGCATGAGCTTTGGGACTAGGTTTATAAGGTCCCTTTCAACCCACGCCAGCCTATGATTTGTCACAACTTAAAATTCTTTTGTCATTCTGGATGTATTAAAGATACTACTGCAGGCATGACTCAGGGTTTGCCAAGTGAAATTCTGTGGTATGTGTTCTGAAGGACATGGGACTTGAAAGCTGAAATTACTTTTTTCTGATTTGTGTCTTGTGTTACAAGAATTCACCAGAGTAGGCAACACAAGGAAGTTGCACAAGTCCAGCGGATGGACTCTTCAGTCTTACATAATTAGTACTTTGAATTGTAGAAAGTAATGATTCTGAGTTTGGATTTATGAGGTTAAGAGGCTTCTAGTTATTTTCTTTCTGAAAAGGATAGACACAGTGATTTCTTAGAGCATCAGAGAACTACACAACAGTGTTGTGCAAGGCAAGAAGGGAACAAACTGTTTCTTGGGAAACCAAAGACAGTTATTCATCACTTTCACTAAAAGAACTTTGACTTCTTGCACCTCTTCCATTGTCCTGCAGTTCTATTCTTCTACTTGTCCACTGAAGACCTGACTTCTTCCTCCATATGTGACCTATCAGCCTCTTTTTAAATCAGCTGCTCTCTATTTTCTACATAAATGCCATAAATGAGCACATTCTACCAGTTATTATCCAGCACATCAGGTTAAGAACAGCCTATTACTTATTTATGACTGAGTTTTCAAGACTGCATGAAAAACTCCAGGTACTAATAAACAGACCACTGTTTTCTGGGTGTTCTTCAAGATTAAATCAAATGATTAATGATCTGTTTCTACTCAATATTGTGTGAACTTCTATTGGCAATTACCATGCTCAAGCAAACCTTTTATGCACAAGGTGTGCATGAATAGTTCTGCAGGCACTCTACACAAAGCATCATTCTCTTTCTTGAATTCACTCATCTTTATGTCAAAATACATAAAACTATATCTCTATGAAAACACCAGTACGAGTATATCTGAAGCATTCAGAATGACACATTCACAGACATTTTTTATCTGTGAATATAAGCAACTATACAAGAGACCACATACTCATCTTCAGGTTAAAAACCTGGTTGCACATATTCTGGTGCAAACACATTCACACAAAAGCCATGATCGAGCACAGTCACTGCTGCACATGAAAATAATAAAAAGCTACACTCTACTCCATTTGTGAAGCCAGAAAGGGTCACATAATAGAACTTGTACTGTCTAACTGAACCACATCTGAATTTCATTCCATTTCAGTTCACACTTGAATTTCTCAGCATAGTAAATCCTCTTCAAGCCTGTGAGACATGAGCAATGAAGACAACAATGTCAATGATATAAAATTAATAGTGCAAAATGGCAATAAAATGGGAAAATTCCAGCACTGCCCATAAAAGCATATTAGCCTGACCTGTATTTACTCTTCTTTTCTGGAGAAATTAGCTTGTGTCTCAAAGCTTATGAGAAACACTAACAGTAATGAAGCAGAAAAATGATGAATGTTAAAATATTAGGGTGATCTGTAGGTGTTTGTAAGTTTGCCCCTCTTTGTTGCCCGTGTACTTTTGATGAGCTTGCAAAGTTTTAAACCTCCTAAATTTAAGACAGAGCAGTTTTATTTCTTTCAAGCTACAGTGGAAATAATTTCCTTATCTATCATTTAGAATCGTTTAATACTTTCATTAATCCACACATCATAAAGCAGAAAGTGATTTTTATGTCTCTCCCAGTCAGTCGTTGTGCCTCCCTGAAAATGGAAAATGGCTGTTTTCTGCTGATTCTGAAGTTAAACTTAAGGCCAGTATCTTCACAATCCAGGCTAGTCGTGAAGGTAACAATTTAAAGGCTGATAGAACAGGTGCCATCTCTGCTCTGTCTTTATTAGGCAAATTGTTGGCCTTTGATATGTAGCAGGATCTGATTGCAAGGAAGCAGCACCCTGTCACATTTGATGGAAACCACATAAGACACTGTTTAGAGTAACAGTGGTTCTTGTTAGCCACAGGAACCAGGCAGCCTCTTACAGGTGTCCTTTTCTCTGGATGTAGTGTCCTCAGAAGCAAAACGTGACAAATCATTTCAAAAACTCATTGAAAGAACTGACAGGTGGCTGGGGACAAACAATCAAGACACAGCTACCTGAAAAGATAGTTGGTATGAGCTTCAAGCAATGCACTCCTAGTTGTAATCAGTGGTATAGATAATAATCATGTTGCCAACTAAAGCTTTCTTTTATTAGAATGAGGGGCTTATTTTCCATCCAGTCATTCCATGAAACTCCATCCAAATGACTGATTTTTTACGAAGTCTTTTCTTGTCCTTAAAAAGAAAAAGCCATATCTTCACCAGGTATCTACTGAGCCATCAATCTGATGACTTCAAGAGCTGTTGAGTTGCCCAACTTTACTTTCTCTGGCTTTTTTTCACTTGTCAGACAGCAATTTTCCCAAACTGTGGGCTTTGACAGCTGAAGAGCTGATTGATGATTTAATAGACAGAACCTTATTATTAATGTCTCACGATGGTATCAGTTTAAGTCTAGATCTATAGAACATCAGGATTTAAGTACTTACCACAGCACAAGCTATCAAGCATCCCCACTAATGCCAATAGGATTTTGGCCAGCTCTCTTAATGCACCCAGAGCTGGCTCAACACTTCTCAGAAATATATGAAAATTCAATTTACCACCCTATGGATGAGCTGCAGCTGCCACAAGAAGGACATAGCTTCCATGAAGAGTGTAAAGAAGAAACTCAGAGTTTGACTTGCATGCATCTGTTGACACCATAGGGATAAAAGAGAGTACAAAACCCTCAGGGAATGGTCCTCTCCCCAAAAGCAGATCCTACCCTACATGTCACCCTCTTCCTCAGGGCACTCAGACTTTCTTTTGCTACACTCTGCAGATGAATATCTAGATCACTGCCATTTTTTTCTCCCAGCAGACTACAAGTCTTAGCCTAAATTAAGACCTGACCTTGGCTGCCTTTATTATGATTGGTATTAGGTTGGAATTAGGCCCATAATTGAGGGATATTTTTCCTAAAATTAGGTATAAGAGAGTCAATATTATTAATTTCAGTATATGAGTATGGGGGAAGTGGCACAGGCAGCTCATTGCATTCTTCACCTGCAGTCTGGCTGTATTGTGTTTTGGCGGTATCTCAGTGGGAATGAGAAAAGGGTGATGAGAAAAGGGGATGGGGTACAAGACCATTTCCTTTCAACCCTCAAACAAACCCAAGCCATAACACAACATACACATACACTCAATGGGGAGACTAGGCTTTCTGGACCACTCTTCTGAACTTAGATGCCCAGGAGCTGACCTTCCTACTCAGTTTAAAAGTTCCCCAGGGCTGCACATTCCTGTGCAGAGGAGCTCTGGCTTGGGCAGTGTGGCCCCTACTGCCCTTCTAAGTACAACAATTTTTTATTGCACGTAGGCAAAATAATTTCTATTTAGATGCATTTAGTAGTGTAGGTGGGTATTATCATCCCATCCTCCCTTTTTTGCTACCACTTCCAAAGAATGAAGTAGTAGAGACAGCAGCGTGTCCCCAAACACATCAAGAAAGAAATCCAAAACCAAATAAGAGTCTAATTGGGAGTACATTGAATCTGTGAATCATGTTCAATAACAAGCATCCTTTGAAACAACCAACCATCCCAAAGAACCTTGTGGAGGGGTCCAGCCTGTTGGTCATTTTATGCACCACATTTAGAAGTTCACTAGATTGTGATGTGAGAGGATCTTCAGCCAAGTGGAGAACCAGCTTCATTCTCCCCAAGTTTCAGAGTTCTGATGGAATTGCAAGCAAAGGTAGGAGAGGGTCACATACTTTTAATGTACAGTTAGAATGGCTTCCACATTTCTCTTCCAAATAAGTTCAAAGCATTTTTCAGTGGCAATCAGTATTATTCCTTTTCCAAAAGGTCTAGTCAGTATGTCAGCTGGATTCTTAGTAAGACAAATCCACCACCATAGGTCATAAAGACAATATTTTTGCAAAACATTCTTCCTCTTCTGATAAATTTCTCATTTGTTATTTCAGCACTTTGGACATTTATTTTTTTTTAAATATTGAACTAGAAAATGTCTTATTTGTTTTTCCTGAATAAGAGAGGTGGGTTTTTCTGATGCTCATTCCTGGTATGATAATGCGGAGAAGAGCAGAGATGAAAAATTGTTTCTTTCCTTAGAAGTAGTGGAGGGAATAAGTATCATTAAAAAATGTTGGTGAAAAATTAGCTTTTCTGCTTCCCACATTAATATTTAGGAAACCTTGGTGAAAGTCATAAACACAAGAGATAAATTTTTCCAATTTAGCTTTCGCTGAAATGCTGCAGGGAGAGAAAGAGAAGGCCACTTCCATTCTGGGAGGCAAGTTGCCAATTTTGCACTTGAGTATTATTTGTTTTCTAATCATTCACCCTACCCCCAACCCTGTCCATGGCCTCCCAGATGACCCACCCGCACATCCAGTCCACATTCACTCCAAATGACCCTGTAAACCAAGAATGGGCTTTTAACCTCCAGAGGTCTCAATGTGTGGCAATCTCCTTGTCTTCTCATGAATTGAGTACTGGACCCCCAGGGACTGCAGCACTCCACATACTCTGCTTTATATTGGTTCACAAAAAGAAAGAAACAACCACAGAACAATTTATAATGTGCTTGTTTCAGGTTTGAACGTATGTCAGGATCTCAAAACACTATTTAGTGAACCGAAACCTGAGGTAGCTGTGAAAGTGAGGACCAATACTGAGACCAGGTTATTGTGTTTATCTCAAGCTGCTTCTACATTAGATTGTTGTGCTGATGCAAAGGATGCAAAGGATGCCTCTCTTCCAGCACCATCTCATGCCATGCAAACTCAATCTGCAGCCAACTTGAACTGCTGACTAGCAAGTAAGATGATCAGAGCATTAGAAATAAAATATTTTACCTGAAAAACCACTAGAAGTCTTTACCAGTGATATCTTTGCAGGATAGCTAGCCTATTTTAAAGTAACCTTTTTTTTTAATGTTTAAGAGATTTTTTAGTCCTGCACTGAAGCGAAGGTAAAACATTTCAAAGGTCCTTGTCAAAATATTTACCTTCAAGTTCCAATTCCATCTGTTTTACTTTTACTCCCTCTTACTGCTCCCACATTTCTTCCAATTTGCAGACCCCCTCATGGATAAAAAGTTTCCAAGAAATTTTTCAACCTTGACAAATACAAGAGTTGGATTTTTTTCTATAAAATTAGACCTTGAGCAGAATTTTTCATCCACATTTAGAAATACAACAAATTATTTAATAGAAAGAAAAGGCTTAGTAATTTAAATTCTTGTTTGCTAAATTTCTCCTAGTTCTGAGGGCCAAAACTGCACAAATAAAAGGTCACTTTACCAAAATGCATATATAAATAAGTGTATAAACTATCCATAGAGGCATATATGAACACACACCTATATACTCAGTACCTCAGAGGAATACCTGGTCACTGGTTTTCATGTGTGATTAATTTTTTACATTAATATTGGTTTCCATAGTTCAGGATTTGACAGTTATGTCACAGCACTAATCATCACACTCCAAAATGTGTCTGAACTCAGCAGATTTCTTCCCTACAACTCACCAAGCCAGGGACCTCACTGTCTCAAAAGATGTTTCAGGTTAGTTTTCAGGTCTGGCTTGGCTCGTATTTAGCAAGTTCTTAGACAGTGGTTCACTGAATCTCTCCTGCTAGGCTGGGCAGGAATCGAAGCAGACTCATTTCACTAAAGGATAGCTGGGGAAATTCTTTGCTGACTGTCACAAACACTTATTCTTGAGAAACAGAAACCTCCAGGTACAACTCTGCCTTTTGAATCGCCAAGGCAATGCAAAGGATGGAAAAGCCATTCCAGAAATGGAACTTAAGAATTAATTTTTGGTGACTAAAAGAAAGCTTTGCCTGGACAGATTTGCCCCATGGATAAATACCTGTTTCCCAAGCACAAGAGAGTGCCCAGAGCTGTCAATCTCCAATCTTAGCCCAAAAATCTATGAAAATAAATGAAAAGTCCCCTGACTGATGCCGGAGATCTTCAGCTATTTCTTTTATCTGCAGCAGAGTAACCTGGTAGGAAAACTTTCTCTTACCTGCTCCTACCTTCTTTTCGTGCACATTGTCCTTCAGCTCATGCATAGTAAAAAATCCATGGGTAGCTAAGCAGTTACTTTCAGTCACTAAAGTTAGATGAGACGAATCCCACTCAGGGAGAGTAAACAATTCATCAAGGAGGCTCAGCAGGTGCCTGTATCCAACTCTCCCCACTCCCAGCACTTCAGCTGCTTCTTTGAGTCACCCACCATTTGGTTTATCACCTCAAGCCATGAGGGTTCCCACTGCCAGCACTGAGCACTCTCCAGTTCCTTCCAGCAGCCACAGCAGGGCCATTACCCAGGCTCGACTACACTCCCCTCACTCCCACATCCCCCTCCCTCTGCTCTGCCAACTGCGTCCACCTCCACACAAGAGCAAGACTTTACAACTGCATTTACTTAGTAATTGTGATAGGTTTTACCCCAATCTTACATTAGAAACTAATGGAGATCCAAATCTATTTAGAATGGAAAACAGAATCTATAATAACTCTCATTTGGCTCAGGCACTTAGGAATGTGTAACTACTTAATGCATATTTAGACATAGTTTATGGCATCAAGGTATGTCCTTTTAACATGATAAAGTTGCAATCCAGCAGTGGTGTTGAGATTAGAAATTGGCAAAAGAGAAGCAGAGATTGATTTAAAAGGGTTTTTCATTGAACCATAACCTCACCACATGGCATTTGCTAATGAGCAGGCTTCTCTGTTGTCTTTTAAAGTAGTTTCTGCTCATATATCACTTCTGCTCCAATGTATCTTATCTTAAATGACAGGGATGTACAAGCTATATGGCAATTGCTGAAATTCTGAAGCTGGAGATTAGCCACAGTTCTATTTATGGTCTGTCCACAGAAATAGAAAGTATTTAGGAACGATAATAAGAATGGTAGACCTTTTGGAAGACTGGAAGTATGGTTAGAACATCACAGGAGAGCTAAGAAAATAATCTTCAGGAAAAGGTTTTCACATATTAAACTAATTTCACATACTAAACTAGATAAACCACATAAAAAGAGACTGATATTCAGAAATTAAACACATGATATTTGTTTTAAAATTGTTCAAATTTTTTAATAAAATAAACCAAACAATCATCACTGCTTTGGTAATCTTAGTGAAGACCTTTATCTCAAAGAATTTTGAGTGTCTTCTTCTGAAATATATATATACAGGTACATATATATATGTGTATATATATATATATATACATATATATACTCAACCTCATTTGATGCAACCAATGGAAAAGTGAAAAGAACATTCCCAAATGGTCTAGTTATGGAAAGAGAAAGAACCTTATAACCTCTGAATCTAGAGAAACAAATAGATAAAACAACACCTTGTATCAAGAAAGAATTAAGAGGAAATCATTCAATTGGTGGAGGGGGCAATAATCACTTTCAGAACAACAAGAAAAAGGTATCTCAAGTAAAGTCAGATAAACATCTGATATGTTGAGTTTTACACAGTATGATTGAATTACTCGATGATACAGCAATTACACGCTTCTAGTTAAAACCAAATCAGCTATTACGAGTCAGCTGTAATTAAATACCCACAATAGACTTCGTGTGAAAAGGGGGAAAATTAGTCAAAAGAAAAAACAAGTTGCATAATTCAATACTGAAAAAATCTACGTAGAAAAATCAATCAGAAAAAGGACAAAATTATGATTTTCATAAATTACACTGTGACCTTTCAGAAAACTGCAAGATAAAAGAGACAGAAAGTGATGTCATTGTCACTTAGGCAAAATGATTTCTCACATCATTTCAAGCAGCTACACGGGTTCTTTATGACAGTTAAACAAAAGAACACTCAAAAGTCTTGTACATATGAAAGACTGATGCATCCTTGAGCCAGATTTGCTTGAGACCTTCCAAAGGCATAAAAATTGTGTACAACAGTTTGGAAGAGGGATATCTGAGACTAAGGACCTCTGATGGTCTGTAATAATAGGCTTTTTCTGTAAATTTCACTCATTGCTTTTCTGGAATTGTGCAAGTTTCCTCCATTTTTACATTCCAAAAAACCTGAAGACCCATAGATGACCTACTATTGTTCATGCTTTATGAGTCTGTTTGTCTCTATGTCATTTCTGGTATGGGATATTTCCACCAAGCTTGTCAAATACACCATCACCAGTTCTCCATTTCCACAAAAAAACCAAAAGGAACAAATGCTGTTCAAGGGCAGCTTGATTCAATATGGAAAGGTACTGGTGCCAGCCAACATTGATAAGACTGTGCCTTTATCATCATGGTCCAAGTTTTGGTGATATAAGGTATGTTATTACAAATTGGAGGAGCAAAGTCAGAGGTGAGAAAGTGCTAAAAGTTTGCAAAAAAGGGGCAGATAAGAGTAAGTATTGATGGAGTGGGACACCATCCCTTTGCACTGTTAAGTGTGCTGAGACACTGCCTCAAGTTGTCCCCTTGACTTAACATCCTTCCAAAAAGTTAGACTGCGGCAGCAGCAAATCCACCCATCTTAGCAGATGCACTCTCGAATCTTCACACACATAATCATGTTTCTATACACATGTGCAAATATGACATAGCTATCTACACTCTGTCACATTACATACACTAAGAAACTATTGAACACATATGTACACAGAAACACATCCCTCCTAAAAGTCCAACTACAGGGCAATGTTTCCTCTTGACATGTCTGCAAGTTCCTGAAGGTTGGCGTTTAACCCCGATAGGAAGCAGCCAACCACTTTCTCCCCTCACCCCTCTGATTGGATGAGGGAGAAAATCTGAAGGGTAAAAGTGAAAAAAACCATAGGTTGAGAGAAAGATATTTTAATAGGCAAAGCCAAGCAAAATAAGGAATTCAATCCCTACTTCCCACCAGCAGGCAAGTGTTCAACCATCCCCAGGAAAGCAGGGCTCCATGACACAGTGGTTACTCGGGAAAACAAATGCCATCAGTCCAAATTGCCACCACCTTCCTCGTTCTTTCTCCTGCTTTGTGTGCTGAGCAAGATATCATAATGTATGGGATATCCCTTTGATCAGCTGGGGTCAGCTGTGTCTCTTCCCAGCTACTTGTGCACTCCCAGCCTACTTGCTGGTAGGGCTGTGTGAGAAGCACAAAAGGCCATGATGCTGTCCAAGCCCTGCTCAGCAGTAACAAAAACATCCCTTTGTTATTAGCTCTGTTTTGCTCACAATCCAAAATATTGCACTGTACAAGCTACTGTGAATAAAATTGAATCTATCCAAGCCAAAAACAGTGAATAACTGCACTTTCTGGATGAAGTAAACCGCAAGGAAGAAAAAGTTAAAATTTCTTTGCAGTTTATACTGACAAAAATGGCTGAACACACCACACTGACAACACCTGCTCCCTATACACCAGGTAAAGACAGGGCAAGCTGTGAAGTTCCACCGTTTCACTCCATGTGTCACTGCAGTTCATGCAGGCTTTGGAGTCATCTCATCCCAAGGCAAAGGATAATTCAATCTCCACATCCAATTCCCAGCCTCTGGCTGAGCATGTCAATAGAGATTACTATCAGCTGCAAGGTCAGGTTTCAAGACGTGGTTATTAGGAATGGGAGTGATATCTGAGATGTCACCCAAGAGCCATTGGAGGTAAAGACTGTACATAGTCTCTCTTGAGTTATTCCCAACCCAAGTCAGGTTCAATACTAGTCACCTACAGCTAAAGGATGCCACTGTCCACAGAAAAACGTAGTGAGCCAATCTGTCCATCAAACAGTGAAAATATTGAACAGGAAAGAAAGAGAAAGATTAACTCTTCATCAGAATCAGTATCAGAAGAATAGCTGTCAACAATGCTCCCAGGCAGCAAAACAACTTAATGGAGAAACTCTCCATGCCAGACAGAAAACTAGACTTTGCAAATGACACAGGATTCAGTTGCATCAAACAGGAAAAATACTATTATTGCTTGCATTAAAGTGAATAATTACATAATTACATAACTGCCTTTTTTTTTTAATTTTTTGTTTTTCCACAGTAGGGAAGAAGTTTTCTTAGGTCTGTAAAAGGGAGCAAGGACAGAACTGTGAATAACAATCCAGAGGGAAATTAGAAAACACCAGCTTCTTCTAAAAGGTCTTTGGGAAGTAGGGATAGGAAGAAGGCAGATAGGTGAAAAAATATTTAAGACCATTCATCTCTTAGTTAAACTAAAACGCGCTCTTCAAACATTAGTAGTGACATATCAATCTATTGCCTAAATTTTATATTTCCACTCAAACAAGGAGAAGCAAGTTATCCCATCTTTCCTTTCTTTTTGCAGTTGAGTTAAGCATAATATACTTGCACTGACTTATGTTGCATGCAGGGGCTTCTCTGTCTTCCTAACAGCATATTGATATGGGGCCTTTCTCAGCCAGGCTAAGCCAGGGGAAGCCAGACAGATATCGGGTCCCTACCAGTGGCATAGGCAGAGTCCATATATGGGTTAATGCCTCCTCTGGGGAAGAGCATGTCCCTTCCAAAGGCATAAGAGAACCCACCCAAATAGATGAAATCCAAAAGGGACAGAATCCCACGACTCACAGAAACACATTTCATACCCAACCAGCACCATTTTTCCATTGAGATCAGCAAGGATTTAATGTATGTCTTTCCACGCCCATTCTTTGCTTGCCCTCAGGACAATGCAGAGCAGACACCGACACAACCAACCTCCTTTGAGAGGCACAAGGGATCTGCAGTTTGCACGTCTGACTCCAGAGCTCTATGCTCACTTGGTGCCAGAATGATTATTTTTGTGTTGCAGGCTGTAATTCCTCTTGATTATATAGAACTAAAGCCCAGTTTCTTTCCAATCAGCTTGAAAACATAATGATGATTTTTTGATTGTGCTAAGTACATATTTTGACACATTTTGTGCAGAAATCTTGGGTTGGAAATCAGGAATAAATCTTTTTACAACATAAATAGCAGAGTGATAGGAGAAAAATCCTATTTATTCCAATGGTAGAAGATTTTTGTACCAAGCTTGTGTGCTGCTGAGTATACACTTGCTTTGATCTTTTTCTTTTGTGCCACAAACATTAACAATATTGTTAAAAAAAAAAAAAGGAAGATTAATAATTTATCAGAGATGAACTGAATATTTTTTCCTCTCCTTTGTGTATAAGCAGCAACAAAGCTGTCTAACTTCAGAATCAATCTTACCCTTATTTTCTATTATGTACTTCCTGTTGTTCCCCAACAAGATTAATTTTGTTTCGTGCAAGTCGCCAACCAGTCTTCACTAAAATAAGATTGATTTTGAATTTCTTTTCTCTCTTTCCCCACCTTACTTTATTTTACTTTATCAGTGTTAATAAAACCACAGTGACTTGTAAAATTCAATTTAGAATTATTTTCAAACCAGAGAGATTTAGACACTTTTCCCCCCTCTTTTCACAATGGAGTTATTTCTCACTCACAACAGTTAGAAAGTAGATCTTTTATGCAACAGTTTTGTAAAACAAATATTCTGGAAGGACCTAAAGAAGGAAAAGCATCATACTTCTGACATAAATCATCTCAACAAAATAGACAGTAATGGATATTCTTGAGCAAGTTTCTTTTTGTTTTATTCATTCATGGACTTAATTCAGAACAAACAAGACATCATGAGCAATCTCTGTACCCTTTGCAGAATTTTTTTTGTTTTGGAGAATGTTGAAGATTTTTCTCTTTTAACATTAAAGGGTGGAAAAAATGTTATTGATGTTGAGAATGGGAATTTTATTTACCTAGGATAGCACCCAGTGTGAAACTGAGGAGGGAGAGAAGGTTGAGTTTTTGTCAGCTTTGGGGATTTTTTAAACTCTAATCTATCACCCATTTATGATGTTCACTGTTTTCTCATTCCACTTATGGGTGAATACAAAACTAGAATGATATCTTTCACTTACTGGTGACCTTCCTAAATTTAAAGTTGCATGGATTTTCATAGTTTTCAATTTCAGTTTCTCTTTCTATTATTTTAGTTTCCGAGTCTTAGTCCCAGACTTTGATGCTGCTCCACTGAACACAGCACTGTTTGGAGCATATTTATATGAAAGAAAAATACTCTTCATATAAATAGCCATCATTTTAATCCTGTGCCTAAACTAGGGTAATGTAAGAGTACCTCCAAAATATTTACGGGGAGGAGATAGAATTGGTTTGAACTGTTTTGGCAAAAATAGAGCTGGTAATGTTTTTATCTGAAGACACATCATTATCCCTCTGAATAAGACACATCTTATTCCTAACTGAACACGTATTATAACCACGTACAGAAAACTTTAGAGGAAAGGAATATGCTCCCAGTTATTAAGACATTGCAGTCAGGTAGCTGATGATTTGGTGGGAGCACCTCCAAAATGTTGATATTGACCCACAGGTCACTGATTTTCCAGTGAGACTGCTCATAGTCCAAAATTCCAGATGAACTGAAGTATTGACAAAATCATTTCTTATTCTTCCATTATTATTTATTCCTCCCACCCTGGAGCTACAGGTCAGGAGTTATTCTGAATCCAAAGGCATTTTAAGCATCAAGAGGAAGCAGTCTCTGACCTGGAGAGGGTACAGTTGTTTTGTGAGCAACCAAGAAGAAATCTGACCTGGAATTTAGTACTGAGCGAATCGGTCTGACAGAAGAGTTTTCCCAGATAAAAAGCCTGCTCAGCATGTCAGAAGCAAGTTAATTTTGTTGAAACTTTTGGTGAAAACCTATTGAAGCATTTAATTCTGAGGCAGTCAAAATATTTTGCATCAATAAGACAAATTGTTTTATTTAAAATGCAATATAACAAAGGCAAATTACATTTCCCATCAGATCAAAAAAAACACCTCTCTTGGAAGAGTGCTTCCACTTCACAAAAAATATAAAATGTTTCTGCTTTCCTTCAGCACAGAAAGGAACCACACCTTTAGCTCTCCACATGCCCTTTTAGATGGACTCTCCTGAATTGTTTGGCTGAAATCTAATAGCAGTCAACCTGGAAATTTGACATGGAAAGGTTCTGGTGATCTAGAAAATTAAAGAATCCGGGCTTTACTGCAACAACTGCAGATAGTTTCTGATTCCACCCAATCAAGAAATACTAGCAGAAAACTTCTCCATTGTTTTATTTCCTCTTTAGTCCCAAGAGCAGGGAAATAGAGAAAAACAAGAGAAAACATTTACTGCCATTCTGAACAGGCCTGCACAGCCCACATCTGCAGGTGGTAGACAGACAGAGGGGAAGTAAACCTGTCATAAACGCATATGCAGCCAGCACAGTCTACATAAGGACTTTGATTCATATCCAGATATCAGGATTTTATCTCCTCTTTGCTAAAAGGACAGGACAGATACTGCAATGAGCTCATTTACAGGGAATCATTGCTCCCAGGAAGTACAGTTTAAGAAGTATTACTGCAGTCTAAGAAGTATTGCTGCTAACGCATTGAAAAGCATTGGAAAAATTACAAATGTTGAAATTATTCCACTGCCAACTTCATCAAAATTCAATGCAAAGCCATCTTAGTGCTGAGAGTAGAAATGCATGCTGAGTGTAGATCTGACATCAGTTTCTGTTTATTTTAGCTTTACAGACAAAGTATTCTCTTTGTTAATGGGGAAAATAACCTATTTTTTACTTCAGTCAAGGAAATCTCTTTTTATTTCCAAAAAGAAAAGGATCTAGAAAGAGAATCACATAATCAGGTGGGGCTGTCAGCAACATATGGCTTTGAGCAGGAAAAGGGAGGCTATTTCTGAACTTGTGAGGATGGGAGAATGTCTTTTATCAAGATAAAATACAAAACTTGTTTTGAAAACTCTACAATATTTCATCTGGGTTCAAACAAAAGCTGCTGATGACAGACACAAAGAATTTACATCTTCAGAGCTAGGTGTAGGAACTGCAAAGTGAGAAACAGAGTTGTTGACTCTGAGTTATTCAACATAACCCATTGCTTTCCAAAGACTTACACAAGTGTCCTTCCTATTTACAGCATGCTTCAGAAAAGAACCTTCCTTTCTCTGTATATTTTTCATCCTTTTTCAGACAAATACTGTTCATTTAGAGCTCTTCTTACAGAAATGGGGACAAGAGAGCTAAGCTCCTCACCAGGACTGGGTGGTAGTGGTGCATGATGCTATTGTACACTCCTATGTTTCTCAAATCCAGTGGCTTCTGATATTTTCAGAGAGAATTTAAGAACCTAATTTCTTCTAGTTAGAAGATGAGCCTTAAAAATGCAGATGGTTCAGAAAAGTGTTCAAAATGCTGCTTACCTCTCCAAGTCAATCCCATATTGCAAACACTCAGATCATATCCAGAGAAAATATTACCAGACAGACCCTGGAATATCTATCTTAAGAAAATTATCTAGCATTTTCTTCTAATGAACTCTGTGGATGTTTTATATCAGGCACAGAAAGCAAAATACAAATAGTCACCTGGGACAGGTTCACTGGTTTGAATCTGGTATCTAAATAATACAGCAGAAGAGCATACTGGATAAAAAATGTTTTGAATATTTCAGAAACACTTGTAAAGCTGTTCAGGAGGTGAAGATTTATAAGCACACTGACTGCAAGTGAACTTTCCTGCAGATAAATGATGAGCTCACCTGCTCCACGGGCTGTCAGCATTTGCATTACGATACAGAAGCAGACGATTAAATCTGCAGCTGTAACCACTCCTGGCAACGATCTTGTGACGAATCTCAGAGAACCCATAGAAATGCTTCATTAACTTATAGTGAGACATGCTGCAGTGAGTTTTTGGGCAATGTAATAGTTAAAAATACCAGTGAAGACAGCTTTCCCTTGTAAACCTCAATCTCTTAACACCACTCTTTTCCGAGGACACTCTTTGCCAAGATCCCCAAGGTTTTGAGCATAGGACCAAACAAAATGCACCATTTTTCCCCCTCAAGCACAAACACATTTGACCAACACTCTTACTTTATACCCTTTTCCAACATATGAGTCTGGCTCATTTGCTGCCCATAACAGTCTGCTGCACAAGGCAGCTGTCTATTTAGCCACACTCAGAGCTGGTACGTCACAGAGAACACAGGGGATATTGGAACGGGGCAAAATGCAGCCCAGTGAGCACTGTGATCTTCCTTTACATCAAAAAAAAAAAAGCCATTCCCGTGGTAAAATGTCTTAGATATGTACTAAGGCCACAAATGAACTTGCATACAACAGGGAAGAAGTCCACATCGGCCTCCTGATTTAGCTACCTTTGGTGAAAGTGCTTCATTGGGCACAAATTTAAACATTGAGCACGTCCCCCACATTGTTGTGCATCTTTAGGAATAATTTGGTACCATTTCTCTTGCTCTCTCATTCTGGTGCTGCAGAGTGTGGTGCTGGCTCCAAACAAACAATTTCACCAGAAATTTGCTTGCAGATTGCACCCTGCCATGGCCAAGCCAGAGGTTATGAGTTGAAACACATTTCATTTATTCTTGTCCTAAGAGCATTAAAACTAAAATAAGGGTCAAAGTTAAAGCCTTGTAATCATGCTTTGAGAAATGTTTTGGGGGTTTTTTTTGTTTGTGTTTTTAATGAAAACAGAGGTTTCCATTACAGTTCTTTCTCTGGGCAATACTCAAAAATCAAATTCCCTAAGCCTTCTCCTCCAGTTCAGGGGATCTCAGGACTCTCACGTATCTTTCTAATTTTTTCAGTGTGACATGTTCTGCATTTAATTCGTGTTACCTGAGAGTTTTTCCTGAGTTTATTATTATCATTATTTAGGTTCCTGGAGAGAGAAGAAAGCAACAAAATCAAGAGAAGAAAATGAAATAAACCAAATCTTTCACCTTTCACAGCACTCCTGCATTTGGCAATGATTATCATCAAATAACAAAGAAGAACAAATATTTCCTTTAAAGAGTTGCTGCTAGCCAGTAGAAAACTTTCAATAAAGAATAGATACTTATTCCAAACCAGCCCAGATTATATGGCAGATCATTTTCCATTTTCCCTCCCTCTGTCTTTATTTCAGTTACTATTAACATAAAAACAATGTCTCTGTTTCTGGGGGACCTACTAATGCCTCACAGAAACTCTTGAGAAACATACCATTTAAAGGTAATTTTCCTGATACAGTATATAGATATTTTCTCCTTTTACTTTTATATGCTTTATAAATGGAGAGATTTTATTGAAAGAGGAGTTCTGTTCTTCAGGAGCTCTCTGAATCCCACTGTTTATGTTTAACCCGGAGTCATGATAATACCCTTCATTTTTCTTTAATTTGTCATTTCATCTTTTTCATTTAAATAAAATCAGAGTAACACACAGCATGCTCCATGGTAGCATCTGACTTAATGCAACAAGCAATTATAAACCTTACAGTGGCTTGAAGCTAAACTTTTACATATTCAGACAGCAGCAGCCCCAGCTTGGCGTGCAATGCTTTGAGCTCAGGCTGAGAAAGCTGTTGGCAGAGTCACACACACCAAAATGCTCCTTCTAATCATGTGTGTCACGGGTCCCTGCTGCTACTAGCATAGCAAAGGTGGCTGCTGAGGTAGGCACCACAGGGAAAATCAGACCAGTGAGAGCAAGGGGTTGCCAAGATACTCAGTAACTCTCCCCAGCATCAGGGTGAGGTCTGCTTTGCCTGTGAAGAAGTGTTACATGATCAGATGATCATATCATCACTTTAAGTCCACATTCCTGCCACCATACTCACATACAAGGTGTTTCCAGACTCTCTTCTCTTCTCACAACACTTAAGTATGACCAAAGCACAGAGTTTCCCTCCCAATACTGCCCCGATCTCTCCCCCTACACAACCTCAGCAGCATCATTTACTCCCAATTCTGCAATGAGCTCCTTCTGCAGAAACAGCCACTAAGGAGCTCTTTTAGCAACTCACGTAAGCTTTCTGTGCCAAAAGTAGGTAATAACAATAACAATATAAACACAAACAGCCACCCCAAATATTAGACACTGTTTCTGATATATTTTGCATGTAACGGCTTAGTAAGAACAGCATTACCAGGCTCACGAGACCAAGCAGCTATTCCTTTTACTACAATAGCCAGCTAAGAAGAAGAAATACATTACTCACTGAAACCAGCTGAAGAGAGTTAATGTAGCCAAAAAGACTATAAATAGGAGAAAAGTGGAATCAGCTTATTTTCTCGGGTAGGTTGAGCTAAGGATGAAGGTGCATTTTAGAGCACCCAGAAAGGCTGCCTAAGAAGTGCAGGGGATTCACATTAGGGGCTGTCTAGACTGTGAGAAACTCCTGTGATTTCACAATGAAATTTTTACTTGCAGAAACTCCCTTTGTTGCTTTATTTGTGTAAGCTTCAAATCTGGAAGTCTTTTCCTTTCTTTAGTGCTTGGTTCTTTCTACAAAATGTAGGCAGAGATTAGGTTCTCAAATGCTCTGAGTGCAAGTTATTCAGACAATACTTTAGTTCTGGGTTGTTGGCAGTCTTTGAAGGGAGACTTATGCCTGTCAGAGCTTGGATTTTGGTTCAGTTGCTGGGTCTTTTTAATCACTGCATTTTCTATGCTATCCAACAGGCACTCTTCCAGTCTAGATGAAAATGCAAATAATACAAAGCAGCTTCTCACTACAGGCTTTAAAGCAGAAGAGAAGAAAACACGTCTCAAAAATTTTACCAAAATCTCGGTAGCTTGCAGTATGTAAGTATTAAATGGGGCCAAATGTATGAAGTTAATCATAATGCTTGTTGTAATGCTAGGTAGTTATCCCCTGATGTCCCCATGAACACCATAGTACAGCTCTCATTTTAATTACTCTTCTCACAATGAGGGCTCTGCAATGCTGATCTTCGAGTGCTGAGTTATGTGATGTTTAGATATCACAGAAAGAAAACCCTTTCTGTTTATACACAAAAAATGGACTTCTACAAACAGAAAGCTATTTAGCACTAAAAATAGCACAACAAAAGAGCCTCACAGACATCGCCCCTCCCCTGTGTTTTCTCCTGTGGACAATAAAAAATGGCAGGTTTTGTGTTTTATATGGGGAGGGAGGGAACAAATGTGTGCTTATCAGCATGAATACTGGTGGGAAATGCTGAAATTTCACCCCACATTAAGGAATACAAATAACATTGTAACATTTATAAAACACACATAACAATGAAGCAAAGGGTACTTCTGTTTAGTGTTACTTGTATTGGAATACTAAAAGCAGTAGCGTTTATTTAGAGCAGAGATGGACGGGAAATTGCAAGCAAAAATAGACACTGCATTTCTGCAATGGTGGCAAAGCTCAGACAAACCCCCTCTCCACCATGGCTAAGGTTCCCTGCCCAAAGACATGCTCCCCAGAGACCTTGCTCATCAGTTCCTATTGACCTGGCTATTGTGTAATGGTTATTTTCATGCTCTGCTTGTGCGAAATTGGTTTGTTAGTTCTCATCTACATCAGCTCAGCTATCACTTGGGCATCTCAGCACAATTCCCAGTGGCTGAATAGAGAATGATATCTCAATCTTTCCAAAGTACTTGCTGCCCCATATTATGGGAAAAATATTTTCTTCCTGCAGATTCTGTTTCCCTCTGCTGATACTTTTAACTGAAAGACTTGCTTTCAGAAACACAGAAATTACAAACTAGTAGAAACAAACATATCTTAAATATATCAAAATGGAAGCAAGTTCTGGGCATCATTTAAACAGGGAGAGAACATGTTAATCTCTGGTGAGAAAAAATAGGTATATGAATAAATTACTTGCAAAAAGGCTCTGAAGCATAAAAATTAGTGCAGTTGTATCGGAAAAATATTTACAAAAATTGCCTATAATTAGGCTCAGGTGAGTGCTGACAAAGAAAACAGTTGTTGCCTCAATAGGCCTGGAGTCCAGAAAAGAGGATGAGATGAAAGAATGCAGCTGTATCTGGCTCTCTGAAATGAATTAGGAGAATGTGAAACAAGGCGTTATATGAGCTCTTGCTCATGTGACCCTATTTCAGTGGAAATTAAACATGCAATGGATGTTTTATGCATGAAGAGAAACAATGTTGAAAATGCCTTTTTGGAAATCCACAGTCTACTTTGAGTAACCTCATATCTAGGAAGAAATGAGATTGAAAGCACACCAAAGAGAGGGCAACGAGACTGATTTCAGACTGGAAAAATGCTTCATTTTCCTCGGTTTTGAAAGCATATAAAAAGCCAGGAGAGAGAAATGCTCTCAAATAATGCAGACCAGGCTGTCTTTTTTTTTTTTTCTCCACCTGTTTCACTACTTTAAAATTTTTCTCATTTTTTTCTTGCTCACACTTTGCCTAGAGCCATCGATATCTGAACAGCTCCTCTCCATGTCTTTTCCTTGCTTACCTCCCTGTCTCAACACATAGGGAACACAGTAAACTGAAAGGAAACACCATTTCCTTCACTTAAAGCACAAATCATTTGTACAAAATACCCCTGAGGCCCTGGATCACAAGTTGACAAAAAATGTATATTATATGGGCAGAAACAAGGGAAGATTTAAATATTTGGGGCTTCCAGGTGCAGGGCAACAGTTGCTCATAAATTCACTAGTAAGAGTTCTTGTATATTGTTATGTTTTTCGGTATATTTCTATTGCCTCCTGGCAGGGTTTTTACCCTCTTTTGGAAAAAGGTAGAACCTCATAACAAGCAGGGGTTAAGATGGCTCTGCAGGCAAGCCCTAGTTCCTCTTCTCTGCCTAAATTATATCATCTATTAGAGGACCTCACTTCTCTTGAATGTAAATTCAGCACAATAAAGATTAGCATTGGTTCACCATAGGTTTCAGACTGCATGAACAAAAAGAAAAAAAAAATAGAAATACTGATGCAGATAACAATGACAGGATGAGACGGGAGCTCATTCCCCTGTGCAGTTTCAGTCAGGGACAACAACTTGGACAGGGAATGTCTGTGAGCCACCGCCACTTGAAATTATACAGGCAGAGTTAAAATAATTCCTTTGTGATGCAAATGCCTCTCAAATAGAGATAGTGCAGCTGATATATATATATAATACCAGTAGGGGAAATTAATCAGACAAGTTTATTGAGACAAGGGAGTTGCATCCTGAGTTTCTATCTGCACTGATCAGTACAGTGCAGCTTAAGGCTGTGAATAACATCACACACTGGCTCTTAACATTAGCCTCTTAAAAGTGTGTTTCCCTACAACAAAAAAAATCAAAAGTGCTGGAAGAGCCTTTTCTTCTCTTACATTTCAATATGAAAATTTCATTGAATTAATTCTATGATCTGTATTGCTACTGGGGTACAGGAAAGCTTCATCAAACCTCTAACTGTTTGTATCAGTTTTATACCTCAAATAATGGAAAACAGCAATATAGACTTTCTTTTCTTAACAGCTTTCTGACCTTCTGACTGCAATTCCCACTCTGAGTGACTGCAGCTCAGGAAAATCGTGTACTCTGAAGAGCCTGGTGGCAGCAGAGAATCTCATCAATTTTAATCCCTGAAAGGTTCATGAGGTTTGAGCCTGACAACAAAATGCTGCACAACATGGCTGAGCAGAATAGATCTGCTCCCTCCTCACACTAGTAACAGAGATCACCACCCCCTGCCCCTTATGGCCTTTGCCTCTGGATTCTGGAAGAGGAGTAGGAGAACAATTTGGCTGAACATAGAGATGCCCTGTGTAAAGGTAGTTATCAGATATTAAATACCAAGGGGCACCTCCCAGGATGGAAGGGACAAAGGTCTGCTCTTTTTAAATGAAGGTGTAGCACTAGAAAGACTGGACTTCTGAATCTAATCCATCTCAGGGGAGAGAAGAGTAAGGCAGAGATTGATGCTTTTTTTTTTCTTTTATCCATGTAGGTTTTTTGCAGTCACCTTGATGAAACTGAAACCCAATTCTTAGTCAGCTTTCCAGCACTTTGAGACAAAACAGAGTCCAGCCACCTGCCATTCCCCAGATGAAACAGAGTTGTGGGAATGAACTTCCATTGACAGTAAACCAAATTTGCCTGGTTGTAACAAGCTCAATTCCCTCATCTCTCTCCTTGTAGCTTAGACACACATGTAAGATCTTGGCAAAACTTGCAGGCCTTGGGGGGTTATGTAGTCAGGAAATTTTGTCACTGCTTGCAAAACAGCAGATCTGCAAAATAGTGGACTCAGTTAGAGTCCACCATTCATGGCTTGTTAGCAAAGTTTGGCTTCAGCCTTGAGAACCCAAATCCTTCTTGTTTGCAAGCTTTCGTCTGGGTCCTGAGCAAATCCAATGAGGACCTGAATCAAATTTAGAAGAACAGTCTCTTGAATCCTTGCTAATAGTATGAAAACCTTTCACTTTCCCATGTTCCTTAAGCTCGTTTTCCCCACCCCAAAATATGACTTGATTTAATAAAACATTATATTTAAGTAGAAAGGTCAAATGTTTTCAGAAGGAAGACAGAATAATGAGCAATACATAATTCCACAGTATAACTCTACATCTGTATGAACATAACTCATACTTCTCCAAAACTTGTTGAAAACCTTTGACTGCACAGGGAAAACAGATTAATTTTGCTACTCTGTCCCACAGCATTTAACACTATTTAGAACAGAAGCAAACACTTTCTGGCCTCTTTCAGTAGAAATGTGGCATGTTGGTCCAGGCATGCTAATGCTCAGCACAGCATGAACAGCAGTAAGGTGCCTGGGTGCATGTTCCTGCTGCCTCAAAGATTCTAGCACAGGCTAAAGAGTTATCTTACTGTGCTAGTGCCTGCTCAAAGCCAGGCTGCTTAATCCACATTCTTGCTGCAGAGCAGAGAAGCAGCTGCACAGCTGCAACAGCTATTTATTTACACCTCCGCCTGTTTGCACATCACTGGAGACATCAGCATTGTCCTGAGCTGGCAATTCTTTAAAAGCCTGTGGAAGCAGCTGTAGAGAGATATATTGATTAAGAGGACCACCAAGTCCTCATCCACATCTTACAAGTAAATAGGGAAAAGTGCATTGCTAAATCTGTACTCTAATTATAGCTGGAGACAACTAAGTGAAAATAGCTATGTGGATAAATATTAAGCTGTGAATAGCAATACAACCAAGCAGGAGGAAGCCATAGATAACAGGATGGGTAATAGCCCTCCAGCAGACTGTAGGTAACATAGTAAAGTTGAGATATTTGTTCCTACAGTAACAGCAATTCAGATTTGATTTACTTAGTGAGACACAGGCCTGTTTTCTTTACCCAGATCATACTACCTGGGTATAATTCAGTATACCTGCATCCTCCCTTTGAATAGGCACTGTGTGGATGTAACTAGCAGAACACATTTTTGGTGGAGAAACACTCTTCCTACCCTTCTTTAGATAAGGCTCTTACCTCAAGTGATGAAGCTTTATATGCATTACAGATCTGTTAATGTCAAAGATCAGTGGCTGAAAATTTGTCCTATGTTCTCTCCCCCAATATTCTTCTGACTGAACTCTAGAAAACATTTTTAAAATTATAACCCAACTCCTTTTTATATCCTAAAGATATTGTCCTTCTTCCACAGAAAATCTTCTTTGGACAGCAGTTCAATGGTACACATAATACATCAGATGAGAAACTCGATGTATATCAGCAGCAGACCTAAGAGACTGAGACTATGGATCCATCAGGAAGGTACATAATGTGAGATTGCTTGTACGTGCTGTTCCTCTGCTTGCTGGAGAAGCTCTGTTCTTGTGACACTTCAGGGGATTAAACTGATGAGTGTGCTATGCAACCAGGAACTAATGTTGTTTAAAACAGCCTTTTTTAAACTTTTTTTTTTCCTTTTTTTTTCTTTTCCTCTAGGCTGATTACCTCTCATCCAAAGTTCAAGTTCTTGTTGTCTCTTTAAATGGAATTTGAAAAAATAGCACATGTATCAACCTACTTCATCATGAAGAGTCATGTCTGTAGGGAATGGGAGAAGTGACGAGGGGGCTGTTTGTTTCCAGGTTGAAATACAACAGCCAACACATCTCCCCTCTTACTGCTCAACTATTTTTTGTTATCCTTGGAGACGGGCATCCTGTCTGATCAGAGCAGGAGAACTGATTTGGGTCTCATACTCAGGACTCTTCTTCTTTGGTGGCCTTGGGCAGGTCATTTCAGCTGTAGTTCCTCTTGGGACTGCTCCGAGCCATCTTCACCCAGTTCTCAGTTAAGAAAACCAAGAGAAAACACAACCTCTTGGAAAACAGTCTTCCTATTGATTTTATTCAGATGACTATGCTGCTGTCCTCAGATGAACATACCCAGCGTATCAGCTGATAATACAACTTTTCATTTGGTCACTAACACAAGGCTGGATTTTCACCATAGTCACAAAGAGGTAGAGCTCAGCCTTATCTGCTCTGCTGTGTAACTAGTGAGAACAGTTGCTTTCAAAACTTTTAACTCTGAACTTTCATGAGCTTCTAAAGCAAAAACTTCTTGTTCTGGAACTGCTGCTTCTCATGCAGAAGAAAAGATCCCCACTCTTTTGAAAATGTGCTGCATGTGGCATTTGGTGTAGTTATGGTTCTACAATAGAAGCAGAGTTGAATTACTTAAGAGAGAGACTTCCTGACCTGGATTGAAATAATGAAAATAATCATTACCTGGGTATCTGAGGGTTTTATTCTGGAAGGAAGAGCAAAGACCAAGTGATCTTCTTTTAAAATAATGGAAGCAAGGAATTACCTTTTTTCTCAATTGTTCTAAGGAAGGCAATAGACAATACAAAGTGATAAGTATATTGGCATAAATTGTGAGAAAATATGTTGACAGATCATTTTTACCTCTAGTCTTAATCCACAGATAAAGCAAACCCAGCCTATTTGAGACACCAATATTGCTTGAGTTGATGTGCTGCTTACTTTCAGAGCTTGAGATCAGTGAAACAGTTAATAAAGTTGCAAGATCTGTCGTTGCACTGGAATAGGGACAATTGGCACCTCCCTTCCAACTATTGATGCTGGGTTCTGGGCAGCAGCTGGCAGGTTCCCTATGCCACCTCCCTGGCTAAACATTGAGAACCTCATCTGTAGAAGACGCCAGCCTGCCTGGGTACAACTTGTCCATAGATCTTAAAAGTGTGAGAGGATAGCACTGCCACCCAGCAACAGGAGGAGCTTGCTTGAGCTCTGCCCATTGTACTAATGACTCTCCAACTTGGGTGCTGTGATTCCTGCTATGCACAGGGAGAAGACACATGTGAGACCCAGGTCACTCCAAATCCTGATCTGTGCAGGGCTTCTCAGCAGGAAGCACAACACTGAACCCTGGCCCCCGAAAACAGAAGTGTTTAACAGCCAACAATTTCTGTCACAGGATGGCAGATTTGGGAATGGTTTGCATTGAGACAGGTACATGTTACTTGGCTTGGGGAGGCTGGGAGAGTCAGACTTGCTCTTTCTATACGTAGGTAGGGACACCATGACAGCAACCATTTGCTTCTACTGCCCTCCCCCAAAGCAATTACCAAATTTCTGAGTCTCTGGCACAGAGAGGAGCAAGAGAGCAGATCTCTGCTGTTGTGTCACCCCAAGGTCAGGTACCCCAGGCAGGGGACTGTGCCCACCCTCTCGCTGGAATCGACTGAATGGCAAGTCCTTCCCATTCTCAGGCTCAGAAAGAGTGCTTTTGAATTTTAAATACTGTAAGAGTCAGTTGTTTTTCCCCATCAAATTGCCATTTTATGGGACAGTCTGAAGCTTAAATACAATGAACTTTATTGCCAATCTGACATTTATCTACAATGTATATTTACTGCCTGTAGAGCGAGGCCGAGTGGTATATTTTCTGCTCTGTCAAACAGGGAAAAGATACAGCAGGACTCTCCCCATTACCTCTACTAAAAAGAGTCAGATTTATTTGTCTTGACTTGAGAGAGTTGTTTTCACTGCATGTCTCCGTACTTTTACAAGCTGTGTGAGATCTACCTTATTCTTAATAAGGTATAAATACATCCTTCCTCCTTGACTGTAATACCCTGATACAGGGGGGAAGTGCTGAAAGAGGAGGTGTTTGTTATATTACAAGCTTTTTACAATATCAGCCTAATGAGATAATGTATTTATTTATTATAACAATAAACACAGCTGTAAAATGGACCATAAAAAATAATAGATGACGCACACATTTCTGTACCCAACATGTCAGCTGTAACTGGGGAATAAATTAAATGATCCATCTGCTTGCCATCTTCTACACTTTTTTCCCTAGTATCCTCAATATTTAAATACAGTCAGCATTATTTATATTAATTACTCTCTAACAACAGCAACGACAAAAACTCCACAAGGAAATTGATTGGCCTTGTAAAATAATTCCCCAGCTACATCACACATACACACTATATTCTTTTCCTTGTGCTTAAATTTAATGAGTATGATGGACTTGCTTTTCTTTATTAATAGTTTGCACTTTATCATGCCAATACTATTGAGTCTTCTTTTTATTAGTGTCTTGGAGACATTGCTAGCAAGGATACATCATATAAGAGGTTGAGAGACAGTTCAATACATTAAGCTGGGAAAGAAAGCTTCATCTTCTTTCCAAGAGCAACAGCTTCAAGAATACAGATTTCTGACACCAATTCCTAAAATTGGAATATCAACTGAACATCCCAATGAATGTGAACTGTTGGGGGTAACAGACATTATACAGGGAAATGATGCAATTTCCTTTCTTGAATGTGTGTAAATATATACAGGCAAATACTGGCATCTACATAAACATGACAGGAGAGAGAAATTGATACACAGCAGGATACTGGCTTGGATGCAAAGAGAACCTGAATTTCTCAGATGTCTTTGCCCAGTGTTAGACTCATTGAGGTCCAGTGCCATTGCTTTGGGAAACCTTAATTGATCAGTGACAAGTTAAGTAATTGCCATCAAGTCTCTTCATTCTTTAGACTGTATATCAAATCTGGAATTAGTGTAATATTACTTCAGGAGCTCACTAAGAGAAGGAGGTACAATGATGAAAAAACCTGTTTTGGAAATTTCTTTCTATTTTTGATCTAAGTGTAAAGAATTCATATCTGGTGCAGAAATTCTTTTTTTCCATAGCCTAATATGTGTGTAAGAGTTATTTTAACTTATTTTTAAATAGATAATTACAGTGGATTAAAAAATCTTGAAACTTTGGGTTTCTATACTCTAGAAAATCCAACTTTAAATATTTCTGTATAACTGTTCATTATAAAAGATTAAATAGGAAAGAATATTTAACAGGACTATATTTTCCCACTGTCTGGATGCTGAATTGGGTCTGCACTTCCTGTTCTATCCATCTTTTTTTTTTTTAAGTATTTCAGCCTAACAACATTGGAAACTTCATTAGTACTTTAGTCCTCCTATCATCATTGAAGATTTCCAAAAATATAAATATTTACTGTGAGTATAATAATACAACAATATACAAATCATTCAAACCATTTAATTAAAGGAATTTATACATAAATATGTTTGCAACTGAAACTCATGCCAGTAATTTTTTAGACAATCAAATTTTGCATAATTTATATGGAATTTGGTCAATTGTGCCTCCCTCAAGATAAGCTCTAAAGTTGAGATTTTAAAATTCCCCACAGTCAGTAAGGATATCCAAGTAAAATTGTACAGATGTCCACTAACATAAAACCAGCTTTTTTTTGAACCATTCACATTTCTTCCTCTAACTTCCAAATACCTTCAGCTCATACCTTCTGCAGGTAAAAAATTAATGTTGCATGTTATGTTTAATGGACCCTTTTAAAATGTGCTCCCCGTTATCTTCCATCAGATCTCTGTGTCTTCCGACAGGCTGTGTGCTCCTATCCAGTTGAAAGTTAAATAGTGGAATGCATGGGGTATTTTGAGGTTAGGGCTGTTCTCCTTGGTGGGCTATTTGGAAGCTTTTTTTGGCAGAAAATCTTTCAGAAAAATCTCTCAAACAGACGAGAACAGATATGCTTCAGCCTTCCCTGAAAGGGTTTGAAATGCAATGCACAGAAGGTGCATCTGCAGCGAGCAGAGCTTTAGCTGGCAACAATAACATCTCAGTGATGGGAATTCTGCTTACAAGCTGTTTTGTCTAAATAAAAGAAGATGGTCAGGCAGTTATATTTCAAAACCAGTCAACAGATTTTCCATCTACTTTCAATTATTATTCTTCTCTCATCCTTCTCTCTCAGAGTACATGAAGTAACCTACTGCAGACACCCTGCACAAGTATCTCACTGATTCAAAAGGGCAAAGCTACTTTTTCTAGCTAGCAATTAAAAAGGGTTTGGTGCCTGTGGTGGCTGGTTATTGAGGTTATTGCTAGTTAGTGCTATTATGGGATTCCACTTTCTCTATTTTCTATTATTATTACAAAGGGTTCAAGAAAAAAACACCACTCAGGATGAGACAGGAAATCTGAATAATAGACATTATACTATTTTCTGAAAAAGAAAAAGCAATATGAGTTCTGGGAGCAGCTTAGTGTGCCATTTTTATAAAAAAAAATGAAAGGGATATCTCAGTTTCTGTTCTGCGCCCATCATTTCACCAGCTGCAATAATAGCCCACAATTCTTGGAGTGTTTTACTTTGGGATTAGCATGTTGCAGGACTTCTCTAAACAAATTCATCTCTGGTATAATTGCCCAGAGAGCTAGAGAACTGTCCCAGGAGGGAATTTTATGGATCCTTCGTTTGTAGGGTTTTTTTCCAGCAGTTTTTCTTGGAGGATTTTTCAGCTAGAAACTAGCACAGATAAAGTACCTTTTATTAATAGCGCTCCAGATCCTTGCAAGACAAGACTCATGTCATAGGTTAGAGAAAGAAAAAAAGTCTCCTCCCTGCACTTTACTTATTTTCTACTAACTGTGCCCATTCGAGACTTTTCCCCAGTCTCCTATAAGGTGAAAACTGTCCTTAAAATGGGCAGGTCAGTGCAATCTGGTCCATTAACTGTATTACACCAGCAAGTTAGTCTTTCTCAAGTCAAGTGGCCTTGCTTAAGAAAAGTTCTGCAAACATAACACAGTATTCTGGAGCAATCTGACACTATTTACCTGTAATTAGCTTATAGTACCACTGAGCAAACTTAGGAAGATTTCTCTCATCCTCTGATTCCTATTTTTGGCTGCAGATATATCTTGGTTCTCATGATTTGCAGACAGTTTTATTATTCATTGATATCTTTCCATAGACTTAATAAAGATTAAGATTCTAATTTAGTGGGTTGGGTTTTTTTCCTTTTCACATAGGTTAAGAATGAATATTGGATGCTGACAGACATCTTTGTTTTCAACATCTTTGAAACAGTCACTATGATTTATTCCAGTGTGGTATAAATCACATCCATCACTTCCTTGGTTCTCACTTAAAGAAACACTGGACTTGGTTTTTTTCCCAACCCTCTTGCAGCATTATATACCTTGTTGTTGCCACCTGTATAATTAATACTGATCAATCTTCTTATCAAAAATCCTATAAAATAACGACCATATGCAGCATTATTCTTCCACTAATGAAATGCATCTATATCTAGGGGCAGGGACATAATGGCTGTTTTAATTGTTCTGAGCAGATGCAGTAACATTTATGGACAGGAAGAAGAATTTTGCTGTACATAATTAGCCCTCAAGGAAGAACCTCAAAAAATTTCACATCATATTCTGAATCTTACTCATAGTCAGAGGAAGAATTAGTCTACAACACTGACTTTTGTATATAGATATTTTGGAGTCTTTAATATCTGCAAGAATTCAGGATTCAATATTTCATGCTTCTTCTGAATGATGTATTCTCTCACTTAAAAACATCGACTGAGACACGAGGAGTTTCACCAGCTGTATAAATCACCACATCTCAGATACCACCTGAGTGCCGCTGGGAGAAGTCTGAATGTTCAGCTAGTTAATCTCTGCTCCATGAGAAGTGACACAATGGGCTAAATGTTCTCCCTGTCATCAGTCCCGTTTCTGACTGATCTTACACAGTTTTGCAACGGAAGAGAGTCTGGAGAAGACTGTAGAGGAGACCATTAGGAGGGCATCTGCATGAAGAGTGTGAAATAACTTTTCTCCATAATTAAATTGCTATCAGTGAATCCTTTATACACGCCCAAAAGAACAAAAATGAGGAGGAAATGTCTGAGACTACAAGGAGTAAGGATATGTCTTCAACAGTGAAAATGAACAGGGGTTTTTTCAAGATGTGGAGTTTAAATGTTAGATAAAACCACCACTGTTGATTTCTAACAGTTTTGCCTTGTGTATGGAACGAAATATTTATATTTTAACAACATTTTTAGTTGTGTTGTGTTATGAGCATGGTTCAGATTCTCTAAACTGAACTCTCTTACTGGGCTCTTACTGTCTATTGTACCAGTCATCACAGTCCAGATATTTTTTTCACCAACTTCCCTTTTGTTTTAATATTATTAAATCCAGATATGATTTTGTTTAAGGGCTGTGAAATGCAGAATTTTCTAAATATATAATTGTTATTGATAAAAAGAGACATCGGCAAGTGGATAGATAAATGTTTAACTAACTTGAAAGGCAGCCATGTTAAGTCAAAATTCCCAGGGCTCTTGGAAAACCTTACTCAAGAAGCACAGAATGCAGCCATGCCAGAGAATTTCACCATCCAAGATTCAGACATGTCACAGCAGGCGATTAAAATGGCTTATGCAAATGAAGTGAAAAGGAGAACAAAGCAAGCATCATTGTGTGAGATTTACAGCAACTTTAGCTGTATCTAAGCTTCTGTTGGTTAGAGAGAGCTGTTGGTAGTCATAATACCCCATATGGAGGCAGTCTGAGCAAGTAAACTAAGTTCACAGATAGGATTGCTGAATTTAAGGAGTGTTTTTCCAGATGAACACAGCTGTTTACGCCCATTCTTCCTCATTAGAGTCAACAGGTGCAGGTACATTCATACATCATCATGTTATATGTTTCTGCATAGCCCCTCTCCAGCCATGTATGTCATGAATTCCTTGCTTAATCCATGGACTGGCACATCTATATGTGCAAGTATCTGGATTGTCTGTTGGATGAGCTAGAAGATGCGAGGTGCAAAACTGGAAAAATGCAAGGACTCTTTATATCAAGATTTGTATCAGCCTTGTTGGTAACAGCCTAATAATAGCCTTCCTAGATTAAGTTTGGTGTACACTTGTGGGGACCATGTCTAGCCATAGCCATTTGCGTAGAGGATCTGTAAGCCATTCAACTCTCCATACCACCAGAGATGAAGGGTGAATTTATTTATTCCTGCCCAGTGTAAGAAGCAATCTATTGCATATTTCTTTTACCCTAAACAGAATTTATTTTAGCAACAGGGTGGGAGACTGGATGGTGAGTGTGTGCAACTTCCTTTGGTAAATATTCATCACAGAGAATTTTTCTATCTCATAAAAGTAGTAACTGATGATTTTTTTTTAACTGGGGTCAACCAAACAGCACTCTGAAAAATTTATGCATGACTGCTGCTTCTTGTTGTTGTTGTTGTTAATTTCTTATAGATGTGTTTTTAATTTTTACTTTTGTGTTTCTTAGATTTCTTTGAATCCAAAATGAGAACATCTGCTGTGTTACCAATGCCAATTTGACTTGCAGAGGGGGATGAGTGTCAGCATGTGATGAACTTTCATTTATAGCCTAATAGATCTCTATTCCTGAGAGTTTAACAGTTGAAGCTTACATTCAGAACTGAAAACCTGTGCTTTACAAGTCAATGAAGCATTTTCAGTGGGTAATACTATCAGGCAAAAGTGTCTGAATAGTGGCCTATCAGAGCTGAGTGTAGTGAAGACAAAACACATGTAAGGTAGCTGCAAAGATAATAAAATCAATCCATCAATGGCCTAATATAAAGTGCTTTGGCCATTGTGACAGACAAGAATTTGGAGAAAAATATGAAGTCCAACAAAATGGTTTTGCCACCAGCTCTTCGGTAATATCAACACGTTACCACAAGGATCCTCCAAAATGGGAGGAGAAACCCAGAAGAACTCAGGAGAAAGTCAGCACTTGGGACACAGTGAGAAGATATGTTCTTGAAAATGTAACAATAAATCAGAGTGGAGGCAGTATCAGGCAGACAGAGGTCAGATGCTGGGCCATGGACATGACTCATACCTACAGAATAAAAGGCAGAAAGCAAACAATGCCTGGGAATGATGGCACAGTTACAGTACATGAGTTAGCTGCTCTAAACAAAATGTGTTGGACAAAATTACATCTTTCAAAGGCTTTAGAAAAAAAGACCTCAAAAACTGAGGTGCAAGGTCAGAACACATTTAGCCAGAAGAAAGTATCGTCAGGAACTTCAAAGTATTTCTATTGAATGCTAGGCAATACCACTAACTTCTATTTCAGACTCAGAAATAAGAACAGAAATTAATTTCAACCTCGTAAGTGAAACGAAGTACCATGTATTAGAGAGATGCAAAAATCACCAGTTGAATGGTTGGGGCTGTAGAAATTCTGTAGTGATGGGTCAAAACCCTGGGATAATATACCCAAGGGACCCAGAAGCATTGGACTGTTCTGTACATGGGTTTCATTATTTTTAGTGAGTATCCCCAACCCCCTATCCCCGAAAATATCTCCCACTGTCAGAAAGGACAGCATGATCAAGGCTTAGAAAACTCTCTAGGTTCAGCTATGTGATTCTGCACACTAGAAAAGTATCACAGTACATATTCTGAGCCATAATTTTCACTCTTCCTGTACTAGCATCTCCACAAACACAAACTGTGACGTTTGTCTCTCCCCAGGGAAAATTGTTTTGTCCACACTTCTTGGCTGGAGTCCATTGGGGTGACTGTAGCTGAAAATTCCAGAGGTACCAATGTCTGTCTCAGCCTGAGCCACACATCCCAATTCCCCACAACAGCAGAAGGGAAGGTGTGACTTTGATTACTACTGCTTTATTTGTGTCATTGTCACTATCCAAGACCCTACTCAGGTGATGATTTAACCTCCATTGCAATTAGGTTAAAAATATTATTCCAACTACCATGCTGATTTCTCTTTGATGACCTGTTCACTCAGTGATTCAAAAGGTCTCTGCTAATAGGAGGACACTCTACCTTGCACAGCATTAATAAACCTTTCATCAGTACATTTCAGATTCATTGTGGTTACAAGCAAAGTTGTTTGAACTCATGTTGTGCTGTTTGATGTATCTTTTAAGGATGTTCTCAGCATAAAGAGATCAGAACTGGGACAGACTCCTGAAAGATGCAGCTACAAACCCTAGTTTCATACTATCTCCTGAATCTTTGAGGATGTTGATTAAGGCTGGAAGCAGAATATCAGTTCTAATATTCCTCCGAAGGTTTCAGATCCAACTTCCAACTTTGCGGCATGGTCTGTCTGATCATCCCAGCTTAGAAAAAAGCAGAGATATAAGATATGAACATGCCCAGAATTTGATGCTGGCTATGTATAGGAAAAAAATAATCTAGAAGTGACAATTTTCTAGCATTTCATTTGATAGATATCGTCTCGTATCTTCTTCTTGTACTGAGAATTCTCTTTTATTAGGTGATAACTATTTAAAATTTTTTCTTTAAATGTGAATGTAAAGTAATCTAAAATGACTGATGGATTAGGTCTTCATCATTTAGCAGGAGACTGATTACTGAGGAGAATCAAATC